>NC_135813.1:62163321-63363321 GCF_964213995.1 Mustelus asterias | reverse complement strand
GAGTGAGTGTGTTCCTAGCTCAGTGAGTGTGTTCATCACTCAGTAAGTGTGTTCCAGCTCAGTGAGTGTGTTCCTCGCTCAGTGAGTGTGTTCCTAGCTCAGTGAGTGTGTTCGTCACTCAGTGAGTATGTTCCTCGCTCAGTGAGTGTGTTCCTCGCTCAGTGAGCGTATTCCTAGCCCAGTGAGTGTGTTCCTAGCTCAGTGAGTGTGTTTGTCACTCAGTAACTGAGCTCCTAACTCAGTGAATGTGTTCCTAGCTCAGTGAGTGTGTTCCGAGCTCAGTGAGTGTGTTCCTAGCTCAGTGAGTGTGTTCCAAGCTCTGTGATTGTGTTCCTAGCTTACTGAGTGTGTTCCAAGCTCTGTGAGTGTGTTCCTAGCTCAGTGACTGTGTTCCAAGCTCTGTGAGCGTGTTCCTAGCTCAGTGAGTGTGTTCCGAGCTCAGTGAGTGTGTTCCTCGCTCAGTGGGAGTGTTCATCACTCAGTAAGTCAGTTCCTAGCACAGTGAGTGTGTTCCCAGCTCAGTGAGTGTGTTCCAAGCTCTGTGAGTGTGTTCCTAGCTCATTGAGTGTGTTCTGAGCTCAGTGAGTGTGTTCCTAGCTCAGTGAGAGTGTTCATCACTCAGTAAGTGAGTTGCGAGCTCAATGAGTGTGTTCCTAGCGCAGTGTGTGTTCCTAGCTCTGTGAGAGTGTTCCTAGATCAGTGAGTGTGTTCCGAGCTCAGTGAGTGTTTTCGTCGCTCAGTGAGTATGTTCCTGGCTCAGTGAGTGTGTTCCCAGCTCAGTGAGTGTGTTCCTTGCTCAGTGAGTGTGTTCCGAGATCAGGGAGGGTGTTCCGAGCTCAGTGAGTGTGTTCCTCGCTCAGTGAGTGCTTGCCTATCTCAATGAGTGTGTTCCGAGCTCAGTGAATGTGTTCCTACCTCATTGAGTGCGTTCCTAGCTCAGTGAGTGTGTTCAAAGGGCAATGAGTGTTTTTGTATCTCAGTACGTGAGTTCCGAGCTCCATAGGTATGTTCCTCACTCAGTGAGTGTGTTCCTAGCTCAGTGAATGTGTTCAACGTGCAGAGTGTGTTCCTCGCGCACTTAGTGTTTTTGTATCTCAGTACGTGAGTTCCTAGCTCCGTAAGTATGTTCCTCACTCAGTGAGTGTGTTCCTAGCTCAGTGAGTGTGTTCCTAGCTCAGTGAGTGTGTTCCTCGCTCAGTGAGTGCTTGCCTATCTCAATGAGTGTGTTCCGAGCTCAGTGAATGTGTTCCTACCTCATTGAGTGCGTTCCTAGCTCAGTGAGTGTGTTCAAAGGGCAATGAGTGTTTTTGTATCTCAGTACGTGAGTTCCGAGCTCCATAGGTATGTTCCTCACTCAGTGAGTGTGTTCCTAGCTCAGTGAATGTGTTCAACGTGCAGAGTGTGTTCCTCGCGCACTTAGTGTTTTTGTATCTCAGTACGTGAGTTCCTAGCTCCGTAAGTATGTTCCTCACTCAGTGAGTGTGTTCCTAGCTCAGTGAGTGTGTTCCACGTGCAGAGTGTGTTCATAGCACAGTGAGTGTTTTTATATCTCAGTACGTGAGTTCCTAGCTCCGTACGTATGTTCGGCACTCAGTGAATGTGTCCCTAGCTCAGTGAGTGTGTTCCTAGCTCAGTGAGTGTGTTCCTAGCGCAGTGAGTGCCTTCCTAAGTCAGAGCCTTTGTTCCCCACTTAATTCGTGTGTACAGCTGAGTGAGTGTGTTCCGAGCTGATTGTGTTCCTCGTTCACTGAGTATGTTCCTCCCTCAGTAATGTGTTCCTAGCTGAGTGAGTGTGTTCCTTGCTCAGTGAGTGTTTTCCTAACTCAATGAATCTGTTCCAAACTCAGTTAGTGTGTTCCTCGCTCTGAGTGTGTTCCTATCACAGTGAGTGTATTCCTAGCGCAGTGAGTGTGTTCCTCGCTCAGTGAGTGTGTTCCTTGCTCGGTGAGTGTTCTCCTAACTCAGTGAATCTGTTCCAAACTCAGTTAGTGTGTTCCTTGCTCTGAGTGTGTTCCCATCACAGTGAGTGTATTCCTTGCGAAGTGAGTGTATTCCTCGCTCAGTGTGTGTGTTCCTCACTCTGTGAGTGTATTCCTCGCTCAGTGAGTATGTTTCTAGTTCAGTGAGTATGTTCCTAGCTCAGTGAGTGTGCTCCTAGCTAAATGAGTGTGTTCCTAGCTCAGTGAGTATGTTCCTATATACGTGAGTGTGTTCCTAGCTCAGTGACTGTGTTCCTAGCTCAGTGAGTGTGTTCCTAGCTCAGTGAGTGTGTTCCCCGCTCAGTGAGTGTGGTCCTAGCTCTGTGAATGTGTTTCTAGCTCAGTGAGTGTGTTCCTAGCACATTGTGTATGTTCCTAGCTCAATGAGTGTGTTTCACGCTCAGTGAGTGTGTTCCTAGCTCAGTGAGTGCGTTCTTAGCTCAGTGAGTGTGTTCCTCACTCAGTAAGTGTGTTCCTCACTCAGTGAGTGTGTTCCTAGCACAGTGAGTGTCTTCCTAAGTCAGAGCCTTTGTTCCCCATTTAATTCGTGTGTATAGCTGAGTGAGTGTGTTCCTAGCTAATTGTGTTCCTAGTTCACTGAGTATGTTCCTCCCTCAGTAATGTGTTCCTAGCTCAGTGAATGTGTTCCTAGCTCAGTGATTGTGTTCTGAGCTCAGTGTGTTCCTAGCTCCGTAAGTCATTTCCTAGCTCAGTGAGTGAGTCCTAGCTCCGTAAGTATGTTCCTCACTCAGTGAGTGTGTCCTAGCTCAGTGAGGGTGTTCCATGTGCAGAGTGTACTCATAGCACAGTGAGTGTTTTTATATCTCAGTCCGTGAGTTCCAGCTCCGTACGTCTGATCCTCACTCAGTGAGTGTGTTACTAGCGCAGTGAGTGTCTTCCTAAGTCAGAGCCTTTTTCCCCATTAATTCGTGTGTATAGCTGAGTGAGTGTGTACCAAACTGATTGTGTTCCTAGTTCACTGAGTATGTTCCTCCCTTAATAATGTGTTCCTAGCTCAGTGAGTGTGTTCCTTGCTCAGTGAGTGTTTTCCCAACTCAGTGAATCTGTTCCAAACTCAGTTAGTGTGTTCCTCGCTCTGAGTGTGTTCCGATCACAGTGAGTGTATTTCCTAGCGCAGTGAGTGTGTTCCTCGCTCAGTGAGTGTGTTCCTTTCTCGGTGAGTGTTTTCCTAATTCAGTGAATCTGTTCCAAACTCAGTTAGTGTGTTCCTCGCTCTGAGTGTGTTCCTATCACAGTGAGTGTATTCCTAGCGCAGTGAGTGTGTTCCTCGCTCAGTGAGTGTGTTCCTTGCTCGGTGAGTGTTCTCCTAACTCAGTGAATCTGTTCCAAACTCAGTTAGTGTGTTCCTTGCTCTGAGTGTGTTCCCATCACAGTGAGTGTATTCCTTGCGAAGTGAGTGTATTCCTCGCTCAGTGTGTGTGTTCCTCACTCTGTGAGTGTATTCCTCGCTCAGTGAGTATGTTTCTAGTTCAGTGAGTATGTTCCTAGCTCAGTGAGTGTGCTCCTAGCTAAATGAGTGTGTTCCTAGCTCAGTGAGTATGTTCCTATATACGTGAGTGTGTTCCTAGCTCAGTGACTGTGTTCCTAGCTCAGTGAGTGTGTTCCTAGCTCAGTGAGTGTGTTCCCCGCTCAGTGAGTGTGTTCCTAGCTCTGTGAATGTGTTTCTAGCTCAGTGAGTGTGTTCCTAGCACATTGTGTATGTTCCTAGCTCAATGAGTGTGTTTCACGCTCAGTGAGTGTGTTCCTAGCTCAGTGAGTGCGTTCTTAGCTCAGTGAGTGTGTTCCTCACTCAGTAAGTGTGTTCCTCACTCAGTGAGTGTGTTCCTAGCACAGTGAGTGTCTTCCTAAGTCAGAGCCTTTGTTCCCCATTTAATTCGTGTGTATAGCTGAGTGAGTGTGTTCCTAGCTAATTGTGTTCCTAGTTCACTGAGTATGTTTCTCCCTCAGGAATGTGTTCCTAGCTCAGTGAATGTGTTCTCTGCTCAGTGTGTTCCGAGTTCAGGTAATGCGATCCCAGCTCAGTGAGTGTGGTCCTAGCTCAGTGAGTTTGTTCCTGGCTCAGTACGTGGGTTCCTAGCTCCGTATGTATGTTCCTCATTCAATGAGTGTGTCCTAGCTCAGTGAGTGTGTTCCACGTGCAGAGTGTGCTCATCGTGCAGTGAGTGTTTTTATGTCTCAGTCCGTGAGTTCCTAGCTCCGTACATATGTTCCTCACTCAGTGAGTGTATTCCTAGTGCAGTGAGTGTCTTCCTAAGTCAGCGCCTTTGTTCCCCACTTAATTAGTGTGTATAGCTGAGTGAGTGTGTTCCAAACTGATTGTGTTCCTAGTTCACTGAGTATGTTCCCCCCTCAGTAATGTGTTCCTAGCTCAGTGAGTGTGTTCCTTGCTCAGTGAGTGTTTTCCTAACTCAGTGAATCTGTTCCAAACTCAGTTAGTGTGTTCCTCGCTCTGAGTGTGTTCCTATCACAGTGAGTGTATTCCTCGCTCAGTGAGTGTGTTTCTAGTTCAGTGAGTACGTTCCGAGCTCAGTGAGTGTGTTTCCAGCTAAATGGGTGTGTTCCTAGCTCAGTGTGTGTGTTCGTCGCTCAGTGAGTGTATTCCTAGCTCAGTGAGTGTGTTCCTCGCTCAGTGAGTGTGTTCCTAGTTCAGTGAGTGTATTCCTAGCTCAGTGAGTGTGTTCCTAGCCCAGTGAGTGTGTTCCTGGCTCAGTAAGTGTGTTCCTAGCTCAGTGAGTGTGTACCTAATGCACTGAGTGGCTTCCTAGCTCAATGAGTGTGTTCGTAGCTCAGTGAGTCTGTTCCTAAGTCAGAGCCTTTGTTCCCCACTTCATTAGTGTGTATAGCGAAGTGAATATGTTCCTAGCTAATTGTGTTCCTAGTTCACTGAGTATGTTCCTCCCTCAGTAATGTGTTCCTAGCTCAGTGAATGTGTTCCTAGCTCAGTGATTGTGTTCTGAGCTCAGTGTGTTCCTAGCTCCGTAAGTCATTTCCTAGCTCAGTGAGTGAGTCCTAGCTCCGTAAGTATGTTCCTCACTCAGTGAGTGTGTCCTAGCTCAGTGAGGGTGTTCCATGTGCAGAGTGTACTCATAGCACAGTGAGTGTTTTTATATCTCAGTCCGTGAGTTCCAGCTCCGTACGTCTGATCCTCACTCAGTGAGTGTGTTACTAGCGCAGTGAGTGTCTTCCTAAGTCAGAGCCTTTTTCCCCATTAATTCGTGTGTATAGCTGAGTGAGTGTGTACCAAACTGATTGTGTTCCTAGTTCACTGAGTATGTTCCTCCCTTAATAATGTGTTCCTAGCTCAGTGAGTGTGTTCCTTGCTCAGTGAGTGTTTTCCTAACTCAGTGAATCTGTTCCAAACTCAGTTAGTGTGTTCCTCGCTCTGAGTGTGTTCCGATCACAGTGAGTGTATTCCTAGCGCAGTGAGTGTGTTCCTCGCTCAGTGAGTGTGTTCCTTTCTCGGTGAGTGTTTTCCTAATTCAGTGAATCTGTTCCAAACTCAGTTAGTGTGTTCCTCACTCTGAGTGTGTTCCTATCACAGTGAGTGTATTCATATTTCAGTGAGTACGTTCCTAGCTCAGTGATTGTGTTCCTAGCTCATTGAGTATATTCCTAGCTCAATGAGTGTGTTTCTCGCTCAGTGAGTGTGTTCCTCGCTCAGGGAATGTGTTCCTAGCTCAGTGAGTCTGTTCCTAGCTCATTGTGTGTGTTCTTAGCTCAGAGAGTGTGTTCCTCACTCAGTGAGTGTGTTCCTAGCGCAGTGAGTGTCTTCCTAAGTCAGAGCCTTTGTTCCCCACTTAATTAGTGTGTATAGCTGAGTGTGTGTGTGATCCAAGCTAATTGTGTTCCTAGTTCACTGAGTATGTTCCACCCTCAGTAATGTGTTCCTAGCTCAGTGAATGTGTTCCTAGCTCAGTGGTTGTGTTCCGAGCTCAGGGTGTTCCTCACTCCGTAAGTCAATTCCTAGCTCAGTGAGTGTGTTCCTAGCGCAGTGAGTGTGTTCCTAGCTCAGTGAGTGTGTTCCTAGCTCAGTGAGTATGTTCCTAGCTCAGTGAGTGTGTTCCTAGCGCAGTGTCTCTTCCAAACTCAGAGCCTTCGTTTCCTACTTAATTAGTGTGTATAGCTGAGTGTGTGTGTTCCAAGCTAATTGTGTTCCTAGTTCACTGAGTATGTTCCACCCTCAGTAATGTGTTCCTAGCTCAGTGAATGTGTTCCTAGCTCAGTGAGTGTGTTCATAGCTCAGGGAGTGTGTTCCTAGCTCAGTGAATGTGTTCCTAGCTCAGTGAATGTGTTCCTAGCTCAGTGATTGTGTTCTGAGCTCAGGGTGTACCTAGCTCTGTAAGTCATTTCCTAGCTCAGTGAGTGTGTTCCCAGTTCAGTGAGTGCGTTCCTCGCTCAGTGAGTGTGTTCCTAGCTAAATGAGTGTGTTCCCAGCTCAGTGAGTGTGTTCCTAGCTCAGTGAGTGTGTTCCTATGTACGTGAGTGTGTTCCTAGTTCAGTGAGTCAGTTCCTCACTCAGTGAGTGTGTTCCGCACTCAGTGCATGTGTCCCTAGCTCAGTGAGTGTGTTTCCCACTGAGTGAGTGTGTTCCTAGCTCAGTGAGTGTTTTCCGAGCTCAGAGGGTGTTTCTGTCGCTCGGTGAGTGTGTTCCTAGATCAGTGAGTGTGTTGCTCGCTCAGTGAGCGTGTTCCTGGCTCAGTGAGTGTGTTCCTTGCTCAGTGACGGTGTTTCTTGCTCAGTGAGTGTGTTCCTCGCTCAGTGAGTGTGTCCCTAGCTCAGTGAGTGTGTTCATCACTCAGTGAGTATGTTCCTCGCTCAGTGAGTGTGTTCCTCGCTCAGTGAGTGTGTTACTCGCTCAGTGAGAGTGTTCCTAGGTCAGTGAGTGTGTTCCTAGCACAGTGAGTGTGTTCCTAGCTCAGGAAGTCAGTTCCTCACACAGTGAGTGTGTTTCTGGCTCAGTGAGTGTGTTCCAACGTCAGTGAGCGTGTTGCATGCTCAGTGGGTGTGTTCCTAGCTCAGTCAGTGTGTTCCTCACTCAGTCAGTGTGTTCTATCTCAGTGAGTGTGTCCCTCGCTCAGTGAGTGTGTTCCTCGCTCAGTGAGTGTGTCCCTCACTCAGTGAGTGTGTTCCTAGCTCAGTGAGTGTGTTCCAAGCTCTGTGAGTGTATTCCTAGCTCAGTGAGTGTGTTCCTAGCTCAGTGAGTGTGTTCCTAGCTCAGTGAGTGTGTTCGTCACTCAGTAACTGGGCTCCTAGCTCAGTGAGTGTGTTCCTAGCTCAGTGAGTGTGTTCCAAGCTCTGTGAGTGTATTCCTAGCTCAGTGAGTGTGTTCCGAGCTCAGTGAGTGTATTCCTAGCTCAGTGAGTGTGTTCCTAGCTCAGTGAGTGTGTTCCAAGCTCTGTGATTGTGTTCCTAGCTTAGTGAGTGTGTTCCAAGCTCTGTGAGCGTGTTCCTAGCTCAGTGAGTGTGTTCCGAGTCAGTGAGTGTGTTCCTCGCTCAGTGGGAGTGTTCATCTCTCAGTCAGTCAGTTCCTAGCACAGTGAGTGTGTTCCCAGCTCAGTGAGTGTGTTTCAAGCTCTGTGAGTGTGTTCCTAGCTCAGTGAGTGTGTTCCTAGCTCGGTGAGTGTGTTCCTAGCTCAGTGACGGTGTTCCTCGCTCAGTGAGTGTGTTCCTCGCTCAGTGAATGTGTTCCTAGCTCAGTGAGTGTGTTCATCACTCAGTGAGTATGTTGCTCGTTCAGTGACTGTGTTCCTAGCTCAGTCAGTGTGTTCCTCGCTCAGGGAGAGTGTTCCTAGCTCAGTGAGTGTGTTCCGAGCTCAGTGAGTGTGTTCCTAGCTCGGGAAGTGTGTTCCTCACACAGTGAGTCTGTTTCTAGCTCAGTGAGTGTGTTCCTACGTCAGTGGGCGTGTTGCTAGCACAGTGGGTGTGTTCCTAGCTCAGTGAGTGTGTTCCTCACTCAGTGAGTGTATTCAATCTCAGTGAGTGTGTTCCTCGCTCAGTGAGCGTGTTCCTCACTCAGTGAGTGTGTTCCTAGCTCAGTGAGTGTGTTCATCACTCAGTGAGTATGTTCCTCGCTCAGTGAGTGTGTTCCTCGCTCAGTGAGTGTGTTCCACGCTCAGTGAGAGTGTTCCTAGCTCATTGAGTGTGTTCCTAGCTCAGTGAGTGTGTTCCTAGCTGAGGAAGTGTGTTCCTCACACAGTGAGTGTGTTTCTGGCTCAGTGAGTGTGTTCCAACGTCAGTGAGCATGTTGCCAGCTCAGTGGGTGTGTTCCGAGCTCAGTCAGTGTGTTCCTCACTCAGTGAGTGTGTTCCATCTCAGTGAGTGTGTTCCTCGTTCAGTGAGTGTGTTCCTCGCTCAGTGAGTGTGTCCCTCACTCAGTGAGTGTGTTCCTAGCCCAGTGAGTGTGTCCCTCACTCAGTGAATGTGTTCCTAGCTCTGTGAGTGTGTTCCTAGTGCAGTGAGTGTCTTCCAAAATCAGAGCTTTTGTTCCCCACTTAGTGAGTGTGTCTTGCTGAGTGAGTGTGTTCCTAGCTCAGTGAGTGTGTTCATCACTCAGTAAGTGTGTTCCAGCTCAGTGAGTGTGTTCCTCGCTCAGTGAGTGTGTTCCTAGCTCAGTGAGTGTGTTCGTCACTCAGTGAGTATGTTCCTCGCTCAGTGAGTGTGTTCCTCGCTCAGTGAGCGTATTCCTAGCCCAGTGAGTGTGTTCCTAGCTCAGTGAGTGTGTTCGTCACTCAGTAACTGAGCTCCTAACTCAGTGAATGTGTTCCTAGCTCAGTGAGTGTG
Organism: Mustelus asterias; assembly: GCF_964213995.1. NCBI lineage: Eukaryota > Metazoa > Chordata > Chondrichthyes > Carcharhiniformes > Triakidae > Mustelus > Mustelus asterias. The sequence goes on along the minus strand of NC_135813.1, from coordinate 63,354,541 downwards.
TTCCGAGCTCAGTGAGTGTGTTCCTAGCTCAGTGAGTGTGTTCCAAGCTCTGTGATTGTGTTCCTAGCTTAGTGAGTGTGTTCCAAGCTCTGTGAGTGTGTTCCTAGCTCAGTGACTGTGTTCCAAGCTCTGTGAGCGTGTTCCTAGCTCAGTGAGTGTGTTCCGAGCTCAGTGAGTGTGTTCCTCGCTCAGTGGGAGTGTTCATCACTCAGTAAGTCAGTTCCTAGCACAGTGAGTGTGTTCCCAGCTCAGTGAGTGTGTTCCAAGCTCTGTGAGTGTGTTCCTAGCTCATTGAGTGTGTTCTGAGCTCAGTGAGTGTGTTCCTAGCTCAGTGAGAGTGTTCATCACTCAGTAAGTGAGTTGCGAGCTCAATGAGTGTGTTCCTAGCGCAGTGTGTGTTCCTAGCTCTGTGAGAGTGTTCCTAGATCAGTGAGTGTGTTCCTAGCTCTGTGAGAGTGTTCCTAGATCAGTGAGTGTGTTCCGAGCTCAGTGAGTGTTTTCGTCGCTCAGTGAGTATGTTCCTGGCTCAGTGAGTGTGTTCCCAGCTCAGTGAGTGTGTTCCTTGCTCAGTGAGTGTGTTCCGAGATCAGGGAGGGTGTTCCGAGCTCAGTGAGTGTGTTCCTCGCTCAGTGAGTGCTTGCCTATCTCAATGAGTGTGTTCCGAGCTCAGTGAATGTGTTCCTACCTCATTGAGTGCGTTCCTAGCTCAGTGAGTGTGTTCAAAGGGCAATGAGTGTTTTTATATCTCAGTACGTGAGTTCCGAGCTCCATAGGTATGTTCCTCACTCAGTGAGTGTGTTCCTAGCTCAGTGAATGTGTTCAACGTGCAGAGTGTGTTCCTCGCGCACTTAGTGTTTTTGTATCTCAGTACGTGAGTTCCTAGCTCCGTAAATATGTTCCTCACTCAGTGAGTGTGTTCCTAGCTCAGTGAGTGTGTTCCACGTGCAGAGTGTGTTCATAGCACAGTGAGTGTTTTTATATCTCAGTACGTGAGTTCCTAGCTCCGTACGTATGTTCGGCACTCAGTGAATGTGTCCCTAGCTCAGTGAGTGTGTTCCTAGCTCAGTGAGTGTGTTCCTAGCTCAGTGAGTGTGTTCCTAGCTCAGTGAGTGTGTTCCTAGCTCAGTGAGTGTGTTCCTAGCGCAGTGAGTGCCTTCCTAAGTCAGAGCCTTTGTTCCCCACTTAATTCGTGTGTACAGCTGAGTGAGTGTGTTCCGAGCTGATTGTGTTCCTCGTTCACTGAGTATGTTCCTCCCTCAGTAATGTGTTCCTAGCTCAGTGAGTGTGTTCCTTGCTCAGTGAGTGTTTTCCTAACTCAATGAATCTGTTCCAAACTCAGTTAGTGTGTTCCTCGCTCTGAGTGTGTTCCTATCACAGTGAGTGTATTCCTAGCGCAGTGAGTGTGTTCCTCGCTCAGTGAGTGTGTTCCTTGCTCGGTGAGTGTTCTCCTAACTCAGTGAATCTGTTCCAAACTCAGTTAGTGTGTTCCTTGCTCTGAGTGTGTTCCCATCACAGTGAGTGTATTCCTTGCGAAGTGAGTGTATTCCTCGCTCAGTGTGTGTGTTCCTCACTCTGTGAGTGTATTCCTCGCTCAGTGAGTATGTTTCTAGTTCAGTGAGTATGTTCCTAGCTCAGTGAGTGTGCTCCTAGCTAAATGAGTGTGTTCCTAGCTCAGTGAGTATGTTCCTATATACGTGAGTGTGTTCCTAGCTCAGTGACTGTGTTCCTAGCTCAGTGAGTGTGTTCCTAGCTCAGTGAGTGTGTTCCCCGCTCAGTGAGTGTGTTCCTAGCTCTGTGAATGTGTTTCTAGCTCAGTGAGTGTGTTCCTAGCACATTGTGTATGTTCCTAGCTCAATGAGTGTGTTTCACGCTCAGTGAGTGTGTTCCTAGCTCAGTGAGTGCGTTCTTAGCTCAGTGAGTGTGTTCCTCACTCAGTAAGTGTGTTCCTCACTCAGTGAGTGTGTTCCTAGCACAGTGAGTGTCTTCCTAAGTCAGAGCCTTTGTTCCCCATTTAATTCGTGTGTATAGCTGAGTGAGTGTGTTCCTAGCTAATTGTGTTCCTAGTTCACTGAGTATGTTTCTCCCTCAGGAATGTGTTCCTAGCTCAGTGAATGTGTTCTCTGCTCAGTGTGTTCCGAGTTCAGGTAAAGCGATCCCAGCTCAGTGAGTGTGGTCCTAGCTCAGTGAGTTTGTTCCTGGCTCAGTACGTGGGTTCCTAGCTCCGTATGTATGTTCCTCATTCAATGAGTGTGTCCTAGCTCAGTGAGTGTGTTCCACGTGCAGAGTGTGCTCATCGTGCAGTGAGTGTTTTTATGTCTCAGTCCGTGAGTTCCTAGCTCCGTACGTATGTTCCTCACTCAGTGAGTGTATTCCTAGTGCAGTGAGTGTCTTCCTAAGTCAGCGCCTTTGTTCCCCACTTAATTAGTGTGTATAGCTGAGTGAGTGTGTTCCAAACTGATTGTGTTCCTAGTTCACTGAGTATGTTCCCCCCTCAGTAATGTGTTCCTAGCTCAGTGAGTGTGTTCCTTGCTCAGTGAGTGTGTTCCTAGCTCAGTGAGTGTTCCTAGCTCAGTGAGTGTGTTCCTAGCTCATTGAGTATATTCCTAGCTCAATGAGTGTGTTTCTCGCTCAGTGTGTGTTCCTCACTCAGTGAATGAGTCCCTAGCTCAGTGAGTGTGTTCCTAGCTCTGTGAGTGTGTTCCTAGCTCAGTGTGTGTGTTCCTAGCTCTGTGAGTGTGTTCCTAGCTCTGTGAGTGTGTTCCTAGCTCCGTGAGTGCTTGCTAGCTCAGTGAATGTGTTCCCCGCTCAGCGAATGAGTCCCTCGCTCAGTGAGTGTGTTCCTAGCTCTGTGAATGTATTTCTAGCTCAGTGACTGTGTTCCTAGCGCATTGAGTATGTTCCTAGCTCAATGAGTGTGTTTCACGCTCAGTGAGTATGTTCCTAGCTCAGTGAGTGTGTTCTTAGCTCAGTGAGTGTGTTCCTCACTCAGTAAGTGTATTCCTCGCTCAGTGAGTGTGTTTCTAGTTCAGTGAGTACGTTCCTAGCTCAGTGAGTGTGTTTCCAGCTAAATGGGTGTGTTCCTAGCTCAGTGAGTGTGTTCCTCGCTCAGTGAATGTATTCCTAGCTCAGTGAGTGTGTTCCTCACTCAGTGAGTGTATTCCTAGCGCAGTGAGTGTATTCCTAGTGCAGTGAGTGTCTTCCTAAGTCAGCGCCTTTGTTCCCCACTTAATTAGTGTGTATAGCTGAGTGAGTGTGTTCCAAACTGATTGTGTTCCTAGTTCACTGAGTATGTTCCCCCCTCAGTAATGTGTTCCTAGCTCAGTGAGTGTGTTCCTTGCTCAGTGAGTGTTTTCCTAACTCAGTGAATCTGTTCCAAACTCAGTTAGTGTGTTCCTCGCTCTGAGTGTGTTCCTATCACAGTGAGTGTATTCCTCGCTCAGTGAGTGTGTTTCTAGTTCAGTGAGTACGTTCCGAGCTCAGTGAGTGTGTTTCCAGCTAAATGGGTGTGTTCCTAGCTCAGTGTGTGTGTTCGTCGCTCAGTGAGTGTATTCCTAGCTCAGTGAGTGTGTTCCTCGCTCAGTGAGTGTGTTCCTAGTTCAGTAAGTGTATTCCTAGCTCAGTGAGTGTGTTCCTAGCCCAGTGAGTGTGTTCCTGGCTCAGTAAGTGTGTTCCTAGCTCAGTGAGTGTGTACCTAATGCACTGAGTGGCTTCCTAGCTCAATGAGTGTGTTCGTAGCTCAGTGAGTCTGTTCCTAAGTCAGAGCCTTTGTTCCCCACTTCATTAGTGTGTATAGCGAAGTGAATATGTTCCTAGCTAATTGTGTTCCTAGTTCACTGAGTATGTTCCTCCCTCAGTAATGTGTTCCTAGCTCAGTGAATGTGTTCCTAGCTCAGTGATTGTGTTCTGAGCTCAGTGTGTTCCTAGCTCCGTAAGTCATTTCCTAGCTCAGTGAGTGAGTCCTAGCTCCGTAAGTATGTTCCTCACTCAGTGAGTGTGTCCTAGCTCAGTGAGGGTGTTCCATGTGCAGAGTGTACTCATAGCACAGTGAGTGTTTTTATATCTCAGTCCGTGAGTTCCAGCTCCGTACGTCTGATCCTCACTCAGTGAGTGTGTTACTAGCGCAGTGAGTGTCTTCCTAAGTCAGAGCCTTTTTCCCCATTAATTCGTGTGTATAGCTGAGTGAGTGTGTACCAAACTGATTGTGTTCCTAGTTCACTGAGTATGTTCCTCCCTTAATAATGTGTTCCTAGCTCAGTGAGTGTGTTCCTTGCTCAGTGAGTGTTTTCCTAACTCAGTGAATCTGTTCCAAACTCAGTTAGTGTGTTCCTCGCTCTGAGTGTGTTCCGATCACAGTGAGTGTATTCCTAGCGCAGTGAGTGTGTTCCTCGCTCAGTGAGTGTGTTCCTTTCTCGGTGAGTGTTTTCCTAATTCAGTGAATCTGTTCCAAACTCAGTTAGTGTGTTCCTCACTCTGAGTGTGTTCCTATCACAGTGAGTGTATTCATATTTCAGTGAGTACGTTCCTAGCTCAGTGATTGTGTTCCTAGCTCATTGAGTATATTCCTAGCTCAATGAGTGTGTTTCTCGCTCAGTGAGTGTGTTCCTCGCTCAGGGAATGTGTTCCTAGCTCAGTGAGTCTGTTCCTAGCTCATTGTGTGTGTTCTTAGCTCAGTGAGTGTGTTCCTCACTCAGTGAGTGTGTTCCTAGCGCAGTGAGTGTCTTCCTAAGTCAGAGCCTTTGTTCCCCACTTAATTAGTGTGTATAGCTGAGTGTGTGTGATCCAAGATAATTGTGTTCCTAGTTCACTGAGTATGTTCCACCCTCAGTAATGTGTTCCTAGCTCAGTGAATGTGTTCCTAGCTCAGTGGTTGTGTTCTGAGCTCAGGGTGTTCCTCACTCCGTAAGTCAATTCCTAGCTCAGTGAGTGTGTTCCTAGCGCAGTGAGTGTGTTCCTAGCTCAGTGAGTGTGTTCCTAGCTCAGTGAGTATGTTCCTAGCTCAGTGAGTGTGTTCCTAGCTCATTGAGTATATTCCTAGCTCAATGAGTGTGTTCCTCGCTCAGGGAATGTGTTCCTAGCTCAGTGAGTCTGTTCCTAGCTCATTGTGTGTGTTCTTAGCTCAGTGAGTGTGTTCCTCACTCAGTGAGTGTGTTCCTAGCGCAGTGAGTGTCTTCCTAAGTCAGAGCCTTTGTTCCCCACTTAATTAGTGTGTATAGCTGAGTGTGTGTGTGATCCAAGCTAATTGTGTTCCTAGTTCACTGAGTATGTTCCACCCTCAGTAATGTGTTCCTAGCTCAGTGAATGTGTTCCTAGCTCAGTGGTTGTGTTCTGAGCTCAGGGTGTTCCTCACTCCGTAAGTCAATTCCTAGCTCAGTGAGTGTGTTCCTAGCGCAGTGAGTGTGTTCCTAGCTCAGTGAGTGTGTTCCTAGCTCAGTGAGTATGTTCCTAGCTCAGTGAGTGTGTTCCTAGCTCATTGAGTATATTCCTAGCTCAATGAGTGTGTTCCTCGCTCAGGGAATGTGTTCCTAGCTCAGTGAGTCTGTTCCTAGCTCATTGTGTGTGTTCTTAGCTCAGTGAGTGTGTTCCTCACTCAGTGAGTGTGTTCCTAGCGCAGTGAGTGTCTTCCTAAGTCAGAGCCTTTGTTCCCCACTTAATTAGTGTGTATAGCTGAGTGTGTGTGATCCAAGCTAATTGTGTTCCTAGTTCACTGAGTATGTTCCACCCTCAGTAATGTGTTCCTAGCTCAGTGAATGTGTTCCTAGCTCAGTGGTTGTGTTCTGAGCTCAGGGTGTTCCTCACTCCGTAAGTCAATTCCTAGCTCAGTGAGTGTGTTCCTAGCGCAGTGAGTGTGTTCCTAGCTCAGTGAGTGTGTTCCTAGCTCAGTGAGTATGTTCCTAGCTCAGTGAGTGTGTTCCTAGCGCAGTGTCTCTTCCAAACTCAGAGCCTTCGTTTCCTACTTAATTAGTGTGTATAGCTGAGTGTGTGTGTTCCAAGCTAATTGTGTTCCTAGTTCACTGAGTATGTTCCACCCTCAGTAATGTGTTCCTAGCTCAGTGAAGGTGTTCCTAGCTCAGTGAATGTGTTCCTAGCTCAGTGAGTGTGTTCATAGCTCAGGGAGTGTGTTCCTAGCTCAGTGAATGTGTTCCTAGCTCAGTGAATGTGTTCCTAGCTCAGTGATTGTGTTCTGAGCTCAGGGTGTACCTAGCTCTGTAAGTCATTTCCTAGCTCAGTGAGTGTGTTCCCAGTTCAGTGAGTGCGTTCCTCGCTCAGTGAGTGTGTTCCTAGCTAAATGAGTGTGTTCCCAGCTCAGTGAGTGTGTTCCTAGCTCAGTGAGTGTGTTCCTATGTACGTGAGTGTGTTCCTAGTTCAGTGAGTCAGTTCCTCACTCAGTGAGTGTGTTCCGCACTCAGTGCATGTGTCCCTAGCTCAGTGAGTGTGTTTCCCACTGAGTGAGTGTGTTCCTCGCTCAGTGAGTGTGTTCCTAGCTCATTGAGTATATTCCTAGCTCCATGAGTGTGTTTCTCGCTCAGTGAGTGTGTTCCTCGCATAGTGAGTGTGTTCCTAGCTCAGTGAGTGTGTTCCTAGCTCAGTGAGTGTGTTCCTAGCGCAGTGTCTCTTCCAATCTCAGAGCCTTCGTTTCCCACTTAATTAGTGTGTATAGCTGAGTGTGTGTGTTCCAAGCCAATTGCGTTCCTAGTTCACTGAGTATGTTCCTCCCTCAGTAATGTGTCCCTAGTTCAGTGAATGTGTTCTCAGCTCAGTCTGTTCTGAGTTCAGGGAATGTGATCCCAGCTCAGTGAGTGCGTTCCTAGCTCAGTGAATGTGTTCTTAGCTCAGTGTGTTCCTAGCGCTCTAAGTCATTTCCTCACTCAGTGAGTGTGTTCCTAGCTCAGTGAGTGTTTTCCTAGCTCAGTACGTGCGTTCCTAGTTCCGTAAGTATGTTCCTCACTCAGTGAGTGTGTTCCTAGCTCAGTGAGTGTGTTCCTATGTACGTGAGTGTGTTCTTAGTTCAGTGAGTCAGTTCCTCACTCAGTGCATGTGTCCCTAGCTCAGTGAGTGTGTTTCCTGCTGAGTGAGTGTGTTCCTAGCTCAGTGAGTGTGTTCCTAGCTCATTGAGTATATTCCTAGCTCCATGAGTGTGTTTCTCGCTCAGTGAGTGTGTTCCTCGCATAGTGAGTGTGTTCCTTGCTCAGTGACTGTGTTCCTCACTTAGGTGAATGTGTCCCGAGCTCAGTGAGTGTGTTCCTAGATCAGTGAGTGTGTTCTTAGCTCAGTGAGTGTGTTCCTAGCTCCGTAAGTATGTTCCTCACTCAGTGAGTGTGTCCTAGCTCAGTGAGGGTGTTCCACGTGCAGAGTGTACTCATAGCACAGTGAGTGTTTTTATATCTCAGTACGTGGGTTCCCAGATCCGTACGTCTGATCCTCACTCAGTGAGTGTGTTCCTAGCGCAGTGAGTGTCTTCCTAAGTCAGAGCCTTTTTTCCCCACTTAATTAGTGTGTATAGCTGAGTGAGTGTGTACCAAACTGATTGTGTTCCTAGTTCACTGAGTATGTTCCTCCCTTAATAATGTGTTCCTAGCTCAGTGAGTGTGTTCCTTGCTCAGTGAGTGTTTTCCTAACTCAGTGAATCTGTTCCAAACTCAGTTGGTGTGTTCCTCGCTCTGAGTGTGTTCCGATCACAGTGAGTGTATTCCTAGCGCAGTGAGTGTGTTCCTCGCTCAGTGAGTGTGTTCCTTTCTCGGTGAGTGTTTTCCTAATTCAGTGAATCTGTTCCAAACTCAGTTAGTGTGTTCCTCACTCTGAGTGTGTTCCTATCACAGTGAGTGTATTCCTAGTTCAGTGGGTACGTTCCTAGCTCAGTGAGTGTGTTCCTATCTACATGAGTGTGTTCCTAGCTCAGTGAGTGTGTTCCTAGCTCAGAGAGTGTGTTCCTAGCTCATTGAGTATATTCCTAGCTCAATGAGTGTGTTTCTCGCTCAGTGAGTGTGTTCCTCGCTCAGTGAATGTGTTCCTCACTCAGTGAGTGTGTCCTAGCTCAGTGAGTGTGTTCCTAGCTCATTGAGTATATTCCTAGCTCAATGAGTGTGTTTCTCGCTCAGTGAGTGTGTTCCTCGCTCAGTGAATGTGTTCCTCACTCAGTGAGTGTGTCCTAGCTCAGTGAGGGTGTTCCACGTGCAGAGTGTACTCATAGCGCAGTGAGTGTTTTTAAGTCTCAGTACGTGAGTTCCTAGCTCCGTACGTATGTTCCTCACTCAGTGAGTGTGTTCCTAGCGCAGTGAGTGTCTTCCTAAGTCAGAGCCTTTGTTCCCCACTTAATTTGTGTGTATAGCTGAGTGAGTGTGTACCAAACTGATTGTGTTCCTAGTTCACTGAGTATGTTCCACCCTTAATCATGTGTTCCTACCTCAGTGAGTGTGTTCCTTGCTCAGTGAGTGTTTTCCTAACTCAGTGAATCTGTTCCAAACTCAGTTAGTGTGTTCCTCGCTCTGAGTGTGTTCCTATTACAGTGAGTATATTCCTCGTTCAGTGAGTACGTTCCTAACTCAGTGAGTGTGTTCCTTGCTCAGTGAGTGTTTTCCTAACTCAGTGAATCTGTTCCAAACTCAGTTAGTGTGTTCCTCGCTCTGAGTGTGTTCCTATCACAGTGAGTGAATTCCTAGTGCAGTGAGTGTGTTCCTCGCTCAGTGAGTGTGTTCCTCGCTCAGTGAGTGTGTTCCTTTCTCGGTGAGTGTTTTCCTAACTCAGTGAATCTGTTCCAAACTCAGTTAGTGTGTTCCTCGCTCTGAGTGTGTTCCTATTACAGTGAGTACATTCCTCGTTCAGTGAGTACGTTCCTAACTCAGTGAGTGTGTTCCTATATACGTGAGTGAGTTGCTAGCTCAGTGAGTGTGTTCCTAGCTCAGTGAGTGTGTTCCTAGCTCATTGAGTATATTCCTAGCTCAATGAGTGTGTTTCTCGCACAGTGAGTGTGTTCCTCGCTCACTGGATGAGTCCCTACCTCAGTGAGTGTGTTCCTAGCTCTGTGAGTGTGTTCCTAGCTCAGTGAGTGTGTTCCTAGCTCAGTGAGTGTGTTCTTAGCTCAATGAGTGTGTTCCTCACTCAGTAAGAGTGTTCCTCACTCAATGAGTGTGTTCCTAGCGCAGTGAGTGTCTTCCTAAGTCAGAGCCTTTGTTCCCCACTTAATTAGTGTGTATAGCTGAGTGAGTGTGTTCCTAGTTAATTGTGTTCCAAGTTCACTGAGTATGTTCCTCCCTCAGTAATGTGTTCCTAGCTCAGTGAATGCAGTTCTCAGCTCAGTGTGTTCCGAGTTCAGGGAATGTATCCCTTGCTCAGTGAATGCATTCCGAGCTCAGTGAATGTGTTCTTAGCTCAGTGTGTACCGAGATCCGTAAGTAATTTCCTAGCCCAGTGAGTGTGTTCCTAGCTCAGTGAGTGTGGTCCTAGCTCAGTAATTGTGTTCCTAGCTCAGTAACTGTGTTCCGAGCTCAGTGAGTGTGTTCCTCGCTCAGTGAGTTTGTTCCTAAGTCAGAGCCTTTGTTCCCCACTTCATTAGTGTGTATAGCGAAGTGAATATGTTCCTAGCTAATTGTGTTCCTCGTTCACTGAGTATGTTCCTCCCTCAGTAACGTGTTCCTAGCTCAGTGAATGTGTTCTTAGCTCAGTGTGTTCCGAGTTCAGGGAATGTGATCCTAGCTCAGTGAGTGTGTTCCCAGCTCAGTGAATGCGTTCCTCGCTCAGTGAATGTGTTCCTGGCTCAGTGTGTTCCTAGCTCTGTAAGTCATTTCCTAGCTCAGTGAGTGTTTTCTTAACTCAGTGAATCTGTTCCAAACTCAGTTAGTGTGTTCCTCGCTCTGAGTGTGTTCCGATCACAGTGAGTGTATTCCTAGCGCAGTGAGTGTGTTCCTCGCTCAGTGAGTGTGTTCCTTTCTCGGTGAGTGTTTTCCTAATTCAGTGAATCTGTTCTAAACTCAGTTAGTGTGTTCCTCACTCTGAGTGTGTTCCTATCACAGTGAGTGTATTCATATTTCAGTGAGTACGTTCCTAGCTCAGTGATTGTGTTCCTAGCTCATTGAGTATATTCCTAGCTCAATGAGTGTGTTTCTCGCTCAGTGAGTGTGTTCCTCGCTCAGGGAATGTGTTCCTAGCTCAGTGAGTCTGTTCCTAGCTCATTGTGTGTGTTCTTAGCTCAGTGAGTGTGTTCCTCACTCAGTGAGTGTGTTCCTAGCGCAGTGAGTGTCTTCCTAAGTCAGAGCCTTTGTTCCCCACTTAATTAGTGTGTATAGCTGAGTGTGTGTGTGTTCCAAGCTAATTGTGTTCCTAGTTCACTGAGTATGTTCCACCCTCAGTAATGTGTTCCTAGCTCAGTGAATGTGTTCCTAGCTCAGTGGTTGTGTTCTGAGCTCAGGGTGTTCCTCACTCCGTAAGTCAATTCCTAGCTCAGTGAGTGTGTTCCTAGCGCAGTGAGTGTGTTCCTAGCTCAGTGAGTGTGTTCCTAGCTCAGTGAGTATGTTCCTAGCTCAGTGAGTGTGTTCCTAGCGCAGTGTCTCTTCCAAACTCAGAGCCTTCGTTTCCTACTTAATTAGTGTGTATAGCTGAGTGTGTGTGTTCCAAGCTAATTGTGTTCCTAGTTCACTGAGTATGTTCCACCCTCAGTAATGTGTTCCTAGCTCAGTGAAGGTGTTCCTAGCTCAGTGAATGTGTTCCTAGCTCAGTGAGTGTGTTCATAGCTCAGGGAGTGTGTTCCTAGCTCAGTGAATGTGTTCCTAGCTCAGTGAATGTGTTCCTAGCTCAGTGATTGTGTTCTGAGCTCAGGGTGTACCTAGCTCTGTAAGTCATTTCCTAGCTCAGTGAGTGTGTTCCCAGTTCAGTGAGTGCGTTCCTCGCTCAGTGAGTGTGTTCCTAGCTAAATGAGTGTGTTCCCAGCTCAGTGAGTGTGTTCCTAGCTCAGTGAGTGTGTTCCTATGTACGTGAGTGTGTTCCTAGTTCAGTGAGTCAGTTCCTCACTCAGTGAGTGTGTTCCGCACTCAGTGCATGTGTCCCTAGCTCAGTGAGTGTGTTTCCCACTGAGTGAGTGTGTTCCTCGCTCAGTGAGTGTGTTCCTAGCTCATTGAGTATATTCCTAGCTCCATGAGTGTGTTTCTCGCTCAGTGAGTGTGTTCCTCGCATAGTGAGTGTGTTCCTAGCTCAGTGAGTGTGTTCCTAGCTCAGTGAGTGTGTTCCTAGCGCAGTGTCTCTTCCAATCTCAGAGCCTTCGTTTCCCACTTAATTAGTGTGTATAGCTGAGTGTGTGTGTTCCAAGCCAATTGCGTTCCTAGTTCACTGAGTATGTTCCTCCCTCAGTAATGTGTCCCTAGTTCAGTGAATGTGTTCTCAGCTCAGTGTGTTCCGAGTTCAGGGAATGTGATCCCAGCTCAGTGAGTGCGTTCCTAGCTCAGTGAATGTGTTCTTAGCTCAGTGTGTTCCTAGCGCTCTAAGTCATTTCCTCACTCAGTGAGTGTGTTCCTAGCTCAGTGAGTGTTTTCCTAGCTCAGTACGTGCGTTCCTAGTTCCGTAAGTATGTTCCTCACTCAGTGAGTGTGTTCCTAGCTCAGTGAGTGTGTTCCTATGTACGTGAGTGTGTTCTTAGTTCAGTGAGTCAGTTCCTCACTCAGTGAGTGTGTTCCGCACTCAGTGCATGTGTCCCTAGCTCAGTGAGTGTGTTTCCTGCTGAGTGAGTGTGTTCCTAGCTCAGTGAGTGTGTTCCTAGCTCATTGAGTATATTCCTAGCTCCATGAGTGTGTTTCTCGCTCAGTGAGTGTGTTCCTCGCATAGTGAGTGTGTTCCTTGCTCAGTGACTGTGTTCCTCACTTAGGTGAATGTGTCCCGAGCTCAGTGAGTGTGTTCCTAGATCAGTGAGTGTGTTCCTAGCTCAGTGAGTGTGTTCCTAGCTCCGTAAGTATGTTCCTCACTCAGTGAGTGTGTCCTAGCTCAGTGAGGGTGTTCCACGTGCAGAGTGTACTCATAGCACAGTGAGTGTTTTTATATCTCAGTACGTGGGTTCCCAGATCCGTACGTCTGATCCTCACTCAGTGAGTGTGTTCCTAGCGCAGTGAGTGTCTTCCTAAGTCAGAGCCTTTGTTCCCCACTTAATTCGTGTGTACAGCTGAGTGAGTGTGTTCCGAGCTGATTGTGCTCCTCGTTCACTGAGTATGTTCCTCCCTCAGTAATGTGTTCCGAGCTCAGTGAGTGTGTTCCTTGCTCAGTGAGTGTTTTCCTAACTCAATGAATCTGTTCCAAACTCAGTTGGTGTGTTCCTCGCTCTGAGTGTGTTCCTATCACAGTGAGTGTATTCCTAGCGCAGTGAGTGTGTTCCTCGCTCAGTGAGTGTGTTCCTTGCTCGGTGAGTGTTCTCCTAACTCAGTGAATGTGTTCCAAACTCAGTTAGTGTGTTCCTTGCTCTGAGTGTGTTCCCATCACAGTGAGTGTATTCCTAGCGAAGTGAGTGTATTCCTCGCTCAGTGAGTGTGTTCCTCGCTCAGTGAGTGTTGTCCTCACTCAGTGAGTGTATTCCTCGCTCAGTGAGTATGTTCCTATATACGTGAGTGTGTTCCTAGCTCAGTGAGTGTGTTCCCCGCTCAGTGAATGAGTCCCTCGCTCACTGAGTGTGTTCCTAGCTCTGTGAAAGTGTTTCTAGCTCAGTGAGTGTGTTCCTAGCACATTGAGTATGTTCCAGCTCAATGAGTGTGTTTCACGCTCAGTGAGTGTGTTCCTAGCTCAGTGAAGGTGTTCCTCACTCAGTAAGTGTGTTCCTCACTCAGTGAGTGTGTTCCTAGCGCAGTGAGTGTCTTCCTAAGTCAGAGCCTTTGTTCCCCATTTAATTTGTGTGTATAGCTGAGTGAGTGTGTTCCTAGCTAATTGTGTTCCTAGTTCACTGAGTATGTTTCTCCCTCAGGAATGTGTTCCTAGCTCAGTGAATGTGTTCGCAGCTCAGTGTGTTCCGAGTTCAGGTAATGCGATCCCAGCTCAGTGAGTGCGTTCCTAGCTCAGTGAATGTGTTCTGAGCTCAGTGTGTTCCTAGCTCCGTAAGTCATTTCCGAGCTCAGTGAGTGTGTTCCGAGCTCAGTGAGTTTGTTCCTAGCTCAGTACGTGGGTTCCTAGCTCCGTATGTATGTTCCTCATTCAATGAGTGTGTCCTAGCTCAGTGAGTGTGTTCCACGTGCAGAGTGTGCTCATCGTGCAGTGAGTGTTTTTATGTCTCAGTCCGTAGGTTCCTAGCTCCGTACGTCTGTTCCTCACTCAGTGAGTGTATTCCTAGTGCAGTGAGTGTCTTCCTAAGTCAGCGCCTTTGTTCCCCACTTAATTAGTGTGTATAGCTGAGTGAGTGTCTTCCAAACTGATTGTGTTCCTAGTTCACTGAGTATGTTCCCCCCTCAGTAATGTGTTCCTAGCTCAGTGAGTGTGTTCCTTGCTCAGTGAGTGTTTTCCTAACTCAGTGAATCTGTTCCAAAGTCAGTTAGTGTGTTCCTCGCTCTGAGTGTGGTCCTATCACAGTGAGTGTATTCCTCGCTCAGTGAGTGTGTTTCTAGTTCAGTGAGTACGTTCCTAGCTCAGTGAGTGTGTTTCCAGCCAAATGGGTGTGTTCCTCGCTCAGTGAGTGTATTCCTAGCTCAGTGAGTGTGTTCCTCGCTCAGGGAGTGTGTTCCTAGTTCAGTGAGTGTATTCCTAGCTCAGTGAGTGTGTTCCTCGCTCAGTGAGTGAGTTCCTAGTTCAGTGAGTGCGTTCCTAGCTCAGTGAGTGTGTTCGTATATACGTGAGTGTGTTCCTAGCTCAGTGAGTGTTCCTAGCTCAGTGAGTGTGTTCCTAGCTCATTGAGTATATTCCTAGCTCAATGAGTGTGTTTCTCGCTCAGTGTGTGTTCCTCACTCAGTGAATGAGTCCCTAGCTCAGTGAGTGTGTTCCTAGCTCTGTGAGTGTGTTCCTAGCTCAGTGTGTGTGTTCCTAGCTCTGTGAGTGTGTTCCTAGCTCTGTGAGTGTGTTCCTAGCTCAGTGAGTGCTTGCTAGCTCAGTGAGTGTGTTCCCCGCTCAGCGAATGAGTCCCTCGCTCAGTGAGTGTGTTCCTAGCTCTGTGAATGTATTTCTAGCTCAGTGACTGTGTTCCTAGCGCATTGAGTATGTTCCTAGCTCAATGAGTGTGTTTCACGCTCAGTGAGTATGCTCCTAGCTCAGTGAGTGTGTTCTTAGCTCAGTGAGGGTGTTCCTCACTCAGTAAGTGTATTCCTCACTCAGTGAGTGTGTTTCTAGTTCAGTGAGTACGTTCCTAGCTCAGTGAGTGTGTTTCCAGCTAAATGGGTGTGTTCCTAGCTCAGTGAGTGTGTTCCTCGCTCAGTGAATGTATTCCTAGCTCAGTGAGTGTGTTCCTCGCTCAGTGAGTGTGTTCCTAGTTCAGTGAGTGTATTTCTAGCTCAGTGAGTGTGTTCCTCGCTTAGTGAGTGTGTTCCTAGTTCAGTGAGTACGTTCCTAGCTCAGTGAGTGTGTTCTGAGCTAAATGGGTGTGTTCCTAGCTCAGTGAGTGTGTTCCTATATACGTGAGTGTGTTCCTCGCTCAGTGAGTGTTCCTAGCTCAGTGAGTGTGTTCCTAGCTCATTGAGTATATTCCTAGCTCAATGAGTGTGTTTCTCGCTCAGTGTGTGTTCCTCACTCAGTGAGTGTGTTCCTAGCTCTGTGAGTGTGTTCCTAGCTCAGTGAGTGTGTTCCACGTGCAGAGTCCCTTGCGCACTGAGTGTTTTTATATCTCAGTACGTGAGTTCCTAGCTCCGTACGTATGTTCCTCATTCAATGAGTGTGTCCTAGCTCAGTGAGTGTGTTCCACGTGCAGAGTGTGCTCATCGTGCAGTGAGTGTTTTTATGTCTCAGTCCGTAGGTTCCTAGCTCCGTACGTCTGTTCCTCACTCAGTGAGTGTATTCCTAGTGCAGTGAGTGTCTTCCTAAGTCAGCGCCTTTGTTCCCCACTTAATTAGTGTGTATAGCTGAGTGAGTGTCTTCCAAACTGATTGTGTTCCTAGTTCACTGAGTATGTTCCCCCCTCAGTAATGTGTTCCTAGCTCAGTGAGTGTGTTCCTTGCTCAGTGAGTGTTTTCCTAACTCAGTGAATCTGTTCCAAAGTCAGTTAGTGTGTTCCTCGCTCTGAGTGTGGTCCTATCACAGTGAGTGTATTCCTCGCTCAGTGAGTGTGTTTCTAGTTCAGTGAGTACGTTCCTAGCTCAGTGAGTGTGTTTCCAGCCAAATGGGTGTGTTCCTCGCTCAGTGAGTGTATTCCTAGCTCAGTGAGTGTGTTCCTCGCTCAGGGAGTGTGTTCCTAGTTCAGTGAGTGTATTCCTAGCTCAGTGAGTGTGTTCCTCGCTCAGTGAGTGAGTTCCTAGTTCAGTGAGTGCGTTCCTAGCTCAGTGAGTGTGTTCGTATATACGTGAGTGTGTTCCTAGCTCAGTGAGTGTTCCTAGCTCAGTGAGTGTGTTCCTAGCTCATTGAGTATATTCCTAGCTCAATGAGTGTGTTTCTCGCTCAGTGTGTGTTCCTCACTCAGTGAATGAGTCCCTAGCTCAGTGAGTGTGTTCCTAGCTCTGTGAGTGTGTTCCTAGCTCAGTGTGTGTGTTCCTAGCTCTGTGAGTGTGTTCCTAGCTCTGTGAGTGTGTTCCTAGCTCAGTGAGTGCTTGCTAGCTCAGTGAGTGTGTTCCCCGCTCAGCGAATGAGTCCCTCGCTCAGTGAGTGTGTTCCTAGCTCTGTGAATGTATTTCTAGCTCAGTGACTGTGTTCCTAGCGCATTGAGTATGTTCCTAGCTCAATGAGTGTGTTTCACGCTCAGTGAGTATGCTCCTAGCTCAGTGAGTGTGTTCTTAGCTCAGTGAGGGTGTTCCTCACTCAGTAAGTGTATTCCTCACTCAGTGAGTGTGTTTCTAGTTCAGTGAGTACGTTCCTAGCTCAGTGAGTGTGTTTCCAGCTAAATGGGTGTGTTCCTAGCTCAGTGAGTGTGTTCCTCGCTCAGTGAATGTATTCCTAGCTCAGTGAGTGTGTTCCTCGCTCAGTGAGTGTGTTCCTAGTTCAGTGAGTGTATTTCTAGCTCAGTGAGTGTGTTCCTCGCTTAGTGAGTGTGTTCCTAGTTCAGTGAGTACGTTCCTAGCTCAGTGAGTGTGTTCTGAGCTAAATGGGTGTGTTCCTAGCTCAGTGAGTGTGTTCCTATATACGTGAGTGTGTTCCTCGCTCAGTGAGTGTTCCTAGCTCAGTGAGTGTGTTCCTAGCTCATTGAGTATATTCCTAGCTCAATGAGTGTGTTTCTCGCTCAGTGTGTGTTCCTCACTCAGTGAGTGTGTTCCTAGCTCTGTGAGTGTGTTCCTAGCTCAGTGAGTGTGTTCCACGTGCAGAGTCCCTTGCGCACTGAGTGTTTTTATATCTCAGTACGTGAGTTCCTAGCTCCGTACGTATGTTCCTCACTCAGTGAGTTACGTCCTAGCGCAGTGAGTGTCTTCCTAAGTCAGAGCCTTTGTTCCCCACTTAATTAGTGTGTATAGCTGAGTGAGTGTGTTCCTAGCCAACTGTGTTCCTAGTTCACTGAGTATGTTCCTCCCTCAGTAATGTGTCCCTCGTTCAGTGAATGTGTTCTCAGCTCAGTGTGTTCCGAGTTCAGGGAATGTGATCCCAGCTCAGTGAGTGCGTTCCTAGCTCAGTGAATGTGTTCTTAGCTCAGTGTGTTCCTAGCTCCGTAAGTCATTTCCGAGCTCAGTGAGTGTGTTCCTAGCTCAGTGAGTGTGTTCCTAGCTCAGTGAGTGAGTTCTTAGCTCCGTAAGTATGTTCCTCACTCAGTGAGTGTGTCCTAGCTCAGTGAGGGTGTTCCACGTGCAGAGTGTACTCATAGCACAGTGAGTGTTTTTATATCTCAGTACGTGAGTTCCCAGCTCCGTACGTCTGATCCTCACTCAGTGAGTGTGTTCCTAGCGCAGTGAGTGTCTTCCTAAGTCAGCGCCTTTGTTCCCCTCTTAATTAGTGTGTATAGCTGAGTGAGTGTGTTCCAAACTGATTGTGTTCCTAGTTCACTGAGTATGTTCCCCCCTCAGTAATGTGTTCCTAGCTCAGTGAGTGTGTTCCTTGCTCAGTGAGTGTTTTCATAACTCAGTGAATCTGTTCCAAACTCAGTTAGTGTGTTCCTCGCTCTGAGTGTGTTCCTATCACAGTGAGTGTATTCCTCGCTCAGTGAGTGTGTTTCTAGTTCAGTGAGTATGTTCCTAGCTCAGTGAGTGTGTTTCCAGCTAAATGGGTGTGTTCCTAGCTCAGTGAGTGTATTCCTATATACGTGAGTGTGTTCCTCGCTCAGTGAGTGTTCCTAGCTCAGTGAGTGTGTTCCTAGCTCATTGAGTATATTCCTAGCTCAATGAGTGTGTTTCTCGCTCAGTGTGTGTTCCTCACTCAGTGAGTGTGTTCCTAGCTCTGTGAGTGTGTTCTGAGCTAAATGGGTGTGTTCCTAGCTCAGTGAGTGTGTTCCTATATACGTGAGTGTGTTCCTCGCTCAGTGAGTGTTCCTAGCTCAGTGAGTGTGTTCCTAGCTCATTGAGTATATTCCTAGCTCAATGAGTGTGTTTCTCGCTCAGTGTGTGTTCCTCACTCAGTGAGTGTGTTCCTAGCTCTGTGAGTGTGTTCCTAGCTCAGTGAGTGTGTTCCACGTGCAGAGTCCCTTGCGCACTGAGTGTTTTTATATCTCAGTACGTGTGTTCCTAGCTCCGTACGTATGTTCCTCACTCAGTGAGTTACGTCCTAGCGCAGTGAGTGTCTTCCTAAGTCAGAGCCTTTGTTCCCCACTTAATTAGTGTGTATAGCTGAGTGAGTGTGTTCCTAGCCAATTGTGTTCCTAGTTCACTGAGTATGTTCCTCCCTCAGTAATGTGTCCCTCGTTCAGTGAATGTGTTCTCAGCTCAGTGTGTTCCGAGTTCAGGGAATGTGATCCCAGCTCAGTGAGTGCGTTCCTAGCTCAGTGAATGTGTTCTTTGCTCACTGTGTTCCTAGCGCCCTAAGTCATTTCCTCGCTCAGTGCGTGTGTTCCTAGCTCAGTGAGTGTGTTCCTAGCTCAGTACGTGCGTTCCTAGTTCAGTGAATGTGTTCTTAGCTCAGTGTCTTCCTAGCGCCCTAAGTAATTTCCTCGCTCAGTGCGTGTGTTCCTCACTCAGTGAGTGTGTTCCTCGCTCAGTGAAGGTTTGCCTAGCTCATTGAGTGTGTTCCTAGCTCAATGAGTGCGTTTCACGCTCAGTGAGTGTGATCCTAGCTCAGTGTGTGTGTTCTTAGCTCAGTGAGTGTGTTCCTCACACAGTAAGTGTGTTCCTCACTCAATGAGTGTGTTCCTAGCGCAGTGAGTGTCTTCCTAAGTCACAGCCATTGTTCCCCACTTAATTAGTGTGTATAGCTGAGTGAGTGTGTTCCTATCTAATTGTGTTCCAAGTTCACTGAGTATGTTCCTCCCTCAGTAATGTGTTTCTAGCTCAGTGAATGTGTTCTCAGCTCAATGTGTTCCGAGTTCAGGGAATGTGTTCTTAGCTCAGTGTGTTCCTAGCTCCGTAAGTAATTTCCTAGCGCAGTGAGTGTGTTCCTAGCTCAGTGAGTGTGGTCCTAGCTCAGTAAGTGTGTTCCTAGCTTAGTGAGTGTGTACCTAATGCACTGAGTGGGTTCCTAGCTCAATGAGTGTGTTCCTAGCGCAGTGAGTGTGTTCCTAGCGCAGTGAGTGCCTTCCTAAGTCAGAGCCTTTGTTCTCCACTTAATTAGTGTGTATAGCTGAGTGAGTGTGTTCCTAGCTGATTGTGTTCCTAGTTCACTGAGTATGTTCCTCCCTCAGTAATGTGTTCCTAGCTCAGTGAGTGTGTTCCTTGCTCAGTGAGTGTGTTCCTAACTCAGTGAATCTGTTCCAAACTCAGTTGGTGTGTTCCTCGCTCTGAGTGTGTTCCTATCACAGTGAGTGTATTCCTAGCATAGTGAGTGTGTTCCTCACTCAGTGAGTGTGTTCCTTGATCGGTGAATGTTTCCCTAACTCAGTGAATGTGTTCCAAACTCTGTTAGTGTGTTCCTCGCTCTGAGTGTGTTCCTATCACAGTGAGTGTATTCCTAGCACAGTGAGTGTGTTCCTCGCTCAGTGAGTGTGTTCCTCGCTCAGTGAGTGTGTTTCTAGTTCAGTGAGTACGTTCCTAGCCCAGTGAGTGTGCTCCTAGCTCAGTGAGTGTGTTCCTCGCTCAGTGAATGAGTCCCTAGCTCAGTGAGTGTGTTCCTAGCTCAGTGAGTGTGTTCCTAGCTCAGTGAGTGTGTTCCTAGCTCATTGAGTATGTTCCTAGCTCAATGAGTGTGTTTCTCGCTCAGTGAGTGTGTTCCTAGCTCAGTAGGTGTGTTACTCACTCAATGAGTGTGTTTCTCGCTCAGTGAGTGTGTTCCTAGCTCAGTAGGTGTGTTCCTCACTCAGTGAGTGTGTTCCTAGCGCAGTGAGTTTCTTCCTAATTCAGAGCCTTTGTTCCCCACTTAATTAGTGTGTATGGCTGAGTGAATGTGTTCCTAGCTAATTGTGTTCCTAGTTCACTGAGTATGTTCCTCCCTCAGTAATGTGTTCCTAGCTCAGTGAATGTGTTCTCAGCGCAGTGTGTTCCGAGTTCAGGTAATGTGATCCCAGCTCAGTGAGAGCGTTCCTAGCTCAGTGAATGTGCTCTGAGTTCAGTGTGTTCCTAACTCCGTAAGTCATTTTCTAGCTCAGTGAGTGAGTTCCTCGCTCCGTAAGTATGTTCCTCACTCAGTGAGTGTGTCCTAGCTCAGTGAGGGTGTTCCACGTGCAGAGTGTACTCATAGCGCAGTGAGTGTTTTTAAATCTCAGTACGTGAGTTCCTAGCTCCGTACGTATGTTCCTCACTCAGTGAGTGTGTTCCTAGCGCAGTGAGTGTCTTCCTAAGTCAGAGCCTTTGTTCCCCATTTAATTAGTGTGTATAGCTGAGTGAGTGTGTTCCTATCTAATTGTGTTCCAAGTTCACTGAGTATGTTTCTCCCTCAGTAATGTGTTCCTAGCTCAGTGAATGTGTTCTCAGCTCAATGTGTTCCGAGTTCAGGGAATGTATTCCTAGCTCAGTGAATGCGTTCCGAGCTCAGTGAATGTGTTCCTAGCTCCGTAAGTAATTTCCTAGCGCAGTGAGTGTGTTCCTAGCTCAGTGAGTGTGGTCCTAGCTCAGTAAGTGTGTTCCTAGCTCAGTGAGTGTGTACCTAATGCACTGAGTGGGTTCCTAGCTCAATGAGTGTGTTCCTAGCGCAGTGAGTGTGTTCCTAGCGCAGTGAGTGCCTTCCTAAGTCAGAGCCTTTGTTCTCCACTTAATTAGTGTGTATAGCTGAGTGAGTGTGTTCCTAGCTGATTGTGTTCCTAGTTCACTGAGTATGTTCCTCCCTCAGTAATGTGTTCCTAGCTCAGTGAGTGTGTTCCTTGCTCAGTGAGTGTGTTCCTAACTCAGTGAATCTGTTCCAAACTCAGTTGGTGTGTTCCTCGCTCTGAGTGTGTTCCTATCACAGTGAGTGTATTCCTAGCATAGTGAGTGTGTTCCTCACTCAGTGAGTGTGTTCCTTGATCGGTGAATGTTTCCCTAACTCAGTGAATGTGTTCCAAACTCAGTTAGTGTGTTCCTCGCTCTGAGTGTGTTCCTATCACAGTGAGTGTATTCCTAGCACAGTGAGTGTGTTCCTCGCTCAGTGAGTGTGTTTCTAGTTCAGTGAGTGCGTTCCTAGCTCAGTGAGTGTGTTCCTAGCTCAGTGAGTGTGTTCCTCGCTCAGTGAATGAGTCCCTAGCTCAGTGAGTGTGTTCCTAGCTCAGTGAGTGTGTTCCTAGCTCATTGAGTATGTTCCTAGATCAATGAGTGTGTTTCTCGCTCAGTGAGTGTGTTCCTAGCTCAGTAGGTGTGTTCCTCACTCAATGAGTGTGTTTCTCGCTCAGTGAGTGTGTTCCTAGCCCAGTAGGTGTGTTCCTCACTCAGTGAGTGTGTTCCTAGCGCAGTGAGTTTCTTCCTAATTCAGAGCCTTTGTTCCCCACTTAATTAGTGTGTATAGTTGAGTGAGTGTGTTCCTAGCTAATTGTGTTCCTAGTTCACTGAGTATGTTCCTCCCTCAGTAATGTGTTCCTAGCTCAGTGAATGTGTTCTCAGCGCAGTGTGTTCCGAGTTCAGGTAATGTGATCCCAGCTCAGTGGGAGCGTTCCTAGCTCAGTGAATGTGTTCTGAG
The DNA here is from genome assembly GCF_964213995.1 of Mustelus asterias. NCBI lineage: Eukaryota > Metazoa > Chordata > Chondrichthyes > Carcharhiniformes > Triakidae > Mustelus > Mustelus asterias. The sequence continues at coordinate 63,333,298 of NC_135813.1, read as the reverse complement.
CTCAGTGTGTTCCTAACTCCGTCAGTCATTTCCTAGCTCAGTGAGTGAGTTCCTAGCTCCGTAAGTATGTTCCTCACTCAGTGAGTGTGTCCTAGCTCAGTGAGGGTGTTCCACGTGCAGAGTGTACTCATAGCACAGTGAGTGTTTTTAAATCTCAGTACGTGAGTTCCTAGCTCCGTACGTATGTTCCTCACTCAGTGAGTGTGTTCCTAGCGCAGTGAGTGTCTTCCTAAGTCAGAGCCTTTGTTCCCCACTTAATTCATGTGTATAGCTGAGTGAGTGTGTACCAAACTGATTGTGTTCCTAGTTCACTGAGTATGTTGCTCCCTTAATAATGTGTTCCTACCTCAGTGAGTGTGTTCCTTGCTCAGTGAGTGTTTTCCTAACTCAGTGAATCTGTTCCAAACTCAGTTAGTGTGTTCCTCGCTCTGAGTGTGTTCCTATTACAGTGAGTATATTCCTCGTTCAGTGAGTACGTTCCTAACTCAGTGAGTGTGTTCCTATATACGTGAGTGAGTTCCTAGCTCAGTGAGTGTGTTCCTAGCTCATTGAGTATGTTCCTAGCTCAATGAGTGTGTTTCTCGCTCAGTGAGTGTGTTCCTAGCTCAGTGCGTGTATTCTTAGCTCAGTGAGTGTGTTCCTCACTCAGTAAGTGTGTTCCTCACTCAATGAGTGTGTTCCTAGCGCAGTGAGTGTCTTCCTAAGTCAGAGCCTTTGTTCCCCACTTAATTAGTGTGTACAGCTGAGTGAGTGTGTTCCTAGCTAATTGTGTTCCAAGTTCACTGAGTATGATGCTCCCTCAGTAATGTGTTCCTAGCTCAGTGAATGCAGTTCTCAGCTCAGTGTGTTCCGAGTTCAGGGAATGTATTCCTTGCTCAGTGAATGCGTTCCGAACTCAGTGAATGTGTTCTTAGCTCAGTGTGTACCTAGCTCCGTAAGTAATTTCCTAGCCCAGTGAGTGTGTTCCTAGCCCAGTGAGTGTGTTCCTAGCTCAGTGAGTGTGGCCCTAGCTCAGTAATTGTGTTCCTAGCTCAGTAACTGTGTTCCTAGCTCAGTGAGTGTGTTCCTAGCTCAGTAATTGTGTTCCTAGCTCAGTAACTGTGTTCCTAGCTCAGTAACTGTGTTCCTAGCTCAGTGAGTGTGTTCCTAGCTCAGTGAGTTTGTTCCTAAGTCAGAGCCTTTGTTCCCCACTTCATCAGTGTGTATAGCGAAGTGAATATGTTCCTAGCTAATTGTGTTCCTAGTTCACTGAGTATGTTCCTCCCTCAGTAATGTGTTCCTAGCTCAGTGAATGTGTTCTTAGCTCAGTGTGTTCCGAGTTCAGGGAATGTGATCCTAGCTCAGTGAGTGTGTTCCCAGCTCAGTGAATGCGTTCCTCGCTCAGTGAATGTGTTCCTGGCTCAGTGTGTTCCTAGCTCCGTAAGTCATTTCCTAGCTCAGTGAGTGGGTTCCTAGCTCAGTGTGTTCCTAATGCAGTGAGTGTGCTCCTAGCTCAGTGAGTGTGTTCCTAGCCCAGTGAGTGTGTTCCTAGCTCAGTGAGTGTGGTCCTAGCTCAGTAATTGTGTTCCTAGCTCAGTGACTGTGTTCCTAGCTCAGTGAGTTTGTTCCTAAGTCAGAGCCTTTGTTCCCCACTTCATCAGTGTGTATAGCGAAGTGAATATGTTCCTAGCTAATTGTGTTCCTCGTTCACTGAGTATGTTCCTCCCTCAGTAATGTGTTCCTAGCTCAGTGAATGTGTTCTTAGCTCAGTGTGTTCCGAGTTCAGGGAATGTGATCCTAGCTCAGTGAGTGTGTTCCCAGCTCAGTGAATGCGTTCCTCGCTCAGTGAATGTGTTCCTGGCTCAGTGTGTTCCTAGCTCCGTAAGTCATTTCCTAGCTCAGTGAGTGGGTTCCTAGCTCAGTGTGTTCCTAATGCAGTGAGTGTGCTCCTAGCTCAGTGAGTGTGTTCCCAGCTCTGTGAGTGTGTTCCACGTGCAGAGTGTGTTCCTCGCGCACTTAGTGTTTTTGTATCTCAGTACGTGAGTTCCTAGCTCCGTAAGTATGTTCCTCACTCAGTGAGTGTGTTCCTAGCTCAGTGAGTGTGTTCCACGTGCAGAGTGTGTTAATAGCACAGTGAGTGTTTTTATATCTCAGTACGTGAGTTCCTAGCTCCGTACGTATGTTCGGCACTCAGTGAATGTGTCCCTAGCTCAGTGAGTGTGTTCCTAGCTCAGTGAGTGTGTTCCTAGCTCAGTGAGTGTGTTCCTAGCCCAGTAGGTGTGTTCCTCACTCAGTGAGTGTGTTCCTAGCGCAGTGAGTTTCTTCCTAATTCAGAGCCTTTGTTCCCCACTTAATTAGTGTGTATAGTTGAGTGAGTGTGTTCCTAGCTAATTGTGTTCCTAGTTCACTGAGTATGTTCCTCCCTCAGTAATGTGTTCCTAGCTCAGTGAATGTGTTCTCAGCGCAGTGTGTTCCGAGTTCAGGTAATGTGATCCCAGCTCAGTGGGAGCGTTCCTAGCTCAGTGAATGTGTTCTGAGCTCAGTGTGTTCCTAACTCCGTCAGTCATTTCCTAGCTCAGTGAGTGAGTTCCTAGCTCCGTAAGTATGTTCCTCACTCAGTGAGTGTGTCCTAGCTCAGTGAGGGTGTTCCACGTGCAGAGTGTACTCATAGCACAGTGAGTGTTTTTAAATCTCAGTACGTGAGTTCCTAGCTCCGTACGTATGTTCCTCACTCAGTGAGTGTGTTCCTAGCGCAGTGAGTGTCTTCCTAAGTCAGAGCCTTTGTTCCCCACTTAATTCATGTGTATAGCTGAGTGAGTGTGTACCAAACTGATTGTGTTCCTAGTTCACTGAGTATGTTGCTCCCTTAATAATGTGTTCCTACCTCAGTGAGTGTGTTCCTTGCTCAGTGAGTGTTTTCCTAACTCAGTGAATCTGTTCCAAACTCAGTTAGTGTGTTCCTCGCTCTGAGTGTGTTCCTATTACAGTGAGTATATTCCTCGTTCAGTGAGTACGTTCCTAACTCAGTGAGTGTGTTCCTATATACGTGAGTGAGTTCCTAGCTCAGTGAGTGTGTTCCTAGCTCATTGAGTATGTTCCTAGCTCAATGAGTGTGTTTCTCGCTCAGTGAGTGTGTTCCTAGCTCAGTGCGTGTATTCTTAGCTCAGTGAGTGTGTTCCTCACTCAGTAAGTGTGTTCCTCACTCAATGAGTGTGTTCCTAGCGCAGTGAGTGTCTTCCTAAGTCAGAGCCTTTGTTCCCCACTTAATTAGTGTGTACAGCTGAGTGAGTGTGTTCCTAGCTAATTGTGTTCCAAGTTCACTGAGTATGATGCTCCCTCAGTAATGTGTTCCTAGCTCAGTGAATGCAGTTCTCAGCTCAGTGTGTTCCGAGTTCAGGGAATGTATTCCTTGCTCAGTGAATGCGTTCCGAACTCAGTGAATGTGTTCTTAGCTCAGTGTGTACCTAGCTCCGTAAGTAATTTCCTAGCCCAGTGAGTGTGTTCCTAGCCCAGTGAGTGTGTTCCTAGCTCAGTGAGTGTGGCCCTAGCTCAGTAATTGTGTTCCTAGCTCAGTAACTGTGTTCCTAGCTCAGTGAGTGTGTTCCTAGCTCAGTAATTGTGTTCCTAGCTCAGTAACTGTGTTCCTAGCTCAGTAACTGTGTTCCTAGCTCAGTGAGTGTTTTCCTAGCTCAGTGAGTTTGTTCCTAAGTCAGAGCCTTTGTTCCCCACTTCATCAGTGTGTATAGCGAAGTGAATATGTTCCTAGCTAATTGTGTTCCTAGTTCACTGAGTATGTTCCTCCCTCAGTAATGTGTTCCTAGCTCAGTGAATGTGTTCTTAGCTCAGTGTGTTCCGAGTTCAGGGAATGTGATCCTAGCTCAGTGAGTGTGTTCCCAGCTCAGTGAATGCGTTCCTCGCTCAGTGAATGTGTTCCTGGCTCAGTGTGTTCCTAGCTCCGTAAGTCATTTCCTAGCTCAGTGAGTGGGTTCCTAGCTCAGTGTGTTCCTAATGCAGTGAGTGTGCTCCTAGCTCAGTGAGTGTGTTCCTAGCCCAGTGAGTGTGTTCCTAGCTCAGTGAGTGTGGTCCTAGCTCAGTAATTGTGTTCCTAGCTCAGTAACTGTGTTCCTAGCTCAGTGAGTTTGTTCCTAAGTCAGAGCCTTTGTTCCCCACTTCATCAGTGTGTATAGCGAAGTGAATATGTTCCTAGCTAATTGTGTTCCTCGTTCACTGAGTATGTTCCTCCCTCAGTAATGTGTTCCTAGCTCAGTGAATGTGTTCTTAGCTCAGTGTGTTCCGAGTTCAGGGAATGTGATCCTAGCTCAGTGAGTGTGTTCCCAGCTCAGTGAATGCGTTCCTCGCTCAGTGAATGTGTTCCTGGCTCAGTGTGTTCCTAGCTCCGTAAGTCATTTCCTAGCTCAGTGAGTGGGTTCCTAGCTCAGTGTGTTCCTAATGCAGTGAGTGTGCTCCTAGCTCAGTGAGTGTGTTCCCAGCTCTGTGAGTGTGTTCCACGTGCAGAGTGTGTTCCTCGCGCACTTAGTGTTTTTGTATCTCAGTACGTGAGTTCCTAGCTCCGTAAGTATGTTCCTCACTCAGTGAGTGTGTTCCTAGCTCAGTGAGTGTGTTCCACGTGCAGAGTGTGTTCATAGCACAGTGAGTGTTTTTATATCTCAGTACGTGAGTTCCTAGCTCCGTACGTATGTTCGGCACTCAGTGAATGTGTCCCTAGCTCAGTGAGTGTGTTCCTAGCTCAGTGAGTGTGTTCCTAGCGCAGTGAGTGTCTTCCTAAGTCAGAGCCTTTGTTCCCCACTTAATTCGTGTGTACAGCTGAGTGAGTGTGTTCCGAGCTGATTGTGTTCCTCGTTCACTGAGTATGTTCCTCCCTCAGTAATGTGTTCCTAGCTCAGTGAGTGTGTTCCTTGCTCAGTGAGTGTTTTCCTAACTCAATGAATCTGTTCCAAACTCAGTTGGTGTGTTCCTCGCTCTGAGTGTGTTCCTATCACAGTGAGTGTATTCCTAGCGCAGTGAGTGTGTTCCTCGCTCAGTGAGTGTGTTCCTTGCTCGGTGAGTGTTCTCCTAACTCAGTGGATCTGTTCCAAACTCAGTTAGTGTGTTCCTTGCTCTGAGTGTGTTCCCATCACAGTGAGTGTATTCCTAGCGAAGTGAGTGTATTCCTCGCTCAATGAGTGTGTTCCTCGCTCAGTGAGTGTGTTCCTCACTCAGTAAGTGTATTCCTCGCTCAGTGAGTGTGTTTCTAGTTCAGTGAGTATGTTCCTAGCTCAGTGAGTGTGTTCCTAGCTAAATGCGTGTGTTCCTAGCTCAGTGAGTATGTTCCTATATACGTGAGTGTGTTCCTAGCTCAGTGAGTGTGTTCCTAGCTCAGTGAGTGTGTTCCTAGCTCAGTGAGTGTGTTCCCCGCTCAGTGAATGAGTCCCTCGCTCAGTGAGTGTGTTCCTAGCTCTGTGAAAGAGTTTCTAGCTCAGTGAGTGTGTTCCTAGCGCATTGTGTATGTTCCTAGCTCAATGAGTGTGTTTCACGCTCAGTGAGTGTGTTCCTAGCTCAGTGAGTGTGCTCTTAGCTCAGTGAGTGTGTTCCTCACTCAGTAAGTGTGTTCCTCACTCAGTGAGTGTGTTCCTAGCGCAGTGAGTGTCTTCCTAAGTCAGAGCCTTTGTTCCCCATTTAATTTGTGTGTATAGCTGAGTGAGTGTGTTCCTAGCTAATTGTGTTCCAAGTTCACTGAGTATGTTCCTCCCTCAGTAATGTGTTCCTAGCTCAGTGAATGTGTTCTCAGCTCAATGTGTTCCGAGTTTTGGGAATGTATTCCTAGCTCAGTGAATGCGTTCCGAGCTCAGTGAATGTGTTCTTAGCTCAATGTATTCCTAGCTCCGTAAGTAATTTCCTAGCGCAGTGAGTGTGTTCCTAGCTCAGTGAGTGTGGTCCTAGCTCAGTAAGTGTGTTCCTAGCTCAGTGAGTGTGTACCTAATGCGCTGAGTGGGTTCCTAGCTCAATGAGTGTGTTCCTAGCGCAGTGAGTGTGTTCCTAGCGCAGTGAGTGCCTTCCTAAGTCAGAGCCTTTGTTCTCCACTTAATTAGTGTGTATAGCTGAGTGAGTGTGTTCCTAGCTGATTGTGTTCCTAGTTCACTGAGTATGTTCCTCCCTCAGTAATGTGTTCCTAGCTCAGTGAGTGTGTTCCTTGCTCAGTGAGTGTGTTCCTAACTCAGTGAATCTGTTCCAAACTCAGTTGGTGTGTTCCTCGCTCTGAGTGCGTTCCTATCACAGTGAGTGTGTTCCTAGCATAGTGAGTGTGTTCCTCACTCAGTGAGTGTGTTCCTTGATCGGTGAATGTTTCCCTAACTCAGTGAATGTGTTCCAAACTCAGTTAGTGTGTTCCTCGCTCTGAGTGTGTTCCTATCACAGTGAGTGTATTCCTAGCACAGTGAGTGTGTTCCTCGCTCAGTGAGTGTGTTACTAGTTCAGTGAGAACGTTCCTAGCCCAGTGAGTGCGTTCCTAGCTCAGTGAGTGTGTTCCTCGCTCAGTGAATGAGTCCCTAGCTCAGTGAGTGTGTTCCTAGCTCAGTGAGTGTGTTCCTAGCTCATTGAGTATGTTCCTAGCTCAATGAGTGTGTTTCTCGCTCAGTGAGTGTGTTCCTAGCTCAGTAAGTGTGTTCCTCACTCAATGAGAGTGTTTCTCGCTCAGTGAGTGTGTTTCTAGTTCAGTGAGTACGTTCCTAGCCCAGTGAGTGTGTTCCTAGCTCAGTGAGTGTGTTCCTCGCTCAGTGAATGAGTCCCTAGCTCAGTGAGTGTGTTCCTAGCTCAGTGAGTGTGTTCCTAGCTCATTGAGTATGTTCCTAGATCAATGAGTGTGTTTCTCGCTCAGTGAGTGTGTTCCTAGCTCAGTAAGTGTGTTCCTCACTCAATGAGTGTGTTTCTCGCTCAGTGAGTGTGTTCCTAGCCCAGTAGGTGTGTTCCTCACTCAGTGAGTGTGTTCCTAGCGCAGTGAGTTTCTTCCTAATTCAGAGCCTTTGTTCCCCACTTAATTAGTGTGTATAGTTGAGTGAGTGTGTTCCTAGCTAATTGTGTTCCTAGTTCACTGAGTATGTTCCTCCCTCAGTAATGTGTTCCTAGCTCAGTGAATGTGTTCTCAGCGCAGTGTGTTCCGAGTTCAGGTAATGTGATCCCAGCTCAGTGGGAGCGTTCCTAGCTCAGTGAATGTGTTCTGAGCTCAGTGTGTTCCTAACTCCGTCAGTCATTTCCTAGCTCAGTGAGTGAGTTCCTAGCTCCGTAAGTATGTTCCTCACTCAGTGAGTGTGTCCTAGCTCAGTGAGGGTGTTCCACGTGCAGAGTGTACTCATAGCGCAGTGAGTGTTTTTAAATCTCAGTACGTGAGTTCCTAGCTCCGTACGTATGTTCCTCACTCAGTGAGTGTGTTCCTAGCGCAGTGAGTGTCTTCCTAAGTCAGAGCCTTTGTTCCCCACTTAATTCGTGTGTATAGCTGAGTGAGTGTGTACCAAACTGATTGTGTTCCTAGTTCACTGAGTATGTTCCTCCCTTAATAATGTGTTCCTACCTCAGTGAGTGTGTTCCTTGCTCAGTGAGTGTTTTCCTAACTCAGTGAATCTGTTCCAAACTCAGTTAGTGTGTTCCTCGCTCTGAGTGTGTTCCTATCACAGTGAGTGTATTCCTAGTGCAGTGAGTGTGTTCCTCGCTCAGTGAGTGTGTTCCTTCCTCGGTGAGTGTTATCCTAACTCAGTGAATCTGTTCCAAACTCAGTTAGTGTGTTCCTCGCTCTGAGTGTGTTCCTATTACAGTGAGTATATTCCTCGTTCAGTGAGTACGTTCCTAACTCAGTGAGTGTGTTCCTATATACGTGAGTGAGTTCCTAGCTCAGTGAGTGTGTTCCTAGCTCATTGAGTATGTTCCTAGCTCAATGAGTGTGTTTCACGCTCAGTGAGTGTGTTCCTAGCTCAGTGCGTGTATTCTTAGCTCAGTGAGTGTGTTCCTCACTCAGTAAGTGTGTTCCTCACTCAATGAGTGTGTTCCTAGCGCAGTGAGTGTCTTCCTAAGTCAGAGCCTTTGTTCCCCACTTAATTAGTGTGTATAGCTGAGTGAGTGTGTTCCTAGCTAATTGTGTTCCAATTTCACTGAGTATGATGCTCCCTCAGTAATGTGTTCCTAGCTCAGTGAATGCAGTTCTCAGCTCAATGTGTTCCGAGTTCAGGGAATGTATTCCTTGCTCAGTGAATGCGTTCCGAGCTCAGTGAATGTGTTCTTAGCTCAGTGTGTACCTAGCTCCGTAAGTAATTTCCTAGCCCAGTGAGTGTGTTCCTAGCCCAGTGAGTGTGTTCCTAGCTCAGTGAGTGTGGTCCTAGCTCAGTAATTGTGTTCCTAGCTCAGTAACTGTGTTCCTAGCTCAGTGAGTGTGTTCCTAGCTCAGTGAGTTTGTTCCTAAGTCAGAGCCTTTGTTCCCCACTTCATCAGTGTGTATAGCGAAGTGAATATGTTCCTAGCTAATTGTGTTCCTAGTTCACTGAGTATGTTCCTCCCTCAGTAATGTGTTCCTAGCTCAGTGAATGTGTTCTTAGCTCAGTGTGTTCCGAGTTCAGGGAATGTGATCCTAGCTCAGTGAGTGTGTTCCCAGCTCAGTGAATGCGTTCCTCGCTCAGTGAATGTGTTCCTGGCTCAGTGTGTTCCTAGCTCCGTAAGTCATTTCCTAGCTCAGTGAGTGTGCTCCTAGCTCAGTGAGTGTGTTCCCAGCTCTGTGAGTGTGTTCCACGTGCAGAGTGTGTTCCTCGCGCACTGAGTATGTTCCTCCCTCAGTAATGTGTTCCTAGCTCAGTGAGTGTGTTCCTTGCTCAGTGAGTGTTTTCCTAACTCAATGAATCTGTTCCAAACTCAGTTAGTGTGTTCCTCGCTCTGAGTGTGTTCCTATCACAGTGAGTGTATTCCTAGCACAGTGAGTGTGTTCCTCGCTCAGTGAGTGTGTTCCTTGCTCGGTGAGTGTTCTCCTAACTCAGTGGATCTGTTCCAAACTCAGTTAGTGTGTTCCTTGCTCTGAGTGTGTTCCCATCACAGTGAGTGTATTCCTAGCGAAGTGAGTGTATTCCTCGCTCAGTGAGTGTGTTCCTCGCTCAGTGAGTGTGTTCCTCACTCAGTGAGTGTATTCCTCGCTCAGTGAGTGTGTTTCTAGTTCAGTGAGTATGTTCCTAGCTCAGTGAGTGTGTTCCTAGCTAAATGCGTGTGTTCCTAGCTCAGTGAGTATGTACCTATATACGTGAGTGTGTTCCTAGCTCAGTGAGTGTGTTCCTAGCTCAGTGAGTGTGTTCCTAGCTCAGTGAGTGTGTTCCCCGCTCAGTGAATGAGTCCCTCGCTCAGTGAGTGTGTTCCTAGCTCTGTGAAAGTGTTTCTAGCTCAGTGAGTGTGTTCCTAGCGCATTGTGTATGTTCCTAGCTCAATGAGTGTGTTTCACGCTCAGTGAGTGTGTTCCTAGCTCAGTGAGTGTGTTCTTAGCTCAGTGAGTGTGTTCCTCACTCAGTAAGTGTGTTCCTCACTCAGTGAGTGTGTTCCTAGCGCAGTGAGTGACTTCCTAAGTCAGAGCCTTTGTTCCCCATTTAATTTGTGTGTATAGCTGAGTGAGTGTGTTCCTAGCTAATTGTGTTCCAAGTTTACTGAGTATGTTCCTCCCTCAGTAATGTGTTCCTAGCTCAGTGAATGTGTTCTCAGCTCAATGTGTTCCGAGTTTTGGGAATGTATTCCTAGCTCAGTGAATGCGTTCCGAGCTCAGTGAATGTGTTCTTAGCTCAGTGTGTTCCTAGCTCCGTAAGTAATTTCCTAGCGCAGTGAGTGTGTTCCTAGCTCAGTGAGTGTGGTCCTAGCTCAGTATGTGTGTTCCTAGCTCAGTGGGTGTGTACCTAATGCACTGAGTGGGTTCCTAGCTCAATGAGTGTGTTCCTAGCGCAGTGAGTGTGTTCCTAGCGCAGTGAGTGCCTTCCTAAGTCAGAGCCTTTGTTCTCCACTTAATTAGTGTGTATAGCTGAGTGAGTGTGTTCCTAGCTGATTGTGTTCCTAGTTCACTGAGTATGTTCCTCCCTCAGTAATGTGTTCCTAGCTCAGTGAGTGTGTTCCTTGCTCAGTGAGTGTGTTCCTAACTCAGTGAATCTGTTCCAAACTCAGTTGGTGTGTTCCTCGCTCTGAGTGTGTTCCTATCACAGTGAGTGTATTCCTAGCATAGTGAGTGTGTTCCTTGATCGGTGAATGTTTCCCTAACTCAGTGAATGTGTTCCAAACTCAGTTAGTGTGTTCCTCGCTCTGAGTGTGTTCCTATCACAGTGAGTGTATTCCTAGCACAGTGAGTGTGTTCCTCGCTCAGTGAGTGTGTTTCTAGTTCAGTGAGTACGTTCCTAGCCCAGTGAGTGTGTTCCTAGCTCAGTGAGTGTGTTCCTCGCTCAGTGAATGAGTCCCTAGCTCATTGAGTATGTTCCTAGCTCAATGAGTGTGTTTCTCGCTCAGTGAGTGTGTTCCTAGCTCAGTAAGTGTGTTCCTCACTCAATGAGTGTGTTTCTCGCTCAGTGAGTGTGTTCCTAGCCCAGTAGGTGTGTTCCTCACTCAGTGAGTGTGTTCCTAGCGCAGTGAGTTTCTTCCTAATTCAGAGCCTTTGTTCCCCACTTAATTAGTGTGTATAGTTGAGTGAGTGTGTTCCTAGCTAATTGTGTTCCTAGTTCACTGAGTATGTTCCTCCCTCAGTAATGTGTTCCTAGCTCAGTGAATGTGTTCTCAGCTCAGTGTGTTCCGAGTTCAGGTAATGTGATCCCAGCTCAGTGGGAGCGTTCCTAGCTCAGTGAATGTGTTCTGAGCTCAGTGTGTTCCTAACTCCGTAAGTCATTTCCTAGCTCAGTGAGTGAGTTCCTAGCTCCGTAAGTATGTTCTTCACTCAGTGAGTGTGTCCTAGCTCAGTGAGGGTGTTCCACGTGCAGAGTGCACTCATAGCGCAGTGAGTGTTTTTAAATCTCAGTACGTGAGTTCCTAGCTCCGTACGTATGTTCCTCACTCAATGAGTGTGTTCCTAGCACAGTGAGTGTCTTCCTAAGTCAGAGTCTTTGTTCCCCACTTAATTCGTGTGTATAGCTGAGTGAGTGTGTACCAAACTGATTGTGTTCCTAGTTCACTGAGTATGTTCCTCCCTTAATAATGTGTTCCTACCTCAGTGAGTGTGTTCCTTGCTCAGTGAGTGTTTTCCTAACTCAGTGAATCTGTTCCAAACTCAGTTAGTGTGTTCCTCGCTCTGAGTGTGTTCCTATCACAGTGAGTGTATTGCTAGTGCAGTGAGTGTGTTCCTTGCTCAGTGAGTGTGTTCCTCGCTCAGTGAGTGTGTTCCGTTCTCGGTGAGTGTTTTCCTAACTCAGTGAATCTGTTCCAAACTCAGTTAGTGTGTTCCTCGCTCTGAGTGTGTTCCTATTACAGTGAGTATATTCCTCGTTCAGTGAGTACGTTCCTAACTCAGTGAGTGTGTTCCTATATACGTGAGTGAGTTCCTAGCTCAGTGAGTGTGTTCCTAGCTCAGTGAGTGTGTTCCTAGCTCATTGAGTATATTCCTAGCTCAATAAGTGTGTTTCTCGCACAGTGAGTGTGTTCCACGCTCACTGAATGAGTCCCTACCTCAGTGAGTGTGTTCCTAGCTCAGTGAGTGTGTTCCTCGCTCAGTGAGTGTGTTCCTCACTCAGTGAGTGTATTCCTCGCTCAGTGAGTGTGTTCCAAGTTCACTGAGTATGTTCCTCCCTCAGTAATGTGTTCCTAGCTCAGTGAATGTGTTCTCAGCTCAATGTGTTCCGAGTTTTGGGAATGTATTCCTAGCTCAGTGAATGCGTTCCGAGCTCAGTGAATGTGTTCTTAGCTCAGTGTGTTCCTAGCTCCGTAAGTAATTTCCTAGCGCAGTGAGTGTGTTCCTAGCTCAGTGAATGTGGTCCTAGCTCAGTAAGTGTGTTCCTAGCTCAGTGAGTGTGTACCTAATGCACTGAGTGGGTTCCTAGCTCAATGAGTGTGTTCCTAGCGCAGTGAGTGTGTTCCTAGCGCAGTGAGTGCCTTCCTAAGTCAGAGCCTTTGTTCTCCACTTAATTAGTGTGTATAGCTGAGTGAGTGTGTTCCTAGCTGATTGTGTTCCTAGTTCACTGAGTATGTTCCTCCCTCAGTAATGTGTTCCTAGCTCAGTGAGTGTGTTCCTTGCTCAGTGAGTGTGTTCCTAACTCAGTGAATCTGTTCCAAACTCAGTTGGTGTGTTCCTCGCTCTGAGTGTGTTCCTATCACAGTGAGTGTATTCCTAGCATAGTGAGTGTGTTCCTCACTCAGTGAGTGTGTTCCTTGATCGGTGAATGTTTCCCTAACTCAGTGAATGTGTTCCAAACTCAGTTAGTGTGTTCCTCGCTCTGAGTGTGTTCCTATCACAGTGAGTGTATTCCTAGCACAGTGAGTGTGTTCCTCGCTCAGTGAGTGTGTTTCTAGTTCAGTGAGTACGTTCCTAGCCCAGTGAGTGTGTTCCTAGCTCAGTGAGTGTGTTCCTCGCTCAGTGAATGAGTCCCTAGCTCATTGAGTATGTTCCTAGCTCAATGAGTGTGTTTCTCGCTCAGTGAGTGTGTTCCTAGCTCAGGAAGTGTGTTCCTCACTCAATGAGTGTGTTTCTCGCTCAGTGAGTGTGTTCCTAGCCCAGTAGGTGTGTTCCTCACTCAGTGAGTGTGTTCCTAGCGCAGTGAGTTTCTTCCTAATTCAGAGCCTTTGTTCCCCACTTAATTAGTGTGTATAGCTGAGTGAGTGTGTTCCTAGCTAATTGTGTTCCTAGTTCACTGAGTATGTTCCTCCCTCAGTAATGTGTTCCTAGCTCAGTGAATGTGTTCTCAGCTCAGTGTGTTCCGAGTTCAGGTAATGTGATCCCAGCTCAGTGGGAGCGTTCCTAGCTCAGTGAATGTGTTCTGAGCTCAGTGTGTTCCTAACTCCGTAAGTCATTTCCTAGCTCAGTGAGTGAGTTCCTAGCTCCGTAAGTATGTTCCTCACTCAGTGAGTGTGTCCTAGCTCAGTGAGGGTGTTCCACGTGCAGAGTGTACTCATAGCGCAGTGAGTGTTTTTAAATCTCAGTACGTGAGTTCCTAGCTCCGTACGTATGTTCCTCACTCAGTGAGTGTGTTCCTAGCACAGTGAGTGTCTTCCTAAGTCAGAGCCTTTGTTCCCCACTTAATTCGTGTGTATAGCTGAGTGAGTGTGTACCAAACTGATTGTGTTCCTAGTTCACTGAGTATGTTCCTCCCTTAATAATGTGTTCCTACCTCAGTGAGTGTGTTCCTTGCTCAGTGAGTGTTTTCCTAACTCAGTGAATCTGTTCCAAACTCAGTTAGTGTGTTCCTCGCTCTGAGTGTGTTCCTATCACAGTGAGTGAATTCCTAGTGCAGTGAGTCTGTTCGTCGCTCAGTGAGTGTGTTCCTTTCTCGGTGAGTGTTTTCCTAACTCAGTGAATCTGTTCCAAACTCAGTTAGTGTGTTCCTCGCTCTGAGTGTGTTCCTATCACAGTGAGTGTATTGCTAGTGCAGTGAGTGTGTTCCTCGCTCTGAGTGTGTTCCTATTACAGTGAGTATATTCCTCGTTCAGTGAGTACGTTCCTAACTCAGTGAGTGTGTTCCTATATACGTGAGTGAGTTCCTAGCTCAGTGAGTGTGTTCCTAGCTCAGTGAGTGTGTTCCTAGCTCATTGAGCATATTAATAGCTCAATAAGTGTGTTTCTCGCACAGTGAGTGTGTTCCTCGCTCACTGAATGAGTCCCTACCTCAGTGAGTGTGTTCCTAGCTCAGTGAGTGTGTTCCTCGCTCAGTGAGTGTGTTCCTCACTCAGTGAGTGTATTCCTCGCTCAGTGAGTGTGTTTCTAGTTCAGTGAGTATGTTCCTAGCTCAGTGAGGGTGTTCCTAGCTAAATGCGTGTGTTCCTAGCTCAGTGAGTATGTTCCTATATACGTGAGTATGTTCCTAGCTCAGTGAGTGTGTTCCTAGCTCAGTGAGTATGTTCCTAGCTCAATGAGTGTGTTTCACGCTCAGTGAGTGTGTTCCTAGCTCAGTGAGTGTGTTCTTAGCTCAGTGAGTGTGTTCCTCACTCAGTAAGTGTGTTCCTCACTCAGTGAGTGTGTTCCTAGCGCAGTGAGTGACTTCCTAAGTCAGAGCCTTTGTTCCCCAATTAATTTGTGTGTATAGCTGAGTGAGTGTGTTCCTAGCTAATTGTGTTCCAAGTTCACTGAGTATGTTCCTCCCTCAGTAATGTGTTCCTAGCTCAGTGAATGTGTTCTCAGCTCAATGTGTTCCGAGTTTTGGGAATGTATTCCTAGCTCAGTGAATGCGTTCCGAGCTCAGTGAATGTGTTCTTAGCTCAGTGTGTTCCTAGCTCCGTAAGTAATTTCCTAGCGCAGTGAGTGTGTTCCTAGCTCAGTGAGTGTGGTCCTAGCTCAGTATGTGTGTTCCTAGCTCAGTGGGTGTGTACATAATGCACAGAGTGGGTTCCTAGCTCAATGAGTGTGTTCCTAGCGCAGTGAGTGTGTTCCTAGCGCAGTGAGTGCCTTCCTAAGTCAGAGCCTTTGTTCTCCACTTAATTAGTGTGTATAGCTGAGTGAGTGTGTTCCTAGCTGATTGTGTTCCTAGTTCACTGAGTATGTTCCTCCCTCAGTAATGTGTTCCTAGCTCAGTGAGTGTGTTCCTTGCTCAGTGAGTGTGTTCCTAACTCAGTGAATCTGTTCCAAACTCAGTTGGTGTGTTCCTCGCTCTGAGTGTGTTCCTATCACAGTGAGTGTATTCCTAGCATAGTGAGTGTGTTCCTTGATCGGTGAATGTTTCCCTAACTCAGTGAATGTGTTCCAAACTCAGTTAGTGTGTTCCTCGCTCTGAGTGTGTTCCTATCACAGTGAGTGTATTCCTAGCACAGTGAGTGTGTTCCTCGCTCAGTGAGTGTGTTTCTAGTTCAGTGAGTACGTTCCTAGCCCAGTGAGTGTGTTCCTAGCTCAGTGAGTGTGTTCCTCGCTCAGTGAATGAGTCCCTAGCTCATTGAGTATGTTCCTAGCTCAATGAGTGTGTTTCTCGCTCAGTGAGTGTGTTCCTAGCTCAGTAAGTGTGTTCCTCACTCAATGAGTGTGTTTCTCGCTCAGTGAGTGTGTTCCTAGCCCAGTAGGTGTGTTCCTCACTCAGTGAGTGTGTTCCTAGCGCAGTGAGTTTCTTCCTAATTCAGAGCCTTTGTTCCCCACTTAATTAGTGTGTATAGTTGAGTGAGTGTGTTCCTAGCTAATTGTGTTCCTAGTTCACTGAGTATGTTCCTCCCTCAGTAATGTGTTCCGAGCTCAGTGAATGTGTTCTCAGCTCAGTGTGTTCCGAGTTCAGGTAATGTGATCCCAGCTCAGTGGGAGCGTTCCTAGCTCAGTGAATGTGTTCTGAGCTCAGTGTGTTCCTAACTCCGTAAGTCATTTCCTAGCTCAGTGAGTGAGTTCCTAGCTTCGTAAGTATGTTCCTCACTCAGTGAGTGTGTCCTAGCTCAGTGAGGGTGTTCCACGTGCAGAATGTACTCATAGCGCAGTGAGTGTTTTTAAATCTCAGTACGTGAGTTCCTAGCTCCGTACGTATGTTCCTCACTCAATGAGTGTGTTCCTAGCACAGTGAGTGTCTTCCTAAGTCAGAGCCTTTGTTCCCCACTTAATTCGTGTGTATAGCTGAGTGAGTGTGTACCAAACTGATTGTGTTCCTAGTTCACTGGGTATGTTCCTCCCTTAATAATGTGT
This sequence comes from Mustelus asterias, assembly GCF_964213995.1. Classification (NCBI taxonomy): domain Eukaryota; kingdom Metazoa; phylum Chordata; class Chondrichthyes; order Carcharhiniformes; family Triakidae; genus Mustelus; species Mustelus asterias. The sequence goes on along the minus strand of NC_135813.1, from coordinate 63,317,538 downwards.
TCCTACCTCAGTGAGTGTGTTCCTTGCTCAGTGAGTGTTTTCCTAACTCAGTGAATCTGTTCCAAACTCAGTTAGTGTGTTCCTCGCTCTGAGTGTGTTCCTATCACAGTGAGTGTATTGCTAGTGCAGTGAGTGTGTTCCTCGCTCAGTGAGTGTGTTCCTCTCTCAGTGAGTGTGTTCCGTTCTTGGTGAGTGTTTTCCTAACTCAGTGAATCTGTTCCAAACTCAGTTAGTGTGTTCCTCGCTCTGAGTGTGTTCCTATTACAGTGAGTATATTCCTCGTTCAGTGAGTACGTTCCTAACTCAGTGAGTGTGTTCCTATATACGTGAGTGAGTTCCTAGCTCAGTGAGTGTGTTCCTAGCTCAGTGAGTGTGTTCCTAGCTCATTGAGTATATTCCTAGCTCAATAAGTGTGTTTCTCGCACAGTGAGTGTGTTCCTCGCTCACTGAATGAGTCCCTACCTCAGTGAGTGTGTTCCTAGCTCAGTGAGTGTGTTCCTCGCTCAGTGAGTGTGTTCCTCACTCAGTGAGTGTATTCCTCGTTCAGTGAGTGTGTTCCAAGTTCACTGAGTATGTTCCTCCCTCAGTAATGTGTTCCTAGCTCAGTGAATGTGTTCTCAGCTCAATGTGTTCCGAGTTTTGGGAATGTATTCCTAGCTCAGTGAATGCGTTCCGGGCTCAGTGAATGTGTTCTTAGCTCAGTGTGTTCCTAGCTCCGTAAGTAATTTCCTAGCGCAGTGAGTGTGTTCCTAGCTCAGTGAGTGTGGTCCTAGCTCAGTAAGTGTGTTCCTAGCTCAGTGAGTGTGTACCTAATGCACTGAGTGGGTTCCTAGCTCAATGAGTGTGTTCCTAGCGCAGTGAGTGTGTTCCTAGCGCAGTGAGTGCCTTCCTAAGTCAGAGCCTTTGTTCTCCACTTAATTAGTGTGTATGGCTGAGTGAGTGTGTTCCTAGCTGATTGTGTTCCTAGTTCACTGAGTATGTTCCTCCCTCAGTAATGTGTTCCTAGCTCAGTGAGTGTGTTCCTTGCTCAGTGAGTGTGTTCCTAACTCAGTGAATCTGTTCCAAACTCAGTTGGTGTGTTCCTCGCTCTGAGTGTGTTCCTATCACAGTGAGTGTATTCCTAGCATAGTGAGTGTGTTCCTCACTCAGTGAGTGTGTTCCTTGATCGGTGAATGTTTCCCTAACTCAGTGAATGTGTTCCAAACTCAGTTAGTGTGTTCCTCGCTCTGAGTGTGTTCCTATCACAGTGAGTGTATTCCTAGCACAGTGAGTGTGTTCCTCGCTCAGTGAGTGTGTTTCTAGTTCAGTGAGTACGTTCCTAGCCCAGTGAGTGTGTTCCTAGCTCAGTGAGTGTGTTCCTCGCTCAGTGAATGAGTCCCTAGCTCATTGAGTATGTTCCTAGCTCAATGAGTGTGTTTCTCGCTCAGTGAGTGTGTTCCTAGCTCAGGAAGTGTGTTCCTCACTCAATGAGTGTGTTTCTCGCTCAGTGAGTGTGTTCCTAGCCCAGTAGGTGTGTTCCTCACTCAGTGAGTGTGTTCCTAGCGCAGTGAGTTTCTTCCTAATTCAGAGCCTTTGTTCTCCACTTAATTAGTGTGTATAGCTGAGTGAGTGTGTTCCTAGCTAATTGTGTTCCTAGTTCACTGAGTATGTTCCTCCCTCAGTAATGTGTTCCCAGCTCAGTGAATGTGTTCTCAGCTCAGTGTGTTCCGAGTTCAGGTAATGTGATCCCAGCTCAGTGGGAGCGTTCCTAGCTCAGTGAATGTGTTCTGAGCTCAGTGTGTTCCTAACTCCGTCAGTCATTTCCTAGCTCAGTGAGTGAGTTCCTAGCTCCGTAAGTATGTTCCTCACTCAGTGAGTGTGTCCTAGCTCAGTGAGGGTGTTCCACGTGCAGAGTGTACTCATAGCGCAGTGAGTGTTTTTAAATCTCAGTACGTGAGTTCCTAGCTCCGTACGTATGTTCCTCACTCAGTGAGTGTGTTCCTAGCACAGTGAGTGTCTTCCTAAGTCAGAGCCTTTGTTCCCCACTTAATTCGTGTGTATAGCTGAGTGAGTGTGTACCAAACTGATTGTGTTCCTAGTTCACTGAGTATGTTCCTCCCTTAATAATGTGTTCCTACCTCAGTGAGTGTGTTCCTTGCTCAGTGAGTGTTTTCCTAACTCAGTGAATCTGTTCCAAACTCAGTTAGTGTGTTCCTCGCTCTGAGTGTGTTCCTATCACAGTGAGTGAATTCCTAGTGCAGTGAGTCTGTTCGTCGCTCAGTGAGTGTGTTCCTTTCTCGGTGAGTGTTTTCCTAACTCAGTGAATCTGTTCCAAACTCAGTTAGTGTGTTCCTCGCTCTGAGTGTGTTCCTATCACAGTGAGTGTATTCCTAGTGCAGTGAGTGTGTTCCTCGCTCTGAGTGTGTTCCTATTACAGTGAGTATATTCCTCGTTCAGTGAGTACGTTCCTAACTCAGTGAGTGTGTTCCTATATACGTGAGTGAGTTCCTAGCTCAGTGAGTGTGTTCCTAGCTCAGTGAGTGTGTTCCTAGCTCATTGAGTATATTAATAGCTCAATAAGTGTGTTTCTCGCACAGTGAGTGTGTTCCTCGCTCACTGAATGAGTCCCTACCTCAGTGAGTGTGTTCCTAGCTCAGTGAGTGTGTTCCTCGCTCAGTGAGTGTGTTCCTCACTCAGTGAGTGTATTCCTCGCTCAGTGAGTGTGTTTCTAGTTCAGTGAGTATGTTCCTAGCTCAGTGAGGGTGTTCCTAGCTAAATGCGTGTGTTCCTAGCTCAGTGAGTATGTTCCTATATACGTGAGTATGTTCCTAGCTCAGTGAGTGTGTTCCTAGCTCAGTGAGTGTGTTCCCCGCTCAGTGAATGAGTCCCTCGCTCAGTGAGTGTGTTCCTAGCTCTGTGAAAGTGTTTCTAGCTCAGTGAGTGTTTTCACAGCACATTGAGTATGTTCCTAGCTCAATGAGTGTGTTTCACGCTCAGTGAGTGTGTTCCTAGCTCAGTGAGTGTGTTCTTAGCTCAGTGAGTGTGTTCCTCACTCAGTAAGTGTGTTCCTCACTCAGTGAGTGTGTTCCTAGCGCAGTGAGTGTCTTCCTAAGTCAGAGCCTTTGTTCCCCATTTAATTTGTGTGTATAGCTGAGTGAGTGTGTTCCTAGCTAATTGTGTTCCAAGTTTACTGAGTATGTTCCTCCCTCAGTAATGTGTTCCTAGCTCAGTGAATGTGTTCTCAGCTCAATGTGTTCCGAGTTTTGGGAATGTATTCCTCGCTCAGTGAATGCGTTCCGAGCTCAGTGAATGTGTTCTTAGCTCAGTGTGTTCCTAGCTCCGTAAGTAATTTCCTAGCGCAGTGAGTGTGTTCCTAGCTCAGTGAGTGTGGTCCTAGCTCAGTAAGTGTGTTCCGAGCTCATTGAGTGTGTACCTAATGCACTGAGTGGGTTCCTAGCTCAATGAGTGTGTTCCTAGCGCAGTGAGTGTGTTCCTAGCGCAGTGAGTGCCTTCCTAAGTCAGAGCCTTTGTTCTCCACTTAATTAGTGTGTATAGCTGAGTGAGTGTGTTCCTCGCTGATTGTGTTCCTAGTTCACTGAGTATGTTCCTCCCTCAGTAATGTGTTCCTAGCTCAGTGAGTGTGTTCCTTGCTCAGTGAGTGTGTTCCTAACTCAGTGAATCTGTTCCAAACTCAGTTGGTGTGTTCCTCGCTCTGAGTGTGTTCCTATCACAGTGAGTGTATTCCTAGCATAGTGAGTGTGTTCCTCACTCAGTGAGTGTGTTCCTTGATCGGTGAATGTTTCCCTAACTCAGTGAATGTGTTCCAAACTCAGTTGGTGTGTTCCTCGCTCTGAGTGTGTTCCTATCACAGTGAGTGTATTCCTAGCACAGTGAGTGTGTTCCTCGCTCAGTGAGTGTGTTTCTAGTTCAGTGAGTACGTTCCTAGCCCAGTGAGTGTGTTCCTAGCTCAGTGAGTGTGTTCCTCGCTCAGTGAATGAGTCCCTAGCTCATTGAGTATGTTCCTAGCTCAATGAGTGTGTTTCTCGCTCAGTGAGTGTGTTCCTAGCTCAGTAAGTGTGTTCCTCACTCAATGAGTGTGTTTCTCGCTCAGTGAGTGTGTTCCTAGCCCAGTAGGTGTGTTCCTCACTCAGTGAGTGTGTTCCTAGCGCAGTGAGTTTCTTCCTAATTCAGAGCCTTTGTTCTCCACTTAATTAGTGTGTATAGCTGAGTGAGTGTGTTCCTAGCTAATTGTGTTCCTAGTTCACTGAGTATGTTCCTCCCTCAGTAATGTGTTCCTAGCTCAGTGAATGTGTTCTCAGCTCAGTGTGTTCCGAGTTCAGGTAATGTGATCCCAGCTCAGTGGGAGCGTTCCTAGCTCAGTGAATGTGTTCTGAGCTCAGTGTGTTCCAAACTCCGTAAGTCATTTCCTAGCTCAGTGAGTGAGTTCCTAGCTCCGTAAGTATGTTCCTCACTCAGTGAGTGTGTCCTAGCTCAGTGAGGGTGTTCCACGTGCAGAGTGTACTCATAGCGCAGTGAGTGTTTTTAAATCTCAGTACGTGAGTTCCTAGCTCCGTACGTATGTTCCTCACTCAGTGAGTGTGTTCCTAAGTCAGAGCCTTTGTTCCCCACTTAATTAGTGTGTATAGCTGAGTGAGTGTGTACCAAACTGATTGTGTTCCTAGTTCACTGAGTATGTTCCTCCCTTAATAATGTGTTCCTACCTCAGTGAGTGTGTTCCTTGCTCAGTGAGTGTTTTCCTAACTCAGTGAATCTGTTCCAAACTCAGTTAGTGTGTTCCTCGCTCTGAGTGTGTTCCTATCACAGTGAGTGTATTGCTAGTGCAGTGAGTGTGTTCCTCGCTCTGAGTGTGTTCCTATTACAGTGAGTATATTCCTCGTTCAGTGAGTACGTTCCTAACTCAGTGAGTGTATTCCTATATAAGTGAGTGAGTTCCTAGCTCAGTGAGTGTGTTCCTAGCTCAGTGAGTGTGTTCCTAGCTCATTGAGTATATTCCTAGCTCAATAAGTGTGTTTCTCGCACAGTGAGTGTGTTCCTCGCTCACTGAATGAGTCCCTACCTCAGTGAGTGTGTTCCTAGCTCAGTGAGTGTGTTCCTCGCTCAGTGAGTGTGTTCCTCACTCAGTGAGTGTATTCCTCGCTCAGTGAGTGTGTTTCTAGTTCAGTGAGTATGTTCCTAGCTCAGTGAGTGTGTTCCTAGCTAAATGCGTGTGTTCCTAGCTCAGTGAGTATGTTCCTATATACGTGAGTATGTTCCTAGCTCAGTGAATGTGTTCCTAGCTCAGTGAGTGAGTTCCTAGCTCAGTGAGTGTGTTCCTAGCTCAGTGAGTGTGTTCCTAGCTCATTGAGTATATTCCTAGCTCAATAAGTGTGTTTCTCGCACAGTGAGTGTGTTCCTCGCTCACTGAATGAGTCCCTACCTCAGTGAGTGTGTTCCTAGCTCTGTGAGTGTGTTCCTAGCTCAGTGAGTGTGTTCCTAGCTCATTGAGTATGTTCCTAGCTCAATGAGTGTGTTTCTCGCTCAGTGAGTGTTTTCCTAGCTCAGTGCGTGTGTTCTTAGCTCAGTGAGTGTGTTCCTCACTCAGTAAGTGTGTTCCTCACTCAATGAGTGTGTTCCTAGCGCAGTGAGTGTCTTCCTAAGTCAGAGCCTTTGTTCCCCACTTAATTAGTGCGTATAGCTGAGTGAGTGTGTTCCTAGCTAATTGTGTTCCAAGTTCACTGAGTATGTTCCTCCCTCAGTAATGTGTTCCTAGCTCAGTGAATGTGTTCCTCACTCAGTAAGTGTGTTCCTCACTCAGTGTGTTCCGAGTTCAGGGAATGTATTCCTTGCTCAGTGAATGCGTTCCGAGCTCAGTGAATGTGTTCTTAGCTCAGTGTGTACCGAGCTCCGTAAGTAATTTCCTAGCCCAGTGAGTGTGGTCCTACCTCAGTAACTGTGTTCCTAGCTCAGTGAGTGTGTTCCTAGCTCAGTGAGTTTGTTCCTAAGTCAGAGCCTTTGTTCCCAACTTCATTAGTGTGTATCGCAAAGTGAATATGTTCCTAGCTAATTGTGTTCCTAGTTCACTGAGTATGTTCCTCCCTCAGTAATGTGTTCCTAGCTCAGTGAATGTGTTCTTAGCTCAGTGTGTTCCGAGTTCAGGGAATGTGATCCTAGCTCAGTGAGTGTGTTCCCAGCTCAGTGAATGCGTTCCTCGCTCAGTGAATGTGTTTCTGGCTCAGTGTGTTCCTAGCTCCGTAAGTTATTTCCTAGCTCAGTGAGTGGGTTCCTAGCTCAGTGTGTTCCTAATGCAGTGAGTGTGCTCCTAGCTCAGTGAGTGTGTTCCCAGCTCTGTGAGTGTGTTCCACGTGCAGAGTGTGTTCCTCGCGCACTTAGTGTTTTTGTATCTCAGTACGTGAGTTCCTAGCTCCGTAAGTATGTTCCTCACTCAGTGAGTGTGTTCCTAGCTCAGTGAGTGTGTTCCATGTGCAGAGTGCGTTAATAGCACAGTGAGTGTTTTTATATCTCAGTACGTGAGTTCCTAGCTCCGTACGTGTGTTCGGCACTCAGTGAATGTGTCCCTAGCTCAGTGAGTGTGTTCCTAGCTCAGTGAGTGTGTTCCTAGCGCAGTGAGTGTCTTCCTAAGTCAGGGCCTTTGTTCCCCACTTAATTCGTGTGTACAGCTGAGTGAGTGTTTTCCGAGCTGATTGTGTTCCTCGTTCACTGAGTATGTTCCTCCCTCAGTAATGTGTTCCTAGCTCAGTGAGTGTGTTCCTAACTCAATGAATCTGTTCCAAACTCAGTTAGTGTGTTCCTCGCTCTGAGTGTGTTCCTATCACAGTGAGTGTATTCCTAGAGCAGTGAGTGTGTTCCTCGCTCAGTGAGTGTGTTCCTTGCTCGGTGAGTGTTCTCCTAACTCAGTGAATCTGTTCCAAACTCAGTTAGTGTGTTCCTTGCTCTGAGTGTGTTCCCATCACAGTGAGTGTATTCCTAGCGAAGTGAGTGAATTCCTCGCTCAGTGAGTGTGTTCCTCACTCAGTGAGTGTATTCCTCGCTCAGTGAGTCTGTTTCTAGTTCAGTGAGTATTTTCCTAGCTAAATGAGTGTGTTCCTAGCTAAATGAGTGTGTTCCTAGCTCAGTGAGTATGTTCCTATATACGTGAGTGTGTTCCTAGCTCAGTGAGTGTGTTCCTAGCTCAGTGAGTGTGTTCCTAGCTCAGTGAGTGTGTTCCTAGCTCAGTGAGTGTGTTCCTAGCTCAGTGAGTGTGTTCCTAGCTCAGTGAGTGTGTTCCCCGCTCAGTGAATGAGTCCCTCGCTCAGTGAGTGTGTTCCTAGCTCTGTGAATGTGTTTCTAGCTCAGTGAGTGTGTTCCTAGCACATTGAGTATGTTCCTAGCTCAATGAGTGTGTTTCACGCTCAGTGAGTGTGTTCCTAGCTCAGTGAGTGTGTTCTTAGCTCAGTGAGTGTGTTCCTCACTCAGTAAGTGTGTTCCTCACTCAGTGAGTGTGTTCCTAGCGCAGTGAGTGTCTTCCTAAGTCAGAGCCTTTGTTCCCCATTTATTTTGTGTGTATAGCTGAGTGAGTGTGTTCCTCGCTAATTGTGTTCCTAGTTCACTGAGTATGTTTCTCCCTCAGGAATGTGTTCCTAGCTCAGTGAATGTGTTCTCTGCTCAGTGTGTTCCGGGTTCAGGTAATGCGATCCCAGCTCAGTGAGTGCGTTCCTAGCTCAGTGAATGTGTTTTTAGCTCTGTGTGTTCCTAACTCCGTAAGTCATTTCCGAGCTCAGTGAGTGTGTTCCGAGCTCAGTGAGTTTGTTCCTAGCTCAGTACGTGGGTTCCTAGCTCCGTATGTATGTTCCCCACTCAGTGAATGTGTCCTAGCTCAGTGAGTGTGTTCCACGTGCAGAGTGTGCTCATCGTGCAGTGAGTGTTTTTATGTCTCAGTCCGTGAGTTCCTAGCTCCGTACGTATGTTCCTCACTCAGTGAGTGTATTCCTAGTGCAGTGAGTGTCTTCCTAAGTCAGCGCCTTTGTTCCCCACTTAATTAGTGTGTATAGCTGAGTGAGTGTGTTCCAAACTGATTGTGTTCCTAGTTCACTGAGTATGTTCCCCCCTCAGTAATGTGTTCCTAGCTCAGTGAGTGTGGTCCTTGCTCAGTGAGTGTTTTTCTAACTCAGTGAATCTGTTCCAAACTCAGTTAGTGTGTTCCTCGCTCTGAGTGTGTTCCTATCACAGTGAGTGTATTCCTCGCTCAGTGAGTGTGTTTCTAGTTCAGTGAGTACGTTCCTAGCTCAGTGAGTGTGTTTCCAGCTAAATGGGTGTGTTCCTAGCTCAGTGAGTGTGTTCCTCGCTCAGTGAGTGTATTCCAAGCTCAGTGAGTGTGTTCCTCGCTCAGTGAGTGTGTTCCTAGTTCAGTGAGTGTATTCCTAGCTCAGTGAGTGTGTTCCTCGCTCAGTGAGCGTGTTCCTAGTTCAGTGAGTGCGTTCCTAGCTCAGTGAATGTGTTCTGAGCTCAGTGTGTTCCTAACTCCGTAAGTCATTTCCTAGCTCAGTGAGTGAGTTCCTAGCTTCGTAAGTATGTTCCTCACTCAGTGAGTGTGTCCTAGCTCAGTGAGGGTGTTCCACGTGCAGAATGTACTCATAGCGCAGTGAGTGTTTTTAAATCTCAGTACGTGAGTTCCTAGCTCCGTACGTATGTTCCTCACTCAATGAGTGTGTTCCTAGCACAGTGAGTGTCTTCCTAAGTCAGAGCCTTTGTTCCCCACTTAATTCGTGTGTATAGCTGAGTGAGTGTGTACCAAACTGATTGTGTTCCTAGTTCACTGGGTATGTTCCTCCCTTAATAATGTGTTCCTACCTCAGTGAGTGTGTTCCTTGCTCAGTGAGTGTTTTCCTAACTCAGTGAATCTGTTCCGAACTCAGTTAGTGTGTTCCTCGCTCTGAGTGTGTTCCTATCACAGTGAGTGTATTGCTAGTGCAGTGAGTGTGTTCCTCGCTCAGTGAGTGTGTTCCTCTCTCAGTGAGTGTGTTCCGTTCTTGGTGAGTGTTTTCCTAACTCAGTGAATCTGTTCCAAACTCAGTTAGTGTGTTCCTCGCTCTGAGTGTGTTCCTATTACAGTGAGTATATTCCTCGTTCAGTGAGTACGTTCCTAACTCAGTGAGTGTGTTCCTATATACGTGAGTGAGTTCCTAGCTCAGTGAGTGTGTTCCTAGCTCAGTGAGTGTGTTCCTAGCTCATTGAGTATATTCCTAGCTCAATAAGTGTGTTTCTCGCACAGTGAGTGTGTTCCTCGCTCACTGAATGAGTCCCTACCTCAGTGAGTGTGTTCCTAGCTCAGTGAGTGTGTTCCTCGCTCAGTGAGTGTGTTCCTCACTCAGTGAGTGTATTCCTCGTTCAGTGAGTGTGTTCCAAGTTCACTGAGTATGTTCCTCCCTCAGTAATGTGTTCCTAGCTCAGTGAATGTGTTCTCAGCTCAATGTGTTCCGAGTTTTGGGAATGTATTCCTAGCTCAGTGAATGCGTTCCGGGCTCAGTGAATGTGTTCTTAGCTCAGTGTGTTCCTAGCTCCGTAAGTAATTTCCTAGCGCAGTGAGTGTGTTCCTAGCTCAGTGAGTGTGGTCCTAGCTCAGTAAGTGTGTTCCTAGCTCAGTGAGTGTGTACCTAATGCACTGAGTGGGTTCCTAGCTCAATGAGTGTGTTCCTAGCGCAGTGAGTGTGTTCCTAGCGCAGTGAGTGCCTTCCTAAGTCAGAGCCTTTGTTCTCCACTTAATTAGTGTGTATGGCTGAGTGAGTGTGTTCCTAGCTGATTGTGTTCCTAGTTCACTGAGTATGTTCCTCCCTCAGTAATGTGTTCCTAGCTCAGTGAGTGTGTTCCTTGCTCAGTGAGTGTGTTCCTAACTCAGTGAATCTGTTCCAAACTCAGTTGGTGTGTTCCTCGCTCTGAGTGTGTTCCTATCACAGTGAGTGTATTCCTAGCATAGTGAGTGTGTTCCTCACTCAGTGAGTGTGTTCCTTGATCGGTGAATGTTTCCCTAACTCAGTGAATGTGTTCCAAACTCAGTTAGTGTGTTCCTCGCTCTGAGTGTGTTCCTATCACAGTGAGTGTATTCCTAGCACAGTGAGTGTGTTCCTCGCTCAGTGAGTGTGTTTCTAGTTCAGTGAGTACGTTCCTAGCCCAGTGAGTGTGTTCCTAGCTCAGTGAGTGTGTTCCTCGCTCAGTGAATGAGTCCCTAGCTCATTGAGTATGTTCCTAGCTCAATGAGTGTGTTTCTCGCTCAGTGAGTGTGTTCCTAGCTCAGGAAGTGTGTTCCTCACTCAATGAGTGTGTTTCTCGCTCAGTGAGTGTGTTCCTAGCCCAGTAGGTGTGTTCCTCACTCAGTGAGTGTGTTCCTAGCGCAGTGAGTTTCTTCCTAATTCAGAGCCTTTGTTCTCCACTTAATTAGTGTGTATAGCTGAGTGAGTGTGTTCCTAGCTAATTGTGTTCCTAGTTCACTGAGTATGTTCCTCCCTCAGTAATGTGTTCCCAGCTCAGTGAATGTGTTCTCAGCTCAGTGTGTTCCGAGTTCAGGTAATGTGATCCCAGCTCAGTGGGAGCGTTCCTAGCTCAGTGAATGTGTTCTGAGCTCAGTGTGTTCCTAACTCCGTCAGTCATTTCCTAGCTCAGTGAGTGAGTTCCTAGCTCCGTAAGTATGTTCCTCACTCAGTGAGTGTGTCCTAGCTCAGTGAGGGTGTTCCACGTGCAGAGTGTACTCATAGCGCAGTGAGTGTTTTTAAATCTCAGTACGTGAGTTCCTAGCTCCGTACGTATGTTCCTCACTCAGTGAGTGTGTTCCTAGCACAGTGAGTGTCTTCCTAAGTCAGAGCCTTTGTTCCCCACTTAATTCGTGTGTATAGCTGAGTGAGTGTGTACCAAACTGATTGTGTTCCTAGTTCACTGAGTATGTTCCTCCCTTAATAATGTGTTCCTACCTCAGTGAGTGTGTTCCTTGCTCAGTGAGTGTTTTCCTAACTCAGTGAATCTGTTCCAAACTCAGTTAGTGTGTTCCTCGCTCTGAGTGTGTTCCTATCACAGTGAGTGAATTCCTAGTGCAGTGAGTCTGTTCGTCGCTCAGTGAGTGTGTTCCTTTCTCGGTGAGTGTTTTCCTAACTCAGTGAATCTGTTCCAAACTCAGTTAGTGTGTTCCTCGCTCTGAGTGTGTTCCTATCACAGTGAGTGTATTCCTAGTGCAGTGAGTGTGTTCCTCGCTCTGAGTGTGTTCCTATTACAGTGAGTATATTCCTCGTTCAGTGAGTACGTTCCTAACTCAGTGAGTGTGTTCCTATATACGTGAGTGAGTTCCTAGCTCAGTGAGTGTGTTCCTAGCTCAGTGAGTGTGTTCCTAGCTCATTGAGTATATTAATAGCTCAATAAGTGTGTTTCTCGCACAGTGAGTGTGTTCCTCGCTCACTGAATGAGTCCCTACCTCAGTGAGTGTGTTCCTAGCTCAGTGAGTGTGTTCCTCGCTCAGTGAGTGTGTTCCTCACTCAGTGAGTGTATTCCTCGCTCAGTGAGTGTGTTTCTAGTTCAGTGAGTATGTTCCTAGCTCAGTGAGGGTGTTCCTAGCTAAATGCGTGTGTTCCTAGCTCAGTGAGTATGTTCCTATATACGTGAGTATGTTCCTAGCTCAGTGAGTGTGTTCCTAGCTCAGTGAGTGTGTTCCCCGCTCAGTGAATGAGTCCCTCGCTCAGTGAGTGTGTTCCTAGCTCTGTGAAAGTGTTTCTAGCTCAGTGAGTGTTTTCACAGCACATTGAGTATGTTCCTAGCTCAATGAGTGTGTTTCACGCTCAGTGAGTGTGTTCCTAGCTCAGTGAGTGTGTTCTTAGCTCAGTGAGTGTGTTCCTCACTCAGTAAGTGTGTTCCTCACTCAGTGAGTGTGTTCCTAGCGCAGTGAGTGTCTTCCTAAGTCAGAGCCTTTGTTCCCCATTTAATTTGTGTGTATAGCTGAGTGAGTGTGTTCCTAGCTAATTGTGTTCCAAGTTTACTGAGTATGTTCCTCCCTCAGTAATGTGTTCCTAGCTCAGTGAATGTGTTCTCAGCTCAATGTGTTCCGAGTTTTGGGAATGTATTCCTCGCTCAGTGAATGCGTTCCGAGCTCAGTGAATGTGTTCTTAGCTCAGTGTGTTCCTAGCTCCGTAAGTAATTTCCTAGCGCAGTGAGTGTGTTCCTAGCTCAGTGAGTGTGGTCCTAGCTCAGTAAGTGTGTTCCGAGCTCATTGAGTGTGTACCTAATGCACTGAGTGGGTTCCTAGCTCAATGAGTGTGTTCCTAGCGCAGTGAGTGTGTTCCTAGCGCAGTGAGTGCCTTCCTAAGTCAGAGCCTTTGTTCTCCACTTAATTAGTGTGTATAGCTGAGTGAGTGTGTTCCTCGCTGATTGTGTTCCTAGTTCACTGAGTATGTTCCTCCCTCAGTAATGTGTTCCTAGCTCAGTGAGTGTGTTCCTTGCTCAGTGAGTGTGTTCCTAACTCAGTGAATCTGTTCCAAACTCAGTTGGTGTGTTCCTCGCTCTGAGTGTGTTCCTATCACAGTGAGTGTATTCCTAGCATAGTGAGTGTGTTCCTCACTCAGTGAGTGTGTTCCTTGATCGGTGAATGTTTCCCTAACTCAGTGAATGTGTTCCAAACTCAGTTGGTGTGTTCCTCGCTCTGAGTGTGTTCCTATCACAGTGAGTGTATTCCTAGCACAGTGAGTGTGTTCCTCGCTCAGTGAGTGTGTTTCTAGTTCAGTGAGTACGTTCCTAGCCCAGTGAGTGTGTTCCTAGCTCAGTGAGTGTGTTCCTCGCTCAGTGAATGAGTCCCTAGCTCATTGAGTATGTTCCTAGCTCAATGAGTGTGTTTCTCGCTCAGTGAGTGTGTTCCTAGCTCAGTAAGTGTGTTCCTCACTCAATGAGTGTGTTTCTCGCTCAGTGAGTGTGTTCCTAGCCCAGTAGGTGTGTTCCTCACTCAGTGAGTGTGTTCCTAGCGCAGTGAGTTTCTTCCTAATTCAGAGCCTTTGTTCTCCACTTAATTAGTGTGTATAGCTGAGTGAGTGTGTTCCTAGCTAATTGTGTTCCTAGTTCACTGAGTATGTTCCTCCCTCAGTAATGTGTTCCTAGCTCAGTGAATGTGTTCTCAGCTCAGTGTGTTCCGAGTTCAGGTAATGTGATCCCAGCTCAGTGGGAGCGTTCCTAGCTCAGTGAATGTGTTCTGAGCTCAGTGTGTTCCAAACTCCGTAAGTCATTTCCTAGCTCAGTGAGTGAGTTCCTAGCTCCGTAAGTATGTTCCTCACTCAGTGAGTGTGTCCTAGCTCAGTGAGGGTGTTCCACGTGCAGAGTGTACTCATAGCGCAGTGAGTGTTTTTAAATCTCAGTACGTGAGTTCCTAGCTCCGTACGTATGTTCCTCACTCAGTGAGTGTGTTCCTAAGTCAGAGCCTTTGTTCCCCACTTAATTAGTGTGTATAGCTGAGTGAGTGTGTACCAAACTGATTGTGTTCCTAGTTCACTGAGTATGTTCCTCCCTTAATAATGTGTTCCTACCTCAGTGAGTGTGTTCCTTGCTCAGTGAGTGTTTTCCTAACTCAGTGAATCTGTTCCAAACTCAGTTAGTGTGTTCCTCGCTCTGAGTGTGTTCCTATCACAGTGAGTGTATTGCTAGTGCAGTGAGTGTGTTCCTCGCTCTGAGTGTGTTCCTATTACAGTGAGTATATTCCTCGTTCAGTGAGTACGTTCCTAACTCAGTGAGTGTATTCCTATATAAGTGAGTGAGTTCCTAGCTCAGTGAGTGTGTTCCTAGCTCAGTGAGTGTGTTCCTAGCTCATTGAGTATATTCCTAGCTCAATAAGTGTGTTTCTCGCACAGTGAGTGTGTTCCTCGCTCACTGAATGAGTCCCTACCTCAGTGAGTGTGTTCCTAGCTCAGTGAGTGTGTTCCTCGCTCAGTGAGTGTGTTCCTCACTCAGTGAGTGTATTCCTCGCTCAGTGAGTGTGTTTCTAGTTCAGTGAGTATGTTCCTAGCTCAGTGAGTGTGTTCCTAGCTAAATGCGTGTGTTCCTAGCTCAGTGAGTATGTTCCTATATACGTGAGTATGTTCCTAGCTCAGTGAATGTGTTCCTAGCTCAGTGAGTGAGTTCCTAGCTCAGTGAGTGTGTTCCTAGCTCAGTGAGTGTGTTCCTAGCTCATTGAGTATATTCCTAGCTCAATAAGTGTGTTTCTCGCACAGTGAGTGTGTTCCTCGCTCACTGAATGAGTCCCTACCTCAGTGAGTGTGTTCCTAGCTCTGTGAGTGTGTTCCTAGCTCAGTGAGTGTGTTCCTAGCTCATTGAGTATGTTCCTAGCTCAATGAGTGTGTTTCTCGCTCAGTGAGTGTTTTCCTAGCTCAGTGCGTGTGTTCTTAGCTCAGTGAGTGTGTTCCTCACTCAGTAAGTGTGTTCCTCACTCAATGAGTGTGTTCCTAGCGCAGTGAGTGTCTTCCTAAGTCAGAGCCTTTGTTCCCCACTTAATTAGTGCGTATAGCTGAGTGAGTGTGTTCCTAGCTAATTGTGTTCCAAGTTCACTGAGTATGTTCCTCCCTCAGTAATGTGTTCCTAGCTCAGTGAATGTGTTCCTCACTCAGTAAGTGTGTTCCTCACTCAGTGTGTTCCGAGTTCAGGGAATGTATTCCTTGCTCAGTGAATGCGTTCCGAGCTCAGTGAATGTGTTCTTAGCTCAGTGTGTACCGAGCTCCGTAAGTAATTTCCTAGCCCAGTGAGTGTGGTCCTACCTCAGTAACTGTGTTCCTAGCTCAGTGAGTGTGTTCCTAGCTCAGTGAGTTTGTTCCTAAGTCAGAGCCTTTGTTCCCAACTTCATTAGTGTGTATCGCAAAGTGAATATGTTCCTAGCTAATTGTGTTCCTAGTTCACTGAGTATGTTCCTCCCTCAGTAATGTGTTCCTAGCTCAGTGAATGTGTTCTTAGCTCAGTGTGTTCCGAGTTCAGGGAATGTGATCCTAGCTCAGTGAGTGTGTTCCCAGCTCAGTGAATGCGTTCCTCGCTCAGTGAATGTGTTTCTGGCTCAGTGTGTTCCTAGCTCCGTAAGTTATTTCCTAGCTCAGTGAGTGGGTTCCTAGCTCAGTGTGTTCCTAATGCAGTGAGTGTGCTCCTAGCTCAGTGAGTGTGTTCCCAGCTCTGTGAGTGTGTTCCACGTGCAGAGTGTGTTCCTCGCGCACTTAGTGTTTTTGTATCTCAGTACGTGAGTTCCTAGCTCCGTAAGTATGTTCCTCACTCAGTGAGTGTGTTCCTAGCTCAGTGAGTGTGTTCCATGTGCAGAGTGCGTTAATAGCACAGTGAGTGTTTTTATATCTCAGTACGTGAGTTCCTAGCTCCGTACGTGTGTTCGGCACTCAGTGAATGTGTCCCTAGCTCAGTGAGTGTGTTCCTAGCTCAGTGAGTGTGTTCCTAGCGCAGTGAGTGTCTTCCTAAGTCAGGGCCTTTGTTCCCCACTTAATTCGTGTGTACAGCTGAGTGAGTGTTTTCCGAGCTGATTGTGTTCCTCGTTCACTGAGTATGTTCCTCCCTCAGTAATGTGTTCCTAGCTCAGTGAGTGTGTTCCTAACTCAATGAATCTGTTCCAAACTCAGTTAGTGTGTTCCTCGCTCTGAGTGTGTTCCTATCACAGTGAGTGTATTCCTAGAGCAGTGAGTGTGTTCCTCGCTCAGTGAGTGTGTTCCTTGCTCGGTGAGTGTTCTCCTAACTCAGTGAATCTGTTCCAAACTCAGTTAGTGTGTTCCTTGCTCTGAGTGTGTTCCCATCACAGTGAGTGTATTCCTAGCGAAGTGAGTGAATTCCTCGCTCAGTGAGTGTGTTCCTCACTCAGTGAGTGTATTCCTCGCTCAGTGAGTCTGTTTCTAGTTCAGTGAGTATTTTCCTAGCTAAATGAGTGTGTTCCTAGCTAAATGAGTGTGTTCCTAGCTCAGTGAGTATGTTCCTATATACGTGAGTGTGTTCCTAGCTCAGTGAGTGTGTTCCTAGCTCAGTGAGTGTGTTCCTAGCTCAGTGAGTGTGTTCCTAGCTCAGTGAGTGTGTTCCTAGCTCAGTGAGTGTGTTCCTAGCTCAGTGAGTGTGTTCCCCGCTCAGTGAATGAGTCCCTCGCTCAGTGAGTGTGTTCCTAGCTCTGTGAATGTGTTTCTAGCTCAGTGAGTGTGTTCCTAGCACATTGAGTATGTTCCTAGCTCAATGAGTGTGTTTCACGCTCAGTGAGTGTGTTCCTAGCTCAGTGAGTGTGTTCTTAGCTCAGTGAGTGTGTTCCTCACTCAGTAAGTGTGTTCCTCACTCAGTGAGTGTGTTCCTAGCGCAGTGAGTGTCTTCCTAAGTCAGAGCCTTTGTTCCCCATTTATTTTGTGTGTATAGCTGAGTGAGTGTGTTCCTCGCTAATTGTGTTCCTAGTTCACTGAGTATGTTTCTCCCTCAGGAATGTGTTCCTAGCTCAGTGAATGTGTTCTCTGCTCAGTGTGTTCCGGGTTCAGGTAATGCGATCCCAGCTCAGTGAGTGCGTTCCTAGCTCAGTGAATGTGTTTTTAGCTCTGTGTGTTCCTAACTCCGTAAGTCATTTCCGAGCTCAGTGAGTGTGTTCCGAGCTCAGTGAGTTTGTTCCTAGCTCAGTACGTGGGTTCCTAGCTCCGTATGTATGTTCCCCACTCAGTGAATGTGTCCTAGCTCAGTGAGTGTGTTCCACGTGCAGAGTGTGCTCATCGTGCAGTGAGTGTTTTTATGTCTCAGTCCGTGAGTTCCTAGCTCCGTACGTATGTTCCTCACTCAGTGAGTGTATTCCTAGTGCAGTGAGTGTCTTCCTAAGTCAGCGCCTTTGTTCCCCACTTAATTAGTGTGTATAGCTGAGTGAGTGTGTTCCAAACTGATTGTGTTCCTAGTTCACTGAGTATGTTCCCCCCTCAGTAATGTGTTCCTAGCTCAGTGAGTGTGGTCCTTGCTCAGTGAGTGTTTTTCTAACTCAGTGAATCTGTTCCAAACTCAGTTAGTGTGTTCCTCGCTCTGAGTGTGTTCCTATCACAGTGAGTGTATTCCTCGCTCAGTGAGTGTGTTTCTAGTTCAGTGAGTACGTTCCTAGCTCAGTGAGTGTGTTTCCAGCTAAATGGGTGTGTTCCTAGCTCAGTGAGTGTGTTCCTCGCTCAGTGAGTGTATTCCAAGCTCAGTGAGTGTGTTCCTCGCTCAGTGAGTGTGTTCCTAGTTCAGTGAGTGTATTCCTAGCTCAGTGAGTGTGTTCCTCGCTCAGTGAGCGTGTTCCTAGTTCAGTGAGTGCGTTCCTAGCTCAGTGAGTGTGTTCTGAGCTAAATGGGTGTGTTCCTAGCTCAGTGAGTGTGTTCCTATATACGTGAGTGTGTTCCTAGCTCAGTGAGTGTTCCTAGCTCAGTGAGTGTGTTCCTAGCTCATTGAGTATATTCCTAGCTCAATGAGTGTGTTTCTCGCTCAGTGTGTGTTCCTCACTCAGTGAATGAGTACCTAGCTCAGTGAGTGTGTTCCTAGCTCTGTGAGTGTGTT
The DNA here is from genome assembly GCF_964213995.1 of Mustelus asterias. Classification (NCBI taxonomy): domain Eukaryota; kingdom Metazoa; phylum Chordata; class Chondrichthyes; order Carcharhiniformes; family Triakidae; genus Mustelus; species Mustelus asterias. The sequence goes on along the minus strand of NC_135813.1, from coordinate 63,300,027 downwards.
CCTAGCTCAGTGAGTGTGTTCCTAGCTCTGTGAGTGTGTTCCTAGCACATGAGTGTGTTCCTAGCTCAGTGAGTGTGTTGCTAGCTCAGTGAGTGTGTTCCCCGTTCAGTGAATGAGTCCCTCGCTCAGTGAGTGTGTTCCTAGCTCTGTGAATGTATTTCTAGCTCAGTGAGTGTGTTCCTAGCGCATTGAATATGTTCCTAGCTCAATGAGTGTGTTTCACGCTCAGTGAGTGTGTTCCTAGCTCAGTGAGTGTGTTCTTAGCTCAGTGAGTGTGTTCCTCACTCAATAAGTGTGTTCCTCACTCAGTGAGTGCGTTCCTAGCGCAGTGAGTGTCTTCCTAAGTCAGAGCCTTTGTTCCCCATTTAATTCGTGTGTATAGCTGAGTGAGTGTGTTCCTAGCTAATTGTGTTCCTAGTTCACTGAGTATGTTTCGCCCTCAGGAATGTGTTCCTAGCTCAGTGAATGTGTTCTCTGCTCTGTGTGTTCCAGGTTCAGGTAATGCGATCCCAGCTCAGTGAGTGCGTTCCTAGCTCAGTGAATGTGTTCTTAGCTCAGTGTGTTCCTAGCTCCGTAAGTCATTTCCGAGCTCAGTGAGTGTGTTCCTAGCTCAGTGAGTGAGTTCCTCGCTCCGTAAGTATGTTCCTCACTCAGTGAGTGTGTCCTAGCTCAGTGAGGGTGTTCCACGTGCAGAATGTACTCATAGCACAGTGAGTGTTTTTATATCTCAGTACGTGAGTTCCCAGCTCCGTACGTCTGATCCTCACTCAGTGAGTGTGTTCCTAGCGCAGTGAGTGTCTTCCTAAGTCAGCGCCTTTGTTCCCCACTTAATTCGTGTGTATAGCTGAGTGTGTTCCAAACTGATTGTGTTCCTAGTTCACTGAGTATGTTCCCCCCTCAGTAATGTGTTCCTAGCTCAGTGAGTGTGTTCCTTGCTCAGTGAGTGTTTTCCTAACTCAGTGAATCTGTTCCAAAGTCAGTTAGTGTGTTCCTCGCTCTGAGTGTGTTCCTATCACAGTGAGTGTATTCCTCGCTCAGTGAGTGTGTTTCTAGTTCAGTGAGTACGTTCCAAGCTCAGTGTGTTTCCAGCTAAATGGGTGTGTTCCTAGCTCAGTGAGTGTGTTCCTCGCTCAGTGAATGTATTCCTAGCTCAGTGAGTGTGTTCCTCGCTCAGTGAGTGTGTTCCTAGTTCAATGAGTGTATACCTAGCTCAGTGAGTGTGTTCCTCGCTCAGTGAATGTATTCCTAGCTCAGTGAGTGTGTTCCTCACTCAGTGAGTGTGTTCCTAGTTCAGTGAGTACGTTCCTAGCTCAGTGAGTGTGTTCTGATCTAAATGGGTGTGTTCCTAGCTCAGTGAGTGTGTTCCTATATACGTGAGTGTGTTCCTCGCTCAGTGAGTGTTCCTAGCTCAGTGAGTGTGTTCCTAGCTCATTGAGTATATTCCTAGCTCAATGAGTGTGTTTCTCGCTCAGTGAGTGTGTTCCTCACTCAGTGAATGAGTCCCTAGCTCTGTGAGTGTGTTCCTAGCTCAGTGTGTTCCTAGTTCTGTGAGTGTGTTCCTAGCTCAGTGAGTGTATTCCACGTGCAGAGTCCCTTGCGCACTGAGTGTTTTTATATCTCAGTACGTGAGTTCCTAGCTCCGTACGTATGTTCCTCACTCAGTGAGTTACGTCCTAGCGCAGTGAGTGTCTTCCTAAGTCAGAGCCTTTGTTCCCCACTTAATTAGTGTGTATAGCTGAGTGAGTGTGTTCCTAGCCAATTGTGTTTCCAGTTCACCGAGTATGTTCCTCCCTCAGTAATGTGTCCCTAGTTCAGTGAATGTGTTCTCAGCTCAGTGTGTTCCGAGTTCAGGGAATGTGATCCCAGCTCAGTGAGTGCGTTCCTAGCTCAGTGAATGTGTTCTTAGCTCAGTGTGTTCCTAGCGCCCTAAGTCATTTCCTCGCTCAGTGAGTGTGTTCCTAGCTCAGTGAGTGTGTTCCTAGCTCAGTACGTGCGTTCCTAGTTCCGTAAGTATGTTCCTCACTCAGTGAGTGTGTTCCTAGCTCAGTGAGTGTGTTCCACGTGCAGAATGTGCTTATCGTGCATTGAGTGTTTTCGTATCTCAGTACGTGAGTTCCTATATCCGTACGCATGTTCCACACTCAGTGAGTTACTTCCTAGCGCAGTGAGTGTCTTCCTCAGTCAGAGTCTTTGTTCCCCACTTAATTAGTGTGTATAGATGAGTGAGTGTGTTCCTAACTGATTGTGTTCCTAGTTCACTGAGTATGTTCCTCCCTCAGTAATGTGTTCCTAGCTCAGTGAGTGTGTTCCTTGCTCAGAGTGTTTTCCTAACTCAGTGTATCCGTTCCAAACTCAGTTAGTGTCTTCCTCGCTCTGAGTGTGTTCCTACCACAGTGAGTGTATTCCTAGCGCAGTGAATGTGTTCCTCGCTCAGTGAGTGTGTTCCTAGTTCAGTGAGTACGTTCCTAGCTCAGTGAGTGTGTTCCTAGCTAAATGAGTGTGTTCCTAGCTCAGTGAGTGCTTTCCTAGCTCAGTGAGTGTATTCCTATATACATGAGTGTGTTCCTAGCTCAGTGAGTGTGTTACTAGCTAAATGAGTGCGTTCCTAGCTCAGTGAGTGCTTTCCTAGCTCAGTGAGTGTTTTCCTATATACGTGAGTGTGTTCCTAGCTCAGTCAGTGTGTTCCTCGCTCAGTGAGTGTTTTCCTGGCTCAGTGAGTGTGTTCCTAGCTCCATGAGTGTGTTCTTAGCTCAATGAGTGCATTCCTCACTCAGTGAATGTGTTCTTCGCACAGTGAGCATGTCCCTCCCTCACTGAGTGTGTTTTATGCTCAGTGAGTGTGTTCCTACGTCAAGTCAGTGTGTTCCTCGCTCAATGAATGTGTTTCTCGCTCAGTGAGTGTGTTCCTAGCTCAGTGAGTGCATTTCTAGCTCAGTAAGTATGTTCCTAGCTCAGTGAGTGTGTTCCTAGCTCAGAGTTTCTTCCTAGCTCAGTGAGTGTATTTCTAGCTCAGCGAGTGTGATCCTAGCTCAGTGAGTCTGTTCCTTGCTCAGTTAGTTTGTTCCTCAGTCAGTGTGTTCCCTACTCTGTAAGTGTGTTCATAGCTCAGTGACTTTCTTCCTAGCTCAGTAAATGTGTTCCTCGCTCAATGAGTTTGTTCCTCGCTCAGTGAGTGTGTTCCTCGCTCAGTGGGTGTGTTTTCTGCTCAGTGAGTATTTTCCTCGCTCAGTGAGTGTGTTCCCAGCTCATTGAGTGTGTTCAGATGTCAATGTTTATGTGCCTGTGGCCATTTAATATTGCAGTTCAGTGTTTAAGCTTAGTGTTTTGTCAGTGCGTGTGTCATTGCTCAATGAATCTGTCTAAACCCAGTGACTGTTGATGTTATGCATGTCCTACCCTAGTGTGTGCATCCTACTGCAGTGCCTGTTCCCTCAGTCAGATTGCCCTCGCTCAACATATTTCATTCTGTGTATCTGCCACTATGCACTTGTGTAAGTGTGCCCTTGATCTGTGTGAGACTTGTAACTCAGTGCATTGCAGCTCTACGTCTGTACTTTAATTACACAGATTATCTTTTTAATGCATGTCTCCTACAATAGTGTCTGTCTTTTTCAATCATTCACAAAATATATATATCACTGTTTAGCGCAGCACTTATTGACCATCTTTAATTACCTATGAGAAAGTGTAGCACTTGAGAAGATGTATTTCACTCAGCAGCTTTGCTCAGTGTGTCTGTGCCCAGTGAATCGGCCCCTTTGAGTAATTGTGACCCAATTTATGATGTGGAGATGCGGGCATTAGACTGAGGTGAACACAGTAAGAAGTCTCACAACACCAGGTTAAAGTCCAACAGTTTTATTTGGAATCACGAGCTTTCAGAGCGCTGCTCCTTCATCAGGTGAGGTGCAAATCAGGTGACTCACCTGATGTAGGCGCAGCGCTCCGAAAGCTCCTGATTCCACATAAACCTGTTGGACTTTAACCTGGTGTTGTGAGACTTCTTGCAATGCCCAACTTATCACAGTGTATGTGCGTCCTCATTCAGTGTAGAGATACCTCTTAGAAAGTATCACTGAATACCCTTGCTCGGTAAATCTGGTGTGGGCTAGGTGCATTCTGCTTAGTTTGGATGAGTTTGCCTGCGTTCAGTCTCAGAGAGTGTGACTCATGAGTGAGTCCGTGCTGAGTGAGTGTGCCGAACACCGGGTTCAGTGTGTGTTGTTTGTGAGGTCAGTCAGTGGCACTGTGGCTCAGTGCGGGTGTTCCTCTTGGATCTGTGCTCGGTACGTGCCGGCTGTTGGGCGTTTGTGTGCCAGTTGAGTGTGCCTTAGATTGGTGTTTCCTCCCTCAGCCGGTACACCCTAATGGTCTCTCCAGAGTCTGAGGTTAATCGGGCAGTTATAAAATCTTCACTGAGGATAAAGAGAACCCCTTAATAAACACACGAAAGCAGCGGGCTCAGAGATGTGTTTAAAATCGCCATGAGTGAGAATGGATCCACTCGCAGCCCCACCACACCAATGAATTACAGAAGTTCATGACATCACCGCATTCCAGGCCTATTAATGTGTAACGCTTCCGTTCTGTAACTTCCTCTCCAAGCACCGCACTGTATAATGTTCATGTGCAGTAGAGACGGAGATTAGCTGGGTTTGAAGCAATTCGAGAGGCCTGATGTGTTCATTTAAAAAAATCTAGTTCCCACAAAAAATGTCGCCCCCCCTCTCCCTGTAGTGAGTGTTGTAGCTGGGAGTAATTCCACTATTAATAATAACCATTCCATGTCATGTTTAGTCAATTCTAAAAGCTTAAAAAAGAAACTAGTCTATTTGAAAATGTATATATTGTTAAAACACTGTCATATTTATCAGCCTGCAAGTGTAATTGACGCCATTATGAAATGTTACCAGTTACAAAATAAAATAATGTTTTTTTAATTGTGTGATTGATTAGGTGGAAATTAAAGATTTTGTTTTGGCTTTTCCTCAAGCGGATGTGTTTGACCGACCCAAGTAGGGAATAGTGAAAGCGGAATGATGCCAGATATAATCATCAGAGGCAGTCGGGATTCAACTCCCTACTTGGGAAAAGGGACTGAGACGAGCAGCCCGTTTGCTGTTACGCGGGGGGGAGGGGACTGGGCAGATTGGACTCCACTGCAAGATGTGGGGCTGGGGGATGGGCAGCCGGCCTGCTCAAATATCTTACTCAGTTGCCCCGAATTCATCCGGCGGCGGGGGCAGAATATGAAATCGTCAAGTTTCCGATCTTGTAAATTGAAAAATCACTTTCACTGTGATCCCCATTCAGGGTGGCACAGTGGCTAAGCACTGCTGCTTCACAGCGCCAGGGACCCGGGTTCGGTTGCCGGCTTGGGTCACTGTCCGCACGTTCTCCCCGTGTCTGCGTGGGTTTCCTCTGGGTGCTCCGGTTTCGTCCCAAAGCCCGAAAGACGTGCTGGTTAGGTGCATTGGCCATGCTAAATTCTCCCTCAGTGTACCCGAACAGGTGCCGGTGTGTGGCGATTAGGGGATTTTCACAATAACTTGCAGTGTAAGCCTAATTGTGACACTAATAAATAAAGTTTAAAAAACTCCAAATAAATGAAATCCCAACTCAGGAATCGTACAGAAATGGCATGGCAGAGTTTAGTTAATATCTGTAAAGTTGTGTGAAGCAATCTTTATGTGGTCATATTTTAACAAATGTTTTAAATACTTGTTCATAGTTTAAGAAATCTGTCTGAATTGGTTAATCAAGGCCTTTGTGTGATTCAGCAGATGATCCAGTACATCACAGAATTGTTACTGTATAGGAGGCCATTCAGCCTATCGTGTCTACTAGCTCTCCAAACTAGCATCTTTAGTGCCAGCCATTCCCCTGCCTTTTCCTCTGCAAATTGTTTTTCAAATAATTATCTAATGTTGTCCTGTTGAATTATGTCCAGTTAATTAAAAATTAATGAAGTTAATTAAATTGAAATAGGTTGTATATGGGGGTATATTTTTAACTCATATTCTAGGATGCGAATGTCGGTAAGTTTATTGCATGTCCGCGGTTTTTGGATACATCTGGACCATTTAAAATGGCAGTCATTCAGAGACAATCAATTGGTGTGGGAGCAGACCTTAGGATAAGGATGGCGCCATCTCCTTCCCCAAGAGGACATCAGTGAGGCTTCACAACAATCCCACAACTTATATTAGAATCACAGAAAGCTTATGGCCCAGGAAGAGGTCATGGTGTCTGTGCTATCAGAAAAAGGAGCCACTCGGTCTAATCCTAATTTCCAGCGTTTGGTCCGTACCCTGGCACTTCAGATGCTCATACAGACACCTTTTATATGAGTTGACGATTTCTACTACCCTTTCAGGCAGAGTTCCAGACCCCCTCTACCCTATGTGTGAAAAAATGTTTCCTCCAATCTTTCTGCCCTCACTTTAAATCTATGTCCCTTCCTCACTGACCTCTATGTTATAGTAAATAGGCCTTTCTCATCCACTCTATCCAGACCCCTCACAATTCTGTACATCTCAACCAATTCTCCCCTCAGCCTCCTCTCTTCCAAGGAGAACAACCCCTGTCTTTCCTCACAACATCCTACCTTATATTAAGTTGATCTTTCTCTACACCCTAGCTTTGACTGTAACACTACATTCTGCACCCTCTCCTTTTCTTCTCTATGTACGGTATGCTTTGTATAGCGCGCAAGAAACAATACTTTTCACTGTATACTAATACATGTGGCAATAATAAATCAAATCCTGCTCCTTAATCTCCTCTCCAGTGCAATTACATCCCTTCTATAATGAGGTGGTCAGAACTGTCCACAGTGGTCACTTTTTTTTTTGCTGATGGCAGGCTTAGATTTTAGATTCTTGAAGCAGAACTCAAATTCTCGAAGTGCCATGATGAGAATTGAACCGATATATCCTCCGCTGTGATAGATCTCGGTGTGTGTATGAAATTTGTAAGTGTATGTGCAATAAAAACGGGAAATCTACCGCCAGGTTATTTGGCGAAGGGGCCTTCGGATGAGACCCTTCGACTTAGAGCTCATGATTTTACACATGTTGAAATCAGCTTCAATATTCCAGATCCCTGGTGGTTTGGGATGCTCACTTGAACTGTATAAAATGTACTCAACACAAATAATCACACTTCGATCAAACGGTTCCGATTTTTAGTCACTTCATTGTGGAATGTTACAGAGGAAATAAATTTGTTTAGGAAACCATTAGGATTCATTAACAAAATGCTAATTTTCCGACGGTTTATACAATTAGACTACTCCAAATCTTACGTGACTATCATTATTTACAATGTTAAGATTACAGGTATTAAAAGTTCTGTTCTTTTGATCTTGCCTCTCAATCTTCATACAGAACTGCATACTTGGATTTTTTTTTATTCATTCGTTTAACCTTTTGTCCAAATAAAAAGTCAGTCGTTTCAAATCCACTCAACTGTTTCCGAAAAAAACAAATACAGTTCAACATGGTTACTAGTTCGGGGTCCAGCTACACAGTGATGGGAGAGAGAGAATCGAACAGGAACGAGGGTACAGAGACTGGCCGCATGCCATATCTTGTGGCCGCATGTATGAACCACGTGTGCGTTTCCGGTGCTAAAACGCTACAGTAACTCGGTAACTTCGACTAATCTCAGAGCAGTTGTGTAACAGTCCAAGCAAGGTTGTTTCTGATGATCTGTAAATCTATCGAAACCTCAGAACTCGGGATATTAGTCTGGATTGATGTGTGTGCAAATGCAGCCCTTACAATCACTGGAAGGCGATTTGAAGAAATGAAATGGGCAATTTAAAATGGTCTCGCGTGTTTACAACTTTTGACGGTAATTTAACAAGGGGAAAGTAAAAATGTGTAAATTTAATTTTATTTAATCGGACTGTTACCTCCGGAAGTTCTGATTGGATCACTTTGAAAGAGGATTTTTTTTAAAAAACCTCAGACTCGGTTTAGATTAACTCATTTTCCTCAATTTACGGGCCATCCCTAAATGCAAAACGGTGGGATCATTGCTGATTTCAAATGGTGTAATCTGACCGGAGTCATCGTGAGTCAACTGTCCATGATTAGCGGCGATAAAACCTCCTGTACAAAATAAAAATCAAACCTTGGGATATCTGATTTAATGATGTTCAGTTTTAGATTCCCACCGTCTCTAGCGGCCGACTCCACGTCGTACAGGCTGGCCGTGTTCTGGGTTGCATTTGCGGGATTTGTTTCAATCTATTAACAGCGAATAAATGGTGTAGAAAAATGCACGGCAGCACGCTGACGAGGCCACAAGACGAACTTTCTAATGAGACACACAGGATTCTGCCCCCGTTGGTACAGAGTTCAATGTTGCTCTTCTGTAGTCACCATTTCCCAATAACATCGACAATAGGTCAGATTTGGTGAAATAGGAATACATAGTCTTTTTTAAAATGTGGGTATCTGTGTGCCCGTGCTGCTGCACATTGGGTTGTGCCGGTTGAAATGCCACACGTTTGTGGCTTGTTTGATCTAAGGAAACGTTCTTTCCGCCTGACAGGAAAGTCACGGTTGCAAACCTGCTGGCAGTGCCACAGATTCACACCGAGGTAATAAAATAAAACACGAAACAATATAAACAAACAATGGGAAAAAAATAAGCTATCAATGTTCCCGATAGACCGGTGACAACCAAAAGTGAGGTGGGGGCGGGGTGACATCTGTTTGTCGATACAGTTCTTGATTTGAAATTCACATGTTTTTAAATATCTATGTTGTTACTTTCTCTACACGTGTCTCATAATCCGCGGCCCGGTGGTCAGAGCAACCTGAAATTAGGAATAGGAATTCCGCTTAAATCCCCGGGGTGGACAATTCTGATACTTTTCCGTTCTGGGGAGGGATTGGAGTGCATCAGCATGGACTGCTCAAGGGAGAAACTCGGCTTAAAGAAAGAGGCAAGACCTTCTAATGCACACTTAGAAATCGCTGCTTAGGTCCCCCGCTGTTCAATTTTGGGCACCACACTTTAGGAAGGATTTAGAGAGGGCGCAGAGATTTACTGGAATGGTGGCCGGGATGAGGGGCACAGGTTGGAAAAATCTGGAAGCACTGAATGTTCTGATTGAGATCTTGATGGACTTTGACAGAGGAGAAAGTGGCGGGATTGGTAATCAGGGCAGATATGAACTGACAAAAGAACCAGAGGCGAGATGGGGGGGGGGGGGGTTCTGTTAAATCGCAGTTAATTGCTATGATCTGGACTGCCGTCTGAAAGGATGGTGGAAACAAGCCCAATAATAATCGCCAAAGAGAAATTGGATGAATATTTGAAGGAGAATTTGCAGAGGTTTGGGGCTCAGGCTAACTGGATATTTCCAAAAGGACGGACAGGACACTGACTCGATGGACCGAATGGCCTACTCTGTGCTGATAAGAGCGCGCCACAAAGTAGCACTTGTCCCTCTGTATCTTTCTGGTAGATTCTACTGCAGTGACACACTCAGCGTGACAAAGTAACAAGATTCCGCTACATTTGCAAAGTGACAGCATACCAGCTTGTGCAGAAAAGTCCGCCATTTATTCCATCACTTGCTTCCCCAGAGACCTGCCCAGTTGCCTGGTGTGTGTGTGTTCAGCTAACTCCGAGTGATTTCCTCGGTATGTTTCAACTTCAAGCGTGGGGGGGGGGGGGGGCGCAGTGACAGCTGCAGGTTTTACGCTGGGCGTTTAAGGGTGAGTGCGTTTCCGTTGGGATCAAACCGTAGCTCCCTGTCCATTAGCAAAGGCGGTGCCTAATGGAGAGGGGAAGTGAGCCACGCAGGCCAGGAGATCGCGGCTTGGATCCTCATTGTGTGTTTGCCAATCTGTCGCGGTTAAAGGGGTGGGAGTGAGTAAATGAATGGGGAGCGGGGGGGGAGATTCCCTCGGAACTGCACCCAGCGTGCCTCTGAAGGAGAGAGTCCCGTTCCCCCCCCCCCCCCCCCCCCGGAAAACAAACACCGAAACCGCGGTGTAAAGTGCTCAGCTTGCTGGGGGAGGCCGCCAGGACTGACTCCCAGAATCCACTCTTAGGCCTTTTTTAAAAAGCGAGTAAGCAGTACTTCAGCGGCCTGGACTCCCTCCACAGGCCGGGTCTACACTGGGGGTCCGCTCACTAACACAAACCCAACTGGACCTGATTCCTACTGAAGGGGAGGCCACAAATTTCCATGACCGCCCCCCCCCCCCCCCCCGTTTTCCCCCCAACAGAGCGAAAGGTTGAAGCCACTGTCACATTTCAATGGCAGAGATAGAATCCATTAAACTGAATCCCTAACCTTTCCTCTTTGACCAGGAAGCTGGCCTCAGATAGCAGGGGGACAGAAAGTGAAGCACATCGCTCCAGGCATTCCTGTACATTCCCTCCCATTTCTAACAATATATTCCGAGCTGCTGAGGTTTTTTTTGGGGAGAACAATTAAGAAGCTGACATGTGCTAAATGAGCCGTGTTGTATTGGGGCTGAGAGGGGACTGACCGAGGACTCGGCCTCTGGGATCTTTCTGGGGGCCTCCGGGGGGGGTGACCTGCGCCAAAACTTCAAACACTGCCGCCCCTTCTCGGCAGCTGTGGCGGATCCTGAGTGAGGACTGGAGGGCGGCCGGGAGGTCAAACACAGATAGATAGCCAACTTCCTCCCGCCACCTCCCCTTCTCCCCCATCCAGCTCCCGCTCCCCGGCCAGCTTCCCCCATCCCAGCCAGCTCCCTCCTCCCCTCACCACCTTCCCTCCTCTCCCAGCCAGCTCCCATTCCCGACTAGCACCCCCCCCCCCCCCCCGGCCAGCTCCCCCCCCCCCCCCGGCCAGTTCCCTCCACCCCATCCCCCTCCTTTCCACATCCTGGCCAATCCGCTAATTGGGAAGTCCCTATTCCAACTTCATCCGACTTTCAGCCACCCCCTTCTCCCCCCAACTTGAGCGAAATCCCCTCGTCAATTCACAGAAAACGCATTCCCCTCCCCGTCGGTTAAGATTTTCCTCGTATTCTCGGCTGGATTCCGGGGCCACAGATGCTGGTTGAGATTTCCTGGCAGACACTTTCTCTTCCCCGCCCATCATTTAGATAGCGCCTCTGGAAGTGGAGAAGCGACAGCCAATGTGTGCACAGCAGGATCCCACAACCCCAGTTTTCGTAGAACGTTTACGTCGGCTCCAGCAGTTTAAAGTGAGGTTAGTTGAGGTCTGGACACAGGCATGTGTGTGGAGAGAGAATGGAGCTCACGTTTCGAGTCTGGGTCAGGGCAAATCGGTAGCACCCGTTTTAGACGCAGAACCCGAGGTTCAAATTCCTAACTCACTTTTCCAAAACAGATGGGGGTAGTGATTAGATTACAAGCTTTGGGTTTTCGATGATGGGGGCGGGGATAGCGCTGGGTGTTGGGAATTGGAGCTTTAATGGACCCAGTCCCGCACCATCTTCCCACCTGGAACAGAGTTTAACAAGCCGCCCACACACGCCTGGGAGGTGAGGTTGACTCCTTGCGCTGACTGGAGTCTTTCCCTGCTCTGTACCCGCTCCAGGAGCCCCTACACTGGGCTGGGGGGCTCCTGTCCTTCCCGCCAGCTGCGGCCGGAGACCTGTTTCCATGGAGACGTCGCATGGGTCCCGATTGTAATTCTCGGGCGATTTTATTTTGGACACAGACACACACACACCGAGACACCCGGATACACACAGAAATAGATACACAGACACACACCTAGGCACCCAGATACAGACAAACACACACACAGATATACACAGACGACACAAGTCGATACAGACATTGATACACACTCAGGTACACGAACACACACCAATACATACACCAGTCGAATGTGCAGGCCACTGCTGCTCTTTCAATATTGCACTGCTAGCGTCAGATCCACAGTAGCGCAACAGTGACAGAGCCGCAGGCGCCTGAGGATCTGAAGCAGGAAAAGCGGGAGAAATGTTGCCATTCGGAAGCATCCCGGGGGCGATGGAATTCCTCAGACCTTGTTACTCTCAAAACAAATCCCACGCTGATCATAAACGCTACATTCTAGCGGGTGGGCAGAAAACAAGGTGCTCAAACATAAACAAGTCACACAGGCATTTCATTTCCAGACTGGTTTACTAATACAAATATTCAACAAACTGTCCACAGCTTGCGGGGTGGAAGAAGCTCGATTGCAACCGTCTGTGTTTTTTAAATTAATGTTTAATCATCCAAGTTTGGTGCTAGGTTGGGTTGTAACCCACAGGAGCGAGTTCCGAGCTCTGTGTGACCTGCGGATGGGTGTGTGCGTGTGTGTGGTGAGTATGGCAACCCCCCCCCCCCCCTCCCCATCCCCATCCCCGCTCCAATCCTGCCCACCTTAAAAAAACACACACAGCAAAGAAAACAAGCGAGATTAGCGGAGAGCTTCAATGGAAGCTCTGGGAATGTTAAAAATCCAGTCCCTCCCTAACCATCCCCGCCGAGGGGCCTCAGGAGCGAGAGACCACCTGAAATCAGCAGCCGGGCCCACCCAGCCAGCCATTGTAAGAAACACCCCCTCTCCTTCCCTCCTCCCCCTCAGCTCAAAGCTGCCCTCTCCCGGCTCCACACACTAAAAGGCGGGAAATTTAACCCGCGATACTATCACTCTCTGTGAACCATTTAAAAATAACACAGCAGCGTATTCCAGCGGTGTGATGACACGTACGTTGATCCATGTTATTGCCCAATTCCTCCTCCTCTATCCTCTTGGAGAGACGATTGTACCCCAGGCTAAAACCCTATAAGCGATATTGCACTACTTAAAGCCAGAAATTCAAAGCAGACGCAATATAGATAGGGTCCCAGCTCCAAGGGCAGCCTCGCTCAGCCCCCCACTTCACACGGGGAGCAAGAGTGGCCCCAACTCCCCACTTTCTTTGCCCCTCCTGCGGACCCCACTCTGGGGTGGAATGAGAAACTTCCATTTATCAGGAAACATGAGTGATCTCCCGCCAACAAAACCAAGGCAGACCCCCCACCCCCGGTTTAAAATCCCAGTACATCAACGGAGCGTTTCAGTCACTTCAATTGCAATGTTGATGTAAGCCTGCTTGTGACACCAATAAACACCAAATTTAAACTTTCCCCGTTCTGAGGAGGTTCAAACTCAAAAACAAGTGAGTGGCCATGGAATGGGGGAGACGCGGTGTGGTTTGGGGAGCACACGGGAAGCCTCCTATCCAGGTTGGGATTCCCATCCCCGTTACTCCGAGATGGATTCATTTTCTCCTTTCCAATGGGATGGGAATTTGGGGGGGGGGGGGTTACTCTGGAGATTCCCCTGAGTCATTCATGCACTCGCCATTGATGTGGCCGGGGTCCTGGCTGCTTTTTTTTTACACACTTCCTTCAGCCATAAAGATTCCTCACGTTCCACATGCCACTGTCAAGAGGCCCGCTTCCACTTTGATCTTTATCGGCGATGCCGGACTTACACAAATCATTGGGTGAAATCGACTCTCAAGAATGCGCGCCTTTTTTTCCCCTGTTGCGAAATTCCTGAGGCAGCCAGTGTAAAAAGGGTGGGGGGTGAGGGGCCGCCACAGAGATATCTAAAGAGAACTCATTCTGGCTCTAACCATTCCCCACCCCCCCCCCCCCCTTGCTGTTTGAACCGGTGGGCATCACTCGTTTCAACCCCCCCACCCCCTGCCAGCGCGGGAACTGCGCTGTTTCAGCTTTTTAACCTGTTACCTGGGGTTGAACGGAAGGAGGGGGGGGGGGGGGGGGGACATTGAACCAACTCCCCCCCCATTCGGATTCACAGCACCACCAGCGAGAAAGCCATCTCTGGGAACAGCCTCCCCAGTGTATCAACAAGCACACACACACACAATACATTTCCATACTCTTCCCCTCCCAATACTTCGGTGCGGTATTCCTGTCAGGGGTTGCCTTTTAATATATCCCTCAATTTGTCCATTCAGTGACTCCCAAATAACCCCCTCCCCTCCCATTTCGCTTCTATGTGGCCTCACTCCTGCTGGGATGGGTGGGGGGCTGGAGATATTGTATCCCCGGCTCACCACACTTCAAACTGCCCAAAGTGAACACACGTTGGCTAGAAAACACTGGCCCAACAGGAAAATTGGAGGGGGGGGGGGTGCACTGGTCTTAACCCCGCCACCCCACCACCAAATTGAGGACAACATTAATTCAGGAAGTGGAAACCCCCTGGGTTTTTGAGGGAACGTCTGGGCCTGGATGGGGTTGGGTTTAGGGTCTGTTAATTCTCCCCGGGCTGCCCGTCCTGGGTGACGCGGCCAGATTAACTCTGGTGGTTGATTCCTTCAGCCTGGTGGGGGTTTTAAAAATATATGTTATGGGGATTAAGCGAATCCTCCCTCCAAAAGACACTTTTATTCAGCCTCAATGAATCACACTGAGGAAGTCTTATTTTGGCAAAGTCTAGTGCCCCCCCAACCCCTACCTCGCCCTATCCAGATACTCCCGACTTCTTTCTGTTGCAGAGTTGGCGGATCTGCCCCCAGCCAGCCCACCTCCCCTGTCACTGTCCTCACCCCTGTTTGTGCACGGCATCAGCACTGGCTGAGTTAGCACTGGGACGGGTTCCATCAAATGTTGTTTTTTAAAAATTGTTTCGGACTCAGGAGAGGGTTGAGGGCCGAACTAAGGTGCGGGTGGGGAAGGGGGAGAGAGAGAGTCTGGGTGGATGTTGTTAGGCAGATAATAACTCTTGCTCAGGGGACAATAGCATAGCCAGCCTGGACAACACAGCCCCCACTTTGAGAGAGTTGCTTCCACCTTTGGGAGGTGAAAAAAGGCATTTCTGCGTTCGCAGCTTCCCCCCCACCCCCGCGAACAGTTCTCGGGGACTGGTGGGTATTTATTTGCTGGTGATGGGGAGGGAAAAGGGGGGCAGGGGGTGATAGCGTTTGGAGGACGCCTGCTAATTGGGAAAAGTGTGGGTGCGGGAGGGAGTGAGGCAGGAAGCCCCCCCCCCCCCCATCAGAAGGGATGGGGAGGGGAGAGCAGCAGGCGGGAGTCCCGGTGCAGGGAGCAGATGCTGAGCCAACCAGTCGCTGCAAACACTCGCCTGCAAAACAAGCAGTGACCGACAGTCCACACAACCAATCGCAATGCTGGAGCGGCCAGATAAAGCCACACACACATATATATATATTATATATACACAATAATATTACATAGAATTCGTTCCGAAACCAAAACTTAAAGTCACTATTTTAGTCCTGGACACTTCATCGTAAATAATGAAATGGCAAAATCTTCTCCGCAAAAAAAATACAGTTCAAAGAAAGCGAGGTCGCCACTTGTGAAATGTCGGAATCTGATCCGATACTGGGCAGGAACAGTAATGCCGAGGTTAACGCACAGGAGAATGTATCCCCCCCTTAAGCACATGGACCCTCTTTCCATGAGGAATGTGGATCCCAGCTCGGCACAAAGCACCGTGGATTTTCCCCAATGTCACAAATCGCCCAGCTACCTCCACCCCGAAGCATCCAGTGTCTAATTTCTACTGCAGATGTAAACTGCAGACAGAGACACACACTGATTTATTCCGAATACTTGTGGCAAAGTCCCCCTTCCTGGAAGTCAGTTACACCGAACGGGAACTCAGATGTCCAAGCAGTCACACGATAGCACTGTACCCAACCTTGGCAATATCCTATCTTTTACCCAGATATCACATCTACCAAGGACCCACTGTCCCAACTGTGTACACACCTTCACCCAGACCTCACCCACTGTGTACACACCTTCACCCAGACCTCACCCACTGTCCCAACTGTGTACACACCTTCACCCAGACCTCACCCACTGTGTACACACCTTCACCCAGACCTCACCCACTGTCCCAACTGTGTACACACCTTCACCCAGACCTCACCCACTGTGTACACACCTTCACCCAGACCTCACCCACTGTCCCAAGTGTACACACCTTCACCCAGACCTCACCCACTGTCCCAACTGTGTACACACCTTCACCCAGACCTCACCCACTGTGTACACACCTTCACCCAGACCTCACCCACTGTCCCAACTGTGTACACACCTTCACCCAGACCTCACCCACTGTGTACACACCTTCACCCAGACCTCACCCACTGTCCCAACTGTGTACACACCTTCACCCAGACCTCACCCACTGTGTACACACCTTCACCCAAATCTCACCCACTGTCCCAACTGTGTACACACCTTCACCCAGACCTCACCCACTGTCCCAACTGTGTACACACCTTCACCCAGACCTCACCCACTGTCCCAACTGTGCACACCTTCACCCAGACCTCACCCACTGTCCCAACTGTGTACACACCTTCACCCAGACCTCACCCACTGTCCCAACTGTGTACACACCTTCACCCAGACCTCACCCACTGTCCCAACTGTGTACACACCTTCACCCAGACCTCACCCACTGTCCCAACTGTGTACACACCTTCACCCAGACCTCACCCACTGTCCCAACTGTGTACACACCTTCACCCAGGCATCACCCACTATCCTAACTGTACAGTTACATGGGATAACTCCAGCACTTACTTCAATGAATCCCTTAGGACCACAACAGCACCAAATGAATGAGCACATGTTAACAGTTACACTTCAAAAGAAAGCCAGGAACAATAAAAAAACATCCACAATGGTGACTAACATTTGCTGGCAAATTCGTCATGCTAAATAAGATGATGTGGCAAATAGGTTAGTCACAGGATAGGACTGAGTATGGTGTCTAAGTTATTGTAGCAAAGCAAGCAGCCTAGACCGGGAGTGAACCACTGTCACAGGAAGATGTGGAGTGTGAAGCAAGATTGGAAAGGCCCAGTTCACCAGTTTGCAAACAAGACTAGAGTATATTCACAGATACACACCAACCTATCACTGAGCCAACTTCAACAGCAATAAAGGTGTAGAAAAGTTATAATTTCGAAAGAGTCCAATAAATTCACGTCATTTTTTTCAGTCCCACTAACCGCAGTTTTGTACCCATCATTCTAGTATTAAATCTCTACAACTCTCTTCAGAGAAAAGCCACAGGAACAGTTCTTATTACCGTACTGCGGCCTGACCTCAATATTCAGCTGAACATTCCCCGCGGCTCACTGATACCACCTTGCATACCAGCACTGTCCACACCATGTTCACAAGCAGTGTGCACAGCGGCAGCACACATGCACACCAGCTCGAACATGTCCTCAGGCCTTTCCTGCACTGACCATTTCTCCAGCCTAAGATTTCCTCTCACCAACTCTGCCAGTGTCTGGGTTTCCGTCGATCGATACTAAACGAGTTGTGGGGGCAAGAAATGCGCCAGAACCTTATCAAATGGGTAAAACCGGGGAGGCTAAACGTCCTGGAACCACGTGCCCGTTTCCAACAAGGGTCAGCAAGTTTAAAAATGGCACGGGGCAGTCAGCGTGGCTGGGTGTTAAACAGAGATTCCACTGAAGCATTATCCACTGATAGGAAAGGGTGCCCCCCCCCCCCGACATTTCATATCAGAGCCAAGAAAGAGCATTGTTCCCATCTCACCCCAAACCAGGACAAATAATCCTTGTTGAACACGTTTCACTCCAAAGACACGCAGCCTGCACATACAACTGGTTTTGCAGTAACACCGAATCACTGTGCCAAATACTTACAAACCGGGGTGGGAAATTCTCTGACTGCAACGTATTGTTTCATATCAAGCCATTTCTAAACGGCAGGGGCACGGGATTCCTGGCCACTTCAGAGAAGGGGGAGGGGCAATCATCAACTTTACCAAACTGGGATCAATGTAGCATAAACTTTATCCTTACCAAATCTGCAAGCGTAGGAAACTCATTCAAAAGTTGGACGATGTTTTAAATCGCCCTTTCCTTCCCCCACCACCTCCCACCCCCCCCCCTCCCCCCCCCCCCGGCCCCCATTTGCCCATCACACTGACATATGCTAATGGACAGACTGAAACTTCGGGATACAGAGCTTTAAAAAGGGAAGTTTCACATTGAGCCACTTTTAAAAATCCGGATACCTCCCCCCTCCCCCCCCCCCCCCCTCAAACATGTGTACGGGTTCCAGGATTCCTGCTCCTCTTCCCAAATGGAGGAGTCAGAGGGGGCTGGTTACATTTCTATAAAACTCTAGAACCCTATAAAACAATAGGCTCTTTGGAGGAGGTGCCCCCGGGGCCCCTTTACTCACTCACAGCTAACACCCCAACAGCACCCACTCCAGCAGCCTCGCTGTGCCCTGCATTCCAGCTCCGTGCACTTCAGAAACACTCAGCAAGCTCTTACACGAAGTATTCAAGATACATAGTTTTAAAAAAACACTCACACAGGCAGGCGAGCTGCGACCTGTTCGCGAGAACGGCACCGAAACTAAACAACTCTCTCAGTGAAACACACACACACACAATCCAACCGATTCTCTTCCAGCCCCACGCCCAGATCCTATTTTTTTTTAATGCCGGACATTTATGTATTTCTAGCTATCTATCCCGGGACATTCATGAGAGTCAGAAGGCTCACCCCTCCCCCAGTGTGACCTTTCATCCAATACACTTTTAAAAAACACTCCCCCCCCCCCCCCCCCACTCTGAATCTCACCCCAGCAATTCCATCCCCTCCCATCACACAGAAAGAGATTTTTAAAGACCGCAGTTTCCGTTTGTGACACAATCTCACCCAAGACATCTCGGGGTACAGGGGAATGCGGGGAGCTTTGAATCCAATTTGGAAAGTCCGTAGGGACTGAGTAGAACTCACTCTCCCACCCACCCCCACCCCCGGCTGACTATGAGCATCCGCGCTGTGAGTGAAAAACTAAGCAGATGAGGAATGGACAACCTACGATTTACTTGGAAGAGAATGCGGAATGAACCCATTGCTATAACGAGAAGTGTGGCCAAGGGCGACCAACTCGCCTGTGTCCCATCCAGGACTGCCCCCCCCCCCCCAAACACTAAACATCAATATTTAACCCTTCAAAGTGTCTCAAAGGAATTAATACTTCTTCAGCACTTCGCCCAACTACTGCATTTTAAACTTCTTGTTCCCAGATTGTAACTAATCATGTGCCCCTTCTCTCCCTCTTGTCTTTCATTCTTAACATATTAGTTCGAAGCCTGGATAATAATTCATCTAAGTCTCTAAGTCACCGGGTAGTTTAACAAATTCGACCCGTTACAAAGTTTGTCCCGAGACCGTAAACTGTTTGGAATCGAAGCCATCAGTAACTCTCAGGGGTAAGCAGCAGGCTCCGGGCACTGGAACGCAGCCAGCCATTTATAAACAAATACATCTCAAGTACAAAGGTTAATAATAGCAGCCGCCCCAGAGTCACAAATAGTCGCGGCATCCAGTAACAGGGGCTGGCGTTTCAATGACCAAAATAAAAACACACCCCGAATACTTTGTTTTGAAATCACAGACACTACAGACAAGGGCTGGGAAGGAAAAAGTCACTTCTGAAGAGTTGGAGAAACACCAACTATGTGTCCAGAAGTCACAGGAGGCGACTCAAGCTGTTGTACATCATTGATAAACAACCCATTTGTCAACTTTTAAACCGTACGAAATAGAATTATTGAAAGGCAGCAAACCTTTCACCCATTCAACTCTTAACAATACAAATAAAAATACACACACACATACAGCTTCAAAGGAATGAAACCTGATCCATCTCTCCAGCCACACATTTAGCCATTTTAAACCAGCAGTGACCATTCGGCGGCTTGCTTTTTACTCCTTCAGCTTGTCCCAGGATATCCACCGATTCTGGCAGCTCGGTCTCTGGTGCCTGACGCTTTGACAATACTATTGCACTGCTTAACTGTGTGCACAGTAGTGCAATATCGTCAGAGCTTCTGACAGCAGTCAACCCTGACCCAGGGCTCAATGCACTGTGGGTTAAAGCCACTCCAATTGGCATCAACAAACTTATACTATTACGAGGGAAGTTCGATCAGTGGCCAATTTCGAGTAAACAAAACGTACACTACATATATAAACATAAATGCTTATTAAATAAAAACAACGGATTCGGCAACATTATCTACCTTTAATCTGAAACACACGAGGTTGAGGAAACCCTGTTGAAAGCAAGCTATCCCCAAACTGATACATATCCAGTCAAAAATAGAATCGGAACAAAACGCACAGGCTTGTACGCCTCACACACCGTGGTTGAAGCCAGGTTTATTCTCTCTTCCACTTTGGGACAGAAGGGGTTTTGGGGAGGGTGGAGGTAGTAGGGAAGGTGAAGAATACTGCCAGCCAATGCCCTTTTAATATTGCACTGCTTAACTCAATCTCAGTAGTACAACATGAAAAGGGCCCCGGACAACAGACTTCAATAACAACAACGCTCGGGATCAGTCAAAACAAGAGGGGCTTCTCCTGCGGCCTGAGTCCACTTTGTTCCAAAAAAAACATTTTAAAACTCATCTCAGGCCTGAAAGAGAGAATCTGGATGGCGTTTCACATCCGAGCAAAAAAGACACATTGACAAAAAAAAATCAGTAAATAGCTCCAAATCGATACAATAAAACATGATAAATTGCTGCATTCTTACTCTATCAAAACTACAATTAAGTTTCTATCAACCGAATGACATATTATGAAACCTTGAAAAGTAAAAGTTAATTTAATTATTTGTAAAATGGTGGCGACACGATCGAAGTTTTAATATTTGGTCAAATTACAACCACAACTTCTTTTAAAAATGTCCAAAACATCCCCTCTTGCACTGCACAAAGTTGCGAAATCCCATTACCTCAACGTTACTGGAGCCCCCACGCCGTAAACAGCCGTCCACGAAGCTTCAGAAACTAGAAAGGGCAGGAATTGCATTGGGAGGGGTCTATCGCCAAACTATTAAAAGAAAACATAATTTCAAAAAAAAAAGGAAAAACACACACTAGCGCGCACTTGGGAGTCCCCGAGTGTCAAGCCTGGCTAGGGCAGAGATCCCGATCCACTTGGGGAGCGTGTGCGTTTGTCCCTGAGGCTTCACACCCCAGAGGCTTCGATGGAAGCCAATGGTTTGATGTTCCCCTCCCCCTTTCAAAAAAAACCCACACAAAATCAAGCGGCTCCCTCTTCCACAGCAAGGGTTAAAAGGCAGACAACGCGTGGCCGAGCCTCTAACACTGGGATGGGCTGCCAGATTCACAAAATTAAATATTTATATATTTTTTTAAAAAAGCAAATGTATCCAAAAAAAAATCTTACATTTGATTCGAGTCTGCAGAAATGAAAAAAAAAGGACACACATTAAATAAAGCAGGAGTCAGCACAGATTTACCTCCTGGTCCGTCTAAGTTGTGAGCGTGGTTACTGACACCTCCTGGCTGCAGAGGTTAACCCGGCTTCTCTCTGCGATCACCTATTTTAAAAGCCCTAATATGCCCCCAGTGTGTACGGCTTTGGAAGGGGCGGAGTACTTTGATGCGTCCTTTTAGGGAAAAATAAATCTCCCCATTGCAGACAAGCCATTGCATGGCCTTCTCCCCCTCCCCCCCCCCCCTTCTTCTCCCTCCCCCTCTCCTCTCTCCCAGCCCTGCTGAGAAGCTGGGGGTCGCTTTAAAGACCCCCATCTCTTCCCCTTTTTTTTAATAGCCCTGAGCTCCCGCCATTTCCATGCAATCACCCGGATGCTACTCGCATTAATAAAAAAAAATGCCCCTGCAAAAAAATAAGAGCTGAATGGTACCTGCAAGCACAGTGAGAGAGAGGGAATAACAATCAAAGCAAATAAATAAACGCAGCTCAAAGTTGCACTGGGGAGAGGGGGGAGGTGGTTGGGAGAAAAATGGAGGCGATCGGTGCAAAAATATTTCCCAAACTTTGCTGCTGCTGCCGGGCGGAGAGGGAATGTTGCTGCCGATCGCTGCACTGGGGAGAGGAGGAGGAGGGGAGGGTGGAGGAGGGGGGGGGGGGGTATAGAGGCCGGGAGGGACAGCATGCTCCTGCCCCCGCCGCTGCCCGCTAGCTCCTGCTGCCCCCCCTCCGCCCTGCCTCCCAAGCCCCAGCTCCCTCCTCTCCCTTTTCCCTCCTCCCTCGCCCTCCACCATCTTCAGCACCTTCCGCCCAGCGCCCCGCCCCCACCCCAGCCCCCCATTGGCTGCCGGGGCCCCGTGCCCGCCCCCGTCCCCCCTGACCCCCCCTCCCATTGGCCGGCGCGCCTCATCCGCCCGCCGCCCATTGGCTGTGGTTGTGGTGGGGGGGTGGAGGGAGAGAGGCTGGAGTCGCTACATTCCAGGTACACAGCGACCCACACACACTGGGAGAGAGAGGCAGTCCATTCACAAAAAACAACATCCCAGGGCACTCTCTGTCCCCTCCTCCAGCCTCTTTGTGTGTGTTTTTTTACACACACTCCTCTTTCTTCCTGTGATTTTTCCTCCCCCCCCCCACCTCTCTGATTTTTTTTGTAAACTTACGAGGTCAGGAGGGAGGATGGAGGTCCCCCCATCCCTCTCTGAGGCAGGAGGGGAAGCAGTGAGCTGTAAAATCCCGCATTCCTATCCGATGGAGCTGAATTAATGGTGTTGTGGACCAGAAAAGAGCCTGCATTTGTGTGTGTTTTTTAAATATCTCTATAGTCTTTCCCCCTTCATCTCTCTCCCTCCCTCCACTTTAGTGTCTCAATCCCTTTATCCCCCTCTTCTCCATCCCTTCGTAGTTACCTACCCCCCAACACCAAATTGTACCTTCCCAGTTATCTACCCCCCAACCCCAAATCGTACAACAGTTGCAGGGAAAACCTGTATATTTATTTACATTTAATTCAAAACCTTGAACTGCTGAGAAAATTCAGAAGTGATTCTACCCATAAAACGAGTGGACACCTGCCCAAAGAAAATGTAACCTTTCAACAGTTTCAGAACATGTAACCTTTCAATTATTCCAACATTTCCAAATTACATAAAAAGGTGCCAGCGTTATTTTTTTGCTGGAAATTTACTGCATACTTTCAATCAAAGCAAACGAGAATTGACTTATAAATACATTCTTCAGATGCATATTTTTGGAATGATTCACATTGTTGCCACATTTCTACCGAAGCTTCTCCCATTCAAAAAGAGGAAACATTGAGTCTTCTGAAAGAAACGTGTCAAGTTACTGTGATCAAATTAAATTTAAAAGTGTCTCCCAACTCAGTTTGAGATAGTCCATTGTTTGATTCGTGGCTGGTGTTAAACTGAAGAAATTGAACTTTATAATAAAACATAAAACTTTTGATGTATACATGCACTTTTCCCACAGCACGTGCGCTTACCGTATCTTCACGTTTGAATTCAAATTATATATAACACGAGCTTGTGAGGTGACTGGGAGTGTTCGCGATGGTGCAGCTGGAATCCACATTAAAAGAATAGTTTCATTTACTGCCACAGAGCACCGTGCCAATTCGGGGAAATTGCATGACTCCACAGTGCGTTTATTTTTCCTTCATGGAGGACGTGCACTTTACGAATGTGTTAAATCTCCCCACCCCTGTGCATCTTAATTTATTGTTTTGGGCCCGATGACCCGGAGTGCAATTGTGATGGGTTACTATTACAATGAAGGGTATTGCTGCTTTAAGAACTTGTTTAGCATGTGAAATCAGCAAGCTATCGTTTTTTTAAAAAAAGAAATGAAAGGCGTTGGACTGCTGGGAGGGTGCACGGTTTCAGCAAGAATATCCCAGAAAAGCTCTTAGACAAAGGAAGACATCATGGTATTTCTCCCCCCTCTCTGAAGAGTTGTGGCCTTTGAAGTTGTTCCCTCATA
This sequence comes from Mustelus asterias, assembly GCF_964213995.1. Taxonomy (NCBI): domain Eukaryota; kingdom Metazoa; phylum Chordata; class Chondrichthyes; order Carcharhiniformes; family Triakidae; genus Mustelus; species Mustelus asterias. The sequence continues at coordinate 63,276,223 of NC_135813.1, read as the reverse complement.
ATTGCTAATCAGCTGAAAGTTGTAACAACATTGTTACAAAATCTATCAAGAGCAGAATCGATTGCATGTAACAGCAATACAACACCAAATTAAACCAAATCGCAGGTATCGAGATCATTCGTTAAGAACAGAGATGAACGGCGAATCCGAAGGACCTAATTCCCAGCTGTTGATTTGCAAAAAACAATATTAGGTTGTTTCAGCAGATAGAGATCTGCTATCTGCTCTGATTGCGTTACAATGAATATTTCGCCCTGCATTGTACCGTATGTGGAGACTAATTCCTGCCATAATGTCATGTAAGACATTTGACTAACAGAAGAACAGGAAAAGTATCACATGCAATGAATGAAGACAAAAAGCAGCCAGTCATAAGAACAACCAAGACATCTCTGGAAAAGAAGACAGTGCATAACTGTGGAAGTATTTTTCAGCCAAGTCAGGAGTCAAAGACTAAGAACGATCCCACTGGATCACTAAAGGACACTGTAGGCAAGCTATGGAAAGCTGCAAAATGACTATTTTGCCTCAATCTATGCTCCTCCATAGAGTGGTACAGATGACAGGTGCTCAGTATTGAATAGCATCATTAATATTAAAATAGATTGTAATGTCATCTTAGATAACATAATATAGTTCAGAATTGATAAGGCTCCAGTTCTGATAATATCCCTTCAATGGGAATTAAAGAGATGGGATAGGTGTTCTGTGAGCCCTTGTCATGAGCTTCGATTGTTCAATAAAGCCAGGGATTGTTCCTTTCAACTGTAAGTTAGCTTGTGTAGGTCCTATTTTCAAAAATGGGGAGCAGTCAGAGTCAGGGAATTACAGGCGAATCAGCCTCATATCCATTTTTGAGAACATTCTCAATTGGATCATGAGAGATGTCCTTTATCATCACTGGAAAATCATTGGAAATTTACAACCCGACTTCTGAAAACTAGGTTATGCCAAACTATTTTGAATTTTTGAGGAAGTCACTAGGGTAGTGGATAAAGGCAAAGTTAATATTATCTGCCTGGACATTCAGAAAGCCTTTGATAAGGGACCTCATGTTAGGTAGTTTCACATGATGGAATCTTGTGGTCTCGGTAGAAATCCAGAATTAAGAATTGGCTCCAAACCTACAGCCCCAAAGTTGTAGTTAACAGATGTGTTTCAGCTTGGATATGTTGCTCTCAGTCTCTCCAAGCGATCAGTCTGAGGATTATTACTTATTAATGACCTGGACAGCAGTGTTGGGACTATGGTAAGCAAGTTTGCAGGTGACACCCAAATCTGGTCAAAGGAGCGGGAAGATGGCAAGATGGGGTGAGGCGTGCAATCAAATTCAAAAATATTTAGAGTTTAACTTCGATAAATATAGTGCAATGCATGATGGTAAGGCTAACATACAATTCCTGTTACCATTTCTAGGAAAGTGATCAAGAAAGAGAATGATCTTTGCAAAAGACCAGAAGGAATGTGCAGTAGACAGGATCACTGTGAAACAGACCAGGAGAAGTGTGAAGCAGGTCAGAATCATTGTGAAGGAGAACCCAAAAGAGAAAATGCTGGAAAATCTCAGCAGGTCTGGCAGCATCTGTAAGGTGAGAAAAGAAGCTGATTTCAGCTCCTCTGTCGTTTGGCCATTCACACTTCTATTCTCTCTATGGACTGCTATTAGCAGCCTTTCCTCTGTTTTTGTGGCTATGACTCATCTTTCATTCCCTCACCATACAGTATAAATAACTCCCATTTTCTATGCCTTTTAGTTTTGGCAAAGGGTCATCTGGACTCGAAACGTCAGCTCTTTTCTCTCCTTACAGATGCTGCCAGACCTGCTGAGATTTTCCAGCATTTTCTCTTTTGGTTTCAGATTCCAGCATCTGCAGTAATTTGCTTTTGAAAGAGACCAGGAGAAGTGTGAAGTAAATCGGGATTACTGTGAAGCAGACCGGGAGGAGTGTGAAGCAGACTGGGAGGAGTGTGAAGCAGACTGGGAGGAGTGTGAAGCAGACTGGGAGGAGTGTGAAGCAGACTGGGAGGAGTGTGAAGCAGACTGGGAGGAGTGTGAAGCAGACTGGGAGGAGTGTGAAGCAGACTGGGAGGAGTGTGAAGCAGACCGGGAGGAGTGTGAAGCAGACTGGGAGGAGTGTGAAGCAGACTGGAGGAGTGTGAAGCAGACTGGGAGGAGTGTGAAGCAGACTGGGAGGAGTGTGAAGCAGACTGGGAGGAGTGTGAAGCAGACTGGGAGGAGTGTGAAGCAGGTCAGGATCACTGAAGTGAAGGAAAAAAAGAACAAACAGTGACATTATACGAAAACCATGAGTGGATCGATTGGTGAGTATTCTAGCTTTGCTTCCCTTTTTCCAAAGTTAAAAAGTTAGTCTAAGAAACAGGGAAATTAGAAATGTATTTTTTATATATAATCAAGGGTGAAGCATTTCAATTAACCTCCCCATACTTAAATGAGAACAGAAGAATAGAAGTGAGTAGCTCAAAATTAGCCAGCAGGTCCTCAGAAGTAGTGTCTCTTTTCTAAGCAATAAGTTTTATTATCTAATAGATAGAGGAATGGCATGGTAGCACAAACCCTGGGAGTGCACTTCCTGTTCCATTTGCAAGATCCAGGACATTTCCTGTGTCCAAGGTAACCATATGTGCAGGAAGTTAGGATTGTCAAACTCCAGGTTTTAGAGTTTGAGCAACATCTGGAGTCACTGTGATACATCCACGAGGATGTTTTATTGACGGCACATTTACAGATGTAGTCACACTGTAACGTAAGCGCATATAGGGAGAGAGGGAATGGGTGACCACCAGGGAGTCAAGAAGAAATAGGCAGGTATTCCATGGCTTCCCTGAGTGCTTCTCACACTCCAACCAGGATTCAATTCACAATATTGATGAGACTGATGGTTCGTCAAGGAGTGTAGTCAGAGCTAAGTCCATGGTCCCATGGTTGGCTTAGTTGTACAGGAAGGCACGAAGGAGATAGGAATAGTGATAGGAAATTTGATAGTGAGGGGAACAGACAGGTGTTTCTGTGTCCATAGGCATGAATCCAGGACGGTATGTTGCCTTCCTAGTATCAGGATCAAATATGTCACTGAACAGCTACAGATACCCTAAATGGTGAGTGTGAACAGCTAGTGGTTATGGTCCACAGCAGTCATGGTCTGCATCAGTACCAACAACATAGGTAGAAAGCGGGAAGTCCTGCAATCAGACTTGGAGAGCTAGGTAGGAAATTAGCCAGCAGGTCCTCAGAAGTAGTAATCTCCAGATTACTCCTGGTACCATGCAGATGTGAGTATACAAATAGAAGGATAGAGCAGATTAATGTGTGGCTGGTGCGGGATGGAGGGCTTTAGATTCTTGGGTCATTGGGATCAGTTCTGGGGTAGATGGGACCTGTACAGGCCAGAAAGGTTGCACCTAAACAGTCCTTATAGGATGTTTTGCTCATGGCAATGGGGAGAGTTTAAACTAACTTGGCAGGGAAAAGGAACCAGGAGGTAATATCAGAGAGGGATGCCAAGGTGGAAAGAATATTGGGAGAGACAGCTAGTACTAGAGTAGCAAATAGTAAGGTATTAAGTAGGTTCCATATAAGGGGAAAAATAATAAAGTCAAAATTAGGGTTACAGGGCATATATGTGAATGTGTACAGTGTGGTAAATAAGGTTGGTAAGTTGTAGATGCAAATAGCCATGTGGAAATATGATGTTGTGGTAATAAAGAAAAATCAGGCTCCAGGAAGGGCAGGACCGGGTATTAAATATTTCTGGATACAAAGTGTTCAGGAAAGATATGAAAGTAAGGAAAGGAGAATGGTCGGCAGTTTTGGTTAAGGAGAACACTGCAGTGTGGGAGGGAAAGGATGTCCCAGAGGGATCAAGTACAGAATCTATTTGGCTAGAGCTAAGGAACAAAAAAGGTACAATTACGTTGCTCGGTGTAGTCCATAGACCACCAACTAGTGGGAAAGAGGCAGTGAAGCAAATTTGCAAGGAAAATGCAAGACTGATAGAGTAGTATAATAGGGAATTTTAATTATCCAAATATAGACTGTGACAGTGTGAGTGCAAAGGACAGAGAGGGATAGGAATTCCGAGTGTGTTCAGGAGAATTTTCTACAGCAGTATGTCCACAGTCCAGTGAGAAAGAAGACTCTGCTGGATCTAGCTCATGGGAATGAGGTGGATCACATGTCGGTAGGAGTTTTGGTCGGCTACGGAAAAGGGATATGGTGCAATCCTGGGAGAAAGTGAACTTTGCTGGGGTAAGAATGGATCTGAGCTAAATAAATTGGAATCAAAGATTAGGAGGCAAAACCATAGCTGAACAATGGATTGCCTGTAAAGAAAAAACTAGTTCAAGTACAGTCAAGTACATAGAACATAGAACAGTACAGCACAGAACAGGCCCTTCGGCCCACGATGTTGTGCCGAGCTTTATCTGAAACCAAGATCAAGCTATCCCACTCCCTATCATCCTGGTGTGCTCCATGTGCCTATCCAATAACCGCTTAAATGTTTCTAAAGTGTCTGACTCCACTATCACTGCAGGCAGTCCATTCCACACCCCAACCACTCTCTGCGTAAAGAACCTACCTCTGATATCCGTCCTGTATCTCCCACCACGAACCCTATAGTTATGCCCCCTTGTAATAGCTCCATCCACCCGAGGAAATAGTCTTTGAACGTTCACTCTATCTATCCCCTTCATCATTTTATACACCTCTATTAAGTCTCCCCTCAGCCTCCTCCGCTCCAGAGAGAACAGCCCTAGCTCCCTCAACCTTTCCTCATATGACCTACCCTCCAAACCAGGCAGCATCCTGGTAAATCTCCTCTGCACTCTTTCCAGCTCTTCCACATCCTTCTTATAGTGAGGTGACCAGAACTGCACACAATATTCCAAATGTGGTCTCACCAAGGTCCTGTACAGTTGCAGCATAACCCCACGGCTCTTAAACTCCAACCCCCTGTTAATAAAAGCTAACACACTATAGGCCTTCTTCACAGCTCTATCCACTTGACTGGCAACCTTTAGAGATCTGTGGATATGGACCCCAAGATCTCTCTGTTCCTCCACAGTCTTCAGAACCCTACCTTTGACCCTGTAATCCACATTTAAATTAGTCCTACCAAAATGAATCACCTCACATTTATCAGGGTTAAACTCCATTTGCCATTTTTCAGCCCAGCTTTGCATCCTATCTATGTCTCTTTGCAGCCTACAACAGCCCTCCACCTCATCCACTACTCCACCAATCTTGGTGTCATCAGCAAATTTACTGATCCACCCTTCAGCCCCCTCCTCTAAGTCATTAATAAAAATCACAAAGAGCAGAGGACCAAGCACTGATCCCTGCGGCACACCGCTAGCAACCTGCCTCCAATCCGAAAATTTTCCATCGACCACCACCCTCTGTCTTCGGTCAGACAGCCAGTTACCTATCCAATCGGCCAACTTTCCCTCTATCCCACACCTCCTCACTTTCATCATAAGCCGACCATGGGGGACCTTATCAAACGCCTTACTAAAATCCATGTATATGACATCAACTGCCCTACCTTCATCAACACACTTAGTTACCTCCTCAAAAAATTCTATCAAATTTGTGAGGCACGACTTGCCCTTCACGAATCCGTGCTGACTATCTCGGATTAATCCGCATCTTTCTAAATGGTCGTAAATCCCATCCCTAAGGACCCTTTCCATCAATTTACCAACCACCAAAGTAAGACTAACCGGTCTATAATTACCAGGGTCATTTCTATTCCCTTTCTTAAACAGAGGAACAACATTCACCATTCTCCAGTCCTCTGGCACCATCCCCGTGGACAGCGAGGACCCAAAGATCAAAGCCAAAGGCTCTGCAATCTCATCCCTTGCCTCCCACAGAATCCTAGGATACATTTCATCAGGCCCAGGGGACTTATCGACCTTCAGTTTATTCAAAACTGCCAAGACATCCTCCCTCCGAACATCTATTTCCTCCAGCCTATTAGCCTGTAACACCTTCTCTTCCTCAAAAACATGGCCCCTCTCCTTGGTGAACACTGAAGAAAAGTATTCATTCATCACCTCGCCTATCTCTACTGACTCCATACACAAGTTCCCACTACTGTCCTTGACCGGCCCTAACCTCACCCTGGTGATTCTTTTATTCCTCACATAAGAGTAAAAAGCCTTGGGGTTTTCCTTGATCCGACCCGCCAAGGACTTCTCATGTCCCCTCCTAGCTCTCCTAAGCCCCTTTTTCAGCTCATTCCTTGCTAACTTGTAACCCTCAATCGAGCCATCTGAACCTTGTTTCCTCATCCCTACATAAGCTTCCCTCTTCCTTTTCACAAGACATTCCACCTCTTTTGTGAACCATGGTTCCCTCACTCGGCCATTTCCTCCCTGCCTGACAGGAACATACCTATCAAGGACATCCAGTATTTGTTCCTTGAAAAAGTTCCACTTTTCATTAGTTCCTTTCTCTGACAGTTTCTGTTCCCAACTTATGCCCCCTAATTCTTGCCTAATCGCATCATAATTACCCCTCCCCCAATTGTAAACCTTGCCCTGCCGTACGGCCCTATCCCTCTCCATTGCAATAACAAAAGACACCGAATTGTGGTCACTATCTCCAAATTGCTCTCCCACAACCAAATCTAACACTTGGCCCGGTTCATTTCCCAGTACCAAATCCAATGTGGCCTCACCTCTAGTCGGCCCATCCACATATTGTGTCAGGAAACCCTCCCGCACACACTGCACAAAAACTGCCCCATCCAAACTATTTGACCTACAAAGGTTCCAATCAATATTTGGAAAGTTAAAGTCCCCCATGACAACTACCCTGTGACCCCCACACATATCCATAATCTGCTTAGCAATTTCTTCCTCCACATCTCTATTACTATTTGGGGGCCTATAGTAAACTCCTAGCAACGTGACCGCTCCTTTCCTATTTCTAACTTCAGCCCATATTACCTCAGTGTGCAGATCCCCCACGAAGTGCCTTTCCGCAGCCGTTAAACTATCCTTGATTAACAATGCCACTCCTCCACCTCTTTTACCAGCTTCCCTACAGTTAGTGAAACATCTATACCCCGGAACGTCCAACAACCATTCCTGTCCTTGTTCTACCCACGTCTCCGTAATGGCCACAACATCGTAGTCCCAAGTACCAATCCACGCCCCAAGTTCATCTACCTTGTTCCGGATGCTCCTTGCATTGAAGTAGACACACTTCAACCCACCTTCCTGTCTACCCGTACCCACCCTTGACCCTGATACCTTCCCCAATACCTCACCACCCTCACTGACTTCTGGACTACAACTCCCTTTCCCACTCCCCTGACAAATTAGTTTAAACCCCCCTGAAGAGCCGTAACAAATTTCCCTCCGAGGATATTGGTGCCCCTCTGGTTCAGGTGCACCCCGTCCTGTTTGTACAGGTCCCACCTTCCCCAGAACGTGTTCCAATTATCCACGTATCTGAAACCCTCCCTCCTACACCATCCCTGCAACCACATATTTAACTGCACTCTCTCCCTGTTCCTCAACTCGCTATCACGTGGTACCGGCAACGTACCAGAGATGACCACATGTTTCGTCTTGGCTCTCAGCTTCCAGCCCAGCTCCAGAAATTCCTGCTTTAAATCCCCGTCCCTTCTCTTACCTATGTCATTGGTACCAATGTGCACCACGACTTGTGACTGTTTCCCCTCCCCCTTCAGAATCTGGAAAACACGGTCTGAGACATCACGGACCTTGGCATCCGGTAGGCAACATACCATCCTTGAGTCTCTTTTGCTGCCACAGAACCTCCTATCTATCCCTCTAACTAACGAGTCCCCAATAACTATCGCCCTCCCGCTCTCCCCCTTTCCCTCCCGAGCCACAGAGACGGACACAGTGCTGGAGATCCTCTCACTGCGGCTCCCCACTGGTATGTCATCCCCCTCAACCGTATCCAAAGCGGAATACTTGTTGCTAAGGGGAACGACCACCGGGGATCCCTGCACGGACTGCTTCCTCCCAGCCCCTCTCACCGTCACCCATCTGTTTTCAATCCTCGGAGTAACTGTATTCCTAAAGCTTGTGTCTATGGCCATCTCTGCGTCCCTGATGATCCTAAGTTCATCCAACTCCAGCTCCAGTTCCCTAACACGGTTTTGGAGGAGCTGCAGATGGGTGCACTTCCCACAGGTGTAATCAGTAGGGACACTGTCGTCGTCCCTCACCTCAAACATAGTGCAAGAGGAACATAGCACTGCCTGCACACCCATCCCCTCTAGATACCTTGCCAGTACCAGGTAGAAAGTGCAAAAATGAATTCAACTCACCCCTGCTCGCCCTTTCAGCCTAAGCCCTGTGAGCCAAAGTCTTATAGCTCACACTCTGCTTCCCACACACTCCACTGCCCGCTCCCGACGCTGCCCGCTGTATACTGCAGCCTTCCTTTTATACTTCACGCGCTTAAAAAAGTATAGTCCCATGAATGGGACAGATAGGGCGAACAAATGCAGAACTCCCTGGATGATGAAAGAGATAGTGATTAAGGTGAAGCAGACAAACTGTGCTTATAACAGATGTCAGGTGGATGTACAATTGAGAACCAGAGTGAAGATCAGAGGTTTGAAAGGGAATTGAGAAAGCAAATAAAAGAAGCAATGAAAGAATAAGAGAAGAGACTGGAAACTAACATATAAGGAAATCCCAAAATCCTCCAAAACATATAAATAATAAAAGGGTGGTAAAAGGAGGGATGAGGCTGATTAGAGACCAAAAAGAGAATTGAAACATGGAAGCAGGGGACATGGCTGAGGAATGAAATGAATGCTTTACTTCTGTTTTTACCAAGGAAGAAGCAGGTCATAGGAAAAGAGGAACGAGTTCAGAGACTTGAAAGGCTTAAAATTCACACAAGGAAGTATTGGATAGGCTGCCTGTACTTAAAGTTGATAAGGCACCAGAACTGGATTAGATGTGTCTCGGGACACTGATGGAAGTAAGAGTGGAAATTCAGAGGCCAAAAAAGGAAATGCTGGAAAATCTCAGCAGGTCTGGCAGCATCTGTAGGGAGAGAAAAGAGCTGATGTTTCAAGTCCTGATGACCCTTTGTCAAAGCAGAGGCACTGATCGTAATTTTCCAGTCTTCCTTAGACTCTGGGGCAGGGCCACGGGACTAGAGAATTGCAAATGTTGCAAACAAAAAGTGTGTAACACTAAACCCATGAACTACAGACCAGTTAATTTAACTTCAGTGTCGGGGTAGCTTTTAGAAATTATAATTTGGGACAAAAGTTATAGTCACTTGAGTAAACGCAGGCTAATTAAGGAAAGACAGCATGGATTTGTTAAGGGCAAATTATGCTTAACCAGCTTGCTGATTTTTTTGATGAGGTAACAGAGAAGGTTGATGAGGGTAATACTGTTGATGTGGTATATGTTGACCTCCAAAAAGTATTTAATAAAGTCTTCCCTACAGACTTGTGAGCAAAGTCGGAGCTCATGGGGTCAAAGAGACAGTAACAACATGGATGCCAAATTGGCTGAGTGAGAGTAGTGGTTAATGGTTGTCTTTTGGACTGAATGAAGGTTTATAGTGGAGTTCCCAGGGATTTGGTGTCGGGACCCCAGCTCTTCCTGATATATATTAATGACTTAGACCTTGGTGTGCAGGGCAGAATTTCAATTTCCAGATGATATGAAACTTGAGTGCAAAAGACATAGACAGGTTGGTAGAATGAGCGGACAAGTGGCAGCTGAAATTTAATGCAGAGAAGTGTGAAGCGATTCATTTTCATAGGAAAAACAGAGAGAAAAAACAAAACAAAGGGGACAATTCTAAGAGGTGTGCACAATTAGAGGGACATGAGCATATATGCACAGAAAACAACAATTGAAGGCAATAGGACAGATTGAGAGAGTCATCAATAAAGCAGATAACATTCTGGGCTTTTTCAATAGAGTCATGGAGTACAAAAACAAGGAAGTTATGAGAAATCTGTGTAAAACACTGGCCGGAAGTTTACAAAGAACAAAGAGAACAAAGAACAATACAGCACAGGAACAGGCCCTTCGGCCCTCCAAGCCCGCGCCGCTCCCTGGTCCAAACTAGACCATTCTTTTGTATCCCTCCATTCCCACTCCGTTCATGTGGTTATCTAGATAAGTCTTAAACGTTCCCAGTGTGTCCGCCTCCACCACCTTGCCCGGCAGCGCATTCCAGGCCCCCACCACCCTCTGTGTAAAATACGTTCTTCTGATATCCGTGTTAAACCTCCCCCCCCTCACCTTGAACCTATGACCCCTCGTGAATGTCACCACCGACCTGGGAAAAAGCTTCCCACCGTTCACCCTATCTATGCCTTTCATAATTTTATACACCTCTATTAGGTCACCCCTCATCCTCCGTCTTTCCAGTGAGAACAACCCCAGTTTACCCAATCTCTCCTCATAACTAAGCCCTTCCATACCAGGCAACATCCTGGTAAACCTCCTCTGCATTCTCTCTAAAGCCTCCACGTCCTTCTGGTAGCGTGGCGACCAGAACTGGGCGCAGTATTCCAAATGCGGCCGAACCAACGTTCTATACAACTGCAACATCAGACCCCAACTTTTATACTCTATGCCCCGTCTTATAAAGGCAAGCATGCCATATGCCTTATTCACTACCTTCTCCACCTGTGACGTCACCTTCAAGGATCTGTGGACTTGCACACCCAGGTCCCTCTGTGTATCTACACCCTTTATGGTTCTGCCATTTATCGTATAGCTCCCCCCTACGTTAGTTCTACCAAAATGCATCACTTCGCATTTATCTAGATTGAACTCCATCTGCCATTTCTTTGCCCAAATTTCCAGCCTATCTATATCCTTCTGTAGCCTCTGACAATGTTCCTCACTATCTGTAAGTCCAGCCATTTTCGTGTCGTCCGCAAACTTACTGATCACCCCAGTTACACCTTCTTCCAGATAGTTTATATAAATCACAAACAGCAGAGGTCCCAATACAGAGCCCTGCAGAACACCACTAGTCACAGGCATCCAGCCGAAAAAAGACCCTTCCACTACCACTACTTCCACTACTTTGTCTTCTGTGACCAAGCCAGTTCTCCACCATCTAGCCACCTTCCCCTTTATCCCATGAGATCCAACCTTACCGTCCCACCCGCCATGAGAATCGGAGCGGGTGAGGGGGGGGCAAATCATGGAAAAGTCTGTTGACCTCGGGCGGAATTTTCCGGTTTCGGGGTGGAAAATCCCACCCACTGGGTTGGCCTCAAAGAGATTATTGGATCCTATTCTAGGCACCACACTTGAGGAAGGATGTGAAGTAATTACAGAAGGTACAGAAAAGAATCACAAGGATAATTCCAGGTATGAGGAACTTCAGTTCTGTAGATAGATTGGAGAAGTTGGGATTGTTTTCCTTGGAGAACAGAAGTCCGAAAGAAACTTTGATGGAGGTATCCAAATTCAAGAGGGGGCTTGACAGAGTAGATAGGGAGAAACTGTTCCTTTGGGAGAAGGATTGAGAACCACTGAGTGCAGATTTAAGGTAAATCCATGAAACAAGCAATGGCAACACAAGGGAAACTTTCTCACACAGCAGCAAGTGATTAGGATCTGGAATGCACTGCCTGAGAGTGTAGTGGAGGCAAATTCAACTAAAGCTTTCAAAAAGCAATTGGCTCATTATCAGAAAAGGATAAATTTGCAGGAGAAAAGGCAGGGGAGTGGGATGAGGCAAATTGCACCTTCAGAGTGCCAGCACAGATACAATGGGTTGAATGGCCTCCTTCTGTGCTCTAACTGCTCTATATTGACACTATTGTGTACTGATAACTGTTGCTCTTAACCAATGTAGAGCAAATGTAGCTAAAACGAATACAGCCAGAGAGTAGGTAAAGTACCATGCCGAATTGTGGTCTTCCACATGTCGTGGCCTTGGATAAGGTTAACAAAGTAAACTGTTCGGAGCACTCCGAAAGCTAGTGGCCTTTGCTGCCCAATAAAGCTGTTGGACTTTAACCTGGTGTTGTGAGACTTCTTACTGTGTTTACCCCAGTCCAACGCCAGCATCTCCACATCATTAAGGTTAACAGGACAGCTACATGAATGATTCCATATTTAAAGAACACCAACCACTCACATGGATCCAGGGACTCTGGTCTATTTATTTTTGAGTACAGTGAAATTACTAATGGAGTTCCTGTCCTTTTATCACCTCCCTCCCAGCTTCTAGGGCCCCAACACTCCACCTAAGTGAAAAGAGGAATTATTTGCACTTGGTTCAATTTAGTTTACTGTATTCACTGCTTACAATGCAAACTCTTCGACCTTGGAAATACCAAAAGTCAATTTGCGGGACACCTCTGCTTAGTGGCCCTGAGCTGAGTGGTTATTTGCTGTTTGAATTCTTTGCCCTTCTCCCATTCTTATCTCTCTGACTTCGGTCTGCTACACTGTTCCAATGAAGCTCAAAGAAGGCTCGATGTACAATAACTCATCTTTCGATCATGAACTTTGAGTTCAACAATTTCAGATCTGAACCTCTTCCCCTCATTTTTCCAAGGAGCGGAAGCTGGTGCTGATTCTGCATTTGGCTCTACCCCTATCTTATATTTCTTTTATTGTCCCATTTCATCCTTTGCATCATCATTTTAATTTGATTTGATTTGATTTGATTTGACTTATTATTGTCACATATATTAGTATACAGTGAAAAGTATTGTTTCCTGCGCACGATACAGACAAAGCATACCATTCATAGTGAAGGAAAGGAGAGAATACAGAATGTAGTGTTACAGTTATAGCTAGGGTGTAGAGAAAAATCAACTCAATGCAAGGTAAGTCCATTCAAAAGTCTGACAGCAGCAGGGAAGAAGCTGTTCTTGAGTCGGTCGATACGTGACCTCAGACTTTTGTATCTTTTTCCCAATGGAAGAAGGTGGAAGAGAGAATGTCCGGAGTGTGTGGGGTCCTTAATTATGCTGACTGCTTTTCCGAGGCAACGGGAAGTGTAGACAGTGCCAATGGGTGGGAGGCTGGTTTGAGTGGGCTTTGTTCACGACTCTTTGTAGTTTCTTGACTTCTTGGACAGAGCAGGAGCCATACCAAGCTGTGGTACAAGCAGAAAGAATGCTTTCTATGGTGCTTCCGTAAAAGTTGGTGAGATTCGTAGTGGACATACCAAATTTCCTTAGTGTCCTGAGAAAGTAGAGACTTTGGTGGGCTTTTTTAACTATAGTGTAGGCATGGAGGAAACCAGGACAGGTTGCTGGTGATGTGGGTACCTAAAAACTTGAAGCTCTCAACCTTTTCTACTTTGTCCCCATTGATGTAGACAGGTGCATGTTCTCCACTCCGCTTCCTGAAGTCGATGACTATCTCCTTTGTTTTGTTGACATTGAGGGAGAGATTATTGTCGTTGCACCAGTTCACCAGATTCTCTATCTCATTCCTGTACTCCGTCTCGTCATTGTTTGAGATCGGACCCACTACCCTGGTGTCATCAGCAAACTTGAAAATTGACTGAAGGGGATTTTGGCCACATGTTAATAAGTGTATACGGAGTATAGTGAGGGGCTGAGGACACAGCCTTGTGGGGCACCAGTCCTTTTGTCATTAAATCACCCACGCCTTCCATCCTCTCACAGGTCTTTTCTTTTGTTCTTTCCTCCCATCCCATCTTCTCCCCGACCTTTGTTTAAGTTTAAGTATTAATGTCACAAGTAGGCTCACATTACCACTGCAACGAAGTTACTGTGAAAATCCCCTAGTCGCCACACTCGGGTACGCTGAGGGAGAATTTAGCATGGCCAATGCACCTAACCAGCACGTCTTTCAGACTGTGGGAGGAAACCGGAGCACCCGGAGGAAACCCATGCAGACATGGGGACAACGTGCAGTCTCTGCACAGTCACTCAAGCCAAGAATCGAACCCGCCCTGGCGCTGTGAGGCAGCAGTGCTAACCACTGTGTCACCATGCTGCCCTGCACATGTGTAAAATCTGTAAAATCTCTTAACTTTTTCCAGTTCCAATGAAAGGTCACCAATCTGAAATATTAAATCTGTTTATATATAGAGGGCCTGATATTTATATATGTTTATATATAGAGGGCCTGACCTGATGACATTTTCTGCATTTTCCACTTTTCTTTCATTTTTCCATTATATATTATTTTCTCAGCTGTCGAGGTGAACTGATAAGAGATTTGTGATATAACATACAGTGATTAAAAAGAATTGGACCGCCTACCCATTGATGGATTATTCCAGTTTAAGAGAAGGATAAAGGGATACAAGCTTAAATTATCTAAGAGGAGGAACAAAATGGATGTCGGGTGGATCCTCTTCTGCCAGAAAATTGTGAGTCTCTCGAACACATTGTCGGTTGATGACTCTGTGTGTCTCCGAGAGGGAGCTGGGCCAGTTCCTGACTGGGATAGAGATCACACCATATAGAAGGTAAGTGTATTTATAAGCAATACATAGACTTGCGATCTCCTGGACTGATTTTGATTGCTTTAGGAGGTTTCACGGTACTTTTACAGAGTACTTTCCCCCTTATTAGCTTTTCCTCCTTGGTTTATTTGGTGCTTTCAGGTGACTGATTAGCAGCGGCGATGGGTGTGAGCTGGAGATCGGAGGGAGCGGGAGTGTTTAGTTATGATATTCCGGACATCCTGGAGTGAAGTTGTCTTGATCGATCAGTTGGTGTTTACGTGCCTGCAAATTGCATATGTTTATAACATTACATATTGCACTGCAGAGTAATAAGTGACTCCTGGTTACAGCAGATATTAAGCCCTGTCCTGGCCATTATGTGGTAAACGTCTCAATGTTATCATAAGCACTTCACCCTGCCTTAGACAATATATCAAAATATTTCATTTTGCGATGTAAAGTGATATTTTAGAGAACATTCTCTCTTGCGCTGCGCATTATAGAGAAAATGACTCCCAATTGTAGTCAACATTTCATCCTACATTGTACAGAATGTAGAGATTGACTCCCTCTTGTAACAACAGCTATACAGCGATACAGCAAACCTAACCCCGCAAACCGTGCACTACAGCAGATGATGAAACTTGACATCGAGTTTCATAACGGACAGGTCAGAGAAGAAGATTTTAAAGAAGTGAGAGAAGTAGGGAGGGAAAAAGGTTTAGGGAGGTAATTCCAGAGTTTGTGGCCTAGTCAGCTGAAAGCACAGCCACCAGAGATTGAAATCAGGGTTGCAGAATCAGAGGAGGGTTGAGATCTCAGAGGGTTTTTGGGGCTGAAGGTGATTATAAAGATGGGGACAGGTGATGCCATGGAGCAATTTGAAAAGAAGAAAGAGAATTTGGAGATGGAGGTTCTGGTGGAACAGGAGGCATTGTATTCGCTGATTTCAGGAGTGATGGGCGGCTGAGACTTGGTCCGAATTTGGTGATGGATGGCAGAGTTTTGGATGAACTCATATTTATGGAGTGTGGAGATTGGATATCAGCCTGTACATCACTGGAATAGTCCAGTCCAGCGGCAGGGACACACTGGGGCAATGTTATTTTATTTATTAGTGTCAGAAGTAGGCTTATATTAACACTACAATGAAGTTACTGTGAAAATCCCCTAGTCCAGCACCTGTTCGGGTACACCGAGGGAGAATTTAGAATGGCCAATGCACCTAACCAGCATGTCTTTCAGAATGTGGGAGGAAACCGGGGCACCCAGAGGAAACCCACGGAGACACGGGGAAAATGTGCAGACTCCGCACAGACAGTCACCCAAACCAGGAATCGAACCCAGCGCTGTGAGGCAGCAGTGCTAACTGTGCCACTGTGCCACCTTACGGAGGTTAAAATAGACAATCTTGATCTTGGAGCCTGTCTGTGGTCACAAACTAAATAGCATGGTAATGCTGCAATTGTAGGCTCGCACTCAGACAGTGACCAGAAAAATGGTTGGGGTTGGTGAGCGCTGAAAAAGTCATACAGACTGACAACGTTAGCCCCGTTTCAAACTCCACAGATGCTGCTTGACTCACTGAGTTTTTCCAGCAAGATCTGTTCTTATTTCAGATTTTCAGCATCCACAGTATTTTGCTTTTGTTTTGGAGTTGGTAACCTGGGAACGAAGTTTGTGGCGTTATGGACTGAGGACAGTAGCTTTGGTCTTTCTTACATTTAGTTGAAGGAAATTTCTGTTCATCCAGTCCTGGATATCAGATTAGCAACATGGCAAACCAAAGGCAATGAGAGAGATGAGAAATTTGGTGTTGAGGTGGAGCTGTACATATGAACCTTGCTGTTCCCTCTGTAGCTCAGTTGGTAGCGCACTTGCCTCTGTACCACAGGATTGTGGGTTCAAGTCCCATTCCAGGCTTTAAGCACAAAAATCAAACTTGACACTCCAGTATAGCACTGAGGGCGATCTACACTGAGGGAGGGGCTGCACTGAGAGAGGCACTGCACTGAGGGAAAGTTACACTGAGAGAGGCGCTGCATTGAGGGAAAGTTACACTGAGAAAGGCACTGCACTGAGGGAGGGGCTGCACTGAGGGAGGGCTGCACTGAGGGAGCGCTGCACTGAGGGAGGGGCTGCACTGAGGGAGGCACTGCACTGAGGGAGGGCCGCACTGAGGGAGCGCTGCACTGAGGGAGGGGCTGCACTGAGGGAGGGGCTGCACTGAGGGAGGCACTGCACTGAGGGAGGGGCTGCACTGAGGGAGCGCTGCACTGAGGGAGGGGCTGCACTGAGGGAGCGCTGCACTGAGGGAGGGGCTGCACTGAGGGAGCGCTGCACTGAGGGAGCGCTGCACTGAGGGAGCGCTGCACTGAGGGGGGGCTGCACTGAGGGAGCACTGCACTGAGGGAGCGCTGCACTGAGGGAGGGGCTGCACTGAGGGACCGCTGCACTGAGGGGGGGCTGCACTGAGGGAGCGCTGCACTGAGGAAGCGCTGCACTGAGGGGGGGCTGCACTGAGGGAGCGCTGCACTGAGGGAGGGGCTGCACTGAGAGAGGCACTGCACTGAGGGTGGCGCTGCACTGATGGAGAGCTGCACTGAGGGAGCGCTGCACTGAGAGAGCTGCACTGAGAGAGGCACTGCACTGAGGGAGGCGCTGCACTGCGGGAGAGCTGCACTGCGGGAGAGCTGCACTGCGGGAGAGCTGCACTGAGGGAGCGCTGCACTGAGAGAGCTGCACTGAGAGAGGCACTGCACTGAGGGAGGCGCTGCACTGCGGGAGAGCTGCACTGCGGGAGAGCTGCACTGCGGGAGAGCTGCACTGAGGGAGGGGCTGCACTGAGAGAGGCACTGCACTGAGGGAGGGGCTGCACTGAGGGAGGGGCTGCACTGAGGGAGGGGCTGCACTGAGGGAGCGCTGCACTGAGGAAGGCGCTGCACTGAAGGAGGTGCTGCACTGAGGGAGAGGCTGCACTGAGGGAGGCACTGCACTGAGGGAGGGGCTGCACTGAGGGAGGGGCTGCACTGAGGGAGGGGCTGCACTGAGGGAGGGGCTGCACTGAGGGAGAGGCTGCACTGAGGGAGGGGCTGCACTGAGGGAGAGGCTGCACTGAGGGAGAGGCTGCACTGAGGGAGGCACTGCACTGAGGGAGGGGCTGCACTGAGGGAGGCACTGCACTGAGGGAGGGGCTGCACTGAGGGAGAGGCTGCACTGAGGGAGGGGCTGCACTGAGGGAGGGGCTGCACTGAGGGAGAGGCTGCACTGAGGGAGGGGCTGCACTGAGGAAGGGGCTGCACTGAGGGAGAGGCTGCACTGAGGGAGGCACTGCACTGAGGGAGAGGCTGCACTGAGGGAGGCACTGCACTGAGGGAGGGGCTGCACTGAGGGAGAGGCTGCACTGAGGGAGGGGCTGCACTGAGGGAGGGGCTGCACTGAGGGAGGCACTGCACTGAGGGAGGGGCTGCACTGAGGGAGGGGCTGCACTGAGGGAGGGGCTGCACTGAGGGAGAGCTCTCTGCAAAGCCCTCTCTGCTCTCACAGACGGATGTTAGAGATTCCATGGCACTATTTCACAGAAGAGTAGAGGAATTCCCTGTGATACAGTTGCCAATGTTTATCCCTTAATCATCAACAGAAAAAAGATTATGATGAAAGGCTGCATATATTGGACTTATATTCTGTGGAGTTTAGACATACGAGAGACAATCTCGTTGAAACACATCAAATTCTGAGGGGGTGGACACTGAGAGAATGTTTCCATTGGTGGGGGAATTTAAATCATGGGGGCACAGTCTCAAGATAAGGGTCTGATTATTTCGGACTGAGATGAGGAGAATTTCCTTCCTTTAAAGTGTTGTGAATCTTTGGAATTCTCTACCCGCAAGGGTTGTGGATGCTTCATTATTGAATATATGTAAGGCTGGGAAAGACAGAGTTATGGTCTCTCGGGGAATGAAGGGATATGGGGAATGGGCAGGAAAACAGAGTTGAAGCCCAAGATCAGCCATGATCATATTGAATGGTGGAGCAGACGGGATGGGCCACATGGTCTACTCTTGCTCCTATTTCCTGTGGTCTTGTCCTATCTTATCTGTTTGGGGCAACTTGCTGTGCACAAATTGCCTGCCACATTCTTTATATCACAGCAGGGATTACACTTCAAAAGTACTTCAGTGGCCATGAAGCACTTTGGAACATTCAGTGCTTGTGAAAGGCGCTATATAAATTCAAGTCCTTCTTCATTTTGTGTGATGCTGCAAAAGGACAGCACGTAGCTGAGAAGTGGGAAGAGGCCAAGACTGGATCCTTGTCAGGAAATCCTTTAAACTTTAATCAAATCATTCCTCATGATTCAGGCTCAGAGGTGCTGTTCAAATGCGAGTTTATCGCTCAGACACCAAAACTAAAATTAAAGCAAAATAGTGTGGATTCTGGAATCCTGAAATAAAAACAGAAAGTGTTGGATATCTGGCAGCATCTGTGGAGAGAGAAACAGAGTCGATGCTTCACGTCCAATGTGACTTCTTCAGGACTCACCTTTGGAACTGCTCTTCTGAAGAACACAAAGGGCTCGGAACATAAACCAATAATGTCATAACTATTTAATGATCCAACCTGCAACCTGGTTTCTTGCAGACAAAGGTGATCAAATTGGCCCTCTGCAGGTATTGGCCTTCCGAGTCCCATGAGTTCTGAGCTTAGCAGACTGTTCATTGATATTTTGTGCATGTTTCCTTTGTAAGTTAGACAGCACCACATGATACCCAGAGTGTACAATGAAGCGAGTTCCTTCAACCTCCAGACTTGACACAATGGCCATCTTGCTGGTTTAACTGTTAAAGTTTATTTATTAGTCACAAATAGGCTTGTCACAAGTGGCACAGTGGTTAGCACTGCTGCCTCACAGTGCCAGGGATCCGGGTTCAATTCCCGACTTGGGTCACTGTTTGTGTGGAGTTTGCACATTCGTCCCGTGTCTGCGTGGGTTTCCTCCGGGTGCTCCGGTTTCCGCCCACCGTCCAAAGATGTGCAGGTTAGGTGAATTGGTCATGATAAATTCTCCCTCAGTGTACCCGAACAGGCGCCAGACTGTGGTGACGAGGGGATTTTCACAGTAATTTCATTGCAGTGTTAATGTAAGCCTACTTGTGACTAATAAATAAACTTTAGAAACATTAAACTTTATTAACACTGCAATGAAATTACTGTGAAAATCTCCTAGTTGCCACACTCCGGCACCTGTTTGGGTACACTGAGGGAGAATTTAGCATTGTCAATGCACTTAACCAGCATACCTTTCAGACTGTGGGAGGAAACCGGAGCACCCGGAGGAAACCCACGCAGACACAGGGAGAACGTGCAGACTCCACACAGACAGTGACCGAAGCTGGGAATTGAACCCGGGTCCCTGGCACTGTGAAGCAGCAGTGCTAACCACTGTGCCAACGTGCTGCCCAGTTAATATCACAAAAGGAACAGAATAATCTAGAGTTGGCTTGTCTAACCTTTATGATGTTTCATATTTTTTCCTGTTGGGGTGGGGGATGTGGGTGGGGGGGGGGGGGGGGGGGGGGGGGGTGGGGGGGGGGGGCGGGGGGCTGCGGACAAGGCACAATTTTTAGGCAGAAAATGAAAACGGCTCAGGGATGGAAATTTATCTCACTGCCACTCCTAACAAAACCCATCTGCACCTCGGTGGACAATCTCCAGGTGAGGAAACTAATTTATCCCACTGATCCAAGTGAGACATCTATCCTTGTCTTTGCCTGCCACACCTGTCCATGTATTTGATGTAGATCCATGGCACATCCCAGGTTTGATGTCTGCCTGTCAGCCCATGAAGAAGAACCCCCACCTCCCCCGCCCACATGCTGTGCTCCAACAGCATGGCAGGCTGGATCAAACCATCTTGCTGGCCACATCTGACCCAGGGGCCAGCCCTTGGATAAGCCTGACCTGGCCAATCTCAATTGGAGAAGTGGTACAGCTTGTTCTCATTAATCTGGCCAATACCCCAATACTCACATCTGACATACAATGTAGCCAACACGAGGGTACCCTCCATTCACCACCCTGCACAAGAAAAAACTACCAGGAGTCAAGAATATATAAAAAAACAGAAAAGGTCTAGGAGACAAGAAGACAACAAGCCAAAATATAACGGCAAGGCATCACAGGGGGCAACAGCGGTTGGACGTGAGTGGAAAGAAAAGTGGCAGAGCACGAAGAAATGGGGACATGTCCTCTCTCTGTCCGACTCCAAAAACCTGACATGGAATGTGTGAGTATTGGAAAGAGGAAAGAGATAGAGAATCTGGTGAACTGGCGCAACGGCAATAATCTCTCCCTCAATGTCAACAAAGCTTAGGAGATAGTCATCGACTTCAGGAAGCATAGTGGAGAACATGCCTCTGTCTGCATTAACGGGGATAAAGTAGAAATGGTCGAAAACTTCACCTTTTTGCGTGTCCAGATCACCAACAACCTGTCCTGGTCCCCCCATGCCAACACTATAGTTACGAAAGCTCACCAACGCCTCTACTTTCTCAGAAGACTAAGCAAATTTGGCATGTCCACTATGACTCTCACCAACATTTACAGATGCACCATAGAAAACATTCTTTCTGGTTGTATCACAGCTTGGTATGTCTCCTGCTCTGCCCAAGACCGCAAGAAACTCAAAAGGTCGTGAATGTCCATCATTCAAACCAGCCTCCCAACCATTGACATTGTATTCACTTCCCGCAATCTCGGAAAAGCAGCCAGCATAATTAAGGACCCGGACATTCTCCCTTCCACTTTCTTCTGTCGGGAAAAAGATACAAAAGTCTGAGGTCCCGTACCAACCGACTCAAGATCAACTTCTTCCCTGCTGTCAGACTTTTGAATGGACCTACCTCGCATTAAGTTGATCTTTCCTTACACCTTAGCCATGACTGTAACATTACATTCTACACTCTCTCCTTTCCTTCTCTATGAATGGTATGCTTTGTCTATTTAGTGCGCAAGAAACAATACATGTATACCAATACATGTGACAATAATAAATCAAATCAAATGTCTGCTATTGTTTCTACTCCCATTGTTCTGGCCAATCATTGATGTGAATACAAATTCAAATTCTGATATTTACATCAAGATATAATTAACTGTAGGGGCCAGGCAGGACTCCAGATATAACAATCCAGGAGAGTGAAGAGGAGGCTTTGCTGGTGACAATATGACTGGACATACAAAAAGGGATCCAGGTGAGGGTCGTCCTGCCCAGCTAGATGATGGAAGAGAGACACTTGGGAAGGATGCTTTGGTCAAACATCTGAAAAAGCGCTGGGGGTGTCATTTGTAACTTTAAAAAGGGCTGTTTCAGTCTTCCGCAAGAGCAGGAATCCATTTGGAGGAATTCAAACAGGGGGTTGTGGAAAAGATGGGTACCGATTTGGCTGCATCAACATGTCCAAGCAGAGGGAAAGGAGGATGGGGAGACTGTTGAAAGGACAGAGGGGTCAAAGGAGGATTTGAAGGAGGAGTCAGTGCCTGAGGGGAAGGAAACGTTAACAATATTAGCTCACATGGGGGCCAGAAGGGGACGGTGGGTGGCCAGAAATTTAGTGGGAAATGCATCGAGGGAGCAGGAGGTGAGTTGCGTGGACAAGCTTAGCTTTGGAAGGGCGTGAGTGGAGATAGGAGAGCACCGACGTTATATTACAATGAACATGTAGAAAGTGACTTCATGTTATAATGAACATTTCAACCTGCATTGTACAGAATGAAGAGAGTGACTCACTATTGAAATGCCTGTATAATGTTGCATTGTGCAGTATGTACTGACACACGGCTGGAAAACATTCCAAGCCACATTGTGCAGTATATAAAGGGTGACTGCATTGTCGTGAACATTTCAAGCCACACTGTAACAGAATATAGAGAACAGTTCCGTTACAGTGAATAGTACACCCTGGCTTGTACAGTATGTGGACAGTAACTCCATTCTAGTGACCATTTCATCTGGTAGCATCTCGTAGAGTGACTGCCTGTTAGTGAATTTCACCCTGCATGATGAACTGAGAGTTCCTATTATGGTAAACATTTCTCTTGCATTGTATATTAGATAGAAAGTGGCACCGTCTTAGTGAAGAATTCACCCTGCCTCGAACAGTAGGTCAAGAGTGATTCCCTGCTCTGTTTTGTACAATGTGGAGAGAGTGAGTCCCTATGATATTGAACATTCCACCCTGCATTGTATAGATGTGACGGCAGCTCCTTGTTATGGTGAACATGTCACCCAATGTTCTGCATTGTGTATTTGAATGAGTATTTCACCTTCCATTGTGCGTCGAGTTGATGACAGTCTAGGGCACAGACAAAGGCCACAAACCCAATTGGTCCAGGTGTTTATGCTCCATATGAACATCCTCCCACTTCTTCTTCACCAACAACCTGTCCTGGTCCCTCCATGCCGATGCTTTGGTTAAGAAAGCCCAACAACGCCTCTACTTCCTCAGGAGGCTAAGAAATTTTGCATGTGCACTACGGCTCTCATCAATTTTTACAGATGCACCATAGAAAGCATCCTTTTCGGATGTATCACAGCTTGGTATGTCTCCTGCTCTGACCAAGATTGCAAGAAACTACAAAAGCCTGTGAACGTAGCCCCAGTCCATCACGCAAACCAGCCTCCCATCCATTGACTCTGTCTACACTTCTCACTGCCTCGGAAAAGCAGCCGGCATAATCAAGGACCCCACGCACCCCAGACATTCTCTCTTCCACCTCCTTCTGCTGGGAAAAAGATACGAAAGTCTGAGATCACGTACCAACCGACTCAAGAACAGCTTCTTCCTTACTGCCATCAGACTTTTGAATGGACCTACCATATATCAAGCTGATCTTTCTCTACACCCGATCTGTAACTGCAACACTACTCTGCACCCTCTCTTTTCCTTCTCTCCTGTGTACTCTTTGAACGGTATGCTTTGTCTGTATAGCGCACAAGAAACAATACTTTTCACTGTACTCTAATATATGTGACAATAATAAATCAAATCAAATTAAATCAAATCATCTAATCCTATCAACAAAACATTCTATTCCTTTCTGCTCATGTGTTTATCCAGCTTGTCCTTAAATGCATCAATGCAATTCATCTCAACTATCCCAGTGTACTAGTATATATTCCTCTCTCTTGCCATTCATGTAATCACCTCTCCAAATGGGGCTTAACCAAAGTTCTATACAAGTTAAATGTGATCCCTTTGCATGTAAACCACTGCGCTTGCTTTGCTTTTTTATGGACTTATTAATCTGTGTCACTATTTATTATTCATTCATGGGATATGGGTGTTGCTGGCAAGTTGTTGTCATCCCTAATTGCCCTTGAGAAGGTTATTAGGAATGGCCAGTGAGTATGTTAGTAATTTGTATATTTGTAACCCTTTGCTCCTCTTCAGACTCTTATTACGGAGGGTGTATGTGGTTGCCTTATTCTTCCAACCAAAATTCTTCCGACCTCACGTTAAAGCATATTGAAATCAATTTGTCAATTAATGACCATTTTGAAAGTTTATTAGTGTCTTCCTGTATTTTGTCACATTCTTCCTTTGTATTAAATACACATCCCAGTTTCAGCTGTTTCGAAATAATTGTAATTTGCGAGTCCAAATCATTAATGTAAGTTGTCAATAAGAATTGCCCAAGCACCAATCATTGTGGAACACTACTTCCCATCTTTTGCCAATTTGAACCCTTTAAATCTTATTCTCTGCTTTTTGTTTCGTAGTAAGAAGTCTCACAACACCAGGTTAAAGTCCAACAGGTTTATTTGGTAGCACAAGCCACTAGCTTTCAGAGCGCTGCCCCTTCATCAGGTGAGTGGGAGTTCTGTTCACAAACAGGGCATATAAAGACACAGACTCAATTTACAAAATAATGATTGGAATGCGAGTCTTTACAGGTAATCAAGTCTTAAAGGTACAGACAACGTGAGTGGAGAGAGCATTAAGCACAGGTTAAAGAGATGTGTATTGTCTCCAGACAGGACAGTTAGTGAGATTTTGCAAGCCCAGGCAAGTCGTGGGGGTTACAGATAGTGTGACATGAATCCAGGATCCTGGTTAAGGCCGTCCTCATGTGTGCGGAACTTGGCTATCAGTTTCTGCTCAGCGACTCTGCGTTGTCGTGTGTTGTGAAGGCCGCCTTGGAGAACGCTTACCCGAAGAACAACACACGAGAACGCAGAGTCGCTGAGCAGAGACTGATAGCCAAGTTCCACACACATGAGGACCGCCTCAACCGGGATCTTGGGTTCATGTCACACTATCTGTAACGCCCACGACTTGCCTGGGCTTGCAAAATCTCACTAACTGTCCTGTCTGGAGACAATACACATCTCTTTAACCTGTGCTTAATGCTCTCTCCACTCACATTGTCTATACCTTTAAGACTTGATTACCTGTAAAGACTCGCATTCCAACCATTATTTTGTAAATTGAGTCTGTGTCTTTGTATGCCCTGTTTGTGAACAGAACTCCCACTCACCTGATGAAGGGGCAGCGCTCCGAAAGCTAGTGGCTTGTGCTACCAAATAAACCTGTTGGACTTTAACCTGGTGTTGTGAGATTTCTTACTGTGTTTACCCCAGTCCAACGCTGGCATCTCCACATCATTTTATTTCGTAGCCATTATCAAGGGATATGGGGGGAAGGTGGAATCAGGATATTGAAATTGATGATCAGCCATGATCAAAGTGAATGGCAGAGTGGGCTCGAAGGGCCGAATACCTACTCCTGCTTCTAGTTTCTATGTTTCCATGTTACTGCACATATTCTGGCCGTGGTCATGCGTCTACCATCCAACAAACATTGAAGGACTCCCACCCTAACTGCGGGTGTACCTACACCATATGGACTGCAGCAGTTCAAGATGGCAGCTCATCACCACCTTCTCAAGGGCAATTCGGGATGGGCAATGAATGCTGGCCTAGCCAGCCATGCCAACATTCCATGAATTAAGAAAACAAAATCCAAATATATTACATTCTCAGTATGTAAAAAGTGAATTCCTGTCACCGTGGAATATATTACTCCGTATTGCACAGTAGAAATGTTAGAAAAACATTTTTCATCCTACATTGTAACATGTGGACATTATCTGTTGGTTATCATTGCACCCTTGCTTGGCAAAGCAGGGAATAAAGAATCTTCTGGTATAGTAAAAATTTCTCAGTTGAGTAGTAAATAGAAAGTGTCTCACTGTTAGTCAGCATACCACCCTGTATTGTACAACGTGGCAAAAGTGACTTTGTTACACTGAATATGTGAACCTGCATTGTACATTATGTAAAAAGTGAGTCCCTAGTATCATGAATATATCCTTCGGAATTAATAGCGAATGACCTCCTGAACCATCCAATGATAGAGAGTGACCTACCTGTGTCGTCCAATGATAGAGAGTGACCTACCTGTGTCGTCCAGTGATAGAGAGTGACCTACCTGTGTCGTCCAATTATAAGAGAATGACCTACCTGTGTCATCCAATGAAAGAGAGTGACCTACTTGTGTCGTCCAATGATAGAGAGTGACCTACCTGCATCATCCAATGATAGAGAGTGACCTACCTGCATCATCCAATGATAGAGTGATCTCTTCAATTCTGTTAATATTAATAATATTCCCATGCATTCTATTGTGCTGTGATTAACTGAGGGAGCAATCATTTTCAGCCTGTTAGTGAAATGACTCATACATTGTCGCGTAATAGAGGTCACTTTCCTCAGTTACAATAAAAACATTACTCTTCATTGTAGAGGGATAGGCAGTGTGACCCCTTTGATTCTGTTAGAGTAAAAAAATCACTCTGTATTGCAATGATCTTCTTAAAAAATTAACTCTGTGTTGTACATTGGGGAAGGATCCCCTTTTTATTCTGTTACAATGAAAACACCACTCTGCATGTTACAGTGACAAACTCCTTGCAGATTGTTACTATAGAAGCACCACCAAACATCCTGTAGTGAGGGGGAGTGATCCCCTTTCAGTCTCTGGGGTGTCATTTCCATTAACACAAAGTTTGTGAAATTGGTCAAAGCAGCACAAATGTTATGAGATTTAAAACTTTAGTTAAATCAAATACAAATCGAGCTTTTGGGACCTTTAATAATGCTGGTTTAAAAATCATTTTGCTCCCAATCCAGCCAGCCCCCTTTACAAAACTGGCCATGTCCCCAGATTGGAACAATGAAGGTGGTAGGTTTCTGCCCATTGCACCCATTGGAGACGGTTCTTCAACTTCAACATTTATAGCACATCGGTGTCAGTAAAGTTTAAGTTTATTTATTAGTGTCACAAGTAGGCTTACATTAACACTGCAATGAAGTTACTGTGAAAATTCCCTAGTCGCCACATTCCAGTGCCTGTTCGGGTACACTGAGGGAGAATTTAGCACGGCCAATGTACCTAACCAGCACGTCTTTGGAGTGTGAGAGGAAACCCAGGGAGAACGTACAAACTCCACACAGACAGTGCCGGAAATCAAACCCGGGTCCCTGGCGCCGTGAGGCAGCAGTGCTAACCACTGTGCCACCGTGCCCCCGGGAATCGAACCCGGGTCCCTGGCGCTGTGAGGCAGCAGTGCTAACCACTGTGCCACCGTGCCCCCGGGAATCGAACCCGGGTCCCTGGCGCTGTGAGGCAGCAGTGCTAACCACTGTGCCACCGTGCCACCCTGTAGGCACATTTTCAACATTTCTACATATTTAAAAATATTTAGTTTACTCAGAAACTGATTAGTCTGCACTAATGAAACTAATAAATGGCTCAGTGCAATTTTAAAAATCATTTTCATGTTTTAAGATCAGGTTACTCAAGAGATGAAGGATTGTAGAGGGATACTGATCCCCTTTCACTCCATTACAATGAAAACATCACCTTGCATTGTACAGGGATATGTGAGTCTACCCCTTTTATTCATACAGCAACTTGATTTTATATAGTGTCTTTAACACGGTTAAACATTCAAAGGTGCTTTACGGGAGCGTTATCAGACAAAATTTGACACTAAGCCTTTTTCAGAGATAATAGAGCATGTGACCAAAAGCTTGTTGAAAGGTGTAGATTTTAATGAGCATCTTAAAGGAGAAGAAGATTATGGAGAGATTGAGCTTTTTGTGAGGAAATTCAAAGCTTAGAGCCTGGATGGTTGAAGGAACAGCTGCCAGTGACGGGGTTGAAGGAAATCAGGGATGTAGGAGAGGCCAGAATTGGTGAAGTGGAGAGTTCTCAAAAGATCATAGGTCTGGAGGAGATAACACAGATAGGGAGATGAGACTGTGGAAGAATCTGAACACAAGCATGAAAATATTCAGTTTGACGTGTTTGTGGATCAAGTGTCACCAACCACAGGGGTGATGGGAGGACAGGGGCTAGGTGCAAGTTAGGATGCAAAGGCTGGAAATTATGAGGCAGGTCAGAAGCACATTGGAATAGTCAAAGCTGCAGATACAAAGGTATGGCCAAGGCAGGGGCTGAGGTTGAGTCAGAGATGGACAATCCTACAGCAATGGAAACAGGCAGTCTTGCTAATGGAGAGGAAATGGATACAGAGTCAAATTGAATACCCAAGGTTATGTCTGTGTGGTTCAGTTTCAGATACTGCGTCCAGGGAGAGGGAAGGTAAGGAAACAAGCCCATAACATTGGTTTTCTCCATATTTAATTGGAGAAATTTGCTTCTTGTCCTTGGGCAAGCTGTGTGACAAATCAGAGGCTGTGGAGGAATCAAGAGAGAGATGGTGATGAGGTAGAATTGTGTGCCGTGGCCGTACATGCTGGAATCTGATGTTGTGCTTTCAGAGGATGTCATGAGGTGCAGCAATGTCAATGAGAAATGGGATGGGGAGGGTGACAAGGAGAGGTCCTTGCAAGGATTCCTCAGATACTGGTTGCTGAGCAACAAGCCTTCTGTAACCAAATTCTCACAGACCCTTGTCTCTCCTTCTTGAAAGTCTGAAGCTGTTGGGAGTCACTGGGAAATGGTTCTTCGGTGTTGCTTTGGGAGCACTTTATTAATTGGGAAAGGCGTTGGGAGTGGGGAACCCAGAAATATGTTCAACGCGTCTGTCGATTAATTTTTAATGACATTATTATTATGCTGCTGGGTTTCTGGTCCAATCCATGGCAGTGGGTATGGTGAAGAGTAGCATCAAACTTTAAACATTTAAAAAATCTTTTACTAGTGTTCAAAAACTCCAGTATTTAAGGGAAAATCTGAACGTGTAAGTTGGAGCTGCTGAACTTGACAGGTAGAGAAGGGAGGAAGTCTGACAATGGAGTCCAGACACTCAAAAGCTGTTTTGCTTGCTTTACTGACTCCTGCCCCAATGTGATACTGTGAGAGTTCTTTCCGAGCAATGGGAGGAAGAAGCCCCTAACTGTAATCAAGGAGGTGTAGTTGGAGGTGGCATTGGGGTGGTGGCGTCAGCAGCAGGATTGGAACCACACTCCTGCATTCAGTCATGGGAGCCATTTAATAACCTAAGGGTGTCAGGAAAGGTGAGCCCTGTATGTATTCACCTACAACTGACTTTGTGAGCATGCCCCTGTCTACATCAATGGGGACGAAGTAGAAATGGTCGAGAGTTTCAGGTTTTTGGGTGTCCAGATCACCAACAGCCTGTCCTGGTCCCTCCATGCCAACATTATAGTTAAGAAAGCCCACCAATGTCTCTACTTTCTCAGAAGAAATTTGGTATGTCCAGTACAATTCTCACCAACCTTTACAGATACACCACAGAAAGCATTCTTTCTGGTTGTATCACAGCTTGGTATGGCTCCTGCTCTGTCCAAGACCGCAAGAAACTGCAAAGAGTCGTGAATGAAGCCCAGTTCATCACTCAAACTAGCCTCCCATCCAATGACTCTGTCTACACTTCATGCTGCCTCGGAAAAGCAGCCAACATAATTAAGGACCCCACACACCCCGGACATACTCTCTTCCACCTTCTTCCGTCGGGAAAAAGATACAAATGTCTGAGGACACGTACCAACCGACTCAAGAACAGCTTCTTCCCTGCTGCTGTCTGACTTTTGAATAAACTTACCTTGCATTAAGTTGATCTTTCTCTACACCCTAGCTATGACTGTAACACTACATTCTGCACTCTCTCCTTTCCTTCTCCATGTTTTGTCTGTATAGCGTACAAGAAACAATACATGTGATAATCAAATCAAATCAAATCAACCAAACCTTTAATTCTATCATTCAGTGCAAAGTAAAAATAATAATCAATAGATAAAACCATTAGCCAAGATTTTAGCAGAGAAATTGACATATTAATATATCAAACCATGCTAATCCCACTCACCTCCACTAACTTTGTAAGCATACCCATCCTCCGGTCCTCTGGTCTGTGCCTGACAAGGGCATGGCTTGCTGCCAGGCTTGAAGCTTCAGGAGGAACTGGGTGAGGAGCTCAGAGGAACCCCATTATGATACATGACCATATGTTTAGTGGGTCTCCCCACTGTATCACCCCCAACATTGGAAATTCCCCACCCCCTCCTCAATTGTTTGATGTTACATTGGTGTGGTTTACAACAGGTTTTGTAAATTGGGAACTAGCAAACAGAGCTCACTGGATGCACACAGGTAAGTACAGTCCAGAGGGAGAGAGGGTCATGCCCAGGCAGTACCCTGACAGTGCCCCCAGCAGTATCCTCTGGGGGCAGTGCAGGCGGGTGTTCTAATGGGGTAGGTGCCAGGAGTACGGTGGTGTGAAGTGTCCTTGGTGATTTTGGGGGGGTCCCTTCTTCACTTCCCCATCTATCTATCCATTCATCCATCTAATCTTTATGCAATTTCATGGTGCTCCCTTATGGTCACCCTCAACAATGTGTTCCACCCATCAATGGAATTCATGCGATTACTATCGCTCATTGGACTGTGCTTGCTCTCGGCGCCGGAGAGGAGAGCACGGATTGCCAGGGTGAGGGAGAGAAATCGTGGTCTGACCTCCACAAATTGTCCAATGGACACTGCAGTGGAGGATTGAGTGAGAATCATTGGAATGTCAGCATTCTGGGCTTTCAGCGTTGGGGACAAGCGTTGAGTTCCCACCTACCTGGCGACGCAATAAAATACAAACAGCCCACATGTTACATGGACATTTGGCCACATTGACTTGATTTTAACTGCGAGTGAAGTATCACAATGATAGTGGCCACATATTCTTACTCACCAGGACTAATTCATGTATTTTATCCTGACAGTCCCTTTCCGATGAAGCCATTGACATGATGTGTTCTTCCATAAATAAAGTGGCAAGCGCTGTGGAACATCAAATGCTCCAATCAAATTAGGCCTTGCACATATTAACCACAGCTGAGCAG
The DNA here is from genome assembly GCF_964213995.1 of Mustelus asterias. Taxonomy (NCBI): domain Eukaryota; kingdom Metazoa; phylum Chordata; class Chondrichthyes; order Carcharhiniformes; family Triakidae; genus Mustelus; species Mustelus asterias. Next base: position 63,245,393 of record NC_135813.1, on the reverse strand, counting down.
GCACTGGATGTCAGTGTGTATGCCATCCAAAACATAATGACAGTTGGTTTAGTCGTGGCCTCACAGTGTTGCACTGATCTACACCGAAGTGGTCTCCAGCACCGTGGTAGTAGCGATGTGTGGCTGGGCATCGAAGGGATAAAGGTGGAAGGGGACATGGAAATGGGAAATCCATTCAAAGTACTTTCACTCTCACCCACTGCCATCCTCTCAGTCAGTCCCCCGCGTGCTGTCTCAGATCCTGATGGTCAGGTCTGCTCCAACTCGGGTACAGGTGGAGCAGTCTTTGGGAGGGGCCTCGTGGGCTCCAAAACCCAATGGATGTTGTACAAGGGCACCTTGGCAATCAGAGCAGGGATTGGAGGAGCCTGTGCCTACCTCTGCTCAAACAACTGGCATTGCGCCTTGGGCTGGTTTTTCACTCAGTCAGGATAACTTGGCGCTAGAATCTGATTCCCAGGTTTCACAACCCCAATTCTGGGATTTACAACTTTTCGGAGTGCCTCTTAAAGGTACAGGTAGGCTGCTTCACACCCAAAGCACACACGTTGTACTCCCAACCTGTCTGGATCCATTGCAGAGATATGCATGTCCTAGTCCTCGACAATTTTCATGTAGTCAGGCCAAATCTTCAAAGAGTCATGGTTCATGGTCCCTCCGAGGTGTCATGAACCCTCATCTGCAGGGGGAGGATCTTTTGAAGGGTAAGTCCAAAAGGTCCTCCTCACGCGCCCCCATGCCAAGGTATGACCCCCCTCCAAAGATCACCTGTGGCCCCTAATGGTCCCCATGTCAATTAATGTCTCCCCCAAAACAACACCTATGACCTCTCATGCTATGCCTCCTGAACGTAATGATGCTTGGCTGAGAGTCCAAAAATCCTGTTGAAACACGAGAAGACATTGCTCGATGGACAGTTCTGCCTCTGATCTCCACTGTCAATTTCACAGGACGGAATTTTGCCATGTTTTGGCAAAGTGCGAACTCAGGTGGGAAAAGCGGTGTGTAGCCCGCTGGCTGCACTGCTGGATTTTCCCACCATATTTTCAAACACTTTGCAAGAAATACCCAGGAGGTGGGTCCCATGACATCATGTTGGCAGGGCAGAACAGGTTCTGAATGAGCCAGTAACAGAGGGGGTGCCCTTTTTAAACATAAAAATAGAAAAAACAAGGACCCACTGGAAATAGGACCCTCACACCCATCACCATGGACTCCCTGCCCCCAACCATCACAGCCCCCCCCCCCTCCCAACCACTAGGGACGCCCCTCCCCCAATCACCACAGATCCCATCCAACCACCACGTACCCCCTCCGTAACCACCATGGAATTCCCCCTCAAATCACCATAGACCCCCCCCACAAGGGACCCCCCCAAAATCACTAAGGACACTTCACACCACCGTACTCCTGGCACCTACCCCATTAGAACACCCGCCTGTACTGCCCCCAGCACTGCCCAGGCAGTGACCCTGACAGGGTCCTAGCAGTGGCAGAGGGCACTGCCAGAGGATACTGCTGGGGGCACTGTCAGGGTACTGCCTGGGCATGACCCTCTCTCCCTCTGGACTGTACTTACCTGTGTGCATCCAGTGAGCTCTGTTTGCTAGTTCCCAATTTACAAAACCTGTTGTAAACCACGCCAATGTAACATCAAACAATTGAGGAGGGGGGTGGGGAATTTCCAATGTTGGGGGTGATACAGTGGGGAGGCCCACTAAGCATATGGTCATATATCATAATGGGATTCTCATCATCGCTGAGCTCCTCACCCAGTTCCTCCTGAAGCTTCAAGCCCGGCAGCAAGCCGTGCCCTTGTCAGGCACAGACCGGAGGACCGGGCACACGGTGAGTGCCTTCAAATGCCAATGGCCGGTCACTCACACCTCTGTTGGTGAAATGACATTCATTCATGGGAGGCACGGTGGCACAGTGGTTAACACTGCTTTCTCACAGCGCCAGGGACCCGGGTCACTTACTGGCTTCGGGTTACTGTCTGTGCAGTTTCTGCACGTTCTCCCCGTGTCTGCGTGGGTTTCCTCCAGGTGCTTCAGTCTTCTCCCACAGTCTGAAAGACGTGCTGGTAAGGCTCATTGGCCGTGCTAAATTCTCCCTCAGTGTACCCGAACAGGCGCTGGAGTGTGGCGACTATGGGATTTTCACAGTAACTTCATTGCAGTGTTAATGTAAGCCTACTTGTGACACTAATAAATAAACTTAAAATTAAATGACAGCGCTGCTGGGCTTCTTTGATCGAGTTTCTGACTGGTCATAGGCCAAGTATTGATAAGTATCTCTCATCACCTAGCAACCTCCCCTTAGGCCTATTTGCACCCCCAAGACGTCAGGGAGATTGAGTTGCCGCAGAATAAAGGCATCATGGCAACTTCCCAGGAATCTTGTGCACATCTGTGTAAAGTTCCTTCTGTGGTTGTCCATTAGCTTCACATTGATGGAGGTGAAGTTGTTGTGATTGATGAATATTCCTTGGTGATCTCTGCTGTCCAGATTGCTGCCTGTGTGCAGCTGATGACACTTTCCAGAGTCGCAAACCCAAGCAGCCATTCCTTCTGAGTTGTGTCATCACAGGGAAAGTCCAAATCATTGCTGCCCTTGACAAACAGCCTAACCCAACTGTCTCAGAGACTTGTGGGCCATCTGTCTGCAGCAGAACCCTGGAAGTATCCAGAGGCAAAAGCTTTGAGGGCAGTGGTGACAGCCACTGGTAAAGTGGGACCTCCGGTTCCAGCAGGCAGCATTTCTTCTTCTAGGAGGCTGAAGGTGTCTGCCGCTACCTGATGTGGCAATCTGAGCTTTGTGGGACATTGCTGTTCAGATGTAACTCAGTCTTTACCTGTACACCCTGTGCTGTGGGCTGTGTCTCCTGTCAGCTGCACCCCTCGGTCCCTTTCTCTGCTGGTCCCCTCTCATCTAGTCTCCTGTTCATCTAGTCTCTTTCTCTGCTGTTCCCTCCTTTGCTAGTCCCCTTCTGCTGGTTCCCCCCTCTGCTAGTTTCCCCCCCCCCTCTACTGTTCCCTCCCTCTGCTGCTTCCCCCCCTCTGCTGTTCCCTCCTCTGCTGCTCCCCCCTCCGCTGCTGGTTCCCTCTCTACTGGTCCCCCCTCTGCTGATTCCCCCCTCTGCTGGTTCGCTCTATACTGGTCCCCCTTCTGCTGGTCCCACCTCTGCTGGTCCCCCCCCCTCCCTCCTGTCCCCCCCTCCCCGCTGGTCCCCTCTCTGCTGTAACCCTCTCTGCTGGTCTCCTCTCATCTGGTTCACTCTGCTGATCCCCCCCCTGCTGGTCCCTGCCCCCCCCTCCCCCCTCCCCCACTTGCTGGTCCCCCCTCTGCTGTTCCCTTCTTGGCAGGTCCCCCCTCCACAGGTACCCCCCTCTTCCCCCCCACCCCCCTGCTGGTCCTCCCCCCTCTGCTGTTCCCCCCCCCCCACCCCCCACTGCTGTTCCCCCTCTGCTGGTCCCCTCTCTGCTGGTCCCACTCTGCTGGTTCCCCTCTCTGATGATTCCCTTTCTGCTGGCCCCCTGTAACCCTCTCTGCTGCTGTCCTCTGGTGTGCAGCTATCCATCAATGACCAGTAGACTGCTGGTGCTGGTCATTTTGTTCTTGATCTGAGGTCCAGTCTAAGGTAACATAAGTGGTTTCCACATTGATGTGACAGACGTAGCTCCAAAATGTGGACCAAGGCACCAAAGTGTGGAAGACAGCTGGAAAGTGTCGATAGTTGGCACTTAGTTACAGTGAACAAATCCTTTCCTGCTGCAGCTTAGACAGCAATTCTGAGTACTGAGTATTTGTTTTCTTTCAGTACTTTATTTCTAATCAAAAAGGCAAATTCAAATTAAGTCCAATCCTGGTCCCCATGTGAGGAGCAAACAAGATCCAAGCTGACAGGATGAGGCATTGCACCCCCTCCTGGGTTCGATCTAAAGCTTCATCTTAGCCTAAAGGCTGAGATGGCTTTATCATAGAATCCCTACAGTGCAGAAGGGGCCATTCGGCCCATCAAGTCTGCACCGACCACAATCCCACCCAGGCCCTATCCCCATAGATCCACATATTTACCCTACTAGTCCCCCTGACACTAGGGTCAATTTAGCATAGTCAATCAACCTAACCCGCACATCTTTGGAGTTGGGAGGAAACCGGAGCACCCGGAGGAAACCCACGCAGACACGGGGAGAATGTGCAAACTCCATACATACAGTGACCCAAGGCCGGAATTGAACCTGGGTCCCTGGCGTTGTGAGGCAGCAGCGCTTAACCACTCTGCCACCCCGCTTTGAAAAATTGCATCAGGTAAAGCCTCGGTTTAACCTCAATGGTTACCCTGGTCCTTTACCCGATTTCTGGGCAAACCATGACCTCAGGAGTCAGCACAGCCCCAGTGCAATGGGCTAGCCTCGCCCCCCGCCTGATCATGAATTTCCAGACATGTATTCCTGAGATTGATTCAGCCCCTCAATTGCTATTGTGTATTTACCTTGTGAGTGTCAGGAAACTCAGGAAATGCCTGGATCTCACAGTCAGCTCAAGCATTTGTGTAATTATCACTCCAATTCAGCAATTAACATATGCCAATTGTCAATACATCTCTCCCAAGGAGACTGTGCACACATGCAGTCTCAACACTGTTTATTTGGTTAATAATGAGAAACACAGTCTTGATACACTTATATGGAAATTGTTGGTTGGGGTGAACTTCCTGACGCACTGTCAGTTTCCCAGGATTCCCAACTCCCTCCACCCCCATAACCCCACGTATTTGCCCTGCTAATCCCTCTACCATACGCATCTTTGGGCACTAAGGGGCAATTTATCATGGCCAATCAACCTACCCCGTGCATCTTTGGACTGTGGGAGGAAACCAGAGCACCCGGAGGAAACCCACACAGACATGGGGAGAACGTGCAAACTCTGCACAGACAGTGACCCAAGGCTGGAATTGAACCCGGGTCCCTGGCGCTGTAAGGCAGCAGTGCCACCGTGACGCCCTAAAATCTTTCACCATCTGCTGAGATGGGATTTGAACCTATCTCTGGATTAATAGTCTAGTGACAATACCATGGGGCCACCACCTCCCCTTTCATTCTGAACAATTACAGTTGGAATCAGTTAGAACAGGTGCCCGAAAATGGGGTCAAAATGATGAAAGAGAGAAGTGGGGAGGGGGGTGGGGTGGAGGGGGGTGGGGTGGGCGGGGGGGGGGGTGCAGCTGGGGGTGGGAGATGGAGGGGACTTTGTCATCCAAGGTAGGGCTAACGGTGGGAGCTCTGCACAAATACAGGAGTTAGTATGGGAGTGGTTCCCAGGAGGTTGCAGAGCTAGGTTTTGGACAAGCCAACAAAGGATTTGAAAATCTGGGCAAGCATCCAGAATGGAGTGACTGGGGATAGTAAGGGAGCTGTGTAATCAGTGAGGAAAGGTTGATGTTTAAGTGGCACAGTGGACAGGATATGGACCACTGAATCATCAATAGGTTGAGGCTGGTGTACTATGCTGAATGAAATCGGGCTTTGGGGTTACGGGGCCACTTTGTTCAGGCAGTACCTCAGGATGTCAAGCCTTTTATGTCAAAGTGATCAAATTTAATAGCCAGCATAATGATGAGGCTATGTAAAGCTCCGTAAGACTGCAGTTACAATACGGGACAGCAATAGTGGAGGCTTCAGACAGAGACAACACAAATTAATAAGCAAGCTTGGTATGAGGAGATACAAGTATGAAAGAAGATTTGAAAAATCAGGGCTTTTTGTTTCGAACAATGTGCATTATAAGATGATATGGTGGAAGCATTGTAGAAGGATGAGATTGAATGGATAGAAACAGACTGTTTCCAATAGCTATGGGATATAGAATGAATGGCCAGCGAGACAGGATTAACTGTAAGCGATTTTAAAATATACCTGTAGAAACTTTGGAACCTTGAGAGTTGGTGCCGTGGAAGCTACCACCAGGTTTAGTGATCAGGGCACGTGTGCAGTCAAGATTAGACTGGATAAGTGCAAGATGGGGTAAATATTGACAAGGACGATTTGGACAAAGTGGCCCATTTCCACCTTGTAATTTCTGTCCAGCTAGTGAGGAGTTCAATCCATGTTGTACAGATATAGAGTGCAGATATAGAGATTAGTACAAATATAGAGAGTTGTACAGATATAGAGAGTAGTCCAGATATAGAGAGTGCAGATATAGAGTTGTACAGATATAGAGAGTTGTACAGGTATAGAGAGTTGCACAGATATAGAGTTGTACAGATATAGAGAACACAGATATAGAGAGTTGTACAGATATAGAGAGTTGTGCAGATATAGAGAGTTGTACAGATATAGAGAGTTGTACAGATATAGGCAGTGTACAGATGTAGAGAGTTGCACAGATCTAGAGAGTTGTACAGATATAGAGAGTACAGATATAGAGAGTAGTACAGATAAAGAGAGTTGTATAGATGTAGAGAGTTGTAGAGATATAGAGAGCATAGATATGGAGAGTTGACAGATATAGAGAGTTGTAAGAATATAGAAAATGCAGATATAGAGAGTTGTACAGTATAGAGTTTTTTGATTTGATTTGATTTATTATTGTCACATGTATTAACATACAGTGAAAAGTATTGTTTTTTGCATGCTATAGAGACAAAACATACCGTTCATAGACAAGGAAACAAGAGAGTGCAGAATGTAGTGTTACAGTCATAGCTAGGGTGTAGAGAAAGATCAACTCAATGCAAGATAAGTCCATTCAAAAGTCTGACAGCAGCAGGGAAGAAGCTGTTCTTGAGTCGGTGGTATGTGACCTCAGACTTTTGTATCGTTTTCCCGAAGGAAGAAGGTGAAAGAGAAAATGCGTGGAGTCCTTAATTATGCACTGCTTTGTCGAGGCAGCATGAAGTGTAGACAGAGTCAATGGATGGGAGGCTGGTTTGCGTGATGGATTGGGCAACATTCATGACCTTCTGTAGTTCCTTGCGGTCTTGGACAGAGCAGGAGCCATACCAAGCTGTGATACAACCAGAAAGAATGCTTTCTATGGTGCATCTGTAAAGGTTGGTGAGAGTCGTAGCTGACATGCCAAATTTCCTGAGTCTTCTGAGAAAGTAGAGGCGTTGGTGGGCTTTCTTAACTATAGTGTCAGCATGGGGGAACCAGGACAGGTTGTTGGTGATCTGGACACCTAAAAACTTGAAGCTCTCAACCCTTTCTACTTCGTCCCCATTGATGTCGACAGGGGCATGTTCTCCTTTACACTTCCTGAAGTCGATGACAATCTCCTTCATTTTGTTGACATTGAGGGAGGGATTATTTTTGCCGCACCAATTCATCAGATTCTCTATCTCATTCCTGTACTCTGTCTCAGCATTGTTTGAGATCTGACCCACTACTGGGGTGTCGTCAGCAAACGTGAAAATCGACTTGGAGGGGAATTTGGCCACACGGTCATAAGTGTATAAGGAGTATAGTAGGGGGCTGAGAACACAGCCTTGTGGGGCACCAGTGTTGAGGATGATCGTGGAGGAGGTGTTGTTGCCTACCTTGCTGATTGTGATATGTGAGTTAGGAAGTTCAGGATCCTGTTGCAGAGGGAGGCCCAGTTTGGATATGAGTTTCATGGGAATAATAGTGTTGAAGGCAGAGCTGTAGTCAATAAATAAGAGTCTGACAAAGATGTCCTTGTTATCTAGGTGTTCCGGGGTTGAGTGCAGGGCCAGGGAAATGGCATCTGTTGTGGACCTGTTGCGGCGGTAGGCGAACTGTAGTGGATCCAGGTAGTCCGGGAGGCTGGAATTGATTTGTGCCATGACTAACCTTTCGAAGCACTTCATAATGATGGATATCAGAGCCACTGGCCGAAAGTCATTAAAGTACGTTGCTTGGTTTTTCTTAGGTACTGGGATGATGGTCATCTTCTTGAAGCAGATGTCTGTGAATACCCCCGCCAGCTGATCCGCGCAGATCTGAGTGTACGTCCGGGCACCCCATCTGGGCCAGTCACACTCCGTGGGTTGACCTTCAAGAAAGCTTCTCTGATATCTGCAATGGTGACCCCAGATACAGGTTCATCCAGTGCTTCCAGGGTGGAGGACATGCTCTCGCTGACCTCTTGCTCAAAACGGGCATAGAATGCATTGAGCTCATCAGGGAGGGGTGCATTGGAGCGGCAATTTTACACGCCTTCATCTTGTAGCCTGTTATGTCTTGCAGACCTTGCCATAGTCGGCGGGGTCGGTGTGGCTAGCCTGGGACTCTAACTTGGTCTGATACTGTCTTTTGGCAACTTTGATGGATCTCCTTAGATCGTATCTGGCTTTCTTGTATAGGTCAGTTTAGCCTGACTTGGACACCTCAGACCTGGACTTCAGCAAGCAGTGGATATCCCTGTTCATCCATGGTTTCCGGTTGGGGAACACACGGATTTGCTTCTTTGTCACACAGTTTTCTACACACTTACTAATGAAGTCAGTTGTGCAGATATAGAGAGTTGTACAGATAGAGGGAGTACAGTAATAGAGAGTACAGATATAGACAGTTGTACAGGTATAGAGAGGTTAACACATAAAGGGAGTTGTACAGATATAGACAGTACAGATCGAGCGAGTGCAGAGTTAGAGTTGGACAGATATAGAGAGCTGTACAGATATAGAGTGCAGATATAGAGAATTGTACAGATATGGAGAGTTCTACAGATATAGAGAATACAGATATAGAGAGTACAGATAGAGAGAGAGCAGATATAGAGAGTTGTACAGATATAGATAATTATACAGATATAGAGAGTTGCAAAGATAGAGTTGCACAGATATAGAAAGTACAGATATAGAGCGTTGTACAGATATAGAGAGTTGTACAGATATAGAGAGTGCAAATATAGAGAGTTGTACAGATATAGAGAGCTGTACAGACATAGAGAATTGTACAGATACAGAAATTTGTACAGATATAGAGAGTGCAGATATAGAGAGGTGTACAGATATAGAGAGTTGTACAGATATAGAGTTGTACAGATATAGAGAGTTGCACAGATGTAGAGAGTACAAATATCGAGAGTTGCACAGATATAGAGTTACATAGACATAGAGAGTGCAGATATAGAGTTACATAGACATAGAGAGTGCAGATATAGAGAGTTGTACAGTTGTAGAGAGTTGTAGAGATATAGAGCGTTCTACAGATATGGCAAGTACAGATATAGAGAGTTGTACAGATGTAGAGAGTACAGATATAGAGGGCCCGATTTAACCAACAAGTTGTGCCCATTTTTGGGCACGAAAACGTGGTAAACCCAGGCGTGAGGTGAGTAGCACAATCCGCCATTGCCTCCTTGCCTATTCCCCCTTTACCAAGCGCCTAAAATGGCCGCGATCGGCACCGCGCCCGAAACGGGTGCGACATCAAGTTAAATGCATTTGCATGCATTTAAATTGATTTAATGGCTGGACGCCCAAACCTACCGGCATTTCCCCCTTTACCACCGCATTCACCCGTCCAGATTGGGCACGAAACAGACATGCTCAGCAAAGGTCTGTTTCGGGCGCTCCAGCTTCTGAAGAGGTAAGCTCAGAGCTTCCAGTGGCTCTCTGACTCAGATCGGTGGGGGCAAAGGGAGCAAGGGGCCGCGATCGGTCTGGGTAGTGGGGGGAAGGCGGGGGGATAAGGGGGACAGTAATGTTGTGGGGGTGGATCAATGTCTGTGGGAGCCGGGGAGGGGAGGGGGGGGGAGGGGGGTGGGCGGCATTATCAGGGCCGGGAGCGATGTGGTAGGGATGCATTTTTCAAAAAATTTTTTACTGCGCATGCGCAGTTGAAGGCTCCAATCAGAGCAGCAGCGCTTCGGGTCTGATAAGCCCCACCCACAGGCTTCTGTGTCGCGATTCAATTTACTGCTTTTTTTTCAGGCAGAGCATCTGAGAACATGTTTACAAGTCAGATCTGGAACACTCCCAGAATCAGCACTTAGAATCCAAATCGTAAAATCGGGCCCAGAGAATGTAGATATAGAGAGTTATACAGACATAGAGAGATGTACAGATAGAGGCAGTACAGTTATAGAGAGCACAGATACAGAGAGTTGCACAGGTATAGAGAGGTTTACAGACATAGGGAGTTGTAGAGATATAGAGAGTACAGATATAGAGAGTTGTACAGATATGGAGAGTAGTACAGATAGAGAGAGAGCAGATATAGAGAGATGTACAGATATAGAGCATTATAAATATATAGAGAGTTGTACAGATATAGAGAATACAGATACAGAGAGTTGTACAGAAATACAGAATTGCACAGATATAGAGAGTTGTACAGATATAGGGAGTACAGATATAGAGTTTTACAGATATTGAGAGTCGTACAGATATAGAGTCGTACAGATGTAGAGAGTACAGAAATACAGAATTGCACAGATATAGAGAGTTGTACAGACATAGAGAGTACAGATATAGAGTTTCACATATATAAAGAGTTGTACAGATATAGAAAGTTGCACAGATGTAGAGAGTTGTACAGATAGAGAGTTGTACAGATGTAGAGAGTTGTACAGATATAGAGAGTTGCACACATTTGGAGAGTTGTAAGAATATAGAGAGTGCAGATATAGAGAGTTGTACAGATATAGAGAGTTGTATAGATATAGAGAGTTGTACAGATATAGAGAGTCGCACAGTTATCAAGAGTTGTGCAGATATAGAGAGTTGTATACATATAGAGAGTTGGACAGATATAGAGAGTTGCACAGTTATCAAGAGTTGTGCAGATATAGTGAGTTGTAAACTCTTCATCTGTACAGAGTTGTACAGATATAGAGAGTTGTAAACTCTCTTCATCTGTACTCCCTATATCTGTACAACTCTCTATAAATGTACAACTCTCTCTATCCATACAACTCTCTATGTCGGTATGCTATATCTGTACAACTCTGCATACCAGTAGAACTCTTTATATCTGTACAATTCTCTATGTCTGTACTCTCTATATGTATACAACTCTCTATACCTGTACAACTCTCTATATCAGCACAACTCTCTATATCTATGGTTTCTATGTATGTACAACTCTCTATATCTGTACAACACTCTAAATCTGTACTCTCTATATCTGAACAACTCTCTATATCTGTACAGCTCTCTATATCTTTACTTTCTATGTATGTACAACTCTCTATATCTGTACAACACTCTAAATCTGTACTCTATATCTGTACAAATCTCTACATCTGTACAACACTTTATATCTGTACAACTCTCAGTATCTGTAGAAATCTCTACGTCTGTACAAATCTCTATATCTGTACAACTCTATATCTGTACAACTCTCTATATCTGTACAAATCTCTATATCTGTACAACTCCCTATATCTGTACAACTCTCTATATCTGTACAAATCTCTAATCTGTACAACCCTCTATATCTGTACAACCCTCTATATCAGCACTCTCTGTATCTGTATAACTCTCCATATCTGGACAACACTCTATATCAGTGCAACTCTCTATATTTGTACAACTCTCTACACCTGTACTCTCTATTTCTATACAACTCTCGATATATCTGTACAATTCTCTATATCTGTACAACTCTCTTCATCAGTACTCCCTATATCTGTACAACTCTCTATATATGTACAACTCTCTCTATCCATACAGCTCTCTATGTCGGTACGCTATATCTGTACAACTCTGCATTCCAGTAGAACCCTTTATATCTGTACAACTCTCTATGTCGGTACTCTCTATATGTATACAACTCTCCATATCTGTACAACTCTCTATATCTGTAACACTCTATATCTGTACAACTCTCTATATCTGTACTTTCTATGCATGTACAACTCTCCATATTTGTACAAAACTCTAAATCTGTACTCCCTATATCTGCACAACTCTCTACAACTGTACAACTCTCTATATCTGTACAACTCTCTGTATCTGTACAAATGTCTATATCCGTACAAATTCTATATCTTTACATCTGTTTTTATCTATACCCTCTACATCTGTACAACTCTATATCTGTACAACTCTCTACATCAATACTCTCTATATCTGTACAACAATCTAAATCTGTACTCTCTATATCTGTACAACAATCTAAATCTGTACTCTCTATATCTGTACAACTCTCTATATCTGTACAACACTCTATATCTGTACAAATCTCTATATCTGTACAAATCTCTATATCTGTACAACTCTCTCTATATTTGGACAACTCTCTTTAACTGTACAAATCCCTATATCTGTACTCTCTATGTCTGTACAACTCTCTATATCAGTACTCTCTGTATCTGTACAACTCTCTATATCTGCACAAATCTCTGTATCTGTATTCTCTATATCTGTACAAATCTCTGTATCTACACAAATCTCTATATCTGTACTCTATGTCTGTACAACTCTCTTTTTCTGTACTACTCTCTATATCCGTACTCTCTGTATCTGTACAACTCTCAGTATCTGTACAAATCTCTATATCTGTACAACTCTATATATCTGTATTCTCTATATCTGTACAACTCTATATATCTGTATTCTCTATATCTGAACAACTCTATATATCTGTACAAATCTCTATATCTGTACAAATCTCTACATCTGTATTCTCTATGTCTGAACAACTCTATATATCTGTACAACTCTCTTTATGTTTGTACAACTCTCTCTATCTGTACAACTCTCTATATCTATACAACTCTCTATATCTGTACAACTCTCCATATCTGCACAACTCCATATCTGTACAACTCTCTATATCTGTACAACTCTCTATATCTGTACAATTCTCTATATCTGTACAACTCTCTAATTCTGTTCAAGTCTCTATATCTGCACAACTCTCTGTATCTGTACTCCCTATATCTGTACAATTCTCTATATCTGTACTCCTCTCTATTTCTGTAAAACACTCTATATCTGTACAACTCTCTATATCTGGACTACTCTCTATATCTGCACAACTCTCTATATCTGTACTCTCTATATCTGTACAACTCTCTATTTCTGTACAACACTCTAGATCTGCACAACTCTCTATATCTGTACTCTCTATATCTGTACAACTCTATTTCTGTAAAACGCTCTATATCTGAACAACTCTCTATATCTGTAAAACCTTCTATATCTGCACTCTCTATGTCTATACAACTCTTTATATCTGTACAACTCTATATCTGTACAACTCTCTGTATCTGGACTACTCTCTACATCTGTACAACTCTCTATAACTGTAGTCTCTATATCTGTACTCTATATCTGTACAACTCTCTGTATCTGTACAATTCTCTGTATCTGTACAACTGTCTGTATCTGTACTCTCTATATCTGTATAACACTCTATATCTGTACAACTCTCTATATCTCTACTCTCTATATCTGTACTCTCTATATCTGTTGTTCTCTCCATACCTGTACAACTCTCCATATCTACACTTGCTATATCTCTACTCTTTGTATCTTTACATCTCTCTATATCTGCACTCTCTAAATCTGTGCTCCTCTCTATAACTGTACAACTCTCCATTTCTGCACTCTCTACATCTGTACAACTTTCTATATATGTACAACTCTCTATATCTGTACAACTCTTTATATCTGTACAATTCTCTATATCTGTACTCTCTATATCTGTACAACTCTCTATATCTGTACAACTCTCTATATCTGTACATCTCTCTATAAATATACAACTCTCCATAACAGTATAAATCGCTATATCTGCACTCTCTGTATCCGCACTCTCTGTATCTACATTCTCTGGCCGTGATTCTCTCATCACGATCCTCAACCTTTCTGGCGGGTCAAGGTGGGAGATGCATGTTGCCGGCCTTGTAACGGGATTTGCGCAGGTGCTGGGATCGCCAGTCAGACCACACTGGAAACCGGCGGGAAGGCAGGTAAGTCAATTGTGTCTTTTTAAAATGTATTTTAAATATGTTTAGCAGGTCATTTTTGGGAACTTTCAGGTCCCGATCAAATCTCCCATCCGGCCAGGAGTACTTCATTCCAGCGGGGTTTACACTGGCTCCCCACGTTCGGGGAACTAGCAGGGGACAGCACCGGAATGAAGGAGGGGGCAATTGGGGCCCCCAGGGGGTCGGGCGGTGGGGGTGTGGTTCCCCCCGGGCATGAGCACCCTGGCAGTGCCAGCCTGTGTCCCTTAGCACTGCCCAAGGGGCAAAGTGCCCATGCCCAGGGGGCACCTTGGCACTGCCCATTGTGCATTGGGCAGTGCCAAGGGGGTGGGGCCTATTGTGGGCAGCGCCTGGGGTGATCAGTGGGGGTGGAGGGACCCGCTGCCACTCTGCAGACAGGTTTGGTCTGGGATGGAGGGAGGGCAGCAATTGGGGGTGGGCTGGGGAGTGGGGGGGTAGCGGTAGGGGTCTGCCGGTGGGGGGGAGGGCACTGCCTCCGGGGAGTCTGCCGGGGTGAGGGGGTGGGGGGATCGCCACTGCTGGAGTTGGTGGGCTGTGCATCGGGGCACTTCAAGATGAGGGGGGTCAGGGCTGGCCCGGGAATTGTTGTGGGGTCAGCGATCGGGCCATGGGGGTGTCTGGAGGAGCAACACGGCGGGGTTCCCGGGCTGGCCAGGATCGGGCTGGCCAGCAAACGGGGAGTCTGACAGATCGGGACCACTGCACATGTGCAGAGTGCCAGAACTGTCAGACACCGGCACAAATAGGCCCCGCCCCCTCGGTTTTTAATGATTCTCACAACTGGGACCTCTGCAGTGAGAAGTCTCACAACACCAGGTTAAAGTCCAACAGGTTTATTTGGTAGCAAACACCACGAGCTTTCGGAGCTCAGCTCCTTCGTCAGGTGAGTGGGAGCTCTGTTCACAAACAGGGCATATAAAGACACAAACTCAATTTACAGAATAATGATTGGAATGCAAGTCTTTACAGCTAATCAAGTCTTAAAGGTACAGACAATGTGAGTGGAGAGAGCACAGGTTAAAGAGATGTGTATTGTCTCCAGACAGGACAGTTAGTGAGATTTTGCAAGTCCAGGCAAGTTGTGGGGATTACAGATAGTGTGACATGAACCCAAGATCCCGGTTGAGGCCGTCCTCATGTGTGCGGAACTTGGCTATCAGTCTCTGCTCAGCGACTCTGTGCTGTCGTTTGTCGTGAAGGCCGCCTTGGAGAACGCTTACCCGAAGATCAGAGGCCGAATGCCCGTGACCGCTGAAGTGCTCCCCAACAGGAAGAGAACAGTCTTGCCTGGTGATTGTCGAGCGGTGTTCATTCATCCGTTGTCGTAGCGTCTGCATGGTTTCCCCAATGTACCATGCCTCGGGACAACCTTTCCTGCAGCGTATCAGGTAGACATTGTTGGCCGAGTATGTACTGTGTACCTGGTGGATGGTGTTCTCACGTGAAATGATGGCAACCGGGTCGATGATCCGGCACGTCTTGCAGAGGTTGCTGTGGCAGGGTTGTGGTGGTCACTGTTCTCCTGAAGGCTGGGTAGTTTGCTGCAGACAATGGTCTGTTTGAGGTTGTGCGGTTGTTTGAAAGCAAAAGTGGGGGTATGGGGATGGCCTTGGCGAGATGTTCGTCTTCATCGATGACATGTTGAAGGCTACGGGGAAGATGTCATACCCTCTCCGCTCCAGGGAAGTACTGGACGACAAAGGGTACTCTGTCCACCGTGTCCCGTGTTTGTCTTCTGAGGAGGTCGGTGCGGTTTTTCGCTGTGGCACGTCGGAACTGTCGATCGATGAGTCGAGCGCCATATCCTGTTCTTATGAGGGCATCTTTCAGCGTCTGGAGGTGTCTGTTGCGATCCTCCTCATCTGAGCAGATCTTGCGTATACGGAAGGCTTGTCCGTAGGGGATGGCTTCTTTAACGTGTTTAGGGTGGAAGCTGGAGAAGTGGAGCATCGTGAGGTTATCCGTGGGCTTGCGGTGCAGTGAGGTACTGAGGTGACCGTCCTTAATGGAGATGCGTGTGTCCAAGAATGCAACCCATTCCGGAGAGTAGTCCATGGTGAGTCTGATGGTGGGATGGAACTTGTTGATGTCATCATATAGTTGTTTCAGTGATTGTTCACCATGAGTCCAAAGGAAGAAAATGTCATCGATGTATCTAGTGTATAGCATCGGTTGAAGGTCCTGTGCGGTGAAGAAGTCTTGTTCGAACCTGTGCACGAAGATGTTGGCATATTGAGGTGCGAATTTGGTCCCCATGGCTGTTCCATGTGTCCGGATGAAGAACTGGTTGTTGAAGGTGAAGACATTGTGGTCCAGGATGAAGCAGATGAGTTGTAAAACTGCATCTGGAAACTGGCAGTTGTCGGCGTTGAGTACTGAGGCAGTTGCAGCAATGCCATCATCGTGGGGGATGTTGGTGTAGAGTGCCGAGACATCCATTGTGACGAGGAGTGCTCCTGGTTCAACTGCTCCATGTGTGCTGAGTTTCTGTAGGAAGTCCGTAGTGTCGTGACAAAAGTTGGGGGTTCTTTGTACAATGGGTTTCAGGATGCCCTCGACTCATTGGAGCCTCAAGCATTGACTCATCGAGCATTGGAATGCTCAGGACTCGCATTCCAATCATTATTCTGTAAATTGAGTTTGTGTCTTTATGTGCCCTGCTTGTGAACAGATCTCCCACTCACCTGACAAAGGAGCAGCGCTCCGAAAGCTAGTGGCATTTGCTTCCAAATAAACCTGTTGGACTTTAACCTGGTGTTGTGAGACTTCTTACTGTGTTTACCCCAGTCCAACACCGGCATCTCCACATCATGACCTCTGCAGAGTACAGAGTGTGGAGATTGGGGTGAGAAGCTGAACTAACAAAACAGTCGTGATTTAGAACAGTTTTCCCGCCAATTCAGCACTTTTGGGAATCGCAGGAATCGCGGCCTCTATATCTGTACTCTCTATATTTGTACAACTTCCTATATCTGTACAACTCTACAGCAGTACAACTCTCTAAATCTGTGCAACTCTCTATATCTGTACAACTCTGTATATCTGTCCAACTCTCCAAATCTGTGCAACTCTCTATATCTGCACTCCCTATATTCTTACAACTCTCTATATCTGTACAACTCTCTATATCTGTATACCTGTCTTTATCTGTACAACTCTCTATATCTGTACAACTCTCTATTTGTGTACTCTCTATATCTGTACAACTCTCTATATCTGCACTCTCCATATCTGTACAACTCTCTATACCTGTACTACTCCCAATATCTGTACTCTCTATATCTGTACAACTCTCAATATTTGTACAGCTCTCTACATCTGTACAACTCTCTACATCTGTACAACTCTCTATATCGGTACAACTCCCTATATATCTGCACTCTCTATATTCTTGCAACTCTCTATATCTATACAACTCTCTATATCGGTACTCTCCACATCTGTACAACTCTCTATGTCTGTACTACTCCCAATATCTGTACTCTCTATATCTGTACAACTCTCTATATCTATACAACTCTTTTTACCTGTACTCTCTATATCTGTACAATTCTCTATATCTCTACAACTTTCTATTTCTCAACAACTCTTTTTACCTGTACTCTCTATATCTGTACAACTCTATATCTGCACAACTCTGCATATCTGTTCAACTCTGCATATCTGCACCACTCTCTGTATCTGTACTCTCTATATCTGTACATATCTCTATATCTGCAAAACTCTCCGTATCTATACAACTCTCTATATCTGCACTGTCTATATCTGCAAAACTCTCTATATCTGGACTACTCTCGATATCTGTACAACTCTGTATCTGTACAACTCTCTATATCTGTACTACTCCCAATATCTGTACTCTTTCTATACCTGTACAACTCTCTATATCTGTACAACTATATATATATCTGTACAACTCTCTATATCTGTACTACTCCCAATATCTGTACTCTCTATATCTGTACAACTCTTTACATCTGTACAACTCTCTATATCTGTACAACTCTGTATATCTGTACAACTCTGCATATCTGCACCACTCTCTGTATCTGTACTCTCTATATCTGTACAAATCTCTATATCTGCAAAACTCTCCATATCTATACAACTCTCTATATCTAGACTTTCTATACCTGTACAATTCCTATATCTGTTCAACTATATATATCTGTACAATTCTCTATGTCTGTACAACTCTGTATTTCTGTATAACTCTCTATATCTGTCCAACTCTCTATATCTGTACTTTCGATACCTGTCCAACTCTCTGTATCTGTACTCTCAGTATCTGTACAACTCTCTATATTTGTACAATTCTCCATATCTGTACATCTCTCTATATCTGTATAGCTCCCCATATCCGTATAACTCAACTCTCTACATCTATACAACTCTCTACCTCTGTACAACTCTCTATATCGGTACAACTCTCTATATCTGCACTCTCTATATTCTTGCAACTCTCTATATCTGTACAACTCTCTATATCTGTACTCTCCACATCTGTACAACTCTCTATGTCTGTACTACTCCCAATATCTGTACTCTCTATATCTGTACAACTCTCTCTATCTGTACAACTCTTTTTATCTGTACTCTCTATATCTGTACAACTCTATATCTGCACAACTCTGCATATCTGTACAACTCTGCATATCTGCACCACTGTATCTGTACTCTCTATATCTGCAAAACTCTCCATATCTATACAACTCTCTATATTTACACTTTCTATACCTGCACAACTCTCTATATCTGTACAACTATATATCTGTACAACTCTCTATGTCTGTACTACTCCCAATATCTGTACTCTCTATATCTGTACAACTCTCTACATCTGTACAACTCTCTATGTCTGTACTACTCCCAATATCTGTACTCTCTATATCTGTACAACTCTCTATATCTCTACAACTCTTTTTATCTGTACTCTCTATATCTGTACAACTCTATATCTGTACAACTCTGCATATCTGCACCACTGTATCTGTACTCTCTATATCTGTACAAATTTCTATATCTGCAAAACTCTCCATATCTATACAACTCTCTATATCTACACTTTCTATACCTGCACAACTCTCTATATCTGTACAACTATATATATCTGTACAACTCTCTATGTCTGTACTACTCCCAATATCTGTACTCTCTATATCTGTACAACTCTCTACATCTGTACAACTCTCTATATCTGTACTTTCGATATCTGTCCAACTCTCTGTATCTGTACTCTCAGTATCTGTACAACTCTCTTTATTTGTATAACTCTCCATATCCGTATAACTCAACTCTCTATATCTATACTCCCTATATCTGTACAACTCTCTATATCGGTACAACTCTCCATATCTGTACATCTCTCTATATTTGTATAACTCTCCATATCCGTATAACTCAACTCTCTATATCTATACTCCCTATATCTGTACAACTCTCTATATCGGTACAACTCTCTACATCTGCACTGTCTATATCTGTAAAACACTCTATACCTGGACTACTCTTGATATCTGTACAACTCTCTATCTCTGCACTCTCTATATCTATACTCTCTATACATGTACAACTCCCAATATCTGTAATCCTTTCTATTCCTGTACAACTTTCTATATCTGTGCTTTCTATAAATGTACTCCCTCTATCTGTACCACTCTCTATATCTGTACAACTCCCTATATCTGTACAACTGTCTATATCTGCACTCTATATTTCTGTATAACTCTCTACATCTGTACAACTCCATACATCAGTACTCTCTATATCTGTACAACTCTCTATATCCTTACAACTCTCTATATCTGTGCAACTCTTTACATCTGTACTCTCTATATCTGTACTTCTCTCTCTATCTGTACTACTCTCTATATATGTACTACTCTCTATATCTGTACAACTCTCTTTATCCGTACAACTCTCCATATCTATACAACTCTCTATATCTGCACTCTCTATATCTGTACAACTCTCTATATCTACACTCCCTATATCTGTACAACTCTCTATATCTGTACAACTCTCTATATCTGCACTGGCTATATCTGCAAAACTCTCTATATCTGAACTACTCTCGATATCTGTACAACTCTCTATATCTGTATAACTCTCTATATCTGTACAACTCTGTATATCTGTACAACTCTCTATCTCTGCACTCTCTATATCTATACTGTCTATACATGTACAACTCCCAATATCTGTAATCCTTTCTATTCCTGTACAACTCTCTATATCTGTGCTCTCTATAAATCTACTCCCTCTATCTGTACCACTCTCTATATCTGTACAACTCTCTATATCTGTACAACTCTCTATATCTGTACAACTCTCTATATCTGTACTCTCTATATCTGTACTCCTCTCTATATCTGTACTACTCTCTATATCTGTACTACTCTCTATATCTGTACAACTCTCTTTATCCGTACAACTCTTTATTTCTGTATAACTCTCTACATCTGTACAACTCCATGCATCTGTACTCTCTATATCTGTACAACTCTCTATATCTGTACTCTCTATATCTGTACTCTCTATGTCTGTACAACTGTCTATATCTGTGCAACTCCCAATATCGTGCAACTCTCTATTTCTATACAGTTATTGAGAGCTGGACATATACAGATATGGAAAGTACGCATATAGAGAGTTGTACAGATATAGAGAGTTGTACAGATGTCGAGAGTTTACAGATATAGAGAGTTGTACAGATGTAAAGAGTTGTACAGATGTAGAGTTGTACAGATGTAGAGATTACAGGTATGAGGAGTTGTACATAGATAGAGAGTTGTAGAGATACAGAGAATTGTTACCATGTAGAACACTGTACAGATATAGAGAGTTGTACAGATATAGAGAGTAAGGAAATAGAGACTTGTACAGATATAGAGAGTTGTCCAGATATAGAGAGTTGCACAGATAGAGAGAGATGTACGGATATGGAGAGTTGTACAGATAAAGAGAGTTCAGATATAGAGAGCTGTACATATATGCAGACATGTACAGATATAAAGGATGAAGATATAGTGAGTTTTACAGATATAACATAGAACAGTACAGCACAGAACAGGCCCTTCGGCCCACGATGTTGTGCCGAGCTTTATCTGAAACCAAGATCAAGCTATCCCACTCCCTATCATCCTGGTGTGCTCCATGTGCCTATCCAATAACCGCTTAAATGTTCCTAAAGTGTTCCTAAAATATAGAGAGTTGTACAGATATAGAGAGTTGTACAGATACAGAGAGTATAGATATAGAGACTTGTGCAGATGTAGGGAATTGTACATATATAGAAAGTACAGATAAAAAGAGCTGTCCAGATATAGAGCGTTGTACAGATATAATGAGTTGTTCAGGAATGGAGAGTTGTACAGATATAGAGAGTACCAACATAGAGAGTTGTACAGATATAGAGTGTCGTACACTTATAGAGAGTTGAACAGATATAGAGGGTTGTACAGCTATAGAGAGTTGCACAGATATAAAGAGTTGTTTTACAGATATAGGAAGTTCTACAGTTATAGAAAGTACAGATATAGAGAGTTGCACAGATATCGAGAGATATCTGAACAAATATAGAGACTTGTACTGATATAGAGATTTATATAGATATAGAGAGTACAGTTGTATAGATATGGAGCGTTGCACAGATATAGAGAGTTGTACAAATATGGAGAGTCCAGATATCGAGAGTTGTACAGATATAGAGAGCTATACAGATATAGAGAGTTGTACACATATGGAGATTACAATTATCGAGAGTCGTACAGGTATAAAGGACTATACAGATATAGAGAGTTAAAATATAGAGAGTTGTGCAGATATGGAGAGTTGTACTGATATAGAGAGTTGTGCAGATATGGAGAGTTGTACTGATATGGAGAGCTGTACAGATACGGAGAGTACAGATAAGGAGAGTTGTGCAAATATAGTGAATTCTACAGGTATGCAGAGTACAGATATAGAGTTGTACAGATATAAAGATTTGTACAGCTATAGAGAGTTGTACAGATATAGAAAGAGCAGATATGGAGAGTGCAGATATAGAGAGTTGTAAGGATGGAGAGAGTTGTGCAGATATACAGAGTACAGGTATAAGAGTTGTACAGATATAGAGCGTCGTGCAGATACAGAGAGTTGTGCAGATATACAGAGTACAGGTATAGAAAGTTGTACAGATATAGATAATTGCAGATATAGAGAGTTGTGCAGATATGCAGAGTTTAGATATGGAGACTTTTACTAATATGGAGAGTTGTACAGATATAGAGAGCTGTACAGAAATAGAGGGTGCAGATATAGAAAGTTGTACAGATATAGAGAGGTGTACAGGTATAAAGAGTTGTACTGATATAGAGAGTTGTACAGATATAACGAGTTGCACAGATATGGAGAGTACAGATATGGCGAGTTATACAAATGTAGAGAGTTGTACAGATATGGAGAGTACAGATATAGAGACTTGTACAGATATAGGGAGTTGTACAGATATAGAGAGTACAGATTAGGAGAGTGCAGATGTACAGAGTTGTACAGATATAGAGAGTTCTACCAAAATAGAAAGTACAGACATAGAGAGTTGAACAGATATAGAGAATTGTACAGATATAAAAAGTTGTACAAATATAGAGATTTGTACAGATATAGAGAGTTATACTGATGTAGAGAGTTGTACAGATATAGAGAGTAGTACAGATATAGAGTGTTGTACAGTTAAAGAGAGTTATACAGATATAGAGAGTACAGATATAGTGAGTTGTACAGACATAGAGAGCTGTATAGAAATAGAGGGTGCAGATATAGAGAGGCGTACAGACATAGAGCGTTGTACAGGTATAAAGCATTGCACAGATATGGAGAGTACTGATTTGGAGAGTTATACAAATATAGAGAATTGTACATATATGGAGATTACAGATATAGACACTTGTACAATGATGCAGAGTTGTAAGATATAGAGAGTATAGATTAGGAGAGTGTTGATGTACAGAGTTCTACATAGATAGAGAGTTATACAGATATAGAAAATGCATATATGGAGCGTTGAACAGATATAAAGAGTTGTACAAATATAGAGGTTCGCAAATATACAGGACAAGGCTGGCAAAGAAGAAGAGCACTCTGGGGGAAGATGACCTCACTGGGCCTGGAGGTATGGAGTGCATCTACTTCAATGCAAGGAGCGTAGCAAGTAAGACAGACGAACTTAGGGCCTTAATGCTTACGAGGAATTTGGATGTGGTTGCAGTGACAGAGACTTGGTTGAAAGAGGGACAGGACTGGCAGCTGAATATTCCAGGGTACAAGTGTTTTAGGTGAGACAGAGGAGGGGCCAAAAGAGGTGGGGGAGTAGCAGTATTAGTTATAGAGCATATTACAGCGGTGCAGAGGGAGGACAATTCAGAGGGGTCGTGTAACGAGTCACTGTGGGTGGAGCTCAGAAACAGGAAGGGCGCAGTCACTATGTTGGGGGTATACTACAGGCCCCCCAACAGCCCAAGGGAATTGGAAGAACGGATATGTCAGGAGATAATGGATAGGTGCAGGAAAAATAGGGTTGTTGTAGTGGGAGACTTCAATTTCCCTGGTATAGACTGGAAATCGCTGAGAGCTGGGACTCTGAATGGGGTGGAATTTGTAAAATGCGTACAGGAGGGTTCTTTGAAACAATATGTAGATAGCCCGACTAGAGAGGGGGCTATACTGGACCTAGTACTGGGGAATGAGCCCGGTCAGGTCTTCAAAGTTTCAGTAGGGGAACAAGTGGCAAATAGTGACCACAATTCTGTTAGCTTTAGGATAGTGATGGAAAAGGATGAGTGGTGTCCCAAGGGTAAGGTGTTGGATTGGGGGAAGGCTAACTTTAATGGGATTAGGCAGAAATTGGCAGCTGTTGATTGGGAGAGGCTGTTTGAGGGTAAATCCACATCTGGCATGTGGGAGTCTTTTAAGGAACAGTTGTTAGGGCTGCAGGATAGGCATGTGCCTGTAAAAAAGGATAGGAAGGGTAGGATTCGAGAACCGTGGATAACCAGGGAAATTGAGGGATTGGTCAAAAAGAAAAGAGTGGCGTACGTTAGGTCCAGGCAGCTAAAAACGGAGGGAGCTCTGGAGGAATACAAAGAAAGTAGGAAAGAACTCAAACGAGGAATTAGAAGGGCAAAAAGGGGTCACGAAATGCCCTTGGCAGACAGGATTAAGGAGAATCCCAAGGCATTTTATTCATACGTTAGGAACAAAAGGGTTGTCAGGGAAAAAATCGGACCTCTCAGGGACAAAAGTGGGGAATTATGCTTAGAGCCCAAAGAAGTAGGGGAGATCCTAAATGAATACTTTACGTCAGTATTCACAAAGGAGAGGGATGTGTTGACTGGGAGTGTCTCGGAGGGGAGTGTTGACTCGTTAGAGAAAATCTCCATTACAAGGGAGGAAGTGTTAGGTTTTTTAGGGAATATAAAGACTGACAAATCCCCAGGGCCTGATGGAATCTATCCAAGGCTGCTCAGGGAGACGAGAGATGAAATCGCTGGGCCTCTGACGCAAATCTTTGTCTCGTCACTAGACACAGGTGAGGTCCCAGAGGATTGGAGGATAGCTAATGTGGTCCCGTTATTTAAGAAGGGTAGGAAGGATAACCCGGGAAATTATAGGCTGGTGAGCTTGACGTCCGTGGTCGGGAAGTTGTTGGAGAGGATTCTTAAAGATAGGATGTATGCGCATTTAGAAAGGAATAAACTCATTAACGATAGTCAGCATGGTTTTGTGAGAGGGAGGTCATGCCTCACTAACCTGGTGGAGTTTTTTGAAGAAGTGACTAGAATGGTTGACGAGGGAAGGGCTGTGGATGTCGTCTATATGGACTTTAGTAAAGCGTTTGACAAAGTCCCTCATGGTAGGTTGGTGCAAAAGGTTGGATCTCATGGGATAAAGGGGGAGGTGGCTAGATGGGTGGAGAACTGGCTTGGTCACAGAAGACAGAGGGTGGTAGTGGAAGGGTCTTTTTCCGGCTGGATGCCTGTGACTAGTGGTGTTCCGCAGGGCTCTGTATTGGGACCTCTGCTGTTTGTGATTTATATAAACTATCTGGAAGAAGGTGTAACTGGGGTGATCAGTAAGTTTGCGGATGACACGAAAATGGCTGGACTTGCAGATAGTGAGGAACATTGTCAGAGGCTGCAGAAGGATATAGATAGGCTGGAAATTTGAGCAAAGAAATGGCAGATGGAGTTCAATCCAGATAAATGCGAAGTGATGCATTTTGGTAGAACTAACATGGGGGGAGCTATACGATAAATGGCAGAACCATAAAGGGTGTAGATACGCAGAGGGACCTGGGTGTGCAAGTCCACAGATCCTTGAAGGTGACGTCACAGGTGGAGAAGGTAGTGAATAAGGCATATGGCATGCTTGCCTTTATAGGACGGGGCATAGAGTATAAAAGTTGGGGTCTGATGTTGCGGTTGTATAGAACGTTGGTTCGGCCGCATTTGGAATACTGCGCCCAGTTCTGGTCGCCACACTACCAGAAGGACGTGAAGGCTTTAGAGAGAGTACAGAGGAGGTTTACCAGGATGTTGCCTGGTATGGAAGGGCTTAGTTATGAGGAGCGATTGGGTAAACTGGGATTGTTCTCACTGGAAAGATGGAGGATGAGGGGTGACCTAATAGAGGTGTATAAAATTATGAAAGGCATAGATAGGGTGAATGGTGGGAAGCTTTTTCCCAGATCGGTGGTGACGTTCACGAGGGGTCATAGGTTCAAGGTGGGGGGGGGAGGTTTAACACGGATATCAGAAGGACATATTTTACGCAGAGGGTGGTGGGGGCCTGGAATGCGCTGCCGGGCAAGGTGGTGGAGGCGGACACACTGGGAACGTTTAAGACTTATCTAGATAGCCACATGAACGGAGTGGGAATGGAGGGATACAAAAGAATGGTCTAGTTTGGACCAGGGAGCGGCGCGGACTTGGAGAGCCGAAGGGCCTGTTCCTGTGCTGTATTGTTCTTTGTTCTTTGTTTGTTTATATATAGAAAGTTGTACTGATATAGAGCATTTTACAGATGTACTACCTTCTGGTAGTGTGGCGACCAGAACTGGGCGCAGTATTCCAAATGCGGCCGAACCAACGTTCTATACAACCGCACCATCAGACCCCAACTTTTATACTCTATGCCCCGTCCTATAAAGGTTATAGAGAGTTGAACAGATATAGAGGGTTGTACAGACACAGAGAGTTGTACAGATATAGAGAATAAAGAGAGGAGAGTTGTATAGATATGGATAGTACAGACATAGAGAGTTGTAGAGAGTGCAGATATAGAGAGTTGTACAGATATAGAGAGTAGTACAGATATAGTGTACAGATAAAGAAGGTTGTATAGATATAGAGATCAGAGATATAGTGAGTTGTACAGATATAGAGAGCTGTACGGATATAGAGGGTGCAGATAAAGAGAGTTATACAGATATGGAAAGTTGTACAGATATAGAGAGTTGTACAGATATAAAGAGTTGCACAGATTTTGAAAGTACAGACATAGAGTTGAACAGATATAGAGAATTGTACAGATATGGAGAATTGTACAGATATAGAGTTATAGGGAGATGTACAGAAATCTCTATATTTGTACAACTCTTTATATCTGTTCAACGCTCCATATCTGCACTTTCTATATCTGTATAGCTCTATATATGTATATATATACATATACAACTCTGTACATAGTGTTCTGCAGATATAGAGACTACAGATATAGAGAGTTTTACAGATATAGAGAGTTGTACAGCTATTGAGAGTTGTACAGACATAGAGAGTGCAGATATAGAGAGTTGTACAGAAAATGTGTGCTGTGCAGATAGAGAGAGTTATACAGACATGGAGAGTACAGGTGTGGAGAGTTGTTTAAATATAGAGAGGTTTACAGATATAGAGAGTACTGATATCGGGAATTGTACAGATATAGAGAGTACAGACATGGAAACTTATACAGATAGTGAGTGTTGTACAGATGTAGAGAGTACAGATGTAGAGAGTTGTACAGATATTGCGAGTTGTACAGATATAGCGTGTTGTACAGATACAAAGAGTACAGTTAGAGTAAGTATTCCAGATACAGAGAGTTGCAAAGATATAGAGAGTTGTATAGATATAGAGAGTTGTACAGATCTGGAGAGTTGTACAGATATAGAGAGTACAGATATAGAGAGTTGTACGGATATAGAGAATATAGACATGGAAAATTGTACAGATAGAGAGGGTTGTACAGATATAGAGAGTTGTACGGATATAGAGAATACAGACATGGAGAATTGCACAGATATAAAGAGTTGTACAGATATTGCACGTTGTACAGATATAGCGCATTGTACAGATATAAACAGTACAGTTAGAGCAAGTATTCCAGATATAGAGAGTTGTACGGATATAGAGAGTTGTACAGATATAGACAGTACAGATATAGAGAGTTGAACAGATATAGAGAGTACAGATATAGAGAGTTGTACAGATATAGAGAGTACAGATATAGAGAGTTGTACAGATATAGAGTACAGATATAGAGAGTTGTACAGATATAGAGAGCTGTATAGATATAGACAGTACAGATATAGAGAGTTGTACAGATATAGAGAGCTGTATAGATATAGAGAGTACAGATATAGAGAGTTGAACAGATATAGAGAGTACAGATATAGAGAGTTGTACAGATATAGAGAGTACAGATATAGAGAGTTGTACAGATATAGAGAGTACAGATATAGAGAGTTGTACAGATATAGAGAGCTGTATAGATATAGACAGTACAGATATAGAGAGTTGTACAGATATAGAGAGTGCAGATAAAGAGAATTGTACGGATATAGACAGTTGGACAGATATGGAGAGTACAGGTATAGATAGTTGTACCGATAGAGAGAGTTGTACAGATTTAGAGAGTACAAATATAGAGAGGTGTGCGGATATAGAGACTTGTACATATATAGAGAGTACAGATAAAGAGAGTTGTACAGATATAAAGATGTTGTAAAGATATAGAGAGGTACACAGATATAGAGAGAACAGTTACAGACAGTTGTACAGATATAGAGAGTTGTACAGATATATAAAGGTGTACAGATATAGAGAGTACAGATATAGAGAATGCAGATATAGAGAGTTGCACTGATATAGAGAGTTGTACAAATATAGAGAGTTGTACAGATATATAGAGGTGTACAGATATGAAGGATTGTACAGATATAGAGAGTTGTACAGATATAGAGAGTTGTACAGATGTAGAGAGTACAGATATAGAGAGTTGTACAGATATATAGAGGTGTACAGATGTGAAGGATTGTACAGATATAGAGAGTTGTACAGATGTAGAGAGTACAGATATAGAGAGGTGTACAGATATAGAGATTTGTACAGATATAGAGAGGTGTACAGATAGAGAATGTTGTACAGATGTAGAGGGTTATACAGATATAGAGAGTTGAACAGATATAGAGAGTACAGATATAGAGAGTTATACAGATATAGAGAGTACAGGTATAGAGAGGTGTACAGATATAGAGAGTTGTACAGTTACAAAGAGTGCAGATATTGAGAGTTGTACAGCTGTAGAGAGTTGTGCAGATATAGGGTGTTGGGCAGATGTATAGATTTGTACAGATGTAGAGAGTTAGACAGATATAGAGAAAGCTTCAGATATAGAGGGTACAGATAAAGAGAGTTGTACAGATATGGAGAACTCTTCATATATCAAGGGTGGAGATATAGAGAGTTGTACAGATATGAAGTATTGTACAGATATAGATTGTACAGATATAGAGAATACAGATATAGAGAGTTGTACAGATATAGCGTGTTGCACAGACATAGAGAGTACAGTGAGAGCAAGTTTTACAGATATAGAAAGTTGTACAGATATAGAGAGTTGTACAGATATAGAGAGTTGTACAGATTTAGAAAGTATACATATAGAGAGCTGTACAGATATGGAGAGTGGAGATAAAGAGAGTTGTACAGATATAGAGAGTTGTAGAGATATCGAGAGTTGTTCCGATATAGAGGGTGCAGATGTGGAGAGTTATACTGATATAGGGGGCGATTCTCACAAATTGGCAGGAAATCTTTTCTAAATCCTGACTGTTCTGACTGTTCAGTTTCTCACCCTAATCTCCGCACTGCAGAGGGCCCAATTGTGAATATCACGCTCGGGGGGCGGGGCCAAAGAGCCTGAAATAGGGGGGGATGAGCGGGAACCCGCACATGCGCACATCACAGGGGGTCACGGAAAATACCTCCCAGCATCCAGATCACTGCCATCCAAACCCCACACACATCGCTGGCCTCATTGCTGGCCCCACAACCGCCCCCCCCACCCCCCCCCCACCCCCCCCGGCCCACAGAGACATCGCTGGCCTCATTGCTGCCCACCCCCCCCCTCTCCCCCCGTCTCCCCCCACACACATCTTGGCCTCATCGCTGGCCCCCCACAACTCCCCCCCCAACATACATCACTGGCCCCCCCACAACTCCCACTACACACATCACTGGCCTCATCGCTGGCCCCCACAATCCCCCCCACACACACTGCTGGCCTCATTGCTGCTGACACCACCCCACCACCCCCCCACCCCCCCCCCCCCCCCCTCTGTCTTCCCCCACACACAGACATGGCTGCCCGCTCACCTCATTCCCCCATGGATCTGGATAATGTGGGAACGCAATCCCTCCATCCCCTTAAACATACTGTCCTCACCGCTGCCCTGCAGAGAACTAGTGTTGTGCTGATATGCCCAACCCCAGCTTGTGATCATTCTCTCTCTTGAATGGGAGTCTTGAGTATTGCACCCACCCCTCGCCCCCCGCCCGGCCCCCGCGGACACAGCAGCTTATCGATTAGAAGCCCTGAGTATTGCACCCCGCCTGGACACAGCAGCCTATTGAATGGCAGCCAATCAGCACCCCGAGGGATGAATGACACTCAACTGAATGCAGCCTTCAAAATCTCTCACAAGCATTTGTTGCCAACGGGCCCCTGACTGGCCACACTCACTGCCCCCGCACTCCCCTGACTGGGCACACTCACTGCCCCCGCACTCCCCTGACTGGCCACACTCACTGCCCCCGCACTCCCCTGACTGGGCACACTCACTGCCCCCGCACTCCCCTGACTGGCCACACTCACTGCCCCCGCACTCCCCTGACTGGCCTCACTCACTGCCCCCGCTCTCCCCTGACTGGCCACACTCACTGCCCCCGCACTCCCCTGACTGGCCACACTCACTGCCCCCGCACTCCCCTGACTGGCCACACTCACTGCCCCCGCACTCCCCTGACTGGCCTCACTCACTGCCCCCGCACTCCCCTGACTGGGCACACTCACTGCCCCCGCACTCTCCTGACTGGCCACACTCACTGCCCCCGCACTCCCCTGACTGGCCTCACTCACTGCCCCCGCACTCCCCTGACTGGGCACACTCACTGCCCCCGCACTCCCCTGACTGGGCACACTCACTGCCCCCGCACTCCCCTGACTGGCCTCACTCACTGCCCCCGCACTCCCCTGACTGGGCACACTCACTGCACCCGCACTCCCCTGACTGGGCACACTCACTGCCCCCGCACTCCCCTGACTGGGCACACTCACTGCCCCCGCACTCCCCTGACTGGCCTCACTCACTGCCCCCGCACTCCCCTGACTGGGCACACTCACTGCACCCGCACTCCCCTGACTGGCCACACTCACTGCCCCCGCACTCCCCTGACTGGCCACACTCACTGCCCCCGCACTCTCCTGACTGGCCACACTCACTGCCCCCGCACTCCCCTGACTGGCCACACTCACTGCCCCCGCATTCCCCTGACTGGTCACACTCACTGCCCCCGCATTCCCCTGACTGGTCACACTCACTGTACCCGCATTCCCCTGACTGGCCACACTCACTGCACCGGCACTCCCCTGACTGGCCACACTCACTGCACCCGCACTCCCCTGACTGGCCACACTCACTGCACCCGCACTCCCCTGACTGGCCACACTCACTGCACCCGCACTCCCCTGACTGGCCACACTCACTGCACCCGCACTCCCCTGACTGGCCACACTCACTGCACCCACACTCCCCTGACTGGGCACACTCACTGCACCGGCACTCCCCTGACTGGCCGCACTCACTGCACCGGCACTCCTCTGACTGACCACACTCACTGCACGGCACTCCTCTGACTGACCACACTCACTGCACGGCACTCCTCTGACTGACCACACTCACTGCACCGGCACTCCTCTGACTGACCACACTCACTGCACGGCACTCCTCTGACTGACCACACTCACTGCACGGCACTCCTCTGACTGACCACACTCACTGCACCCGCACTCCCCTGACTGGCCACACTCACTGCACCCACACTCCCCTGACTGGCCACACTCACTGCACCGGCACTCCTCTGACTGACCACACTCACTGCACCCACACTCCCCTGACTGACCACACTCACTGCACCCACACTCCTCTGACTGGCCACACTCACTGCACGGCACTCCTCTGACTGGCCACACTCACTGCACCGGCACTCCTCTGACTGGCCACACTCACTGCCCCCGCACTCCCCTGACTGGCCACACTCACTGCACCCACACTCCCCTGACTGGGCACACTCACTGCACCCACACTCCCCTGACTGGGCACACTCACTGCACCTACACTCCCCTGACTGGCCACACTCACTGCACCTACACTCCCCTGACTGGGCACACTCACTGCACCTGCACTCCCCTGACTGGCCACACTCACTGCACCTGCACTCCCCTGACTGGCCACACTCACTGCACCCACACTCCCCTGACTGGGCACACTCACTGCACCGGCACTCCCCTGACTGGCCGCACTCACTGCACCGGCACTCCTCTGACTGACCACACTCACTGCACGGCACTCCTCTGACTGACCACACTCACTGCACGGCACTCCTCTGACTGACCACACTCACTGCACCGGCACTCCTCTGACTGACCACACTCACTGCACGGCACTCCTCTGACTGACCACACTCACTGCACGGCACTCCTCTGACTGACCACACTCACTGCACCCGCACTCCCCTGACTGGCCACACTCACTGCACCCACACTCCCCTGACTGGCCACACTCACTGCACCGGCACTCCTCTGACTGACCACACTCACTGCACCCACACTCCCCTGACTGACCACACTCACTGCACCCACACTCCTCTGACTGGCCACACTCACTGCACCCACACTCCTCTGACTGGCCACACTCACTGCACGGCACTCCTCTGACTGGCCACACTCACTGCCCCCGCACTCCCCTGACTGGCCACACTCACTGCACCCACACTCCCCTGACTGGGCACACTCACTGCACCCACACTCCCCTGACTGGGCACACTCACTGCACCTACACTCCCCTGACTGGCCACACTCACTGCACCTACACTCCCCTGACTGGGCACACTCACTGCCCCCGCACTCCCCTGACTGGCCACACTCACTGCACCTACACTCCCCTGACTGGCCACACTCACTGCACCTGCACTCCCCTGACTGGCCACACTCACTGCACCTGCACTCCCCTGACTGGCCACACTCACTGCCCCCGCACTCCCCTGACTGGCCACACTCACTGCACCCACACTCCCCTGACTGGCCACACTCACTGCCCCCACACTCCCCTGACTGGCCACACTCACTGCCCCCGCACTCCCCTGACTGGGCACACTCACTGCACCGGCACTCCCCTGACTGGCCACACTCACTGCACCGGCACTCCCCTGACTGGCCACACTCACTGCACCTACACTCCCCTGACTGGCCACACTCACTGCACCTACACTCCCCTGACTGGCCACACTCACTGCACCTACACTCCCCTGACTGGGCACACTCACTGCACCTGCACTCCCCTGACTGGCCACACTCACTGCACCTGCACTCCCCTGACTGGCCACACTCACTGCACCTACACTCCCCTGACTGGCCACACTCACTGCACCGGCACTCCCGTGATTGGCCACACTCACTGCACCTACACTCCCCTGACTGGCCACACTCACTGCACCCGCACTCCCCTGACTGGCCGCACTCACTGCCCCCGCACTCCCCTGACTGGCCACACTCACTGCACCTACACTCCCCTGACTGGGCACACTCACTGCACCTACACTCCCCTGACTGGCCACACTCACTGCACCTGCACTCCCCTGACTGGCCACACTCACTGCACCGGCACTCCCGTGATTGGCCACACTCACTGCACCTACACTCCCCTGACTGGCCACACTCACTGCCCCCGCACTCCCCTGACTGGCCACACTCACTGTACCGGCACTCCCCTGACTGGCCACACTCACTGCACCTACACTCCCCTGACTGGCCACACTCACTGCCCCCGCACTCCCCTGACTGGCCACACTCACTGCCCCCGCACTCCCCTGACTGGCCACACTCACTGCACCCACACTCCCCTGACTGGGCACACTCACTGCACCTACACTCCCCTGACTGGCCACACTCACTGCACCTACACTCCCCTGACTGGGCACACTCACTGCACCTGCACTCCCCTGACTGGCCACACTCACTGCACCTGCACTCCCCTGACTGGCCACACTCACTGCACCCACACTCCCCTGACTGGCCTCACTCACTGCACCCGCACTCCCCTGACTGGCCACACTCACTGCACCCACACTCCCCTGACTGGGCACACTCACTGCACCTACACTCCCCTGACTGGCCACACTCACTGCACCCACACTCCCCTGACTGGCCACACTCACTGCCCCCGCACTCCCCTGACTGGCCGCACTCACTGCACCCACACTCCCCTGACTGGCCACACTCACTGCCCCCACACTCCCCTGACTGGCCACACTCACTGCCCCCGCACTCCCCTGACTGGCCACACTCACTGCCCCCGCACTCCCCTGACTGGCCACACTCACTGCACCCACACTCCCCTGACTGGGCACACTCACTGCCCCCGCACTCCCCTGACTGGCCACACTCACTGCCCCCGCACTCCCCTGACTGGCCACACTCACTGCCCCCGCACTCCCCTGACTGGCCACACTCACTGCACCCACACTCCCCTGACTGGGCACACTCACTGCACCTACACTCCCCTGACTGGCCACACTCACTGCACCTACACTCCCCTGACTGGGCACACTCACTGCACCTGCACTCCCCTGACTGGCCACACTCACTGCACCTGCACTCCCCTGACTGACCGCACTCACTGCACCCACACTCCCCTGACTGGGCACACTCACTGCACCTACACTCCCCTGACTGGCCACACTCACTGCACCTGCACTCCCCTGACTGGCCACACTCACTGCACCGGCACTCCCGTGATTGGCCACACTCACTGCACCCGCACTCCCCTGACTGGGCACACTCACTGCACCTACACTCCCCTGACTGGCCACACTCACTGCACCTGCACTCCCCTGACTGGCCACACTCACTGCACCGGCACTCCCGTGATTGGCCACACTCACTGCCCCCGCACTCCCCTGACTGGCCACACTCACTGCACCCACACTCCCCTGACTGGGCACACTCACTGCACCTACACTCCCCTGACTGGCCACACTCACTGCACCTACACTCCCCTGACTGGGCACACTCACTGCACCTGCACTCCCCTGACTGGCCACACTCACTGCACCTGCACTCCCCTGACTGACCGCACTCACTGCACCCACACTCCCCTGACTGGGCACACTCACTGCACCTACACTCCCCTGACTGGCCACACTCACTGCACCTGCACTCCCCTGACTGGCCACACTCACTGCCCCCGCATTCCCCTGACTGGGCACACTCACTGCACCGGCACTCCCGTGATTGGCCACACTCACTGCACCTGCACTCCCCTGACTGGCCTCACTCACTGCACCTGCACTCCCCTGACTGGCCACACTCACTGCACCTACACTCCCCTGACTGGCCACACTCACTGCACCCGCACTCCCCTGACTGGCCGCACTCACTGCCCCCGCACTCCCCTGACTGGCCACACTCACTGCACCCACACTCCCCTGACTGGGCACACTCACTGCACCGGCACTCCCCTGACTGGCCACACTCACTGCACCCACACTCCCCTGACTGGGCACACTCACTGCACCTACACTCCCCTGACTGGCCACACTCACTGCACCTGCACTCCCCTGACTGGCCACACTCACTGCCCCCGCACTCCCCTGACTGGCCACACTCACTGCACCGGCACTCCCCTGACTGGCCACACTCACTGCCCCCGCACTCCCCTGACTGGCCACACTCACTGCACCCACACTCCCCTGACTGGGCACACTCACTGCACCTACACTCCCCTGACTGGCCACACTCACTGCACCTACACTCCCCTGACTGGGCACACTCACTGCCCCCGCACTCCCCTGACTGGCCGCACTCACTGCACCGGCACTCCCCTGACTGGCCACACACACTGCACCCACACTCCCCTGACTGGCCACACTCACTGCACCGGCACTCCCCTGACTGACCACACTCACTGCACCTACACTCCCCTGACTGGCCACACTCACTGCACCGGCACTCCTGATGCAGCTGGCCCACTGAGAGCACTTGTTATGTTCTGGTAAGATCTGGTGGGAGTCTGCTAGCACTCTGTATATAGTTCCACTAGAGTCATCACTCTGGGGAAAAGAACTGCTGTCTTTCTCCAACAATCGAGCTGGGTGTTATTGTTGTTGCTGTGGCCTGGAGCTTGGAGCCTGAAACCTGGAGCCTGAAGCCTATGTTTCCCAGCCCTATGTTTCCAGCCCTGTCTCCATTGCTTTCTCTGCCTGCAGTGCTCCATGAAACAGAGTCCAAGCCATCCCTCGGCCTCAGTCAATTCCCTGTCCTGAGCCTTCCTTTGATTCCTGTTTGAGGGACAAAGACGGTTTTCCATTTGCCTTTTTTTTGGGACTTGTGTGAGAACTTTTGTCCCAGCTGGGACTTGTTGAAGCGATGTTCCAGCTGAGACTCATGTGCCCTGAAAGACACGGCCCAGGAAGGTGCAACCCCAGAAGACCCAAGCCAGAAAGGGATGCTTCGGACACTGTAGCTCAGGAAGGTTCAGCCCCGGAAGGTTGTTAACCCAGAAGGTGCAGCCTCAGCAGGTGCAACTTGGGAAGATCCACCCCAGACGGGTGGACCTTGGAACAATGTAGTTGAACTTTGTAAACTTTGGAAGGTGAAACATTGACAGGTGAAGCTCTGGAAGGCAAAGCCTCCAGAATTTCCAAAGACTTTATGGTTGTTAATGGACTGTCTGTTATTGTATCATGTGGTTTTTCATATTGTATTCGTTGGTTGGTTGTTCACCCTTTTCCCTTGCATTATTTGTGGCCCAGGGGGCATTCCCCTCCCCCCTGGATAGAGTAACCCCTGGGGGTGTAACATCTGGTTAGGGAAAGTTCTGGGTGGTGAAGCCCCGGACATAGTAACACCGGAGGGTTCCCATTCTCTGGGAGAACATCCGGAAGTGCAGCCCGGACTGAGTACCCCAGAGAGCCTCCCCCACTGCCCCGGCTGAAAATTCGGAAAGGAGGGTCCGGACAGAGTAGGTCCAGGGTGGCCTCCACTCTTCCCCCCTCTGGCCAAACATCCGTAAGGTGTAACCCCCCGGACATAAGTACCTCTGGAGGGTTGCATCCCCCGGCAGGGGAAAACCCAGAAGGCAGTGCCCTGGAGGGCAATGGATATGCTTCAATGTTTATTTCTGTGTACAGTTTGCTGTGTTGTACTAATGTTTGTAGATTTGTAAATTATGATTTGTAAATTGAGGTGTATTTAGAGGGCAATGCCCTGGAAAACTATAACCAACAATGAACCCTTCCTAAATAGAAGGTAGCAATTGTAGGTTATTGAGAAATGGATGGCGTTAGCCATTGGTAATGTATCTTTCATATTTGTATTTTGAATATTTGTAATTGTTTTGTAATAACGTATTTGTAATGAATAAAAGAGTTACCCCTAATAAGGCAGACTGCTGAGTGCTAGCACCCTGTGCACTACAGTTGGAGCTTGTGGAAAAAAGTAAAGCGATTTTTTGGAGAAGGGACTTCTGCCACCCTGGAAGTTTCCAGGGAGGGAAAACAATCACCCCTGAACCTTCAGCCACTGGGAGAGGAGAGGGAGAGAGGAAGGCGTGGAAAACCGGAGGCCTTGGCCCTGGAGCCCAAGGACCTAGCTCCCAGCTGTGGGAGGGAGGACAGGATCCAGCAAGGAAAAAAACAATCAAAGGACTGAGCTGTTGGGCTGGTGCGCCACTCATCAAAGGTCTGAGCCTACAAAGGAGGGGGGAAAGAAGAAAATCTTTTCCATCTACAGGAGTGGGGGGTGAAGACACCCTGGACTTTTCCTGGGCCCTCAGGGCCAAATACCTAAAGTCCCCCCACCCACTGCTGCTGCCCCCAACACCGGCACGCCCCCTCTCTCCTCCTGACCTGGGGCACTAGCCCACCTCAGTGCCCTGTCCCTCGTCCTCCCTCCTGCTCCTCCATCCCCCTCTCTCCCTCTCTCAAACCAGGGAGGGAGCACCAGAGCCCACACCTACCCCGCCCTCCCTCTCTGCCCCCCCAACACCTGGGCAGAGAACCCCTCCCCCCCAACATACCCACCCTCCCTTCCCTCTTTACCCCCTCTCTGAGCTTCTCATAAAGGCCAGAGAGCCCTCCATCCAACCCTCCCTCCATCCACGGAAAAAAAAGTATTATATCCATCGCACCCTTAACAACATGGTGACAACATCATCGTCGCCGGTGGCAGGGCCTTCCAGGCCCACGTGTGTGGGAGCAGCATCAAAGACCCCTGCCGCTCCCAAGGCCCTGCCACCTTCCGCCTTTTGACCAAACACCTCGGGGTCAAATGCTACGTCCACCCTGACATGACCATTGAGGCCTGCGTCAGGGCAATGGCTGGGATTGTCGGCCCCTCAGCCATTGTAGCGGCCTCAAAAATGTACGGCAAAACCGTGTTTTTCCTGAAGGTCGAGCGGGCGGTCCACCTCGCCTTGGAAAAGGGGCTCGCGGTGGGCGGGACGTTCCTGGAGGTGGATCTTTAGAGGCCATCGCCCAGAGGGTAGTGCTCTCAAACGTCCTGCCCTTCATTACCATGGAGCTCCTCCTCCCCCACCTCCATCTACTGGGGGAGGTCAGGTCCGGGGTGGTGCCGAGCCCGCTCAGCCTTTAGGACCCTTCCCTCAGGTACTCCTTCTGGCGCCAGGTCTATG
The DNA here is from genome assembly GCF_964213995.1 of Mustelus asterias. Taxonomy (NCBI): domain Eukaryota; kingdom Metazoa; phylum Chordata; class Chondrichthyes; order Carcharhiniformes; family Triakidae; genus Mustelus; species Mustelus asterias. Next base: position 63,207,190 of record NC_135813.1, on the reverse strand, counting down.
TCCGCCTGGCCGGGAGGAGTGTCTCGAGGGGGGCTTTAATGTCCCCTTCGATGGGGTAATGTACTGGGTCTTCAGGTCCACAAACGGCATGCGGTGCCATGCCTGTAAGGAGGTGGGGCACATCCGAAAGGACTGCCCTGCCCCCAAGGCCACCGACCCTCACACCAAGGCGGCCACAGCTGGCACCACAGACCCCTCTCTTCCTAACCAAGTACCACCTGGCCCCCCCACAAGGGGAGGCCACACCGGCAGCTGCTGCCACCTTGGCTGCCGGCGGGGGGGGAGGAGCAGAGCCTCCACGAGGCCAGAAGGCCATGAAAAAGAAAAAGGGGAGGGGAACGGAACCCCGACCCCCACTACCCCAGTCACCCCAGCAGCCGACTCGGGGAAAAGTAACATCTCCAGCCCCCCTCCCAAACCATCTACCGGGCCCGTTGATGCCTCAGCTTACCCCCTCTCTTCCCGGGTCCGGGCATGGGGGGGGAGGAGGTGGGGGGCGCGCGACCCCGAACCGGCATGAACAACGCCTCCCGGGGAGGGGAAGGAAAAGCCCAAGGGGCGGGGCAGGAAGGAGAGGGGCAGAGTGCGAGGGGCATCCCCTGCCAGCAAGATGCCCCTCAAGAAAAGGTGCTACACCTCAGGGGAGGGGGACCCCAAGATCAGTGGGACTCCCCACACCCCCTCCCCTAGCATGGAGGTGGTGGCGCCCATCTCCCCGTTTACACCATCCTCTGCCCCACCCCCACCCATTTTTGTGCCTTGGCCCCAGAGCGGGGGCAAGAGAAAGTAAAAGGATAAAATTAAACACGTGCTGCCGCAGTCCCCCAAGTGGGACTCCCTGGGGCCGGGGTGCGAGCGGGACCCCCCTGGTTCCGTTCCACCCAGTGCAATTTAGCACCCCGGAGGAGTTTGTTTTTCAGACGCTGGAGGACTGTGGCAGCACCCCGCTGTTTGGATCCCTGGGTGGTGGTGGTGAGGAAACCCCCCTCCCCCCTCTCTGTCCTGACCTTTGACGCTGGGCACCCCCGCTCTCCAACCGGAGTTCTCTCCAGGCTTGTGGGGTGTCCCGGCTTCTGGGGCAGAGTGGGGGACTGAACCCCCGCCACCCTCGGGCCTGGAAGCAAGGGAGGAGCCCGGGAGGAACCCCTCCTCCGCTGATCCTGGGGGTGGGATCGGGGGGGAGCTAGGACTGGTTGGCGGCTCCGTGCCGCCTGCCGTACGCACTGCGGCGGGAGACCCGGAGTCGGAGGGCGACTGCCCTGAGGAGGAGAACTGCTCGATGGTGGGCACCGGGACGGTTTTGGAGTCCCCCGGAGCAAGGTAGGGGACTCCCTCGCGCCCCCCGCTGAGTCGCCCCTCATCCCCCCCAGGGGAATGCAGGGCCTTTGTAAAGGAACACTCTTATCACCCTGACAGCGTCCAACTGGCCCTCGACCGTTGGTCGAACCTGACGCTGCTGATCCGGTCTGCGCAGGCCTGCCCACAAGCTGCGCTGGGCTCGGATGAAAAAGAGCAGTGTCAGTTGCAAGGGTTCCTTACCGGGCTCATGGGGGAGTGGACCGGTGCGTCTTGCGCCACCGCTCCCTCAAACAATTAGATAAGTGGTGAATGGTGACGGGAGCACTAAGCTGCTGATATGAAGGTGACCATAGCCAGCCTCAACGTCAACGGCAGCAGTGAGCCACTCCGCAGAATCCAGAACTTCTCGGTCCTCCGCGACGGGAAGTATGCGGTGTGTTTCCTGTAAGAAGCGTGTACCATTCCAGGAGACGAAGCCCGATGGCTCCTGGTGTGGCGCAGGGGGGGGGGGGGGGGGGGTCTACATGAGCCACCTCACGCTCACTTCCAGTGGGGTGGCTATCTTGTTGGCCCCGCATTTTCAGCCAGAGATCTTGGGGGGTCAAGGAGCCGGTGCCAGGCCGGTTGCTGCACTTGACGGTCCGTGAGGGGGGCATGGTCATTCACTTGCTGAACATTATGCCCTGACCGCTGGGCCGCAGCAAACAACTTTCTACGAGAAAGTGCCCGCTCACCTCGACACCATCGCTGGAGGCGAATGCATCATCCTCAGGGGGGATTTCAACTGTACCCTCAAGGCACGGGACCGCACCGGCCCCTGGCTGCGCACCCTGGTGGTGGTGAAGTTGCGGGACCTGCTCAGGACCCAGAGCTTGGTGGACGTCTGGAGACATCTCCATCCTGGCTCCAGAACCTTCACTTACGGAACGTCCAGACTCGACCGCCTTTACATTTCGAGGGCGCACGTGTCTGGCGTTCCGTCGGCCTCCGTGCGATAGGTGCCGTGCACGGACCACCACCTGGTGTGGGCGGAATTTGTTCTGTCTCGCGTCCGGGGAGGGGTCCGCGTACTGGCACTTCAACAACACGCTGCTGGAGGACGAGCGGTTCCTGGACTCGTTTCGTCGATTCTGGGCCGGCTGGAGAAGGAAGCGGGGAGGCTTCCGCTCCTTGAGGCTCTGGTGGGATGTGGGCAAGACTCACATCCGTACCTTCTGTCAGGAGTACGCGAGAGGGTCGACAAAGAGGCGGAAATCCAGGGTCAAGGAGTTGGAGCGGGAGGTTTTTGACCTGGAGGCATGCCTCAGTCAGCCCGACGCGGACCCGGCCCTGCAGCTGGAGTACAGGGAGAAGAAGGATGCGCTGCGGGACCTACAACTCGTCAGGTCCCTCGGCGCGTACGTGAGGTCGCGGCTCCAGTTCCAAGTGGACCTGGACCGCGGCTCCCCCTTCTTCTACTCGCTGGAAAAAAGGCAGGCTAACAGTCGGCAGCTCCTTACGCTGCTGGCTGACGATGGTTCCCCCGCCTCAGATCCGGAGGGCATCCGGGCTATCGCCTGAAATTACTACACTGCCCTCTTCTCTCCGGATCCGTCCAGCGAGGATGCCCGCTGAGTTTTGTGGGAGGACCTGCCGCAGGTCAGCCCGGAGAGCGTCAGCAGGCTTGAGGCCCCTATAAGCCTGGGGGAGCTGACCGGCGCCCTCGACAGCCTCCAACAGGGCAAGACCCCGAGGCTGGATGGGCTGACCGTGGAGTTCTTCTGGGACGTCCTGGGTAATAACTACGCGGGGGGTCCTGGGGGAGAGTCTTGCCACCAGGGAGATGTCCCTTTCGTGGCGCAGGGCCATCATTGCCCTGCTGCCCAAGAAGGGGGATCTCCGCCTCCTAAGGAACTGGCGCCCGGTCTCCCTCCTCAGCACAGACTGTAAAATCTTCGCCAGGGCTACGGCTTCACGCCTTGGCTCCGCGCTGGACCACATGATCCACCCTGACCAGTCCTACACGGTCCCGGGCCGCTCCATCCATGATAACCTCCATCTTGTCCGGGACCTTATCCACCATTCCCAGAGGGCTGGTCTGTCGAGGCCTTCTTGTCTCTCAATCAGGAGAAGGCGTTCGACAGGGTGGATCATGAGTATCTATTTGGAACTCTGCGGGCATTCGGGTTCGGAACGCACTTTGTCACCCGGATCCGATTACTGTACGCTGCCGCAGAGTGTCTGATTAAGGTTAACGGGTTCCTGATGGCGCCCCTTCGCTTTGGGACAGGAGTACGGCAGGACTGCCCCTTGTCCAGCCAACTGTATTCGATTTGCATGGAGCCATTCCTGCGCCTTTTCTGGAGGAGGTTGTCGGGTTTGGGTCTGTGCAGGCCAGGTGTCGGGGTACATCGGTAAAGGTTGGTGAGAGTCGTCGCTGACATGTCAAATTTCCTTAGTCTTCTGAGAAAGTAGAGCATGTGTTGCTGGTCCGTGTCACAGGGCAGGGACAGACTGCAAAGCAGCACCTGATGTGCCCAGTGACAGCAGATTCCATGCAGCCCATGTCTGAACCTCTGCACCCCGGCCTGGAGCAGCAGCTGCCTCATCTGGTGAGGCCTCAGTCAGCACGTGGTGCACTCCTCCCCCACCCCCGAACACCAGCACTTAGTAGAGTCCCTGACCGCAGCCCGCGGCAAGACAATGCCACTGCAAAGTGCTGTGGAGGGGTGGGGGGGGTGAGCGGGAGCCCTCGAGAATGCTTCCCACAGTCAGCTTCAGTGCTGCTTGGAGGGGGTTGGGGGGAAGCGGGAGTCCCTGACGGAACCTCATCCAGGGAGCTGTGAGAAACGGAAGCCCCCCCCGAACCCGCCCCCCCCCCCTTCAGATGTCACTCATCAATGGGCCAAAACGTGAAGGCAGTCGGAGGAAGGCCACCAGGCATCTCCAAGGCCTACCTGCAACATTTCCGCGCTCCGCTAGCAGCACTTACCTCCTCACGTCAGTTCAAGGCTGCCACGCCAGGTTGCGACTTTTAAATACCGGTTCTGATTCGCGGCAAAATGACATCACGCCGAAGAGGTGGGAGACGCAGACGTGGGCGGAGATTGCCGTGTGTATCCCAATAATGACATGCAAAGGTGGGTAAACTTATGTTAAACAGCGGCCCGCCGGTTTTCAGCGGGTTCCCGGCAGCGCCATTTTTCTCCGGCTGGGAGATGCGCGTGGGTCGAAACAACTGGCAGCGAACCCGTGAAATGGCCCATCGGCGCATCTGCCGGCACGACCCGCCAGAGAAGCGGACGCGGACGGGAGAATCGCAGCCAGAGAGTTCAGCTGTACAGAGTTGTACATATATAGCATACAAATATAGAGAGTTGTACAGACATAGAGAGTGCAGACATAGAGAGTTGTACACATATAGAGAGTTGTACACGTATAGAAAGTTGTACACGTATAGAAAGTTGTACACGTATAGAGAGTTGTACACGTATAGAGAGTTGTACACGTATAGAAAGTTGTACACATATAGAGAGTTGTACACATATAGAGAGAACAGATATGAAGTGTTGACAGATATAGAGACTTGTACAAATATGGAGAGTGCAGCTCTACAGAGCTGTTCAGACATAGGGAATTGTACAGATATAGAGAGAGAGTTGCACAGATATAGAGAGAGACTTGTACAGATATAGGGAGAGCAGATATAGAGAGTTGTACAGATAATGGAGAGTTGTTGAATATAGAGAGTTGTACTAATATAGGGAGTTGCACAGTTCTCAAGAGTTGTACAGACAAAGAGAGTGCAGCTGTACAGAGTTGTACAGATATAGAGATTGTGCAGGTATAGAGGATTATACAGATATAGAGAATGCAGATATAGAGATTGGTAGAGATATAGAGAGCTGTATAGACAGGGAGAGTTGTACAGACAGGGAAGGTTGTACAGACAGGGAGAGTTGTACAGACAGGGAAGGTTGTACAGACAGGGAGAGTTGTACAGACACAGAGAGTTGTGCAGATCCAGAGAGTGCAGCTCTGCAGAGTTCTACAGATGTAGAGAGTTGTAAGATATAGAGAGTACAGATATAGAGAGCTGTACAGATATGGGGAGTTGTGCAGATATCGAGAGTACGGATATGGAGAGTTGTACAAATAGCGAGAGTTGTGCAGATATAGATAATACAGGCAGATATTGATACACTCCGCACCCCAATGCCCCCAGCCACATGCTCCCCACAACCACGGCTCCCCCTGCCCCTCGCCCCCCAATTCCCCCAGCCACATGCTCCCCACAATCACAGCTCTCCCTGCCCCCCAATTCCCCCAGCCACATGCTCCCCACAATCACAGCCCCCCCGCCTCCAATTCCCCCAGCCACATGCTCCCCACAATCGCAGCCCCCCCGCCCCCTAATTCCCCCAGCCACATGCTCCCCACAATCACAGTCCCCAATTCCCCCAGCCACATGCTCCCCACAATCACAGTCCCCAATTCCCCCAGCCACATGCTCCCCACAATCACAGCCCCTCGCCCCCCAATTCCCTCAGCCACATGCTCCCCACAATCACAGCCCCTCGCTCCCCAATTCCCTCAGCCACATGCTCCCCACAATCACAGCCCCTGTCCCCTGCCCCCTAATTCCCCCTGCCACATGCTCCCCACAATCACAGCTCCACCGCCCCCAATTCCCCTGCGCCCTGCTCCCCACAATCACAGACTCCTGCCCCCAATTGCCCAGCCACATGCTCCCCACAATCACACAGCCCCCCGTCCCCCAATTCCCCCAGTCACATGCTCCCCAAAATCACAGCTCTTTGCAAAGTTGAGAGGCTGCAGCAGTGCAATTTGCAAGGGCTTTGTGCACATCCTTCAGCTGGAAGAATGCTGAGTGCACCAGGACCCAGCAGCAGCACATGACCTGAGGTCAGTGCTGAGACCCGGGTCTGTGCTGCAAATCGGACATTGGAGACCCTGCACAGCAACAGCGCCCCCCCCCCCCCCCCCCAGCACACACTCACACAGCCGCCACCAACCCAAGACAGAAAATGGCCGCAACAATGGCCGTAACAAGCGCCTGAATTGGACTTTTATTGAGCATGTCTGTTTCACGCCGATTCGGGATTGGCGAACGCGGTGGTAAAGGGGGAAGTGCTGGTAAAGTTGGGCGTGCAGCCCATTAATTCAATTTAAATTGTCGATGTGCCCATTCGCGTCCATTTTCGGGCCTTGGTAAAGGGGAATCGGTGCGGACGCAGGCGCGGATCGCGCTCTTCGCCTCATGCCCAATTTTTCCAAGTTTTCGCGCACGTAAACAGGCGCAAATTGTTGGTAAAATCAGGACCAGAGAGTACAGATATAGGGAGTTGTACAGATATGGAGAGTACAGATATAGAGATTGTACAGATATAGAGATTTGTACAGATAAATAAAGTTGTACAAATATAAAGAGTTGCACTGATATGGAAAGTACAGATGTAGAGCTGAACAGATACAGAGAGTAAAGATATAGTGCGTTGTACAGAATCATAGAAACCCTACAGTGCAGAAGGAGGCCATTCGGCCCATCGAATCTGCACCGACCACAATCCCACCCAGACCCTACCCCCATATCCCTACATATTTACCCGCTAATCCCTCAAACCTACACATCTCAGGACTCTAAGGGGCAATTTTTAGCATGACCAATCAACCTAACCCACACACCTTTGGACTGTGGGAGGAATCTGGAGCACCCGGAGGAAACCCACGCAGACACGAGGAGAATGTGCAAACTCCACACAGACAGTGACCCAAGCCGGGAATCGAACCCAGGTCCCTGGAGCTGTGAAGCAGCAGTGCTAACCACTGTGCTGCCGTGCTATATAGAGAGTTGTACAGATAGAGAGAGTTGTACATAGCTAGAGAGTTGTACTGATAGAGTGCAGCTGTACTGAATTGTACAGATATAGAGAGAGCAGATACAGAGATATACAAATATAAAGTTGTACAGATATGGAGAGTTAAGATATAGAGATTTGTACAAACATTGAGAGTTGTACATATATACAGAGCTATACAGATATAGAGAGAGCAGATATAGAGAGTTGTCCAGAGTGCAGATATAGAGAGTTGTACAGATGTAGAGAGTTGTACAGATGTAGAGAGTTGTACAGATGTAGAGCATTGTACAGATCTAGACAGTTGTGCAGATATAGAGAGTCGTACAGGTATCGAGAATTGTACAGATATGGCGAGTTGTACAAATATAGAGAGTTGTACAGATGTGGAGAGTACAGATAGAGACTGTTGTGAAGATATAGAGAGTGCAAATATAGAGGTCTGTATAGAGTGTTATACAGATATAGAGAGTTGCACAGATATGGAAAGTGCAGATATGGGGAGTTGTACAAATGTAGAGAACTGTACACATGTGCAGAGTACAGATATAGAAAGTTATACAGATATAGAGACTTCTACCGATGTAGAGAGTTGTATGGATTTTGAAAGTACACATATAGAGTTCTACAGATACAGAAAGTTCTACAGATATAGAGAGTTGTACAGATATGGAGTGCTGTACAAATATAGAGACTGTCCAGATATAAAGAGTTGTACAGATATAGAGACTACATATAGAGCTGTACAGATATAGAGTTGTACAGATATAGGCAATAGTACAGAAATAGAGAGTTGTGCAGTTATGGAGAGTACAAATATGGAGACTTCTACTAATATAGAGAGTTGTACAGATATGTAGATGTACAGATATAGAGAGAGTTGTGCAGATCTAGAGAGTACACGTATAGAGAGTTGTTCAGATATAGAGAGTATTGATACAGAGAGGAATACAGATATGGAGAGTTGTACAAATATGGAGATATTGTACAATATGGAGAGTACAGAAACAGAGAGTTGTAGAAAGATGGAGAGTTGTACACGTATAGAAAGTACAGAAATAGAGAGCTATACAGATATAGAGAGTTGTACAGATACAGAGAGTTGTACACATATAGAAAGTACAGATATAGAGAGCTATACAGATATAGAGGGTGAAGACATATAGATTTGTACAGATATCAGAATTGTACAGATATGGAGAGTTGTACAAATATAGAGAGTTGTACAGATAGAGAGTTGTGAAGATATAGAGAGTGCAGATATAGAGATTTGTACTGGCATGGAGTGTTGTACAAATAAAGAGAGTTGTACTGATCTCAGGAGTACAGACATAGCGAGTTGCACAGATGTGGAGAGTTGCACAGATGTGGAGAGTCGCACAGATGTGGAGAGTCGCACAGATGTGGAGAGTCACACAGATGTGGAGAGTCGCACAGATGTGGAGAGTCGCACAGATGTGGAGAGTCGCGCAGATGTGAAGAGTCGCACAGATTTGATTTGATTTATTATCACATGTATTAACATACAGTGAAAAGTATGGTTTCTTGCGCGCTGTACAGACAAAACATACCGTTCATAGAGAAGGAAAGAGGAGAGTGCAGAATGTAGTGTTACAGTCATAGCTAGGGTGTAGAGAAAGATCAACTTAATGCAAGGTAAGTTCATTCAAAAGTCTGACAGCAGCAGGGAAGAAGCTGTTCTTGAGTCGGTTGGTACGTGACCTCAGTCTTTTGTATCTTTTTCCCGAAGGAAGACAGTGGGAGAGAGAATGTCCGGAGTGCGTGGGGTCCTTAATTATGCTGGCTGCTTTTCCGAGGCAGCGGGAAGTGTAGGCAGGGTCAATGGATGGGAGGCTGGTTTGCGTGATGGATTGGGCTACATTCACAACCTTTTGTAGTTTCTTGCAGTCTTGGGCAGAGCAGGAGCCATACCAAGCTGTGATACAACCAGAAAGAATGCTTTCTATGGTGCATCTGTAAAGGTTGGTGAGAGTCGTAGCTGACATGCCAAATTTCCTTCGTCTTCTGAAAAAGTAGAGGCGTTGGTGGGCTTTCTTAACTATAGTGTCGGCATGGGGGGACCAGGACAGGTTGTTGGTGAAATGGAAACCTAAAAGCTAGAAGCTCTCCACCCTTTCTAATTCATCCCCGTTGATGTAGACAGGGGCATGTTCTCCTTTACGCTTCCTGAAGTCGATGGCAATCTCCTTCGTTTTGTTGACATTGAGGGAGAGATTACTGTTGCCACACGAAAGTACAGATATAGAGATTTGTACAGATATAAAGAGTTGTACAGATATAGAGAGTACGGATATAGAGAGTTGTACTGATATAGAGAGTTGTACTGATATAGAGAGTTGTACAGATATAGAGACTTGTACAGATATAAAGAGTTGTACAGATATAGAGAGTAAGGATATATAGAGTTGTACAGATATAGAGAGCTGTACAGATATAAAGAGTACACATTTAGAGAGTTGTACAGATATAGAGCTTATAGATATGGAGAGTTGTACAAATATAGAAAGGGTTACACATATGGTGAGTACAGATACAGTGAGTTGTACAGATATAGAGAGTTGTTCAAATATAGAGAGGTTTGCAGATGTACAAAGCACAGGTATAGAGAGTCGTATAGAGACTTGATCAGATATAGAGAGTTGTACAGAGATGGAGAGTACAGATATGGAAAGTCACACAAATATGGAGAGTTGTACAGATATAGAGAGTACAATTATTGAGAGTTGTACAGATATAGGGAGTTGTACAAACAGGGAGAGTTGTACAAATATAGAGAGCTGTACAGATATAGAGAGATGATGTGGAGATCCCAGTGTTGGACTGGGCTAAACACAGTAAGAAGTCTCACAACACCAGGTTAAAGTCCAACAGGTTTATTTGGTAGCACAAGCCACAACCTTTCGGATCACTGCCCCTTCATCAGGTAAGTGCGAGTTCTGTTCACAAATAGGGCATATAAAGACACAAACTCAATTTACAAGATAATGGTTGGAATGCGAGTCTTTACAGGCAATCAAGTCTTAAAGGTACAGACAATGTGAGTGGAGAGAGGGTTAAGCACAGGTTAAAGAGATGTGTATTGTCTCTAGCCAGGACAGTTAGTGAGATTTTGCAAGCCCAGATATAGAGAGTACAGATATAGAGAGTCGTACAGATATAGAGAGTACAGATGTGGAGAGTTGTACTGATATGGAGAGTTGGGCATATATGGAGAGTTGTACAGATATGGAGAGATGTACAGATATGGAGAGATGTACAGATATGGAGAGTTGCTCAGATATGGAGAGTTGCACAGATATGGAGAGTTGTACAGATATGGAGAGTTGTACAGATATGAAGAGTTGTACAGATGTGGAGAGTTGTACAGATGTGGAGAGTTGTACAGATGTGGAGAGTTGTACAGATGTCGAGAGTTGTACAGATATTTTGATTTTGATTTGATTTGATTTATTATCATCACATGTATCAACGTACAGTGAAAAGTATTGTTTCTTGCGCGCTACACAGACAATGCATACCGTTCATAGAGAAGGAACTGAGACAGTGCAAAATGTAGTGTTACAGTCATAGCTAGGGTGTGGAGAAAGATCAACTTAATGCAAGGTAAGTCCATTCAAATGTCTGACAGCAGCAGGGAAGAAGCTGTTCTTGAGTCAGTTGGAAGGCGACCTCAGACTTTTGTATCTATTTCCCGAAGGAAGAAGGTGGAAGAGAGAATGTCCGGAGTGTGTGGGGTTCTTAATTATGCTGGCTGCTTTACCGAGGCAGCAGGAAGTGAAGACAGGGTCAATGGATGGGAGGCTGGTGTGCGTGATGGATTTGGCTACATTCACGACCTTTTGTAGTTCCTTGCCATCTCGGGCAGAGCAGGAGCCATACCAAGCTGTGAAACAACCAGAAAGAATGCTTTCTATGGTGCATCTGTAAAAGTTGGAGAGAGTCATAGCTGAGTTGTACAAATAAAGAGAGTTGTACAGATATGGACAATACAGATATAGAGAGTTGTACAGATATAGAGAGTTGTACAGTTATAGAGACTCATACAGATACAGAGAGTTGAGCAGGTTTAGAAAGTATAGATATAGAGTGTGCAGATATAGAGAGTGTACAAATATAGAGAGTTGTGCAGATCTGGAGAATTGTGCAGACATGGAGAGTTGTACAGATATAGAAAGTACAGATATAGAGAGTTGTACAGATATAGAGAGTTGTACAGATATAGAGAGTTGTACAGATATAGAGAGTTGTACAGATATAGAGAGTTGTACAGATATAGAGAGTACAGGTGTAGAGAGTTGTACAAATATTTAGGTTTTGATTTGATTTGATTTATTACTGTCACATGTATTAACATACAGTGAAAAGTATTGTTTCTTGCGCGCTAGAGTGTCGAGAAAGATCAACTTAATGCAAGGTAAGTCCATTCAACAGTCTGACAGCAGCAGAGAAAAAGCTGTTCTTGACCTCACACTTTTGTATCTTTTTCCCAATGGGAGAAGGTGGAAGAGAGTATGTCCGGGGTGCGTGGGGTCCTTAATTATGCTGGCTGCTTTGCCGAGGCAGTGGGAAGTGTAGACAGAGTCAATGGATGGGAGGCTGGTTTGCGTGATGGATTGGGCTATATTCACAACCTTTTGCAGTTCCTTGCCATCTCGGGCAGAGCAGGAGCCATACTAAGCTGTGATACAACCAGAAAGAATGCTTTCTATGGTGCATCTGTAAAAGTTGGTGAGATTCGTAGCTATGGTGTACAAATATAGAGAGTTGTACAGGTATGGAGACTTGTACAGATGCAGAGAGTTGTACAGATTTAGAAAACACAGAAATAAAGTTGTACAGATATAGAGAGTTGTACAGATATAGGAAGTTGTTCATACATAGAGTGTTGTACAGATTAGAGACTTGTGCAGATATAGAGAGTGCAGATATGGAGAGTTGTACAGATATGGAGAGTACAGATATGGAGAGTTGTACAGATAAAGAGAGTTGTATAGAGATGGAGAGTTACACAGATATTGACGGTACAAATATAAAGACTTGTACAGATATACAGAGTTGTACAGATATAGAGAGCTGTACAGATATAGACAGTACAGATATCATAGAAATCATAGAAACCCTACAGTACAGAAAGAGGCCATTCAGACCATCGAGTCTGCACCGACCACAATCCCACCCAGGCCCTACCCCCATATCCCTACATATTTTACCCACTAATCTCTCTAACCTACGCATCTGAGGACTCTAAGGGGCAACTTTTTTAATCTGGCCAATCAACCTAACCCGCACATCTTTGGACTGTGGGAGGAAACTGGAGCACCCGGAGGAAACCCACGCAGACACGAGGAGAATGTGCAAACTCCACACAGATAGTGACCCAAGCCAGGAATCAAACCCAGGTCCCTGGAGCTGTGAAGCAGCAGTGCTAACCACTGTGCTACCGTGCCGCCCACGAGAGTTGTGCATAGAGAGTTGTACAAATATTTTGGTTTTGATTTGATTTGATTTATTACTGTCACATGTATTAACATACAGTGAAAAGTATTGTTTCTTGCGCGCTACACAGACAATGCATACCGCTCATAGAGAAGGAACCGAGAGAGTGCAGAATGCAGTGTTACAGTTCTAGCTAGGGTATAGAGAAAAATCACTTAATGCAAGGTAAGTCCATTCAAAAGTCTGATGACAGCAAGGAAGAAGCTGCTTTTGAGTTGGTTGGTATGTGACCTCAGACTTTTGTATCTTTTTCCCAACGAAAGAAGGTGGAAGAGAGTATGTCCGGGATACGTGGGGTCCTTGATTATGCTGGCTGCTTTTCCAAGGCAGCGGGAAGTGTAGACAGTGTCAATGGATGGGAGGCTGGTTTGAGTGATGAATTGGGCTTCATTCACACCCCTTTGTAGTTTCTTGCGGCTTTGGGCAGAGCAGGAGCCATACCAAGGTGTGATAACAACCAGAAAGAATGCTTTCTATGGTTCCTCTGTAGAAGTTGATGAGAGTTGTAGTGGACATGCCAAATTTCCTTAGCCTCCTGAGAAAGTAGAGGCATTGGTGGGCTTTCTCTACTATAGCATGTATAACTATAGGGTTATGGGGTACAGACAGGAAAGTGGAGTTGAGTCGATAATCAGATTAGCCATGATCCTATTGAGTGGCACAGCAGGCTCAAAGAGGCTGAATGGCCTACTCCTGCCCCTAAGTCATATTTTCGCTCATGTCTGAGTTGGGGGCTTATGGTTTCAGGTCCAACCCTGGAGGCGGGTGCTCCAGGGAGTGCTGCACTGTTGGTGGTGCCGTCCTTTGGAGGAGAGATTGAGTCCATCTCTCAGGTGATTGTCGAAGGCTGCGTGGCAGTACTTTACAGAAACACAAGGGGATCTCCAGAGTCTTCTGGCCAATAATGATCATTCGGTCAACATCACAAAGAATAGATTATCAGGTCATCATAACATTGCTGTTTGTGGGAGCTTGCTGTGCACAAACTGGCTGTTGCATTTCATACGTGAAACAGTTTGGGACACTCTGAAATTGTGGTAGGCGCTATATGAATGCAAAGTTGGAATTTTTCTGATGCCTGAACTTTAAGTTTAATTTTATTTATTTGTGTCACAAGTAGGCTTACATTAACACAGCAATGAAGTTACTGTGAAAATCTCCTGGTCGCCACACTCCGGCACCTGTTCGGGTACACTGAGGAGAATTTAGCATGGCCAATGCACCTAACCAGCACGTCTTTCAGACTGTGGGAGGAAACCGGAGCACCCGGAGGAAACCCACTCAGACACAGGGAGAACTTCCCTTCCTGCCATTCGAGAAGTTGAACCTGTTGCTGACTGCCCCACAGCATCTTAATTCCTCAATGAGCCTGGATTGACTGGAGATTGGATTTTCGTCCCTCTCTCAGAAGGAAGTCCCACCTCAGAGAGATGACGGCCCTGGCTCGCCCATCCTACCATAAAACTGCAGAGAGCTCGGGGAGAGCGAGAGTCCAGAGGGAAGGCCATCCACCCCACCTACAAACCCACCACGAGGGAACACAAAACTCTGCCCCTAGTCCTCCTTTCTCTAAGGCTCATTCTTTTTCAAATGAAGTCCGACTCATGTTTCAGTCTTGAGCAAGGTTCCTTGTGCGGGGGAGAGGGAGTTGCAGCCCATGACACTGCTTCCCCTCGGGGAATCAGACCCGGTCTGCTTTAGGAGGAGACTGAGAATGAAGGTTTGGTTGTTCTATAGCCTATCACTGTAATCTCCGCTCGATCATACAATCTCCCTGAGACTTTGCTCTGCTCCAACTCTGGCCTCTTGTACGTCCCCCCATTTCCTTCTCTCCATCCCGAATGGCCATACCTTCAGCCACCTAAATCCTTAAACTCACCAATTCCCTCCCTAAACCTCCCCATCTGTCAACCTCTCACTTCTTCTTTCAAGAAATCCCTTGAAATCTACCTCTCAACCAAGTTTTCAGTCATTTATCTTAAATTCTATAGAAACATAGAAACTACAAGCAGGAGTAGGCCATTTGGCCCTTTGAGTCTGCTCTGCCATTCATTTTGGTCATGGCTGATCATTGAATTCAATGTCCTAATCCCCCCTTCACCCCATAATCCCTTGATCCTTTTAGTCCCTAGAGCTATATCTATAGAAAATTTTTAAAATCTCATTTGGTGTCAATATTCATTTGTTTACCATCCAGTGGAACACCTTGGAACATTTCACTCTGTTAAGGAGCTGTCGAGACATTTATGGCAGAGAAGGAGGCTATTCAGCCCATCGGGTCTATGTGGTGCTATATAAATGCATGTGATTGTTGGCTTCTTTTCTGTGAAGTATTTTGGAACATTTATCTGCATTAAGCGCATGTTGTTGTGCTGTGTAAAGGATATTCATCCATCACACACTGTAATGGATGTTATTATTTGAAAACTTTTTTAACCCCATAATGGTGAGTGCTAACTCTATAATCTGCAGTTTTACATTTTACAATTACATTTTACATCAGTTCCTTCCCTCTGTTACAAGTCGTCAAATCATCTTGGAAGGAAACAGCTACTGACTGTGGACACATTACTCCCAGCACCATCTTCCGAAAGTTGCGCGGGTTAGGTGCATTGGCCATGCTAAATTCTCCCTCAATGTACCCGAACAGGTGCTGGAGTGTGTGGCGACTGGGGATTTTCACAGTAACTTCATTGCAGTGTTCATGTAAGCCTACTTGTGACACTAATAAATAAACTTAAATTGATTATTTGGAGACAGACCATTGTTTGCTGTAGCACAGTGAATTCTCCCCTTGTGCACTGGGCTCTGTTAAGGCCCCCAACGCTGTATTGGGACTTGTTCCTCAAGGGTCAGTCATATGATGTCCCTCTTCCACCTGCCTCACCCAATCAAGTGTCCCTTCTCCCCACAATCTCCGATATGAGCACAAATAATGAACAGACGTGTCCACGCCAAATGAAGGAACTTCACAGATTCTGTAATCCCCACCTGCTTTGCGATTTATCCCACATAATATAAAAGCAAATTATTTGATTTGGTTTGATTTATTATTGTCACATGTATTAGTATACAGTATGCTCTGTCTGCACGCTATACAGACAGAGCATACCGTTCATAGAGAAGGAAAGGAGAGAGTGCAGAATGTAGTGTCACAGTCATAGCTAGGGTGTAGAGAAAGATCAACTTAATGCAAGGTAGGTGCATTCAAAAGGCTAATAACAGCAGGGAAGAAGCTGTTCTTGAGTCGGTTGGTACGGGTCCTCAGACTTCTGTACCTTTTTCCCGACAGAAGAAGGTGGAAGAGAGAATGTCCGGGGTGCGTGGGGTCCTTAATTATGCTGGCTGCTTTTCCGAGGCAGCGGGAAGTGTAGACAGAGTCAATGGATGGGAGGCTGGTTTGAGTTATGGACGACCCTTTGTAGTTTCTTGCGGTCTTGGGCAGAACAGGAGCCATACCAAGCTGTGATACAACTAGAAAGAATGCTTTCTATGGTGCATCTGTAAAAGTTGGTGAGAGCCGTAGGGGATATACAAAATTTCCTTAGTCTTCTGAGAAGGTAGAGGCATTGGTGGGCTTTCTTAACTATAGTGTCGGCATGGGGTTACCAGGACAGGTTGTTGGTGATCTGGATATCTAAAAACCTGAAGCGTTCGACCATTTCCACTTCATCCCTTGCGGATCACTGAGGATGCTGGAGTCTGAAACAAAACCAGAAAATGCTGGAAAATCTCAGCGGGATGACAGCATCTGTAAAGAGAATGAACGCTATCAAGAAGATGAAGGGTCATCCAGACTCAAAACGTTAGTTCTGATTTCTCTCCCCAGACGCTGTCAGACCCACTGAGATTTTCCCCCATTTTCTGGATTTGGCCCCGATTTATCCCCTTGGGTAGTTTGCGGCAATATCCAGAAGGTTGCTGATTAATTCCTGGCGGCTCCAGGGCAATCCCAGAAGGATGACAATCGTAGCCTTTGGAAAGCTTCTCATCTTTTGGCTTCAAATTGCTTTCGGGCAGCTTGAGGTTGTGAAAGGCGCTATATAAGGGGGGGCGGCACGGTAGCACAGTGGTTAGCACTGCTGCTTCACAGCTCCAGGGACCTGGGTTCGATTCCCGGCTTGGGTCACTGTCTGTGTGGAGTTTGCACATTCTCCCCGTGTCTGCATGGGTTTCCTCCGGGTGCTCCGGTTTCCTCCCACAGTCCAAAGATGTGCGGGCTAGGTTGATTGACCATGCTAAAATTGCCCGTTAGTGTCCTGAAATGCGTAGGTTAGAGGGATTAGTGGGTAAATATGTAGGGATATGGGGGTAGGGCCTGGGTGGATTGTGGTCGGTGCAGACTCGATGGGCCGAATGGCCTCTTTCTGTACTGTAGGGTTTCTATGAATTTCTATGAATAAATGTAGGTCTCTCTTTAACTGGCCAGTTCAACTCATGATGTGGAGATGCCGGCGTTGGACTGGGGTACATTATTTTGTAAATTGAGTTTGTGTCTTTATATGCCCTGTTTGTGAGCAGAACTCCCACTGACCTGACGAAGGAGCAGCGCTCTGAAAGCTAGTGGCTTTTGCTACCAAATAAACCTGTTGGACTTTAACCTGGTGTTGTGAAAGTTCAGCTCAGACATTGGGAATAGTTGGGAGGGTGACGGATGGTGGGGGTCAAACTGAGGAGTGGAACAGGGTGAGATGAGGGATTGGTGGGGGGCTGGTTGACATGAGGGGGTTGAAATGAGGGTTGCTGGGTGGCTGTGAGCTGAGTGGTGGTTGGGGGTGTGAGGGTGGAGGGGGTAGATGGGGGTCGGGATTGTGGGGGTGGGGATGGGGTGAAGTGTGGTGGGGGCGTTGAGGGGGTGAGGGTGGTGGGGCGGAGATGGATGGTGGGGGGCTGGTGAGCTGAAGGGAGTTGAAATGAGGGTTACTGGGTGGCTGGTGAGCTGAGGGGTGGTTGGGGGTGTGAGGGTGGAGGGGGAGATGGGGGTGGGGATTGTGGGGGGGGGTGAGGGTGGGGATGGAGTGAAGGGTGGTGAGGGGTGAAGGGGGGAGATGGGGGGGGTGGGGATTGTGGGGAGTGAGGGTGAGGATGGGGGGGGTGAGGGTGGTGGGGTGGAGATGGGGGGGTGTTCCTTGGCAAATATTGTTCTTGCACAGATTATTTTGAGGTTTTGTTTTCTCTGGTTTTTGGAGGCTGTTTGAATGACCCAGTCCTCTGTCCGAGCCTTTCTGTGAATGAATTGCAGCCCCTTATTCCCTCCCTCTCACATCCTCCCTTCCCCTGGGGCTAGCAAACGTCTTTTTTTCCAGGAGTGGGGAGTGGGGGAGGTAGGTTTTATATATTCAGCGTGGAAGCTTTGGGAGGTCATTGTGTGTGCAAGCAAGTGATTCTCCACCCCACCCCCACCTTGCTGAATGGATAAGGCTGCCACCTCTGGGATGGGCCCGCTCTCCCCTGGCCAGATCCCTGACAGCTCCCCTCCCCCACCCTGCCCAGCTCCCCCATTGATTTGTGCAGTTTACCATTGATAAGTATTGATGACTTTGGTGGCTGTAAATGGGTTTGTGTTTGTCAGAGGCGGGGAGGAGGCAAACTCAGGCTTCCCTTTGAACTCTAACCCCTGCCTGTGAGCTTGCTCCTAATTGCATGCGTGGCATTCTTTGGAAGTGGGTGGTACGGCTTTTACAAGCCTTGTTTTTACAGACCACTTATATAAAAAAACCCTTTCATGTGTAGAGCGTAAAAGAGAAAATAACTGAAGGCACAAACACAGTTCCAAAATTTTTTTTAAAATCACCGTCACACAGCTAAATGCTGACAGAAATCTAAAGCAGAAATAACTAGGCCTCTGAGGTCTGACCATAGATTTTTGTTACGTTAAATTCAAATTTGCCTTCTCTTTCTACTGTTTTGTGCTATGTTCAACCTTCCCTTCCCAGTTTCCGCTCCGCGGATAGGATTAATTCCTGACTTCCGACAGAAAATGATCTTGGAAGGAAACAGCTACTGACTGTGGACATATTACTTCCAGCACCATCTTCACAAAGAAGTGCTGGTTAGGTGCATTGGCCGTGCTAAATTCTCCCTCAGTGTACCTGAAGGGGATTTTCACAGTGACTTCATTGCAGTGTTAATGTAAGCCGACTTGTGACACTAATAAATAATTAATAAATAAATCTCATTGCCAGCAAAACTATTTCGTTCCCAAAATTAGACGGCACTACAGAGACAAGGGGAGGGTCAACAGGCTACGTGAGAATTGATAAAATAGAGTTACAAAGTGAAAGACACCGAGACGGAGATGGAAGGAGGGAGATTGGCAACCAAAAATGCAGCGTGAAAAAGATATATAGGGAAACAGATGCAGAGAGAGGAATACTCAGATGCGGACTGATACTCAGTGCAAAGAGAGGGATAAAAGAAAAGGACCGACGGACAGAGCCCTGATTTTAATCAAATTCACTCAGGCAGGACTGGATATGTTCAGGTCCGAGTCCCCAACTTACCCCCTGTTCAGTTTCAATAATGCACCACTGGAGGCAGAATTTGAGCAGGGTGTAAATGGACTGGCCAGCACGAGCCAGGGTGGCACGGTGGCACAGTGGTTAGCACTACTGTCTGTGCGGAGTCTGCACATTCTCCTCGTGTCTGCGTGGGTTTCCTCCGGGTGCTCCGGTTTCCTCCCACAGTCCAAAGATGTGCGGGTTAGGTTGATTGGCCATGCTAAAAATTGCCCCTTAGTGTCCTGAGATGTGTAGGTTAGAGGGGATTAGTGGGTAAATATATGGGGGGAGAGCCTGGGTGGGTTTGTGGTCGGTGCAGACTCGATGGGCCGAATGGCCTCTTTCTGTACCGTAGGGTTTCTATGATTCTATGCTGCTTCACAGCACCAGGGACCCAGGTTCAATTCCCAGCTTGGGTCACTGTCTGTGCGGAGTCTGCACATTCTCCCTGTGTCTGCGTGGGTTTCTTTCGGGTGCTCCGGTTTCCTCCCACAGATCGAAAGACGTGCTGGTTAGGTGCATTGGCCATGCTAAATTCTCCCTCAGTGTACCCGAACAGGCACCGGAGTGTGGCAACTAGGGGATTTTCACAGTAACTTCATTGCAATATTAATGTAAGCTGACTTGTGACACTAATAAGTAAATAAAACCTTAAACATCACCCCATTCTCGGCAGTGAAAGTTGGGTGAGTGATGTATGTTGAATGCGGAGAGAGAGATTCGCAAAAGTGGCATTGGGACAGAGGGGGAGACTGGGTGAAAGGAGAGACACAGACAGGACAAGAGAGATGAGAATAGAGAGAGGACCAGAGTGTGGGAATGGACAGGAAACAGGAGAGGCAGAGAGAGGGAGACAAACAGCCAAAGAGACAGATAACTCCCTGCTGGAACTGAACTCACATCACTCACATCTGAGAACTAATAATGCAGAGAGAAACATGTAGAAAAATACACATCAGATAGATCGTAGAATCCTACAGTGCAGAAGGAGGCCATTTGGCCCATCGAATCTGCATCGACCAATCCCACCCAGATCCTATCCCCACAACCCCATGCATTTACCCTAGCTAGTCCCCCTGACACTGGTGTGAATTTAGCATGGCCAATTCACCTAACCCACACATCTTTGGACTGTGGGAGGAAACCGGAGCACCCCCACGCAGACACAGGGAGAACGTGCAAACTCCACAGACAGTGACCCAAGCTGAGAATCGAACCTGGGTCCCTGGCGCTGTGAGGCAGCAGTGCTAACCACTGTGCCACCGTGTCTGCCCATATACCGGATATACCGGACATCCTCTCTTCCACCTTCTTCCATCGGGAAAAAGATACAAAAGTCTGAGGTCACGAAACAACAGACTCAAGAACAGCTTCTTTCCTGCTGCCATCAGACTTTTGAATGGACCTACCTTGTATTAAGTTGATCTTTCTCTACATCCTAGCTATGACTGTCACACTACATTCTGCATCCCCCCTCTCCATCTCTATGAACAGTATGCTTTGTATAGCGCGCAAGAAACAATACTTTTCACTGTATACTAATACATGTGACAATAATAAATAAAATAAAAAATAAAAAAAATCAAATCAAATATATATATACAAAGCCTGTTAGAGGGAGCAAAGGAGAGGAGAGGGAGTATGGGTATTGTCTATATAAATTGAAACCTACTTCCTTCTTTGATAAGCTGCATACATGGAAATCAGAGAATCCTCTTGCCTCATGGCCCCTAACTATGGAGATTGTCCCTAACCATAGCAACAACACAGCAGCTTGTATTGATAGAGCGCCTTTAACACAATCAAACACCCCAGGTTGCTTCACAGGGGCGTTATGAAGTCAAATCTGACAGCAGCAAAAGGCAATCTTAGTGCAGGTGGCCAAACCCTTCAGACACAGAGATAGGATTTAAACAACATCATCAAGGAGGAAAACGGTGGAGAGGATGAACGAGAGGCAATTCCAGAACTTGGGAATATGGCAGCTGCAATGGGCACCAATGATAGAGTGATTGAAATCGGGGATTCTCAGGAGGCCAGTATGAGGGGAACAGGGATATTTCGGAGGGCTGTGGGATTGGAAGAGATTACAGAGCCAAGAAGAGGTGAGAACACGGAGGGATTTTAAAACAAGCATAAGAATTTTAAAACCAAGTCTTTGCTCGCTTTGGCCCGAGCCAGTGTTAGTCAGCGGGCACTGGGCTGATGGGTAAATGGGATATGGCACAAGTAGGGACACAGGCAGCAGACCTCGAGGAGGGTGGAATGTGGGAGGCCAGCCAGGAGTGCATTGGAATAGTCAAATCTTGAGATACCACCGACATGGGTGAGAGTTGCAGCAGCAGATGAACCCAGGCACGGCAGAGTGGTGAAGTTAGGCAGTCTTAGTGATGGCACAGGCAAATGGTTGGAAACTCATCTTGGGGTTAAATATAAAGACAAGTTTGTGAAGTGTTTGGCTTAGTCTCAGACAGTTGTCAGGGAAAGGGACAGAGTTGGTAGTTTGGGAACAGAGTTAGTGGAGGGGACGGAAGCTCCGGTCTTCCCAATATTTAATTGGAAGAAGTATTTGACCATCCCTTGGTTGGATAAACAGTCTGATAACTTAGTAACAATGGGGGAAGGAAGGGAGGCTGGACAACTTCTTGTGAGCTGTAGGCATTGTTGCTGAATTAATAACAATGTTGGTTAGCATGGGGATCATGAAGGGATGAATGAATTATTTATTGGGATGAAGAAGTGATGGCAGGAGATGGATCTCAAGATACGATAGGCTGAGAGAGGGTATGGGGGGAGATAGGAGAGACACAAGAGAAAGAAACCATGGAGATTATCAGCACCAATCCTGTAGACCATTTTGTCATACTCGGAGACCTTTGCCCCTTAACCTTGGACATATTTCCTCCTAACCATTTCTTTGTTGTTTCCTAACCATGTTGTTGCCCTCGGGATCTGGACTACATTGGCTGACACAGTGGTGGAGGTAGAGAGTGGAATGTGAAATGCACCGGTTATTATTGTGGTGGAAATAGTCAGTGGAGTCATAAATACATTGGCTGACAGTGTGAAGTAGGCAGTGAATGGGATCTGGAATGCACTGGTTGGTATGGTAACGGAGACAGGGAGTGAGACTTGGAATCCACTGTGAAGGCAGAGAGTGGGATCCGGGATACACTAGCTGACAATGTAGTTCAGTCAGCTTGGAGGTTCTAGAATGTACTGGCTGATACTCTGGTGGAGGCAGAGCGTGGGATCTGGAATAAACTGGGTGATGATATGGTTGAGGGATTGAGTAGGATGTACAATGCTGAGAGGGTGGAGGTGGCAGTGAGTGGGATCTTGAATCCAGTATCTGATATAGTGTTGGAGGAAGTATGAAGGATCTGGAATACTGCAATGTCTTAACTATATTATGGGTTGTGCGTCTTACACAGTAAGAAAAAGATGTGAGAGGCGATTCTCCCAGCCTGCTGTGCTGCTCGAGTAGAACAGCAGGCTGGGAGACATCAGTGAGGGCCATTTTGCAGGCTTCCTGCTGGGCATCATGGCCGCTGCGAATCACCACGACTAAGATTTACAGCATCATCAATATGGAAATCGCTACTTGCATTGGATTAGCACGCCCAGGACTGAAGCCTCCGGGCCCGTTAGCATCTCCACCCCCCTTCCCCAGAGGCCATTTAGGCCCCTCCCAAGAGGTCAGGAGTAAGGGGGGTTGCCCCTTGGGCAGTGCCAGTCTGGCCCCCAGCACCACCCAAGGGACAAATTGGCATCTGGACACACCCCACAGGGCATCGGGCAGTGCCAAGGGGGTGGGGCCAGAGGGGCCTGGGCCTATTGGGGCGGGGCCTATGGAGGGTGATCGGTAGGGTGGGGAGAATCCACTGCCACTCTGCACTTGGGATGACTGGGAGAGGGAGGAAGGAGGTGATTGGGCTGGCCATCCGGATGGAGGGGGGAGTTGAGATTATTGGGGGTGTTCGGGGCTGGCTGGGAGGGGGGGTCGTGGCTGGCCATCAGGATCGGGGAGGGGGTTCAGGATTCTCTAGGGGGAGTCGGGACTGTCTGGGGGGGCTTGGGACTGTCGGAAGGGGGAGTCGGGGAGATCGGGGCTGACCAGGGATTGGGGACATAGGGGCTGGCCCGGGGAGGTCGGGAGGCCAGCGATCGGGAGGTTGGAAGGCCAATGATGGGGGGTTACGGGGCTGGTTAGCACTCAGGAAGGCCAGCAATCGGGAGCTGGCTATGCAGGGCCACTGTGCATGTGCCGAACTCCGCTCTGTCAGATTGACACATGCGCAGTGGCCCACTCAGCGCTACGCTTCCAGCCTCTCGGGCAGCAATAGGCTCTGGCCCCTGATTTCCAGAATAAATTACACTGGAGCATTCTGTCATGCGCAGAGTGTGGGAGATTCGCTCTGGAAATTACGCTAAAAAAAGCTGTAATATTTACTCCCATTTTCCCACATGCTGAGGACTTAGAATTCTTTTGGGGGAATCCCAGCCAGGGTTTGCACCTGTAGATTCAAACTAACAACAACAAATTAATCCAGGAGCTTTTGTCTGTACAGAGTACAAACTGACATAGGCACATAGAAACTGGAAGCAGGAGTAAGCCATTCGGCCCTTTGATCCTGCTCCGCCATTCATTTTGATCATGGCTGATCAGTGAAATCAATATCTTGATTCATCCTTCCTCCCATATCCCTTGATCCCTTTAGCCCCAAGAGCTATATCTAATTTCTTCTTGAAATCACACAACATTTTAGCCTGTGCAACAGTCTAATGACATCACCATCAAATCATGTGATCAACCCTTAAAGCAATCTGCAACCACTTAAATATATAACAAATACAATGGCTGATACTCAGTGGAGAGAGTGAGTGGGAACTGGAATAAACTGGCCGGTACAGTGGTGGAGGCAGTAAATGGATTATGGAATGCCCGCGTTAATATTTTGGTGGAAATGGTGAGTGGAATCATGAATACACTGGCTAACGGTGTGAAGGAGGCAGTGGGTAGGATCTGGGATACACTGGCTTATACTCTTTGGAGGCAGTGAATGGGATTTGGAATACACAGGCTCCTAGTGTAGTGGTGGGAGTGAGTGAGTGACTGTCTGATAATGTGGTTGAGGCAATGAGTCACAGAATCATTGAATCCCTACAGTGCAGAAGAAGGCCATTCAGCCCATCGAGTTTGCACCAACCACAATCCCACCCAGGCTCTATTCCCATAGCTCCACACATTTACTCTGCTAATACCCCTGACACTGGGGTCAATTTAACATGGCCAATCAACCTAACCCGCACATCTTTGGAGTGTGGGAGGAAACCGGAGCACCTGGAGGAAACCCACGCAGACACGGGAGGAATGTGCAAACTCCACACAGACAGTGACCCGAAGTCGGAATTGAGTGGGTTGTGGAATAAACTGGCTGACAGTCTGGTGGAAACAGTGAATGGGACCTGGAATACAGTGGCTAATAGTGGGATGGAGACAGTGAGTGTGATCAGGAATACAGTGGCTAATAGTGGGATGGAGACAGTGAGTGTGATCAGGAATACACTGGCTGATAATGGGACGGTAACAAAGTGTTAGATCTAGAATACACTGGCTAAAAGTGTGGCAGAGACAATGAATGGGATCTAGAATACGCTGGCAAATACTATGGTGGAGGCAGTGAGGGGAATCTAGAATGCATTGGCTGACAGTGTTGTGGGGGCAACAATTGGGATTTAGAATAGGATGACCGATATGGTGGTGGAGGCAGTGCCTGGGAACTGGAATACACTGGTTAAACTGTGGTGGAGGGGGTGAGTGGAATAGGCTGGAAGATTCTATGGTGGAAGGAGCGGGTAGGATCTGGAATACACTGGCTGATACTGTGGGGGCAGTGTGAGTAGGATCTGTAATTGCATTTAGGAATCATAACTTGACAATCTTTCAATCTAATAGCAACAGAAAAGCTTTTATGTTGATGCTATCCCCAACTCAAGTGCCCAAAACAATCTTTGTGAAGTATGTAGTCATTATCTAATATTAAATATATTGCTCTCATTAGACATAGGGCAGGGTCATGTAACAGAGTTACTGAGTGTAACACAACACGATGTCAATGCAAAGAATGTGTCACTTTAGGAAAGAGCAAATAAGTGTGTCTTTTTGAGGATTGAAGTTAAATTTGCATCACGATTACAGCATGTACAACGTGTTACAATAAACTAACTTTGCTGCTTAGATTTGATATTTAAATTGGTAAATTTAAGAGAGGTTCTTTTCATATTGTGGTTATATTAGAATGCAGCAATCTTTTTTCTTGTTTTTTGATTGGTATCGAGTGGTATATTTTCATGCCTAATACCTATTGGCATCTTAGCTGGAATTATTATAGCCTGAATATAGGGTGGCACGGTGGCACAGTGGTTACCACTGCTATCTCACAGTGCCAGGGACCCAGGTTCAATTCCTGGTCTGTGTGGAGTTTGTACGTTCTCCCCGTGTCTGCATGGGTTTCCTCTGGGTGCTCCGGTTTCTTCCCACAGTCCAAAGATGTGCGGGTTAGGTTAATTGGCCATGCTAAATTGCCACTTAGTGTCAGGGGGTAAATACGGGTGGGATTGTGTTCAGTGCAGACTTGATGGGCTGAATGGCCTCCTTCTGCACTGTAGGGATTCTATGGGATTCTATAACGACTTTGAATTAAACTGAACTGCAGTCCGAATGCTGATTTAAACTGAGCACACAGAATGAATGGCCACGCAGTGAGAACACATTTCCTTTGTAGTAGATTGCTAAATTGTGGCGCACTCTATGCCCTGCCCCTTGTATGTGATTGGCCACTGTCAGTTCGCTACTGCATTGTGGGGCATTCATGAGCAGTCGATTCATCTGAAAAAAAGTGAGTGTGCCGTGAAATAGTCTGTCTCATTGAAATGTGCCATGTTACTGAAAAGGCTGGGAACCACTGCCCTTGGGAAGGTGATGGGGAGCCATCTTCTTGACAAGTGACTGGCTTGCTGGACCATTTCAGAATCATCCACATGGCTGTGGGTCTGGAGTCACATTTAGGACCGACTGGGTTTTAGATTTATAGGATGTTTCTTGTTACTACTGATGATGCACATCCACATATTACCTTGATATTGGTGAACATAAGCAAATTCACTCTGCACACTTTAGGAATTTGGAAGTTAATGAGTTTAACAGTGAACTTGAGATGAAAACAACATAACAAACAAGGTGCAGGCATCTAGAGGAATACTGAAATGTTATTTGCCCAGTAACAAGATTAGCAGGTGTCTAGAGAAATTGGAGTGTGAGTTGCCATATCAGAAACTTTATTTGCCAGAGATCAGTGGGGCTATACAAAATTCATAACTTCTAAAGGCAAGGAATTTGGGAGATAGACAGCTGAATCCATAGGGTGGATATCAAAGCAGCTGAACAGTATAGCTGCTAGACCCTCATTGGTGAGAAGGCTGGTTTTCTATTCAACAGCCAGACAGGCCAAACTCTTCAGAGAGGCCAGTTCCATCTATCTCAAAGCAATGAAAGCCAGTTCCATCTAACATTTAGAGCCACGGCAGATTGTAGATATTCGCTTCTAAAAGATACAGTTCAGAGAAAGTTCGCTAGGATGATCCCTGGTATGGAGGGACTGTCTAATGAGGAAAGGTTAATCAGGTGGGGACTCTACTCATTGGAATTTAGAAGAATGAGAGGTGATCTCATTGAAACATATCAGATTCTTAAGGGGTTTGACATGGTAAATGCTGAGAGGATGTTTCCCCTCACGAAAAAGTCTAGGACCAAAGGGTACAATCTCAGAATAAAGGGGCAGCAATTTAAGACTGAGAAGATGAATTTCTTCTCTCAGAGGGTTGAGAGTCTTTGGAACACCTAGCCACAGAAAGCTGTGGGGGCAGAGTGTGTATATTTAAGGCTGAGATGGATAGATTTTTGATCAGTAAGGGAATCAAGGATTATGGGAAAGGGCAGAAAAGTGGATATGAGGAATGTTGGATCAGCCATGATCCTATTGAATGGCGGAGCAGTCTTGAGGGGTCGAATAGCCTACTCCAGTTCCTATTTCTTATGGTCCTATGGCTGACTAATGTTGATCATTGCAACTGAGGGCGGCATGGTGATTCCTGCTGATGAAGTGAGTGCAACGCACTCCCTTAATGAATGCATTGTCTTCAGGCAGTACGGTGGCACAGTGGTTAGCACTGCTGCGTCACAGCACCAGAGACTCGGCTTGGGTTGATTCCCGGCTTGGGTCACTGTCTGTGTGGAGTTTGCACGTTCTTCCCGTGTCTGCGTGGGTTTCCTCCGGGTGCTCCGGTTTCCTCCCAAAGTCCGAAAGACATGCTGGTTAGGTGCATTGGCCATGCTAAATTCTCCCTCATTGTACCCGAACAGGCGCCGGAGCGTGGCAACTAGGGAATTTTCACAGTAACTTCATTGCAGCGTTAATGTAAGCCCACTTGTGACTAATAAGTGACTAATAAGTGACTTTAACCTTATCAGAATATAATGAAAGCAAAATACTGCATTAGCTGGAAATCTCAAATAAAAACAAAAAAATGCAGAGAAAACACAGCAGATCTGACAGCATCTGTGGAGGGAGAGACAGAGTTTACATTTTGAGTCTGTATGGCTCTTTATGGACTGGACATTATGGCCACAATATTCAGGTTGCATTGCGCTGGATCATATTAGTGGGGCTGGATCATGGGTGAGGGGTTTAGCGCATTCAGTGCTGGCGCCAAACACTGTTGCGATTGCCCCAGCCGCTGCTCCCGGATGTAATCTGGTTCCCACACTTACTGCGGCAGCTAAGATTGTTTGAGGCTGAATTCCCCCTGCTCCTGGGATTTTCCGACCCTCAGGCACAGGGGAATCCGGCGAGAAGCACTACTGGTCTCCACAAATGGAAATTTATTTCCATTAACTCTGCTCCTCTCTCCTCGGATGCTGCCAGGCCTGCAGAGCTTTTCCAACATTTTTTTCTCGTGATCGTAATGCAAATGATTTTAATGTAGTGTTTGAAAGCACATCGAGCCTGCACCGATTCTCTGATAGAACATCTTACCCAGACCCTATCCTCATAACCCTACATAGTTACCCTGCTAATTCCCCTAATCTACGCATCTTGGGCCACTCAGGGACAATTTAGCACGGCCAATCCCCTAATGATGATAAAAGCGGGAAATGGTGGACATGTTAAATCATTACTCTGCTTCAATATTTACAATCGAGGATTGGCTGGCAAGCCAGACAACCCAAGGAAACTAAGTTAAAAGCAAATTACTGTGGATGCTGGAATCTGAAACAAAAGCAGAAAATCAACCCATTTATTTTATTTTTAAAATTTATTTTCATTTCTTCCATTGTTTCATTTTTTTTCATCTCGCTTTCCATCTTTTTCCCTTACCAGCCCAATAGGACCGTCTGTTCCATTTCAGGTTGTCCTTTGACATGCTGCCCACCTTTGTTCTGCCACTTACACATTCTGATCTCTTAATGTGCCACTATCAGTGCCATTCTCAGCCTTGATCACCACCATGTATATTCCCTTTGTCTTTTTGTCCATGACATCTTTGTCAATCTCTCCCGTCTCCATATGCTGCCATAGGTGACCCTCTCCACATTCCCCACATCCCCCAACCGCCCCCACCCCCATCACCAACAATACCCCAATTCCTATTGTCTTCAGCTCTGATGGAGGGCCATCCAGACTCGAAACATTGGCTCTATTCTCTCTGTAAGAGTTTTAACAACACCAGGTTAAAGTCCAAAAGGTTTATTTGGTAGCAAATGCCATTAGCTTTCGGAGCGCTGCTCCTTCGTCAGATGGAGTGGGTTTCTGCTCTCAAACAGGGCATACAGAGACACAAAATCAAGTTACAGAATACTGATTAGAATGCGAATCTCTACAGCCAACCAGGTCTTAAAGATACAGACAATATGAGTGGAGGGAGCATTAAGCACAGGTTAAAGAGATGTGTATTGTCTCCGGACAGGGCAGCCAGTGAGATTCTGCAAGTCCAGGAGGCAAGCTGTGGGGGTTACTGATAGTGTGACATAAACCCAAGATCCCGGTTTAGGCCGTCCTCATATGTGCGGAACTTGGCTATCAGTTTCTGCTCAGCGACTCTGCGTTGTCGTGTGTCGTGAAGGCCGCCTTGGAGAACGCTTATCCGAAGATCAGAGGCTGAATGCCCGTGACCGCTGAAGTGCTCCCCAACAGGAAGAGAACAGTCTTGCCTGGTGATTTTCGAGCAGTGTTCATTCATCCGTTGTCGCAGCGTCTGCATGGTTTCCCCAATGTACCATGCCTCGGGACATCCTTTCTTGCAGCGTATCAGGTAGACAACGTTGGCCGAGTTGCAAGAGAAGGTACCGTGTTCCTGGTAGACGGTGTTCTCACGTGAGATGATGGCATCCGTGTTGATGATCCGGCATGTCTTGCAGAGGTTGCTGTGGCAGGGTTGTGTGGTGTCATGGTCACTGTTCTCCTGAAGGCTGGGTAGTTTGCTATGGACAATGGTCTGTTTGAGGTTGTGCGGTTGTTTGAAGGCAAGAAGTGGGGGTGTGGGGATGGCCTTGGCGAGATGTTCGTCTTCATCAATGACATGTTGAAGGCTCCGGAGGAGATGCCATAGCTTCTCCGCTCTGGGGAAGTACTAGACGACGAAGGGTACTCTGTCCACCATGTCCCGTGTTTGTCTTCTGAGGAGGTCGGTGCAGTTTTTCACTGTGGCGCGTCGGAACTGTCGATCGATGAGTCGAGCGCAATATCCTGTTCTTATGAGGGCATCTTTCAGCGTCTGGAGGTGTCTGTTGCGATCCTCCTCATCCAAGCAGATCCTGTGTATACGGAGGGCTTGTCCGTAGGGGATGGCTTCTTTAACGTGTTTAGGGTGGAAGCTGGAGAAGTGGAGCATCATGAGGTTATCCGTGGGCTTGCGGTACAGTGAGATGCTGAGGTGACCGTCCTTAATGGAGATGCGTGTGTCCAAGAATGTAACCGATTCCGGAGAGTAGTTCATGGTGAGTCTGATGGTGGGATGGAACTTGTTGATGTCATCATATAGTTGTTTCAGTGATTGTTCACCATGAGTCCAAAGGAAGAAAATGTCATCGATGTATCTAGTGTATAGGATCGGTTGAAGGTCCTGTGCGGTGAAGAAGTCTTGTTCGAACCTGTGCATGAAGATGTTGGCATATTGAGGTGCGAATTTGGTCCCCATGGCTGTTCTGTGTGTCTGGATGAAGAACTGGTTGTTGAAGGTGAAGACATTGTGGTCCAGGATGAAGCGGATGAGTTGTAAAATTGCATCTGGAAACTGGCAGTTGTCGGCGTTGAGTACTGCGGCCATTGCAGCAATGCCATCGTCGTGGGGGATGCTGGTGTAGAGTGCCGAGACATCCATTGTGACGAGGAGTGCTCCTGGTTCATGTGTGTTGAGTTTCTGTAGGAAGTCCATAGTGTAGCGACAAAAGCTGGGGGTTCATTGTACAATGGGTTTCAGGATGCCACTCCATCTGATGAAGGAGCAGCGCTCCGAAAGCTAATGGCATTTGCTACCAAATAAACCTGTTGGACTTTAACCTGGTGTTGTTAAAACTCTTACTGTGTTTACCCCAGTGCAACGCTGGCATCTCCACATCTATTCTCTCTCCACAGATGCTGTCAGATCGGCTGAGACGACCCAGCATTTTCTGTTTTTGTTTGGGCCAAGGAAACTAATACTATATCAGGAACTTATCAAAATGAGTATGAGCAAAATAACAGTAATGAAGAAGATGATGTTTTAAAAAGATTATTTATTAGTGTCACAGGTAGGCTTACATTAACACTGCAATGATGTTGCTGTGAAAATCCCCTAGTCGCCACACTCCGATGCCTGTTTGGGTACACTGAGGGAGAATTTAGCATGGCCAGTGCATCTAACCAGCACGTCCTTTGGACTGTGGAAAGAAACCGGAGGAAACCCACACAGACACAGGGAGAATATGCAGACTCCTTACAGAGAGTGACCCAAGGCTGGAATTGAACCCGGGTCCCTGGCGCTGTGAGGCAGCAGTGCTAACCATTGTGCTACCGTGCTACCCATATGAGCTGAGTGATTCTATGCAGAACAACTTTGAAGGATATACGGCCATGGATGGCGTGATTATAGATTTACCAGAAAGATACCCAGACTCTAAGAGTTAAATTACAAGGAAGGATTACACAGGCTAACTTTGTATTCCCTTGAATTCAGAAGGTTGATGAGTGATTGATTGAAGTTTTCAAGATATCCATGTGACCCTGAAATTCTGTGGGGATTGTCCTGCTCTGCCACCACTCTTCTGAGAGAGCAGACAAAGAGAGTTTCTCCCCTGATTCTGCAGCAGGACACTAGGAGAATGCTGGAGGATCTCAGAGTCTGTGTGCGTAATATCAATAACACTGATCCGGTCTCAGATGTTTCCTAAGTTCTAATGGTCATTTATTGCGATGTTCAAGGCTGGTCAATATCAGGCTGGAGTCTGAAATATCTGCTGCTTTGAAATAAGTGTTAAAGCTTCATTTAAAACAAACTTACTCAATTAATATTTCAGCAGGTTTATTAGAGTTTACAATAAATTCACTAGTGTGAGAAGCAACCAAACAACCAATTATCAATGCAAGCAACTGCTTAACACAGTGAATGCAGAGATCGGTGGAATGGCTGTATGTAACAAACTCAAAACATGTCAGGGCAAAGCACTATAAAGTGCAGGCACAATTCTTAAAATCAGACAATGTTTTGGCCTCAACTACTTTCTATGGTAGTGAATTCCACACATTCACCACTCTCTGGGTGGAGAAATTTCTCCTCACCTCAGTACTAATAGGTTTACCCTTGATCCTCAAACTATGACCCCTAGTTCTGGACTCCCCCAGAGGTACTGATTAGTACTGAGGGAGTGCTGCACTGTCTGAGGGGCAGTACTGAGGGAGTGCTGCACTGTCTGAGGGGCAGTACTGAGGGAGTGCTGCACTCTCTGAGGA
The DNA here is from genome assembly GCF_964213995.1 of Mustelus asterias. NCBI lineage: Eukaryota > Metazoa > Chordata > Chondrichthyes > Carcharhiniformes > Triakidae > Mustelus > Mustelus asterias. Next base: position 63,174,967 of record NC_135813.1, on the reverse strand, counting down.
GTAGTACTGAGGGAGTGCCACACTGTCAGAGGGTCAGTACTGAGTGAGTGCTGCACTGTCTGAGGGGTAGTACTGAGAGAGTGCCGCACTGTCAGAGGGTCAGTATTGAGAGAGTGCTGCACTGTCTGAGGGGTAGTACTGAGAGAGTGCCGCACTGTCAGAGGGTCAGTATTGAGAGAGTGCTGCACTGTCTGAGGGGTAGTACTGAGAGAGTGCCGCACTGTCAGGGGGTCAGTACTGAGGGAATGCTGCATTGTCTGTGGGACAGTACTGAAGGAGTGTTGCAATGTCTGTGGGACAGTACTGAGGGAGCGCTGCGCTGTCTGAGGGGCAGTACCGAGGGAGTGCTGCACTGTCAGAGGGTCAGTACTGAGGGAGTGTTGCAATGTCTGTGGGACAGTACTGAGGGAGTGTTGCAATGTCTGTGGGACAGTACTGAGGGAGCGCTGCGCTGTCTGAGGGGCAGTACCAAAGAACAACAAAGAACAAAGAACAATACAGCACAGGAACAGGCCCTTCGGCCCTCCAAGCCCGCGCCGCTCCCCGGTCCAGGATTGAATCCTGAATCCAGGATCCCCGCCCAATTTTCCAGCCTATCTACATACTAATATCCTATCCACCGAGCTGTCCCTCACAGCTACGATGCTTTGTTCATCACAACCTATTAACTCACCCCCACCCCCCCATTCCAGACCATGTGATCTCCAGGGAGAGGCGAAAACCCAGAGTGAAAACCCCAGGGCCAATATGGGGAAAAAAAATCTGGGAAATTCCTCTCCGACCCCCTGAGGCGATCGAAATGAGTCCAGGAGATCACACTGGCCCTGATCGGAAAATGCTTCCCAACCCTAGTCATTTCCACTTCCACGAACACCATATGAATTCCCTGCCCCCGAGACAGGTTCCCAACTATCCGCAGTCTCGCTCTGTACTGGCACCAGCAAGATGATCATAGAATGAAGCCTTGAAACGAGAAACAAGGAACAATTAGCCCGCGCCGCTCCCTGGTCCAAACTAGACCACTCTTTTGTATCCCTCCATTCCCACTCCGTTCATATAGCTGTCTAGATAAGTCTTAAACGTTCCCAGTGTGTCCGCCTCCACCACCTTGCCCGGCAACACATTCCAGGCCCCCACGACCCTCTGTGTAAAATATGTCCTTCTGATATCTGTGTTAAACCTCCCCCCCTTCACCTTGAACCTATGACCCCTCGTGAACGTCACCACCGACCCGGGGAAAAGCTTCCCACCGTTCACCCTATCTATGCCTTTCATAATTTTATACACCTCTATTAAGTCTCCCCTCATCCTCCGTCTTTCCAAGGAGAACAACCGCAGTTTCCCCAATCTCTCCTCATAACCAAGCCCCTCCATACCAGGCAACATCCTGGTAAACCTCCTCTGTACTCTCTCCAAAGCCTCCACGTCCTTCTGGTAGTGTGGCGACCAGAACTGGACGCAGTATTCCAAATGCGGCCGAACCAACGTTCTATACATCTGCAACATCAGACCCCAACTCTTATACTCTATGCCCCGTCCTATAAAGGCAAGCATGCCATATGCCTTCTTCACCACCTTCTCCACCTGTGACGTCACCTTCAAAGATCTGTGGACTTGCACACCCAGGTCCCTCTGCGTCTCTACACCCTTTATGGTTCTTCCATTTATCGTGTAGCTCCTCCCTACATTATTCCCACCAAAATGCATCACTTCGCATTTATCAGGATTGAACTCCATCTGCCATTTCCTTGCCCAAATTTCCAGCCTATCTATATCCTTCTGTAGCCTCTGACAATGTTCCTCACTATCTGCAAGTCCTGCCAGTTTTGTGTCGTCCGCAAACTTACTGATCACCCCAGTTACTCCTTCTTCCAGATCATTTATATAAATCACAAACAGCAGAGGTCCCAATACAGAGCCCTGCGGTACACCACTAGTCACAGGCCTCCAGCCGGAAAAAGACCCTTCCACTACCACCCTCTGTCTTCTATGACCAAGCCAGTTCTCCACCCATCTAGCCACCTCCCCCTTTACCGAGGGAGTGCTGCACTGTCAGAGGGTCAGTACTGAGTGAGTGCTGTACTGTCTGGGGGGTAGTACTGAGAGAGTGCCGCACTGTCAGAGGGTCAATACAGAGGCAGTGCTGCACTATCAGAGGGTCAGTACTGAGGGATTGTTGCAATGTCTGTGGGACAGTACTGAGGGAGTGTTGCAATGTCTGTGGGACAGTACTGAGGGAGTGTTGCAATGTCTATGGGACAGTACTGAGGGAGTGCTGCACTGTCTGAGGGGCAGTACTGAGGGAGTGCTGCACTGTCTTAGCGTCAGTATTGAGGCAGTGCTGCACTGTCTGAGCGTCAGTATTGAGGGAGTGTTGCAATGTCTGTGGGACAGTACTGAGGGAGTGCTGCACTGTCTGAGCGTCAGTATTGAGGGAGTGCTGCACTGTCTGAGCGTCAGTATTGAGGGAGTGTTGCAATGTCTGTGGGACAGTACTGAGGGAGTGCTGCACTGTCAGGGGGGCAGTACTGAGAGAGTGCTGCACTGTCAGAGGGTCAGTACTGAGGGAGTGTTGCAATGTCTATGGGACAGTACTGAGGGAGTGCTGCACTGTCAGGGGGGCAGTACTGAGAGAGTGCTGCACTGTCAGAGGGTCAGTACTGAGGGAGTGTTGCAATGTCTATGGGACAGTACTGAGGGAGTGCTGCACTGTCAGGGGGGCAGTACTGAGAGAGTGCTGCACTGTCAGAGGGTCAGTACTGAGGGAGTGCTGCACTGTCAGGGGGGCAGTACTGAGAGAGTGCTGCACTGTCAGAGGGTCAGTACTGAGGGAGTGTTGCAATGTCTATGGGACAGTACCGAGGGAGTGCTGCACTGTCAGAGGGTCAGTACTGAGGGAGTGTTGCAATGTCTATGGGACAGTACTGAGGGAGTGCTGCACTGTCAGGGGGGCAGTACTGAGAGAGTGCTGCACTGTCAGAGGGTCAGTACTGAGGGAGTGCTGCACTGTCAGGGGGGCAGTATTGAGGGAGTGCTGCACTGTCTGAGCGTCAGTATTGAGGGAGTGCTGCACTGTCTGAGCGTCAGTATTGAGGGAGTGCTGCACTGTCAGAGGGTCAGTATTGAGGGAGTGCTGCACTGTCAGAGGGTCAGTATTGAGGGAGTGCTGCACTGTCTGAGGGTCAGTATTGAGGGAGTGCTGCACTGTCTGAGCGTCAGTATTGAGGGAGTGCTGCACTGTCTGAGCGTCAGTATTGAGGGAGTGCTGCACTGTCTGAGCGTCAGTATTGAGGGAGTGTTGCACTGTCTGGGGGGCAGTACTGAGAGAGTGCTGCACTGTCAGGGGGGCAGTACTGAGAGAGTGCTGCACTGTCAGAGGGTCAGTATTGAGGGAGTGCTGCACTGACTGAGAGGTAGTACTAAGCAAATGCTTCACTGTAAGTGAGGTAGTGCTTAGGGAGTGTTGCAGTTTTTGAGGAGTCATACTGAGGGAGTACTGCACTGTCTGAGGGACTGTTCTATGGAGTGGTCACCGCTACTAATACTGTCATGGGCAGATGCATCTGCAACTGGTAGGTTGGTGATAGACATTGAATTCCCCCACCCAATATACATTCTAGGTCCTTGCGACCCTCAGTGCTTCTTCTAACTGGTGGTCCACATGGAGGACTACTGATTGATCAGCTGAGGGGGTGTGGGAGATTTCCTTCTCCGTATTTGACATGATACCATAAGACTTAGTGGGGGTCAGAGTGCATGTTGAGGACTCCATGTACAATTCCCTCCCAACTATCACCATAGCGATAGTATAACAGCAGTGACTAGACTTCAAAAATTACTTCCTTGGCTGTAATACACCTTGGGACACCCTCATGTGAACGGTGCTATATAAATGCAAACCTCTTGTTTTTTATTGAGAAATCCATACTCAGTTGTGACTGGACTGGTAATCCAGGGAAGAAAACCAGGGAAAATTCTGGAAAAACTCAGCAGGTCTGCGTCAGTGAAGCAAGAACAAAGCTAATGTTTCAAGTTCTGGATGACTTTTCATCAAAGCTAAAGAGACCCAGAGAGTGCTCTGAGGACCTGGGTTCAATTCCCACCACAGCAGATGTTGAAATTTGAATTCAATCAATCGAAATCATGAATCAAAACGTCTCATAATTGCCATGAAGCAGTTGTCGATTATCGTTAAAACCCATCTGGTTCACTAATGTCCTTTAGGAAAGGAAATCTGCCATCCTTACTTGGTCTGGTCTGCATGTGACTCTAGATCCACAGCAATGGCCCGCTAAACTGCCCTCTGAAATGGCCCAGCAAGCCTCAGTTGTATCAAACCGTGAGAAAGTTTATAAGAATGAAATTGGACAGACCAACTTCGACCTATGCGTCAGAAATGACAACTACAAACTCAGCCCTGTCAACCCTGCAAAGTCCTCCTGACTAACATCTGGGAGTCTGTGCCCAAATTGGAAGAGCAGTTTCACAGAATAGTCAAGCAACAGCCTGACATAGTCACACTCACTCCAAGGAGCCTTGGTGAGTTCCTGCCGTGTTAATATATGTAGCTTATCACATACTGCTCCCCTTCGATTGGTGAATCAGTACTCCTCCATGTTAGACACCACTTGGAGGAAGCACTGAGGGTGGGGGACTTTAATATCCATCACCAATAATGGCTTGGTAGTAGCACCACAGACTGAGCTGGCTGGGTCCGAAAGGGTATAACTGCTAGACTGGGACTGCACAGGTGGTGAGGGAACCAACAAGAGAGAAAAACAAACTTGACCTCATCCTCACCAACCTACCTGTCACAGGTGCATCTGTTCATGACTGTATTAGTAGGGGTGACCACCGCACAGTCGTAATGGAGACAAAGTTCCATCTTCACATTCAGGATACTCTCCATCACGTTGTGTGGCACTATCACTGTGCTAAATGGGACAGATTTCGAACAGACCTAGCAACTCAAGACTGGGCATCCATGAGGCACTGTGGACAATCAACAGCAGCGGAATTGTACTCCACCACAAGCTGTAACCTCATGGCCCAGCATACCCCACTCTCTACCATTGACACCAAGCCAGGGGATCAAGTAAAGAGGGAAGGGACAACTCTGGTTCAATGGAGAGTGCAGGAGGGCATGCAGGAGCAACACAAGGCATTCCTCAAAACGAGGTGCCAACCTGGTGAGCTACAACACAGGATTACTTGCGTGCCAAACAACACGAGGAGCACGCAATAGACAGAGCGAAGCAATTCCACAACCAATGGATCAGATCCAAGCTCTGCAATCCTGCAATGTCCAGCCGTGAGTGGTGGTGGACAATTAAACGACTCACTGGAGGAGGAGGCTCCACAAATATCCCCATCCTCAATGATGGAGAAGCCCAGCACATCAGTGCAAAAGATAAGGCTGAAGCATTCGTAGCAATCTTCAGCCAGAAGTGCTGAGTGGATGATCCATCTCAGCCTCCTCCAGTGGTCCCCAGCATCTCAGATGTCAGTCTCCAACCAATTCGATTCACTCCACGTGATATCAAGAAACGGTTGTAAGCACTGGATACTGCAAAGGCAATGGGCCCTGATAACATTCCAGCAATAGCCCTGGAGACTCGTGCTCCAGAACTTTCTGCACCCCTAGCCAAGCTCTTCCAGTACAGTTACAACACTGGCATCTACCCAACAATGTGGAAAATTGCCCAGGTATGTCCTGTACACAGAAGCAGGACAAATCCAACCTGGCCAATTATTACCCATGCAGCCTACTCTCGATCATCAGCAAGCTGATGGAAGGAGTCATCAACAGTGCTATCCAGCAGCACCTGCTCAGCAATAACCTGCTCATTACCCAAATGCTCCATTTGGGTTCTGCCAGGGTCACTCGGTTCTTGACCTCATTACACCATTGATGCAGGCATAGAGAAAATAATTGAATTCCAGACGTGAGGTGAGAGTGACTGCCCTTGACATCAAGGCTGCATTCGACCGAGTGTGGCATCAAGGAGCCTTAGCAAAACCAGAGTCAATGGGAATCAGAGTGAAAATTCTCTGCTGGTTTGGTTAACTGGCACAAAGGAAGATGGTTGGAGGTCAATCATCTCAGTTCCAAGACATTGCTGCAGGTGTTCCTCAAGATAGTGCATTCATGGGATGGCATGGTGGCACAGTGGTTAGCACTGCTACTTCATAGCGCCAGGGACCTGGGTTCAATTCCCGGCTTAGGTGACTGTCTGTGTGGAGTTTGCGCATTCTCCCCGTGTCTGCGTGGGTTTCTCCAGATGCTCCGGTTTCCTCCTATATTTTGAAAAACGTGCTAGTCAGGCGCATTGAGCCGGACAGGTGCCGGAGTGTGGCGACTAGGGGAATTTCACAGTAACTTCATCGCAGTGTTAATGTAAGCCTTACTTGTGACTAATAAAATAAACTTTCTTTCCAACTTTCTACTTTCGGTTAAACCATCTTCAGCTGCTTCATCAATGACCTTCCTTCCATTGTAAGGTCAGTAGTGGGATGTTCACTAATGATTGTCTGATGTTCAGCATCACTCGTAATCCCTCAGATACTGAAGCAGTCCATGACCAAATGCAGTAAGACCTGGACAATATCAACACTTGGGCTGACAAGAGGCAAGTAACATTCGTGCTGCTCAGGCAACGACCATCTCCAATAAGAGAGGATCTAACCATCGCCCATGATATTCAATGGCATTACCATTGCTGAATCCACACTATCAACATCCTGGGGATTACTGTTGACCAGAAACTGAACTGGATGAACCATATAAACACTGTGGCTACAAGAGCAGGTAGAATTCTTGTGGCGAGTAACTCACACCCTGACTCTCCAAAGCCTGTCCACTGTCTACAATGCACAAGTCAGAAGTGTGATGGAATACTATCCACTTGCAGCTCCAACAACACTCAAGAAGTTCAACACCACCAAGGACAAAGCAGCCACCTTGACTGGCAAGCCATCTATCAACATTCACTCCCTGTACCACAGACACACAGTGGCAGCAGTGTGTACTATCAACCAGATGCATGGCAGGAACTCATCAACTCAGAATGGTCCCTTATACAGCACCATCCAACCCATGACTTCTACCATCTATTATGACAAGGGCAGTAGGTGCATGGGAACACCAAGACCTGGAAGTTCCCCTCCAATCACTCACCATCCGGACTTGGAACTCTATTGCCATTCCCTCACTGTCACTGTGTCTGTCATGAATCTGCCTGGTAACAGCAGGAACAAGAATTTAATAAGAGATGCTAGAATGTGCTCTGCCCAGCACCAGGTAAAAACCTGCCTAGCAACAGCAGCAGCAACAAGCATTCAAAGTCAATGATGAAATGCGGCCTATGCCAGTAATGAGATTAGCAGCTATCCAGACAGAATCAGGTATATCATCAAGAAACAGCTTACCTAGATGACTGATAGATTAGTGGAGGTATATAGAAGCTAATTCCGAGAGTCACAGAATACGAGAGATGCAGACAGCCCAAATACACAAGAGGGGAGAATCAAAGAGAAACCAAGGTGTAATTGCCAGCACTTGCAGAAGCAAGCAGGCATTGTAACATCTAAGAGCTGAGAACCCAGTTTAACATCTCACAGCTGAGAGACCATTTTTAACATCTCAGAGTCTGAGAGGCAGCGTAAAGATAAGAAGTCTTAGAACCAAAAGATTGCAGAAACCTTCATGAAGGCATTTTAAATATCTTCGCTGGACCAGGAAATGACATTTCTCAGGCTTGATTGTTTACCCTGTATTGTGTGGTAACTATAAGCTGGATTTGATTTATAGATTTACTTCATTTGGATGTTGTTTGGGAACAGGAAAGTCTTAAGGAGTTCAGCAATTACAGATATTATTGTGGAACAAGGGGTAATTTTTATATAAACTTGTGAGCGTTCAGTAATTCATATATTTAATTGTCTTAAAAGTGTTATAGTCCTATTTGTGTGTATTTGTCTTTTCTTTAGTTTAATAAACAGTCTTTAGTAATTGTTACATGATGAGTGGGGTGGTTAGTTCCCACGGGGGTTTCACATGATTCCTCACAGTATTCAAAATCAGAACTGTACACTGCTACGAACAGGTGTTTCAAGTTGAGACACCCTCGCAGTTAATGTCAGCATGGTTTGTGACAGGTCAAAATCCTGGGACTAACTTCCTAACGTCATCACACCACATAGAAATAGAATCATAGAAACCCTACAGTACAGAAAGAGGCCATTCGGCCCATCGAGTCTGCACCGACCACAATCCCACCCAGGCCCTACCCCCATATATTTTTACCCACTAATCCCTCTAACCTACACATCTCAGGACACTAAGGAGTAATTTTAGCATCGCCAATCAACCTAACCCACACATCTTTGGACTGTGGGAGGAAACCGGAGCACCCGGAGGAAACCCACGCAGACACGAGGAGAATGTGCAAACTCCACACAGACAGTGACCCAAGCCGGGAATCGAACCCAGGTCCCTGGAGCTGTGAAGCAGCAGTGCTAACCACTGTGCTACCGTGCCGCCCCAATGGATTGCAATGGTTCAAGAAGGCACCTTGCCACCACCTTCTGAAGGGCAATTAGGGGCGTGTAGTAAATGCTGGTCTAGCCAGCGACACCCACATCCATTGAGTTATTTTTTCTACATGTGCCCTAATCTGTTGGAACCAAAGAAACATAGAATCCTGCAGCGCAGAAGGAGGCCATTCGGCCCACTGAGTCTGCACCGAACAAAATCCTACCCAGGCCCTAACCTCATAACCCCATGTATTTACCCTAGCTAGACACCCTGACACTAAGGGGCAATTTAAAATGGCCAATCTACCTAACCTGCACATCCTTGGACTGTGGGAGGAAACCGGAGCACCCGGAGAAAACCCACGCAGACATGGGAAGAACATGCAGACTCCGCACAGACAGTCACCCAAGGCCAGAATTGAACCTGGGTCCCTGGTGCTATGAGGTAGCAGTGCTAACCACTGTGCCACCATGCTGCCCTCTTTTTTCCTTTGCCTAGGTTAGACCTCCAGTGCTTACAGTTGCTTAATTTTCATTTTGCTAATTTAGCGTAAGGATATTTCCAGAAATCTTTAAGGAGCAGTACCCACCAGGTTTGATTCCTGCTCTGTCCTGTCCTAGCTAATCCCAATCAGGAGGCTGAGGTGGGAAACCTGTCTCTCAGTCCCGAAGGACTCCGCTGGATATGAAGAAGAGAAATGCTGAGCAGGAGTCCCGCTGGCCAACCAGTCCCGCTGGAGGACCTGAGATAGGAGTCGGATATGGATCAACTGCGCTGCCCTCTGCAGCGGAATAGCCGGTAGATCAGCCATCAGTTCGGCTCACGCACAATGGGCAGCGATGGTGCCAGGGGCAGTCGCAGAATCATAGAATCCCTATAGTGCAGAAAGAGGCCATTCGGCCCATCGAGTCTGCACCGATTCTCTGACAGAATGTCGTACCTGGACCTCTCCTTCACCTTATCCCCGTAACCCCACACATTTACCATGGCCAATCCATCTAAGCTACACATCTTTAGAGTTCCGTTAACTGAGTGTGGCAGTCCTTCAAGAGTTGCTGCTTTCAGAAGGGGAGGGGGGGAGGGGTGGTGGGGGCAGGCGGGGGTGGGGGGAGAAAGACCACTAGAAAAGGGGGAATAGAATGAGAACAAACTCCACTCAGATGTGAAGCAGAAATTCATTGAAAGTGATTTGGAGACTCTGGGAATAGATTCTGATTCTCTGCGATAGTGTAAACCAGAGCAGAGTGAATCAGCTGTGTTACCCCCACCTCCCCCCTCCACCCCCCACCCCGAGTCTTTGCGACACTCATGTTCTTACTTCCTGTTCACTTGCAATGGGATGGGATGTAAAGCCAAGCTGCCGAGTCATTCCTGCCTGTTTTAGACTCGAGCACAACCTCGCCATCTCCCCCCACCCCCACCTCTGTGACCCCACAGGAGGGGTCTCCCCCCCCTGTCCCCTCCTGACCTGGGATGAGCCGCATAGTTTTGGAGGAAGGAATGCAATCCTGAGGCACTTTCCTGTCACTGAACGTCAACAGCTCCTTTTCAAAGGAGTGATGAAGAGATTCAGCCTTTTACACAAACAGTGAATGAGTGCTTTCTGACTGGAGGCGTCCTTTCCATTGATCTGCATCGCTGCTCCAGCTGCCCCCTTACCATAATAAACAGGGCAAGATTAACACTTCCCATTTTCATTGTAAACTGGGCAACAATCTCACTGTAACTGTCTAATCAACACATACCGAGCTTAATTGGAGAATGGGAAACTTTCTCTCACTGACTCCACCTGACTTTACCCTGAATACATACACTGAGTGCCACTAATGGTTCGGGGCTTTAATGCAGAGGGCAATACTGGAATAACCATTAGCAGGAATGCAGTCTCACCACAAACCAACAGTTAGTTCACATCCTGGCAACATCAACAAGGATGTAGTGGAAATGGCCGAGAGCTTCAAGTTTCTAGGTGTCCAGGTCACCTGCCCTGCTCCCTCCACGCCGATGCTATAGGTTAGAAAGCCAACCAATGCCTTTACTTTCTCAGGAGGCTGAGGAAATTTGGCGTGTCCACTACATGCCAAATTTCCAACTACCAACTTTTACAGATGCATCATAGAAAGCATCCTTTCCAGTTGTATCACAGCTTGGTATGGCTCCTGCTCTGCCCAAGACCGCAAGGAACTACAAAGGGTCGTGAATGAAGCCCAGTCCATCACGCAAACCAACCTCCCATCCATTGACTCCGTCTACACTTCCTGCTGCCTTGGAAAAGCAGCCAGCATAATCAAGGACCCCACACACCCCGGACATTCTCTCTTCCACCTTCTTCCTTCGGGATAAAGATACAAAAGTCTGAGGTCACGTACCAACCGACTCAAGAACAGCTTCTTCCCTGCTGCTGTCACCACTTTTGAACTCAACATTGCATTGAGTTGATCTTTCTCTACTCCCTAGCTATGACTGTAACACTACATTCTGCACTCCCTCGTTTCCTTCTCTATGAACGGTATGTTTTGTCTGCATAGCGTGCAAGAAACAAGACTTTTCACTGTATACCGGTACATGTGACAATAAATCAAATCAAATCAAAAAATTAAAGTCTGTCCAGCTCTCCTGAAGTCAGTTGGGTCGAGTGTTGGTACGTGCTACCCAGTTTCATATCCATGGTGCCCAGCACGACCCCGAGGCAAGTGAAATCGTGGAGAGCCCTGGATCCCGGGCCTGTGGTAAGTAACACTTCGTTTCAAAAAGCTGGGTGTAGAAGATGTGTGGATGGAGGAGATTTCCTGGCACTACTCCGGAGAAGAGAAAGGGAGTTCTCCCCGGCATCCTGGCCAATATCCATCCCTCAATAACATCCCACCAATAAACCCCAGATGATCTGGTCATTATCACACTGCTGTTTGTGGGAGCTTGCTGTGTCCAAACTGGCTGCTGCGTTTTCTACCTTACAAACAGTGATTACACTTCAAAGAAAACACCTCATTGGCACTTTGAGACGTCCAGAGGTTGTGAAAGGCGACATATAAAGGCAAGTCTTTGCTTCCGCATTTACAGGTGACTCCCACACCAACATGATTGACTTTTGGCTGCCTTCAGAAGTGACCATTCAGGCAGCCTCAATCCTCTCCAGGATAACCTGGGATGGACAGTGAATGCCAACTCTGTACATTTTGAGAATGAGTTGAAAGGAAAGGGTGAGTGATTGACTGCACCATCCACTATGGGAATTTGGATATAATGTTGAGGAAGAGCACCCACTGATGTTGATGGGATGATGCTCCTGTGTAGGATGTTTTACTAAATTAACACATTAACACCAAAGCAAGGCATTGGAATGGGAGTTTCCCAATGATCTGCTAACGCACCCATGTCACCCCAACTCCGCTTCCATTCAGTCTGAGGATGGTGGATGGTTTAATTTAAATGCAGATTTGAACCTGAAATAGTTAATGGCCAACGTGAACTGAGATTTCTGCCTGGAGATCACGGTCCAGTGACTGTGAATCCTCACCAGTTTAGGAGAAAAATGACAAAGGGCAGCACGGTGGCACAGTGGTTAGCACTGCTGCCTCACACGGCCAGGGACCCGAGGTTCAATTCCAACCTCAGATGATTGTGTGGAGTCTGCACGTTCTTCCTGTGTCAACGTGGGTTTCCTCCGGGTGCTCCGGTTTCCTCCCACAGTCCAAAGATGTGCGGGTTAGGTTGATTTGCCATGTTAAATTGACCCTTAGTGTCAGGGGGACTAACAGGGTAAAGACAGGGGCTTACGGGGATAGGGCCTGTGTGGGATTGTTGTTGGTGCAGGCTCGATGGGCCGAATGGGCTCTTTCTGCACTGTAAGGATTGTGTGAGTCTGATGATTTCCGTATTGTTGCTCGTGGCGTATTGTGAAACCCACACCAGCTGTGGATCTCACAGGATGAAATATACTCCAGTGATTCACCTTCCATCCATTGTGCAGGAAGCAATCCCACTGCTGCTGTCACCATCATTAAATATCCCTCCAAGAACAATTAACAGCTTCCCCCTATCTCCATTTACCACCTCCTCCACCTCCGCCCAATGCCCACCAATGGGTAATGACACAGTGTGGTAGAAAACCTCAGTGTAAAGAGCAAAAGGTAGTAGCCTAGAGCTCTGGCCTGGGATTGAGTTTGTTAACCTTGGAGTGGTGGGTGAAAAGAGGTCATTGGAGTGGGGGGCACAAGTTGGCCGTCCAGGGTGGGGTTGCGTGTTGGGGGGGGTGCAGGGTAGGGGGTATGGAGTGGGGGTGCGGGGTGGAGAACACACAGTGGGGGTACAGGGTGGGGGTACAGGTAGGACATAAATACAATTAACTTCAGTGGATTTGATTTTGGAGGGAATTAAAGTTAAAGTTAAAGTTTATTTATTCATCACAAGTAGACTTACATTCACACCGCAATGAAGTTACATGAAAATCCCCTAGTCACCACACTCAGCTGCCTGTTCAGGTGCACTGAGGGAAAATTTAGCATGGCCAATGCACCTAAGCAGTACATCTTTGGACTGTGGGAGGAAACCGGAGCACCCGGAGGAAACCCACGCAGAACTTGCAGACTCCACACAGACAGTGACCCAAGCCGGGAATCGGACCCAGGTCCCTGGCGCTGTGAGGCAGCAGTGCTAACCACTGTGCCACCGTGCTGCCCCCACATAAACAGGATTCCCACCCTGATATTACCCAGCGATTCCTACTGGGAAATCCAGGGATCAGAGCACCCTGTGAGGTATTGGAGAATCTCAGGGACCCCGGCAACATGTTCAAGAAAGATTTCCATTTATGTAGCACTTTTCACTGAACAACTCAAAGTGCTTTACAGACAATGCAGCACTTTGTGTGTTCCCCATGTATTGTAACATGGGAAACACAGCAGCTAATTTACACTCAGCGAAACTGCTACAAATGTGATAATGAGCAGATAGATCAGTTTAGTGATACTGATGGAGGGTCAGATATTGGCCAGGACACCGGGGGGCGGGGGGGTAACAACCAACTCTTCAAATTCATGCTATGGGATTTTTAACATGCTGTGGAGATGCCGGCATTGGACTGGGGTAAACACAGCAAGAAGTTTAACAACACCAGGTTAAAGTCCAACAGGTTTGTTTGGTAGCAAATTTGGTAGCAAAAGCTAGTGGCATTTGCTACCAAATAAACCTGTTGGACTTTAACCTGGTGTTGTTAAACTTCTTACTATTTTTAACATGCACCAGAGCTGGCAGATGGGGCCTCTCGACCAAAAAGGCAGCTCCTCTGATAATGCAGCATTCTGTAAGTACTGCTTTGGGACAGTCAGCTCGATCTTTGCACTTACACCCAGAGTGGGTTTGAAACCCAGAGACGTAGAGGCAAGAGTGGCACCAACACAGCCACAGCTGCGGAGCCAGGTACAGAGGGAAATGGGGGATCGGGGAAGGGTGGGGAGAATACCTGGTAAGTTTGATGGCTCGTCAGACAGAAGAATAAAGAGAAAGGCACTCTTTAACTGTTCACTTGCTGAGTGTCTCTTGCTGACAGAGTGGTTTTAGGCTTTGTGACTCTCAGGGTGAAAGGGGACTGATGAAATTACAGCACAGGAACAGGCTATTTGGCCCATCTGGTCTTTGCCACAAGCTTCCTCACAATCTGTCTATCTAAGTTCACCAATATATCCTCCTAGAGCTTTCTCCCTCATGTTAATCTCCAAACATCCCCTCAAATCCATCTGTACGATTCACCCCAAATGCCCTCATGTCACAGGAAGTTCCACATTCAAATCAAATCAAACATTCTGGCTGGGATTCTCTGATCGCGTCCCTTTCTGCCCCTCTGCCAGTGAGAAGGGAGAATTTGGCACTTAGCTAAAACTCCATTCATTGCAGCGGGATTGGAGAATCCCAGCCGCGGGTGAGGTCGGAGGATTTTGCCAACTAATACTCTTGAAAGAAGTTCCTCCTGAATTCCTTACTGAATTTATGAATCACTGTCTTATATTTGCTGCCCCTTAGATTTAAAGTTTTAGTTTTAAAGTTTATTTATTAGTGTCACAAGTAGGCTTGCATTAACATTGCAATGAAGATACTGTGAAAATCCCCTAGTCGCCACACTGTTCGGGTACACTGAGGGAGAATTTAGCATGGCCAATGCACCCTAACCAGCATGTCTTTTGGACTATGGGAGGAAACCGGAGCACCCGGAGGAAACCCACGCAGACACAGGGAGAATGTGCAGACTCCGCACAGGCAGTGACCTGAGCTGGGAATTGGACCTGGATCCCTGGTGCTGTGAGGCAGCAGCGCTAACCATTGTGCCACCGTGTAGTCTTCCTCACATTGGATGGGAGTTTCCAGCCTTCCCTCTGATGGGGTCTGTGATCTTGCCAAAGGCGGTGCCCACACCCCCACCACCCCCTGCTCCCCCTCCCACCTCCCCACCCCCTGTCCCCCACCTTCCCCAACCCCACCTGGCAGCATGGCTGGCGAACCACCAATAGCAAGTCGCCTCCGCTGCCAGAAGGCACGGAGCGGGGAAGGGAGCGGTGATCGGGGTGGGGAGTGAGGAGGGTGGGGAGGGGCTGAAAATCCCACCCAGTGACTCTGTTACTGCACCAATCCTCTTCCTATTTAGAGACCTCTATCAGGCCACCCTCAGCCCCAGTCTGTTCAATGTTTCCTGATGTGTATAACCTCGGCATTGTGGGGTAACTCCTTTCTGCACCTTCTCCAGTGCCTCTATCTCCGGTTTGTCAATATGGAGAGTCAGACCAGTGCATATAGTGCTCCAGCCATATTCAAACCACTCTCTGGATAAACAGGTTGCTTCTGCATTTCTTCTCACGTCTGTTATTGGAGGCTAAATTAACACCAAATGTCACCTCACCAACTCTGGCTGAATATACTCCTGGAGGTTTCATGGTATGACCTCCCACCTCCAGTCACAGCACCCAGTAAAACAACTTTATCCAGTCTCTGATATTTTCATTATTGATAAACAAAGATAACACTTTTTTTCATGCCCCCCCCCACCCCCGCAGCCTCTCCCCCCCGGCCCCGCCACCCCCCCCACACCTCCCAGCACCCCCTATTCCACCCCCCCTCCCCCACAACCCTCCCACCCCGATGGGATTTTCTCGCAGGGTTGATCACAATGGGGACATTAATCTTTCATTTCTGGAGGCTCAACAGGTCAGTGGTGATGGAAAAAGCCGGCGGACACCTATCATTGCTCACTCACTATACCCCAACTCTCCCCTCCAGTGTCCTGACACACACACACACACACACACACACAGAGACACACACACACACACGCTCTCTCACACACACACACACACACAGAGACACACACACACACGCGCTCTCTCACACACACACACACATTCTCACACGCACACACACAGAGACACACACAGGCACATAAAACATACACACAAACACAACATACACACACAACACAGACAACATACACACGCACACACACGCACACACACAACGCACACACACCACACACGCACACAACACACAAACAACATGCATACACACATGCACACACAATACACACAACATACACACACGCACACAACACATACACACAACACATGCACACAGACACACACACACAATACATGCACACAACACATACATATGCAGACAACATGTACATACAGCACACACACAACACATATGCACACACAGCACACACAGTGGCACTGTGCCACAGTGGCTCGCATTGCTGCCTCACAGCGGCCACGGGCATTCAGCCTCTGATCTTCGGGTAAGCGTTCTCCAAGGTGACCTTCACGACACATGACAGCGCAGAGTCGCTGAGCAGAGACTGATAGCCAAGTTCCGCACACATGAGGACGGCCTCAACCGGGATCTTGGGTTCATGTCACACTATCTGTAACCCCATGACTTGCCTGGACTTGCAAAATCTCACTAACTCTCCTGGCTGGAGACAATACACATCTCTTTAACCTGTGTTTAACCCTCTTTCCACTCACATTGTCTGTACCTTTAAGACTTGATTACCTGTAAAGACTCGCATTCCAACCATTATTTTGTAAATTGAGTTTGTGTCTTTATATGCCCTGTTTGTGAACTGAAATCCCACTCACCTGATGAAGGAGCAGGGCTCCGAAAGCTAGTGGCTTTTGCTACCAAATAAACCTGTTGGACTTTAACCTGGTGTTGTCAGGCTTCTTACCATGTTTACCCCAGTCCAATGCTGGCATCTCCACATCATGGCCTCACAGGGACCCGGGTTCGATTCCCGGCTTGGGTCACTGTCTGTGTGGAGTTTGTACATTCTCCCTGTGTCCGCGTGGGTTTCCTCCGGGTGCTCCGGTTTCCCCCCACAGTCCAAAAATGCGCAGGTTAGGTGAATTGGCCATGCTAAATTCTCCCTCAGTGTACCCGAACAGACGCCGGAGTGTGGCGACTAGGGGATGTTCACAGTAACTTCATTGCAGTGTTAATGTAAGCCGACTTGTGACAATAATAAATAAACTTAAACTTTAAATACAAACCCATAGCACACACACACGCGTGCAAACGCACAACACACACACACGCACACATCAGGGCAATGGGAGTGAGCACTCACAGAGAGGGAGGGAGAGAGAGACAGCTGAGAGTGTCAGGTCGGCACCAATTCCCATCCTTCCCAGCAATCCTAAAGATTCCGAAACATTCTCACTCAGCCCGCTCGCATAATGGAAAGGAATTTGAATAAGAAGAGCCATTGTTTGGTGTTCCCTGGTTACCAAAGGTCATGTCAGAGGAAGTTTCTCATTCATCAACAACTCCTTTGCCCTTTGACTCCATTTGATCAGGTACTGTGAAAGCTTAAAACTCTGTGCTACCGGGAAGAAAGGGAGAGGAACAAAAAGGCCTCCCCTCAGCCTCTCCCAGATGAATAGGGCCTATTTCTCTGGGCCTGTGAATTGGAGTCAATTACACTCGCAAGCCCAATTTCCTCATTAATTGTTTTCTTCCTGCACCCTTTGTCCTTTCAGAGAGAGTCCCATTCCTCAGATACATGTGCCACAGGTTAGAAACTAGATGTGGCTAATTAAACTTCAGTTAGATCAACAGTAAAACCTGCCGACCACAATCAGCATTCTGTTCACAAAAAGGTATGTGAGCAAAATGTTTGGAGTGAAAGCATGCCTTTTTTATTTAAACTTCATTTCACTAAGGACTTTGCTTGCAAGGCTGAAGCAACTGCTGGTCTGTTCCGAGTGTCACATCTAATACAGATGTGTAGTGTATCAGAAAGCCTCATGTGAGAATGGATCTGTAGTGAGAGTGTGTGTGTGGTGGGGGGAGGGGGAGGGATAGCATTCCTGAGGAATGGAGCAGTTTCCCTTTTTGCATCCAGTGACAGCTCCATCCCTCCCAGGTCAGCCAGAGCATTCATGTATTCCTACATGTGCTCGCTAGATATTTAAAGCTTGCTTGATTCATTCAATATAAGCTACAGGAAACGATTGGGAGGAAAATGAAAGATATAATCCAGGGACACTCATTATATACAGGCTTTCCTTGTCTTGCTCTTGTGATCATGCAATCCACGATCTTCTCAAATCTCTTTGTCCAATCTCTCAGTGTCCACTCCTTCACTGAGGTAAGGGCCACCATATGGTTTAATACTGACCCTCAGGGAAGATCCGAGTTCAAATCTGGTTTGCGTTCAATTAGCAATTCTGTGCCAGAGAAATCTGTGTGTGTGTGTGTGTGTGTGTCTGCGATTGTGCATGTGTGTGAGTCTGTGGGTGTGTATGTGAGTGTGTGTGATGTGTGTCTCTGTGTGTCCCTGTGTGTGTGTGAGTGTGTGTGTGTATGTGTCTCTGTGTGTGTGCGTGAGAGTGTGTGTGTGTGTGAGTGTGGGTGTGTGTGTGTGTGAAAGGATGTGTGTGAGCGTGGGTGTGAGTGTGTATGTGTCTGTCAGTGAGTGTGTGTGGGTGGGTATTTTTGTGAGTGGGTGATGGGTGGGTGTGTGTGAGTGTGTGTGCATTTGTGAGTATGTTTTGGGATGTGTGACTGTGTGTGTATATGGGTGAGTGTATGAGTGTATATGAGTGTGTGTGTGAGATGTGGGTTGTTTGTGGGTGTACGTGTATGTGGGTGTGTGTGTGTGATGTGGGTTATGTGGGTTGGTATATGTGTGTGTGTGTGCATGAGATGTGGGTTGTGTGGGTTGGTATATGTGTGTGTGGGTGTGTGTCAGTGTGAGATGTGGGTTGTGTGGGTTGGTGTATGTTTGTGTAGTTGTATGTGTGTGAGATGTGGGTTGTTTGTATGCGTGTGTGGGTGTATGTGAGATGTTGGTTGCATGGGCTGGTGTATGTGAGTGTGAGAGTGTGTGTGTGATGTGGGTTGTGTGGGTTGGTATATGTGAGTGTGTGTGTGTGTGATGTGGGTTGTGTGGGTTGGTATATGTGAGTGTGTGTGTGTGTGATGTGGGTTGGTGTATGTGTGGGTGTGTGTGAATGTGAGTGTGTGTGTGTGTGTGTGTGTGATGTGGGGGTTGTGTGGGTTGGTGTATGTGAGTGTGAGTGTGTGTGTGTGTGATGTGGGTTGTGTGGGTTGGTGTATGTGTGGGTTGGTGTATGTGTGTGTGGGTGTATGTGAGTGTGAGTGTGTGTGTGATGTGGGTTGTGTGTGTGTGAGTGTGTGGGTGTGATGTGGGTTGGGTGGGTTGGTGTATGTGGGTGTGTGTGATGTGGGTTGTGTGTGTGGGTGTGTGTGAGTGTGTGTGTGTGAGATGTGGGTTGTGTGGGTTGTTGTATGCGTGTGTGGGTGTGTATGAGTGTGAGTGTGTGTGTGATGTGGGTTGTGTGGGTTGTTGTATGCGTGTGTGGGTGTGTATGAGTGTGAGTGTGTGTGTGATGTGGGTTGTGTGGGTTGGTGTATGTGTGTGTGGGTGTGTGTGAGTGTGATGTGGGTTGTGTGGGTTGGCGTATGTGTGTATGTGTGCAGGTGTGTGTGAGTGTGTGTGTGAGATGTGGGTTGTGTGGGTTGGTGTATGTGTGTGTGGGTGTGTGTGAGTGAGATGTGGATTGTGTGTGATGTGGGTTGTGTGGGTTGGTGTATGTGTGTGTGGGTGTGTGTGAGTGTGGTGTGGGTTGGCGTATGTGTGTATGTGTGTGGGTGTGTGTGAGTGTGATGTGGGTTGTGTGGGTTGGTGTGGGTGTGTGTGAGTGTGTGTGTGAGATGTGGGTTGTGTGGGTTGGTGTCTGTGTGTGTGGGTGTGTGTGAGTGTGTGTGTGAGACGTGGGTTGTGTGTGTTGGTGTGTGTGAATGTGAGCGTGTGTGTGTGATGTGGGTTGTGTGGGTTGGTGTATGTGTGTGTGGGTGTGTGTGAGTGTGATGTGGGTTGTGTGGGTTGGCCTATGTGTGTGTGTGTGTGGGTGTGAGATGTAGGTTGTGTGGGTTGGTGTATGTGTGTGGGTGTGTGTGGGTGTGAGATGTGGGTTGTGTGGGTTGGCCTATGTGTGTGGGTGTGTGTGAGTGTGTGTGAGATGTGGGTTGTGTGGGTTGGTGTATGGTGGGGGAGGTTACAAATGGAGTATAAAAAGGTATAAAGTCAATGATGGTGCCTGTTCCTGATTGCTATCCTGTTAAAACCTCTCCTTTCACTGGAACCAGTGTCTGGTTCAGCAGTGATGCCTTGTGTAGCGGAATAGTCTACTTCCTACGTATATCCTTCATAATTTATGTAATTTCAAAAGGAATCATAGAATCCCTACAGTGCAGAAAGAGGCTATTCAGCCCATCAAGCCTGCACCAAAAACAATCACTGAACCCCACATAACTATCCTGCTAGTACCCCTGACACTGAGGGGCAATTTAGCATGGCCTGTCCTGTAGATCCATTTGGGAGCCATGCAGTGGGAGTGCATGTTTCTGAGCCAGTGATTGGGTGCAACATTATACACAACTTCATCTCACAGCGGCTTTCACCGCAGAGTATCTGAACACCTGATAGAATCTGAGCTCAACATTAAACATTGGCTGTCCATTGGAAATATGTGTGGACTGGTGTTTGTTGCTCCATTGCCTTCTCATCTTTGAGAACTGACTCCCACACTTGGTGTATTGGTGACGCCAATTTTGTATCTCACCCAAGGAGCCTATGGCAGTAAGTGGCAGCAGGCTAATCAACTAAGGAGGCTTCACAATAAAGCCTGATCTTGTGTCCGAGCAATGACCACTCACACATTTTTCCAGTCGAGGTTGTACAGGAATGGTGATTACCCCTCCCTACCCCTGGGACACTATCTGGCACATGGTTCCTCCACTACTGACCCAATTAAAATCTCAAACTGGGTATCGAGCCTAGGGCCACCTTATTCCATTAGACTCAGAGATGGAAATGTTACCACAAAGAGAAACTTGTATTTTTGAGACAGGCAATGGGAAATATTTTTCAAATTTATGTGTAATACAGAAGCTTCTAAATCATTAATGTTTCATACACACATTGTAATTCACTGCGTATTTTAATTCTTACAACTCCGGATTCACTTGTCAAACTGTTCCTCTTTCTCAATTCCGCCATCATTCCCCATGCCATCGTGCTCAAGAAGAGGCTGCACCTTTAACCAAGTTGTTCTAGAACATCAACAAGGCTGGCATCTTCCTGAGAAAGTCTATAATTGCCCAGTTATGTGTGGCACACTGAAAGGACAATTGAACCCAGTCAGTTACAGCGCCTCAGTGTGCTGCAAAGTGATGGGAGGTGTTGTTGGCAGTGCTATCAAGCAGCACAAGCTCAGCAATAACCGAGGCTTCTTCCAGTCCAGGGAAGAGTCAGAATGGACTCAAAAGCATAGAATCCCTACAGCGCAGGAAGAGGCCTTTCGGCCCATCGAGTCTGCACTGATTCTGCGAAAGAGCATCTTACCCAGGCCCACACCCCCTTGCTCTATCCCTGTAACCCCACGCCTTTACCCTGCTAATCCATCTAACCTACAGATCTTGAGACACTAACGGGCAATTTAGCATGGCCAATCAACCTAACCTGCACATCTCTGGACCGTGGGAGGAAACTAGAGCACCCGGAGGAAACCCACGCAGACACAGGGAGAATGTGCAAACTCAACGCAGACAGTGACCCAAGGCTGGAATCGAACCCGGGTCCCTGGCACTGTGAGGCAGCAGTGCTAACCACTGTGCTACCGTGCCACCCATGAACTTTGTTAACTCTGTTTCTCTCTGCACAGATGCTGCCAGACCTGTTTAACATTACCAATACTTTTCTTGGGTTGCACCAGGATCAGTCAGCTCCTGATCTCAGTACAGCCTTGGCCAAGTAAGATGTTTGCTGATGATTGCACAGGTTCAGCTCCATTTGTAACTCCTCAGGGACTGCAGCCATCCGTCACTATATGCAGCAAGACCTCGACTACATCCAGACTTGGGCTGATGAGTGGCAAGTACCATTCATGCCACACAAGTATCAGGTCCACCTCCAACAAGCAAGAATCTAACCAGCTCCAACACTGACGGATATTACCATTGTTAAATTCCCCACCAGCAACATTCTGAGTCACCCGAGATAAGAAACCAAACCAGACCAGCCACATAAATGTTGTAGCCACCAGAGCAAGTCAGAGGCTGGGAATTCTGAGGTAAATGACTCCCCAAAACCTGTCCATCAAAATACCAAGACCTCTACAAGGCACAAATCAGGAGTGTGATGGAATACTCTCCACTTACCTGGATGAATGCAGCTCCAACAACACTCAAGAAGCTCAACACCATCCAGGACAAAGAAGCTTGTTTGATCGGCACCCCATCCACAAACATTCACCCCCATCCAGCACCTACAACATTCACTCCATCCACATCAGTGCAGCATGGCTGCAGTGTGTGTCATCTACAAGATGCAGTGTTGCAACTTGCAGAACAAGTGCCAGCCGGTGACCATCTTCAACAGAAGATAAGCTATCAACCTCCTTTGTTCAGTCAATGGCATTCATAGAATCATAGAATCCTTATAGTGCAGAATGAGGCCATTTGGCCCATCGAGCCTGCACCGACAACGATCCCACCCAGCTACTATCCCCGTAATCCCACATATTTATCCTCCTAGACCCCCGACACTAAGGGACAATTTACCATGGCCAATCCACCTATCCTGCACATCTTCAGAGTGTGGGAAGAAACCGGAGGAAACCCATGCAGACACGGAGTGAACATGCAAACTCCACACAGACAATCACCCGAGGCTGCAATTGAACCCAGGTCCCTGGCGCTGTGAGGCAGCAGTGCTAACCACTGTGCCACCGTGCCACCCATTACCATTATTGAAAACCCATTCCTTTTTCAACAACACCTTCCAAAGCTGCAACCTCTACCAGCTAGAAGAACAAGGGCAGGAAGGTGATGAGAGCACCACGACATCTAAATGACACACCATTCTGACTTAGAAATATATTATCATTCCTTCTCTGTGGCTGAGTGTAAACCCTGGAACTTCCTGTCTGTAGGAGAACAAATACCACACGGACGGCGGCAATTCAAGATGGCAGCACACCACCAATTTCTCAAGGCCAGTTAGTGACGGACAACAAATGCTGCCTTGCCAGTGATAGTCAAGTCCCAGAAATGAATAAAAATAATTGTAAAAACCATCTCTAATCTCAACACTGCTCCAATTCTCTGTACAATCTTTGTGCTGTTTCACATTCCTGCTCTATTTCTCTCTCTCTCTCTCTCTATCTATACAATAAGATTATTTTTTATATTTGTTGTCCTCTGTGTCAGGTTCCAGCTGCTGCTTGAGATGGAATGTCTTCAACAGGACAAGATAATAGTTATGATTCCGCATGTTAGAGGCTGAGGGCTGAATTGTCACTCCTATGAGGGAGGGCAGAGAGTGGGGGGAGGGGGGGATCGAAAATCGGGATCATTTCTGGCTCCTGAACCCAACCCAGAGCTGGTGGGGGTGGGGGGATGGGGGGGGGGGGGGGGGGGGGGAGTGGGGGGGGGGGCGTGGTTGTTGGGGTGAAGCAGAAACCAGCAAGTTTCAAGGGGGTCATCCATTAATTAACTGGAGATGGGTTTGGTGGCTAATTAATGGCCAGGGGGATACAAAGAGAGGCAGAATGTAACCTGACCACAGCAGCCATTACTGTGGCTGCTGTTTTACTGCTGCGAAGGTCACAGAAAGCTTTATTCCCCCAAATCTCAGGAGAGCTAAAGGCCGGAATTCCAGGACGGGACAACCCCAAGGTTTTCAGATGTGAGCCTGGAGATCATCTTGGAGATCATGAGGGAGAGGAGGGATGTCCTCTTCCCAGAGGGTGGCAGTAGACAGCCACCCACACAGGCCTAACTGACATGGATGGAGGTCACTGTCACTGTCCGCAGCAGACATGTGGTTGGAAGAACCTGGATGCAACGTGGGAAAAAGTTCAATGAACTGATAGGCTCTGGCAAGGTGTGGGCATGTGCTACTCCCAACCCTCAGGACAGGTCTCTGGGAACTCACCCTCTAATAGGGAGGAACCTGAGGGAACATGCTGCTCATGTACATGGAATGACTGTGAGCTCTAGATACTTACTGACTCCTGGGAATGGCTCAATGTTGCTGAGGACTGAACATTGAAACATGCAGCTTCTAATGTCAGGAGCAGCTGGCATTGGCCACAGACGTCAGCAGTGCCTGACCTCACTCTCTTTTGTCCTTGCAGAAGCAGGCACATCATGCCCAAGAGAGGGCCAAACAGGGTGGAGGCATCCTCTAGCTTCACATCATCACATCAGTGGAGGAGGAAGTGATAGAAATAGAATCACAGGCTACAAGGAAGTCAGTCCTGGCGAGATGGATGCTCACGGTGAAGATAGTGATTAAACTTAGTGTCACCAGTAGGCTTACATTAACACTGCAATGAAGTTACTGTGAAAATCCCCTAGTCGCCACACTCCGGTGCCTGTTCAGGTACACTGAGGGAGAATTTAGCATGGCCAATGCACCTAACCAGCACGTCTTTTGGACTGTGGGAGGAAACCGGAGCACCCGGAGGAAACCCACACAGACATGGGGAGAACATACAGACACCACACAGACAGTGATCCAAGCGGGGAATCAAACGCGGGTCCCTGGCACTGTGAGGCAGCCGTACTAACCACTGTGCTGCCTGAGGACAATGCATTCATTAAGGGGGTGCATTGCACTCCACCTCATCAGCAGCTTACACGGAGCTTTTGCTCTCCAAGGCTAGTTCTCATCATCGCTTCTTGTGTCTCCCACAGATGCAGACGTTGATCCAAGGAAACATCCTCCTTTCCAGCAGACAGGCCCAGGGAATCAGCAAAGCTCTGCAGAGGCAGCATCACACCGTACAAACATACCCTCCACCAATCTGTAACAAAAATAACCTGGAGCATTAATACATCCCTTCCGGCTTACTGGCCTGATGATCTAGAGCAGCGGTTCACAACATTTTTTGTTGAAGGACATCTTTTCAAATGGATTGGTAATTGTAGTATAAAGAGTTAGCAGATGAGATATGCTGATGTATGATGTAGATGATAATGTACCACTGACACTAGTCAGTCATGTGTTACAGTCTCGAGAGAGAGGTTGGGATTGTGTCTGAGAGTCATGTGCCTACTCTGTACCCTGTTTAGAAGCAGTAGTTTTAAGCAGATACCAGAGCATGTCTCCGGTCTGTATAAGAACCAAGTTACAAGCCGAGAGTCCAAGAAGAAGGAGCCTATATCAGAAAATGGTGTCAGTGAGGGAGATATCGATATAAAAGCCACATCTGTGTTATTGAAGGAACCACCGGGTGAAAGAAAACCTTTGAGAGCAGCTTGAGAAATTTTGGGGGAAGAAAGAGGAGAGAGGGAATAATGACCATACCTAGTGAGCAGTCATTGCCTTTCCCCCATCCGCTTGAGTGTCTCAAAGACTCACAGAGAGGTCAGCAGTGCGAGTTATGGAAACACCATTTTGTCCGGTACCAAACAGCATCAGGTCTTTACAGACAAGGGACAAAGCTTCAAGTTAGTTCCTTTCTTTGTGCAGTAGGTCGAGTAGAAGTTGATGTTCTCCTCAGGCAGAGTGTGCAGGCGTCTGCCACAAATTTTGACTCCATTTTTAAAGCCTTGAACATCTTTTTTAATCTACCATGGAAGCCCATTATCGAGGCGGTTCAACATGCGCCACAACCCCAACTCCGCGTGGTGAATCAGGCTGTGGTTCACGGTGTCGCCAAGGCTTCGTAGATTGGGGAGGCCGTGGGGGTCGCAGTTGCACCCACACAAAAGCCTGTCAAACAAAACAACAGGGCGGGAATCAGCATCTTGAGATGCTTGTGTTGTGGCACGAAAATCCAGCATGGTCACCAAGGCTGTCCGCAGGGGGCACGGTGTGCTTCCAGTCTGGCAAAACCGACCATTTCAAGCATTTCTGCAAATCCGGCGATTGTAATCAAAGTTGTATACCAGCTAGTATTTCAAAATACATTCCTTCCAAGCGATGGGAAGTTCAGAAAACAGCGACCCCCACAGAATTCCTAGGAAAAGCAGATAGTCTTAATGCAGTCCCAGAGGGTCCAAAGCTTGATTCTCTTCAGTTCGATTTTTCTGAAACTTACACTGGGTTTTCCAGCTCTGCGGAAAGCGATGCTGATAAAACGTTGTCTTATTCTGTAGATGATGATGTCATACCTGATCCTCATGCCTCCGAGCGATTGTCCCTAAGGGCCAAGAATACCGAGGGAGATAGAATCTCCCAGAACTATGACTCGGGAGGGGAAAAGTAGGAGTTGGAGATGGATAGAGTGTGTAGTTGTAAAAAGGGAGACACAGAAATGCAATGTAAATAGTTAAAGACGTAGGAGGGAATTTTCCTGTCCTTCCCGCCACGGGAATCATAGTGAGCAGGGTGGGGGGGGCACACCATGCAAAGGTCCATTGACCTCTGGTGGGATTTTCCGGTTTTCGGGTGAGTGTGACTGGAAAATTCTGCCCATAGTGTCCTGATGTTAGAACCATAGGATCCTTACGTTGAAGAATGAGGCCATTCAGCCCATCGAGTCTGCACTGCTCCAAAAGAGCATTTTACCCAGGCCCATACCCCTCCTGTCCTATCCCCATAACCCCATTAATTTACCATGACTATTCCACCTAATCTACACGTATTTGGACAGTAAGGGCCAATCCACCTAACCCACACACCTTTTGGACTGTGGGAGGAAACCGGAGCACCCAAAGGAAACCCACGCAGACACGGGAAGAGCTCTACACAGTCACCCAAGACCGGGATCGAACCCGGGTCCCCGGTGCTGTGAGACAACAGTTGTCAAAAAGTAGTTTCGAATACTTGATGGAGGTAAAGTATAAAGTGTTAACAGATGGGATGTGCTAATGTATGGTGTGGACGATGATGTATCACTGACATTAGTAAGTCGGCTCTCTCTTTCTCTCTCTCTCTCTCTCGAGAGAGAGAGAGAGAGAGAGAGAGAGAGTTGGAATTGTATCTAAGAGCAATGTGCCGACATTGTAACCTGCTTAGACGTAGTGCTAATAAACACGTTTTCAGCAGATACCAGAGTATCTAAGAACAAATCAGTTCAAGACCTGAAGTCAAGGACCTGATCTCAGAACAGTAATCCCAGACTCCTCCAGTTAAATTATAATAAGAACCTAAGAATACAAGACTTAGGAGCAGGAGTAGACCAGCCTGCTTCACTATTCAATCTGATTTTAGGCTCCAAATCCACTTTCCTGCTCATTCCCCATATCCCATTATTCACTGCAAACTCCGCACAGACAGTGACCCACTGTCGGCATGTGTTTCCTCCGGGTGCTCCAGTTTCCTTCCACAGTCCAAAGATGTGTGGGTTAGATTGATTGACCATGATAAATTGACCCTAGTGTCAGGGGATTAGCAGGGTAAAGATGTGGGATTACGGGAATAGGGCCTGGGTGGTTGGTGCAGACTCGATGGGCCGACTGGCCTCCTTCTGCACTGTAGGGATTCTATGATTCTGTAATTTAATATTTATGAATGTCCCTTTCTTGAACAAGGCAGAACTCATCTGGTGCCCACCGCCAGCCTTGGTGTCTATGTCTTGACTTGAGGACATCCACACCCCTCCGTGCACACTTCCTTCCGAGGAGACATACGTGTGGAAGCCGTGCTCTGCTCCTGTATCACGCCAGGTCCATCTCTAGCTGTCACTCATTCGCCTCCATTTGACCATGGCTATCCAGCTCACCCAGCAGTGGCTGGCGCTGCTCGGTAAAGCGCTTTGATATAAATTTGTAAACCTCCTGGAAAATCCTCACGGACCCCCAGTGATCCACTGCCCACTGTGAGTTTGGGAATCACTGGCGAAGACACAGCAGCTATTAATCTGTGTCTCCCCTTCCTTCAGAAGAAATCAGATTACGGAATTCAACAAAACCCGGCCTGGCTTTGCTTCTTTTTATTTCCTTTAGTTGTGATTTGTTATTGTCTGGATTCAAACCAGTCTTGAATCTTGATTTTCAGTGACTTCATTTCAAAAATATCGCAAGAAACTCCAAAGGGTCATGAACGTAGCCCAGTCCATCACGCAAACCAGCCTCCCATCCATTGACTCCGTCTCTACACTTCCCGCTGCCTCAGAAAAGCAGCCAGGACCCCACGCACCCCGGACATTCTCTCTTCCACCTTCCTCCGTCGGAAGAAGATACAAAAGTCTGAGGTCACGTACCAACCAACTCAAGAACAACTTCTCCCCTGCTGCCATCAGACTTTTGAATGGACCTGTCACTTATTAAGCTGGTCTTTCTCTTCATCCAATCTGTGACTGTAACACTATATTCTGCACCCTCTCCTTTCCTTCTCCCCGATGTACTCTATGAAGGGTATGCTTTGTCTGTATAGCGCACACGAAATAATACTTTTCACTGTATCCAATACATGTGACAATAATAAATCAAATCAAATCTTTGATTGCAAAGTGCTTTGGAGATGTCCTGAGAGCCTGAAAGATGCTATGTAAATGCAGGCTTTTTCTTTCTGTGTCACTTTATGCGCATGAGAATTTCAAGTGTGACATTCCTGAGGACAGTGGCTGGGACTGGGAACAAAGCTGTGAGGGCCAAAGTGCCCATTCTTTATGTGTGTGAGGCCACACAATCAGCATCAGATTATTTGCGCATGGGTTACATCACAGAGCAGCGCCCAATCTTATTGTTCACTCATTCCTCAGCCGCAGTCACTGGGAGGTGGTGATCAGGAGCAGGAACTCTGACTGACTTTCTTTGTCTTATCCTTACCCAAGGAGGGGCTGAGGTTAATTGAACAGCTCTCATCACTGCTGTAACTGAGATGAACTGACTCTGGTCGAGAGAACTAATTGGTTCTGTACCATATTACCATACTGTGGTGCATTTTGCGATGAAACGTAAAAACACAGATTCATAAATGTTTACAGCGGAGAAGGAGGCCATTCGGACCATCATCTACATGCGAATTAACAAAAATCTGACTCCACTGATTCCATTTTCCAGCGCTTGGTCCATAGACCTGTAGGTTACGGCAGTGTGAGTGAATATCTTTAAAGTTAAAGTTTATTTATTAGTGTCACAAGTAGGCTTACATTAACACTGCAATGAAGTTACTGTGAAAATTCCCTAGTCGCCACACTCCGGTGCCTGTTCGGGTACACTGAGGGAGAATTTAGCATGACCAATGCACCTAACCAGCACGTCTTTCGGACTGTGGGAGGAAACCGGAGCACCCAGAGGAAACCCACGCAGACACGGGGAAAACGCGCGAACTCCACACAGACAGTCATCCAAGGCCAGGAATTGAACCCAGGTCCCTGGCGCTGGTAGGCAACAGTGCTAACCATAGTGCCACTGTGCTACCCATACTATGCCACCATGTCGCCCATACTGTGCCACCGTGCCACAAGGGCAGTGAACTCAGAGGAGCGAGAGCAAGATGAGTTGAGATGAAAGTTGAAATCACGGCGGGTGAGAAGTTATTCAATGCAGAGGACGATGGAGGAAAGCCATGAAGATACATTGGTGGGAAAATTTCTATCGCGCTCGGGAGGAGATTGAGGAGTTTGACTGAAAGACAAGAGGGAGTGGAACAAGGTGAGATCCTCAAAGGAGGAGGAAGTGTCCGAGGAGTTGGGAAGGAAGGGGTCAGGCCAAGGTGTGATGAGGTGATGGGCCAAGTGGAGACAGGCATAGGCTATATGATCCTGAGACACAGATTCCCCATCTCTATTTTAAAGGTCTGTGTTCCTGGATCCTAGGTCTCTTTAGATCTCAACTGTGCAGCACGGCACAGTGGCACAGTGGTCAGCACTGCAACCTCACAGCACCAGGGACCCAGGTTCAATTCCGGCCTCAGGTGACTGTGTGGAGTTTGCACATCCTCCTCGTATCTGCATGGGTTTCCTCCGGGTGCTCCAGTTTCCTCCCACAGTCCAAAGATGTGCAGGTTAGGTTGATTGGCCATGCTAAATTGACCCTAGTGTCAGGGGATTAGTAGGGTAAAAATGTGAGGTTACGGGAATAGGAGCTGGGTGGGATTGTGGTCGGTGCAGACTTGATGGGCCGAATGGCCTCCTTCTGCACTGTAGGGATTCTATGACTATGTGCCTAGCTTTCTCTGTTTATCCTCAGTTTCCCTCAATATCTTGAAAAGTTGTATCAAATAAGCTCTTAATCGTCTAAATTCCAGGTATACAAACCTAGTCTATGTAATGTCCCCTTGCAGTCTAACTGTCAGAGAATTATTCTGGTAAACTCTGGGCACTCCCCATAGGTCAATATATCCTTTCCATGGTCTGGTTCCCTGGATGACTCACCATGCTCCAGGGGTTTGTATTGCTGAAGCGCAACTTCTAGACTTTACATTGTCGCAAATCCAGAAACCCATTTGCTCTTTTGATGATTTTCTGTGCAATGTCCATGACATTTTTAAGGTCTGTGTTCCTGGATCCCAGGTCCCTTTAGACCTCAACTGCACCTAGCTATACACCATTTAGAAAATACTCTGTTGTATTTTTTTTAGGTCCACAATGAATGATCTCACATTTGCTTATGCTGAAATCCATTGGCCACAGTTTTGTCCATTCAGTTAATCTATCAATCTCCCTTTGTAAAAGTCTCACAACACCAGGTTCAAGTCCAGCAGGTTTATTAGGTATCACAAGCTTTTGGAGTGCTTTAACCTGGTGTGTAAGACTTCTTACCGTGCCCATCCCAGTCCAACGCCGGCATCTCCACATCATCTCTTTATAATGTAATACTTCCATCTTTCTATGTTATATGTTCTATGTACACTGTTTACCATGCCATCTATCTTTGTATTGCCTATAAGTGTGAACGTATGTCTCTCTCTATTCCATCGTCTAAGCTGTTGATGAATACAATGAGTAGTTGCCCCAATACACATCCTTCCAGGACACAACTATTCACATTCGGCCAATTCAGGATCACAGATTTGTTACAGTGCAGGAGGAGGCCATTTGGCCCATCATGTCTGCCCCAGTTCTCCAAACGAGTTTTATGGCTCTGTGCCATTCTCCTGTCTTTTCCCCGTATCCTTGCACATTGTTGAATAGAAATAATCATCTAATGGCCTCTTGAACGCCTCAATTGAACCTGCTTCCACCACACTTTCAGGCAGCGCATTCCAGACTCGCTGGGTGAAAAAGATTTTTCTCAAATTTCATTTACTTCTTTTGAAAATCATTTTAAATCTGTGCTCCATCATACTCGATCTTTTACGAGCGAGAACAGCTTCTCCTTATCTACTCAGTCCAGCTTCCTCACGATTTTGAACATCTCTATCAAATCTCCCTCAGCTTTATTCTTTCCAAGGAGAACAGTCCCAACCTCTCCAATCTATCCTCATAACTGGAGTTTCTCATCCCTGGAACCATTCTTGTAAACTCCTTCTACACTCTCTCCAACGTGTTCACAATGTGGCACGGTGGCACAGTGGTTAGCACTGCTGCCTCATAGCCCCAGGGACTTGGGGTCAATTCTGGCCTTGGGTTACTGTCTGTGTGGAGTTGCACATTCACCCTATGTCTGCGTGGGTTTCCTTCGGGTGCTCTGGTTTCCTCCCACACTCCAAAGATGTGCAGTTTAGATTGATTGGCCATGCTAAATTGACCCTAGTGTCAGGGGGATTAGCAGGGTAAATATGTGGGGTTACAGGGTGCAGACTCGATGGGCCGAATGGCCTCCTTCTGTACTGTAGGGATTCTATGATTCTATGATCCTTGCTATAGTGGGGAGACCAGAACTGTGCAAAATACTCCAGCTGAGGTCTAACTAGTGTCTTGTGTAAATTCAGCATAACCTCCTTGCTCTTGTACTCCAAGCCTCTGTTAATAAAGCCCAGAATACTATACGCTTTATTAACTGCTCTCTCCATCTGTCCGGCCACCTTCAATGATTTATGCATATATCCACCCAGGTCCCTCTGAAGTCCATCAGGACCTGGAGACTTGTCAACCCGTAATCCATCAGTTTGCTTAGCACCACCTCCCTAGTGATTGTCATTTCACCAGATTGCTCGCTCCCCTGATTTACGGCTATTACTGGAATGTTTTTGCATCTTCTATCGTGAAAACAGAAGCAAAATATCTGTCCATCCAACCCAGCGAAGGTTTACCAGGCTGATTCCTAGGATGGCAAGTCTGTCATATAGGGAGAGTTTAAGTCAGTTAGGATTATATTCATTGGAGTTTAGAAGAGTGAGAGGGGATCTCATAGAAACTTCTAAAATTTGCTTATTATCTACTATTAACTCCCCATTCTCACTCTCCAGAGGACCAGCACTCACTTCACTTGCCCTTCTCCTGTTTGAATATCTGTTTAGATATTTATCTGTTTCTAAATTTCTAGTTTTTTTCTTCTCATACTCGAGTTTCTTTCTCCTGAGTGGGGTTCCGCAGGGATCTGTGCTGGACCCCCAACTGTTCAAATTATATATTAATGATTTGGAAGAGGGAACTAAATGTATCATCTCCAAATTTGCAGATGATACAAAGTTGGGTGGGAGGGTGAGCTGTGAGGAGGATGCAGAGAAGCTTCAGCGTGATTTGGACAGGCTGAGTGAGTGGGCATTTGCTTGGCGGATGCAGTATAATGTGGATAAATGTGAGGTTATCCACTTCGGTAGCAAAAATAGGATGGCAGATTATTACTTGAATGGTTGTAAATTGAGAGAGGTGGATACTCAGCAAGACCATGGTGCCCTCGTGCATCAGCCGCTGAAAGTAAGCGTCGTGCAGGAACAGCAGGCAGTAAAGAAGGCAAATGGTATGTTGGCCTTCATAGTGTGAGGATTTGAGTATTGGAATAGGGATGTTTTACTGCAATTGTACAGGGCGTTGGTGGGGCCACATCTGAGTATTGTGTGCAGTTTTGGTGTCCTTATCTGAGGAAGGATGTTCTTGTTGCAGAGGGAGTGCAGCGAAGGTTTACCAGGCTGATTCCTAGGATGGCAAGTCTTTCATATAGGGCGAGATTAAGTCAGTTAGCATTATATTCATTGGAGTTTAGAAGAGTGAGAGGGGATCTCATAGAAACTTCTAAAATTTGAACAGGATTAGACAGAGTAGATTTAGAAAGAATGTTCCCAATGGTGGGCGAGTCCAGAACCAGGGATCATGGTTTGAGGATAAGGGGTAAACCTTTCAGGACTGAGTGAGGAGAAATTTCTTCACCGAGGGGGTGGTGAATGTGTGGAATTCACTACCATAGAATGTCGTTGAGGCCAAAACATTGTGTGATTTCGAGAAGAAATTAGATTTACCTCTCGGGCTAAAAGGATCAAGGGATATGGGGGGAAGGGGGGATCAGGATATTGAATTTGATGATCAGCCATGATCAAAATGAATGGTGGAGCAGGCTCGAAGGGCCGAATGGCCTCCTCCTGCTTCTAATTTCCTTGTTTCTATGTATGTTTCAGTCATCCCCTGTTGTTCTTTATATTCTGACCAGTCATCTGATCTGCCACTCACCTTTGTGTAGTTATATACATTTTCCTCAAGTTTGATGCTTTCCTTAACTTCTTTAGTTAACCACGGATGGTGGTTCCTCCCTTTAGAATGTTTCTTTACAGCCGGAATATACTTGTTCTGAGTATTCTGAAATATCCCCTCACTGCCTGTCATTGCTTCTCTATGGATCTGTTCCCTAGCTGACTATTTAAGTTCACTTCACCTAAGTCAGCTTGTCTCAGCTTGTCTCGGGATTCCCCTCTATTTTGGCCGACAGTCTTTTCTCATTATCCCTCTTCACGTCTCTAATATTGGGCTGGATTTTCCGACCTCGCCCGCGGCTGGGAGTCTCCGGTTCCGCTGCACTGAACGGTGATTCGGCTGACTGCCAAATCCACCATTCTCAGGGCGGCGGGAACAGCCAGAGAGTTCCAGCCATGCTTTTTCACTTCTCCTCTGAACCTTCTGTAGTCCTCTTGGTTCTCAATTGTATTTTATACCTGGCACCTGTCAGAAGCCCACTATTTCTTCTTTACCTTAATTTCTATCTCCTTTTTCATCCAGGGGCCTCTGGGTTTGTTTGTCCTGCCTTTCCCTTTTGAGGGAATATACCTTGACTGTGCTTGAATCATTTATTTTTCTAAGGCAGAATCATAGAATCCATTCGGCCCATCGAGTCTGCACCGACCACAATCCCACCCAGGCCCTATTCCCATAACCCCACATATTTACCCTGCTAATCCCCTTGACACTAAGAGGCAATTTAGCATGGTCAATCCACCTAACCTGCACATCTTTGAACAGTGGGTGGAAACCGGAGCATCCGGAGGAAACCCACGCAGACACGGGGAGAATATGCAAACTCCACACAGATAGTGACCGAGGTTGGATTTGAATAATTTGAATAATAACAGGTCCCTGGTGCTGTGAGGCAGCAGTGCTAACAACTGTGCCACCGTGCCGCCCAGGTAGCCCATTGTTCAGTTACAGTTTTTCCCGTCAACCTTTTGTTCCAGTCTATCGAGCCCAGCTTCCTTCATGCCCCACTGAAGTTGGCTCTCCCCCAGCTAATTATTCTTATATTGGATGGCCCATTGTCCTTTTCTATCATCATGCTAAACCCTACAATACACTGATCACTGTCTCCTACATTTTCCCCCACACTCACACTTGATCTGCTTGGCCATCTCATTTCCAAGAGCCAGGTCCAACAGTGCATCCTTTCTTGTCGGGACTGGGCACATACTGCTGTACAAAACTTTCCTGAACACAGTCTAGGAACTTTTGCCCCTCTCTGTCCTTTACACTACCACTGTTCCAGTCTACATTCAGGTAATTAGAGCCATAGAGTCATAGAGGTTTACATCATGGAAACAGGCCCTTCGGTCCAACTTGTCCATGCCGTCCTTTTTTCTTACACCCCTAAGCTAATCCCAATTACCCGCATTTGGCCCATATCCCTCTATTCCCATCGTACCCATGTAACTGTCTAAATGCTTTTTAAAAGACAAAATTGTACCCGGCTCTACGACTACCACTGGCAGCTTGTTCCAGACACTCACCACCCTCTGTATGAAAAAATTGCCCTCGGCGGCATGTTGGCACAATGGTTAGCACTGCTGCCTCACAGCACCAGGGTCCCAGGTTTGATTCCTGCTTGGGTCACAATCTGTGCGATGTCTGCACGTTCTCCCCGTGTCTGTGTGGGTTTTCTCCGGGTGCTTCGGTTTCCTCCCACAGTCTGAAAGACGTGCTGGTTAGGTGCATTGGCCATGCTAAATTCTCCCTCAGTGTATCTGAACAGGTGCCAGAGTGTGGCGACTAGGGGATTTTCACAGTAACTTCATTGCAGTGTTAATGTAAGCCTACTTGTGACACTGATAAATCAACTTTAATCAACTCAACTTTCAACATTGTGAATGTTCCATGCTGAGTTTGATATCATTTGCAAGTTTCTTTTCATATTCCTTTTTGTCCCCCTTTGCTATTCTTTGTATCCCTCCCACCACCATCTTTGTAAGCCTTTCTTTTCGTTTTATGTTTTGATTGATTTGATTTATTATTATTGTCACATGTATTAGTATACAGTGAAAAGTATTGTTTCTTGTACGCTATAAAGACAAAGCATACCATTCATAGAGAAGGAAACAAGAGGGTGCAGAATGTAGTGCTACAGTCATAGCTAGGGTGTAGAGAAAGATCAACTTAATATGAGGTAGATCCATTCAAACGTGTTTGACAGCAGCAAGGAAGAGGCTGTTCTTGAATAGTTGGTACATGATCTTAGACTTTTGTATCTTTTTTTCGACGGAAGAAGGTGGAAGAGAGAATGTCCGAGGCGCGTGGGGTCCTTGATTACGCTGGCTGCTTTTCCGAGGCAGCGGGAAGTGTAGACAGTGTCAATGGGTGGGAGGCTGGTTTGCATGATGTACTGGGCTTCGTTCATGACTTTTTGTAGTTCCTTGCGGTCTTGGGCAGAGCAGGAGCCATACCAAGCTGTGATACAACCAGAAAGAATGCTTTCTATGGCGCATCTGTAAAAGTTGGTGAGAGTCAAAGTGGACATGCCAAATTTACTTCATCTTCTGAGAAAATAGAGACATTGGTGAGCTTTCTTAACTATAGCGTTAGCTTGAAGGGACCAGGACAGTTTGTTGGTGATCTGGACACCTAAAAACTAGAAGCGCTCGATCATTTCTACTTCGTCCCCATTGATGTAGACAGGGGCATGTTCTCCACTATGCTTCCTGAAGTCGATGACAATCTCTTTCATTTTACTGACATTGAGGGAGAGATTATTGTTGCCACACCAGTTCACCAGATTCTCTAACTCATTCCTGTACTCGGTCTCATCATTGTTTGAGATCCGGCCCACTATGGTGGTGTCATCAGCAAACTTGAAAATCAAATTGGAGAGGAATTTGGCCACACGGTCATAGGTGTATAAGGAGTATAGTAGGGGGCCGAGGACACAGCCTTGTGGGGCACCGGTGTTGAGGGTGATCGTGGAGGAAGTGTTGTTGTCTATCCTTATTGATTGTGGTCTGTGGGTTAGGAAGTCTAGGATCCAATCGCAGAGAGACATGTCTTCACTCTTTAGTTGTCTGCCGTTGTTACTTTTTTGGCCAGTTGAACTCTTGCCCCTTTTGGGTATCAATTAATTCTGCAGCACATTAAATTCTTTCTTAAATTCCTCCCACTGATCTTGTCATTTTACCCATGAACAGATTTGACTTCATCTCATTGACATCCATTTTCATCCTTTAGTCAATGTAAGGTTCTGATATGTGGGGATCGGTGGAAACAAGTGCCAAGCTGCTGTAAAAGCTAAGCTCAGGGATTATTCTGACCTACTCTGATTGGAAACATTTTCACTGGC
Source organism: Mustelus asterias (assembly GCF_964213995.1). Lineage (NCBI taxonomy): Eukaryota > Metazoa > Chordata > Chondrichthyes > Carcharhiniformes > Triakidae > Mustelus > Mustelus asterias. The sequence goes on along the minus strand of NC_135813.1, from coordinate 63,138,051 downwards.
TAAACTCTACAAGACAGTAGCAAAGATAAAGAACGGTGTAGTGTTAACCATGTTAGCTAAAGGCTATGTTTGCTGCTTAATAAAGAAAGGTAAGTTAACAATACAGAAATGGACAATAATGAAATAAAGGTAAACTAATCAGATTGGCGAAGATGGTGTTTCCACCCGACTCAAGGGTCAATCAGTCATAGAATCATAGAATCCCTACAGTGCAGAAAGGAGGCCATTCAGCCCATCGAGCCTGTACTGCCTACAATCCCACCCAGCATCTATCCCTGTAACCTCACGTATTTACCCTGCCATTCCCCTCAACCTACACATCTTGGGACATTATGGGGCAATTTAGCATGGCCAATCAAACTAACCCACACATCTTTGGCATGTGGGAGGAAACCGGAGCACCCAGAGGAAACCCATGCAGACACGAGGAGAACATGCAAACTCCACACAGACAGTGACCCGAGGTCAGAATTGAACCTGGGTCCCCTGTGCTGTGAGGCAGCAGTGCTAACCACTGTGCCACCGTGCCGCCCTAATATGTCACTTAATATTGCACAAGGCTAGACTATCAGAGTGGTCAGTGACTAGTCAGAACTAAAGGCCCCAAACCTTGACTGGATCTTACAGTGTGGCTGACTGCTGAAACTCTCCCAGGATTACTGCCTGCCATATTATCTTTCAGATAAAGCTCGGCACAACATCGTGGGCCGAAGGGCCTGTTCTGTGCTGTACTGTTCTATATTGGAAGATATTTGCAGGCTGATAATCAACTCATTTGGCCACATTATGAATGCACCTTCTATGGCCATCAGGTCCTGGAGTGGGACTCAAACCCAGAGTTTCTGGGGTAGGGACACTACCACTGCACCACAAGACACTCTCTCCTTGTAGATGTTATAACTCAGTAAATTCCCAATCCTGATTATCTTGCAGCCAGGCTCAGTAGCAGCTCCCATGTTGTATATTCCAAGTTGAATGTGCACTTGTAATTCATTCAATTAGTTCCTTACACTCTGTGTTTGTATAAAATCACCACGCATCCAAACTTATCCTTCCCCTTAAAAGAGGCCAAATTTATCCTTCTGCTCTGATGTATTTTCTTTTCTTCACATTTACTATTTCCCACTCCTGCTTTAATTACTTTATATATTTAAACTTTACCTCAACCTGTAGTATCTAGTACATGATTTCTGAATATTACTTCATCCTCTTCCTTCACTTGCACTAAAAATAGTGAAATGCTGGAATTACTCAGCAGGTCAGGCAGCGTCTTGGAGAGAGAAACCGAGTTAACGTTTTGCTGTCCTCTTTCCAGCATCACTACTTCAGCCACGTGCTCACCGCCCTAATCTGCTTACCCTGTGTCAGTTCGCACATGGTTCATGTAATATTCCTGGTATTACAATCCTTGAGGTCCCTAAACACAGTGGTTAACACTGCTGCCTCACAGCGCCAGGGACCCGGGTTCGATTCCCACTTGGGTCACTGTCTGTGTGGAGTCTGCACATTCTCCCCGTGTCTGCGTGGGTTTCCTCCAGATGCTTCGGTTTCCAGTCTGAAAGAAGTGCTGGTTAGGTGCATTGGCCATGCTAAATTCTCCCCCTGTGAACCTGAAAAGGCACAGGAGTGTGGCGACTAGGGGGTTTTCACAGTAACTTCATTGCAGTGTTAATGTCAGCCTACTTGTGACTAATCAATAAATAAATAAACTTAATAGGACATTTTATGTTGTTGGACCTAAAAGGAAAACACAGAAATGTGAACTAATAAAAATTATACCAATAAACATTCACTGTTTAAATCTGCTGCTTTATTTGTCACTTCAAGCCTACACTGACCAATCTCTCTTTTCAGATACCATGCCCTAAGGGGACATTAGTGGCCATGGACTTCCATGTTAACCTTGCACTGGGGGAGTGAATCATCTTCTTTGGTGGTACATTCATCCAGTTTGTGAGCCTCTTTAGAAAGATGGTTCTTTGCCTACCTCAATCTCTTTCACCATCGATCTTTCCCATCAGCGTCAGACCTTCTCAATCATCATTCCTCATGATGTACCCAAGAAATTCCAATTGCCTCTTCCTGATCTTGTCCTTTGGGTCCCGGCCCCGCTTCATGGGTAAGTGGGACTTACCCAAGATGTCTTGGACACAAACCAATACACATGTTAAGCCCAAAGAGGAGCGCCTCCTTCTCATTGTCATCAAATTGCAAACTTCCAACTCCGTTCACAGTTAACATGGCCGGCAGAGGTGGTCATGCAGGGATGGTGGTGTGGGAGGGGCCTCAATATGATCCTGGAGGGTTAGTCCCACTCAGGGGTCATCTCCAGGCATCTCCTGGGTGCTGGATGCCACCAGGGTTGGGGGTGGGGGTTGGTTGGAATTCCAGTTGGTGTTTGACCTTAGGGGCTTCAATAGGCCTTTATGTTAACAGTTATCCATGGCTTTGCGGGCAGGTAGTCATTCCACCTGACTTGGCTCCTGCAAAATGATCTGGAGTCAGGAAGATGCTGGTAAACCAGCATGGTGGCTGGCACTGGGAAATTCCACACCCGCCCACTATCATTCCCGCCTCAGCAGGCTTCCAAAATCCGTAAAAATTATAGAATTTTACAGCACAAAAAAGGAGGCCATTCAGCCCATCATGTCTGCATCCAGCCACAAAGTATCTATCCACCCCCGTGTGTCTGGAGTAGCGCTTGAAGCCAACAGCTTTCAATCAGCGATGGAGAATGATAGTGAAACACAAAATTAAGAGCAGAAAACGTTGGGATCACTCAGCAGGTCTGACAGCATCGGAAATGCGATGCTGTTGCCTGAGTGTTAGGTCGAGGGGAGAAAGGTAAAGGTAATGCAATACGGCTCCGGAAAGGCAGCTGGAAGTTTGAGGTAAGATGCAACTGCCCCAGGGCCCTTCATCCATCTGTCTAATTACACAGACATCACTAAAGACAGAGAGCTCACACTCAGCTGCCCAGGCCAAACCTCTGCAGGAAATATGGAGAATTCAGTCGGCAGCACAGTGTTAGTAAAAACGAACTTTTCAGCAAATTGTACTGAAGACTGTATATATTTATTAAAGAAAAGCTCTGTCTGGCAAATTTAACTGAGTCTTTACAAGCACTGATTGAATAGATAAATGCAATAAGATGGTAGATGCGTTTTGCATAGATTTACAGAGGGCCTTCAACAAGATGTCTCACAGGAAGTTATTGAAGAATCCAGACACACGGGAAGGTGTAAAATGAACGATAGTGAATTGGCCGCCCGCTGTAGACTCTGTTCAATATCAAATTCAGTTGTCTGCGATAGATATGAAGCTGTGCACACAACGGGAGGCAGATACAACACAATCCATGTCCAAAAGAGAAAATGCTGGAAAATCTCAGCAGGTCTGGCAGCATCTGTAAGGAGGGAAAAGAGCTGATGTTTCGAGTCCAGATGACCTTTTGTCAAAGCATCTGGTCATCTAGACTCGAAACGTCAGCTCTTTTCTCTCCTTACAGATGCTGCCAGGCCTGCTGAGATTTTCCAGCATTTTCTCTTTTGGTTTCAGATTCCAGCATCCGCAGTAATTTGCTTTTTCTCTACAATTCATGACAATATTCTACCCCCCGAAATAAGAGGAAACATAGCAGTTTTCAGAGAAGGGGGTGGCATGGTGGCACAGGGGTTAGCACTGCTGTCTTACAGCGGCAGGCCCTGGGTTCAATTCCAGCCTTGGGGACTGTGTGGAGTTTGCACGTTCTCCACGTGTCTGCGTGGGTTTCCTCCGGGTTTCCTCCCACAGTCCAAAATGTGCAGGTTAGGTGGATTGGTCATGCTAAATTGACCCCTGGTGTCAGGGGGATTAGCAGGGTAAATATGTGGGGTTACGGGGGTTGGGCCCGGGTGGGATTGCGGTCGGTGCAGACTCGATGGGCCAAATGATCTCCTTCTGCACTGTAGGGACTCTATGATTCTATGATTTTAAGTTTGGCTGCTGGGCAGGAGATAAAGGGTTAAAATTAGGGTTAAAGGACATTGCTCAGGTAGAGAGGAGCCCAAAAAGATGCATCTGGGGCAAACATTTTTATTCATCCTCCAACCATACTACTACAGTTGTTACACTATCACTTGCTACAGTTATACAGAGCATTGTTGAGACCACACCGAGAGCACTGTGTACAGTTTTGGTCTCCTTATTTAAGAAAGGATATAAATGTGTCAGAAGTAGTTCAGTGAAGGTTCACTCAGCTGATAGCTGGGATTGGGGGCGGAAGGGTTATCTTACGAGGAAAGGTTGGGCAGACTGTATCTATTGGAGCTTCGAAAAATGAGAAGTGATCTTATTGGAACATATACGGTCCTGAGAGGATTGACAGGGTGGATGCTGAAAGGATGTTTCTGTATGGGAGAGACTAGAACTAGGGGACACCATTTTAAAATAAAAGGTCTCCCATTTTATGATGTGGAGATGCCGGCGTTGGACTGGGGTGAACACAGTAAGAGTTTTAACAAAAACCAGGTTAAAGTCCAACAGGTTTATTTGGTAGCAAATGCCATTAGCTTTCGGAGCGCTGCTCCTTCATCAGATGGAGTGGGTTTCTGCTCTCAAACAGGGCACAGAGACACAAAATCAAGTTACAGAATACTGATTAGAATGTGAATCCCTACAGCCAACCAGGTCTTAAAGATACAGACAATGTGAGTGGAGGGAGCATTAAGCACAGGTTAAAGAGATGTGTATTGTCTCCAGACAGGACAGCCAGTGAGATTCTGCAAGTCCAGGAAGCAAGCTGTGGGGGTTACAGATAGTGTGACATAAACCCAAGATCCCGGTTTAGGCTGTCCTCATGTGCGCGGAACCCAGCCATCAGTTTCTGCTCAGCGACTCTGCGCTGTCGTGTGTCGTGAAGGCCGCCTTGGAGAACGCTTACCCGAAGATCAGAGGCCGAACGTCCGCGACCGCTGAAGTGCTCCCCCACAGGAAGAGAACAGTCTTGCCTGGTGATTGTCGAGCGGTGTCCACCCACCCGCTGTTGCAGCGTCCGCACGGCCCCTCCAATGTACCATGCCTCGTCCAGTACCTCCCCGGAGCAGAGAAGCTACGGCACCTCCTCTGGAGCCTTCAACATGTCATTGATGAAGACGAACATCTCGCCAAGGCCATCCCCACACCCCCACTTCTTGCCTTCAAACAACCGCACAACCTCAAACAGACCATTGTCTGCAGCAAACTACCCAGCCTTCAGGAGAACAGTGACCACGACACCACACAACCCTGCCACAGCAACATCTGCAAGACGTGCCGGATCATCAACACGGATGCCATCATCTCACGTGAGAACACCATCTACCAGGTACACGGTACCTACTTTTGCAACTCGGCCAACGTTGTCTACCTGATACGCTGCAGGAAAGGATGTCCCGAGGCATGGTACATTGGGGAAACCATGCACACGCTGCGACAACGGATGAATGAAAACCGCTCGACAATCACCAGGCAAGACTGTTCTCTTCCTGTGGGGAGCACTTCAGCGGTCACGGGCGTTCGGCCTCTGATCTTCGGGTGGGCGTTTCCAAGGCGGCCTTCACGGCACACGACAGCGCAGAGTCGCTGAGCAGAAACTGATGGCCGGGTTCCGCTCACATGGGGACGGCCTAGGCTGGGATGTTGGGTTCATGTCACACTATCGGTAACCCCCACAGCTTGCCTCCTGGACTTGCAGAATCTCACTGGCTGCCCTGTCTGGAGACAATACACATCTCTTTAACCTGTGCTTAATGCTCCCTCCACTCACATTGTCTGCATCTTTAAGACCTGGTTGGTTGTAGAGATTCGCATTCTAATCAGTATTCTGTAACTTGATTTTGTGTCTCTGTGCCCTGTTTGAGAGCAGATATCCACTCCATCTGACGGAGGAGCAGCGCTCCAAAAGCTAATGGCATTTGCTACCAAATAAACCTGTTGGACTTTAGCCTGGTGTTATTAGAACTCTTACTGTGTTCTCCCATTTTAGACAGAGGTGAGAAGAATTTTTTTCCCAGAGAGCGGCAGAGACTGGGTCAATGAACATTTTGAAGGCAGAGGTTGATAGACTCTCAATTTACAAGGGAGTCTAAAGTTATCAAGGGTAGGCGTGCAGTGTGGAGTTGAGGCCACAATCCGATCAATTTATCAAAGGGCAGAGCAGTCTCAATGGGCCGAATGGCCTACTCCTGCTGCTAATTCATGTGTTTTATAATTGGCCATTCACTTTATTGGCACTTGTGGTCTCTTGCTGTGCACAATACGTTTTGCTTCATAGCAGTAGCCACTGCACTTTACAGCAATTTGAGCCTTTACTGAGAGTTCTGATAAAATGCGACATAAAAGCCAAACCGTCCTTCTTTCTTACTCTGTGGAATGTGATGGTTCCTCAGGGATGTCACATGTAGAATGAAAGTGGGCTGGATTCCGTAATGTTAAATTAATATCCACCTGTTTCATGGGATTAACTCTGGGGGTTGAGGCCTTTCTCGCTGAGGAACATTCGCTTGTGATTACCAACTTCCTCTGAATATTAAATAAGGTGGGGAGAAAAAAGTGGAAATGCACATCAAGTCGGGCAGCGTCTGTGGAGAGAGAAATACAGAGTTAACATTTCAGGTCAATAGTCTTTCATTGGAACTGGAAGATGTTAGAGATTTAATGGTGTATGAGCTAAGAATAGGGAGGAGGGATAGAAGAAAATGGAAGGTCTGTGATGGAGGAGAGGGGAAGGCTTATTTATTTCTTAGTTCCTCTAGTCCCATGATGGCAATGGGCAGCAAGACTCCACCACCACTTCTGGGTGGCAGGCAGGAGAGATTAAATGAGAAAACATAGAAAAGAAACAGGAGGCTATTTGGCCCATTGAGTCTGCACCGACAGGAATCCCACCCAGGCCCTATCCCCGCTTAGTTACCCTGCTCATCCCTCTAACTTACCTATCGCATCCCGGGATACTAAGGGCTAATTTAGCATGTCCAATCAACCTAACCCACACATCTTTGGACTGTGGGAGCACCCGGAGGGAACCTATGCAGACATGGGGAGAATGTGCAGACTCCACACAGACAGTGACCCAAGTCGGGAATCGAACCCAGGTCCCTGGCACAGTGAGACAGCAGTGCTAACCACTGTGCCAAAAGGAATTAGTACTGGGGAAGGTAAGGAAACTAAAGATGGGTCTAGAGGTGGAATAAATGGCCACAAAGAAACAAAAAATAGGAGCACCAAGTAAGCCAAATGTTCCCTTGAGTCTACTCTGCCCTTTGATACGATGATGGCTGACCTTCTACCTTGAGTTTACTTTTCCGCTCTATCCCCATGTTCCGAGTTATTGAAGAGCCATTTCCAGCCCTGTCACCAGCTGAATGAGAAACTGGCAGGTGTGGGTTATGATTCAATGAGCAAATAGGTGTGGCTGTGAGAGGAAATGTTGATGGTGCCTCACCAATCACAAGATCGGAAACTAAAAGCAACGAAGATTCATGAACAAGGTAAAAGGGGCAAATTTTATTTTATTTGATTTGATTTATTATTGTCACGTGTATTAACATACAGTGAAAAGTATTGTTTCTTGCGTGGTATACAGACAAAGCATACCATTCATAGAGAAGGAAAGAGGAGAGTGCAGAATGTAGTGTTACAGTCATAGCTGGGGTGTAAAGAAAGATCAACTTAATGCAAGATAAGTCCATTCAAAAATCTGACAGCAGCAGAGAAGAAGCTGTTCTTGAGTCGGTTGGTATGTGACCTCAGATTTTGTATCTATTTCCCAACAGAAGAAGGTGGAAGAGAGAGTGTCCGAGGCACCTGGGGTCCTTAATTATGCTGGCTGCTTTGCCAAGGCAGCAGGAAGTGTAGAGAGAGTCAATGGATGGGAGGCTGGTTTGCGTGATGGATTGGGCGACATTCACGACCTTTTGTAGTTCCTTGCAGTCTTGGGCAGAGCAGGAGCCATACCATGATGTGATACAACCAGAAAGAATGCTTCCTATGGTGCATCTGTAAAAGTTGGTGAGAGTTGTAGCTGACAGGCCAAATTTCCTTAGCCTTCTGAGAAAGTAGAGGCATTGGTGGGCTTTCTTAACTATAGTGTCGGCATGGGGGGAACAGGACAGGTTGTTGGCGATCTGGACACCTAAAATGTCACCAGCTGAATGAGAAACTGGCAGTGTGGGTTATGATTCAATGAGCAAATAGGTACGACTTTGAGAGGAAATGTTGATGGTGCCTCACCAATCATAAGATGGGAAACCAAAAGCAATGAAGAAAAGTGAACAAGGTAAAAGGGGCAAATAGTCCTGACAGAGAGAAAACAGAACTTCTTCAAAACTTTTGGAAATGAAGAAATGATGAATTGGACAGTAAAACAAAACAACTTAAGGCAGATTCTGTAAATAAATCCCAGGTCCCAGATATAGAAACTGGTGTGTCATCTCTGCATATCCCAGAGACAGAAAACAATCGGCAATGAAATGGAGAATAGTTTAAACTTACCAGCTGCAGCACATTTCCTCTCTTCATTGGAACATCCACCCATGGACTTACTCACTAACAGAGATGGCCAGTGGAGATGTGGCAGTGATCTGCAAGAAGGTGCTATTCATTGTCTCCAGGCAGAAAGTCAGTGAATATTTGAGGAGGACATGTCTACATTTAGTACAGCGGTCAGTGCTCTTGAAAAATACTTTGGGCCAAAGAAAAGTGTGATGATCAAACAATATACATTCTGCCGGAGATGCCCGAGAGCCAATCATGATCAGACACCTTGAAAAACATGCACAAATTGTGGAGGTACCCATGGATTGACAATGCCATAATAACAGCAAAATCTTGTGAATGCTGGAAGTCTGAGCTCTCCCCTGGGATAGGTGGGAACCTGCGCTCCCACCTATCCCTGAACCTTTGCTTCACCTGCTCCACCTCCTCTCTCTGAAACAGTATCAAATGCATCACATTTCTCCCTGTCTTTAGCTCTGAAGAAGTCTCGAAACATTAACTCTATTTCTCTCTCCACAGAAGCTACCAGACCGGCTGTGTTTTTTCTGTTTTGAGTCACAACACCATGTCCAGTTCATTCTGAAGATGGAATCACTTTGTAAAGATGTACAGATCATTGAAGAAGAGGACTTTGTTGGATGAATCTACTCCTGAGGGTACAGAATGTGTATATCATCATGGATGGTAATGTACCAGGTCATTTTAAGCAATGCTCAGTCATTGGAACATAGGAATTAGGAGCAGAAGTGGGCAAATTCAGCCCTTTGAGCCTGCTCCGCCATTCAATCAGATCATGGCTGATCTCTCCCTGGTCTCAAATCCACCTCCCCACCTGTTCCCCCTATCCCCTTATTGCTTTTTTAAAATTAGAAATATATCTATCTCCTTCTTGAAACCATTCAACGATTCAGACTCCACCGTGCTATGGGGCAGCGAGTTCCACAAATTCACCACCCTCTGCGAGAAGTAGTTCCTCCTCATCTCAGTTTTAAATCAACCGCCTCTCAACCCATACCTGTGACCTCTTGTTCTAGATTGCCCCATAAGAGGAAATATTTGGTCTATGTTTACTTTATCAATCCCTTTTAAAATTTTATATACCTCGATCAGATCCCCTCTCATCCTTCTTAACTCCAGCGAATAGAAGCCCAAACTGTTTAATCTCTCCTCATACGTCAACCCTTTCATCCCCGGAATCAATCTGGTGAACCTCTTTCAAACTGCCTCCAATTCAGATTATGGGCAAAGTTTATTTATTAGTGTCACAAGTCGGCTTACATTAACACTGCAATGAAGTTACTGTCAAAATCCCTCATTCGCCACACTCCGGTGTTGCTCCTCATCAATGTTGGTGCTGTATCTATCCTGAGTGACAAACTCTGCCATTGATATTTTTGATGTGGAGATGCCGGCGTTGGACTGGGGTAAACATATATAAACATATATGAGGTATATGTTTACCCCAGTCCAACGCCGGCATCTCCACATCATGACTACCATCGACACCGCAAACTGCTGGCTCCAAGTGGAGAGGATCTGCAAGAAGATCGTGCACATCGACACAGACATCAAGTTTCTACAAAGATGCAAGAAAGCAGACAAAATACCGAAAGTAATATTGATATTTTTCACAGCTTTCTCTCACAAACACTTTTCAAGCTTACGTTTTTTTAATTCATTGGTAGGACACGGGCGTCGCTGGCTGGGCCAGCATTTATTGCCCATCCCTAGTTGCCCTTAAACTGAGTGTCTCGTTCGGCCATTTCAGAGGGCAGGTTCAGAGTCAACCACATTGCTGTGAATCTGGAGTCACATGTCGGCCAGACCGGGTAAGGATGGCAGATTTCCTTCCCTAAAGAACATTAGTGAACCAGATGGGTTTTTCAGACAATCGACAATGGTTTCGTGGCCATCAGTAGATTCTTAATTCCAGATATTTTTTATTGAATTCAAATTCCACCATCTACCTGGGTCCCCAGAACATTCGCTGAGTTTCTGGATTAATAGGCTAGCGATACCACTAGACCATCGCCTCCAGTGACTCAGTTATTCCAGTTTCAGGAACATTCGTAGTTCCAGTAGGTTACAGAAACACCACTCTGGACACGTTCTACATTGCCAAAGGAAAAAAACCTTAAGGGGGTAAACTTGATTGATAGGCTTGGTTTAAACATGAAGATCCCACAAGAGCACACATCAATGTGATTCATTAATGTGATACTGACTCTCCACATCAGTCACAGAGTGTCACAGCAGAGTAAGAGGCCCTTCAGCCCATTGTCTCTGCACCAGCCACCAAGCACCTATATCTATTCTAATCCTCAGTACTCGATCTGTAGTCTTGTATTCTGTGGAGTTGCAAGTGCTCATCAGTTTCCTTCTTTATTTCATGGATTTGGATAGATTAAGGAGTACTGTCAAGTTCCTCATGTCAATACATCAATTCTGTCAGTTTCATAACATTTCAGATGGTTGAGTTTTGATGTGTCGACGTGTCAGTCGGTGAGACGACTCAAAACAGATGGTACAACAGCAAATTAATTCATCACCGTGGATATTGAACCTAGTCATTGCACAAAGCAAGATTTCAAACTGAGAGTAAAGATTGACCTGAAGGCAGTGACCAAAGCTATCATTCAAATTTCGATTTTTTATAATCCAAGAACTATTGACATTATTTCAGGACCCCATAGTCTTTTTGATTTGATTTGATTTGATCTGATTTATTGTTGTCACATGTATTAGCATACAGTGAAAAGTATTGTTTCTTGCGCACTATACAGACAGAGCATACCATTCATAGAGAAGGAAAGGAGACAGTGCAGAATGTAGTGTGACAGTCATAGCTAGGATGTAGAGAAAGATCAACTTAGTGCGAGACAGGTCCATTCAAAAGTCTGATGGCAGCAGGGAAGAAGCTGTTCTTGAGTCAGTTGATACATGACCTCAGACTGTTGTATCTTTTTCCCAGTGGAAGAAGGTGGAAGAGAGTATGTCCGGGGTGCGTGGGGTCCTTAATTATGCTGGCTGCTTTGCTGAGGCAGCGGGAAGTGTAGACAGAGTCAATGGATGGGATGCTGGTTGGCATGATGGACTGGGCTTCATTCACGACCTTTTGTAGTTTTCTGTGGTCTTGGGTAGAGCAGGAGCCAGACCAAACTGTGATACAACCAGAAAGAATGCTTTCTATGGTGCATCTGTAAAAGTTGGTGAGAGTCGAAGCAGACATGCCAAATTTCCTTCACATTCTTCACAAAACTTGTTATGCAACAGAGCTATCTTCAGATGCCACAAGCAGAGTAAAGCCAGTATCTTACAGCTTTTGTTACTGATCACGGTTTCAGGAGCACAAACTGTCCTCTGGACTAAAGTTGGGACTCAGCATATTCCAGAATATCATTCGTACCTTCAGTCTAGACACACATTGAGGTGATGCTCAACCTCCTTGACAATCTTGTTTTCTACAGAAAGGACAAAGTAGTGAATCATCACCGGGTGGTGCTCACTCGACTCGCACTAGCTACGACTCGCACTCACTCGACTCGCACAACTCAACAGGGACTCGTGCACAGTTGCAGTGTCCAAGCTTGCCTTTGTAGGTGACGGCAGCTGCAGTAAAGCCTAGGTACCGCAATGTCACAAAGTCATTCATGCACTTCTGACTATGACTAACATGAAAGAGGTGGAACCATTCTTTGGAACAAAGAACAAAGAACAATACAGCACAGGAACAGGCCCTTCGGCCCTCCAAGCCTGCGCCGCTCATGTGCCCAACTAGACCATTCATTTGTATCCCTCTATTCCCAGTCTGTTCATGTGGTTATCTGGATAAGTCTTAAACGATCCCAGCGTGTCCGCCTCAATGACTTTGCTTGGCAGTGCATTCTAGGCCCCCACCACCCTCTGTGTAAAATACATCCCCCTGACATCTGTGTTGAACCTTGCCCCCCTCACCTTGAACCCGTGACCCCTTGGTGTTCGTCACCTCCAACCTGGGAAAAAGCTTCCCACTGTTCACCCTATCTATGCCCTTCATAATTTTATACACCTCTATTAGGTCGCCCCTCATCCTCCGACTGTACTACCGACTGTTATCACAAATTTGTTCCAAAGTTCACAGAGATCACGGAACCTCTTCGAAGGCTAATGTGCAAAGAAAAACAACCGGAATGAAGCATATTGTCTGGCCAAATTCCCCTCCAACTCGATTTTCAAGTTTGCTGATGACACCACAATAGTGGGTTGGATCTCAAACAGTGATGAGATGGAGTGCAGGAAAGAGATAGAGGATCTGGTGAACTGGTGCGGCAACAATAATCTCTCCCTCAATGTCAACAAAATGAAGGGGATTGTCATTAACTTCAGGAAGTTTGGTGGAGGACATGCCCTGTCTCCATCAATGGGGACGAAGTAGAAATGGTCGAGAGCTTCAAGTTCCTTGGTGTCCAGATCACCAACAAACTGTCTTGGTCCCTCCATGTCAAGTTGAGAAAGCCACCAATGCCTCTAATTTCTCAGGATGCTAAGGAAATTTGACATGTCCGCTACGAATCTCACCATAGAAAGCATTCTTTCTGGTTGTATCACAGTTTGGTATGGCTCCTGCTCCGTCCAAGATCACAAGAAACTACAAAGGGTCGTGAACAAAGCCCAGTCCATCATGCAAACTAGCCTCCCATCCATTGACTCTGTCTACACTTCCCGCTGCCTCGGAAAAGCAGCCAGTATAATCAAGAATCCTATGTACCCCGGACATTCTCTCTTCCACCTTATTCTGTTGGGAAAAAGATACAAAAGTCTGAGGTCACATACCAATCGACTCAAGAACAGCTTCTTCCCTGCTGCCATCAGACGTTTGAATGGACCTACCTCGTATTAAGTTGATCTTTCTCTACACCCTAGCTATGACTGTCACACTACAATCTGCACCCTCTCCTTTCCTTCTCTATGAACGGTATGCTTTTTCTGTATAGCTTGCAAGAAACAATACTTTCACTGTATACCAATACATGTTCCAATAACAAATCAAATCAAATGAAATCAAATCAAAAGAATAGAGCAAACAGTATTTAACATGCTAAAGGTGAAGATAGCATCTCCGCTGGTCCTCAGACATTTCAGTCCACATGTGGAAATGTATTTCAGAACAGAAGCGTCAGGAAATGTGATTGGTCGGTATTCTCCCAGTTCATCGAAGGAAGCGAATGGCCAATCAGCTTAGGCATCACGCTCATTATTGGAAATGGAACACAAATACTCTACTGGAGAGCGGGAAGAACTAGCCGACATCTACGCCTGTACTCATTGGAATATGTATCTCCATGGTAGAAAGCTCACTCTGCACTGATCACAAACATTGACTACATTGTTTCCCACACCAGGACCTGGTCTTCAATCTCTGCACATCTATAGATATGAGGTGGAGATGCCGGCATTGGACTGAGGTGAACACAGCATGGGCACAGCACTCCGAAAGCTCGTGATTCCAAATAAACCTGTTGGATTTTAACCTGGTTCTTACTGCATCTACAGATAGTCAGATCATCTTCATCAGCACAACTTCGAGATCGAGTATCTCACAGGATCATGCAACCGAGTAACTGACATGCTCAGCTGCACTTACATTGTAGGCAGCGCCAGCAATAACTAAGTGACTTGTGACATTGAAGACTATGTGATCATGATAATTTCACATAGACTGTGAGTCTTGTTACACAAGAGGAGTTGTAGGCGGAATTAGTGATAAACAGCATACTCCAGAAAGTAAGCCAGTGCCTAAAAAACAAGTGGCCTCGCAAAATAAAGGAACAACTGGTCTCATACTTTATGAGTATGCAATGTGCTTGATTTGTTTAATGGCACCTGTATGCAGAACTGGAAGCACTACAGGAACATGTATTGTGCCTTACCCATAAAGGACATGTGGGTGTTGTTAAGATAAAGCAACAATCCAGAAGAAGTTTGGTGACCAACAATAGGTCGCCGCATAAAAGAGTTCATTAGAAACTGGGGAGCTTGTACACTCAGTGAAAAATCTGTTAAGCCATGTCCCACACCTCCACAAACAATCCTGTGGTCAACAAAACCTATGGAAACAATGCAAGTCTATGCAAACAGTCAACTTTCTTTACATGTTGTTCATGATCTATACAGCAAATGGCATGAAATTGCTCCAACAAATTCCATAGTTACCACTTTGGTCATTGACATATTTGACAAGATGACTATAAAACGGTGTCTGCTGGAGACTATCACAACAGATTATCGACTGCAGTTTGTAACCAGTTAGTTCATGCAGTTCCTAACAAGCTAATGAATTCACCACCATCTGACATTGCAGTATAACCTGCAATCAAATAGTGGCATCAAACGATTCAAGGGGTGATCAAGGGAAGTCTGAGAGTTAGTATGTCGGAGGGGGAAAAGTTTGACAATCCATTCATATCCTACTTTGCACGTAGTGACCCACCCCACACTCACTGACTGGAAACACACTGGCTGAACTCATGACCTGCTGGAACTTCTGTAGACTGCTGGCCATTCTTAAACCATCAATGCTATCCAATGAGAATGTCGGAGCAAAGGTAGGAGAGATTGTAAAGCGATAAGGCAAAGCAAAGGCAAACTCTAACAAGCAAAGTGGTGCAAGGACTCCAGCAGTTAAACTTGGAGATTGGGTTTACATCAAATGGCCAAATTGAAACAGAAACTTGGATCTGACAAAGGGTCACCCAGCCTCGAATCATTGGCTGTAATCTCTCCCCACAAATTCTGTCAGACTTGCTGAGATTTTCCAGCATTTTCTGTTTTTGTTTCAGATGCCAGCGTCCGCAGTAATTTGCTTTTAATTTGGATCACCTCCATCAGGACCAAAGCAGATTAAGTGGTTGTTCGGTACCAACACTTAGCAGTTGGATGACAAGACAAAGCGGAACGCAGGATGCTTGATAGTGAGTAGTTCATTATATGTTGAGTAAAGTGATTACAAGGATACTTTCTCTTTTCTATGAGCAATCATGATGTTGATCATCCACCTTATCAAGCTGAGCTCGCAGAAATACACCTCCAGCTTATATATCTCAATGCCATAATCAACAACCTTCATGTCTCAAAGACTATTTCTGTACTTAGACAAAATGGACCTGGTGAACTCTAAGGAATAACTTGATATACAGACGTTCAGATGGTTTAATTTAAAATAAGGTCCTTTAGTTTTACAAGGGAGAAAAGATGTTGCATCAATTGTTTGATTCTTTGGTGATTGGCACCACATCTACAAACATCCACTACCGATGCTCAGTAGCAGCAGTGTGTACTATCTACAAGATGCACTGCAGCAATTCACCAAAGATCCTTAGACAGCACCTTCCAAACCCACGATCACTTCCATCTAGAGGGACAAGGGCAGCAGATAAATGGGAACACCACCACCTGCAAGTTCCCCTCCAAGCCACTCACCGTCCTGACTTGGAAATATATCGAGAAAATCCTGGAATTCCCTCCCTAATGGCATTGTGGGTCAACCCACAGCATGTGGACTACAGCGATTCAAGAAGGCAGCTCACCACCACCTTCTCAAGGGCAACTAGGAATGGGCAATAAATGCTGGCCAGCCAGCAACGCCCATGTCCCAGGAATGAATAAAAAGGAACTATGTGTGTCTGTTAACTGTTCACTGTGTGCTATTAGTCAAGCCTCAGTGTGACACTGAGTAACAGAAAATAAACTGAAAGCATGAGAGCAGACATTTTAGAAACATTGTTCATAAAGCTCCCATTCAAACTCAGAAACTGGTGTGTCATCTCTGCATATCTCCAAGGCATAAAATACAATACTATCCTCCATTAATTTCCTGGACACTGCTGCAAGCAATCAAGAGACAAAAATCACAGAGGCCTGAAGAATATATTGTGTGTTCTTTACCCATCAACTTTGAATATGTTTGATTCATTAGTAATCGAAATGTTGCTGATGCGAGAAATGTCCATTTAACTGGGTGGGATAGTTAGCAAGCAACAGAGTGCAAGATACAAACTCCAGGGGTGGAATTCTCCGGCCGTGCTGGTCTATAGGCCAGAAATTCCCACCCAACGGTCAATAGGGTTTCACTTTGTCCGCATCCTGCAACGCTAAAATTCCAGTGGCGGGTGGGATGGGAGAATTTCTGCCCAGGAATCTGCCCAGATACAGAGGTCACCCTATTATAGAAAGGATATTATTGAACTAGAAGGAGTGCAGAAAAGATTTACTAGGATGCTACCGGGACTTGATGGTTTGCATTATAAGGAGAGGCTGGATAGACGAGGATTTTTTTCCCTGGAGTGTAGAAGGTGAGGGGTGATCTTATAGAGGTCTATAAAATAATGAGGGGCACAGATCAGCTAGATAGTCAATATCTTTTCCCAAAGGTAGCCGAGTCTAAAACTAGAGGGCATAGGTTTAAAGTGAGAGGGGAGAGATACAAAAGTGTCCAGAGGGGCAATTTTTCACACAGAGGGTGGTGAGTGTCTGGAACAAGCTGCCAGAGGTAGCAGTAAAGGCGGGTACAATTTTGTCTTTTAAAAAGCATTTAGAGAGTTACATGGGTACGATGGGTATAGAGGGATATGGGCCAAATGCAGGCAATTGGGATTAGCTTAGGGGTTTACTAAAAAAGGGCGGCATGGACAAGTTGGGCCGAAGGGCCTGTTTCTGTGCTGTAATCCTCTATGACTCTATGATTACTGTGAATTGCAGTCACTCTAACCCCACCCTCTGGCATTCAGCCGTTTTGTTCATATTTGACCCAAGCTGTAATGAGGTATATTGCCACTTTTCTCTTGAAGCCCTGACTGACTCATGGAGGTCACAGCAGCCCCCAAATCAGCCGATTGCTGTGAAACAGACACCCAA
Source organism: Mustelus asterias (assembly GCF_964213995.1). Taxonomy (NCBI): domain Eukaryota; kingdom Metazoa; phylum Chordata; class Chondrichthyes; order Carcharhiniformes; family Triakidae; genus Mustelus; species Mustelus asterias. Next base: position 63,120,645 of record NC_135813.1, on the reverse strand, counting down.
TCACAGAGGCAACATCATTTGGGTAAAAGAAGATAAATTAAGATGTGAGCCATAGGTCCCTTGACTTGTATCATTCAGTATTGTTCAGCTCTAACTTGTGAATCCACAACATCTCCTGGTGCTAACCCCCAGTTTCGCTCCCTCTACCGGATATATCAGCAATTATAAATATCCCCCAGTTTATTGGGTAGTTAATGTAACCAATGAGCCAGTAGAGGAAATCCAAGCTCATTCCATTTTACGGTGGCACAGTGGTTAGCACTGCTGCCTCACAGTGTCAGGGACCCAGGCTCGATTCCTGGCTTGGGTCACTGTCTGTGCGGAATCTGCATATTCTCCCTGTGTCTGCGTGGGTTTCCTCCGGGTGCCCCGGTTTCCTCCCACAGTCCAAAGATATGTGGGTTAGGTGAATTGGCCATGCTAAATTGCCCCTTAGTGCCGGGGGACTAGCTTGAGTAAATGCATGGAGTTGTGGGGATAGAGCATGGGTGGGATTGTGGTCGGTGCAGACTCGATGGGCCGAATGGCCTCCTCCTGCACTGTAGGATTCTATGATCTATGATTCCAAATGGCTCTGAAGAGTTTTTAATTTCTATAATTCTCTGACTGACCAAAAGCAACATATTTTAAAATCATTTTTTGGGATATGGGTGTTGCTGGATAGACCACCATTTATTGCCTTTCCATAGCTGCCCTTGAAAAGGTGGTGGTGAGCTTCCTTCTTCAACTCCTGCAGTCCCTGCGATCTAAGTACACTGTGCTATTAGGGAGAGATTTCCAGAATTTTGACCCAGCGGCAGTGCAGGAACGGCGATATATTTCCAAGTCTGGATGGTGAGTGACATGGAGAGGAAACTTCCAGGTGATAATGTTCCCAGGTATCTGCTGCTCTTATCCTTCTAGATGGTAGTGGTCAAAGGTTTGGAAGTTACTGTCTAAGGAGCCTTGGTGAGTTCCTGCAGTTCATCTTGTAGATGGTACAAAATGCTGCTACTGTTCATCGGTGGTGGTGGGACTGAATGTTTGTCACAATCAAGTGGGCTGCTTTGTTCTGGATGGTGTCAAGCTTCTTGAGTGTTGTTGGAGCTGCACTCATCCAGGCAAGTGAAGAGTATTCATCTTACTCCTGACATATGTCTTGTAGATGGTGGACAAGCTTTGGGGAGTCAGGAGGTGAGTTACTCACCACAGGATTCCTAGCCTTTTACCAACTCTTGTAGCCACAGTATTTATATGGGTTGTCCAGCTCAGTTTCTGGTCAATGGCAACCCCGAGGATGTTGATAGTAGGGGATTCAGTGATGGAAATGCTGTTGAATGTCAAGGGACGATGATTAGATCCTCTCTTGTTGGAGATGGTCATTGCCTGGCACTTGTGTGGCACAAATGTTACTTGCCACTTATTAGCCCAAGCCTGGATATTGTCTAGGTCATCGAGTCATAGAGTCATAGAGGTTTACAGCATGGAATCAGGCCCTTCAGCCCAACTTGTCCGTGCCGCTCTTTTTTTTTAAACCCCTAAACTAATCCCAATTGCCCGCATTTGGCCCATATCCCTCTATGCCCATCGTACCCATGTAACTATCTAAATGCTTTTTAAAAGCTAAAATTGTACCCGCCTCTACTACTACCTCTGGCAGCTTGTTCCAGACACTCACCACCTTCTGTGTGAAAAATTTGCCCCTCTGGACACTTTTGTATCTCTCCCCTCTCACCTTAAACCTATGCCCTTTAGTTTTAGACTCCCCTATCTTTGGGAAAAGATATTGACTATCTACCTTGTCTATGCCCCTCATTATTTTATAGATCTCTATAAGGTCACCCATCAGCCTCCTACGCTCCAGAGAAAAAAGTCCCAGTCTATTCAGCCTCTCCTTATAACTCAATCCATCAAGTCCCGGTAGCATCCTAGTAAATCTTTTCTGCACTCTTTCTAGTTTAATAATATCCTTTCTATAATAGGGTGACCAGAATTTCGCACAGTATTCCAAGCGTGGCCTTACCAATGTCTTGTACAACTTCAACAAGATGTCCCAACTCCTGTATTCAATGTTCTGACCAATGAAACCAAGCATGCCGAATGCCTTCTTCACCACTCTGTCCACCTGTGACTCCACTTGCAAGGAGCTATGAACATGTACCCCTAGATCTCTTTGTTCTGTAACTCTCCCCAACGTCTTGTTGCATTTGGACCTGAGGAGTTGCAAATGGTACTGAACATTGCGCAGTCATCAGCAAACATCCCCACTGCTGACCTTATGATGGAAGGAAGGTGATTGATGAAGCAGCTGAAGCTGGTTTGGCCTAGGACACTAACCTGAGGAACTCCTGCAGTGATATCCTGAAACTGAGAGAATTGACCTCAAACCGCCACAACCATCCACCTTTGTGCCAGGTATGACACCAACCCCATCGACTCCACTTTTGCTAGGGCTCATTAATGCCACACTCAGTCAAATGCTGCCTTGATATCACGAACAGTCATTCTAACCTCACCCTCTGGCACTTAACCCTTTTGCCCGTGACTGAACCAAGGCTGTAATGAGATTTATTGCCATCTTTTCTCTTCAAGCCCTGATCCATGGCAGTCACAGCAGCCACCAAACGACCATTCCCTAACTGTGAGCCGGAATAATAAGGATGTGTTACAGGGGAGACAGCTACAGGCGAGCCCAATCCTAATCACATCCAACATCTACATATGGGCCATGGGATAGCCTCCGTTTGGGGTGATCTTATCCCAAACCTCTTCCCAACCTCACAGAAATGGAGACTATCGCAGTGCCCCTAAGATGTTCCATCTGAAATCAGCGAACAGAACCAAACCAGGCGCTGGGGATCTGTATCTCTGTATGTCTGAGGGATCCGTATCTCTGTATGTCTGAGGGATCCGTATCTCTGTATGTCTGAGGGATCCGTATCTCTGTATGTCTGAGGGATCCGTATCTCTGTATGTCTGAGGGATCTGTGTCTCTGTAAGACCGAGGGATCTGTACCTCTGTATGACTAAGGGATCTGTGTCCCTGTATGACTGAGGGATCTGTGTCCATGTATGACTGAGGGATCTGTATCCCTCTATGTATAAGTGATCTGGTCCCCTGTATGACTGAGGGATCTGTGTCCAAGTATGATTGAGGGATCTGTACTTCTGTTTGTGTAAGTAATCTGGTCCCCTGTATGATTGAGGGATCTGTTTTTCTGTATGACTGGGGGATCTGTTTCCCTGTGTGACTGAGGGATGTTTCCTTGTCTTTGAGGGATCTGTTTCCCTGTGTGAATCCTGAGAATACAGTAAGAAGTTTAACAACACCAGGTTAAAGTCCAACAGGTTTATTTGGTAGCAAAAGCCACACAAGCTTTCGGAGCTCCAAGCCCCTTCTTCACCTGCTACCAAATAAACCTGTTGGACTTTAACCTGGTGTAGTTAAACTTCTTACTGTGTTTACCCCAGTCCAACGCCGGCATCTCCACATCATGAATCCTGAGAATGTCAGAGCTCGAGTGAGAATTACTGATGGATGCTCTCTGTCCTCAGCCTTCATGTTGGAGCAACCCGGAAAGTAAAAACCCATTTCTCCGTGCTGGAGAGTCCCATCGGCTGGAGCAATATTCACCTTTTTGCCCGGACCTCAGTCAGGATGGATTGGCCGGATGAGGCTGTGGCTGGAATTTCAGACCCTGACATCAATAGAGCAGGATTGTGGACTCTGATCATTCCTGATGGTTTGGGCTAGGCCGCAGGTCCTGTCCTAATCTCCTCATTCATTAGCACATTCCTAACATTCCTCAGCTTCCTTATCAGATTCGACAACAAAACGTCTGTCCAGGTCCTGCTGTTGGGCCCAAGGCTGCTAGTTACCTGATCACTGCACATTCCATTTCTATCCATACATTATTTTAATAACACGGGACATTTTTCCCCCCTCTTAACAGTGCTTAATGGAGGGCTGCTCACTCAGTGAAGTGGGCAGAAAGGATGACCGAGGACTTAAAAGCGGCTTCAGTCCAGTTTAGTCACCATGGTGACTGTTGGTAGTTCCAGTGTATTGGGGGCGGGGGAGGGGGGTGGTGGTAGGGGGTGGGGGTGTGGGAGTGCGGTGGAATGTTAGAAAAATCCCAAGGGGCCAGTGCAACTTAACTGATCCACTTACTCTTTACCAAAATTTCAGCTGTTCCCCAAACCTTACCGCACCATCCTTAGGCAAGGAAAGACTTGCATTTATGTAGCACCTTTTCTGATCTCAGGACCGTTCAAAGCACTTTACAGCAATTTAGAATTTTTGAGGGGTAATCACTGTTGTAAGGTCGGAAATCCAACACAAAGACGAGACTATCTTTTCTTCTCGGTGAAGAGTGTTCAAAAAAAATGATATAGGCAAAAAGATTGAGGTGAACTCCACTGCCTTTCCTCCTACACATTGGCCACGGGATCCTTCGTATCCGCCTGAGAGAGCAGCTGAGATGTTGGTTAATGGCTCATCCTGGGAGATGGAACACCATCTTAGAATACCAGCCAGGGTGGCACAGTGGTTAGCGCTGCTGCCTCACAGCACCAGGGACCCGGGTTCAATTGTCGGCTTGGGTCACTGAGTGTGTGGAGTTTGCATATTCTCCCCGTGACTGTGTGGGTTTCCTCCCACTGTCCAAAAGACATGCTGGTTAGGTGGATTGGCCATGCTAAATTCCCCCTCAGTGTACCCAAACAGGTGCCGGAGTGTGGCGACTAGGGGATTTTCACAGTAACTTCATTGCAGTGTTAATGTAAGGCTACTTGTGACACTAATAAATAGACTTTTTAGATTTGGCGTTTGTGTCTCTGGAATGGGCCTTGAAACCTTGACCTTCCGACTCTGAGGTAAGAGAGTTACTGTCAGAGCTATGATGACATACAAGAGATGTCATGTTAGGGCACAGAATTAGACACCCTCCTGAACCTCACCCAATCGAATCATTTAATATTGCTCTCTGGGTTTTATAGTCATGGGGACCATGATTCTACCCGGTGAGTGTCACTGCATGGTGATCAGGAACGGCCATTATTTCTTATTTCTTGCCTGCAAGGTCCTGAGGCCAAGACTGACACCTGGATGACAGCCCACTCATGAAGTACTCACTCAGCACAGCGAGAGGAGGTCGTGGAGCCAGGCACATTAGCAGCACTTAAGAGGCATCTGGATGAGTACATGGACAGGGAGTGAAAGAGGGATACGGACCGAATAAGGGCAGAAGGTTTATTTCAGTTTAGTTAGGGCATCGTGATCGACACAGGGTTGGAGGGTCGAAGGGCCTGTTCCTGTGCTGTACTTTTCTTTGTTCTTTGATCTTCTAAATCACCTACAATCCACTCACACACAACACAGGCAATAACCACAGAAATCTGACCCTCCAACCAGAGATGTAATGTTGGATCCACTAGATCTCAGTGCCTGTTGGGGCACTGGATCACTCACCCCTATCACTTCCCCACATGTTGCGTTCTCGGTTGATTTCATAGAATAATAGAATCATAGAATTCCTACAGTACAGAAGGAGGCCACTCGGTCCATCGAGCCTGCACCAACAACAATCCCACCCAGGTCCCATCACCGTAACCCCACATATTTACGCACTCCCCTAATCCCCTTAACACTGAGGGAGAATTTAGCATGGCCAATCAACCGAACCCGCACATCTTTGGAATGTGTGGGAGGAAACCGGAGCACCCGGAGGAAACCCATGCAGACATGGGGAGAATGCGCAAACTCCACACAGTCACCTGAGGCCGGAATTGAACCTGGGTCCCTGGCGCTGTGAGGCAGCAGTGCTAACCACTGTGCCACCGTGCCGCCCATGTCAGATAGTTGGGGTGAGGGGTCGCTGGGGTGGGGAAATTGGGGTGGGTGATGGGGGTGGAGGATTGGGGTAGGTCATGGGGTGAGGAGTGGGCGGGTATGGTGATGGAGAGGGACGATGGAGTTGGGGGAGGGGACGGGGATTCGGTGATGAATGGGCTGATGGGGAGGAGTGAAGGGGTGACGGGGTTGTGCTGGTGGTGGTGAGGAGGGTAAGAGTTGACAGGGTGGGGGATGGAGAGTGGGGTCATTAGTTGTCAAGGAGCAGAGAGGCCTGGCATTACTTGGCTTCGGGGAGGGCTTGAGATAAAGAGGTCAGGGAGTCGTTAAAAAGTGGAGGAGAACTGGGGGCCCAGAGCAGGATGAAAAAAAAGAGAAAGAAAAAGATGAAGAGAATTGGGGTGTAATTTAAAACTCTGTAATACCTCAGTGTGGATTCTTAATGAGAGACTGGAGGGCTGTGTTTCCCAGCCTGATCGAGTGAACAGGAATTTGGAGCATTGCAAATACCAGTGCTGGGCTTGTACAAGCAGAACAGGGGTCAAAGGGTTAGGTTCACTCGAAGAAATGTGCCTTTCCTTTTTGAAGTGCGGTGCTAGCTTTTGTACTGTCACTCATTCAGAACACCCATCTTCCCAGGCTCACAAAGGGGCCACACTCTCAATACTCCAGCTCAGCTTCTTACTGTGAAACTCGCAGTGAACGGTGGCGGGCCTCTTCCCAACACGTGTTTTTTAAACATATTTGCCGTAAGTGTGCACGGACAGACACTCTGGGAGTTTAGAGGCAGTGTTTAACGTGCTCCTGTATTTACATTGCTCCATCCTCACTTTAGTTATTCACTTGTGAGTTTTGTTCTTTTGTTCTGATTATCTTTGGGCTTCTGCTCCGTGGATCTTGCTGTGCGTAAATTGGCTCCGTATCACAACAGCAACTACACTTCAGAAATACCTCATTTGCCATGAAATGTGATGGAATGTTTGAGGACCTGAAAGGTGCTACATAAATGCAAGTCTCACCAGCCTCTCTCCAGAGAGACAGTAACTGAAAGAAGATCTATAACTCATCACATCTGACGTACATATCCCTCACACAACTGACGTACATAGCCCACACACACACACACCTGACATACATATCCCACATACACCTGATGTACATATCACACACATATCTGACGTACATATCCCGCACACATCTACATCCATATCCCACACACACCTACATACCTATCCCACACACACACCTGACGAACATCCCACACACACATCTGGCGTACATATCCCACACACACACGCACACACACACACACACACATACCTGATGTACATATCCCACATACATACCTGTCATAAATATCCCAGTAAGAAGTTTAACAACACCAGGTTAAAGTCCAACAGGTTTATTTGGTAGCCCACACATATCCCACACATACCTGATGTACATGTCCCACACACAATAAATATGTGCAGGATAGAGCATATGTCCATCGATCCTGCCCCGCCTCTGTACATTCATGTACACACACAGTGACAAACTTCCCAAGGTGTGTCAAAGAGTCCAAATCACAAAGAGACAAAGGCACGTACAAAGTACAACAAAGACTGGGGCACTCAGGGCGAGTGAGGGACAGTGTTCTGCCCGAGTGGCCCAGTGTATTACCCATCTGAAATGGATCAACATTTGTCACTATTTAGAGCATCTTGTCAACAAGACTCCACCAATAAATACTGTTACAGGCCTAACTCCTGTTAACCCTTACCTCAGGAGCGAAATATTGTGAATATTTCCAATACCTTACAAACCAAATTATTCACGTAACATCATGAACTGTATTCTGGTAAAGTCATTCTTAAAGTCACATTGTTTTACACATTGAGGTTGGGGGAGGGGGGAATCATTGACACTGCTCCCTCCTGCAGTGCACTCTTGGATAGAGAACACTTCAGCTGAGGCTCCAAAGTTTGGTGCCCTTTAACACTGAGTGTAAAAATGGATCAGAAAAAAACACTTCTTTCTTAATAAGTATTTTGAAATGTTGTCTTGTGATCCACTGGTCAATAAATTGTGATAGACAACAGTTATATCCAACAGTTCACTGTAACCTCATTTTAATCACAATATATTACAGACAAAAGGAGCAATGCCTTCCTCCAGAGGTGGAGATGCCGGCGTTGGACTGGGGTAAGCACAGTAAGAAGTCTCACAACACCAGGTTAAAGTCCAACAGGTTTATTTGGTAGCAAATACCATAAGCTTTCGGAGCACAGCTCCTTCGTCAGATGGAGTGGATATCTGTTCTCAAACAGTGCACAGACACAGAAATCAAATTTCTGTGTCTGTTTGCACTGTTTGAGAACAGATATCCACTCCATCTGACGAAGGAGCTGTGCTCCGAAAGCTTATGGTATTTGCTACCAAATAAACCTGTTGGACTTTAACCTGGTGTTGTGAGACTTCTTACTGTGCTTCCTCCAGAGGTGCAGGGATTTGAGAAATAAATATGAGAGAAAGAACTTGCATTTATATTGCTCCATTCACAACCTCAGGACATCCTGAAGCTTTGTAACACCAAGAAAGTTTAATCGATCAAACATCGTAATGTGAGAAACTCAAATTCGATTTGCACACAGGAAGGACCCACACACAGCACCGAGAGAATCAGCTGGGTCTGAGATAAATACTGGCCAGAATATCAGGTACAACTCCCTCTGCCCATCTTCAAACCTCACCATAGGATCTTTTACATCCACCTGTGTATCCAAAAAGGAGCACCTCTGACAGAACAGTAGTCCCTCAGCGCTGCACCAAAACATCTTTAGTTCAGCTCTCTGGAATGGGACTTCATCCCACTTAGAAGAGTAAGGAAATTTGGCATGCCCACTATGACTCTCACCAGCTTTTACAGATGCACCATAGAATGCATTCTTTCTGGTTGTATCAGAGCTTGGTATGGCTCCTGCTCTGCCCAAGACCGCAAGAAACTACAAAGGGTCATGAACGAAGCCCAGTCCATCGCGCAAACCTTCCATCCATTGACTCTGTCTACACTTCCTGCTGCCTCGGAAAAGCAGCTAGCATAGTTAAGGATCCCACGCAACTCGGACATTCTCTCTTCCACCTTCTTCCATTGGGAAAAAGATACAAAAGTCTGAGGTCACGCACCAACCGATTCAAGAACAGCTTCTTCCCTGCTGCTGTCAGACTTTTGAATGGAGCTCCTTTATATTAAGTTGATCTTTCTCTACACCCTAGCTATGACTGTAACACTACATTCTGCACCCTCTCCTTTTCTTCGCTATGAATGGTATGCTTTGTCTATATAGCGTGCAAGAAACAATACTTTTCACTGTATACTAATACATGTGACAACAATAAATCAAATCAAATCAAATCGACTGAGTGTGGCATCAGGAAGCCCTGGTAAATCAAAATCAATGGGAGTTAGTGATGGTGGGGGTAAACCTCCACTGGCCATAGAAGTGCCAGGCAATAACCATCTCCAAGAGAGAATCTAGCCATATCCACTTGACATTCAATGGCAAAACCATCACTGAATCTCTCACCATCAACATCCGTAGGGGGTCACAATTGACCAATAATTCTAACTGACTTAGTCTCTCCTCATATAAGAGACCTGCCATCCCAGGAATCATCCTGGCAAACATTCGCTGTACTCCCTCTATAGCAAGGACATCCTTCCTCAGATAAGGACACCAAAACTGCACACAATACTCCAGGTGTGGCCTCATCAACACCCTATACAATTGCAACAAAACATCCCTATCCCAATACTCAAATCTTCTCGCTATGAAGGCCTTCATTTGCCTTCTTTACTGCCTGCTGTACCTGCATGCTTACTTTCAGCGATTGATGCATGAGGACACTGAGATCTCGTTGAGTATGCACCTCTCTCAATTTACACCCATTCAAGTAATAATCTGTCTTCCTATTATTGCTACCAAAGTGGATAACCTCACATTTATCCACATTATCCTGTATCTGCCATGCAGATGCCCACACACTCAGCCTGCCCAAATCACGCTGAAGCATCTCTGTATCCTCCTCACAGCTCACCTTCCCATCCAACTTTGTATCATCTGCAAATTTGGAGATAATACAATCAGTTCCCTCTTCCAAATCATTAATATATAATGTGAACAGTTGGGGTTCTAGCACAGATCCCTGTGGAACCCCACTAGTCACTGACTGCCAATCAGAAAATGACCCATTTATGCCAACTCTTTGCTTCCTATCTGCTAACCAGCTTTCTATCCATCTCAAGACAGTACCTGCAATCTCATGTGCTTTAACTTTACACAGTGGTCTGTTATATGAGACCTTGTCAAAAGCCTTCTGAAAGTCTAAATAAACCACATCCACTGATTTTCTTTGGTCAATTCTACTCAATACAGCCTCAATGAATTCTAATAGATTTGTCAAGCATGATTTCCCCTTCATAAATCCATGCCGACTTTGTCTGATTATACCACTGCCTTCCAAATGCTGAGTTATGAAATCCTTGATAATGGATTCTTGCAACTTTCCCAGTACCAATGTTAGGTTCACTGGTCTTAAGAACATAAGAACATAAGAAATAGGAGCAGGAGTAGGCCATCTAGCCCCTCGAGCCTGCCCCACCATTCAATAAGATCATGGCTGATCTGACGTGGATCAGTACCACTTACCCGCCTGATCCCCATAACCCTTAATTCCCTTACCGATCAGGAATCCATCCATCCGCGCTTTAAACATATTCAGCGAGGTAGCCTCCACCACCTCAGTGGGCAGAGAATTCCAGAGATTCACCACCCTCTGGGAGAAGAAGAAGTTCCTCCTCAACTCTGTCTTAAACCAACCCCCCTTTATTTTGAGGCTGTGTCCTCTAGTTTTAACTTCCTTACTAAGTGGAAAGAATCTCTCTTGTTCCCTGTTTTCTCTCAACCCCCCTTTTTGAATAGCGGGCTGACATTAGCTACCCACCAATTTGTGGGAACCAGTCCAGAGTCCAAAGAAATTTGGAAAATAACCACCAATGGATCTAATATTTCCAGGGCCACTTCCTTAAGATTTGCAGGCTAGGGGGATTAGTGGAGTAAATAGGTGGGGTTACAGGCACAGGGTTTGGGTGGGATGCTCTGTCAGAGAGTCAGTGCAGACTCAATGGGCCAAATGGCCTCCTTCTGCACTATAGGGATTCTATGATTTAAATATTTTCATTACAGAGAGTACAGCTGTTTTCAAACTATATACATCAGTCATATTACACTCTGCAGTGCTTTAATAAAGTTAGGATTAAGTTTACAGTCCGAGGGGTTTTACCCGGTTACTAGCCCCTCGGTCTATATTGGCTGAAAGGCCTTACACAGTGGCCTTTCTCCATTGCACCTTGGCAGCACTGCCCCGAGTTGAGTGTGTCTCTCAGCACGTAGTCCTGGACCTTGCAATGAATGTAAAATCCTGCCCAATGCATTTGATGTTATTAGTGCTGCTCTGTGGGGGCCGAGGCACCTTGGTGTGTGTTGAGGGGGGTGGGGGCGACAGGACAACACTGTAAGGTGAGCTTGTCTGTACTCTCAGCAATTTATTGCTCAATGGAATTGGGGACTTAGGAACGAAAGCTGAGAATCAAAGGGAGTTAATGGTATCAGAGAGGGTTGTGTTTACTGGGCTGTGGGATTTTCCAGATGGTTCCCACTTGAGGATCCAAACAAGTCTTTAATGGACTTCTAACAAACAAATATCCAAATTCATCAGGGAGGGTAAATGTCCCAGGACACACACCAAGTGCCTGCAACTGTCCAAACACACAGCGGACAGACTTTTCATCCTTCAGTGCCAAGCTCTGTGACGGCTCAGTGCAGTCTGTTGACTGAACGTCAGCACCCTCTGCTGTCGAATGGAAGGAGGTGCAGGCTCTTTCATTCATAGGATTATGGAATAGTTACCGCACAGAAGGAGGCTATTCAGCCTATCGTGACCATTCTGGCTCTCTGTAAGAGCAGCCCACCTAGTGTTCTCCCCTGCCTTTTGCCTGAAGCCTGACACTGTTGCACTCTGCTACTATGCAGTAGCAACACGAATGGTAATCACCAACTAACAAGTGCTGCGATCAAGCCAAATAAACATTCTGACTATCACACAAATGAGTAATGTGGTGTATGAATTTTGGTGCCAGTGTGATATCCCAAAGACTGGTGGATGGTACCAAACAGCTTGTCTCAGTTGCTGTTTGCAACGGGCAAAGTACAGACCACACCCAACCAGCCCATGCTAGAAAGACTCAAAACATTAGATGTGATTCCACAATTGGACAACGTTTGCTAAATAATCCTGTGTGCTAAGAATTTCAGGTGCAGCAGCTTTTCAGAGACCTATGTATTATGCTGGCTTTCATATGAGAGATTTCTCTTTATTAATTACAGCTCAGCAAATAAAAAGACCTCGTGGAGACAGTAATTCTGGTTGAAGACGTTCTTTATTGCCCAGGCCTGGTCCACATGCAGAGGAGAATGATTTGGGGAAGTTCAAATTATTCTAAATTGCATTGTTATCAGTATTACAATTATACATTTTTCAAAAATCATTCACCCGCCTACCCTGCTCACCCTAAGCGGACATGAGCCAATCATTTCAATATGAATATTTTACCTTGGCCAATAACATTCTACTCTCTGGCAGCATAAGAATACATAAGTCCATAGAGTCCGAACGTTCTTGCCCATTGTCTCCTAGCAACCACGAATACATAGGTCTGTAGAGTTCAAAAGTTTTTTTCCAACTATCTACTTAGCAACCCCTTATCGGGAAAATTGCATTACTCCATTCATTCTACTGTCTGGGAAGTTTGTACTTTCTAAAGCCCACACTGATAAGAGAGTTCTTTTTGCTTCACTCAGTCGCTGTATTGTTTTCAAGGAATATGGTTCTTCTCAATCAGCTATCCCATCATGCCCTAGAATGTCATTAGCCAAGGTGTATGTTTTTAATACAGAATATAAAAATACATGTTTAAATTCTCTAACAGTGGTTATATGCGTTTCTATGCAAACTGTACCTTTGTAACTCCAGGTAATCTGTACTTTTTCTATACTATATTTACTCTAAATTAGTCTTTCTTGATCTATTAGTCTTTTTAGTCCCAGGTTATCCTAAACCCCTCCAACAGCACTGAAAACCAAATTATTTGATTTGATTTGATTTATTATTGTCACATGTATTTACAGTGAAAAGTATTGTTTCTTGCGCGCTATACAGACAAAACATACCGTTCATAGAGAAGGAAATGAGAGAGTGCAGAATATAGTGTTATAGTGATAGCTAGGGTGTAGAGAAAGATCAACTTAATGCAAGGTAAGTCCATTCAAAAGTCTGACAGCAGCAGGGAAGAAGCTGTTCTTGAGTCAGTTGGTACGTGACCTCAGTCTTTTGTATCTTTTTCCTGAAGGAAGAAGGTGGAAGAGAGAATGTCCGGGGTGTGTGGGATCCTTAATTATGCTGGCTGCTTTGCCGAGGCAGCGGGAAGTGTAGACAGAGTCAATAGATGGGAGGCTGGTTTGCGTGATGGATTGGGCTACATTCACGACCTTTTGTAGTTCCTTGCGGTCTTGGATAGAGCAGGATCCATACCAAGCTGTGATACAACCAGAAAGAACGCTTTCTATGGTGCTTCTGTAAAAGTTGGTGAGAGTCGTAGCTGACATACTGAATTTCCTTAGTCTTCTGAGAAAGTAGAGGTGTGGGTGGGCTTTCTTAACTATATTGTCGGCATGGGGGGACCAGGACAGGTTGTTGGTGATCTGGGCACCTAAAAACTTGAAGCTCTTGACCCTTTCTACTTCGTCCCCGTTGATGTAAACTGGGGCATGTTCTCCTTTACGCTTCCTGAAGTCGATGACAATCTCCTTTGTTTTGTTGACATTGAGGGAAAGATTATTGTTGTCGCACCAGTTCACCAAATTCTCTATCTCATTCCTGTACTCTGTCTCGTCATTGAGATCCGACCCACTATGGTGGTGTCGTCAGCAAACTTGAAGATCGAATTGGAGGGGAATTTGGTCACACAGTCATAGTTGTATAAGGAGTATAGTAGGGGGCTGAGAACATAGTCTTGTGGGGCATCGGTGTTGAGGATAGTCGTGGAGGAGGTGTTGTTGCCTATCCTTACTAATTGTGGTCTGGGAGTTGGGAAGTTCAGGATCCAGTCGCAGAGGGACGTGCCGAGGCCCAGGCCACGGAATTTGGAGATGAGTTTCATGGGAATAATGGTGTTGAAGGCTGAGCTGTAGTCAATAAATAGGAGTCTGACATAGGTGTCCTTGTTATCTAGGTGTTCCAGGGTTGAGTGCAGGGCCAGGGAAATGGCATCTGCTCTGGATCTGTTGCGGCGGTAGGCAAACTGTAGTGGATCCAGGTAGTCCGGGAGGCTGGAATTGATTCGTGCCATGACTAACCTTTCGAAGCACTTCATAATGATGGATATCAGAGCCACCGGCCCATAGTCATTAAGGCACGCTGCTTAGTTTTTCTTAGGTACCGGAATGGTGGTCGTCTTCTTGAAGCAGATAGGGACCTCAGATTGGTTGAAGAGAGGTTGAAAATGTCTGTGAATACCCCCGCCAGCTGATAAGATTATCAATCAGGCTTGCTATGTACTGGAAGCTACATATATTTATACATATAGGCGGCACGGTGGCACAGTGCTCAGCCCTGCTGCCTCACAGCGACAGGGACCCAGGTTCGATTCTGGCCGCGCATCACTGCCTGTGTGGAGTTTGCACATTCTCCCCATGTATACGTGAGTTTCCTCCGGGTGCTCCAGCTTCCTCCCAAAGTCCAAAGATATGCGGGTCAAGTGATTGGCCATGCTAAATTGCCCCTTAGTGGCAGGGAGAGGAGCTAGGATAAATGCCTGGAGCAATGGGGTTATGGGGATAGGTCCTGGATGGGATTATGGTCGATGCAGATCTGATGGGCCGAATGGCCTCCTTCTGTGCTGTAGGATGCTATGATTCTATGACAGTAACCTGTTCTTTGCAGATAGAAACATGTACATACATTGTGCATGTTACAACTAAATATGTGACAGCCATTTAGTGGTTCAGTCCTCAGGGCAATGCCATTACTAATCAGAGTCAACTTGCCTGGTTCAAATTTCAAATATTGCTTGGCTGTTAACTGTCAGTCACCATCAACTGGTGCATTCCCCATGGTAACACCTTTTGATTTGATTTGATTTGATTTATTATTGTCACATGTATTAACATACAGTGAAAAGTATTGTTTCTTGCGCGCTATACAGACAAAACATACCGTTCATAGAGAAGGAAACGAAAGAGTGCAGAATGTAGTGCTACAGTCATAGCTAGTGCGTGTGGAAAGATCAACTCAATGCAAAGTAAGTCCATTCAAAAGTCTGACAGCAGCAGGGAAGAAGATGTTCTTGAGTCGGTTGGTACGTGACCTCAGACTTTTGTATCTTTTTTCCGAAAGAAGGAGGTGGAAGAAAGAATGTCCGGGGTGCGTGGGGTCCTTAATTATGCTGGTTGCTTTGCCAAGGCAGCAGAAAATGTAGACAGAGTCAATGGATGGGAGGTTGGTTTGCGTGATGGATTGGGCTACATTCACGACCTTTTGTAGTTCCTTGCGGTCTTGGGCAGAGCAGGAGCCACCTCTACCAATCAGAGTCCACTTGCCAATCAATTGGCACTCTCTTCTCATGATTTCCCTTACATTGTATTCTTGTGAATGTCTGATGAGTGCAAGATGAAAAGCTTCAGCAAAAAATCTATTTTTTTTCAATAATACTCAAGTTCTGTACTACCAAACAACTAGTTATGAGAATATTGGAGATTTGGAAAGATGTCTGTTTCACTGGACAGAGTTGTTGGGGGCAGGAGGTCATGTGATGAAACCTCCAGGAATACGTCCGACCTGAGTTGGCAACCCTACTTTTTAGCCACTGAAAAATGGCTCTCCAGATACTTCCACACTTTGTTCTACCCTTCCTCACCCATCCACCTGTCCCACAATCTCCCTTTTCCATGTATATGTTGACATTTGGGGGTGGCACGGTGGTACAGTGGTTCGATTCCCGGCTTGGGCCACTGTCTGTGTGGAGTCTGCACGTTCTCCCCGCGTCTGCGTGGGTTTCCTCCGGGTGTTCCAGTTTCCTCCCACAGTCCGAAAGATGTGCTGGTTCGGTGCATTGGCCATGCTAAATTCTCCCTCAGTGTATCTGAACAGGTGCCACAGTGTGGCAAGTAGAGGATTTTCACAGTAATTTCATTGCAATGTTAATGTAAGCCTACTTATGACTAAGAAATAAACTTTTACTTTTACTTCATTCTTTCCCAGGCTAATTTGTCTCATGTACATCACATGAGCCAGCGAATGAACAGTGACAACCTTGGCTCAGTAGTGGTGACACACTGAACTCAGAGTTAGAAAGTCATGCACTCAAGTCCCCCTCCAGAAACTTGTGTGCAAAACCCAAGCAGTACTGAAGAGGTGCTGCACTGTCAGATGTGCCATGTTTTGAATGAGGCATTAAAGTTTATTTATTAGTCACAAGTAAGGCTTACATTAACATTACAATGAAATTACTGTGAAATTCCCCTAGTCGCCACACTCCGGTGCCTGTTCAAGTCAATGCACCTAACCAGCACGTCTTTCAGGCTGTGGGAGGAAACCGGAGCACCCGGAGGAAACCCAGGCAGACACGGGTAGAACGTGCAGACTCCACACAGACAGTGAATCAAGCTGGGAATCGAACCCGGGTCCCTGGCACTGTGAGGCAGCAGTGCTAACCACTGTGCCACCGTGCTGCCCATTAAGCAGGGTCTGCTCACTTTCTGGTTGTAAAAAATTCTATGACACTATTTCAAAGAAGAATATGGACGTTTCCCCCTGGTGTCCCTCAACCAGCACTGAAAAACAGATGAACTAGTCATGATCACATTGCTATTTGTGAGATTTTACTGTGTACAAATTGGTTACTGCTTGTCCTGCAAGTGACTACATTTCAAAAATATTTAACTGGCTCTACTGCTGCTTCGGATGCTCTGAAGTTGTGAGCGATGCAATATCAATACTATTTTCTTTCATTTCTTAAATTGGTTCAGCATGGATTGAGAACAAGACCTGTAGACTTCATGACTTGTGTCAGAACAATGAAAAATTCTAATAGTTTTCTTTTGGTAATACCAATGTCGTGTTTCTCATGTGCTGGCAAACAGGCTGGTATGATTGTTGTCATTGGGCTAAGAGAGTGACTACAAGGGTCTAAAAGGAGAGTAAGAAGTGGTTTTGATATGTTAATGAACCAAGAGGAACTTCAATAAGAATTTACCTGAGGCAACAATAGGAATAGTTTTGAAGTGGATTGTTTTGTGACATTTACAAGCTGTAAAAGTTGTAAGTAAGTGAGGCAAAGATAGGGTAAGATAGGAGCTAAAATAAAGAAAGGAATTTGATCAGTTCTGGGAAAAGGGCACTTTTGAGAGATTGGATCAAACTATAGATGATAGAGAGATCAAAGGGAAGAAATGCATTTAAGAAAACGCTGAAGCCTGTGTGAGGGGGTAGATGCCTAGATCTCCCTGAAGACAGCACTGTAGCTGACCAAATCTCCCAGTAGATAATGTGAACAAGGCCAAACTTGGAGGACCAGTTGCTGTCAGCCTCAGGACACTCCAAGATCAAAATGGTAACATTACTGGAATTAGATAGATTTAAGAATCTATAAGGATTGTTGTCAAACAGAAAAGGGAAGGTTAGCTCTGAGGGTCGTTTAAGTTAAAATCTTTTGGAGCTGTTTTAAAGTATCACTAACTGTGTGAGGCCATCCTTGTGTTTAAGTGTATTTTTTTCTTTATTTTTTTAAATAAATGTTTACTTTAATATAAAATCATCACAATTGGTCAGGGACACCATTTTCTGATATCAGAAACCCTCCTCATAACATACAAATTGCACAACTGTTTTGGCAGCTGTTTCAAGTTTCCCTTTGGGATTTGGGCAGCTTGGTATTTACCATCAGCCATGCCTTATCATTCAGTTCTAATAGACAGAGTGAACAAACTAACAGAGCTATTCCAGGTGCCTGTTGTAGTTGAAGAAAATGACATCGATCAATCATGTTCACTCAATACAAGGAGCAAATCTGAATCAAGAAAGAAACCCCCCTTTGGACTACCCAATGTATTGGAATCATCCATCCCAATAAAAATCAGATACAACACACACCATCTTCACCTCTTCCCCATATATTGTGTATATCCTGCCTAATGTTTCAATGATAAACCAACTGCAAGCAACAAAGCTATTATCATCAGTGGGCAAAGAAATTATAAGGGAAGGGGTTGGTTTGATTCATAGAATCACAGAGCTCATGACAAAAAATAAGACTTTTGGCCCCTCATACAGTGCTAGCTACTTCTTCAACTGCAGTAATATACTCCAATCTCACCCCATGCCACCTAGAGTAACTGCTCAAATATAGAAACTGCCCAACATTCATTTCTATTGATTTCATGGGTGGTTTCTCTAGTGGGCAGCTGATTTACAATGCCCTTTTCACACCTATTGCCCATGTCAATCCTGTTTGCAATACACCGCAGTCTATGTTATATGTTTAAGCTGGAGAGGAATCTGCAGGTGGTGCATTCTCAAGCGTCTGTTCTTTTAGATGGTGGTCACAGGTTTGGAAGGTGCTGTTGAAGGAGCCTTGGTGAGTTGCTGCAGTGCATCTTGCAGATGGTATGCACTGCTGCCAGTATGCATGGGTGGAGAAGGGAATGAATGTTTCAACTTGTGTTGGGGTGCCAATCAAGCAGGCTGCTTTGTCCTATATAAGAAACATCAATCTGTGTTTCAGCCTTTGTCTAATGTCTTGAGCTATCTTGTGTTAATACATTCCAACATGTACTATTGTCTACATTATATTTGTAGGTAATATATTTCTCTGCTATCCTATGTGGAATACACTGCAGTCTAGTTTAGCCTTTATGTGAATACACTGAAACTCTATAATTTGAGCTGTAACACACTCTTGTCTATGTAAGCCAATGTGTAATATATTCTAATCTATTCTCCTGATTCCTTAAAGCCTGTCCACCTTCTACAAGGCACAAACCAGGAGTGTGATGGAATTCTCCCCACTTGCCTGGATGAGTGCTGCTCTAACAAGTTAAGAAGCTCAACACCATCCAGGACAAGGCAACCCATTTGAATGGCACCCCATGCACCAACAATGCACATTGGCAGCAGTGTGTACCTGCAGAACTCAACAAGTCTCCTTAGGCAGCACCTTCCAAACCTACGACCTCTACCACCTAGAAGGATAAAGACAGCAGATGCATGGGAATACCATTATCTGCAAGTTCCCCTCCAAGATACATACCTTCCTGACTTAGAAATACATCACCGTGAGCATTGGGATGATATATAGGTGACCCATCATGGTCAAAACAGTTCGTTTAGGCCGATGTTAATGAGTGAATTCATTATTCTCCAGCATTCTCCCAAAAGCACCCAGTCAGTATACGGACAAGATGTAATAAGGATCCACATGAGTGATTTTGATTTGATTTGATTTATTATTGTCACAGGTATTAGTATAGTGAAAAGTATTGTTTCTTGCACGCTATACAAAGCATACCGCTCACAGAGAAGGAAAGGAGAGGGTGCAGAATGTAGTGTTACAGTCATAGTTAGGATGTAGAGAAAGATCAACTTAGTGAGAGGTAGGTCCATTCAAAAGTCTGATGACAGCAGGGAAGAAGCTGTCCTTGAGTCGGTTGGTACGTGTCCTCAGACTTTTGTATCATTTTCCTGACAGAAGAAGGTGGAAGAGAGAATGTCTGGGGTGCATGGGATCCTTAATTATACCATCTGGATGGTGGTGTGGTGATAATGTCACAAGCAAGAGAAAGCTTTCAGTTAAGTGTCCACAATTAATGACATAATTTGATTAATGGAATAATTATCTGTCCTTGTGGATGCTGATCCCACTTCATCAGCCTAATGGCCTTGTTAGCCTTGCAACACCCTACACCTTAATTTTATGTTTGATTGTTCTGAAGGAACTGCAAGTACCAATTCAAAAAGGTGGTTTTCTTCACTAAGCTGAGTGTGGTTCCAGCACTGTTCTCCTTTGCCCAGTGTGAATATTGGGTCACCAAGCCCCAATCTCTAATCCACTTCCTTCCGATAAACTGGTTTCTTAAGGTCTTCTAATCTTGTAATTCCACTTATTGTTCCAATATTTTTTCTTTATTCTTGGGGATCACTGGAAAAGCCAGCATTTGTTTCTTGTTAGACTATTTCAGAGGGGTAGCCATAGGCCAAACCAGGTAAGGATGACAAAGGGCATTAGTGTTTACAATAATTGATGATAGTTGGCATGGTTACCATTTTTATATTCCAGATTTTTTTATTAATTAAATTTAAATCCCATCATCTACCATGGTGGGATTCAAACGCAGGTCCCCAGAGCGTTACCCTGAGTCTCTGGATTACTAGTCCAGTGACAATACCATTACCACCTCCTTACCCTTACCATTGCACCACTTCCCCTGCATTGCATTTTGTGGATGCCATTGTGTGTCAGTGTTGGAGAGGCTGAATGTTTCGGGTGGTGGATGAGAAGCTAATCAAGCAGACTGATTTTGTTTTGAATGGTGTTGAGCTTCTTGTGTGTTGTTGTAAGGGAACTCATCCAGACAAGTGGGGAGTGTTCCATCACACTCCTGATTTGTGCCTTTTAGATATTGAACAGGCTTTGCGGGGAGGTGAGTTACTCATCCCAGAATTCTTAGTCTCTGACCTGCACTTGTAGCCACAGTATTTATTTTATTGGTATAGTTAAGTTTGTGCTCAATGGTAACCCCCCGAATGTTGATATTGGGGGATTTAGAGATGGTAATGCCATTGAATGTCAAGGGGTGATGGTTAGATTCTCTCTTGTTGGAGATGGCTATTGCCTGGCACTTGTGAGGAGCGAATGTTATTTGCCACTCATCAGCCAAAGCCTGAATGTTGCATGGATGTATGATGCTTCAGTATCTGTGGAGTTGTGAATGGTAGGAACACTGCAATCATCAGTGAACGTATCCACTTTTAACAGAGGCTGAAGGCGAGTTCATTGATAAAACAACTGAAGATGGTTGGGCCTAGGAACTCCTGAAGCAATGTCCCAAGGCTGAGATAATTGGCCACCAACAACCACAACCATCTTTCTTTGTGCTACATATGACTCCAACCGGTGGAGTTTTCTCTTCTGTTTTTGTAAGTGCTCCTTGAAGTAGGTGATTAACTGCTGCCTTGACATTAATAGAATCATAGAACAGCCATTGCACAGAAGGAGGCTATTCAGCCTGGTGTAGCTATGTCGGCTCTTTGCATGAGCAACTCAGCTAGTCCCACTTCCTTGCCTTTCCCCTTTGGCCCTGTGACATTCTTTCAGATAATTTTGCAATTCCCTTTTGAAACCCTTAATTAAATCTGCCTCAATCACACTGTCAGGCAGTGCATTTTAGATTCTAACCACTCGCTGCGTAAATAGGTTTCACTCAGGCCACGCTTGGCTCTTTCGTCATTCACATTAAATGGAGCAAAGGCAGTTAGTCTCAGCTCACCTCTCGAATTCAGTTCTTTTGCTCATCTTTGGACCAAGGACGCAATGAGTTCTGGAACTAATAGGCCCTCGTGGAACTCAAACTGGGCAGCAACGAGCAGTTTATCGCTGAATAAATGCCCCTTGATTATACTGTCAATGACACCTCCCATCACTTTGTTGATGACAGAGTAGGCTAATGGGGCAGTAATTGGTCAGATTGAATTTGTCCTGCTTTTTGTGGACAGAGTAAGAGTTTTAACAACACCAGGTTAAAGTCCAACAGGTTTATTTGGTAGCAAATGCCATTAGCTTTCGGAGCGCTGCTCCTTCGTCAGACAATTTATTGTGGACAGGACATACCTGGTGTTAA
Organism: Mustelus asterias; assembly: GCF_964213995.1. Classification (NCBI taxonomy): domain Eukaryota; kingdom Metazoa; phylum Chordata; class Chondrichthyes; order Carcharhiniformes; family Triakidae; genus Mustelus; species Mustelus asterias. Next base: position 63,098,826 of record NC_135813.1, on the reverse strand, counting down.
GGATTTGTGTAACAGCAACAGTGACAACATTTTTAAATGGCCTGATAGATAGAAATCTGCCTAGCACCAGTTACAGCCAGCATTGCCAGGGGCAGGCAAACCTCTAAAGGTGATCAGAGCATTCCAAAGGCATGAGAGCATCTCAACATGATCAGGTGTGAATTGCTCTAGTAGTAGAAACAGATTACTTAGATGACAGCTATAGAAATGTTAAGTTTCCCAAGTAGATACAGTTTTCCTAAATGATTGAGTGATTCAGGGCTATAGAAATGCAAAGCTGTACAAAAGGAAAGGATACGAGATATGTAGACAGCCAAGTCTTGAGTTTTGAAATAACAAAAGGGCAACAGTATAACCATTACTCCCCTCAGAAGCAGCCAGGCCAGTCCACATCTCTCAGCCAGAAGGTAATCCACACCTCGCAGCCAGGAGACTAGGACCTATTTCACAACCAGGGGTCATATAACATCTTTTACTTCTCAGAGATGCTAGTGTTGCATCTAAGCCTTAGAGCCAGGACATTGCAAGAAACCACTGCAAAGGCAGTTTAAGTATCTTTGCTGGACTAGGCAAGATGTTTTCCAGACTTGATCATCAGCCCTGTATTGTGTGGTAGCTATAAGCTGGATTTGTTAGAGTTGTTTAATTTAGAAAGGGAAGTCCTAAGGAGTTTAGGAGTCATTTTGTAACTTCTACATAACGTAATTTCTACATAATCTGTATGTGCGTTTAGTACAGCTTTGCATTTCTATAGCCCTGAATCACTCAGTCATTTAGGAAAACTGTATCTACTTGGGAAACTTAACATTTCTATAGCTGTCATCTAAGTAATCTGTTTCTACTACTAGAGCAATTCACACCTGATCATGTTGAGGTGCTCTCATGCCTTTGGAATGCTCTGATCACCTTTAGAGGTTTGCCTGCCCCTGGCAATTCATGTACTTAAATGTCTAAATGTCTTGGTTTTACACTGGGGTTTCAAGTAACTTCTCACAAAATCCTAAAAAAAAACTATACAGCAACACCAACCAGCATTTCAAGTTAGGACACCCTCGCAGATAACATCAGTGTGGTTCGTAACGCCTGGGCAATTTTCCACTTTGTCAGGTAGATACCAGTACTATGGCTTTCCTGGGACAGATTGACTGGTGACATGGCTGGTTCTAGAGCACAAGTCTTCATTACTCCAGCTGGAATGTTGTCAGGGACGACAGCCTTTGTTGTATCCAGTCTGCTTAGCCAATTGGCTGAGGACTGGCATCTATGATACTGGAGGCTTCAGGAGGCGGTTGAGATAACATTCAGCCTTGTCTTCTGCAGTAATAATCATTGAGGATTCTCTTCCTATTGTTTATTAATTGTGCTGGGGACAAGAAAGATGAGGATTGAATCTGAGCCTGACAAGTTCTATCTGCATCCTTTAGTTCACAGCTGTACATTTAACCATTGAGTTTGACAATCAAAAAGAACAACCAAAGTCCAACCAAGACAACTTTTCAACACTCACCCAACACAACTTTTTTAGACCCAAGTCTTGAAATCTGGAGCTCCTGTTTTGCTCTAATATAATAGTACCTCAATTCATCCAGTATGGGTTGATTTAGAAAATCCTGCCGATTTCCTGCTTTGTAACTTCAATGAAGTCTGTCAGTTCACCATCAGCGATTTTGTGCCACCTACAAGAGCCAATTTCACCAGCCCCACCCTCTATCCACGACAATAGTCTTTCTACAGGGAAGTCGAGCCTGATTCTCTGATTCATTGATCAGTTGCTGAGGTTAAGAATTGTACATACTGGAGTGGTGCATCATACAGTGCACAGGAATTACCCATACTTTAACTCACTCTTTATTCTACTATTAATCTCTTCCTGCCAGCAAGTCTTTGTGTGGCATATTGAGTGAAGACCTCTATAAATATATATATGGCATTTTACCTATGAGACTTGGATTGAAATGCAGCCCAGATAGTTGCGACCTGAGTTAACCCATTACAAGCAAACATAAAATGTATTAGCCAGGCCGAAGAACGTTAGAAATAGGACCAGGAGCAGATCAAATGGACCCTTGAGCCTGTTCCACCATTCAATCCATCATGGCTGATCTGCTGCAATGGCACTTTCCCATATCCGTGAATTCCCTGGGAGACCAAACATCTGAGTGTTGAATATACTCAACTCAATCCATTTTCTAGCGGGCACAGATACGTGATCAGACATAAACACTTACATTTATACAAGCACAATTGTACTCCAATTCAGTACTAATTAGCTTAAATATCCTGCCCAAGAGAGACCAGGGCTTTGCAATGAACAATAACTATTTACATTGCCTTTGTTAATTGTGATGAAGGGACTGACTGTCTTGGAGCCAAATTTGCTGACAATACAAAGATAGGCAGGAAAGTAAGTAGCGAGAACATAGAACATTACAGCGCAGTACAGGCCCTTCGGCCCTCGATGTTGCGCCGACCAGTGAGGATACAAAGCCTCTGCAAAAGGATGTAGATAGGCTGAGTGAGTGAGCAAACATTTGGTAGATGGAGTATAGTGCAGAAAAATGTGAGATTGTCCACTTTAGCAGGAAGAATAGAGAAGAAAAATATTATTTAAATAAATACTGCAGAATTTTTTGGTACAGAGAGATCTCAGTGATCTTCTATGTGGATCCAAAATTTTAGCATGAAGGTACAGCAAGTCATTAGGAAGGTATGACAATACTGTGCCTTTAAGAAATGCATTTGGGTCATGTTTCCTGTGCAGGATTGGTTTTACAAATTTGTTTTATTATCGGTGCCATTTTGTCTACATGTGGCAGCCCTGTTGCTACCGCAGCAGAATAATTGGTCCTAATTGCTAGGATGTTTGCTTTAATCTGGCCCAATGCTGTTCAGTTATTTGTGTTTTCCCCTGGAGTTTTGCAAAGTAGGGCTTGATTAGGTTGATTGACAGTAATATCAGGTGACTGGGCAGAACTAGATTCACAGAGAAACCCAGTTCAGTTGCTTTTGGAAGCTGTAGAAAGAAGTAGCAGCTCCGAGGTCTGGAAACTGAGATCTTCCAGAGACCAGGTTTATTTCTCTGAAGTTCTGCTGTTTGAGGATATATTCTTCTCTGGAAACTGCTGTATAGGAGTCAGAAGTCTTTCTGTATCTGTCAGGGGAGTTAAAAGCTGGAAATTGAGCATCCACGTGAGCCTGTTTTTGGTGCTAACTGGTTCTGAAGTAGAATCTTACATTGGAACTATAGAGATGGATAGCTGCTAAGAATTATACTTTGCCATGTTTAAGTATTTTAATTGGTAAAAGTTATTCGAATTCTTTGTTATATTCTGTGTTCTTATATAAAGTTAGTTTTGATAAAAGCTTCCTAAGGGGTCAATATAATCATACCTGAAGTGAAACACCTTATGCTTACCCTAATGCCAAAATCAAATAAAGCTAGAGTCTAGGCTAACTTCACAAAATACCTTGGAGTTTCTGATCTGGTCCTTAAAGGTAATTGGAATGTTGGCCTTTATTGCAAAGGGGATGGAATATAAAAGTAAGAAGCCTTGCTACAATCGTACAGGGCATTGATGGGATGATTATCAAACAATATTTTTGACACAGCCATGTAGAAATATTTAGAGATATCTCGGTCAAGGACGTAGCTTTTAAGGAACATTTTAAACAGAGAGGTAGAGAAGAGAGGAAGCTTAGGGTGGGAATTGCAGTTTAGGGCCTAGGCATTTGAAGGAACAGCCACATAATGGTGGAGCAATGGAAATTGGGAGTGCACAAGAAACCAGATTTGGAGGGGTAAGGAGATCTTGGGGAGTGGGTAAGATGGCAGAGAAAGGGAGGGATGAGGCCATGGAGGAATCTGAATATAATGATTTAAAACTGGGCCATTGCTGTACAAGAAGCCAATGTAGGTCAGCAAGCACAGGGTAATGGGACTTGATGAGAATTCAGATATTGACAGCAGTTTTAGAATGATCTCACATTTACAGGAGTCCAGATACAGACGGAGAAAGTAATCAGAGCATCATACACAAAATGCTAAGATCAGTAAACATCACCAGAACTAGTTACTATGACACTGTGGGTGTGCTGCATGCATTTTTTCTTGAACTTTAATAAGGCCCAGGGGTAATAGAAGAAAGTTCTTGGTTCAGGGCACCATGAAAGTTGAGTGGGAGAAATGACTGGTCTAATCAAACCAGGATTTTAAAAGCCTGAAGACTGTAAGAAGTAGTAGATCTGATAGAGATAATGTGTTTAACAGACTGAAGGCTCTGCAACCTGAACAAAACCACAAGCATGCATTGGGAACATAGGAATTGCTAGTCAAATGAAGACCTCCAACCAACCTGGCACCTGCATTACACAACCAAAATTGAGTTAATCACAGGTGGCTAATTAGTCTACAACAGAACCTGACATAGCACAAACTAACCACTGTTGCGAGAGGTTTGAGTACCACATGTCTTTGATAAAAAGGTCATCGACCTAATGATTTTCTCTGCACAGATGCTGCCTGACTGTAGATAGTTTCTAGTATTTCCTGTTTTTCTCAGATTTTCAGCATCTGAGGTATTTTGATTTGTATAGGGCCAAAGTCACCTGTACTTCCTAAGCAATGACACTAACCACTGCAACATGGGTAGGTGCAGGAACAGGGTAAATGATGCAGGAACGGGAGAACAAATGGACAATACGCTATACGCTGTGGAACAACAGCATGAACAGAACAAGTATATACAAGAGAAGGCAGAAGTTATGAATGCTTTCAATATTTAATTTTTACAAAAACATCACGATTACAATATTTAGCAAAGGCCCTTGCCATCAGTTTGCACTACCTCAGGCTATGCTGAGGCAAGAATTGGAGCAGTTTCTCAGTTGCCTCACCCCCTCTGCCTCTGACAACATGCAATCAGCACGATGTTCCTGGACGAGGTGATGAGCTACTATTCACTCAGGGAATCAGAGTTGCTGCGACAACACGCACTTTTACATGCATGTTGTAGTCTGGGCCTAAAGTTAATGATGGTCAAGGAACCAACTTTCTTTCCATCACATGGCTGATCAGGAGTCTTCCTGCTCTCAATGCTTGCTAGTGGCGTACATCAGAAGCATTTTGCAATGCTGATACTCAACCTGTTTGGCCATATTACAAACATACCTTCCTTGGCTATCAAGTTCTGGGGTGGGACTCGAACCCAGATCTTCTGGCTCAGAGGCAGGGAGATGACCCACAGCACCACAAGCCCTCTTATGGTTACTAGAATAGTTTATTAACCAAGTTTATTTACCCAATTCCTAACATAACCTGACAGTAGGTTACTGAACCAAAATCAGTCAAACGCATCAGTTTCCAAGTACATCTGGTAGCTTTGCAACGTCAGACTGAGACTTGGGTCTGGTGGGGAAATGGTTATATTCAGGGGTAGAATTTTAACAAAGGCAAGTAATCAGCATTTGCATCCCAAAAGTCGGCATCTAAGATGCAGCCGCTGACTCGCCAACTGCTGTTTAAGGCTCGCTTGAGCGTCGATTGGTAGTGGGTGGGATTTCCATCTGCCCTCCGAAGGAATTCCAACCCGTAAGAGATGTCAACCAGATGGGCCAATAGCTCTTCAATTTGGCCAGGAACAGTGCTGCAATGGCTAGAAGTGCATGGGACTAAGTCCCGCAACCTTTGAAAAGGGGATGGGAGGGTAAAGGACGATCGCAGCATGGGGTGGGGGTCCCAGAGCTCTTAAGTCCCAGGTCAATGGGGACCTCAATATTGAGAAGGCTTTCGGAGTGAGGACCCCCTCCTGCCCGGGATGGGAAAAAAGTGAAAGTCATTGTCCTACCCTCCCCACACCTGCCAGCTTAAAAATTGAAGCTGGCGAAATAAGACCCCTAAGTGATCACTTAGGTGAATGGGCGAGTTTCCTACCTGAGGCCTTGCACACCCAATTGTGAAATTACATCTGGATTTGGGCAGGTGGATCCCAGGAGGGGGGGGGGGGGGGGGGAGGAATTTAGTTCCAGCATCACGTGAGCATTCGTATTTTCTGTGCTAAATCTGTGGCAAGAGTTTTGTATAGGGAAGTTTGTTTGATTGGGACATTTCATATACTTAAGGATTATGCAATATGATTGTTTTTTGTTTGTAATTGGTAAAAGTTATTGCTAATTTTCTTTCTATACATGTTAACTATATTCTTAAATAAACTTTGTTTGATAAAAGCTCCTTAGTGGGTCAGTTGAATCATATCTGAAGTGAAACATCGCATGCTTACCCTAGCCAAAAACAAATTGCAAAACTTATGATCCAGGTGGGCTTCATAAAACACTTTGGAGTTTCTGACCTGAATTATAGTAGATCTTTGCTCAGACTAACACCCTCTCAGTCTCTTTCTCACCAAAACCATGCCAGTTCCTGTTTTTCCTCAGGGTATTTTTGTTCCACTTCTTGACAGAAGTAAGTTAACATAACTGACACGGAGATCTGTAAATGTCCAGATTGTTGCAGCCAAGGTTGTTAGGTCAGTTCAAGGTGCAGGAATTTTGGATACACCACCCGATAGGACAGTTACTCAGGAGGACAATTTCAGCCAGTGTTGCATTTGGCTGCACATTCTCTGCTTTCGGCTGCCTCGGCTTTTACCTCCACTTCCAAGCACCATCTAATCTATCGGTCAATAAGCTTTATGAAACTGCATTCTCTGTTGCATTGTTTGAGATGCTTTATGACCATGCTGCACTGTATCCAGAAAAGTAGGGCACACCATAATATAATTGGTAAGTCCGTGGGAAACTGTTTGGTTGGCTGCACATTCTTCAATGTAGGTGAATGGAGGGAGATTTCACCCACATTAACAGTCTGTGGTAGCAAAGGATGAACTTAAAAAAGGAAAGATTGTGAACCATGTGCATGCTGTGATAGTGTGAAGCGGCATTGCTGGAATCTTTGCCAACAAGGCTAGATAAATCGGACACTTGCCCAATCAGCAGTTGTGGCAGGAGATGGTTGGTCATCGGCCTTCTTGGAGTGCCAGTGTCATTGGCTGCTTGAGATTTAGGAGTGCAAAAGACTAATGATTATTTTTTAATTAAAGATTCATGGTTGCTTAACTTGCTATTTTAGGGCTCGGAATTATTCACCAGTCACTGATTAAACTGGACAAAGGCGTGTGGGCAGCTGAGGTGAAGGACAGCAGCTCAATTTGCGTGTGCTAGAAATGACTGAGCTGCAGGAGGATGTGCTCTTTTCCATGAGGGTGATAATCCTTAATTCCTGCAAAGAGAAGATTGAAAACGCATCGTGAATAAAGGAGAAGGGTCCCTGTTTGAGTGACAGTGAGGGACAGGATAATTCAGCATCTAAACGTTAACATACAATCTGTATGTCACAAAAAGACAATTTCCCATGCTAGTGGGTTGGTGCACTTTCAGAGATATATCAAAAGGTACATGGATAAAAGCAAATTACTGCAGACGCTGGGATTGGAAACCAAAACAGAAAATGCTGAAAAATCTCAGCAGGTCTGACAGTGACTATAGAGAACAGAGCCAACATTTTGAGTCAGGATGACCCTTGAAACGTTGGCTCTATTCTCTCTCCACAGATGCTGTCAGACTGGCTGAGGTTTTCCAGCATTTTCTGTTTTTGTTGTGTTAAAATTTACATATTTATTTTGAATCTTGAATACTAAATCCAGGCGGTCACTTCAGTGCTACCCTGCTGGAGGTCTTGTTTGCCCTCTCAGGTGGGCAGAAATGATCTCAAGGCACTAAGAGCAGGGGAATTCTCACTGGTGTCCTGCCCAATATTTATCCCTCAACCAACATCACTTAACAACAGGTTTATAAATACGATATCACATTGTCGTTCATGACAACTTGCTATATGCGGAATGGCTGTCAGGTTTCCTAAATCAGAACAGTGACTATACTTTAAAAGAAGTTCAATGGCTATAAAGCAACGTAACATTCTGAGATCATGAAAGGTGTAACCTAAACACAGGCGTTTCTTTACATTGTGCAAGCTCTCCCATTGGGAAAATGTCCCACCAAGTGCACCTTTCAGCCATTTGGACTAGTGGTTCCTTGTTTGATCCTGTCTATTCTGAGGCAGGACCCAGGAAAGGGTGGAAAAACAATTAGGATCCTATTTGCTGCAGAGCAATTTGTGCAGGAAAGTGCATGCAAAGTCAGCAATCAGACTGGGCTGCAGCGGTCGCTATATCAAGGACCCAAGGATTGTCTGTGGAAATTCCGGGCTGACTTTGCAAACCCCATACTCATTATTGCGAAATTCCCTGCTGGGGTAATGGAAGATCATGGAATCCCCAATTAAAACCCAGCATAACTGGAAAGATGCAGGCTGAGGGGAGACCTGATAGAGGTCTACATAATTATGAGGGGCATAGACAGGCTGGATAGTCAAAGGCTTTTTCCCCCAGGGTGGAAGTGTCAATTACAAAGGGGCACAGGTTCAAGGTGAGAGGGGGAAAGTTTAAAAGGAGATGTGCGGGGGAAGTTTTTCCACGCAGAGTGTGGCTTGGAACATACTGTCAGAGAAGGTGGTGGAAGCAGGCACATTAGCAACATTTTAAGAGGCAGTTGGATGGGTACATGAATAGGGAGGGAATAGAGGGATACAGACTAAGGGCAGAAGGTTGTTTTAGTTTAGTTAGGGTATCATGATCAGCACAGGCCTGGAGGACCGAAGGGCCTGTTCCTGTGCTGTACTTTTCTTTGTTCTTTATAACGACTGATGGGAAGCCAACAGGAAATCAAAAGAATACAACAAGGCAGTGATGGGCCGAGCCCCCCCTCCTCCCCTTGGCAGATGCAGCAAGCCATTTAAACCATTTAGTTTGGCGGGACCGTAATATCCTGCTGCATGGGAGAGGGGCCTTGAAATCCTGGCCTATGTTTCTGCTAATACTCTTGGAAATGAAGGCACATTTGCATCAGAATGATACCAGGTTTAGAGCATTAAATCAGTGAGGACAGATTGCACACATTGGTGTGTATTCCTTCTAGTACAGGAGATCAGCAGGCAATCTGATTGTTGTAGTTTAAATGATAAAATTGGTTTTATTGGGTAGATACAGAAATTATTTCCTCTGGTAGAGGAATCAAGAACAAAGGGACGTTGTCTTCAAATTTGAGCTAGATTGTTCAACAGGGAAATCACAAAGGACTCTCCCCCCCCCCCCCCCCCCCCGAAAGAGCTTTGGCTGCTGGAATAATTGCAATGTTCAGGCCTGAACCAAATTCTTGTTTTGTCAATGTATTAAGCAATATGAAGTCAATGTGCAGGTCATCCATGATCTACATGAAAAGCAGGCTTTAAGAGTCAAAATGGCCGATTCTTGTGCCTAGTGTTACTGTTACTATTGAGCTTGTCACTGGACTAAGCCAGTCATCACTGGCGTAAGTAACTTCTCACCTTTGTTAAGTTGGGTGTTCTCTCCTGAAATCAGTTGCCAATAGGTCTTTTCTGCATCTTGTGCCCTTAGGTGGCATACCGAGGTCAGAAAAGGTCCCCACAGAGTCTGTTTCGTCTCAAAACTACAGGTAATAGGGAGGAAACAAAAATGTTTTAACTGTTACTAAAATGCAGGAATTAAGCTCCATCAGTTGACCAGTTCCTCTCCTGAAAGCCCAGAAATGATGAGCACCAGAGTCACAAAGAACAGCGGTGTTAATGTAATTAACAGTCCAGCTGTACATTTCGGAAGGACCCAGGTTGGCTACTCTCTGCCAATGCAATGGTGAGGGTGCTAGCATTAAACTCAAGTGTCACTGATTTAGACAGGATGGTTAAAAAAAGGACCACCCTGGTCCTGATAACTGGACAATGGCCTCTGTGTTGGTACCTGTTTGACTACAGACCGTGGCTAGGCCTTATATGATTATTTAATAGTTGAGAAGTCTGCAAACACCTTATTGTGCATATATGTGATGAATGCATGCCTGAATGAAGTTCCTCCTCCTGAAGGTTCTCTCGGCAAGCCTTCAGTAAAGATTCAGCGAGTGCTGCATTGTTAGAAATCCAACTTAGATGGTAAACCAAGGCCAGAATTTCAAATGAATTTGGAGATTTAAGCCTGTAAAAACTTGCCATGCTGTAATGCCAGCCATTGCCAATGGGGGAACCATGCCATCAGCTCAGTAAAGCTAATAGCAGCCTGACAGGTTTCCATTGGTAGTTCCATCACATATTTGGGCATCTGAAGTTACAACAAAAGCATAAATACAAGGACATGAGGACTGAAATATATCTGTATATCTTGGATTAATCTTATAACTCTGTTCGAATGCCTTACACTGTTAGACAGAGCATTAATCAAGAAATAATTGGAGCTGGTAACAAAGGCAATGTAGTAATCATGGTGGACTTCTTTCTCCATACAGACTGGATAAATCAAATTGGCAAAGACAGTCTGGAAGATTGTTTTGTAGACTATTTTTGCAACAGCTTCCTAGAACAATATATTGTGGAACTAATAAGGGGCAAAGCTATTTTAGATCTGGAATTATACAACAGTCCCAAGCAGGGTTCATTAGTGACCTCATAGTGATCATAATATAACCGAATTCTATATTCGGTTTGAGAGCGACGAATTCAAGTCCAAAACACGAATCATAAACTTCTACTCAATAGTCAATTACATGACTGGCGATGAGGAAAGGGCTGGCTAAGGTTGATTGCACAAGTAAATTGAAAGATATGGTGACAAATAAACAGTGGGAAACATATAAAGAAGCAATTCTAAATGTTCAACAAAATTACATACATGCCATTAAAAACAAACACTGAGAAAGACCATCATATCTTACTAGGGATATTAGGGTAGTACTAGGTTGAGAGGTTTATAATGCTGTAAATAATAGTAAGCATGAAGATTGGGAGTGTTTTATAATCTAGTAAAGGGTGACCAAAAAGCTAAAAATTAGAATGAGAGTAAATTAGTCAGGAATATAAAAACAGATTTTAAGAGTTTTCACAGAAAGCAGCTGAAATAAAAGTTGGTCCCATCGACACAGAGAAATCATCATGGGTAACAAGGAAACGGAAGAGACACCAAGTAAAACTTGTGTCTATAGTCACAGTAAGATTACATACCAGGAATTACAAATACAAAGATACAAGATGCAAATTACATACCAGGATAACCAAAGAATTAATAAGAGTGAGGAACCTAAGGTAATTAATACCAGCAGAGAAAAGATTTTAGAGAAATTTAAAGGACTAAAAGTTCACAAATCTCCAGGACCTAATGGCCTATATTCTCAAGAGGATCTGCAAGAGAGATAGCTATAGCAATAGTGGCTGCACTGGCTATAATGTTATCAAATTCCTTAGATTCTGGAACAGTCCCTTCAAATTGCAAGGGGAAGAGAGAGTAAACTGGGAACTACAGCGAATCCCCATTTTAAGTGTCCCCATTTAAAGTGATTTCATTTTAAAGGGCTTTATTTTTTATGTTCTATTAAAACTGCATTTATAAAGTGTGAGCAGAGTGATGACATTATCACGTCCCGAGTCTGGTTTGTAATCAATGCGATGTTGTCCTTTCTCTGCATTCGAGGGACTTTTTTATTGCTGCATTTTCAGGCACCTCCTCCCCGCTGTACTAAATTAATAAACTTCACATTTAAACTTTGTTTTAAACTGCACCCTGTACTAGTTGAGTAATTCTGTGGATTTGTTTTTTGAAAGAATATGCCACTGCACTGTAAACTTTGTTTTTCTTTTCTTTATTGATGGTTCAGTACATAACTGAAGAACTGCTGTGGACTTCTGTTTTTAAAATAATTTGTTGCTATACAACAGTCCTGCTCTGTACTGTACAGTACTGGTGTTTGAGGAACCTGTTATAAACTTGGTGTTTTAAAGAGGTCTCTGCTAGGATGAAGCCTGCAGGCAAGGCAGCAATTTTAAAATCACTTACTGTGCTGTATTCAGTATTCCAGACTGTATGGTACAGTGTTTCGATTTTTACATTAATTTTTCCAGGCAAAGATTGTCCTCAGGAGCCTAACTCTGGTTTTATCATTGATTCCTATGTGAAACTATGTATAGGATTTCACTTAAGGCGGCGATTTTCAGGAACGCAGCCACTACTTTAAATGACAACTCCCTGTACAGGCCAGTTAGCCTGACATCAGTCATCAGGAAAATGCTGAAATCTGTTATCAACGTCACTTAGAAAATGATAGTATAATCAGAAAGTCAGCATGGTTTAACAAAAGGAAAATTATTTTCAACAAATGTATTTGTTTTTTTGAGTATGCTGTTAGTAAGGAAGATAACAGGGAGCCAGTGGATGTGACAGACATGGATTTCCAAAGAAACATTTGATAAGGTGCCAGAGGAAAGGTTAATTAATACACAAGATAAGGGCTCATGAAGTTGGGAGTAATACATTACCGTGGATAGAGGACTGGTTATGGACAGGAAGCAGACATAAGGGATAAACGGGTTAGGCTAACTAGCAGAATCCTACAAGGATACAATGCTGGGGCCTCAGATATTTACAATCTACATTAATGACTTAGACATATTACTCCCAGGGTGGAAATTTCCCATTCTGCCCATCACAGAAATTGTAGCAGGCGGGACATGGGCCAAAGGTCCATTGACCTCGGGTGGGATTTTCCAGCATTGGGGTGAGTACAGCTGGAAAATCCCACACCCAGTCTTTTCATCTAAGTCTGTTGATGATACAAAGCTTGGTGGAAATATAACCCCGCAGAAGACACAAAGTGGCTGCAAAGAGATAAGGATAGGTTAAGTCAGTGGGCAAGTGTTAAGTTACTCAATTTGGTAGCAAGAATAGGAAAGCGAAGTATTGTCTAAAAGGCATGAGACTTTTAAATGTTGAATTCCAGAGATACTGGAGTATATTCTAAAAAAGTTAGCATGTAGATACAACAAACAATTTAAGAAGGCAGATAGAATATTGGCCTTTATCACAATAGGTTTGGAGTACTATTCGGAAGTCTTGCTACAATTGCACAGGGCTTTGGTGAAATCACACTGATGTACTGTGCACAGTTTTGGTCTCCATACTGAAGGATATGTTTGCCTTGGAGGTGGCACTGAAGGTTCAATAGAGTGGTTCCTGGGATGATATGATTGGCCAATGATGAAAGGCAGAGTAAATTGGTCTATGCTTTCTGGAGTTTAGAAGATTGAGAGATTTACTGAAAATTCTGAAGGGGCTTCATAGAGTACACACTGACAGGTTGTTTCCCCTAGCTGGGAAAACTAGGAGGGGGCACTGTCTCAGGATAAGAAATTGATCAGTTACGAATGAGATGAGGAGAAATTTCTTCACTTAGAGAGTTGTGAATCATTGGAATTCTCTAACCCAGAGGGCACTAGATGCTCCATTGTTGAGTATGCCAGCCAGCAATGCCCATGTCCCGCGAATGAATAAAGAAATCAGCTATGCACAAATATGTATCCTTAATAGATCCTTCAACCCCTTGCATGATGTCCATTAACTTCTGCACAATTTGTAACTTTTGAGATCCAAAGGGCTTCCTTTTCATGTGGCGTCATCGGCTAAGTAATACTATTAAAAGCAGGCTGGCTACAAAACAGAATGTAGTGTAGGATCAGCTTTTACGTAAACGACTTAGGCTCAGAAATCGTAAGTATAATTTTAAAAATTTTCAGGCAAAGCCAAGTTGGGGGTTATGGTTTATGCAGAGGAGGACTGCACAAAATGCAGGAAGACTTGCAAAATGGGCATGCATTTGGCAAATGAGCTTCAGCACAGTTAACTGAAGCGATGCATTCTGGTGGGAAAAAAAACGAGGAAAATGAGTGGTCAAATGGGATGATGATTCTGCGGTGCAAATACACAAATGGCTAAAGTAGAGATGGAGGATAATAAGGACAGAAAAGGCACATAATACAGTTTAGTTCATTACCAGAGGGATAGAATCAAAAAGTAGAGAAGCTGTAGTAAAGTTGCATAGAATCTTGGTTAGACTGTACTTGCAATTCTAATCTCCATGTTATGAAATGATATAGAGGCACTAGAAAAGGCGTAAAAAGAATTAAACCAGATATACTCATCAGGAAATATTAAACAGATTGGAGAGGACAGAGATAACCTGATAGAGGTTTTCAGAATCATGAAAGGGGTTGATTTGGTAGGCAGAGAGAGAAGTGTGCACTTTCAGGGTAGGTCAGAACCAGGGGCCATAAAACGTAGGACAGTCACTAATAGATCCAATAAAGAATTAAGGAAAAACTTTCTTATGCACAGAGTGCAACTTGATAACCCAAGTAACAGCTGAGACGATTATTAATAGAAGTATTTAAAGGGAAAATTAGATACTTTAGAAAGAAAATAATTGAAGGGATTTGTTGATGGGATTAGGTAAAATGAAACAGGAGTATTCTTATGGAATGCTTAAATACTGACAAGAACTTCTGGTAAATGGCCTGTTTCTGAGCTGCAAACACTATGCAAGAATATGCAGGGCATCTTGAAAGATCTAGGAAATTATGATCTTACTTGAAATTTGCTTCATTCAATACATCAAGGAGTGACATTCTCTGACGTAGTGGCACCTTGGCTTTGCAAATGTCCGCCTTGCTAATGTCCTTGACTGTGAGATGAACAAATCCTGTCTGAGTCACGTTGGGCTCAGTGGTCACTGACAGTTTTGTTGTGTTCAGGCCATCTGTTCAATAGGAGAAGCAGTGTTATTCATTATTGAAATGGAACCGCATAGAGACAGAGACCACATTTGTAGATTTCTCTCCCCCCGCCCCTCACACTGATCTTGTTTTGGTCACCATTGGGTGGGGTGAAGTTATTATACCTTGTGATTCACAAAAGCTCAAAACAATCTCCCTTTAAAACTCCAATGCTGGTCCTTCATCTAATGTATTTCTTAGATCACACTACGTGCTGTGGACTGATCCATCATTAGGTGGAGACAAACTGTAGTACACTAGTGAGCAATGTGGCACTCTGGATACACAAGAAAATATAGCTCCTAAATCATATTGGAATCATATAAAAATATACCATTTCACTTTCTTTAAAATAATAATGCCCCTATATATATCAGTATAACAGTTCCAATCATTAACATTTTTATGTTATGTCCAAGCTAAAGACAATTAACAATTGAGATTTATAATGAATTTAGGAGTCTTTTAAAGCTTGTTCCCTTTTGTGAAAAGTATTAAAGTTATCTCCTAGATGCAGTATATTCCACCATCTCATGGATTTGATAATTCTTGATATAATTTGCCTTTAAGGGATAGTAGCATGCCATCAGTAGAAATGTGCTATTAACATGTAGCTGATCCATTTTTTGGCTCTAATTATTCCAGTGCTGGCATCCAATCCGATCCAAGTAAAACAGAGATATTAAGTCCAGGCTAACTCTTCAAGTTAAGGACAATCTTCAAAGATGTCTCTTCAATTTCCTGTCTCCATACATTCCCAATTTTCCGAAAAAGTCATCCTCTTTAAGGGAATTGTTGAGAAAGGATGTGCCTTTCCAGTGGCACCAAAACCACCCAATACCTCTTCGAAGCACTGATACAGTCATTATCAGAAGAATTGGCATTGCAATTTTATGATGCTTGGGAGACAACTATCCTGAGATAGATGCCTCACAAAAAGTCCTAAGAGCATGCATGCTACAAAAAGAGCAAAAGAGCATTTGCTGAAAACTTCTGTCTGTAATGCAATCCAACTACTCCAACATCAAGTGGATAGCTTTAGTGTTTGGAATCATGCATTTTCATACCTACCTATTTGGCAAAAGACTGATCACAAATTATTGGAGATGATTTGTGAAAACCATTGATCAGTGCACCACCAAGATTGCAATATCTCTTGATCAAGATTCCAAGTTATGATGCCAAGTTCAGGTACAAACCAGGTAACTGGATTGTCACATCAGCTACCCTGAGGAGATTGCCTAACGCAGTGAAATAAGAAGATATTTCCATGGATCGACAAGTTGACTTAAATTGATGTGAAACTTGAAGATGTTCTCCAAATTGATCTGGCCCATTTTGCGCAATGCAAATGACAGCAGATACAAGACGAAACAGTGAAAGATTCAATGGAAACCATGAAGCACCTTCATTGAAAACCATCACCTGACGCAATTCAGCATGTCCATGAACACGAGACACCATTTTGGCCTTACCATGATGAGCTAGAGTTCTATCTGGAAGTAATTTTTAAAGGCAGGCAGTTTACCATAAAACCTGATATTCTTCAACAAATTCATTATTTATACATGGGCGTGGATCAGATGAGAAGACTCAAGAGAGAGTCTGTTAGCTGGGTATGAACATTGGCATTAAGTTGTCAATGACACTGATCCCACATCAAGTTCTTACCCAATTTTGGTCCAAAACAACCTCCTTGTCCACAGTACCGACTTCATCACTGACCAATTCATCAAGTGCCCTATTATTCAACAACGTCACCATACGTCAAGCACAACTGTCACGCATACTCCCAAGTCCTATTTTCAGTTATTTTTGGAGCGTCCAGAGAGATGATGATGGACAATGGTCACCAAATTGTAAGTCATTTCAGGATATGTAAAAAGAAGTAGAATACTGATTCCACTATTTCTTCTCCTTATTACCCTAAATCTAATGGCCTAATTGAACAAATGATTCACATAGCGAAATCCCGAATGCTCAAACGTCAACAGATTAAATAAATCTACATGTTGCAATGTTATATCTGAACACAACATCCATGCAACTATTTTATCAGCGACAGAGCTCATATTTGGCAGAGCAGTGTGTACCAGTTACCTACTCTTACCCATGCTATTCTCAGAAATTAGAGAATAGCTTTTAAAGCTGCGAGAGAAAATGACCAAATGCATGGTAAAAACGCAGGTACAAAATTGCCAAGTTTACAGTTCGGACAACAAGGTCGCATCCAGGATTTCATAGCAGGTATGTGGCAACCACCTGAAATGAGAAGGATTTGTTTAAAACCAAGATCCTATGAAGTCATTACACACAAAGGAGCAATGGTGAGGGCTAACCAAGGACAAATCGGATCCTCAACCTCCTACTCCATCCAGGAAAAGATGCCATATGCAACCAGAAACAACATCCAAGAATGACAACCCAAAAGATCGCTGGGAGCCATTAAAGAAATCTCCAGCCAAGGTTACCATCAAAGGTCCAGGCCGTAGGGCCCCGAACATCCTCAAAGTGGCAATCAGTATTGGATTGCTATACCATGCCAAATGTTTTACTTTAATTTATTTTCAACCCTATCTCGCCCACCCTTCCAGTTCAGGCCAAGTGCGATCCAGGCAGTGCGGGGCCTAGCGTGACGAATGGCTGCGTCAAAGGCAAGTAGGCTTGCGCCTTTTTTTTTAATGCCACTAGCAGCTGTAAACCAGGTAAGTTTAAAGGGCCCTTAACAAGACAGGCCAGAGAGAAGGTCAATGGATAGAATTTGTGGGGGTGGGAGAAATGTGCTGTGGGGTGTGAGGCTGTGGCAGGGACAGAGAGAGACCTCTCGGTCTGTACAATAGTTACCCAGAAATCAGAAGAGGTTTTTAATCCATCTAACTATTGATGTAATCCAGTTGGAACCATTTGAAGTTTGTGATTTAAGTCGCATTTTCAAATGGTTTAGGGCAATTGTGCAGGAGAAGTTTGTGCTTCTGGGTAATTGCTGTGCAAACCTTACCTGGGGACTAAAGGGGATTCCCCAGTACATCTCTGGAATTGCCTCAGCCCCCACCAGTATGACACTGGGAAACTCAGAAGTTACAGCAAATTATTTGGAACTCATATGATCATTTGGTACGCAGTGCTGGCGATATTGTGCATGCTGCTCCCGGCATTGTCGAAGTTATGTCACTTGCTGTCTCAATTGTTCATTGCTGGTGTTGTTGATGACCTTTTCTGCTTTTCAGCTCAAACATGGATTCTGTTCCTTCCCACTTGTTTATCAGTTTCCGTCTCAATGACATTGGATCTTTACATCTCAGCTTCACCAACAACTTTTACCGGGCTGAGGGTTTTGGTGATTGGATCCTGTATATACAGTCTTTCCCCTCAACAACTCAGGCAAGGATTTGGCATGCTTGTTGAAGTGGTGACCTCCTTCAACCTGTATATCCGTGAATTATTGTTTTTCTTCCTCCTGGTCACTTGGAGGGTGCAACTTGCTTGGCAAAGTTGTCTTGTACTTTCTGCCACTGAGTTGCTCTGCAAGGGGTTTTATATCAGTCTCGAGACGTAAAGCTCAGAGTGATAATAAGGTAAGATTTGGATCTTCCTTGTCTCTCGACATTTCTTGCACAACTGGATGTGTCTTCTTATAAAACCTTGGGTAACGTGGTGATGATATTAACCTACACTGTGCACTAACTTCCTTAAACTCTCTGGATGTGAATTGGGTTCCATTATCACATGTTACTCTGTAGACGGAGAAAGAACAACTACAATAATGACTTTAACACCAATACTGGCAATAAAAAGCAGGTGTAACTGAAAGTTAAGCATTCTGGGATTTTGGTCAACTTATAATTAAAAACAGATGCTGGTGGCAAAGTTGCTGTAAGCGATGACCTGGCCTGGGAATGTGAGCTGAAGCTTCCTCTGTTGACCAAATATGGGAAGTTGTTTCCGTATGGCATCGAGTTTTATGGAATTTGTGTGGCTACATGTAATTTGAACTAAGCATAATGGTGTAGTTTAGAAGTAATTTTATTGGTTGTTCGAGTCATGTGATCAGTTTCCAGTTAAACAATTGGCTAGATGCCCGAGAATCTTCTGGAAGCACGTGAAAGGGTTTGTTGATAAAAGACACATGCAGTCTTTTGTCGTCTAGTGACAACTCTAGCGATTCACCATTGCAGAGGTGTGCCCTGAGGAACATCTTCAGAGAAGACGATGTGCATAGGTTCTACATGGGATCAGACTTGGCCAGTTTTTCCTCAAACCCGGTAGTATCCGTTTTTTGTTAAATAATTAAGAGTTAATGTTCAGTAAAATAATAAGTGTTGCAACTGTTTAAGTTGGTAGCTAACGTGTTAATTAAAGGGATATTGTTGAATGAATTAAGAGTCAACTCCTGTCTTTGTTTATCACATTAAACTGGAAAGCTTGGAGGGTGTTTAAATTAGTAGCCAAATAATAAATTTCAGGAATCCGTTGCTCAACAAACAGAATGTGGACTGCTGAGATTAATGTTGTAGCTCTCAAATCTTTCACCTTCTGATAAAAAGCTTAAAGCAACTATGAGATGCCATTCTTAATTGCGCACAACTAAATCAGCTCCCACATTCTGGCATGGTTTGGGTAGTACTTCAGTAACTATCTCCTCTTGCTGCTGTGCATTTCTATACTTCTAGCATTCAATGCATGCAAATATAATTCATTTAATGTCTTTGCAGATGCCTATCTAGTCCACAACTGATCTGTCTCTGAGCTTACAGTTCTCCATTCCCATTCTGGAGAAGTTCTCTCCACATCGTTTTAGGTGCAAGTTTTTCAGGACTCAGCTTGGCTGCATGAGGTGTGTAGACCATTCCAAAATATTGGTATTCTGTCACCTTCACTATGCATTTGTGTAGATTTACTTGATCCAAGTTTTCGCCACGGCTTCATATAGATGGCAGCAATGACCTTTCTCATCTAAGTCATACCCTTCTAATGTCATCAACTGTGCCAACTGCTCTTTTACATTCTCGGTATGTCTCTCATCTACTTTATGCTGGAACACTTCAAGACCAAATGTTAGATGCAGGAATTTGTACCATTAAAATGTGAGGAATGTTGTCAACAGTGAAGATTTCTTGCCCAGTTTCAGTTTCATAGTCAGTTTCTGGCACCAAGCGTGCTGAAAACATCTGCTTCTGTTGGTGTGACCTCTTCCAGTGTTGGGATAGAGTTGTGATTCCCCTATTGTTTGATTAAGAAATTTGGGATCCAGGCAAGTTCATAGCCGTCCATTTGTCTTCTCTCTCACATTGCTAGAATTTACCTAATCTGTAGATTCAGTGACTCTTGATTGGGAGAGGCTGTTTGAGGGTAAATCCACATCTGGCATGTGGGAGTCTTTTAAGGAACAGTTGTTAGGGCTACAGGACGGGCATGTGCCTGTTAAAAAAAGGATAGGAAGGGTAGGATTCGAGAACCGTGGATAACCAGGGAAATTGAGGGACTGGTCAAAAAGAAAAGAGGCGTATGTTAGGTCCAGGCAGCTAAAAACGGAGGGAGCTCTGGAGGAATACAAAGAAAGTAGGAAAGAACTCAAACGGGGAATTAGAAGGGCGAAAAGGGGTCACGAAATGTCCTTGGCAGACAGGAGTAAGGAGAATCCCAAGGCATTTTATTCATACATTAGGAACAAAAGGGTTGTCAGGGAAAAAATCGGACCTCTCAGGGACAAAAGTGGGGAATTATGCTTGGAGCCCAAAGAAGTAGGGGAGACCCTAAATGAATACTTTGCGTCGGTATTCACAAAGGAGAGGGATGTGTTGACTGGGAGTGTCTCGGAGGGGAGTGTTGAACCGTTGGAGAAAATCTCCATTACAAGGGAGGAAGTGTTAGGTTTGTTAGAGAATATAAAGACTGACAAATCCCCAGGGCCTGATGGAATCTATCCAAGGCTGCTCAGGGAGACGAGAGATGAAATCGCTGGGCCTCTGACGCAAATCTTTGTCTCGTCACTGGACACAGGTGAGGTCCCAGAGGATTGGAGGATAGCTAATGTGGTCCCGTTATTTAAGAAGGGTAGGAAGGATAACCCGGGTAATTATAGGCCGGTGAGCTTGACGTCCGTGGTGGGGAAGTTGTTGGAGAGGATTCTTAGAGATAGGATGTATGCGCATTTAGAAAGGAATAAACTCATTAACGATAGTCAGCATGGTTTTGTGAGAGGGAGGTCAGGCCTCACTAACCTGGTGGAGTTTTTTGAAGAAGTGACCAAAATGGTTGACGAGGGAGGGGCCGTGGATGTCGTCTATATGGACTTTAGTAAAGCGTTTGACAAAGTCCCTCATGGTAGGCTGGTGAAAAAGGTAGGATCTCATGGGATAAAGGGGGACGTGGCTAGATGGATGGAGAACTGGCTTGGTCACAGAAAGAAGTCTCACAACTCCAGGTTAAAGTCCAACAGGTTTATTTGGTAGCAAATACCATAAGCTTTCGGAGCACTGCTCCTTCGTCAGATGGAGTGGATATCTGCTCTCAAACAGTGCACAGACACAGAAATCAAGTTACAGAATACTAATTAGAATGCGAATCTCTACAGCCAGCCAGGTCTTAAAGGTACAGACAATGTGGGTGGAGGGAGCACTCAACACAGGTTAAAGAGATATGTATTGTCTCCAGACAGAACAGCTAGTAAGATTCTACAAGCCCAGGAGGCAAGCTGTGGGGGTTACTGATAATGTGACATAAATCCAACATCCCGGTTTAGGCCGTCCTCATGTGTGCGGAACTTGGCTATCAGTTTCTGCTCAGCGACTCTGCGCTGTCGTGTGTCGTGAAGGCCGCCTTGGAGAACGCTTACCTGAAGATCCAAGGCTGAATGCTCGTGACTGGTGAAGTGCTCCCCCACAGGAAGAGAACAGTCTTGCCTGGTGATCGTCGAGCGGTGTTCATTCATTTGTTGTCATAGCATCTGCATGGTTTCCCCAATGTACCATGCCTCGGGACATCCTTTCCTGCAGCGTATCAGGTAGACAACGTTGGCCGAGTTGCAAGAGTAGGTACCGTGTACCTGGTAGATGGTGTTCTCACGTGAGATGATGGCATCCGTGTCGATGATCCGGCACGTTCTCTTCCTGTGGGGGAGCACTTCAGCAGTCACGGGCATTCAGCCTTGGATCTTCAGGTAAGCGTTCTCCAAGGCGGCCTTCACGACACACGACAGCGCAGAGTCGCTGAGCAGAAACTGATAGCCAAGTTCCGCACACATGAGGGCGGCCTAAACCGGGATGTTGGATTTATGTCACATTATCAGTAACCCCCACAGCTTGCCTCCTGGGCTTGTAGAATCTCACTAGCTGTTCTGTCTGGAGACAATACACATCTCTTTTACCTGTGTTGAATGCTCCCTCCACCCACATTGTCTGTACCTTTAAGACCTGGCTGGCTGTAGAGATTCGTATTCTAATTAGTATTCTGTAACTTGATTTCTGTGTCTGTGCACTGTTTGAGAGCAGATATCCACTCCATCTGACGAAGGAGCAGTGCTCCGAAAGCTTATGGTATTTGCTACCAAATAAACCTGTTGGACTTTAACCTGGTGTTGTGAGACTTCTTACTGTGCTTACCCCAGTCCAACGCCGGCATCTCCACATCTTGGTCACAGAAGACAGAGGGTGGTAGTGGAAGGGTCTTTTTTCGGCTGGAGGCCTGTGACTAGTGGTGTTCCGCAGGGCTCTGTGTTGGGACCTCTGCTGTTTGTGATTTATATAAACGATCTGGAAGAAGGTGTAACTGGGGTGATCAGTAAGTTTGCGGACGACACAAAATTGGCAGGACTTGCAGATAGTTTAGAAACCATAGAAACCCTACAGTGCAGAAGGAGGCCATTCGGCCCATCGAGTCTCCACCGACCACAATCCCACCCAGGCCCTACCCCCACATATTTACCCGCTAATCCCTCTAACCTACACATCCCAGGACTCTAAGGGGCAATTTTTTTAACCTGGCCAATCAACCTAACCCGCACATCTTTGGACTGTGGGAGGAAACCGGAGCACCCGGAGGAAACCCACGCAGACACGAGGAGAATGTGCAAACTAGTGAGGAGCATTGTCAGAAGGATATAGATAGGCTGGAAATTTGGGCAAAGAAATGGCAGATGGAGTTCAATCCTGATAAATGCGAAGTGATGCATTTTGGTAGAAATAATGTAGGGAGGAGCTATACGATAAATGGCAGAACCATAAAGGGTGTAGATACGCAGAGGGACCTGGGTGTGCAAGTCCACAGATCCTTGAAGTTGACGTCACAGGTGGAGAAGGTGGTGAAGAAGGCATATGGCATGCTTGCCTTTATAGGACGGGGCATAGAGTATAAAAGTTGGGGTCTGATGTTGCAGATGTATAGAACGTTGGTTCAGCCGCATTTGGAATACTGCGTCCAGTTCTGGTCGCCACACTACCAGAAGGACGTGGAGGCTTTGGAGAGAGTACAGAGGAGGTTTACCAGGATGTTGCCTGGTATGGAGGGGCTTAGTTATGAGGAGAGATTGGGTCAACTGGGGTTGTTCTCCCTGGAAAGACAGAGGATGAGGGGAGACTTAATAGAGGTGTATAAAATTATGAAAGGCATAGATAGGGTGAACGGTGGGAAGCTTTTCCCCAGGTCGGTGGTGACGTTCACGAGAGGTCATAGGTTCAAGGTGAAGGGGGGGGAGGTTTAACACAGATATCAGAAGGACATATTTTACACAGAGGGTGGTGGGGGCCTGGAATGCGCAGCCAGGCAAGGTGGTGGAGGCGGACACGTTGGGAACGTTTAAGACTTATCTAGATAGCCATATGAACGGAGTGGAAATGGAGGGATACAAAAGAATGGTCCAGTTTGGACCAGGGAGCGGCACGGGCTTGGAGGGCCGAAGGGCCTGTTCCTGTGCTGTATTGTTCTTTGTTTGTTCTGGTAATCACCTTCTTATCTTCCATTTCTTGGAGTCATTTCTTTCCAGCTTTCCTTTCAGTTCCACTGACACTTTATGTGGGGGTTGAATCACTGGCTTCTTCTCTGGATTAATAGTGATGTGACACTCAAAATCTTCAAAGCATTCAGCCGTTTCATTAAAACACTATGGGTGTATTTGAAAGGTCTTTCTTCCTTCTGAGTGGAGGACACTTTTCAATAGGTGTTCTACCTTCAACAGTCACCTCTTTCAACTCATGATTTACTGAGATCAATTGAAGCTCTTTGCATCTGCTCAACCCTTGGACAGCAGGGCCATCTGTTTCAGTGATGTAGAACATGCAGTTAACATTTTTCCTTTGTGTCCCCCTGATTTGGGTCATTCCTAGCTGTCAATTCTCAGTTCCAACATATGCCATCAACAAGATGTTGCTCAATTTCAGAACATCTTTCTTTGGGTACATTTTGTTTCCCCCAAATTTTCAGGAAAGATCTTCTGATATAGTCTGAGTGAGATAATGTTACACTGTGCTCCGGTATCAAACTTAAGTTTCAGATTTATGGCTGTGGGCTTATTTCTCACCTTCTTTCTGATCAGAATAGCTGTGTGAATTTTGTCTCTCTGGAAACTGTGAGATCATTTCAGGCAGCTGTATATTGTATCCTCAAACTCATAGTTGTCTTCCAGGGTATGGATGATTTGGTTTCTTTCCTTTCTCATTTGCCCTGTTGCTCCACACCTGACAACTTGTTTATCATCTACTTTCTTTATTCTGCACATTTTTACCATAATTAGGCTTTCCAAAAGCTCTAGCATGATCTGTATATGGGACATTTCCTTCTCTCTGTGAACTCATGTGGTTGGCCACATCAGTGTTGCACGCATTTGTTTGTTGCTGTTTAACGGAATCAGCTCTGTTGCCTTTCCCTTGACTTAACTGAAGGCTAGCTGTTGGGGAGTTAGCTGTTTACTCACAGCTACATGTGCACTGGCAGTGTCAGTAGCCTGCATTATCGTGAGCTTGTCCTTTCCAATTAGAAGCTTCTGTACATCACATCGGTCATGAATGCTGGAGCAAACTGGAGGGGTCAAATAGCCTACTTCTGCTCCTGTCTTATGGTCTAAGGTGTGCGAAGCTTCATATGAGCTGATCTATCAGCCTTTGATCTGTTTCCTTGAATTTACACTTGCTAGCTTCATTTCTCAAATCTGGTTAAGAAATTATCAACAGGTTCACATGATTACCACCTCAGACTTTGAAATTCATGTCGGCAGACTCAACAGTTTGACTCTGGCTGAAGATGCATGCTGACTTTCTCCAAAATGTTGTCTGGGTTTTTAACTATAATTTTCACTGTTCTCCCAGCTATTAAACAGATCTAATCCTTTCTCTCCTGCCTACAAAAGAATGTAGCTGACCCGTTCGAGTTCACTAGTGCTTTTTAAAAAGCTACTGAATGTCAACCTGCACTTCTGATAAACTTCTCAAATGCCTCTATGAAATCATCAGCCTCCCTATCCATCCGTGCCAGTAGCTGCATTCTCACTGCTGTGGTGGTCATTTTATTTTCGTATGGTTTCCCCAAGTTTTTTCTCTCTGTCTCGGATTTCGGTTGATTTTCCGCAATCAAATTCAGCATTTCTTTCATTTACAGTGGTTAGCACTGCTGCCTCACAGCGCCAGGGACCTTGGTTTGATTCCCGGCTTGGGTCACTGTCTGTGCAGAGTCTGTACATTCTCCCTGTGTCTGCGTGGGTTTCCTCCGGGTGCTCCGGTTTCCTCCCACACTCCAAGAGACGTGCTGGTTAGGTGCGTTGGCCATGCTAAATTCTCCCTCAGTGTACCCCAACAGGCGCCGGAGTGTGGCGACTAGGGGATTTTCACAGTAACTTCATTGCACAGTGTTAATGTAAGCCTACTTGTGACACTAATAAATAAATTTAAAACTTGTAATGTTTGGGTTTTACTCACAAGACACCTACAGCCACCATGTTGTGTGTTGCAGGTCTCTGATGTTTGAAATAATCACAGATTTGAATACAAATGCTGGAGCTTCAACAAACATATTTCTCAGATCACACCATGTGCTGTGGACTGATACGTTGTGATTTCCATACATAGGCTGTAGGGTAGTCTGAATGTATACATACGCAAGAAAATAATAGTTCCCAAATCATATTGGAAGAATAAAAATATAGCAGAAGCAATGGCCAAACCCTACTTTGTGGCTGTGGAGAAAGAGAATCAGTCCTCAAGCTCCCTTTTCTTTTACACGTCCATGCCCCATCCCTCTCCAGTTAAGCAACATCACCCCAGTCACTCACCTTTCTTTGTTAGCAACTTAGCAATACTAGCTATCTTAGTAAGATCTCATCCTTTGCTTACCATGCTCATCATTGCACTCCATTTGGCCAATATCCAGGTAGGTTTTTCGATATAGGACCGGTAATAGCTGAGACAGCACCATTGGATTATCAAAGGCTTCCTCCGGGGCCTCAATCAGTGCTCTTTTCCCCTTTAACCATCTTGCTTCATCTCTTACAGCCAACAAAGCCTAAAAGTAACAGATTATTAATGTTCATGTTAAGATGACTTGTACAATTTACAGGTGAGGTTATGTTCTGGGTAATGACTTTATATAGAGAATTTGCACTGGGATCAGTGGGCTCTAAAAGTAAGATATACCTACTGCACAGGAGAACAGCAGGCTAGAGAGAGCACATACTGGAGTATGGTCAGAATAAAGAACACATGCTGTGGAACAGCAGTGCTACAACTTCTTTAAGCAAGCCATTGCTCTACATGAACTACAGTCACCAACGTTTGATGCCACCCACAGAATAATGGGCGTTGTAGTGCCACCCAGAGTGTTAACAAACTCACTCATTATCAAAAATTAATGACGAAGAATTATACAAGCCCACTCATGATTAAGGTTCCCTCTAGGAAATAATGATTAACCTCAGGAAGCTCTCTGCGAGCAACCTAGGGGAGAAAAGTCATGGGGCATTAACAAACATTTTCTGAACACATTTGATTGTTAATTAGAAAAATATCAATGGGATAATGGGCAGTTTGATTCCATAGTTCCTTGAAAGTGGCGCCACAGGTAGACAGGGTGGTGAAGAAGGCATTTGACACACTTGCCTTAAATCGGTCAGAGCATTGAGTACAGGAGTTGGGATGTTATGTTACAACTGTACAAGACATTGATAAGGCCACATTTGGAGTACTGTATACAATTCTGGTCGCCCTGCTATAAGAAGGAAGTTATTAAACTGGAAAGGTGAAACAAAAAGATTTACAAGGATATTACCGAGACTGGAAGGTTTGAATTATAAGGAGAGGTTGGATTGGCTGGGACCTTTTTTCCCCTGAAGCATAGGAGGATGAGGGATGACCTAATGGAAGTTTATAAAATCATGAGGGGCACAGATAAGGTGAATAGCCAGGGTCTTTTCCACAAGGCAGAGCAGTCCAAAACTAGAGGGCATAGGTTTAAGGTGAGATGGGGAAGATTTAAAAGGGACCTCAGGGGAAACTCTTTCACAGAAGGTGGTGCACATATGGAATGAGTTGCCAGAGGTGGTGATGGAGGTGGGTACAATTACAACATTTAAAGACATTTGGACAGGTACATGGTTAGGAAAGAGTTATAGGGATATGGGCCAAAAGCAGGCAAATGGGACTAGTTCGGTTGAGGAAACCTGGTCGGTATGGATGAGTTGGGCTGAAGGGCCTGTTTCCATGCTGTATATCTCTATGACTCTAATCATCCAATGGTGTAATGAAGATTCTATTCACTTTTTAATTGGTGTGAGAAAGTAGAACGCTGCAAAGACAGTGGGGTGTGCCAACCAATGGCAGAGTGTGGGAACAGGGCACTTGGAGATCATGCAATGACACCTCCAGGAACATGTCCAACTCTACTCATGACCTTCTCTGGATAACAGAACAATACCACTTCGATCAGACCATGTGACACAGGCTACAATGTACCCACCAATGTATCAAATTTGTTAAAAGTAGAAATAAAACTAAAGCAAAAGATCAAAAGAATAGATTTAATTCATTTAAAATATTTAACCCAGGCACTCAGTTTATAAAACAATAAAATGCCAACATTTCTAACAACATTGAACTTGGACCAGCATCCAGAACTCAAAATCAATGCACAAGATATCTGCATAATTCTAATATGTTCATTCCACTTTGATAAATTGTACCGTGCATGACCTTAACATGTTCATTTGCACATCGATGAAAGCAGCAGAATTGAATCTAGGCGGTTGAACATATTTGTCTGGGCATAGAATGGTCAGTCAGCTTCTCTGGCCGAAGCACCCTGTGGTCCATCCTCTGCCATGAGAAATTTTGTGACTCCATATCAGTTTCTACAGGCATCTGAGACAGCTAGTGCATAGGCTAAAGATGGATGCCAGCTGCAGTCTGAGTTCACAGAAAGAGGCTATTCAGCCCATCATGTCAGTATCGCCGCTTTCAAAGAGTCCCAGCCAAGTCTCAACCTGATCGTCCCCCCCCAGCCCTGCAAGGTTCCCCTTAGAATCTTAGAATCCTTATAGTGCAGAGGAGATCTATCCACCCATCAAGCCTGCACTGACAGCAATCCCACCCAGACTCTATCCCCATAACCCCATGTAATCCTCCAATTCCCATAACCCCATGTAATCCCCCGACACTAAGGGTCAATTTAGCATGGCCAATAAACCTAACCCGCACATCTTTGGACTATGGGAGGAAACCCACGCAGACAAGGGGAGAACATGCAAACTGCACACAGACGGTCACCCAAGGCTGGAATCGAACCTGGCTCCCTGGCGCTGTAAGGCAGTAGTGCTAACCACTGTGCCTCCTTGTCAAATATATATCAATACTCAAATACGGTATCTATATTACATATCAATAATTTTCTGAAAACAACTGCAGAATTTGCCTCTAGCACCATTTTGGACAGTGTATAACAACTCGAGTTTATAAAATAAAATATTGAGTTTGTCCCCAATTATCTTAAATGTATCCTTCGGTTACCGACTCAACTGCCACTGGAAACCATTTCTATGCTAACTATTCATTGAAAATCATGAACGATTTTTGATAGGGATAGACTGGAAAGACAGGCCCATTTTCCACCAGGGTAAAACTCCTCTTTGATTACTTGTAGAACAAAGCATGTGTTTGGATTAAGCCACCCTGACTGGGTTGTACGCCAGCTCTTGACAGTTTTCAATCAAGACATGTTTGTATAAGAATTTTGTGTCTCAGTGAACATGGTCTCAAACTAGCATTTCAATTGCCTGCAATCTCAAAGTGGACCAACTTTCTGGTCTGAGGGCGCACATCACATTTTGAGGTTCAGACTGATCGTAAAATATTCTCGGGAAAATTTAAATCGAAATGCTATTAAATTAAAATTAAGTTCACTTATAACTGCTGGGATGTGCATTGGAGTTGGATAAACTGGTTTGCAGTGCTCCCTCACAAGTCGCCGGGGGGTGGGTGAATGAGCCTGGCACGCGCAGTTTATTGTTGAGCCAAATGTAATCTTTCTGAAATATGTTCATCAGGCCCCCGGAGTGAGAAGAAATTGCAAATCCCCCCTACTCCCAACCACCACCCCTCAGTGAATGGGTTGCACGAGCTGTTTTTAAGGCAATATCTTAAAGTGAGCAAAAAGAGGCAGCGAGGCAGAAAGTGAGGGAATTCTAGAACTTGGTGCTATGCCAGCCAAAAGAGTAGCTGCTAATGGCGGAGCGATTAAAATCAGGGATGTTCAAGATACCACAATTAGAGATCCCAGAGTGTTATGGAGCTGGAGGAGATAACACAGATAGGGAGAGCCAAGACGGTGGAGGGATTTGAAGAACAAGATTCTAAAATTAAGGCATTACTTAACCGGGAAACAATAGGTCAGTGAGCAAACTTGACTCAGTGTGGTTAGAATGGTGAACTTTCTACCACATAGAAAAGCTGAGGTGAATATCATAGTTTTAGGGGAAGCTGTACAAGACCAAAAGGAATAGAAGGGCCTGCTGATAGGGTCAGGCTCAGTTGAAAAAAAGGCTTTGGTGCAACATAAAATCTTATATGGGCCCGTTGGATTAAATGGTCCATTTCTGTGTTGTAACTTCTATACAAAATCCCACAAATGGAAGCTCACAAAAATAAAAGCAGAATTTTGGATGAGCTGCTGTTTAGAATATAGGAATATAAGAAATAGGAGGAGGAATAGACCATATGGTCCATAAAGCCTGCTTTTCCACTTAATGAGTGGGATTTTCCATGACAACGAGATTCTCCCCAGCCAAGAACAAATGTCCTTAATATTGACAGAGGGCAGATAACCAGTCCTCCAGCTCCTAATCACAATGCAGAGAACAGGATCTATCCCAATTACCATCTCCCTTTTACTACCACTTTTTTTTCACTCCCCTCCAGAATGGTCTCCTCAACCAATGGTCCATTCACTCATCGCCCTTCTTGTCATTGCTTCCATCTACGCTAGTAGCATGTCTTCTAAACTATTAGACAATGGCAAAGGGTGATTTTCCTCCATCACTGCATTTGTGGTTCCCTTACCTGTGTGAGTAAATCAGTTCCTGACCATTAAATCACTACCCTCCAAAGAGTTGTGAACATCTCCTGGACCAAAATGTCTGGATAAAGCACCCTTCCGCAGGCGCTGCAATGTCATCACCTGGGCTCTAGTTCAACAGTTTTGAAGTGGTGAATTGGAAGCCTAAGGAAAGCACGGGAATAGATGAGTTTGGAGGCATTGAAAGCATTGGTGAGGGTTTCAGTGACAGGTGGGTAAAGACGGGTGCTGTTACTGAGGTTGAAAGGGTCGGGGGGGGGGGGGGGGGGGGGGGGGAAGGAAGAGAAAGAGAGAGAGAGAAAGGTAACAGTTCTCAACATTTAGCTGAAGGCACAAGGTGCTCATGCAGAACTGGATGTCAGATCAGCAGTCTGAGAGCAGAGGGCCAGTGAAGGAATTGAGATGGTGCAAAGGTTAAGAGCTGGATGTCAGTGTGTGTGTAAAAACTGATCCCATGGATGATGTCACAAAGGAAAAGCATACAACTGAGAAGGTGGAGGGGATGGGGATGATTCCTTGGGGGAAAATCCCAAAGGTAAATAATCAGTTTCAATGCTCTGGCTACATCTAGATGGGTTTAAGGGAAACCAAGTATGAAGGCAATCCCACCAAGCTGAACAATGGGGAGTTGTTGAAGGAAGATGGTGTGATTAGTTGGAGAACAAGGACACACATGGTCATAATCACAGAAAATGTCATTCATGACCTCAATGGTCAGTGGGTTAATGTATAAAGACCACAGATTCTGCATCATTATCATTCTGCTTTTAGACACATTGGACCTCAGATCTTTAGCATGTCACATACAAAGCCTTTAAAGAGAATACCTGTAAGGCCACGGCTGTGCTGTAAATGTTCCCAATTATGCCATTCTCTGCCTGCTGATTCTGTATCTGTTGTACCAGTTTATTCATTGCCTTCAGTACATTTGTTCTTCTGTGATTGCTGTACATCCAGGCATTATTAGGCATTTTAGAATCATGGACACATTTAAGTGCCAAAACCATCATTGCGTTTGTGTCTATTGTTAAAACAGAGCCAGATTAACCATTTATTTAACTAATAAAGTAGTTGCCTCACCTTTGTCAGGGAATTCACATACGAGACAAGAGGCAAATTCAAATTATACCCATACTCATCAGCAACAACCCTTTAACCAAGCGTAGCAATTGTATTGGTGTCAGCCTGGCTCATTCAGTAGCATTGGGAGTTCATACCCACTCCCATTTAATTTGAACATTTAATCTAAACTGACACTGAGTAAAGTACCGAGGTGCTATCCTCTAGATATGCAGTTAAAGTTCAGTGGTTCAAGAACCCAAAGCAGAATTGGGTGATGTACAGAGTTCCTCCAGGGTCCTGGCAAATGTTCTTCAAGGAACCGCACAAAAATAAATCATCCAATTGTGCCTCTCATTTATATTGTCTGGACTATATACGTGCAAAATGGCCTCAAATGTGTTTATAGAAAATAAAATCTAGTGAGACATATAATGGGCATCAAAGGAGGCCATTCAGCCCATCGAGTCTGTACCAAGCACAATCCCACCCAGGCCCTAGCCCCATCATCCCACACATTTACCCTGCTAATCCCCCTGACACTCGGGTTAATTTAGCATGGCCAATCAACCAACATCTTTGGACCGTGGGAGGAAACCAGAGTACCCGGAGAAAACCCACGCATCACCTCTTGTTAAAATTAGCTTGGGATGTTTCTGAGAAGTATGATATAACGTTGTGTGAAAGTATGTGTTTTTCTTTCTCTGTGAGAAATGAATGACAACTTTGACTGTACATATAGTGAAAGTGGGTGTGAAATCTAGTTACACTTGAATCCCAGAAGGTAGCTCTCAGCCACACTCTGATCCTTTTGCTCTGAATGTTTATGAATGAAGCTGATCAGTAAATATAATAATCTCAATCAGAGTCGGTAAAGAGAATTGGTTTTATCACCTGACGGTGCTGACCTTACTAAAGCATCATTTTCCATGTGGTTGCCCTACTATATCTCGCTTACATGTCTCTCTGTCACGTGTGGACAAGGCAGTGGGGACCACTTTCATCTCTTAGTCAGAAGGTCATGGGTTTAGGTCCCATTCCAGCGACTTGAGCACAAAAACTAGGCTGACAGAGGGTGCGCTATACTGTCAGGTAGAACAGAGCTTCTTTCTGCCTTCTCAGACAGAAGCTCTGTTCTACCTGACAGTGCAGCACGCCCTCTGTAAAGATTTCATGGCACTATTAGAGGAGGAGCAGAGGATTTCTCTCTGGTCAATACTTAGCCTTCAACAAATGTCACTAAAACACATTATCTGATCATTCTCTCAATGCTGTTTGTGGGGCATTGCTGTGTGCAAATTGGCCACTGCATTTCCCATATTATGATGTGGAGATGCCGGCGTTGGACTGGGGTAAACACAGTAAGAAGTCTAACAACACCAGGTTAAAGTCCAACAGGTTTAGTTCTTAGAATGCTGTCGGGATAGTTTCCTTGAACAGCATGTTACGGAACCGACGAGGGAACGAGCTATTTTGGATCTGGTATTGTGTAACGAGGTAGGTAGAATTAAGGATCTTATTGTGAAGGACCCTCTTGGGTCTAGTGACCACAATATGGTTGAATTTCTGATTCAGATGGAAGAGGAGAAAGTTTGGTCCCAAACCAGTGTCCTCTGTTTGAACAGAGGGAAATATGATAGGATGAGGGATGAATTGGCTAAGGTAGACTGGGAGAGCAGGCTGGCAGGTAGGATAGCTGAGGAACAGTGGAGGATTTTTAAGGAGATCCTTTTCAGTTCTCAGCAAAAATATATTCCAGCAAAAAACAAGGATTGCAAGAAAAGGGAGAACCAGCCGTGGATAACGAAGGAAATAAAGGAGAGTGTTAAAATAAAAACAGCTGCGTACAGAGTGGCCAAAAATAGTGGAGAAACAAGTGATTGGGAAAAATTTAAGAAACAACAAAGAGAGACTAAGAAAGCGATAAAGAAAGGAAGGATAGACTATGAAGCTAGGCTAGCAATTAATATAAAAAATGATAGTAAAAGTTTTTATAAATATATAAAAAGGAATAGAGTGGCTAGAGTGAATGTTGGACCCTTGGAGGACGAGAGGGGGGAGTTAATAGTGGGAAATGAGGATATGGCTGAGTCTTTAAATAAGTTTTTTGTGTCGGTCTTCACGGTGGAGGACACAAATAGTTTGCCAAATATTAACGATAGAGGGTTGGCAGCAGGAGAAATACTTAATACAATTAATGTAACCAGAGAGGCAGTGCTGGGTAGACTAATGGGACTGAAGGTGGACAAGTCCCCGGGTCCGGATGGAATGCATCCCAGGGTATTGAAAGAAATGTCAGAGGTAATAGTGGATGCGTTAGTGATTATTTATCAAAACTCGTTGCATTCTGGGGTAGTGCCGGTTGATTGGAAAACGGCTAATGTTACGCCGCTGTTTAAAAAAGGAAGGAGACAAAAGGCGGGTAACTATAGGCCGGTCAGCTTAACGTCTGTAGTAGGGAAAATGCTGGAATCCATTATTAAAGAGGAGATAGCAGGGCATCTGGATAGAAATGGTTCGATCAATCAGACGCAGCATGGATTCATGAGGGGAAAGTCGTGCTTGACGAACATGTTGGATTTTTATGAAGATGTGACTAGGGCGGTTGATGGAGGAGAACCGGTGGATGCGGTGTTTTTGGATTTCCAAAAGGCGTTTGATAAGGTGCCCCATAAAAGGCTACTGAAGAAGATTAGGGCACACGGAGTTGGGGGTAGTGTGTTAAAGTGGATTGGGGACTGGCTATCCGACAGGAAGCAAAGAGTCGGAATAAATGGGTGTTTTTCCGGTTGGAGGAAGGTAACTAGTGGCGTGCCGCAGGGATCGGTACTCGGGCCGCAACTATTTACCATTTATATAGATGATCTGGAGGAGGGGACGGAGTGTAGGGTAACGAAGTTTGCAGACGACACAAAGATAAGTGGAAAAGTGAATCGTGTGGAGGACGGAGAAGATCTGCAGAGAGATTTGGACAGGCTGAGTGAGTGGGCGAGGATATGGCAAATGGAGTATAACGTTGATAAATGCGAGGTTATACACTTTGGAGGAAATAATAACAAATGGGATTACTATCTCAATGGAAACAAATTAAAACATGCTACCGTGCAAAGGGACCTGGGGGTCCTTGTGCATGAGACGCAAAAGCCCAGTCTGCAGGTACAACAGGTGATCAAGAAGGCAAATGGGATGTTGGCCTATATTGCGAAGGGGATAGAATATAAAAGCAGGGATGTCTTGATGCACCTGTACAGGGCATTGGTGAGGCCGCAGCTGGAATACTGTGTGCAGTATTGGTCCCCTTATATGAGGAAGGATATATTGGCATTGGAGGGAGTGCAGAGAAGGTTCACCAGGTTGATACCGGAGATGAGGGGTTTGGATTATGAGGAGAGGCTGAGGAGATTGGGTTTGTACTCGTTGGAGTTTAGAAGGATGAGGGGGGATCTTATGGAGACTTATAAGATAATGCGGGGGCTGGATAGGGTGGAGGCGGAGAGATTCTTTCCACTTAGTAAGGAAGTTAAAACTAGAGGACACAGCCTCAAAATAAAGGGGGGTCGGTTTAAGACAGAGTTGAGGAGGAACTTCTTCTCCCAGAGGGTGGTGAATCTCTGGAATTCTCTGCCCACTGAGGTGGTGGAGGCTACCTCGCTGAATATGTTTAAAGCGCGGATGGATGGATTCCTGATCGGTAAGGGAATTAAGGGTTATGGGGATCAGGCGGGTAAGTGGTACTGATCCACGTCAGATCAGCCATGATCTTATTGAATGGCGGGGCAGGCTCGAGGGGCTAGATGGCCTACTCCTGCTCCTATTTCTTATGTTCTTATGTTCTTATGTTCTTATGTTCTTATATGTTCTTATGTTTACCTGTTGGACTTTAATCTGGTGTTGTTAGACTTCTTACTGTGTTTCCCATATTATAACAGAGAATGAGTTTTGAGTGCATTTTATTGGCTGTAAAGTATTTTGGGATGATGAGAGGTCATTGAAAACTGCTATGTAAATATTAGTTCCTTTATTTCCATGGGATAGCATTGAGGTTTTCCCAACAGTTCCACATAAGACATTTTAATGCGTGTTTTTCTGGACAGCGATTGGGGGAGGGAAGCCCCAGCTCCCTCACCTGGGGCACAAATTCCAATTGTAACACTTCAACCGCAATCAACTAACTCAGTACCAACCGGGACTCAAGTCCATGGCCAACAGAACCAACTTTAAAATTATTATGCCCCCAAAAATAACACTTTGGAGAATGAAAGTCAATCAAAATGCTCACCGATGTGATGATGATGATGATGATGATGATGCCCACGTGGCGTCAGGCCCGACAGGACGCCGTGATCTATCCGCACATTATTCACACACAGTGCCAGCACACCTAGACTGTATTGGTAATAGTTGGTCAAAGGGACATGACCATCTGCGATCACAAGATGAAATAGGCATTAGTATAACAGCATCAACAGTGACTGATGTGGAAGAACTGCTGAACCATCAGGAGTCAGGGTTTGTAAGTGTTCCTATTGGACTGGCCCAGCTGAAATACAATTGACCAGAGTCAGGACCAATTAAGACTTTCCTCACAACATCCTTGAAAACACAATATTATTCTGATGTACAATAACAGAATATGCAACAATATCCAATATATACTATAACACAGCATGCTCAAAAATAATACTTTTAAAATCCTCTCATATGCTCTGAGACTATATGTTACAAGCCCTCAACATACTAACATACAACAACACACAGTATAATGTAATGGAACGCAAGAGAATGAGGGGTGACCTTATTGAGGTGTATAAAATCATGACGGACATAGATAGGATGAATGCTCAGAGGCTTTTTTCCAGGGGAGGGGAATTAAAAACTAGAGGGCAGAGGTTTACGGTGAGAGGGGAAAGATTTAAAAAGGACCTGAGGGGCAACTTCTCCACGCAGAGGGTGGTGCGTACATGGAATGAGCTGCCAGAGGAAATGGTTGAGCAGGTTCCACAGCAACATTAAAAAGCATTTGGATAAATACATGGATAGGGAAGGATTAGCGGGATATGGGCCAAATGTGGGCAATTGGGACTAGCTGGGAGGGCACCATGGTCAGCATGGACCTGTTGGGCCGAAGGACTGTTTCCGTGCTGTATTGCTCTATGATTCTACGCACTTGATGGGCTCTAACACAGTACCACACTCGGTACATTTCTTACATCACAGGCTGCTCAACCGGCCTCTCATTTCAAGTTTTATTTGAGGATCCTCTTCCAACCTTCCCTTTTATCTTTCCCAAAGCTTCCTACCAACCTAACATCATGAAGATAGCAACGTTAAAAAAATCAAATCAATAAAGTAGGAAGACGCTTTAGTGCTGAAAGGTCAAAGTGTGACCATTTTGATAAGCTCCCAAATCTCTCTCTCTGACAGCTGGGAACATATCACCCCACCCCCACTCTCCTTGCTGCTTGCAAAAACAACCATCGGGGGAAAAAGATTCTTGCTGGGCAAATTCCTGAAGAGAGATAACAGGAAAGTTTGCTGAGTAACTCTGCTCTCTTCACTGTCATTTTACTCCAACGAGGCACGACTGCAACTGTTGGCATTAGAAAACCATAAAAGTCCCTTTTGAGGCCACGCAGTGCTACTGTACATCCATTTCAGTACTGAACATTAGCATGGGTGTTCATGTTGATTCACCAGATACAGATGGGGAGGCGCAGAGTGGCAGTGAAGCATGGCACCATCGCAGAGACTGCACGTTGTATAAAACACTCAACAACAGATAGCAGATAGGAGCTCTTTTTTAAAGTTAATTCTCTGCATATGGGCATCGCTGACAAGGTCAGCATTTAATCACCGTACATAGTTGTCCCTCAGGTTGTGGGTCTTCTTGAACCACTGAAGGCCATGTAGTAAAAGTACTTCCAAAGTGTCGTTTGGATGGGAGTTCCTGTATTTTTGACCCAGCAACAAAAAAGGAACAATGATACATTTCCAAGTCAGGTTGGTGCATGACTTGAAGGTTATAGTCTTCCCATGTGCCTGCTGCCCTAACCTTTCTAGGTGATTGAAGATTCCAGTCTAAGCAGAGGCACAACCGTTCAAATAACCTCAATGATTTGGAAATTCCCAGTCGAGTTCTGGTTGTTTGTCATCTGTGGACTAAAATTGGTCAAGGATGGATAATATAGGATACCCCAGGAAACTCAATGAAGGCCAATTTCTCAGTGTTATGTGACTCAGTGGGACTACCCTTATATCAGAATCAAAAGCTTGTGTGTTAAATTCCCACAGCACACAATTGACCAAGTAACTAATGAATGCTGCATTGTTGGAGGCGCTGTCTTTCAGATTAGATGTCAAACCAAGAGCCCCGACTGCCTTCTCACTCAGATGTAAAAGATCACACGGCATTATTCAAAGAAACGCAGAGGATTTACCTGGTATCATGGCCAATATTTGTCCCTCAGGCAACAGTTAGAATAGGTAACTAGTCATTTACTTTCGATTCGGTTTGTGGGAGCTTGCTGTGCATAAATTGCATGCTGCATTTTCTACACTATAACAGCAGCTACAATTCTAAAGTACTGCATTGGCTGGAAATCTCTATGGGAAGTCATGAAGTTCAGAAAGGTGATGTATAAATTAAAGCCTCTTTCTCTGTGAAGCACTTTGACTGCGTGGCATTTTCAAGTGTGACATTCCCAGAAATTGGACAGTTTCTACAAAGAGAGAGTCTGATGCACAAAGCCAGAAATAGTTGAGGCAACAAGTGGAAAAGCAGCACCTCTGGTAACAGGTTTTTTTAAATGTGCACAATTTCAGCACTTGCAGAGCCCGTCTCCGTCAGCAGATGGCAGCACTTAGAATATGCTGAACAGTACCACCTGGTGGCAGAGCAGGGTACAGATCCCACTGAGCACAGACAGACAAGAGCACGCAACCAGACCCACAACACACGCACGCTACTTCTGATGCCCCCATGCACTCAGAATCCTTGCAGCCCCCCCCCCCCCCCCCCCCCCCCCTCACACACACACATCTGTCAAAGGGCTGAAAGTACATACTGTTTATGTGGTTTTTCTCAGCTCTGAGTTCTTTTTTGAGATACGGTAGTGCGTTCTGTATGGTAGAAAGACTCAGGCAGGATGCTCGAAAAGCCAGCAGGTACAGGGCTACCAGGCCCGTGGAGGGTGGCAAACTGGAGGGCCTAAGGGAGAGAATTGTGAAAATTTGTCAAGTCTTTCCCCTCATCGTTAAGCACAGACCTTTAAAGACATTTCATCGGTGAGATTCCAATTACTCAGCCCCACAGCCTCAAGATGATTGGAACCTTTCCACTGGCAGAATGAAATGTTTGTGTTACTGGAGCAATGATCCAGAGGCCTGGACTAATAATGCCGAGGATCTGAGCTTAAATCCCACAGTGAGACTTGGAGAATTCAAAACTAGGCACTAGTAAAATGATTCACCAAAGTCCTGAAAGAACTTACCCGGCCTGGCTGTAGGTGATTCCTGTCCCACACCAGCTCTCCTGTTGACTCTGAATTGCAATCTGAAGTGGCCTAGTAAGCTACTCAATTGTAGCAAACAGCCACCAATGACTCAAGGAGAAGGCTCAACTGCACCTTCACAGGGTAACTAAGTGTGGGTGATCCATGTTGTTTTTTTCAGAAATGCTCACAGTCCAAGAATGAATACAAAACACTGAAATGTACCAATCCTGGGCTGGTATTCTGCAGAGGAGATGCTAGCTTCCTTGGAATTTAGGGAAAGTTTATGTGCCAGCTTCTGCTAGCAGCTGGCTGCAGGTCACCAAGTCCTTATGGCGACAGAGCGCAGAAATCATTGCCAGTCGGGCCCCAGAGGTGCTGGGGATAATTTAGTGCCTAAACATATTCTGATCACAAAGAGCACCTACCCCCATCTTTGAAACAATAGCCCAACTCCGCCCCGCCTCAGCTCATCTGCTGTGCAAACCCTCATCATCCCTTTGTTAGTCTTGGCTATTCCAACCGTCTCCCAAGAATAAACCTAAACTCACCTAAACCTCTACTGTATGTGTCACAACTAATAGCAAGTCCCTTTCGCCCATCATCCTTGTGCTCACTGACCTACATCGGCTCCTAGTTAACTTATTTTAATCATTATTATACTTGTTGTGCCCCTTGTTATTTCCGCAATCCCCAACATCTAACCTCTTGCATATCTCCAATTTCAATTTCTCAACCAGTGGCCCTAAACTCTGGAATTGCTTTCTTTGCATTGCTAC
Source organism: Mustelus asterias (assembly GCF_964213995.1). NCBI lineage: Eukaryota > Metazoa > Chordata > Chondrichthyes > Carcharhiniformes > Triakidae > Mustelus > Mustelus asterias. The sequence continues at coordinate 63,059,239 of NC_135813.1, read as the reverse complement.
ATGTTTTAAGAGAGAGGAGTGGACAGGTTAAGAGTGAGAAGTGAATGGGATGAGTGCGCATAAAAGAGAGCAAGCGGGAGAGGAGCAAGAAGGCAGGAGAGGAGTAAGGCGGCAAGAGGTGAGGAACAGAATGCAAAAGAGTCATACAGGACAGAAGAGGCCCTTCAGCCCATCGAGTCTGCACCGACACATTAGAAGCACCTGAACTCCCACCTAATCCCATCTGCCAATACTTGGCCCATAGCTCTGAAGGTGTCAAGTGCTCATCCAGGTACTTTTTAAAGGATGTGAGGCAACCCGCCTCTGCTACCCCCCCTGGCAGCACATTCCAGACCGTCACCACCCTCTGGGTAAAAAGGTTTTTCCTCACATCCCCCTAAAGCTCCTGCCCCTCACCTTGAACCCATGTCCCCTCATGATTGACTCTTCAAATAAGGGGAACAGCTGCTCCTTATCCACTCTGTCCATGTCTCTCATAATCTTGTACACCTCGATCAGGTCACCCCCTCAGTCTTCTCTGCTCCAACAAAAACAACCCAAGCCTACCCAACATCTCTTCATAACTTAAACATTCCATCCCAGGCAGCATCCACCTCCTCTGCACCCTCTCCAGTGCAATCATATCCTTCCTATAATGTGGTGACCAGAACTGCACACAGTACTCCAGCTGTGGTTTCACCAAGGGTAAGGAACGGAGATGAGAATAAGAAACGGGGGTTATGTATGTTGGGGCATACCTCCTTTAAGGGAATGGGGCATACCTCCTTTAAGGGAATGGGTCATGTGACTGGGGTGTGGGTTGGGAACCGCCCTGAGTAGGCAGTCAACATTTGGAGTGTGGAGCGAGTAGACTGGATAAAGATCTATGTTCTCTGATGCCTGGCTGTGGAGTAGTTCTTGAGGAGACACCTCAGTACTAAGAGATTTAACACTGGTGACAAGGATGGGGATGTTTGACGGCTCGTTAAGTGGAGGACAGGCATCTTCAACATGGACCACCTGGAGATCCACTGTGCACAGTAAAGAATGAAACCCTCTGAGGACGGGTAGGACTACGGGGGTAAGAGGGTGTCACGGGAAACAGCGAGTGGACGGAGCCGTCAACGGTTGCAAGTCAGTCTCCATGACTGTCGCTGGCATTGGGTTGTGGGCGATCAGAGGAAGTCTTGGTCAAATGTGGATGTGTTATCCAGACTGCCATTGCCTTCCAAAAAGAGGTCCCAGACAAGGTTATCCTAATCACATATTTTGCATAAGATGATAAGGTACCAATTACAGCTGCTACGGTGAAACAAGAGACAAAAAAGGATTCCATATTGAGTCAAGTAGTCACCCTGGTCCGCAAGAGTGGACAAATCGACAGAAGGATCCAGAACCGAGACCATATTTAAGTCAAGAGTGGGAATTGTTGGTGCCAGATGGCTGTTTGTTATGAGGCACACAGGTCATCATTCCCCAGTCCTTGAGGAGGAAAGTGTTGGAGCAATTGCACCAAGGGCACCCAGGGGAGGTGTGGATGAAAGAGGTGGCGCATAGCATGCAGTAATGTGTGGTGGTCAAAAGTCAATGCCTACATTGAGGAGAAAGCAGGGTGGGGGAGTAACGATGGACTGCATCATACCGTGGGTTCTTCACTAAGTATTTGTATTATGTAAAGAAAAAATGTCTAATTGTACGCAAATAGTTTAAGTATGCTGTTGTTGTTATGCGGATTGCTGTTTAGAGGCGAAGGGTGTTATGAATGTTGGGGTAGAGCCCCTTTAAGGAGGCAGGTCATGTGACATGAGGTGTGGGGTGAGCTGGTTGGGAACCATCCCAAGTGGGCAGTCAATGTTTGGAGTGTGGAGCAAGTGGACTGAATAAAGATCTCTGATGCCTGGCTGTGGAGTAGTTCTTGAGGCGGCATCTTGGAACCTTGGCAATATGCAAATGAGGAAAGGGTTAGAGGAGACCAAACTACTGGCCTTAGCAAAATATATTCAGGTGGAGTGGGGATTGTGCATATTGTTCTGTTTAGAAAATAACTGGAGTGAGTTTTTCCTGACAAAGTCACCTTACATTACCCATCAATTATCCTACTTTACCACACTACCTCTTTTGGGGAATCCTCATATTCACAAAGAGAACACTATTACAGGGATTCCCTCACATCAAACTAATGCATTCCCTTCTTTTAAAAATAGATGCAAAGTCACACCTTCCATCTTCAGGAGGCCCCGTCACAGTCCCATCTGCCCAGAGTCCGGCAATCGACCTCAAGCTTTCAATATATAAAAGATATCTGTTCAGGTAGCAAGTTAGGCTCCAGAAGGAACATAAACTCCTCCCTGGCCCATTTCCCTGTATTCACTACATCAATAGCTCAAGGAAAATGTGCCCCTCGTGTTTTCTGCTACATATCAATCTGGAAGGATTGAACAGACTGGGTATCTTCTTTGGAAACAAGAGAGTTGAAGCATGACATAATAGACATTATTAAAATGAAGAAAGGGCTTGGTAAAGCAGACATAGAGATGATGTTTCCACTAACAAGGAATTGAAAATTAGAAGCTCTAAATAAAAGCTCAGCACTGATAAATCCAACAGAGAATTCAGTACAAGCATCATTACCCAGAGAAAACAGTTTATACAATACTTTTCATGATCTAAGGACATCCTAAAGTGTTTTCCAGCCAATTAAGCACTTTTAGAAGTGTGGTTCCTGTTCTCATGTAAGAAAGGTAGCAGCCAACTTGCACAAAGCAAATTCCCACAAACAACAGGTAATCCATTACATCTAGTGATGTTGATTGAAGGACAATTATTGGCCAGGACACGAGGAATAACTTCTCAGGAAGTAAAGGTAGTTTTAAATAATCTATGTTTATCTGGGATATTCAAAATAAGGTATTTAAATGAGTTTAATTTAATGTGCTTTGCAAGAGAGAATAAAACTCAGGTTAGATTCACGTTAAACAAAGGTGTTTGCATGTAAGGTGTTTTTGGTTTAATTTCAGACTGTGTCTGCAGTGTGCTTAGAGTGGTTACAATGTGAAAAGCAAACAAATTTAAAGAACGGCTGAGCTGTTGCTGAGCAACCGGAGCACCGTTAGGTTCAGAATGGTTTTTGAGTTTAATTTTAACCGGACGAAAGGCAGTTGGAGCTGGATAGTCAGCTCTCTCAGCTCTGCCAGAAGCAGAACAAAGGAGTAATGGCAAGAAAACAAGTCCCAGAAACTAAAGAACAGCTAGTTCTAGAAACCAGGGAATGAAAAGAGAAGTTCCAAGAAGAGTGAAGTCAAAGGGACAAAAGTGAATTGGAATTTGAACGAGATACTGTTCATTGAAGCTAAAGACAGACCTGGTGAAGTTGGCTCAAAAGAACCAGATATCTGGAGCAGTCCAAACGTTGGTGACCTTAGTACAGCCTGTGAAGCAATGGTGTTCTATTGGTGGCTGTGTATCTGAGAGCTCACGTGGAATCTTGAATGCATGTGGCAACTTATGATAAAGGAATACTGAATGGAGAGCTGGAAATCCTGGAAGTTGATCCTTGATGTGAACAATTGAAGAGAAAGTGCAGTTTGGAAAATAATCCTGAGATGGGTCTTTTTGAGAGTGGAGTTTGCAAATATTTGTGCAATAATCATCTGGAGGCATTTGAGGAGAAATCCACAGAAGTTCGATTGGGTGGCATTTACCACTTGGTTTCAGAGTGGGATGTGTCTGACCACAATTAGCCTATTGGTTTCCATGTGTATTTACTAAGAAAATCATAGCACCAGATACATTTTGTAACCTGTTTATCCTTAAAACATACGTACATTTGTAAAGGTATAGGTGAGGTGAAGGTCTATTGTATTATAGTCAATTTTTTCATGTTTAATAAATGTTTTTTTCTGTTGTTAAAAACGAAGTGGGTTATCCCTTCACTCTGTTCATCCAGGTCTTCTAAAAAAAGTGCAAGTTGCAGTCTATTGAGCCAGTTTTATATTCTGGGACATTTCCATCCAGTAGTAACATCAACCGGGATTACAACAAACTTCCCTGCTCTTCGAAATGGGATCTTTTATGTCCATCTGAAAGGGTAGATGGGGCTTCGATTTTAATGTCGCATCTGAAAGACTGTACCTCAGTCCTGCATTAGAATGTCAGCTAATACTTTTATGGTTAGAGTTCTACCAAAATGCAGTGGCTGAGGCGGACAGCATAGTAACATGGGGACCTAGTTAAATGACATGAGGGGAAAGGGACACAAGGGTATGCTGACATGGTTAGGTGAAGTAGGGTGAGGAGAGGATCACGTTGAACATCACAAGAATGAAAACGTGTGTTTATATAGTGCTTTCAAAATGTCCCAAAGCATTTCAAAGGAGAGATTATTTAACACAATTTTACACCAAGCCCAGAAAGCTATTTGATAGGCGACCAAAAACCTGGTCAAAGAGGTAAGCTTTAAATAACATCTTAAATAAGAAGAGGTGGAAAGGGAGGGAAGTTTGGGGAGAGAATTTCAGAGCCTGGGGCCTAGGTGGCTGAAGAGACATCGCCATTGGTGGAAAGAAAGAAAATCAGGAATTGTCAGGAGGCCTGAATTAGAGGAACACAAATATCTGAAGGTTGTTGGAGGTTCCAGAAATTGTGGAGGGGTGAGGCGATGGAGGGATTTGAAAATTAGATTGGGAACTTTTAAAACCAAGTCACTGCTGGACTAGGAGCCAATCTAAGTTAATGAGCAAAGGTTGAACAGGATTGCTCTGAGTTAGGACACTAACAGTGGCGTTTTGAATGACCTCAAGTTTTTGGAATCGTATGGTATACAGAACCTCACAGTACAAGAGAAAGGGACCAGCTTGTGGCATTTTTGGTGTTTGACTGAGTCCAGCTACTTGAAACTTTGGGATGGGGCCTGGGAGAATGATTACCTGGACAATTTGTCTTGAAGGTCAGTTTTCAGCTTGTGTAGGTATTTCCATTCATCCTGCAAGCTGTGCTCCAGTGATAATCGGAGAGCAATGTGGAAAGAGGGATTGACGGGCAAAGCCGAGATTGTCGATTGCAGGAGACGTACATTTAGGGACCTGATGGTCTCTTCTGGATTGGCCTGTAGATCTGAATGAAACAGAAGAGGGTGCAAGAATTTTTATCAGGGGTAATTTCAATGGATTTAATAGCAATTAATTTCCATCAATTAGTATACAACAAACCCACCTCCCTCCAATTGTCCTTCATTGTGCATGGCTAGTTTTTTGCACTCGCATCTCTTCAAGATTGACAGATGGCCACACATCTTAAAGAGAATGCTATTTGCGCACAACCTGTTTATGGGCATGTGCACGCATACACTGCTATGTGCAGGCACACGCAGCAACACACAATCACATGCCCACATACACATATATTTACGTACGCACACAACCGCACACATGCTCAGAGACAGCTGAACATGCAAACTCCACACAGTCACGCAAGGCCCGAATCAAACCCGGGTTCCTGGTGCCATGAGGCAGCTGCCACTGTGCCACCCAGTTGTTACTTGTCTACCACCATTCCATCTTTTCCCGAGAATCCTGTGCCCTTGGAGGAAAGCCAGTTTCACAGCAGTGACATCAGCATCTCAAAAGTGTGGCGAGAACATGCCAATCAAGCCCAACTCTATTCTTCATTCAGAACAAACAACCACAATGAAATGACCCTTATCCCACTGCACAGAAGCTCCTTTCTGATCTAAAGTAGCCAGTTCTCTAGTTGGCTACATGACATGTTGCTTTAAGAAACAATCCCTATACACTCTATGAACTTTTCCTCGAAGCTACCCTTGCCAAGTTGATTAATCCAATCAATATGCATGTTAAAATCACCCATAATTACTGATGTGCCCTTCTATCAAGCCTTCATTATTTCCTAGTTTACACTATGCCCTACTTCGGAAGTTCTGTTTTGGGGCCTTAAATTACTCCCACCAAGGAGTTTCTTCCCTTGCTTTTTACTTCCACCCAGACTGATTCAACATTTTGGCCCCAGTGCCAATATCATTCCTTAATACAGCCTTGATGTCATCCTTAACCAATAAAGCAACTCCATCTCCTGCTTCTTCTCATCTATCCTTTCGGAATACTGAGTACCTTTGGACGTTTAACTCCCAGTCCTGACCCTCCTGTAACCACGTTTCAGTAATCCCCATCAGACCATACTGATTTGTATCTATTTGTGCCGTCAGCTCATCAACTTTATTCTGAATATTGCATGCATTTAGGTACAAGAAGTTTAATAAGTCCTACTGATTTGTCTTTCACTTCTAATATTTTCTTGTGCACTATACTTTCCACACTCTCCATTCTTCTTTATTAATCCCTGATAACACTGAGCCTCTTCTCTGTCATTTACTCACATTTTGATCTTTTATGTTTCCTTCCTTCACCATAATCGCTAGACACGCCCTGCCTGTTTATCCTATTAACTTCTACCTTCTGCTCACATGCTGGCGTGCTGCTTTGGTTCTCACCTCCCTGCCTTATTAGTTTAAATTCACCCGAGCTGTACTAGCAAACCTCCCCGCCAGAATGTTGGTGCCCCTCCTCTTAAAATGTAACCCGCCCTTTTTGCACAGTCCCACCTGCCTTAGAAGAGATCCCAATGATCCAAAAATCTGAAACCTTCCCCCCCCCCCCGCACATGCTTAACCATGTGTAGGGCTGTACTATCTTCCTATTCCTTGCCTCATATGGCATGGGGAGTAATCCCGATATTATAACCCTGGAGGGCTTGTTTATCAACTTGTGCCCTAGCTCCCTGAACTCTACTTGCAGGACCTCGTCACTCATGTCAACCTTTGGCTGTTCACCCTCCCCCTTCAGTACGTCCTGAGCACCTTGGTTCTGCGGTAGCACTCTTACCTCTTGTGTCAGAGGGTTGTGGCCTCAAGCCCTATCCCATAGACCTATGCACAAAATTGTAAAATCTAAGCTGCCACTGCAGTATCAAGGGAGTGCTGCACTGTCAGAGCTGGCATGTCTTGGCTCTGCCACAAGTGGGCATAATAAGGTCCCTACTTGAAGAGTAAGGGAGATCTTCCCTGTATTCTCACCAATATTTATCCCTAACCAACATCACTGGTAACATTTATCTCACTGCTAGTTGCAGGATTTGGCCATGCTGACACTGGCTTCAGCTTTTCCCCACATTACTTCAATGGCAGTGAAGCATTTTAGAATTGGGAAAGGTACTATATAAATGCTAGGTTTTTTTCTCTCAGAGCCTGCATATTTTGTTAACTATAAGCTCTTGCATCTTGGAGGATTTAAAGCCTTTAATATATTCAAAGTGTAGCCTTTTTTGTTTGTGTTGGCAGATTAGGTTCTCAAGCGTCAAAACTTGCCTTTCGTATTAGAATTGATTCTTTAATACCATTCTAAGCTACAAGAGCTTGTATAATTCTCATTGGGGTAACTTGAATTGTGTGAAACATTCTTGGTTTAAGATCTGTAATTAAATGTTAGGTTTCCATATTGATGGTATCACAGGTAACGTATTGTAAACTAGATACTATACATAAATAGGTATTGATAACAGAAGCAAATTATTTCATATCGAGACCTCAAACCTATGGTAGGGGCATAAATAAGAACAATTCCAACCATCTAATGTCTTTTAAGTTTGAGCACCTCAGTTCAGTTTCACCCTGCCCTTACCCCACACCACTGATACGCACATACCAATCGGGATCACTGAGTATTGATAGGATTAGGGAGGGGAAGTCACCTTATGTCACTATAGCTAGTTTAATTCCCTAATTTCCTTCCTGAGATCAGATACCTAAACTGTTCTGCTCAGTGCCACAACGGACAGACGGACAATGCGCTTGTCCGGGATTTGTTTACAGCAGGTGACAAATTTCCATCTGTGCAGCGTTAGCTCAAGAGTTGCCCTATGACACATCCTGCAAGCCCTTCTCTTCCTCACTCTGGTGACATCTTCAACACACGTGGGGTCAGCTTTTATGTGTACACTGATGACACCCAGCTGTACCTATCATTGTACTGCCTATGTGCCATGTTCAAAATCCTCCAGCTACACATTCCCAATTGTCTTCAACTCCTGTGACAAACTCTTTAAGCTGCCATTGGCTCCACCCTCTCCACTCCTATAGACTGAACAAGGTGTTCACAATTTGGACATTCTGTTTGGGCTCAAAATGAGTTTCTGACCTCATACCCTCTGCATTATAAAGCCAGCCTACTTCCCCCACTGCAACATTGCCTAGCTCTACCTATTTGCCATGGAATGCTTGTTGATTCCTTCAGACTTGATTACTTGAATGGTCTTTTGACGAGTTTCCCATGCTTCATAAAACATCAGCACATCCAAAACTTAGATCTTATCCAGTACTAAATACATCTCACCCGTATCCTCTCTAACTACATTGAATCCTAGTCTCCAACACTTCAAATTTAAAATTTGCAACTTCATGCTTAAAGTCCTTCCCTGGCCACACTCCTCCCCATTTCTGCAACTTCCTCCAGCCCTACAATCACCATTCTGAATCTTCCATTCCCATGACTCCAGAATCTTGTACATCCTCTTTTCCATCCAGTCCATCATTAGAAACTGAACGACCAACAGGTTAGGTTTCTTTCTCCCAAATTCCCTCCCCATAACACACAAGGCTATGGACCAAGTGCTGGAAAACGGGATTAGAATAAGTAGGTGTTTGATGGCCAGCATAGACATGATGGGCTGAAGGGCCTCTTTCTGTGGTGTAAAACTCCATGACTCTTTTAAAGACCTCTATAACCCTCACCTCGTTAGCCAAACATTTTGTTCCCTTTGTCAACCTTTCCTGCCTCTGGATCAGTACGCATTTTCACTTTAGTCTCTGAAGTGTGCAAGAATGTCTTTTGGACATTAATAAGCGCTATATAATTGCAACTACTGTTGTGTATTCCAAGTGAAATCCCACAACAATCTTGCATTTTTAGAACCCCGTAAACAGAATTAAAAATTCCAAGTGGTTTCACAGAAACATTATCAAAATGGAATGTCACACCAAGCCACATAAGATCTTATCAGGGCAGGTGTCTGAAAGATTCAGTCAAAAAAGTGGATTATAAGGCATATTTTGATGGAGGGGTGAAAGATAGAGGGCAGAGTGTTTAGGGATGGAATTCCACATCGAGGCCTATGCAGCTGATGGTGAATGTCAAAAGCCAGGGCTGCACAACAGGCCGATGATCACAGAAGGCTGTGACAGGGAGGATACAAGATCATGGAGGGATTTATAGCAAACCCAAGCAAATGTGGACTAAACACTCAAAATATACAATGCGTAATCTCCCAGTCGCATACATAAATAGTCCCCATTTATTACTACACAATACACTGTGTTGAAGAATACCCAGAAAATTCTGTTAGTCTCAGACACTTTTATGCAGTTTGCTTTCCTGGCCTGAGGAGTTGTATGTCAAGCTCAGCAGAAAGTGAATGTTGCTGGAGTCAGCATATTTATAATAGCCTTCGGTCAAAACTCAAGGTTGCAGCACAATTGAAACCTTTCCCCTCCACCCCTCCCCTTGTCAGCAAACATCTGACAAGTTGATTATTATTCCTTTTAAAAAGAAATCTCTTTATAACATGAAATATCACTTAGAAGTCTCTCTTATTTCCCTTTAGTACTGAGAGAGGTGGGAGACAGATACTTTCAAAGAGTGGCAATTCATATACATAAGATCAGCTAGAACACTGAAATAAATATTCTGATTTTCCAAACTTTCCAACAAACTTTTTATTTCCAATCTCAACCTCAGTGTTTCATCACATCCTTAACTCCCCTCCCTCGCAGAGGAGGTGGAGAGCAGGAGGAGGATTTACAGGGATAGGAGTGGATTGGAGCAGTGGAATGGATTTGGGGGAGCAGGACAAGAGGGGGGACAGTGAGGTGGGAGAAAACAAGAGAGAGGGAGGGTGAAAGAGGGAGAGGGAAGAGGTGGAGAGATAGAAAGAGCAGCCTGTGTATGAACATTGATCTGTCAATATATCATCTCTTATACAGTCCCCTACAACTGAACAGCCCAATGACGTGATTCAAGCCCTCACACCGAAAAGCTAAGAAGCTGTCAGGGTGCAGAATGGATCCTAATTGGAACAGACATCAGAGTGGAAAATACTGGGGCAAAGCAAGACCTTTCCGTGAAACAAGTGTCTGAGGGATGAGGCAGATTACATCTTCAGAAACAAGTGAAAAGATTGAAACTATTGAGGCTTACATTTACACTGGCGATCTCCAGGATTTCACGCTGAACCATCTGTATTCTCTCGTACTCACACTGATCAACAGTCAGACTGAATAATTGTAGAAACGTTTTGTGGCTCAGTGACCCTTCTTGGATTACGTGGGTGGTCAGCAATGAATTGCAGTCGAGAACGGTCATGTTAGTTACAACTGTTTGAAAGGAGGATTCACTTGGAGACACCGTTCTGTGAAAGGGGCCATTGTGATCTTTAATAAAACGATGTGCAGCAGCCACGTGCTCTGGAGCAAGTGTCAGAAAACTGAAAATCTGCTGCTCAGTTTGAAAAGAGGCAGCTCCTATATTGAAATTAAATTCATATGTCAATGGAGTCAGTGCCTGATCAGAAGGACAGGCCTCCCAGGTCCAATTAGAGAGCTATAGTATATATATCCTTCTGTAACAAGGGCACTGATGGTGAGAATTCTCCCCTCCTACCTCCTAAACTCAGCATTGATGATGCAACCTCTCCTATATAGCACTACCAGAGCCAGGATACAGAAAATGCTTCAAGTTACTGCACCTTGATTTTACACTCCGTCCAATGTAATTTACATTCCGTCCAGTGTCTACTAAGCCTACTGAGTAAAACAGCCAACAAGGATTGTTACACAAGGTCAAAACTCAGAGACTGGCCATGAAAAGATTCTAATTATAGTAACGTAGGAAGATATGATCCTTCTGCCCTTTGAGCATGCTCCGCCATTCGATAAGATCATGGCTGATTTGATTGTGGTCTCAACTCCGCTTTCCTGTCTGTCCCCCCCAACCCTTCACCCCTGTCTTTCAACGCCGGCATCACCACATCATTTCAAAAACCTATCATACTCAGCCTTTAATGGCTCAGCCTCCGGTGTCTTCCGGAGAAGAGAATTTCACTTACTAAATATCCATGTAGAGAAGAAAATTCTCCTAATTTCCATCTTAAAAGGGAAGCCTCTTATTTTCTAAACTGTGTCCCCTAGTTTTGGTCTCCCTCACAAAAGGAAGTATCTTACCAGTATCCACTTTATCAAATCTGCTTAAAATCTTATTTTGTTTCAGTCAGATCACTTCTTATTCTTCTAAACTCCAATGGGTAAAGGCCCAACCTGTTCCAACCTTTCTTCATCCCAGGATTGAGTCAAGTGAATATTCTCTGAGCCTCTTCTAATGCAAGAATATCCTCTCTCAAATAAGGAGACCAAAACTGTACACAATACTCAGGCTGTGGTCTCACCAAGGCCCTGTACAGGTGCAGTCAAACTTCCCTACTTTTATATTCCATTCTTCTTGCAATAAACAGCAACAATCCATTTGCCTTCCTAATCACTTGCTGCACCTTTGGTGATTTGTGTACCAGGAAATCCAGATTGCTCTGTACCACTGAGTTCCGCAACCTCTCTTCATTTCAAAAGTATACTGTTTTTGTATTCTTCCTACCATACTTACTTAATGCAAGGAGGAGAATCTGCACGCAGGATATTAACAGCAACTTTCTGGGCTGCATATTGTTCTTCAGGAAAACAACCTGTTTCATAAAACACAAAGAGAAATTATTTAAAGATGGATGGCTTTTCCATTGATAAACGAGGAAAGAAAAAGATACAGGGACTATTATTGACCATTCACTTAAAATATCTAGTCATCAGGGAACTGTCATTGACAAGGCTGATTATTCACCAGAAACCATCTCAAGAGGATTTTATTGCAGGTCAAAATAAGCTATTCTATCTTGATGTAGTTTACTGATGAGGCAACATTTAAAATTGGATGCTTAGTTTTAGGCATCCTTGCTTCAAACCGAAATAGATTAAACATTGGAGAGTATTCAGAGAACAGCACCAGAATAATTAGGTCTTGAAGAAGATTCATAATAATTTAAATTGAAGACAGAGGAAGGTTGTAAAATTGCTTTCATTTATTGGAATTATGCAATCAACTGAAAAGCAATTCCATTCATTATTCTGGGTACATTACTGAAAGCTTACCTGGACGACTAGCATAGTTACAATGCTTGCAAAAGCAGGAGGAATTGGGACAGACCTATTAGTGTGATCTAAAATTCTGAAGCAAAAAAAAAAATCCCCAAGGGCAAAACGAACGATAAAGGATGGTCAATAATTCCCATTAAATTCTGAATATTAATTTTAAATTAAGGTAAAAGGTAAAGGGTAAAGATAAAGATGCCATAGTCCCAAAAGAGAAAACACTGGAAAATCTCACTGGCAGCATCTGTAAGGAAAGTTAAGAGCTGACATTTCGAGTCCAGATGACCCTTTGTCAAAACCATAGTCCCAGATGACCATAGGCTGCTCTCCGCCTTGAGAGAGAGCACTGACTGGGTGGCAATTTAAATTCAATCAAAAAAATCTGGAAGAATCTCCAGGTGACCTTGAAACCATTGTCGATTGTGAATCCATCTGGTTCACTAATGTTCTTTAGGGAAGGAAATCTGCTGTTCTTATCTGGTTTAGCCTACTTGTGACTCCAGAGCCACCGCAATGTGGTTGACTCTCAACTGCCCTCTGAACAAGGGCAACTAGGGATGGGCAATAAATGCTGGCCAGCGACGCTCATGTCCCACAAATGAATTAAAAATAGAAATGTGATGGATTTTATAGGGGTGACACAGTGGCACAGTGGTTAGCACTGCTGCCTCACAGAGCCAGGGAACCAGGTTCAATTCTGGCCTTGGGTCACTGTCTGTGCAGAGTTTGCACATTCTCCCCGGGCCTGTGTGGGTTTCCTCCGGGTACTCCGGTTTCTTCCCAGACTCTAAAAATGTGTAGGTTTGGTTGATTGGCCATGCAAAATTGCCCCTTAGTGTCAGCGGGACTAGCATGTGGGGTTACGGGCTTAGGGTCTGGGTGGGATTGTTGTCAGTGCAGGCTCGATGGGCCAAACGGCCTTCTTCTGCACAGTATGGATTCTATGATTTAACCTGAGGATCACTACACCTCATACAAAGGGCAAGGTTGAGAAGGCGGGAAGAAGAAGCCAGCATGAATAACCTTAGCCAGTATGAGAACTGAACCCAAACTGTTGGTGTCGCTCTACATCACAAACCAGCCATCCAGCCAACTGAGTTAACAGATTTATATAATTATATGCACTCAAAACACTAAAACCATAATAGATAAATATTCAATAACCTCACATTAACTAAATCCTTTCAGTTAACAGCCAAAATTCACTTTCCCACCTTTAGTCATCCAATCTCACTGTTTATCACTGATTGAACTCTGGCTTCTTGCTTAAGCAAAAATACAACAATCTGGCAACAACACATGATCACCAGGGCTTGAGTTTGGTAACAGTGCAGTGCTTACTTCCTGCTTCTTTGTGGTTACTGCATGAAACACACTTGAACCGGTTTGTGAAGACCTTAAGTGTGACAAAGGAGCACAACATCAAGACCCTGAGATCCAAATCATTTTGGAAAATTGATAGCAATACTAATTCATGATTATTTTTTCCTCTTACAGGCATATGGAGTAGGAGGTGCTAATATGCACTTTGGGTGATGGTGCAAAATGAGTGATATTCACACCTCACTCAACCACTGCCTTTGATGTGCTATGATTGGGTACCCACTCTGTGCATGTCCCTTTCCACACCAGTTCTCCCCATCCCCTCAACTGTACATAGTAAGAGGACAGCACAGACTGAACCCCTGAACAGGACCTGCAGGATACTTGCAATTTATACCACAGAAACACCCACATCATTTCAAGTAGAGTTAACAAAAGAAACAGGAGCAGGAGAAGACCAGCAGAGAAGTTGAGCCATTGAATATGCTCATGGCTGATCTTGGGCTTCAACTCCACTCTATACCTACTCCCACTATTCCTCAATTCCCCAAGACACAAAAAAATTGTCTATTTCAGATTATCCACAATCCCCTAGGGTAGAGAATTCCAAAAGTTCACAACCCTTTGACTAAAAAGATCTCTCATCTCAGCTATAGTCATTATGACACAGGAGGAGGCCATTCAGCCCACGCAGTCCATGCTGGAGTATTTCAGAGACAGCTTCAGTAACTGGAGCAGTCACCAGCATATGTTCAGCCCTTTATCACAAAATGGTGCCCCTTGTCCAGCCAGGGGAAACGACACCTCAGTCTCCACTCTGTCAAACCTCTTCATAATCTTGAATATTTCACTGGGATCACCTTTCAGTCTTCTAAACATCAGAGGATATAAACCCAAATTACTCAGCCTCATATCAAAAGACAAACCTCTTACCAACAACTCTACAGTCAGACTACTTATAATTTGGAGGATATGGTAGTTTACAAGGACACTAAAGGCAGCATTTTCTTGCCAGGTAATAATTGTGTGGAACTCTCACCTGCCCTTTTAGTCAAAATTTATGGATGAAAATATCCTGCAGGTTAATTGCTCTTGGGTCCATCCTGGGATCAACAGGAGAATTTTCTATTGTCAGACAAGTTGTTCTCCAGATGGCCTTTCTCACTTTAAAAAAAGGGATGTATATGTGTGACACTCGAATTAAAATACAAGCCAAATTCCTCGGCCCAAGAATTTAAACTTCAACTCTTGCTCCTGTTGTTGATGTTAAACCTCCACACTCTGGGACTGTCTCTGCGAGACTACAGCCAGGAGGGAAGATCTTGCTCTTTAACTCTGAGGGCTGGAGAAACAAGTTAAAGAGCTGATATGAACAACGTGGTAAAGATATAGTTTACAATTGCTACACAACCTATGTTGGTGTGACAGATTTCTGCGTGATGATCCTGGGTCTATAAAGATATCCAATTCACAAATGAGCCTGCAACCAGCCCAAAGCGATCCGAGCCCGGACTGAAGAGACAGGAAGCCAGAAAACAGCCCTGATTCCCGGCTGCCCAGAGCTGCTTGTCAACGGGAAGAATCGTCCAGCAACGAGAACGAACACAGCACCGTACACTATACCTGAAAACAAAAATGAAAAACAATACCCTACCAGCCAGCAGTCAAGGCACCATGGGCTGGATGACCTCTTTCTGTACTGTAACACTATGAGGAAGTGTGAGAAATGGCGCCTTTCGGTCTCCGAATCGGTATCATGTGAGCGCTCAGCTGATTCCAACCGACCTCCCTCAACAAGTGGAGGATGGGACTTTGCTTTTGATTCCGTAACAGTGATCCCGCTTGCCACACTGACCTGGAGAGTTTGTGTCAATGAGCTTAAAGTACACGGAGCTAAGTAGATTTGCAACCCTGCAATATTAATTTATAACATATATCCATGTGCACTATTTTGACACAAACTCAATTTACAAAATAATGATTGGAATGCGAGTCTTTATAGGTAATCAAGTCTGAAAGGTACAGACAATGTGAGTGGAGAGAGCTTTAAGCACAGGTTAAAGAGATGTGTATTGTCTCCAGACAGGACAGTGAGATTTTGCAAGTCCAGGCAAGTCGTGGGGGTTACAGATAGTGTGACATGAACCCAAGATCCCAGTTGAGGCTGTCCTCATGTGTGCGGAACACCACGTGAGAACACCATCCACCAGGTACACGGTACATACCCTTGCAACTCGGCCAACGTTGTCTACCTGATACGCTGCAGGAAAGGATGTCCCGAGGCATGGTACATTGGGGAGACCGTGCAGACACTACGACGACGGATGAATGAACACCGCTCGACAATCACCAGGCAAGAGTGTTCTCTTCCTGTTGGGGAACACTTCAGTGGTCACGGGCATTCGGCCTCTGATCTTTGAGTAAGCGTTCTCCAAGGCAGCCTTCACGACACACGACAGCACAGAGTTGCTGAGCAGAGACTGATAGCCAAGTTCCGCACACGAGGTTGGCCTCAACCGGGATATTGGGTTCATGTCACACTATCTGTAACCCCCACGACTTGCCTGGACTTGCAAAATCTCACTAACTGCCCTGTCTGGAGACAATACACATCTCTTTAACCTGTACTTAATGCTCTCTCCACTCACATTGTCTGTACCTTTCAGACTTGATTACCTGTAAAGACTCGCATTCCTATCATTATTTTGTAAATTGAGTTTGTGTCTTTATATGCCCTGTTTGTGAATAGAATTCCCACTTACCTGACGAAGGGGCAGCGCTCCGAAAGCTTGTGTGGCTTTTGCTACCAAATAAACCTGTTGGACTTTAACCTGGTGTTGTGAGACTTCTTACTGTGTTTACCCCAGTCCAACGCCGGCATCTCCACATCATCACTACTTTGAACACAGTGTGCGCCACTTATAATGTGTTTTATTATTCAGTCATGGGATGTGGGCGTTGCTGGCAAGGTTTGCATTTGTTGCCCATCCTTATTGTCGTTGACAACAGTTAAGATTCAACAATAGTGCTGTGGGTCTGTAGGCACATGAAGGCCGAATCAGGTAATTACCCAGGGCAGCACGGTGGCGCAGTGTTTAGCACTGCTGCCTCACAGAGCCAGGGACCCAGGTTCAATTCTGGCCTCGGGTGACTGTGTGGAGATTTCATGTTCTCTCTGTGTCTGTGTGAGTTTCCTCTGGGTACTCAGGTTTCCTCCCAAGGTTAGGTGGATTGCCCCTTAGTGTCGGAGAGATTAACAGAGTAAATATGTGTGGTTACGGGGATGGGTAGGATTTTTGTCGGTGCAGACTCGATGGGCTAAATGGCTTCCTTCTGCACTGTAGGGAATCTATGATAACACTCAAGAAGCTTAACACGGTTCAGGACAAAGCAGCCCACTTGATTGGCACCCCATTCATTACCTTAAACATTTAATCCCTCTACCACCGATGCAGCAATGTGTCCCGTCTACAAGTTGCACTGCAACAACTTACCAAGGCTCCTTCAACACCTGTGATCGCTACCACTCACAGAACACGGGCAGAAGGGAAAAAAGAGAGGCTTTTAGGGGGGTACAAGGGGTACAAATCAGCAGGCGCATTAGTGGAGTATAGAAAGTGCAGGGTGGAGCTTAGGAAGGTAATTAAGAGAGCAAAGAGGGGATATGAGAAAGCTTGAGCTGGTAAAAGTAGGGAAAATCCAAGATATCCTATAAGTGTATCAATGGGAAGAGGATAACCAGGGAAAGAGTAGGACCCATTAGGGTGAAGGGGCAATCTGGGTGGAGCCAGAGGACATCGGTAGAATGTTAAATGAATACTTCACATCTGCCTTCACCCAAGGGAATGAGGATTGTAAGGGGATTTCACAGGGCTTCCCTCTGAGGGATCTTGCATTCAGCTAACACAAAAAAAGACAGTTCTTTATTTAACCAACACATACTGGGAGAGAGATAGCCAGAAGATTCCATCTTCTCTCTGACGTTACATCACATAAGCACAACTGATATACATTTCAAAGATTTGGTCCTCCCACCCAACCTGTCATCCAAGCTGGATGGTCCAATTACATTAATGCACCTTATTTACCTTTATCCAATAGCATTCTACCTTCTAGCAGAATTAGGAATTCATTGGTCAACCGAACCCAGAAGTTCTTCCCTCCCCATTGCCTAGTAACCTTACATACGCAAATCTGGTAGATTCAAGGATCGCTCCCAACACCTGCAGTCCTGGAAATTGGAAGGGAGTCACCTCTCCTGTCTGTTTTCTGTCTCCTTTTCAGTGAAAGCTGGATACATCTATCCATTGTAGCTAGAAGCTGAATCCTTCTATTCATCTCAAAAACCTTGGTAGCTTGTAGCTGCCTGGCCTGCCAGTGATAATAGGGTATACGCGCTGTGCTTCATTGTTCTAAAAGAAAGTGGTCTGTCTAGTTTAGCTTATTTCCCATTATATCTAGGGGTAAATTGCTTGTGGGCCAAAGCTCACAAAATCCAAAAATACAGTTTAAATCTATTATACTTGTTCAAAAATGATTATATGTGCACTTGTACAAACAATACCTTTGTATAATATATGTGAGGCACATTGTGATACCTTTGGTATAAATTAGGCATACTGTGATCCCTATTTTAAAACTAAATGACATTGTTTTAATAATCTTCAAAAAGCAGGGGTTTCTGTATCCCCTGCTACAAGGATGAAGGTATGGAATTCAGGGAGAGAGACTGCAATATTCTTGAGCAAATTAACATAAGGAGTGACAAGGTGTTGGCAGGTTTAAAAGTGAATAGATCTCCAAGTCCAGATGAATTGTATCGCAGGCTGCTGTGGGAGGCAAGGGAAGAGATTGCAGGGGCTCTGACCCAAACTTTTGATTCCTCGCTGGCCATGGGGGAGGTGCCAGAGAATTGGAGAACAGCTAATATGGTTCTGCTATTTAAGAAGGGTTGTAGTGATAAGCCAGGAAACTACAGACCAGCGAGTCTCACGTCAGTGGTCGGGAAACCATTGGAGAAAATTCTGAAGGAGAGAATCTATCTCCAGTTGGAGAGGCAAGGTTTGATCAGGAATAGTCAGCAAAGCTTTGTCAGAGAGAGGTTATCCCTAACAAATTTGATTGGATTTGTTGAGGAGGTGACCAGATGTGTAGATGGGGGTAGTGCAGTTGATGTAGTCTATATGGTGATGACCGAAGATTGTTTTAGTGACTGGAAGCTAGTGTCCAGTGGCGTACCACAGGGAAGTGTGTTGGTTCCCCTATTATTCATCATTTATATAAATGAAATAGATGACTATGTGGGGGGTAGGATTAGTAAGTTTGCAGATGGCATTGGGTGGTTAACAATGAGGCTGAGTGTCCTGGGTTACAGGAAGATATGGACGGGATGGTCAAATGGGCAGGTAAGTGGCAGATGGAATTTGACCCTGAAAAGTGTGAGGTGATACACTTTGGAAGGAGTAATTTGACAAGGAAGTATTCAATGAACAGCATGACACTAAGAACCTCTGAAGAACAAAGGGACTTTGGCATGTTTCTCCATAGATCCCTGAAGGCAGAAGGGCACGTTAGTGGAGTGGTGAAAAAGGCACATGCAACATAGAGTACAAAAGCAAGGAAGCCACAAGGAATTTTATATAACTTTGGTAAGGCCACGGTTACAGTACTGTGTGCAGTTCTGTTCACCATATTATAGGAAGGAATGTGATTGCACTGGTGAAGGTGCAGAGGAGATTCACCAGGATGTTGTCAGGTATAGAACACTTAAGTTATGAAGAGAGGTTGAATAGACTTGGGTTGTCTTCATTGGAGCAGATTGAGGGGCAATCTGATCGAGGTGTACAAGATTATGAGGGGAATGGACAGGGTGAATTGAGAGCAGTTATTCCCCTTAGTTGAACATAAGAACATAAGAACTGGGAGCAGGAGTCGGCCATCTGGCCCCTTGAGCCTGCTCCGCCATTCAATACGATCATGGCTGATCTTTTCATGGACTCAGCTCCACTTACCTGCCCGCTCACCATAACTCTTAATTCTTTTACTGTTCAAAAATTTATCTATCCTTGCCTTAAAAACATTCAATGAAGTAGCCACAACTGCTTCACTAGGCAGGGAATTCCACAGATTCACAACCCTTTGGGTGAAGAAATTCCTCCTCAACTCAGCCCTAAATCTGTTCCCCCTTATTTTGAGGCCATGCCCCCTAGTTCTAGTTTCACCTGCCAGTGGAAACAACTTCCCTGCTTCTATCTTATCTATTCCCTTCATAATCTTATGTTTCTATAAGATCTCCCCTCATTCTTCTGAATTCCAATGAGTACTGCCCCAGTCTACTCAGTGTCTCCTCATAAGCCAACCCTCTCAACTCCGGAATCAACCTAGTGACTCTCCTCTATACCCCCTCCAGTGCCAGTATATCCTTTCTCAAGTAAGGAGACCAAAACTGTGCACAGTAGTCCAAATGTGGCGTCACCACATCTTATGCAGCTGCAACATAACCTTGCTGTTTTTAAACTCCATCCCTCTAGCAATGAAGGACAAAATTCCATTTGCTTTCTTAATTACCTGCTGCACCTGCAAACCAACCTTTTGTGATTCATGCACAAAGACCCCCAGGTCCCTCTGCACAGCAGCATGCTGCAATTTTTTACCATTTAAATAATAGTCCATTTTGCTGTTATTCCTACCAAAATCAATGACCTCACATTTACCAACATTGTTCTCCATCTGCAAGACCCTTGCCCACTCACTATCTAGATCCCTTTGCAGACTTTCAGCGTCCTTTGCACACTTTACTCTGCCACTCATCTTAGTGTCATCTGCAAATTTTGACACACTATACTTGGTCCCCAACTCCCCATCTATGTAAATCGTAAACAATTGCAGTCCCAACACTGATCCCTGAGGCACACCACTAGTCACTGATCGCCAACCAGAAAAACACCCATTTACCCCCACTCTTTGCTTTCTGTTAGTTAACCAATCCTCTATCCATGCTAATATATTACCTGTAACACCATGCACCTTTATCTTATGCAGCAGTCTTTGGTGCGGCACCTTGTCAAATGCCTTCTGCAAATCCAGATACACCACATCCACAGGTTCCCCATTGTCCACTGCATATGTAATGTTCTCAAAGAATTCCACCAAATTAGTCAAACATGACCTGCCCTTCATGACCCATGCTGCATCTTCCCAATGGGACAATTTATATCCAGATGTCTTGCTATTTCTTCCTTGATAGATTCAAGCATTTTCCCTGCTATAGAAGTTAAGCTAACCGGCCTATAGTTACCCACCTTTTGTCTACCTCCTTTTTTAAACAGTGGTGTCACATTTGCTGTTTTCCAATCTGCAGGAACCATCCCAGAGTCCAGTGAATTTTGATAAATTACCACCAGTGCATTTGCTATTTCCCCCGCCATCTCTTTTAGTACCCTGGGATGCATTCCATCAGGGTCAGAAGACTTGTCTACCTTTAGCCCCACTAGCTTGCCCAACACTACTTCTTTTGGGATAAAGATAGTTTCTAGGTCCTCACCTGCCATAGCCTTCTTGTCATCAATTTTTGGCATGTTATTTGTGTCTTCCATTGTGAAGCCCAACACAAAATACCTGTTCAATGCCTCAGCCATTTCCTCATTTCCAGATATTACATCCCCCTTCTGATCCTCTAGCCACTTTAGCCACTCTTTTTCATTTTATATATTTGTAGAAACTTTTGTTATCTGTCTTTATATTCTGAGCTAGTTTACTTTCATAATCCATCTTACTTTCTTTATAGCTTTTTTTTGTGGCTTTCTGTTGACCTTCAAAGATTTCCCAATCCTCTGGTTTCCCACCAAGCTTTGCCATTTTGTATGTGTTTTCTTTCAATTTGATACCCTCCTTTATTTCCTTAGATATCCATGGCTGATTATCCCTTTTTCTACAGTCCTTCCTTATCACTGGTATATCCAGTTCATCATGAGAGGACACAAGTTCAAGGATTTGTCCTGTATAGGTAAGTTGACTCTTCCATTGACCAGTATTGTGTACTTGTTTTCAAATGCATTTTTCAACTTTTCCAATGAGAAAGTACCATAATATATTAAAAATGTAAAAATAAGTGTCTTCCACTACCATGTTTTTGAAGGTAGAAAAAAATCTTTGCACCTGCTCTCCCTTCTTAATTGAGAGGCAGTCTGCTTTGAAATGGAATCTGTTCTGTGGGTTCCATTATGAATGCTTGGCTGGATTTCAAATGTTTCACTCAGCAGGTGGTCTTATTGATCCAAGAACTATGAAAACCTTTACAAGGATATACTCATAGATTACGTCTCCAATGTGTTTCTTTTTGTTGACAAACCTAATCGACACTTAAAGGATTACAACTTTTTTCCCTTGAAGTTTTTGCCGAGTATCAGTGGCAAAATTCACCATTTTCTGAGATTGTTCATGTTGAGCAGGGCTTTAAATGATGCTGGATTGCTGTATTAGGGAACCAAGGTGGGCTTCTAAACATCCTGCCTCTGCACCCACACTCCTCACACAAAGCAAAGTTATAACAGATCCATTATGTGAAACCCATGGCTGGGGTGCGCCGTCAGCAGAATCTGAAGATCCAGCCGGCATGAACATCCAGAAGACCTCGCCCATTAATTTGTTAGCGGAATAAATGTAACACATGAGATAATACCTAGTTATAAGAAGCTAGGATAAGAATCCCCCTTCCCTCCAAAGTAATGCATAAAATAACAGAAAATTATGACATGGAGTTGGAGAGTGTATAAATAACTACTGGATAATACAGAAAACTTAATAGCAGGGGACAACTGCTTGTCACAAATGAACAATAGGATCACCAGGGAGTTACTTGCTAGTTAGAAAAAGTGAGCTTAGAAGTTGATTAATTCAGCAGAATTCATTAACATGGATGAACTATATGAACTGATCACTCGCTGAGCGCTTAATTGTAGATGAACAATATCAATGGCTTGATGATGGGCGTGCATAATGCGATGTAAAAATTAATCTCATTCGGAAAGATTGTTAGACCAGTCAGCATGCAGAAGACTCTTGGTTGCCCTGCCCCCTGCTTTGAGCATTCTGAGGGGACCATTCTCTCTGCAACATCCTGCTCCACTTCTCAGTCACTCTCAACACCTCTCCCTTTCTTGTGCCATCCTTCCATGCAAGCACAGAGGATACAACACCTGCTCTTTACATCATCCCTTCTCACCATCCATGGCCCCAAACACGTCTTGCAAGTGAAAGTGATGTACTTCTTTCCATTTAGTATATTTGTTGCTTACAACATAGTCTGCTCAATATTAATGAGTAAGAAGTCTCACAACACCAGGTTAAAGTCCAACAGGTTTATTTGGTAGCAAAAGCCACTAGCTTTCAGAGTGCTCGCTGCTCCTTCGTCAGGTGAGTGGGATTTCAGTTCACAAACAGGGCATATAAATACACAAACTCAATTTACAAAATAATGGTTGGAATGCGAGTCTTTACAGGTAATCAAGTCTTAAAGGTACAGACAGTGCGAGTGGAGAGAGGGTTAAGCACAGGTTAAAAGAGATGTGTATTGTCTCCAGACAGGGCAGTTAGTGAGATTTTGCAAGCCCAGGCAAGTCGTGGGGGTTACAGATAGTGTGACATGAACCTAAGATCCCGGTTGAGGCCGTCCTCATGTGTGCGGAACTTGTCTATCAGTCTCTGCTCTGCGACTCTGCGCTGTCGTGTGTCGTGAAGGCCGCCTTGGAGAACGCTTACCCGAAGATCAGAGGCCGAATGCCCGTGACCGCTGAAGTGTTCCCCAACAGGAAGAGAACACTCTTGCCTGGTGATTGTCAAGCGGTGTTCATTCATCCGTTGTCGTACCGTCTGCATGGTCTTCCCAATGTACCACGCCTCAGGACATCCTTTCCTGCAGTGTATCAGGTAGACAATGTTGGCCGAGTTGCAAGTGTATGTAGCGTGTACCTGGTGGATGGTGTTCTCACGTGAGATGATGGCATCCGTGTTGATGATCCGGCACGTCTTGCACGGTACACGGTACATACACGTCACACTATCTGCAACCCCCACGACTTGCCTGGGCTTGCAAAGTCTCACTAACTGTCCCTGGAGACAATACACATCTCTTTAACCTGTGCTTAACCCTCTCTCCACTCACATTGTCTGTACCTTTAAGATTTGATTACCTGTAAAGACTCGCATTCCAACCATTATTTTGTAAACTGAGTTTGTGTCTTTATATGCCCTGTTTGTGAATTGAAATCCCACTCACCTGACGAAGGAGCAGCGAGCACTCCGAAAGCTAGTGGCTTTTGCTACCAAATAAACCTGTTGGACTTTAACCTGGTGTTGTGAAACTTCTTACTGTGTTTACCCCAGTCCAACGCCGACATCTCCACATCAATATTAATGAGACCAGGTGCAAGTGGAACAAATGCAGACTGAAATGTGGAACATTTCATTTAGTCCGTAAGTAAGTCCCTGAGCTTCCTGTTGACATTTCACATTTCTATCTTGTTCCCATTCTGATCTTTGTCCTTGGCCTGCTACAGTGTTCCAATGAAGCTCAAGGTGCAAGCTCAGGGAGCAAAACCTCTTTTGACTCAGCACTTTTCAGCCTTCTAGGCTGAACATTGAATTCAACAATAATTGTTCTGATCTTTTTTAGACATCTTCTTTGCACTGGATTAGGACCCATCTATCTTTATTGATCACAGTGACAGAGCTAGATGTTGTACAGTATTTGTATTTTCAAGAAGAAATTAGGTATAGTTCTTGCTAAAGGAATCAAGGGATTATAGGGGGAAGGGGGATCAGGATATTGAATTCGATGATCAGCCATGATCAAAATGAATGGCAGAGCAGGCTCGAAGGGCCGAATGGACTACTCCTGCTTCTATATTTTTTGTGTCCACATTTCCTTCGTGATTCTCACATGAACATCCCGATGACTGGTTAATTCAGGCATGCCTATACCCTTTTTACATGGTTGTTTCAAAATTTAGTTGAGTTACTTCATCATGAATGGCACTTGTTGTAGTTTAATGTATATCTTTACTCAAGACCTTACTACTCTGTCCTGCTGATCCCATAGCCCAAGATTTATCCTGGTTTGCCAGCTGCCTTTTTCTGACAGATAATGGGTCATTGTCCCTGTTTTTTTCAGCTTGAGCTAAATTTTGACTAATATATTAAATTTCCAGCATTCTTGGATTTTTGCTTTTGAATTAAACGTTTTGTTTTAGTGATTTTCCCTTCACGTTCAGTTCAGTGTTAGTTGATTAGGTTTATAATTTTTATCTCCTGTCAGATCATACTCTACTGCCCCTTTGATATTTGGCCAGCTGAAAAGTCATCAGCGCTTCAAACCAAGTTGGACACAAGCAGAATGTTTCAAAGAAAAAGAATCACCACTTCCAAAACACATCAACCTTTCCTCTCATCTGAATCATGTCAATGAAGCTCCTGTTACTCTTGTTAATGAGGCTAAAGCAAATCGACAGCAAGAAGAAGTAGGGAACTATGTTGGCACTGAATTCAAAATCAAATCTTGCTTTCTGTCTATTTTGGGTCTTCATCCTGTGTAGAAGTTTAAACGGAAGAAGGATGTGGAGGAAAGTATATGGGATTGTTAGAGATCCTGTAATGTTTCAAAGCATTAATTGGGATTTGTAGAAACACTGTATCTGAGAGAATCTAAATATTGATCTTGTTGAATTAACTGAATATAGCAGAGAAGAAGTGAATCCTCGAGGAGGTCAGTTACACACTTGGGATTTTAAAAAATATAATTCTGTAGTACTTAAAGTTAGATCCAGAAAAGTGCCTGAGTTTTTTTTTCCTGTTTAAATCGAGATGAACGTATGTATAATAGTATTCAATATGAAAACTTTTATTTAGCATAAAAGTTTAGCAGTGTTAATCCCCTTGCTGCCCTCTGTTGGAACTGTGTGGGAACTTTATTTGGCCGTAGTAACATACTTGTCGTCCTTTAGATGTACACCAGGGATTTTGTTGCCTCCCTGCTAAAGTCTGTTGAAATTTTAATTCAAGCTAATATGATTGAAGTTACCTTCTAATGCTTTCTATTCATGCTCAAGCAAAACTCAGTACCAATAGACAACTGCGTGCTTCTAACACATTAAGGTTTGATTCTGGAGGCGCGAATGGCAGCTTTTGAGCAAAACAGCTAATTGTTAAACAATTTAGAATCTGCACTACAGTTAGTATGGGATACCACAATTCCTGATCTCTCCAACTGATGGAAAATCACACTGACAGATCTTATACTTAAGGCTAAAAATTGCTAATTTGTTCTTTTTAAAATAGAAAGCTATCCAGAAGCACAAGCAAATCAGTACATTAATACAATAGTTCTTGGAGGAGAACGCTTTCAGACAACATTTGACACAATTTGGATAACAAAGAACAAAGAACAGTACAGCACAGGAAACAGGCCCTTCGGCCCTCCAAGCCTGTGCCACTCCTTGGTCCAACTAGACCAATCGTTTGTATCCCTCCATTCCCAGGCTGCTCATGTGACTATCCAGGTAAGTCTTAAACGATGTCAGCGTGCCTGCCTCCACCACCTTACTTGGCAGCGCATTCCAGGCCCCCACCACCCTCTGTGTAAAAAGCGTCCCTCTGATGTCTGAGTTATACTTCGCCCCTCTCAGCTTGAGCCCGTGACCCCTCGTGATCGTCACCTCCGACCTGGGAAAAAGCTTCCCACTGTTCACCCTATCTATACCCTTCATAATCTTGTATACCTCTATTAGATCTCCCCTCATTCTCCGTCTTTCCAAGGAGAACAACCCCAGTCTGCCCAATCTCTCCTCATAGCTAAGACCCTCCATACCAGGCAACATCCTGGTAAACCTTCTCTGCACTCTCTCCAATGCCTCCACGTCCTTCTGGTAGTGCGGCGACCAGAACTGGACGCAGTACTCCAAATGTGGCCTAACCAGCATTCTATACAGCTGCATCATCAGACTCCAGCTTTTATACTCTATACCCCGTCCTATAAAGGCAAGCATACCATATGCCTTCTTCACCACCTTCTCCACCTGTGTTGCCACCTTCAAGGATTTGTGGACTTGCACACCTAGGTCCCTCTGTGTTTCTATACTCCTGATGACTCTGCCATTTATTGTATAACTCCTCCCTACATTATTTCTTCCAAAATGCATCACTTCGCATTTATCCGGATTAAACTCCATCTGCCACCTCTCCGCCCAATTTTCCAGCCTATCTATATCCTGCTGTATTGCCCGACAATGCTCTTCGCTATCCGCAATTCCAGCCATCTTCGTGCCATCCACAAACTTGCTGATTACACCAGTTACACCTTCTTCCAAATCATTTATATATATCACAAATAGCAGAGGTCCCAGTACAGAGCCCTGCAGAACACCACTGGTCACAGATCTCCAGCTGGAAAAAGACCCTTCGACCACTACCCTCTGTCTCCTATGGCCAAGCCAGTTCTCCACCCATCTAGCCACTTCCCCTTGTATCCCATGAGCCTTAACCTTCTTAACCAACCTGCCATGTGGGACTTTGTCAAATGCCTTACTGAAATCCATATAGACGACATCCACGGCCCTTCCTTCATCAACCGTTTTTGTCACTTCCTCAAAAAACTCCACCAAATTTGTAAGGCACGATCTCCCTCTTACAAAACCATGCTGTCTGTCACTAATGAGATTGTTCCGTTCTAAATGCACATACATCCTGTCTCTAAGAATCCTCTCCAACAACTTCCCTACCACGGACGTCAAGCTCACCGGCCTATAATTTCCTGGGTTATCCCTGCTACCCTTCTTAAACAACGGGACCACATTCGCTATCCTCCAATCCTCAGGGACCTCACCCGTGTCCAAAGAAGCGAAAAAGATTTCCGTCAGAGGCCCAGCAATTTCATCGCTCGTCTCCCTGAGCAGTCGAGGATAGATGCCATCAGGCCCTGAGGCTTTGTCAGTTTTAATGTTCCCTAAAAAACCTAACACTTCCTCTCTTGTAATGGAGATTTTATCTAACGGGTCAACACCTCCCTCCGAGACACTCCCGGTTAACACGCCCCTCTCCTTCGTGAATACCGATGCAAAGTATTCATAGACTGGGGTTGTTTTCCTTGAAGCAGAGGAGACCGAGATGGGGTATGATTGAGATGTATAAAATTATGATGGGTAGAGATAGACAAGAATAAACATTTTCCCTTGGTGGAGAGATCAATGATGATTGGACATAGATTTACGATAAGGGCAGGAGGTTTAGAAGGCATGAGAAGAAAAACATTTTCACCCAGAGGGTGGTGGGAGTCTGGGACTCATTGCCTGAAGGGGTGGTGAAGGCAGAGACCGTCATTACATTGAAGAAGTATTTAGGTGTGCTAAGGCATGCAAGACTATGGACCAAGCATTCGAAAATGGGATTAGAATAGTTAAGGTGGCTGTTTCTGACTGGCACTGATGCGATGAGCTGACAGGCCTTTTCTGTGCTGTAGACCTCTATGACTCTAAGATACAATACTGAGCAAACATTTGGTCAAAGAAATAGGCTTTAAAGAGCATCTTAATGGTGGAAAGGCAGAGACGTCTAGGTGGAACAGAAGACCCAAAAATCACGTCTCTCTCCTATCTGACTTATTTTCATTTGCTGCACGATGGCACAGTGGTTAGCATTGCTGCCTCACAGTGCTAGGGACACAGGTTCGATTCCCGGCTTGGGTCACTGTCTGTGCAGAGTCTGCACGTTCTCCCCGTGTCTGCGTGGGTTTCCTCCGGATGCTCCAGTTTCCTCCCACAATCCGAAAGACCTGCTGGTTAGGTGCATTGGTCATGCTAAATTCTCCCTCAGTGTTCCCGACCAGGGGCCGGAGTGTGGCGGCTAGGGGATTTTCACAGTAACTTCATTGCAGTGTTAATGTAAGCCTACTTGTGACTAATAAATAAACTTTTAAAAACTCATCAGAATTAAGCAAGAGAATAGTGCTGCTTTTGTTAAGACACCAAGGAGGTAATGTCTGGTTTAAAGTTGGAGAACTCCAGCCTTGTGTTAGGCTCCATATTCAGCTAGTTCCTCTTTCTGTTTTCAGCCCCACAAGTGTCGAAAATTGCTCTCAGTTGTATGTTGCAACATAAATCTTGCATATAAACAACACCTTTTTGCTTGCACTTATGAGAAAACATGCCGTGCCAGTGGGAGCTGGTTGTGTAGCATCGTGAGAGGGGTGGATTTTGGTCCAGTCCGCAGACTTCCTGGAAAAGGTTTGCGGGCCCCACTTTGTGCAGCTGTCAATGGTATAGTGCAGTGGTTTACATTCAGCTGCCTAGACCCTAAGCTCTGGAATTCCATCCCCACCTCTCTACCTCCGTCTTTAAAGGCATTTCTTAAAATCTATCTTTTTGACGAAGGTTTTGATCTTCAGTCCGAATATATCCTTATGTGGCTCGGTGTTAAGTTTTGTTTACTGACTCCTGTAAAGTATCTTGGGGTGATTTACTACAGTAAAGGTGCTATATAAATGCAAGTTGTTCAGTAAGAGATGTCGTTACTGTTGAGGTATGTAGGAGTATAATTTGTGCAAGAATTTAGCCCGCAATCTTTTGGACTTTCAAGATGATAAGAAGGATGATGATAAAGGAGAGTAGGAATTATGCATAATTATCTCTCCAGGTGTGTGCTCATTAGTGCAGGTACTGCCTCTACCTATGATGACTTTCAATGTTCGCTTCTCGGCCTTTTGGCTAAGATCAAGTGTAGTATGGATTGGATGCTGCACTTGGTTGAGGTCATTAGGTTACACTGAAGCTTCATATGTTTCATATGAAGCAATTTTTTAAAGCGGCATCTCGGTCTTTTGGCGAAGATGCAAATGAGCTCAAGTCTTGGAGGAGGTATTACTTTCCCTTCTCCAATCAGCTTGGCTCATGTAGATCAGGCCCAGGACAGGGTGATTTGGTCGCTCACCCTGTCCTGTCAGCCTGGATCAGAAATGTCTCAACTTGTTGAGACTCTGAATTGGATTTGATTTGATTGAATTGGAAAAGTACAAAAAAAAGATATGGGGATAGCAAGTGCCAATTAATGGCACTGTACGAGAAAGTTCTCATTAACCACTGATGTAGTGTCTGAATAAAATAATTTCCATATTTTTAAACTTGGGATTCCTTAAAAATTTCTGTTCCCTGGGGATTGGATTCCATAACTATGTCAATTTTCCTACCAAAATTTCAAGTCAATGACAATCAATTACCAGGTAGCATTTTAGGTAACCACCTGTCATGTACTCATGTACCCTTTAACAGAGTGAATACAGAGAGTGTTGATAGCCAATTGATTGAGGGGTTTAAATTTAAATTACTTTCAGATGTCATTGATGTGTTGCTGCAATTAATTCTGAAGAGATCTAGTTCAATGATAGGAAAATCTTCGCATAGATTGATCTCCCTGCTCAATGTGTCATCTTGTTTATTTTATTTAGACATGTACTCATCTGACATATGACCTTCGAATGCAGAAGCTTTCACTCATACTCCGCATGCCCAGTGGGATGTGTCCCGGTGTGCAAAGCTGTGATTTTAGTGGCCCAAATCTTCCATTTGGGGTCAGAACCCATATTTCTGACTTTAGAACATAGAACATAGAAAAACTACAGCACAAACAGGCCCTTTGGCCCACAGGTTGCGCCGGTCATGTCCCTACCTACCTAGGCCTATATATAGGCTTACCTATAACCCTCAATCCTATTAAGTCCCATGTACTCATCCAGAAGTCTCTTAAAAGACCCTATCGAGTTTGCCTCCACCACCACTGACGGCAGCCGATTCCACGCACTCACCACCCTCTGAGAGGAAAACTTACCCCTGACATCTCCTCTGTACCTACTCCCCAGCACCTTAAACCTGTGTCCTTTCGTAGCAGCCATTTCAGCCCTGGGAAAAAGCCTCTGAGAATCCACCCAATCTATACAGTTGTAGACAGTGCGGAGGGAAGTGGCAGGTTACAGAGGGACATAGATAAGCTGCAGAGCTGGGCTGAGAGGTGGCAAATGGAGTTTAATGCGGAAAAGTGTGAGGTGATTCACTTTGGAAGGAGTAACAGGAATACAGAGTACTGGGCTAATGGTAAGATACTTGGTAGTGTGGATGAACAGAGGGATCTGGGTGTCCATGTGCATAGATCCCTGAAAGTTGGCACCCAGGTTGATAGGGTTGTTAAGAAGGCATACGGTGTGTTTGCTTTTATTGGTAGAGGGATTGAGTTTCGGAGCCAGGAAGTCATGCTGCAACTGTACAAAACTCTGGTGCGGCCGCATTTGGAGTATTGCGTACAGTTCTGGTCGCCGTATTATAGGAAAGATGTGGAAGTGTTGGAAAGGGTGCAGAGGAGATTTACCAGGATGTTGCCTGGTATGGTGGGAAAATCGTATGAGGAAAGGCTGAGGGGCTTGAGGTTGTTTTTATTAGAGAGAAGGAGGTTAAGAGTTGACTTAATAGAGGCATACAAGATGATCAGAGGATTAGATAGGGTGGATAGTGAGAGCCTTTTTCCTTGGATGGTGTTGGCTAGCACGAGGGGACATAGCTTTAAATTGAGGGGTGAGAGATATAGGACAGATGTTAGAGGTAGGTTCTTTACTCAGAGAGTAGTAAGGGCGTGGAATGCCTTGCCTGCAGCAGTGGTGGACTCGTCAACGTTGAGAGCGTTCAAGTGGTTATTGGATAAACACATGGATGATATTGGAATAGTGTAGATTAGAGGGACTTTAGATTGGTACCACTGGTCGGCGCAACATCAAGGGCCGAAGGGCCTGTACTGCGCTGTAATGTTCTATGTTCTATACCTCTCAACATCTTGTACACCTCTATCAGGTCACCTCTCATCCTTCGTCTCTCCAAGGAGAAAAGACCGAGCTCCCTCAACCTATCCTCATAAGGCATGCCACCCAATCCAGGCAACATCCTTGTAAATCTTCTCTGCACCCTTTCAATAATTTCTACATCATTCCTGTAATGAGGCGACCAGAACCGAGCACAGTACTCTAAGTGGGGTCTGACGAGGTTCTTATAAAGCTGCAGAAGATGTTGGGGTGGTACCGGGATTTGAACCTGGGTTCTCATGCTGCCAAAGCACACGATCTACCACGGAGCTGTGTCACCACTTTGACCAGACCAAAAAAAAAATCACACTTGCCTTCCTCCAATTTTTCTGGGCAAATTTCCGATGAAGAATCCTTCCGAACTGACTCAGTTCAGGATACCTTAGAGACATCAGTGAAGAAAATCTGCACAGAAGTCATGCCTATTCTTACATCACTAGTTGTTGTTTTTTGGTAATTACAGCATAAATGTCCCAAAGCTGCAGAAAGAAGGTGGGTTAGTAAGGGGAGTCAGAAGGGAGAGTTGGGGAGGATAAGAGGTGTAGTCAGGTCAGTAGACAGGTGGTTGGAGCTAGTCAGGCTGGGTTGGGTGTCAGAGGGATGGGGATTAGTTGAGTGGTAAGGGCTAGCCAGCTTGAGTGGAGGATGGTCAATGTGAGTAATAGTTTGGGGGTGCCAGTTGAACAGTGTTACTCAAGAATTAGACTAGGATTTTCCTAGATAATTTTTCAGAGGGTCCCAAGGAGCAGGGGGATCGTTCATTGGAAGTTCAAACTTTCCCGGCAATTTCCAGGGAGTCAGTGTGTTGGGACTTCTAGGGGTGCCCTGTTGCACATTATGGGGGTACATCCGGTCTCTGATTATCCAGATAATAAAAGATCTGGGCTAATCTGTAATAAGAAGGATACCTGACCTATGAAAAAATGCAACTACTTTTCTCCTCAATAGTATTGTCTTTGAAGCTATATTACATTGGATATGCAGCACAGAACCAGCCCCCCCAACCAGTCCTTGCCAGTGTTAATGCTCCACTTGATCCTCCTTCCATCTAAATATTCCTTATCTAAATGTGAGCTTGCACATGAGCAGTGGGAGAGAACACATTCTGAGTGAGACACATCCGTAGTGAGTCTGGATATCAGCAATTTGAAGCACAGTGGGAATTTGCTGCACAGGAGAAGAGGTGCTTTTTGCATTTTTTTTCTTTGCTGTCTAACTTCTTCTTAAATTTTTGAAGAGTGGTCGTGAACTGCTTCAGCAGTAGAGGTTACAAGGGGAGTGCTGATAAGGTCGGGCAACTATTAGCACTTATTGTTTCAAAGGTCTTTTTGTGGTTTATCATTTGTACATTCTGTAATAACGAGGATGAAAAAAAACAGACCCTAGAGTAATTGATTTAAAAGGTTTAATTTAAAGGGGTAAGTCATGGCAGGAGAAATCAAAGCCATGGTGTGCTCCTCCTCCACATACTCCATCTGGGAAGCCAAGAACATTTCCAGTGCTCAGGGCAAGCACGTGTGCAGGAAGTGTCTCCAGCTGCAGCTCCTGGATGTCTGGGTT
The DNA here is from genome assembly GCF_964213995.1 of Mustelus asterias. Classification (NCBI taxonomy): domain Eukaryota; kingdom Metazoa; phylum Chordata; class Chondrichthyes; order Carcharhiniformes; family Triakidae; genus Mustelus; species Mustelus asterias. The sequence continues at coordinate 63,026,234 of NC_135813.1, read as the reverse complement.
TCAGATGGATGTTTGCGCTGCATCGGGGGGGTCAAAAATTGGCTGAGGCAGTGATCACGAGTGGCAGATCTCCCAGTGCACTGTGTATGCAGAGAGATCCCTTTAGGTTAAGTAACTGGGCAAAAAGTAAATGCAGAATAACGTGGAAAAATGTGAAGTTGTTCATTTTGAAAGGGAGAACAAAAGAACAGGGTATTATTTAAATGGAGAAAAATTACAGAAAGCTGCAACACAAAGGGATTTGGTACCTGTGCACAAAATACAAAGTTAGTACACAGGTGCAGCATGTAAGCAGGAAGGCTGATGGACTGTTGCCCCTTATTTCAAGAGGGTTGGAGTATAAGAGTAGGGAAGTCTTGCTGCAACTTACAAAGTACTAGTGAGACCACATCTGAAGTACTGCGAGCAGTTTTGGTCCCCTTATTTAAGGAAAGATATTATTTCATTGGAGGCAGTTCAGAGAAGGCTCACTAGGATGATCCCTGGTCTGGAGGGATTGCCTTATGAGGAACGGTTAAACAGGTTGGGCCTCTACTCTTAGAGGCCCGCCTGCTCACCATAGTGAGCGGGCGGGTAAGTGGAGCTGAGTCCACAAAAAGATCAGCCATGATCTTATTGAATGGCGGAGCAGGCTCGAGGGGCCAGATGGCCTACTCCAGCTCCAAGTTCTTATGTTCTTATGTACTCATTGGTATTTAGAAAAATGAGAGGTGATCTCAACGGAACATATAGGATTCTGAAGGGACTTGACAGGATAAATGCTGAAATGATGTTTTCCCTCATGGGAGAGTCTAGGACTGGAAAAGATGGTCCCCCTCGTACTCCCTCCCCCTCGTACTCCCACCCCCTCTCAGAATAAAGGGGCACCAAGTTAAGACTGAGATGAGGAGAAATGTCTTCTCTGAAGGTTGAGAGTCTTTAGAACTCCTGGCCACAGAGAGCTGTGGGGGCAAAGACTTGGTGTATATTTAAGGCTGAGATGGATAGATTTTTGATGAATAAGGGAATCAAGGGTTTTGGGGAAAGGGCAGAAAAGTGGGCGCGAGGAATATCAGATCAGCCACAATCCTACTGAATGGTGAAGCAGGCTCGAGGGTCTGAACATCCTACTCATCATAACCCAATATTCCCTTCTCCCTCATATGCAGTTGTGCTGTTCACATGCACAGGGCCCAATTCTCCCATCCCAATGCACACGTTTTTTGGCGCATCAGGTTGGGAGATGCACATGTCAGCCATTTCGCGGGATTCGCGCATGGGTTCCCGATGCATGCGGGTCTCCCACAGCCAGAGAGCAGGCGCAGTAGGGACTGTGCTGGAAACCGGCGGGAAGATAGGCAAGTGATTTAAATCTCTTTTTAAATCTTATTTAAATGTCATTATCGGGCCCAGGACTGAATTCTCCGGGCCCAATAGCATCTCCCACTCTGTCAGGAGTATTTCACTCCGGTAGGGTAGAGAGTAGCTCCCCACTTGCAGGGAACTAGTGGGAAATTCCGCCAGAGTGGAGAGAGGGCAATCAGGGCCCCCCAGGGCGTTGGAAGGTGGGGGTGATGCCCCCTGGGCATAGGCACCCTGGCAGTACCAGCCTGTGCCCCTGGCACTGCCCACTGGGCATCGGGCAGTGCCAAGGATGCAGGGCCTATTGTGGGCAGGGCCAAGGGAGTGATCGGTGGGAGTGGTCACTCTGCAGATAGGATTGTTTGGGACTAGAGGGAGGCCAGCGATCAGCGTGGGCTGGGGGGGGGTCTGCCTCCTGGGGGTGGGGGTGGGGGGGTCTGCGTCTGCCTCCCAGGGGAGGGGGGGGTCTGCCTTCTGGGGGGGGGGGGAGGGTGCGGTGAAGATGTCAGGGCTAGTCCCGGAATGCTTGTGCAGGCCGCTATCGGGCTGTAGGGGGGTCGCGAGGGGCAGCAGTGCAAAGGTCCCAGGCTGGCCAGCGATCGAGGTGACCAGCAAACTGCAGTCTGACAGTTCAGGGTCACTGCGCAGGCGCAGAGGCCCGGAAATGTCAGACTGTAGCATGAATAGGCCCCGTCCCCCATGCTTTTAATGATATTCACAATTGTGGCCTTTGCAATGCACAGAGTGTGGGAGATTCGAGTCTGAAGTTGCACTGAAAAAACAATCATGAATTACACCATTTTTCTTGCCAATTCAGCACTTCGAATTTTTTTGGGAGAATCGGGCCCACAGTATGGTAGCAAGGTCCATATCCTCACTACTCTTTGGATGAAGTTACTTCTGAAATTCCTATTGCATTTCTTGGTGACTAGTTTTTTTGGATCAACAAAGCACAAGTCAGGAGTGTTGTACGTTTGGTTGATCTCACAAAGAGGTGCGGGTCTTGTTTGGTTGAAAGTTATGTGTTTATTGATAACACATAACTATGTACATATCCTGGATATAGCCCAAGCTATGAACTAACTCCATGTTTGCTTCTATACAGGTCTCTGTCCAGTACAGATTACTCTAATCTCAGGTCATGTGTCTTTTTACATCACACAGGGTAGTATTATTTCCCAGTCCCATTTTAACCCTTGCTCTGCCAGATAACCTTATACTACAAGAAATGTGCTCGAATACTCTTCATTTGCCTTTAGACCTTAAAAAATGGGACCAGAAGTAAGTTGTTCACCCCCTCGAGACTTCTCTGCCATTCAGTAGGAGCATGGCTGATCTAACATTCCTCACGTCCACTTTCCTCCCCTTTCCCCATAACCCTGATTCCCTTACTGATCAAAAATCTAAACAGCTTTAAATATATACAAGGACTGGATGAGTGCAGCTCCAAAAACACTCAAGAAGCTCGACACCATTCAGAACAAAGCAGCCTGCTTGACTGGCATCCAAATCATCACCTTAAGCATTCACTCCCCCCACCACCAGTGCACAGTGCCAGTAGTATTACTATCTCCAAGAAGCACTGCAACAGTCCACCAAGTGTACTTCAACAGCACCTTCTAAACCCACCACCTCCACCAATTAGAAAATCAAGGTCAGAAGACGCATGGAAACACCTGGAAGTTCCCCTCCAAGTCACACACCATCCTGTCTTGCAACTATTATTGCCATTCCATCACTGTTGCTGGGTCAAAATCCTGGAACTCCCTTCCTACCAGCACTGTAGGTATACATTACATGGATTGTAGTAGTTAAAAGGTATCTCACTCCACCTTCAAGAGCAATTAAGATTGGACAACAAATATCGGCCTTGCCAGTGAAGCTCACATTCCATGAGTGAATAAATAATAAAACATAAACAGCTTTTGTCTCTTTACAGCTGAATTCAAGCTAGCAGCACAAATGCAGAACAAGTTTTCTATAAATTGAGGAGGTGAAGATCCATGGTTCCAAAAGGAATATGAACTGGGAGTGGAATGCATCCTGCCTATTGGGTAGTTGTGTTATCCAAACCTATGGATATGGAGGTAAGGGATCTGATCCCACCTTTTTTAGTACCAAGTTGACACTCCTCAGAGCATACAGTCAGCACATCCACAATATCAAAGTGAGAACTTAGCAATCACTCAGCAATGCCCCTTTCTTGAGGCATCCACAGTTACAATGTGCATCCTCTCTTATCCACCTTTCACACAATTTAGAATGAGAGGCAGTGAGATGCCTGTACTGGATGTAATTGACGATCAACCATTTGGGAGCCAAGGTGATGTCACCAAGTTATTCAACTTGGCAAGCATCACAGAAGAACACATTCCTGTCCATATCCTGCACCCACAGATACACTTATCAGCAGCGAATCACTGGATAGCAATCAGGGACAGGAAATTAAAGCAATAAAACAGGAGAAACGAAGGAAAAGATGGCTGAGCAGAGCTGAATTCAACCAGTGAAATATTTCCTTCCTGTCAACTTCCATTATGAACAGATTGATCATTTTGCAGGACAGATAATTGCATACTTCATGCACTCACTGATTTCCCCCAGGTTCTCATTAAGTACAGCACCAAATTCAGGGGTAGGAAGTAATGATTGTGTGATAACACAGACCGCACATGCTCCCCGAATCAATCTGCACTCAATTTCAGCAGGTCACTCCAGTCAGCTCCTTCCTATACTTAAACAAATATAGTAGAGGAATCCATCTGATTTTTCACTGTTAGTGGAAGCCTCCTTGATTAGGAGCATAGTTGGAAAGTCAGTGTACACCACAGAAGGTTTCCTGACCATATTAATGACTGGAACATCACACACAGTGAATCTTGCGCATTCAACACACTGGGGGGTTACCACTGACCAGAAAATGAACTGGACCAGCCATATAAATATTGTGGCTACAAGAGCATGTCAGAGGCTGGGAATCCTGTGGTGAGTAACTCACCTCCTGACTTCCCAAAGCCTGTCCACCATCGACAAGACTGTCTGTGAGGAGCTTGCATGTTCTCTCCATGTCTGTATGGGTTTCCTCTGGGTGCTCCAGTTTCCTCCCACAGTCCAAAGTTGTCCAGGTTAGGTGGATTGGCTATGCTAAATTGCCGCTGAGTGTCCAAAGATGTGTAGATTAGGTGGATTAGCCGTGGTAAATGGGTAGGGTTCTGAGAATAGGGCAGGGGTTGGGCATAGGTAAACTGCTCTTTCAGAGAATCTGTGCAGACTTGATGGGCTAAATGGCTTCTTCCAGCACTGGGATTCTATGGATACAAGGCATGGCTTCAGGTGTGTGATGGAATACTCTCCACATGTCTAGATGAGTGCAGTTCCTGATGCAATAAATGCTGGCCTAGCCATCAATGCCCACAACCCATGAATGAATAAAACACCCCAATTATTTGACTTCTGTTAGGTAAGGGATCTAGAGAGTCTTTCTGTGGGCAAGTTGGAAAAATTATTCCAAATATCAAGACAAATTTTCAGACCTGAAGTCTTTAAGCCCAAACTTACAATTCATTTGAATTGCTATGTAAATGTTGATATCGTCATTTTACAGGGGGAGATCCACACATACTACTTACTTTGCTCCATGCTTACTTTATAACTACGGCACAGAGTAAGCGACTAGGAAGAATGCATTTATGTCTTCATAAATATCCACTCAGGAGTGACAATATAGGTCTGTGGAAATCAAGTGCATTTCAGTAGAATTGAAGTCTCAGGAAATCATGATAAGCTGTTCTGTGCTCGGGTCAAACTGCATCTTGAATAGAAGCAAAATATTATGGATACTGGAAATCTGAAATAAAAACAAAGGCAGAATTTTATGCTCCCCCAACCAGCCATATCCCACACCCCCTCGGGGTTCTGAGAGCAGGAGGGGAAGGGGAAATTGTATGGATGGTATTTCCTCTGGGATCCTGCCCAATCGGACTTCGTGATTTTACGCTGGGGTGGGCAGGGCTTCAGAGACATTTGCACCAGAAACTCTGAGTGGAGAACCCTTCCCTGAAGGTTTGTTGATCTCTGTACCCATCCGAGACCACCCCCAACCACCCGGATGTTCCCTACCCTCCCAGCCCTGGGACCTTGCAACTTACCTGTCCACTGGTTCCCAGGACTTAGTACTAAGAAGCTTCATGTAGTACCTCTTCCAGCCACTACAATGCTATGTCTGGGGGGATTGGAGAGCTGCTGGTCAATGTGATTGCCTTCATCCTGACTGAGGGATGGATGACCCGCCTTATGCCATTCAACACTCATTAGTGTGTCTGATGAAGAGTCATAAGACTTGAAACGTTAATACTGTTTCTCTCTCCACAGGTGCTGCCAGACTAGCTGAGTTCTTGCAACATTTTCTGTTTTTTTTTAATTGCACAATGAATAGTGTTTTCAGTCTGGTCACCAAGACACATGAAAGATGTTCACAAACTGGAGGCAACATACAGAGAAGAACCATGAGACTGATCGATAGTTTTATTTGAATTGTGAGGGACTGGAACAATTGGAGTTTTTAGACTTTCAAGGCAGTTTGAGAACTATATAATCTTGTAGAAAGAAAGGAAAAATTTACATTTATACAGCGGCTTTCATGACCTCAGGAAGTCCCAAACCACATGACAGCCAATGAAATGCATTTTAAGTGCATTCACTGCTGTAAAGTAGGAAATGCAACAGCCAATTTGAAGATAGCAAGTCCACAAACCGCAATGTAGTGATGACCATAATGATCATCTGTTTTATTTAGCGACAGAGATCTTCCCTGTTTTTCTTTGAAATAATGCTTTGTAATCTTTTACATTCACCTAGAAGGGAATTATCCAAGAGACAGCAGTTCTGACAGTACAGCACTCCCTCAGTGCCTAGATTTATGTAGAGGTATATACTGTTGTAATGGGAATGAAAGAGAAAAATCTGGGAAAGTAGTTTAAAATTGTGCGAGTATGACGAAAGGAAGAATATCAAACACGTTAAAGATAAATTTAGGACTATTATCTTTATAGGTAGCCAATACATGGAATAGCCTCCCAGATAGAAAAGTAAAATATTCCAAGACACTATGTTGAAACAGAGCAAAGATGTTCTTCCTGGTGTGATGACCAATACTTATCCTTCAACTAACATCATTAAATAACAGGTTATCTTGTCAATATCTCATTGCTGTTTGTGGGAGCTTGCTGTGTGCTAGCTGATTGCTGTATTTCCTGCATTCAACAGTCAAAACGTACTTCATTGGTTGTAAAGTGCTGAAGATATCCTGAGGTTGTGGAGGATCAATTTAATCCTTCCTTCTTCCCTTAAGACAAATACCTTAGAATTAGTTGGATGCTGCAATGGGTGAATTGTAAAGTCATTGTGGATGGATGACGGGGGGTTGAATGGCCTTCCCCACTGGTACATAGAATCCCTACAGTGCAGAGGGTCATCATTCAGCCCATTGAGTCTGCACCAACTCTCTGACAGAGCATCTTACCCAGGCCCTCTCTTCGCCCTATCCCCACAGTCGCTCATATTTACCCCACTATCCCCCAAACACCAGGAGGCAGTTTATTTAATATGGCCAATCCACCTGACCTGCACATCTGGGCTGTGGGAGGAAACCAGAGTACCTGGAGGAAATCCATGCAGACACGGGGAGAATGTGCAAACTCCACACAAAGAATCACCCAAGGCTGAAATTGAACCTGGTGCTGCGAGGTAGCAGTGCTAACCATATGCCGCTCTTGGCTTTGCTGAAATAGCCAGGCCCATCCTGGGGTGACCATTCGGCCATTATATCATCAGCTGCAAGTCCCTCTTCCCCCCACCCCCCATTTCCTACATCTTGCAGGCCTATCAGGTGAATGCAGCACATTACCAAACATCTTAAGTTATCTTTTGCCCTTGTGCAATCCAAACATCAAACATGTGAAGCTTTCGGTTCCATTTTTCATGTCCTGAAAGCCTGCAGAAAGTGAATGCTAATTGAACACCAAAGTGGAAAAGCACCTTTTACTCGTTATCCCTGCTCACATACCGTGCTCTGTAACATGTGAAGTATGGCAGCACAAGTATGAGAGAACCCTCTGAAGTGAAAGAAGCAGGACCAAGTACTAAGTGGGACTGTGAATATTAATGGATAATGGCATATCTCAAAAATCTCAATAATAACTAGGTTCATCAATCAGCACATAAGAGCTACTCTGATAGCTCTGCGAGCAAAAGACAGTGAGAAACTAAAGCACACTAAATAGAAGGTTCCAGAATCAATTCCTGTGCTGTGCTGAGTTTACATATTTAAACTGTGGTGGCTGTTTGATGATTACAATGTTTCTGAGGTAAGGAGCATTCAATCCCAATGTGGGTCAATGTTCAATAACTCATGTTGGAAGGGAGAATCTTAGAATCTGCAGTGCAGAAGGAGGCCATTCAGCCCATCAAGCCTGCACTGTCCACAATCCCTCCCAGGTCCCATTCCCATAATCCCTCATATTTACCCTGCTAATCCCCTGACATTAGGGTTAATTTAGTATGGCCAATCGACCTAACATATCTTTGGACTGTGGGAGAAAAATGGAGCACCCAGAGGAAACCCACACAGACACAGGGAGAACATGCAAATTCCACACAGACAGTGACCCAAGGCTGGAATTGAACCCGGGTCCCTGGCACTGTGAGGCAGCAGTGCTATCCACTCTGCCCCCATGCCGCCCCTAGGACAGGGAGGACAGATTCATATACATTTCTTATCCAACACAGTAAACTAGCCTGTTGATATTCATAATCTAGGCTCAGTGCTGCTTACTATTGGAGACATTCCTGGTACCAGCCTAAATCTTTTCTGTACCCTAAGGCCCTGACATCCTTCTTAATGGGTGCTGCTCAGAATTGAACACAATACTTTAGCCAAGGCCTAATCAACGATTTATGAAGGGTTTAACTTCCCTGCTTTAAATATGCAATGCCTTTGTTTATTAAACCAAAGATCCTGTTTACTTTTTTTAAACAGGTTGGTCAACTTAACCTGCCACATAAACACATATAAACCCGCAGGATTTATGCTGCTACCACCAGCCCCTTCCCCATACCCCTTAAAATTTTAACATTTAATTCATATTACCCCTCCTCATTTTTCCCACTAATATATGTCACTTCACACACCTGCCATGTGTCTGCCCATTTCACCAACTGACTATCATCTTGAAGTCTCCTATTATCCTTATCATTCTTTACCACATTTCCAAGTTTTGCATCATCTGCAAGTTTTGAAATTATGCTCCGGAAAGCTAAATTCAGGTTATTGATATGCATCCAAAAGAGCAGTGGTCCTAGAAAAATGTTTTCATACAGAAGATTATATGACTGTGGTTGAAGAGAAATGAAAATAAAGGGACATGGAAACAGAGCAAACAAGTGAGATTAGGACACTGCTTGTGTGGTGGATGAACACTAACACGTCGAGTTGACCCAAAAGGATAGTTTCTGTGTCATAATTCTATCGAACAAATAAAGTTGATAAATACTCAAAAAGAAAAAAAAATATGCAGGGATGTAGGAATAGAACAGGGGAGTGGGACCAGTTGCCATAGCTTGTTCAAAAATTTAGCACAGAATGATGGGCTGATTGGCCTCCTGTATAGTCGGAACTGGGATGGGCTTTGGGGGAAAATCAATATGCAATTAAATCAACTTAGTTGGTTTCTGGTAACGGATACTGAATAAAATAATCCAAACCCCAATGTAATGTAAAGAAAACAATGCAGCTAATTTCCTCATGCTTACTGTTGAAGATGAATTTTTCCCTTTAGTCTTAGTTTTCTTTAGTTTACTTTTGTCTGCATCAACTTGAGCAACACAAATGCTGGAGATTAAAGCAGTAACAAGCAATCAGAAATCTGATAGCAAGGATAGGATCTGGATTCCCTGTGCAACATCGTCCTGGTGGAGATTTCATCCTTCTGTTAGTTTTGGTAAAATTCTTAGATGACACAAAATTCTGGTTATATTGAAGTTGTCAACCATTCTCAACAGCAGAATAGCAAATCCCATAGAATGATCCTCGTGATAAACCACAATTCTGCATCAGTACCTCTGGATTAGCAAATTTAACGAAGTTTGTTGTATGATCAAGCTGATGAGAGCAGAATTAGACCATAAAAGAGCACAAAATCATGGAATGCTGGACAAGCCATCATTTGACACGAGGACTCCCTGTGAAAGGATGTATAAAACCTGCAAGCATGACTAAATCTGTGAGGAATTTTAAAGTGTTGCCGATCGAAGAAAAAGTGAAGTTTTATATAGCAAGTGAAAAAACTGGTATGAAGTGGAAACGGACATTGTGGAGGAATGGGAGATTCAACAGTGAGTTTGTCCACCATTGTGAAATGCAAAGCTAACATCCTGGAACAGTTCGACAATCAGACATTCTCTCTAGCAAAGAAAAGGATGAGAATGGCTACCTAATCTGATCTTGAAGAACCTCTGCTAATGTGATTTCACACATTTACTGCTTTACTGTGTATTCATGTGTCAATCTATTGTTTTTGACATAAACCACATTTGTAACCACATCGGAGACGCATGTGGGAATGGGGCTTACTCAGGTATCAAATATTTGTGTGTAGATCTCCTGGTATTTGACTCATTGGGATTTTACTGTAACAAAGAATTCAACCAGGATATGCAAAGGAGGAAATTTGAACATCTAATGCTTCTCTGAGTGATATTACTCATTTATGCTTGAGCTTTGGCCACTATTGCAGTCTTAACTTGCAGCGATTATAGGGTGACTAGATTTTAAAAGTTAAAACTGGGATAGGTGGGGGTCTGTAATGATTTACATGTTGGGAGACCAATGGCAAGAGTCTTGGGGAGACTCAGTTGCAGATAGGAGGTCATGTGATGACATCTCCAGGAATATGGCCAAAGTTTAGCACCTTATACTGAAGAACTTAAGTCATCGAGAAGTGATCAATCAATTCAATTTTAACCCAATATCTCTTCCCTGGAGATATTGGGTTAAAATTAAATTGATTGATCACTTCTCGATGACTTAAGATCTTCAGTATAAGGTGCGAAACTTTGACTGGCCATATTCCTGGAGATGTCATCACATGACCTCCTATCTTCAACTGAATCTCCCCTAGACTCTTGCCATTGGTCTCCCAACATGTAAATCATTACAGACCCCCACCTATCCCACCTTCAAGAAACCATTTAAATATTGCTTCAATGTGCTGTAATTTTACATATTGCATGCTTACCTACTTCGGTACAAACAATATGCAGTGACACGATAGTAATTATGCATGAGTAACTCAGAACAGCATTGTCAGCAATCTAGTCATTATTTACAATTGAACACATTCTCAGTAGATTGTGTTAGCATGCAGCAGGAGGATTGCATTATGAGCATTTCTCAATTTTCACAATATCATTTTCACAAATGTATACATTTGAACTAGGTAATAATGCATCTTGAGGATTAAATACTTGGATTACAATTCGTACGCTGGTCTGCCTTTACTGGTGATTTGTTTAATCAATCAAATAATTCAAAATGTGATAGAAGATTAATGAGATGATTAAGTTGTTCTGCTATGAACATACGGTGCTGCTCTGTTTCTGGAGACCAACCAGACCCAGTGGGATGGGATCATCCTCACCTGTGAAGTGATTAACAGCCCCTCGCAGCACACAGATAGTGGAGTGCAATCTCCCGAACTGGAGCCAATGGGATTCTCGAGGAGGGCTGAGAGGTGGGGCAGAGCAGTTATGGAGCACCAACAGTAGTTTAGTTGAGTGGCCCTTGCTGTGACATCAGGTGGGCTAGCCACCTGAAGATGTTTAAAAGGTGTAACCAGCAATGGAGTCAAAAAGATAGTGATCATCCTCTTGGACTGAGCTCTTGCTCTTCCTGGCTGCACAACAATGGTGGTAGCCTTGCTAAATTGCTGAAGAATCCAAAGTGGAGCTGGCCCTAATTCCCAGGGTGTAGTGCATTGCGAAGATTTTATTTGGTGACAGTAAATTGAAGGGGGTGGCATGGTGGCACAGTGGTAGCACTGCTGCCTTACAGCGCTAAGGACCTGGGTTCAATTCCCAGCTTGGGTGACTGTCTATGTGGAGTCAACACATTCTCCCCGTGTCGCATGGGTTTCCCCAGCTGCTCCAGTTTCCTCCCACAATCCGAAAGACGTGCTGGTTAGATGCATTGGCCATGCTAAATTCTCCCTCAGTGTACCTGAACAGGCGCTGGAGTGTGGCGACTAGGGGATTTTCACAGTAACTTCATTGTAATGTTAATGTAAACCTACTTGTGATACTAATAAGTAAACAGTAAATTGAATGAGTGGGATGGGTTAAAGGGGAGGGACCTCAGTGGAGCTGAAAACCCATACATTTGAGAGCAATTTGAAAAAACTGTCAGGGCGCTGGGATATTTAATGAGGAATTGGGACTGTCCCACCAAACCAAAATGTTTGGTCACCCTAATCTTTTAAAAACTGGATTAAGATCATGGACAGAATTTACACACATTGCAGCCTATGTGCAGTCTGGATTTTGTGTCTGAACAGAACTTAACACTTTATTTTTTTATTAAAATATATTCTTGTTGCTATTTCTTAATTTTAAACTGGACCTTTTGTCTGGTATGAAGGGCATTAGCTATGAGGAGAGGTTGGAGAAACTTGGTTTGTTCTCTCTGGAACGACGGAGGTTGAGGGGCAACCTGATAGAAGTCTATAGGATTATGAGGGGCATGGACAGAGTGGATAGTCAGAAGCTTTTTCCCAGGGTGAAAGAGTCAATTACTTGGGGGCATAGGTTTAAGGTGCAAGGGACAAGGTTTAAACGAGACAAGTTTTTTACACAGAGGGTGGTGGGTGCTTGGAACTCGCTGTCAGGGGAGGTAGTGGAAGCAGATATGATAGTGAGTTTTAAGGGGCATCTGGACAAATACATGAACAGGATGGGAATAGAGGGATATGGTCCCCGGAAGGGTAGGGGGTTTGAGTTCAGTCGGGCAGCATGGCCGGTGCAGGCTTGGAGGGCCGAAGGGCCTGTTCCTGTGCTGTAATTTTCTTTGTTCTTTTAGCTAAACAAAACCTTAGATGGCTGACCCTATTTTAGAGGGTCATCAGAACATCATGAGTCATCAGAACAAAAGATGCCACTTCGCAGTTTTGGAAATGTCATACCTCGTTATTTCTGAGGATCCACTAACAGACCACCTTGTCACTACACAACCCAGCTTCAAAGGGAACTACATGAAGGCCATTTGCAATGAGGCTGGCAAGTGGAGTCAGAATTCACTAAAGCAATGGCCTCTCAAAAAGCCCTTTTCAACCCATTATGGCAGAGATGTTAGCAGTCCTAAAAACCAAGCTACGTTTCAGATACTGGATAGACATCCTTTGTTGAAGACTTTGTGGAGAGGTAAGATCACATGACTTAAAATTTTGGCTTATTGAACAGTTAATATTGTCTTCCTAGGCAGAAAGTAAGTCTGTGCTTTTACATCTGACTAGTAGGCCACACAGAAGTAGTTCTGGCCAGGCTGGACAATTAGCCCCATCTACTCTGACTCTGCTAGAAGTTCTGCACCATTTCCTACAAAAACTAATTCATCTCTGTATGCTTATTTCATCTTGTGAAGTCAACACCACTGGAAAAGCAAATTTTACACCACCAGTTTTCAGCCCTCAGACCTCCGTAAAGGGATTGCTCATGGGACTTTGGAACTCACGTGAAACAAATATTTATTTTCTCTGTGGTCTCTATACTGTAAAACCTTTTCTCTATACTCTTGTGTGTATACGTGGGGGATGTGGTTTGCGGTTTTTTGAATGTGTGTAATAAACCTAATCTTTTGAGTTCATCCTACTTTAGGTTTGCTATGAGGTTATTAGCAAGAATTGAATCACACAAAAACTGAGGGGTTGGGAAATAGAACCATAGAGCCATAGAAAATTACAGCTCAGAAACAGGCCTTTTGGCCCTTCTTGTCTGTGCCGAACCATTTTTTGCCTAGTCCCACTGAACTGCACTTGGACCTGTAAGGGAAAAAAATACAAGGAGAACACACTTTAAAATGGCTGCCTGGCACATAAAGAGTTAACTGGGAAAGGAGCCAAAAAGCAGACACCGGCTCCCACTTATCAGAAATCACTTTAAATCAAAACTTAACAGACAAGCCATTTCTTAATCACAGACAGTGACTCATCGTAAACAAACACCTCAGGAAGCCAAGCCAAGGGTCAAGACATCTTTTAAGATAAGGAAAACCCGAAACAAAGGGAATAGATTAGCCATAGGAGGGGCGGGAAAATATGAACGCGGGGAAACCAATTAACACCTGAATGAGCCGAAACCAACCATTGATAGATACAGACATGAGGAAATGTACCCATTCATAAGAGCAATACTATGTTAAATGTCTATATCTGTTTGTACCTGCTTAAACGATGTGATAATGTTCGAATCACCGGTTCACACATTGTGTAAAAGGTATAAAAATGGACCGCTCCTGACATTCTAGTGAGAAAAGGTATTCTACTAACTTGTGCCTTATTTCCCGGAGCTCCGTTAAATAAATCGTATTTTCTGAATCTCGAAGACTGACTACTAGTGGATTTTTCCCACAACAGACCATATCCCTCCACACCCCTCTCATCCATGAACCCGTCCAAGTTTTTCTTAAATGTTAAAAGCATTTACCACTTTATCCGGCAGCTCATTCCACACTCCCACCACTCTCTGCGTGAAGAAGCCCCCCCCTAATATTCCCTTTAAACTTTTCTCCTTTCACCCTTAACCCATGCCCTCTGGTTTTTTTCTCCCCTAGCCTCAGTGGAAAAAGCCTGCTTGCATTCACTCTATCTATACCCATCAAAATCTTATACACCTCTATCAAATCTCCCCTCAATCTTCTACGCTCCAGGGAATAAAGTCCCAACCTATTCAATCTCTCTCTGTAACTCAGCTTCTCAAGTCCCGGCAACATCCTTGTGAACCTTCTCTGCACTCTTTCAATCTTATTTACATCCTTCCTGTAACTAGGTGACCAAAACTGTACACAATACTCCAAATTCGGCCTCACCAATGCCTTATATAACCTTACCATAACACTCCAACTTTATTTAGGCCAATGATTTATAAAGGCCAATGTACCAAAGGCACTCTTTACAACCCTATCCACCTGTGACGTCACTTTTAGGTAATTCTGTACCTGTATTCTCAGATCCCTCTGTTCAACTGCACTCTTCAGAGTCCTACCATTTACCCTGTACGTTCTTCTTTGGTTTGGTCCTTCCAAAGTGCAATATCTCACACTTGTCTGCGTTAAATTCCATTTGCCATTTTTCAGCCCATTTTTCTAGTTGGTCCAAATCCCTCTGCAAGCTTTGAAAACCTTCCTCACTGTCCACTACACCTCCAATCTTTGTATCATCTGCAAACTTGCTGATCCAATTTACCACATTATCATCCAGATCATTGATATAGATGACAAACAACAATGGACCCAACACCGATCCCTGCGGCACACCACTAGTCACAGGCCTCCACTCAGAGAAGCAATCCTCCACAACCACTCTCTGGCTTCTTCCGTTGAGCCAGTGTCTAATCCAATTTACTACCTCCCCATGTATACCTAGCGACTGAACCTTCCTAACTAACCTCCCATGAGGGACCTTGTCAAAGGCCTTGCTGAAATCCAGGCAGACAACATCCACCGCCTTCCCTTCATCCACTTTCCTGGTAACCTCATCGAAAAACTCTAATAGATTGGTCAAACATGACCTACCACGCACAAAGCCATGTTGACTCTCCCTAATAAGTCCCTGTCTATCCAAATATTTGTAGATCCTATCCCTTATCATACCTTCCAATAACTTGCCCACCACCGACGTCAAACTTACTGGCCTATAATT
This sequence comes from Mustelus asterias, assembly GCF_964213995.1. Lineage (NCBI taxonomy): Eukaryota > Metazoa > Chordata > Chondrichthyes > Carcharhiniformes > Triakidae > Mustelus > Mustelus asterias. Next base: position 63,010,929 of record NC_135813.1, on the reverse strand, counting down.
TCCCGTATTTCTTTTGGAACCTTTTTTAAACAACGGAACAACATGAGCCACCCTCCAATCATCCGGCACCTCCCCCGTGAATACTGACATTTTAAATATGTCTGCCAGGGCCCCTGCATGTTCAACACTAGCTTCCCTCAAGGTCCGTGGGAATACCCTGTCCGGTCCTGGGGATTTATCCACTTTGATTTGCCTCAAGACAGCGAGCACCTCCTCCCTTTTGATCTGTAAAGGTTCCATGACCTCCCTACCTGTTTGCCCTATTTCCGTAGACTCCATGCCCATTTCCTCAGTAAATACGGATGCAAAAAAACCATTTAGTATCTCCCCCATCTCTTTTGGTTCCATACACAGTCTACCACTCTGGTCTTCAAGAGGACCAATTTTATCCCTCACTATCCTTTTGTTCCTAACATACCTATAAAAGCTCTTTGGATTTTCCTTCACTCTGTCTGCCAAAGTAACCTCATGTCTTCTTTTAGCCCTCCTGATTTCCCTCTTAAGTAGCTTCTTGCACTTTTTATACTCCTCGAGCATCTGATGTGTTCCTTGCTGCCGGTACATTTCATACAACTCTCTCTTCCTCTTAATCAGTGTTACAATCTCCCTTGAGAACCAAGGTTCCTTATTCCTATTTACTTTGCCTTTAATCCTGACAGGAACATACAAACTCTGCACTCTCAAAATTTCTCCTTTGAAGGCCTCCCACTTTCCATTTACATCCTTACCAGAGAACAGCCTGTGCCAATCCACACTTCCCAGATCCCTTCTCATTTCATCAAATTTGGCCTTTTTCCAGTTCATCATCACTTATTAAATACATCATCACTTATTAAACAGGGAAACAAAATCAAAACTCCTTTCTGTTTACAGATGAGGAAGCAAGAGGAAATATTAGTCCTGTTTGAACAGATCCCCCTCCTGTCTGTAACAATCTGTATATATTGATATGAATGGGTAGAATTATTTAATATATATTGTATGCTGATTTTAGAAGTCATTGCTAAATTTCATGGAGTCCTTGATCTTACAGAACTTGCTTAAATCCATGAAATAAATGCAGGGCACAGAGATGAAAGGTCATTGTGCTGACCCTCGGCACTATTCAGTTGTTCCTAATTCCACCTCCTGACACTCTGGTGAAACTTCCTGTCTGCTGATTTTCCCTTTCCTTTTACTTTGATAGCATTGGTGATTTTTGTTGAAAGATTAATGTAAGAGGCTGGATTTTGCTGGAAAAATAATAGCATACTAATGACTCATGCCATTATTAATGTACAAATTGACCAATAAACTCAGGGGATTAAGAGGTACAACAAGGTTTCAAATCTCCAAAATTTGTTTGCTGATTTATGCTGTTTTGTTATTTGTTTGCAAAAACAATATCTCGCTCCCTTTTTTTAAAAAAAGAATTTCCTGGCTCTGAACATAAATTTTCCATCAAGAACTCAGTCATTAAGCCTGATAATTAACAACATAATTTTTTTAACCACGTGACAATTGTTTATGCAATGCCAATTCATTTCTCTGGCCCAGAATGGGGATAGTTTAAACTGTGCCATTTCATTCATTCAGGTGGTAAATCGTCCTTGGTGATATTTCACAATATTTGTATTTCTGTTCCTTTGTCTTTTTTCTCTCTCAATCCAATCTTTCTATTTTTTTCTATCAGAACTGATTGTAATTCATCCTCCTTCTCAGTTTTTTTCCTCAAACCTTGAATCTCATTAGTTAATGAATTACACTGTTGGTCCTGCTGTTCTGAGCCCCCTGGGTGTTCTATTGCCGTCACTGTGCCTTTATTGGCACAAACAATTTTTGAGCTGAACGCATGCTGCAGGATTCCCCAATCAATTATTTTATTATGAAGGCATGCACGTCATGCAGGTGTATATCAATGAGATTTAGGTCAAGTTTAATCAAACATATTTTCTTGAACCCCATGAAAGGGGTTAACTTCCTTGCTCAGAAATACTTTTACATTGTAATAGTTAAAAAAAACCTCAGCTACAAATTTGGTGCTTACTTTCGATTTCCTTCCTTTCCTCTGAGGCAGTGCTCCTGTACAGGGCTATCTGCACCAAATTTATCTTGTTTCAACCATGAACAGGCAGACAAAAGGCAGGATTGTTGGATCTTGTAATCAGCACTAGTTAACCATCTGTGCTGATGCTTAGCACAATTAAATCTCCTCAGATTGTGCCATACAGTGACTGACATCACTTAAACACAAGTTGGAATTCAACCGTCTCAGTTACAAATAGAATTCAGTACCGTCCCCATCAATATGATAGGTTCTGTCACATGATCCAATATATTCAATATGTTCTGTGAAATTAAATCTTTAAGATTAGACAGTCCTACTTTCATTTCTACACACTTATCAGAATATACCACCCTCTCCTTTTCACTGGAGTAATGTCAAATGGAGGGAAATATTTATCTGATCCTTCAAAGTGTAGAATCATAATTCACTTGTTTTATAGTTTTACACTAACTTGCATTTATTTAATTAACACCTTTAATATAACAACATCCCTCCACAGGACTATCAGACTGAATTTGGCACCAAGCCCCATAAGGAGTTAAGGACATGTGACCAAAAGCTTAATTAAAAGGGTCGAGTTTAAAGATCAAAGAGGGATGAAGAGCTTTCGAGAAGGAATTTTAGAGTTTAGGACTGAGACAGCTGAAGACAGTCACTAATGGTGGAGCAAATAGAATCAGAGATGTGCAGGAGGCCAGAATTGGAGGAGTGCAGGGATGGCTGTAAGGTTGGGGGAGGTTACAGAGATAGGAAGGTGCTAGGCCTTAGAAGAATCTGAGAACAAGGAAGAGAACTGTAAAATTGAGGCATTGCTAGACTAAGAGCCAATGTGGGTCAGCACAAGGTTGATGGGTGAACTTACCTGGTGCATGTTAGGATATAAGCAAGAGTTTGGGAGTTCAAGGGGTGCAATGTGGTTTACCAGTCAGGAGAGCAGTGGAATAGTTGGGTCCAGAGATAACAAAGACATGATTAGGGCTTTTGCTGCAGATGAATCATATAGAATCATAGAAATCCTACAGTACAGAAAGAGGCCATTCGGCTTATCGAGTCTGCACTGACCACAATCCCACCCAGGCCCTACCCCCATATCCCTCTAACCTACGCATCTCAGGACACTAACGGCAATTTTTTTTTAGCATAGCCAATCAATCTAACCCGCACATCTTTGGACAAGTTGAGACAAATTTACAAACAATTTTAGTTTCTTGCTCATCTGAATTACTGTCTCAAAACAAAATACACATTCTATTTCCTATTACATACACTAACTGTTATGATAGGCCAAAGTTTTATCCTGTTTAATCTATCATGTATTTAAAATATTTGAGCTGCAACATACCATCTCAAAATATTTTACTCCTATAGCAGGCTTTTACATCAAATCTACAACATAGAAACAGACTATTTATTCAACTCTTGTAAACCACACATATGCTCCACAAGGGTCTCCTCCCACCCTCTTCATCTCACCCCAGCAGCATATCCTTCCCTTCCATTTCCCTTGTGTGCTTGTCTAGTTTCTTCCCCTTAAGCGGTTTGCCTCAACCAGTCCTTGCGCATTGCACATTCTAACCATGTTTTGAATAAAGTTTCTCTTGAATTCCTTATTTAATTTATTAGTGATCATTTTATATTTGTGACATCTAATTTTAGAATTTCCCACAAGATTAAACATTTTCTCTGTGCTTCAACTATCAAACTCTTTAATAATCTTAAAGACCCCTCAGCCTTCTAGAGAAAAGAGCTTCAGTTTTTCAAACATATGTTGGGGAGGCAGTGGTATAGTGGTATTGTCACTGAACTAGCATTCCAGAGACCCAGGGTAATACTCTGGGAACCAAGTTTGAATCGCACCACAGCAGATGGTGAAATTTGAATTGAATAAAAATCTGGAATTAAAAGTCCAATGATGACCATGGAAACCATTGTTGATTATCATAAAAACCCATCTGCTTCACCAATGATATCATCACACACTAGCACAATATTTCAGTCAGTGGGCTAATCAAGCAGTCAATGTAGCCCATTAAGGAGCCAATTGAAAACAATTTTACATGGCCTGTCTGCTTTTATGAATGGTGAGAGGGCTGACTGGCCAGGCAACCTTTACATTTTAGCGGCAACCTCGATCCAGGACAGGATGAAATGTCAAGGCTGAAATGCAAGTTATCTGGGAACTGAAGTTTGTGCTTGAATGTGCTGCCTAAACAGTTTGCAATGTTTTTCCATCGGAATTTATTTTGTAAAGGTCTGTAGTTTGCTGAGACAGCTCTGCAGCAGCTGTCCCCTTGAAGGAGTCCAATAGAAGCACCAACCCAAATGCTCCCTTTTCTCAGCTCTGGAGGAATACAAAGAAAGTAGGAAAGAACGAGGAATTAGAAGGGCAAAAAGGGGTCACAAAATGTCCTTGGCAGACAGGATTAAGGAGAATCCCAAGGCATTTTATTCATACGTTAGGAACAAAAGGGTTGTCAGGGAAAAAAATTGGACCTCTCAGGGACAAAAATGGGGAATTATGCTTAGAGCCCAAAGAAGTAGGGGAGATCCTAAATGAATACTTTGCATCGGTATTCACAAAGGAGAGGGATGTGTTGACTGGGAGTGTCTCGGAGGGGAGTGTTGACCCGTTAGAGAAAATCTCCATTACAAGGGAGGAAGTGTTAGGTTTTTTAGGGAATATAAAGACTGACAAATCCCCAGGGCCTGATGGAATCTATCCAAGGCTGCTCAGGGAGACGAGAGATGAAATCGCTGGGCCTCTGATGCAAATCTTTGTCTCGTCACTGGACACAGGTGAGGTCCCAGAGGATTGGAGGATAGCTAATGTAGTCCCGTTATTTAAGAAGGGTAGGAAGGATAACCCGGGTAATTATAGGCCGGTGAGCTTGACGTCCGTGGTAGGGACGTTGTTGGAGAGGATTCTTAGAGATAGGATGTATGCGCATTTAGAAAGGAATAAACTCATTAACGATAGTCAGCATGGTTTTGTGAGAGGGAGGTCATGCCTCACTAACCTGGTGGAGTTTTTTGAAGAAGTGACTAGAATGGTTGACGAGGGAAGGGCCGTGGAAGTCGTCTATATGGACTTTAGTAAAGCGTTTGACAAAGTCCCTCATGGTAGGTTGGTACAAAAGGTTGGATCTCATGGGATAAAGGGGGAGGTGGCTAGATGGGTGGAGAACTGGTTTGGTCACAGAAGACAGAGGGTGGTAGTGGAAGGGTCTTTTTCCAGCTGGATGCCTGTGACTAGTGGTGTTCCACAGGGCTCTGTATTGGGACCTCTGTTGTTTGTGATTTATATAAACGATCTGGAAGAAGGTGTAACTGGGGTGATCAGTAAGTTTGCGGACGACACGAAAATGGCTGGACTTGCAGATAGTGGGGAACATTGTCAGAGGCTACAGAAGGATATAGACAGGCTGGAAATTTGGGCAAAGAAGTGGCAGATGGAGTTCAATCCAGATAAATGCGAAGTGATGCATTTTGGTAGAACTAACGTAGGGGGGAGCTATACGATAAATGGCAGAACCATAAAGGGTGTAGATACGCAGAGGGACCTGGGTGTGCAAGTCCAAAGATCCTTGAAGGTGACGTCACAGGTGGAGAAGGTAGTGAATAAGGCATATGGCATGCTTGCCTTTATAGGACGGGGCATAGAGTATAAAAGTTGGGGTCTGATGTTGCAGTTGTATAGAACGTTGGTTCGGCCGCATTTGGAATACTGCGTCCAGTTCTGGTCGCTACACTACCAGAAGGACGTGGAGGCTTTGGAGAGAGTGCAGAGGAGGTTTATCAGGATGTTGCCTGGTATGGAAAGGCTTAGTTATGAGGAGAGATTGGGTAAACTGGGGTTGTTCTCACTGGAAAGACGGAGGATGAGGTGTGACCTAATAGAGGTGTATAAAATTATGAAAGGCATAGATAGGGTGGACGGTGGGAAGCTTTTTCCCAGGTCGGTGGTGACGTTCACGAGGGGTCATAGGTTCAAGGTGAGGGGGGTGGGGAGGTTTAACACGGATATCAGAAGGACACAGAGGGTGGTGGGGGCCTGGAATGCGCTACTGGGCAAGGTGATGGAGGCGGACACACTGGGAACGTTTAAGACTTATCTAGATAGCCACATGAACGGAGTGGGAATGGAGGGATACAAAAGAATGGTCTAGTTTGGACCAGGGAGCGGAGCGGGCTTGGAGGGCCGAAGGGCCTGTTCCTGTGCTGTATTATTCTTTGTTCTTTGTTCACCCACCTTTTTCCCACCCTCCCTGGCAGTGCTGAGTCTATTCCAGTGCACGTTTCATGTTGGCTGCCAATAATTAGCTAGCCAGTGTGAAATTGCGTTCCAGGACTGGTCACGCCTGCTGAGTGTGTGTCCGACAGGTGAAAAATTTAAACTCATATTTTAAGTGACAACATCTGTTACACCTGTAGCTGGTGCTGTGATGAGTTTATGTTAAATTACAAAATGTTATAATAACTGCAATATAATATGCTGAACATTTCTAGTTTTAAAAAACTGTTAACTCCGAATTAAGTTGTATGTGCGACAACTAAGTATCACTGTGGAGTAGCCCAAGTCTTCAGTCCTGGCACCACTGCTGATTGGCCTGTACTGAACTGCTGGTCAGCAGAGATCATTCAAATCTGATGAATCAATTCCAGAATAACACACAATGCAGCCTTGATCTAATTATTGTAATCTATTTCATTTGTTTCATTAGCAACATTTCCACGACTGCTGGGTCTTAACCAGCCTCGCACATGAAAAACTCAACTGCCACTCCCAGATTCACCCAGATTCTCATTCATGTTCAGGCCTAGGTCAAAACCATGGGAAAAAAAATCCAAAATTGCTCAAAGTTCACAAGAGGTACCATTTTTTATCCATCATTCCTGTTCTCATTGCCTACCGATTCGGCAGTGCTTCCATTTTAAAATTTTCATCATTTTTCTTCATCCATGGCTTCGCTAGGTTCTCTAGCCCTACAATCTTCTGAGGTATTGAGATCCACTAGTTGCACCAAAAAGAAAAATCTCAGCCCTGACCATTTCATGACAATAACATCTAGTCATGTAACTCAAAATCTCAGAAGAGTCATGGTGCTAAATGAGTTTAAAAAGTTAGATCCTCCTTCTCTACCTTCGGCGGGTGGCGGGGGGGGGGTGGGGGGGAACAGTTTTCCTACTGACCTAACAGAACAGGGAGGATCCTCAATGTATTAGGGAAATAGGCTCCCACTTTCCAAATCTGATGTCTCAGATTCTAAAGACAACAATTAGAACATAGAACATAGAAAGCCACAGCACAAACAGGCCCTTCGGCCCACAAGTTGCGCCGATCACATCCCCACCTCTAGGCCTATCTATAGCCCTCAATCCCATTAAATCCCATGTACTTATCCAGAAGTCTCTTAAAAGACCCCAACGAGTTTGCCTCCACCACCACCGACGTCAGCCGATTCCACTCACCCACCACCCTCTGAGTGAAAAACTTACCCCTGACATCTCCTCTGTACCTACCCCCCAGCACCTTAAACCTGTGTCCTCTCGTAGCAACCATTTCAGCCCTTGGAAATAGCCTCTGAGAGTCTACCCTATCCAGACCTCTCAACATCTTGTAAACCTCTATCAGGTCACCTCTCATCCTTCGTCTCTCCAGGGAGAAGAGACCAAGCTCCCTCAACCTATCCTCATAAGGCATGCCCCCCAATCCAGGCAACATCCTTGTAAATCTCCTCTGCACCCTTTCAATGGCTTCAACATCTTTCCTGTAATGAGGTGACCAGAACTGCGCGCAGTACTCCAAGTGGGGTCTAACCAGGGTCCTATAAAGCTGCAGCATTATCTCCCGACTCCTAAACTCAATCCCTCGATTAATGAAGGCCAGTACGCCGTACGCCTTCTTGACCGCATCCTCCACCTGCGAGGCCGATTTAAGAGTCCTATGGACCCGGACCCCAAGGTCCTTCTGATCCTCTACACTGCTAAGAATGGTACCCTTCATATTATACTGCTGCTTCATCCCATTGGATCTGCCAAAATGGATCACCACACACTTATCCGGGTTGAAGTCCATCTGCCACTTCTCCGCCCAGTCTTGCATTCTATCTATGTCTCGCTGCAACTTCTGACATCCCTCCAAACTATCCACAACACCACCTACCTTGGTGTCGTCAGCAAACTTACCAACCCATCCCTCCACTTCCTCATCCAGGTCATTTATGAAAATGACAAACAGCAAGGGTCCCAGAACAGATCCCTGGGGCACTCCACTGGTCACTGACCTCCATGCAGAGAAAGACCCCTCCACAGCCACTCTCTGCCTTCTGCAGGCAAGCCAGTTCTGGATCCACAAGGCAACAGCCCCTTGGATCCCATGCCCTCTCACTTTCTCAAGAAGTCTTGCATGGGGGACCTTATCGAACGCCTTGCTGAAGTCCATATAGACCACATCCACCGCTCTTCCTTCGTCAATGTGTTTGGTCACATTTTCAAAGAACTCAACCAGGCTCGTAAGGCACGACCTGCCCTTGACAAAGCCGTGCTGACTACTTTTGATCATACTAAACTTCTCTAGATGATCATAAATCCTGTCTCTCAGGATCCTCTCCATCAACTTACCAACCACTGAGGTTAGACTCACCGGTCGGTAATTTCCCGGGCTGTCCCTGTTCCCTTTCTTGAATATAGGGACCACATCTGCAATCCTCCAATCCTCCGGAACCTCTCCCCGTCTCCATCGACGATGCAAAGATCATCGCCAAAGGCTCCGCAATCTCCTCCCTCGCCTCCCACAGTAACCTGGGGTACATCCCATCCGGTCCCGGCGACTTACCAACCTTGATGCCATTCAATAGTTCCAACACATCCTCTTTCTTTATGTCCACATGCTCGATCCTTTCTGTCCACCGCAAACCAGCAGTACAACCACCCAGATCCCTTTCCACCGTGAATACCGAGGTAAAGTATTCATTAAGCAGCTCCGCCATTTCTAACGGTTCCGCACAAACTTTTCCCCCTTCACCTTTTAAGGGTCCTATGCCTTCACATCTCATCCTTTTACTCTTGACATATTTGTAGAAAGCCTTGGGATTCTCCTTAATCTTACCCGCCAAGGCCTTCTCATGACCCCTTCTCGCTCTCCTAATTTCCTTCTTAAGCTCCTTCCTACATCCCGTATACTCCTCTAAATTAGTCTGTCCACAGCACATACCTAACAACTTCTTGCTCATTTTTGTCTTCACAGCCTTGGAATTCACATGGTTATTAATCTGCAGTACTGCTTGCAACACTTGGGAGGGATGGGGGCTGTGGTGGACGACACCAGCTGTAGTCTATCACTGGAACTTTAGAGTGGTTTCACATTCTTGCTCGACACCTTCATGAACAGCAAAAATTATTGAGGCCCCGTCAGAACTTTGGGTGAGGGTTGGACAGTAAGGTTTCTGAAAGTGTTAGATGGGAAGGACCTCTTGCAATGGATAGGAGAGGTCTATATTTGGTGGAGTGGGAAGCCATCTATTAGGAGGGTGAGCCCTTTACCTGAGTAAGAAGAGACTCAATAGTTGCTTACTTTTGTCATTACGGATAACAATGACAGTAAGTGGAAGTAACATGATATCATCGCAGCATATATTTATCAGGATAAGTCCAAACTCCCAACAACTTTGAAGGGCTGCTTAAACAGCTTTAAAAGCTTTAAATTAACATTAGCTCACCACTGCAACTGTTATACTAGACTGTTGTAGAAAAGGGACCCTAAATATGGGGAAATTAGCGATGTCAAATTCTAATTAAAAGGCTACTGACCCTTGAATGAAACCCACTTGCTCATTCAAATCTCAGCGGTAAATGGCTCTCTCTAGTGGCACAAAGTTCAGTAATCTTCAGCACCACACAGTCATTTCTGTGGCACAGCAACATACAGATACTTTGCAGATGGAGATTATTGTACTTTGGTTGTAAACTGGGTTGTTTTGACAAGACACTTATGGGGCCATTTTTACATGCACTTATTCTTTGGTACATTTCTAGCCATTTTTCCACATCTCAAGCATGCAGTGTGTTGCACAGAGTCTACATCATACACCATTGTTTATGTAATAGAATGAATAAAACAATGCACTTTTCATACTTGGTGAAAGCAGTCTACTGCTATTATGGGAATTCTCATCAGCAAGTCAGTTGAATTTACAGTATGGATAGTTGTGTCACTGCCAATGTAGTACTCGGAGTGCTGCACTGTCAGAGGGTGCTGTTTCCAGATGAGATATTAAGTCAAGGGCCTAATCTGTTCTCAATTGGGTTATCCCACAACAATTTCAAAGATAAGCAGGGTAGATTCCCTGGTATCCTGACTAATATTTATTTCTCAACTAACATCAGTGAAACAAATGATCTGATCATTAACATGTTGCTGTTTGTTGGGCCTTCTGTGCATATTATTTACCACATTTTCTCCATTACAACTGTGACCACATTTTAAAAGTCCTCCTTATCTGAGTTCAACAACTTCAAAACCTGAACTCTCTCCTCCACTCCATTTCCATTTATTTTATTTCATTTCTTCTTTTTATCTTATTAATCCATTTTTATTACTTTATGTTCATGTTTTTATTTCTTCCATCGTTTCATTTGTCCACTTTTAAAATCTCACTTTCCATCTTGTATCAACAACCCACCCTCTTCCCCCACCCCACTAGGACTCATTTGCCACAATCTTCAGGTTGTCCTTTGACACTCTGCACCTTTGTTCTGCCATTTACACATTCCGAGCTCTTAATGGTCGCTATTAGCATAATTCTCAGCAGTTAATACCACCATTTACATTCCCCTTGCCTTTCTGTTGATGCCAACCCTATCAATTACAACCCCCCCCCCCCCTTCCAGTGTGAATCTTGTCCTATTTTCCTTGTCTTCAGCTCTGAGGGTCACCCAGACTCTAAATATTGGCTCTATTTTTCCCTCAATGTGGAGATGCCGGCGTTGGATTGGGGTAAGCACAGTAAGAAGTCTCACAATATCAGGTTAAAGTCCGACAGCACAAGCTTTCGGAGTCTCACTCCTTCATCAGGTGATGAAGTTAATGAGATTTTGCATAACCTCCTTACTTGTAATCAGGTGATGAAGGAGTGAGACTCCGAAAGCTTGTGCTGCCAAGTAAACCTGTTGGACTTTAACCTGGTGTTGTGAGACTTCTTACTCTATTTTTCCTCCACAGATGCTCAGACCTGTTGATATTTTCCAGCAATTTTGGTTTTTGTTTCAGATTCCAGCATCTGCAGTATTTTGCTTTCATCTATATAAATGTAAGTTTTTATACCTTTTTTAAAATTCTGTTTAAAAAGGAATAATGTAATTTATGCTATGCTTAGTGCCATGAGCACACACTCGATATCTCTCTCCAGCAGCACCAACTCACTATCTTCCCTGCTAATGTCACAACACCAGGTTAAAGTCCAGAAATGCAGTCCATTACACACAGGAGTGTTCCTGTCTGGCCCTACAACAATCAGGAAAGACCATTTAAATTACATTAGCAGAGAAGCTATGCTGTGGAGTTGCCGGCGTTGGACTGGGGTAGGCACAGTAAGTAGTCTCACAACACCAGGTTAAAGTCCAACAGGTTTATTTGGTAGCATGAGCTTTCGGAGTGCTGCCCCTTTATCAGGTGAGTGAAGAGTTCAGTTCACAAACAGGGCAGATATAGACACAAACTCAATTACAAGATAATGGTTGGAATGTGAGTCTTAACAGGTAATCAAGTCTTTACAGGTGCAGACCATGTGAGTGGAGAGAGAGTTAAGCACAGGTTAAAGAGGTGTGAATTGTCTCCACCAGGACAGTTAGTGAGATTTTACAAGCCCAGGCAAGTCGTGGGGGTTACAGATATCGTTTGACATGAACCCAAGATCCCGGTTGAGGCCGTCCTCATGTGTGCAGAACTTGGCTATCAGTTTCTGCTCAGCGATTCTGCGTTGTCATGTGTCGTGAAGGCCGCCTTGGAGAACACACCCGAAGATCAGAGGCTGAATGCCCTTGACTGCTGAAGTGTTCCCCGACAGGAAGGGAACACTCCTGCCTGGTGATTGTTGAGCAGTGTCCATTCATCCGTTGTCGTAGCGTCTGCATGGTCTCGCCAATGTACTATGCCTGATGAAGGGGCAACGCTCCAAAAGCTTATGCTACCAAGTAAACCTGTTGGACTTTAACCTGGTGTTGTGAGACTACTTACTGTGCCGACCCCAGTCCAACGCCAGCAACTCCACATCATGGCTTCCCTGCTAATGTAATTTAAATGGTTTTCCTGATTGTTGTAGGGACAGACAGGAACACTCCCGTGTGTAATAGACTGCATTTCTGGCTTGAGGGATATACTGCTGAAGTGGAAGAATGTTTATTGGGCGACATGATCCAAGGATTTATTTTCTGACATTTGGAGCAACAAAAACATAGGACTGTGCGAGACCCAAGATTTCTTGCTTCCTACAAAAGATGATAAAGGAAGGCTTTGAAGTTTTTCTTTAATAGCCATATCCTGAAATTTCCTCACTTCTTTTTCCCTTAATGGCACCATTCAGGAGTTGATTATGTAGTTTCATCCTATTTACATGACACTTAGAGTCACAGCACAGCCCTCAGTAATGTAACGCTACCTCTGTCCAATACCAGGCAATATTCAAGCAGGTGAACTAACTAATTAATGCACTGTGATCTTTCTTCCTAGGTTATGATGAAGATGTGAATTACAGAATTGTTACAGTGCAGAAGGAGGCCATTTGGTCCATTGTGTATGCACCAGCTCTCCTAATGAGCAATTCACTTAGTGCCATTCTCCCACCTTCTCTCCATAACCCAGCAGGTTATTCCTCTTCAAATAACTGTCCAATTCCCTTTTGAAAGCCTTGATTGAACCTGACTCAACCACACATTCAGGCAGTGCACCCCAGACCTTAATCACAGAGTGAAAATCTTCTCTCATATCACTTTTGCTTTAAATTTACTTTAAATCTGTGCCCCTCTGTTCTCAATCCTTTAGTGAGTAGGAACAGTTTCTCCCTATCGACTGTTCAGACCCTTCCTGATTTTGAACATCTCCTCTTAGCTTTCTCATCTCCAAGGAAAACAGTTCTAACTTCTCCAATCTTTCTTTATGACTGATGTTTCTCATCCTTAGAAACATTCTTTTCAACATTCTCTCCAATGCTTTCGAATCCTTCCTAAAGTGTGACATTCAGAACTGGACACAATATACTCCAGTTGAGGCCGAAACAGTGTCCCATACAAGTTCAACATAACCTCCTTGCCCTTATAATCTGTGTTCCTATTAAAAGCACCTAGGATATTGTATGCTTTAGCTGCTCTCTCAATCTGTCCTGCCACCTTCAATGACTCATGCTTATATACACTCAGGGTCTTCAGCTTTAGAAATTACAGCTAGTCAACCAGTTATTATTCTGAAAACAAACAGAAAATGTTGGGAATACTCAGTCAGGCAGAATCAATGGATAGAAAAACAGTTGATGTTTCAGGTTGCTGACGTTTCATCTATTCTACTAAAAATTCCTGTTAGGGACCTTAGCGGATGAGTGCTTAATTTTCTTTTTCTTTTTAAAAAAGGAAAACATATATTTATAAAGCACCTTTCACAAATTCAATACACCTTAAAGCACTTTTCAGCCAATTGAGTACTTTTAAAATGTAGTCACTATTGTGATGTAGAAAACGTAGCAGCCAACTTAATTTGTCCCATAAACAACACTGTGATAATGACCAGATAATCTATATTACTGATGTTGGTTGAGGGATAAATATCGGCCAAAAGAGCTCCTCTTTGAAATAGGATCTTTTCCAAACTGAGAAGGCAGATGAAGCTTGATGTTAATAGAAACATACAAAGTAGGAGCAAGCTTAGGTCATTCAGACCTTCGGGCCTGCTCTGCTATTCAATATGATCATGGATGATCTTTTATCTCAATGCCATACTCCTGTGCTCTCCCCATACCCCTTGACGCCTTTAGAGTCTAGAAATCTATTTATTTCCTTCTTAAATATATTCAGTGAGTTGGCCTCCACAGCTTTTTGTGGTAGAGAATTACGCATATTCATCACCCACTGAGTGAAGAGATTTTGCCTCATCTCAGTCCTAAATGACCTACCCATGTCTTGAGGCTGTGTTCTAAACTCTCTAGCCAGAGGAAACAACATCCATGCATCCAGTCTGTCCAGTCCTGTCAGAATTTAAAACATTTCAATGAAATCCCCCCTCATTCTTCAAAGCTCCAGTGATTAAAGGTCTAAATCAACCAAATCTCTCCTCGTATGACAATCCTGCCATCCCAGGAATCATTCTGGTGAACCTTCACTGCATTCCCTCAATGGCAAGTATTCTTAGATGAGGAGACCAAAACTGCACAAAATACTCCATTTGTGGTCTCACCAAGGCCCTGTACAGCTGCAGGAAGACATCTTTGCTCCTGTACTTGGGTCCCCCTGCAATGAAGGCCAACATTTGCCTTCTTAACTGCTTGTTAATCTGTATGCTTTTAGTGATTAGTGTACAAGGACACCCAGTTCCCTTTGTACATCAATATTTCCCAATCTATCACCATTTAAGTAATACGCTACCATTCTGTTTTTCCTACTGAAATGGATAACTTCACACTTATCTACATTATCCTGACATCTGCCATGTATTTTCATATTCACTCAACTTGTTTAAATCACCTTGAAGCTTCTTAGCATTCGCCTCACCACTAAAATTCTGTCTCATCCAAAACACAGCACCTCTAACTTTGCAGCATATCCTCAACTTGTAGTGTCAGACTACATTTTGTGTTCAAGTCCTCAACCAAAAACCTCCTGATTAAGAGGAAAGAGTCCTGCCACAGTTGGTACCACACAGTGGGATGGGAGAGTTAAAATATGCATTTATTTGTACATGGTATACCTTATTGCTATCATAGTCATAGAATCCCTACAGTGCAGAAGGAGGCCATTCAGCCCATTGAGAATGCACCGACTCTCTGTCAGAGTCTTACCCAAGCCCACCCCACTGCCCTATCCCCATAACTCCAAGTATTTACCATGGCTAATCCCCTAACCTACACATCTTAAGACACTAAGGGGCAATTTAGCATAGCCAGTCACCTAACCTGAACATAATTGGACTATGGGAGGAAGCTGGAGCACCCTGAGGAAATCCACGCAGATATGGGGAAAACGTGCAAACTCCACACAGTCACCCAAGGCCGAAATGGAACTCAGGTCCCTGGTGCTGTGAGGGAGCAATGCTAACTCATTTTAGATCTGTAAACAATACATACAGATTTAATTTTGTTTCTTTCTGTGTGACAGGAAGGAGGGAAGATATTGTCATAAAGGCACACAAAATGATACAATAAAACACACCAGAATGAACAATGTCCTGATGAGCCTGTTGATTTTCTTGTTTTCAACTGTCGCTGAAGCCTGATGGAAGTATGGAATGCTCCCCTCACAAGGAGCTGAGCAATGTGTTTGAGTGTTATGAAGAATAAAACAAATAGCACCAATATGGCAAAATGACACAGTGCCAATCTCGGAATCATAGAATCCCTACAGTGCAGAAAGAGGCCATTTGGCCCATCGAGCCTGCACCGACAACAATCCCACCAGGCCCTATCCTCTTATTCCCATGTATTTGCCCTGCTAATCCCCCTGACACTAAGGGGCAATTTAGCATGGCCAATCAACCTAACCCGCACATTTTTGGAGTGTGGGAGGAAATCAGAGCATCTGGACGAAACTCACGCAGACAGAGGGAGAACGTACAAACTCCATACAGAGTCACCCAAGGCCGGAATTGAACCTGGGTCCCTGGCACTATGAGGCAGCAGTGCTAACCACTGTACCACCATGCCAGAATGCAGTTCTGTTGTTCATACAAACTGCAGTGTACTTGAATGACAGTTAATGTTCTATCAACATTGTACACTGAATAAAATATTTTCTACACCTTTCATTCTTAGCCTGAGTACTCATTCAGTACCTGTTGTTGCACTGTATAGATGAAATGCAGCAATAATCCACTTGATTGTAATTATTCTAAAGCATACACTTAGTATAAAAAATGATTTGTATTTACGTAACTTTCAAGATGTTCTGGAAGTGGGGCTGGACATATGTAATGCTGTAACTATCAGAAACTCCAAGGTGAAAGTATTTTTCATCATTATATTTTATATGCACGTTTGCTTACAACTCATTTGCACAATATGTACTGACAGTTTGTATGAACAAAGCCAATCAGTAGCTCTCAAATACTTTCAAAATCAGACATATAAATCTAAAACTCTCAGCCCCTCATTTCCCTCTATCCAAGGATAGTAAGTAGTCTCTCAACACCAGGTTAAAATCCAACAGGTTTATTTGGTAGCACGAGTGGGGGTTGCAGATGGTGTGACATGGGCCCAGGATCCCGGTTGAGGCCATCTTCATGTGTGCGGAGCTTGGCTATCGGTTTCTGTATTGTCGTGTGTCATGGGGGCCACCTTGGAGAGTGCACCAAGGATCGAAGGCTGAATGCCCGTGACTACTGGGGTGTTCCCCGACAGGAAGGGAACACACCTGCCTGGTGATTGTCGAGCGGTGTCCATTCATTCGTTGTCGTGGCACCTGCATGGTCTCGCCAACGTACAATGTCTCGGGACATCCTTTCCTTCACTCGCATTCCAACCATTATCTTGTAATTGAGTTTGTGTCTATATATGGCCTGTTTGTGAACCGAACTCTTCACTCACCTGGTGAAGGGGCAACACTCCGAAAGCTCGTGCTACCAAATAAACCTGTTAGACTTTAACCTGGTGTTGTGAGACTACTCACTGTGCCTACCCCAGTCCAATGCTGGCAACTCCACATCATGGTATCCAAGAATAATGAGACTGGCAAATCAATTCAACAAGGCAATAAGTTCCAATAGCCAGAGGCCAATGTTACATGACTCCCACCTCTCCACCATCTTTGCCTAAGGATGTGCATCCATCTTGTGGATTCCAAAGACTGTTAAATGTCTCAGCCATTAGGAATTGAAAGGAAAGTGTGGGGCCATCTTAGGAGACTTCTCCTGGCTAGCCTGGGTTAGTAAATGCAGATGGCTTTTATATAACTCTCTTTAAAGTTGGATTGTACAGTCTACAAGGAGTCATTAATGGCTCCCAGAGATAGTGAGGTACAAGTTTTCCTAAAACTGCCAAGTAGCCTCTTTTACAAAAAAATGCTGGAAAATCCCAGCAGGTCTGACATCATCTGTGAAAAGAGAATAGAGCCAACTTTTCAAGTCAGGATGATCCTTTGTCAGAGCTTACCACAGATGCTGTCAGATCTGCTGAGATTTTCCAGCATTTTCTGTTTCAGATTCCAGCATCCGTAGCATTTTGCTTTGATATAAGTAGCTTCTTTTGTTTGGGGATAGGTTCAGCCATTTTAAAAGTCTTTATTCGGTTTTAAAATGTTACAAATATAAATAGCAATATGCATATTATAAAAAACATAGTGTGAGGTCTCAGTTCCTCATACTATGCCTCTTTGCGCCAACTACATTCAACACTCCTTCCTTAGTCTGTATGTGTAGAACATACAGAACATCTATACGTCCATAGCTCAAATGCATTCAGCTTACCAATAGTCTCTGCTTGTTGTCCATGTTTCTGAGACAATATAATAAGCTGACAACTACTCTTTGGACAGCATCTTCCAAACCCACAATCTCTACCACGTAGGACAAGGGCAACAGGCACATGGGAGCACCACCTCCATCTGCAAGCTTCTCACCAAGTCATACACCACCCTGACGTGGAAATATATCACTGTTCCTTCATTTTTCACAAGTTCAAAATCCTTGGATTCCCTCCCCAACAGCATTGTGGGTATATCTGCATCAAATGTCCTGGATTTATCCTGGTTGAAAATAAAAACTGGCTTCTACTTAACGAATTTATCCCGGGTTAAAGTAAAACCTGGTTTCCATTTCATTAATTTGCCCGGGTTAAAATAAAAGCTGGTTTCTACTGAATGAATTTGCCCTGGTAAAATAAAAATACTGGATGAATGTGTCCTGGTTTAACATAAAAACTATTTCTCACTGAACTTACAGCGATTTAAAAATGAAAAGTAACGTTCCCTCAACATAGTCAGGTGTTTGGGGTTCCCAGTCTTGCCTCCTTAAAAAAATAAAAGTTAACTTTTATAAAAAGAAAGCCAGCTGAGGTGTGCAATGGCCAGCTGCCATTGTCTGTGCCATCAATGGTGTTATTGTGACACATGTTACCTGTCCTGCCGTCATTCCCCGGTGTGAGCCCGTTTCCTTTTGCCCCTAACAAAGATGGCGATTGCCTCGCCTCAGGTTTGCTGATGCGCATGCGGGCGCTCGATTGTGGGTTTTGCGTCTCGGATCGTTCTGGCAATGACGGCACGACATGAAGGCGAAGCGGTGAGATAAACAGAGAGCGACAATCATAAGTGTGTGTATCGGCGAGCGGGCGAGGATTCTTTTTTTTGCGGGGGGGCTGCGGAAACGCAGCGGCTTGGGTCCGGGGCTGGCTGTTGGAAGTGACAGTTGGCGGTTGAACCCCTCGCGCTGGGTTCCGGGGCTGCGCGCGAGGGTTGGCGGCGGTGGCTGTTGCTCGCGCCGCTGCAGCCACTTGTCCCTCACAGTGTGTGTGCAGCAATGCACCGTCTGCAACCACCGTGCAGCATCACTATTATCAACTAGCAACGACCCTGAGACACTGGTATTATCCTTATCGCACTTGCAGTGGCCCGGTCAGTGCAACAGCTGCTTTCAATCGGTTTTCTATGCACGTAAGAATTCCCTTCCTGCTTTTATTTTGGCCCATCTAATGTGTGCAGAACGCGCTGACCTCCGCAAGTCCCGCTGCTGGCACTTTGCCGTTTGACATGACAAGTTGTATTTTCCCGAATGTGCAATGGCTGATTGTGTGTGTGGTTTTTACGGTCAACTGGATTTTGTTTTTTGCATCTGCTACGACATAGGAAAAGATTGAACAGGCGGAGAAACGTCTAAAGATTTCTAGAATGGTCTGGACGTTTCTAGAACAGGGCGTTCACGGCAATGGTGTAACCCGCCCCTTTGCAAAAGGGGTTTAACATGCTTTCGCGTTCGGTCTTTTTATGTTTTATTTCTCTTAAATCGTCGAACCGGACTTAACCAATTTCTCATGATGCTTTGATCCAGGAAGGGCACCTTGTTGGTCAGTGTGTCGGTGTAAGGTAACTTGTGTTGAAATTATTGCGCACATTGCAGCCCAGAACGCAAGCGGCTTATGTCCTGCGCACAGTTTTAACGTTTAAAGGAACAGTAGGCAAATTTGAAGTGCTAAACCTCAAATCAGTATAAGCTACTTGTGACAGAATAAATAGACCACCCTTTAGAGCCGAGATGAGGAGGAATTTCTTCAGAGGGTGGTGAATCTATAGAATTCATTACCACAGAGGGCTGAGGAGGCCTAGTCACTGAGTGTATTTAAGACAGAGAGATATGTTCTTGATTGGTAAGGGATCAGAGTTTACCGGGAAAAGGCAGGGGATCGGAGTTGAGAAAGTTATCAGCCATGATTGAATGGCGGGGCAGACTCGATGTGCCGAATGGCCTAATTTTTCTCCTATACCTTATGGTCTTATGGACAGCACAGAAATCAGATCAGAAGTAAAGTTTGTTTATTCGTCACAAGTAAGGCTTACATTAACACTGCAATGAAGTTACTGTGAAATTCCCCTAGTCGACACACTACAGTGCCCGTTCGGCTCAATGCGCCTAACTAGCATGTCTTTCAGACTTTGAGGAAACCGGAGCACCTGGAGGAAACCCACGCAGATGGGAAGAATGTGCAAACTCCACACAGTGACCCAAGCCGGGAATCGAACCTGGGTCCCTGGTGCTGTGAGGCAGCAGTGCCAAGCATTGTGCCACTGTGCTGTCAAGTGTGCACCTGGGGATGTTTCTCACCGCCCCCCCCCCCCCGGTCGACTAGTTTTGCTCCCAATGCTCTTTAATGTTTATACTTTTCAATAAATGTTTGATTCACTAGAAGTATTTCAGGACTCTTCATTGATTTGTGGCAAGGATTAGAAACAGGACTAGACGACTCAACCCCTCAAGTCTGTTCCACCATTCAATGAGATCCTGGTTGTCCTGCAAACTGGCCTTTGCCCTAATCTATCAATCTTATATTTTAAAATTAACAATTGATCTAGCATCAGCTGTTGTTTGTGGAAGAGTGTTCTAAATTTCTATCACCCTTTGTGTAGAAGTTTTCACTGCTGAAAGATCTGGTTGTAATTTTTAGAGTAAGCTCCCAATGGAGTTTGTTTCTATTGCCCCTCAATATCTTGAAAGCTTAGATCAGATCATCCCCTAACTTTTGAAATTCCAGAAAAGGCAGATTTGTATACTGTCTCTTTGTAATTTAAACCTTGAAGTTCAGGTATCATTCTAAATCGATGTTGTAGTCCCTCCAATGTCAATTTATCATACCTAAAATATGGTGTCCACTGTACCCCAGTGATGGTCTAACTAGCCCATTGTACACCAGAAGTATGACTTATACCAATTAGTAAAAAGCCCAGCATTCCATTAACGTTTTTGATGTTTCTGCCCTTGTGTGTGACATTTTAATGATCTGTGCACTTGGAGCCCCAAGTCTCTTTGGAACTCCACTGCTAGTTTTTCACCATTTCCTTTATGGGTCCAAAGTGGATGACCTTGCATTTGCCCACATTATACAAAAGTATGAAAAGTGAATTTCATTCTCATAATCTACCAATATCATTCTAATTTTATTCTGCCTATCTTTGTTTCATCAGCAAATTTGAATACTTGGTTTACTATTCCATCATCTAAGTAGTTAATAAAAATGGTGAATAGTTAATGTTCCAACATAGATTTTTTTTTTGTGGGCTTCATCTGGCTTCATCGTACCAATTAGAGTATCTGTTATATTCCTACCTTGTCCCTCCTGCCTCTCAACCAGTTTCCTAACCAGGCTAATAATGTGCCTTTGATTCCATGAATTTCAGCATAAGCTGACAATCCGTTATGAGAGTATCAAATTATTTCTGGGAGTCCATATAAGTGACACTGATAAACATTCCCTGTTCACTACTTCAGTCATCTCTCTTCAAAAAATTTTTTAACAGAGTTGTCAGGTATGACCTACCATTTACAAATTCCTGCTGGCTCTCGATGATCAGTTGAAAAACAAAATGGTTCCTGAATTGAGCGAACTTTAGAAATTATAATTTATACACAGATGCAGTGGGCCAAGTGACCACTTTCTGTGCCATTAAGTTTTTTTTATATGTTGAAAATTTTCTTTTATTTTACATAGGAAACAAACATAGATACAGATCCACACACTGCTCGCGTTTACATTCCAACGCGACTGGGCATAGGGCTCCCATGGCCAGGGGACAAGCCCCTGGTACCCCCGGCACCCACCCCGCCCAAGTCCCGTCTGATTGCATTGGTAATGATGGTAATAATATAAAAACAAAAAGGCAGAGGAACATTGCTGGAGAACCAACTGAGCGCCCAAACAGCCCAGGCTATAAACTAGCGAGCAGAGAAAAAATAAGAGAGACAACGAAGGAGAGAGAAGAAAGGGAGTGAGAGAAAAAAGTTCTCGTGTTGGTCCCCATACCTCGGCAGGGTGGGCGGGTGTAGGTCCAGGCAGCTGAGGAAGTGTTAGGTTTGTTAGAGAATATAAAGACTGACAAATCCCCAGGGCCTGATGGAACCTATCCAAGGCTGCTCAGGGAGACGAGAGATGAAATCGCTGGGCCTCTGACACAAATCTTTGTCTCGTCACTGGACGCAGGTGAGGTCCCAGAGGATTGGAGGATAGCTAATGTGGTCCCGTTATTTAAGAAGTGTAGGAAGGATAACCCGGGTAATTATAGGCCGGTGAGCTTGATGTCCGTGGTGGGGAAGTTGTTGGAGAAGATTCTTAGAGATTGGATGTATGTGCATTTAGAAAGGAATAAACTCATTAACGATAGTCAGCATGGTTTTGTGAGAGGGAGGTCATGCCTCACTAACCTGGTGGAGTTTTTTGAAGAAGTGACCAGAATGGTTGACGAGGGAAGGGCCATGGATATCGTCTATATGGACTTTAGCAAAGCGTTTGACAAAGTCCCTCATGGTAGGCTGGTGAAAAAGGTTGGATCTCATGGGATAAAGGGGGAGGTAGCTAGATGGGTGGAGAACTGGCTTGGTCACAGAAGACAGAGGGTGGTAGTGGAAGGGTCTTTTTCCGGCTAGAGGCCTGTGACTAGTGGTGTTCCGCAGGGCTCTGTGTTGGGACCTCTGCTGTTTGTGATTTATATAAACGATCTGGAAGAAGGTGTAACTGGGGTGATCAGTAAGTTTGCGGACGACACAAAATTGGCAGGACTTGCAGATAGTGAGGAGCATTCTCAGAAGCTACAGAAGGATATAGATAGGCTGGAAATTTGGGCAAAGAAATGGCAGATGGAGTTCAATCTTGATAAATGCGAAGTGATGTATTTTGGGAGAAATAATGTAGGGAGGAGCTATACGATAAATGGCAGAACCATAAAGGGTGTAGATACGCAGAGGGACCTGGGTGTGCAAGTCCACAGATCCTTGAAGGTGACGTCACAGGTGGAGAAGGTGGTGAAGAAGGCATATGGCATGCTTGCCTTTATAGGACGGGGCATAGAGTATAAAAGTTGGGGTCTGATGTTGCAGATGTATAGAACGTTGGCTCGACCCCATTTGGAATACTGCGTCCAGTTCTGGTCGCCACACTACCAGAAGGATGTGGAGGCTTTGGAGAGAGTACAGAGGAGGTTTACCAGGATGTTGCCTGGTATGGAGGGGCTTAGTTATGAGGAGAGATTGGGTAAACTGGGGTTGTTCTCCCTGGAAAGACGGAGGATATGGGAAGACTTAATAGAGGTGTATAAAATTATGAAAGGCATAGATAGGGTGAACGGTGGGAAGCTTTTCCCCAGGTCGGTGGTGACGTTCACGAGGGGTCATAGGTTCAAGGTGAAGGGGGGGAGGTTTAACACAGATATCAGAAGGACATATTTTACACAGAGGGTAGTGGGGGCCTGGAATGCGCTGCCAGGCAAGGTGGTGGAGGCGGACACACTGGGAATGTTTAAGACTTATCTAGACAGCTATATGAACAGAGTGGGAATGGAGGGATACAAAAGAATGGTCTAGTTTGGACCAGGGAGTGGCACGGGCTTGGAGGGCCGAAGGGCCTGTTCCTGTGCTGTATTGTCCTTTGTTTGTTTTGTTTGTACTCGGGTAAAGGGCCAGGGCGCATCCACCAATCGGAGGGTGGGGGGGGAGGTAGGGGGGGCTCTGTGGGAGCACCCAGGATCCTGGGGCCATCGGGTATCCAACTGCAGCATCCCAACATGCGCTATAAATGGTTGTCATGATGTGGAGATGCCGGCGTTGGACTGGGGTAAACAGCTTGTGTGGCTTTTGCTACCAAATAAACCTGTTGGACTTTAACCTGGTGTTGTTAAACTTCTTACTATAAATGGTTGCCAGGTCTTATAGAACCTAGCAATGGACCCATGTAGCGTGCACCTCATCTTCTCCAGCTGAATGGTATCTACCACCTCCTTCATCTACTGTGAGTGCTACAAAATCTGCTTGGAATTTCGGCAGCGGCAGATTTAAAGGCACGACTCCAAACAGAGCAGCTTGGGGGATGCACATATGTCCCGATCTAGCATTGCCGCAGTCGTCTTGAATATCGATGTCCAGTAGTTATACAATGAGGGGCAAGCCCAGAACATATGTAAGAGTGTGGCGGGAGCTTGCTGGCACCGTTCACAAATGGGGCTTGTGCCTGGGTACATCCTAGAAAGTCTAACCCTAGTTAGATATGCTTTGTGAAGGAGTTTACATTGTATCACACCCAGCTTGGCACATATTGAGGAGTGCACTCAATGCAGCACCATGTCCCAATCCTTCTCCGAGAATTCCTCCCCCAGATCTCGTTCCTAAAAAGATTTAACCACTGATGGAGATTTATATTGGGACAGAATTTGAGAATAAAGAACAGAAATGATACCACGCATAGTAATAGAAGCTCTAAGAAGATGTCAATGGAGGCACAAGGTGGGAGCGTCGGAAATTGAGGGTCGGCCCTACGCACAAAGTCTCGAATTTGCAAATATCTGAAAAACTGCGTTGCAGGTAAAGCAAACTTATCCACCGCCTGCTGGAATGTCGCAAACACGCGCCACATACAAGTCCCAGAATGTTCTGATCCCGTGCTTGACCCATGTGTTGAAGGCACCATCCAAAACAGGTGGAGGAAAAAAATGGTTAGCCGATGCTGGGGAGGCCAGCGACCAGGTCTGAAACCCAAAATGGCATCTAAATTGTGTCCAAATTCTCAGAGTTGATTTGACAAGTGCACTCCTAGTGGGAGGAGGGAAAATTTACCGGGGAACATATCAAGGCAGCCAAAGAAGATGGAGCACAGGAGAAGGATTCTAACTGCAGCCAACAAGGAACCTCCTATTGCCCCTCTCTCTGCAGCCAACACACTACTGGTCTCATATTGGCTGCCCAATAATAAAATAGAAAATTGGGCAATCCCATACCCACTCCCGTTTAGGGCTTTGCAAGACTGTCCTCCGCATTCTTGGGTTTTTCCTATTCCAGTCAAGCTTGTAATGAGCCGATCAAGTCTGTGAAAAAAGGATTTGGGGATGAACACCGGGATGCACTGAATGAGATATAAAAACTTAGGTAGTATGTTCATCTTCACCGCATTGATACGGCCTGCTAATGATAAGGGGAGGATGGACCAACGTTTGAGGTCCTGTTCCATCTGCCCCTTGAGTGGAGCAAAGTTAGCTCCAAAGAGCCCACTAAATTTGCTAGTCACTTGCACTCCCAAGTAAGTAAACTGCCAGTGACAATCTTGAAAGGCAGGGTGTGGAGCAGGAGGCTACGAGCTGCTGCATTCAAAGGAAGGAGCTCACTCTCATTCAAGTTAATTGTGCCCCAAAATACGACCAAACCTCTCTAATATAGATAAGACTTCGGGAATCGAGTTGGATGGGTCGCCGACATACAATAGTAGGTCGTCCGCATACAGTGATACTCTCCGCTCAACTCCCTCCCAACCAATTCCCACCACTCATTTGCTGTTACGAAAAGCCACAGCAAGAGATTCAATAGCAATGGCAAATAACGGGGAAGAGGGGGCATCCTTGCCTAGTGCTCCGAGACATAAGGAAAAAAGCTGAATGCGCGTCATTTATCCAGAACGAGGCTAGAGGGGCGGAGTACAGTATTTTGATCCAGGAGATGAGCTTTGGACTGAATCCGAACCTCCCGAAAGCATAAAATAAATAATTTCATTCCACCTGATCAAACGCTTTTTCAGCGTCCAGCGGGATTAAAATCTCTGGTAGCTTGGAGGTGGCAGGCACATACATAAACAGCTGCCAAATATTCGAGTACATATGTCTGTTTTTAATGAAACCAGTCTGGTCAGGCGAGATGATAGAGGGCAGAATGTCCTCCAAGCGAATGGCCAGAATCTTAGAAATCATTTTGGGATCCACATTCAGCAATGACATCGGTCTATAAGAGCTGCAGATTTGCGGTTCCTTATTCTTTTTAAGGATAAGCGAAATTGTCACCTACCTCAAAGTCTGCGGGAGAGAGCGGTTCTCATATGATTCATTGGTCATGTGCAGTAGCAGGGGAGCCAACCTATCCATAAATTTTTTGTAGAATTCGATTTGACCAATCTATTAGAGTTTTTCGAGGAGGTTACCAGGAAAGTGGATGAAGGGAAGGCGGTGGATGTTGTCTACCTTTGACAAGATCCCTCGTGGGAGGTTAGTTAGGAAGGTTCAGTCGCTAGGTATACATGGGGAGGTAGTAAATTGGATTAGACACTGGCTCAATGGAAGAAGCCAGAGAGTGGTTGTGGAGGATTGCTTCTCTGGGTGGAGGCCTGTGACTAGTGGTGTGCCACAGGGATCAGTGTTGGGTCCATTGTTGTTTGTCATCTATATCTATATCAATGATCTGGATGATAATGTGGTAAATTGGATCAGCAAGTTTGCTGATGATACAAAGATTGGAGGTGTAGTGGACAGTGAGGAAGGTTTTCAAAGCTTGCAGAGGGATTTGGACCAACTAGAAAAATGGGCTGAAAAATGGCAAATGGAATTTAACACAGACAAGTGTGAGATATTGCACTTTGGAAGGACAAACCGAAGAAGAACGTACAGGGTAAATGGTAGGACTCTGAAGAGTGCAGTTGAACAGAGGGATCTGGGAATACAGGTACAGAATTCCCTAAAAGTGACGTCACAGGTGGATAGGGTCGTAAAGAGTGCCTTTGGTACATTGGCCTTTATAAATCGGAGTATCGAGTATAAAAGTTGGAGTGTTATGGTAAGGTTATATAAGGCATTGGTGAGGCCGAATTTGGAGTATTGTGTACAGTTTTGGTCACCTAGTTACAGGAAGGATGTAAATAAGGTTGAAAGAGTGCAGAGAAGGTTCACAAGGATGTTGCCGGGACTTGAGAAGCTGAGTTACAGAGAGAGATTGAATAGGTTGGGACTTTATTCCCTGGAGCGTAGAAGATTGAGGGGAGATTTGATAGAGGTGTATAAGATTTTGATGGGTATAGATAGAGTGAATGCAAGCAGGCTTTTTCCACTGAGGCTAGGGGAGAAAAAAACCAGAGGGCATGGGTTAAGGGTGAAAGGAGAAAAGTTTAAAGGGAATATTAGGGGGGGCTTCTTCACACAGAGAGTGGTGGTAGTGTGGAATGAGCTGCCGGATAAAGTGGTAAATGCGGGGTCACTTTTAACATTTAAGAAAAACTTGGAGGGGTTCATGGATGAGAGGGGTGTGGAGGGATATGGTCCAAGTGCAGGTCAGTGGGACTAGGCAAAAAATGGTTCGCTACAGACAAGAAGGGCCAAAAGGCCTGTTTCTGAGCTGTAATTTTCTATGGTTCTATGGGAGTACCCATCTGGCCCCGGACATTTCCCACTCAGCATAGTTCTGGCTGCCCTAACAATTTCTTCAACGGCGATTGGTTTCTCCAGTGCTGCGGCCTCTCCCCTGTCCACCACGGTGAAATTCAGTGCCCCAAAGAACTCCTGAAAGTCCGCCTCATTGGCGGTAGACTCTGAACTATTGAGGGTTGAGTAAAAGTTCCTAAACAGCTCATTTATTTGCTGTGGATCAGTCGAGACCCCATTCAGAGTTTGCACTTGTGGTATTAGACTTTTGGCAGAGAATTGGCGCAGCTGATGAGCTAGTAGCTTATTTGCCTTGTCCCCATGCTCATAGTGTGTATACTTAGATTTGCTGGGGACAGGCATCAACTTGGGCAATACGCCCCAGCAATTCTGATAACCTCCTACCTCTCTGCTTCGCCTCGTGTGCTGAATAAGATATGGTCTGGCCCCTTAAATACGCCTTCAATGTCTCCCATAAGGTAGCTACTGAGACTCCCGGAACATCATTAAACTCTAAGAAATCATCGATCTGGGTTACCAGAAATCTAACATTCATCAGAGAGCAGACAAGTATTAAATTGCCACGGCGTACAGGGGCCCACCCTCCTCCCCACTACCAAGTCCATTGTCAAGGGAGCATGGTCCGAAATGATAGTGGTTTTGTAGGAGCATGAGTGCACAGCCGGGAGCAACTTATTATTTACCTAAAAGTAATTATACGTGAATATGTTTGGTGGACCCGTGAAAAAAAAGAATATTCCCACTAGTGGGGTTAAGAAACCTCCATGGGTTCGACACCGCGTATTCCGTGAGAAATTATTTAATAATTTCTGCCGACTTGGAAGATACAGTGGTCCTGGGGGAGGAGCGGTCCAGGGCAGGATTCAACCAACAGTTGAAATCTCTGCCCAGTATTAACCGATGTGAATTCCCAGTTTGGGGCATACACATTGGCTAACACCAGGGGCTTCCCATATAGTTTACCCGTGACAATGACGTATCGGCATTTGAGTCAGAAATGACATCGGTTACTACCAAGGGTAAGGACTGGTGGCTGCGGATTGCTGTCCTCCGCGCCTTGGTGTGTAAAGTTGAGTGAAAGCACCCCCCCCCCCCCCCCCCCCCTCTACGGAGTCTAAAATAGTCCACTGGCTTGAGTGGGTCTCTTGGAGGAATGCAATTTGGGTACCCAGTTGTCAGAGGTGTTGAGATACCTTACCATGCTTAACTGGATGATTTAATCTCTGACATTCTAGCTAGTGAACTTGATCACTCCGAGGTGGAGAGTAAGGACCTCCCATATTCCTAACGGTAGCCTGGTATCCCTCCTCACTGGGGAGTCTTCTCTCTTCTCTTCCCTCCCCGCCCCCCCCCCCACCACTGACATCAGCAGACGCCCCTCCCCCTGGCCGCGGGGAACCAATTACAAGAAAGAGAGGAATGGGCTTGAAAGGGGCCAAACCATACCCACAGAGAAAAGAGAATATAGCAAAAACACAAAAACACCCACACAGACCAAACCCACAAACACAGCATTCTGCCCTCATCCCACACACCCTCCCAAACAGGGCACCTGTGCTTCCAACACCTCCTTTTCACGGTGCCTACACAGCACTCCGCATGGGCCACGATCTCCATCTCCATTCCCACCATGGTCACCGGTGCTATAACCTGAAAAGGTCTGTAGAAATACTTAACCTAACAGTCGCAAAACTTATTACCCTTTCCTGGCCGATAATTCGATCCGGATATAGCATGCAGGTTCATAAAAAAACAAATATTAGTTTACATCCGTCGTGTGGTCACCCGATTCAAACGTCTGCTCCACAAATTTCATCACTGCTGCCAGATCCATGAATTTATGCTCTGTTCCATTGTTGAGAATAAGCCTCGAGCAGGCTGGAAAGCGAAGCCCAAACCTGACCCCAGGACAGTCATGCAGCAGTCGTTTGACATCAGCGAAAGCTACCCTTCTCCTTGCCACCACCGGGATAAAACCTGGAAATATCAGCAGTTTATTTTCCTGGTACTTCAGAGTGGTAGCCTGTGCTGCTTGCCGCAGGATTCTGTCTCATGCTGAGGTGTAATGTACTCGTGCAATAATGGGCCAAGGAGTTCCTCCCGGTGTAGGCTTTGCACTTAACACTCTGGGCGCGATCCAGAAGCAGCTCATCCTCAAGGTCCAGCACATTCTTCAAATAGCCAGGCGACAAAGTCTGTGATATTTGGGCCCTCGATTCCCTCCGGAAGGCCTATCGGACGGATGTTATTTCGTCTTTGGCATCCTTCCATCTCATCACATTTCTCCCTTTAGGGACTTAACCTCCGATGTCAAATGAGTAACTTGCTCTTCAGTTCGGAGATAGTGTTTCCACTAAATGCCTCTGAGTTCTCAAACTTCTTCTCATGGGCAACGGTGACACCTTGGAGAGACTTAAAAGATGATGCAATCTCCTCTCTCAGTTCGTCTATCTTGGCCTGCAACTCAGTGGCCCACCGGTCCAACTTACTGTCCAATCTTTGCATGGCCTCCATAATAGTTTCCCCAGTCCTTTCGCTCAGCATGCTCTGTTCAGGGATCCCTCCAGGAGAGCATGGTGGGGACCCCCCTTCTGCCCCTGTGGTCCCACTTTTCAATTTTGGTTTGCCTCCTGCCATTTTGTCAGTGCCAGCGCCTGTGAGCTTACCCATTTCCTCCAGCCTGGAGCTCTATTTCTTCGTCCATGCATCAAGCTGTCTCGCTGTTTGATCTACCAGAGTTCTTACATGGATTGCTTTTCACCTTGCTTCACTCTTAACTGGGCGAACAGACGCAGCAAAGGGTCCCAGCCAAGCTGCAAATCAACAAAGAACAAAGAAAATTACAGCACAGGAATAGGCCCTTCGGCCCTCCAAGCCTGCACCGACCATGCTGCTCGACTGAATTAAAGCCCCCCAACCTTCCGGGGACCATATCCCTCTATTCCCATCCCTATACCTGGAGTACTGTGCCCAGTTCTGGTCGCCTCATTACAGAAAGGATGTGAAAGCCATAGAAAGGGTGCAGAGGAGATTTACAAGGATGTTGCCTGGATTAGGTGGCATGCCTTATGAGGATAGGTTGAGCTAGGTCTTTTCTCCTTGGAGAGGCGAAGGATGAGAGGTGACCTGTTAGAGGTGTATAAGATGACGAGGGGTATTGATAGAGTGGATTCTCAGAGGCTTTTACCCAGGGCTGAGATGGTTGCCACAAGAGGTCACAGGTTTAGGGTGCTGGGGAGTAGGTACAGAGGAGATGTTGGGGGTAAGTTTTTCACTCAGAGGGTGGTGGGTGCGTGGAATTGGCTGCCGGTAGTGGTGGTGGAGGCTAATTCGATAGGGTCTTTTAAGAGACTTTTGGATAAGTTCATGGAAGTTAGTAAGATAGAGGGTTATAGGTAAGCCTAGTGGGTAGGGACATGTTCGGCGCAACTTGTGGGCCGAAGGGCCTGTTTGTGCTGTAGCTTTTCTATGTTCTATTCATGTATTTGTCAAGACACCCCTTAAAAATCACTCTCGTGGCTGCCTCCACTATCACCACCACCGCCCCCCCCCCCTCCCCCCCTCCACCTCCGCAGCGAGTTCCAGGCCTCCCTCTGTGTAAAAAAAAAACTTGCCTCGTATGTCTCCTTTAAACCTTGCCCCTGAATTAAATTAGAGTTGCAACTCTTCTCCCTCACTTTAATTCACCCCTGGTTGGGTGAAAAAAGAAACAGCACAGTGTCCCCAGGTTGATCTGACAGTTGCCGTTTTTATGACACAGGAGTTCATCCCTGGGCTGCCCCCCACCCTAAACCAATTCACACTTGACTGAGTGAAAAAAGTACAAGATGGTTCCAGGCTGAACTGCAAGTACCAACATGCCCCTCATAGAGCTCTAGCTGCAACAAAACAATCCAAAAGTAGAAATAGCAGCTTGCAATTTGCAGCAGGACCTCAGTGGCTCCTGCTTCCCACTTTAATTCACCCTTGGGTGAAAAAAGAACAGAGTTTGCAGACAGAGCTGCAATTCACAGCCCCTCCCCCGCTGAGCACACAGTAAATTCCAACCGGCAGGGAGGAATCTAAAAATAATCCTTTCCAGCTAGACTTTCGAAGTTCTCTCTTTGCAACTGCCCTCCAGGTATGTTTAAAGCTTGTTTGATGTACATTAACCTCTCTCCAGACCTCAACAAACTGCCGGATTTCAAGAAGGATCTTGCCACCTGTGGATCATGCTTCCTCTCACACCAGCGCCATCTTTGATTCTCTGCCATTAAGTTTTTATGATTCAAGAAATTATATTTATATAACAGTCAAAGGACGCTTCACAGAAGTATTTTTGAGACAGTGGTTTGATGTTCAGTGGTCTGGACATCAAACCACTGGTCAGAGTCCAGGGGTAGGTAGAAAATAGTGTGGCATTCGGCCTTTACGAAGTGGAGATAAGTTTGTCAGATAAAAACAGCACTGCTCTTGTCAGCAGGTTTGATGACAGTGTTAGGGTTGGACAGAGGAGAAAGGAGTGCAGAGGGACACATAAAATATAAGGTGTTGCTAAGAGTACTGTAAGAAGTCTCATAACACCAGGTTAAAGTCCAGCAGGCTTATTTGGAATCACAAGCTTTTGGAGCGCTGCTCCTTCATCAGGTGAGCACTTTGAAAGCTCGTGATTCCAAATAAACCTGTTGGACTTTAACCTGGTGTTGTGAGACTTCTTACTGTGCCCACCCCAGTTCAATGCCGACATCTCCATATCATGGCTAAGAGTACATTTATGGATCTTAGCTACACCTGGCTTTGTGGGACATGCAGAACATTCCTTGTTCCAGTCACTTGAGGGGGAGGGGTGGGGGAGGGGGCTGGTGGTTCATCTCTGATTCTTCCCTTCCTCAACTTTTGTTTCTGCGGGAATGGGCTATGGACTAATATTCACTACCAGCCCACAGCCATCTCAACTTCCATTCCTCACGTTCAGCTTTTGTAAGAGTTTCATTCTGTTCTCTCAGTTTTTTCCTCTTTTGCATTGTTCTGATGATGCTGCCTTCAATATCAATATTTCTGAGATGTCTTGTTTCTCAACAGAAGATTTCTCCCAGATTGTGGTTTATAGGGCCTTGGACTGTGTCTGTCCCATTGCCTGTGCTTCTCCCTCCTCCCAGAACTATGCTGGGGTTCTTCTTCCATCCCACCACCTTCCATGTTCAAGGGACCATTCCCTCCATGATACTCTGGTCCAGTCCTGAATGGGAGACTAAAGACAGATTCATTGAATCCTTGATCAGTTATGGCACAGAAGGTTATTCAGAACATGTCTTTGCAAGAGTAACTCAGTTACTTCCATTAATCTGTCCCATTCATACACTTTTTCATTGTAATCCTGCAAATCTTCTATACTTGGTAGTTTATACAATTCCTTTTGGAAATTATGATTAGGTCCACTTCCACCCCACTATCAGGCAATGCATTCCAGATCCTAACTGTTCTTTGCAAAAAAAAATGTTTTCCTTCCATGTCGGCCCTGGTTCTTTTGTAATTCAACTGAAATTGATGTCCTTTAATTCTCAACCTTCTGCCAATGGGAACAGTTTCTCTCTATCTACTCTGATGAACGCCCTCATGACTTTGAAGAACCCTATCAAATCTACTCTACCTTTTATCAATGGAAAACAATCACGGTTTTGGCAATTTATTTACAAACACATTCATGGCTAATCCAACACGTTCTACCCTTTGTAAACTTGAGGCCAAGTGTCTTAAGCTCGTACCAAGGCCCGTTCACCCATCACCCCTGTGCTCAGCAACTCAAATTGGCTCCTGGTCAATCAATATCTTAATTTTAAATTTCTCAGCTTTGTTTTCAAATCCCCTTTGCCCCTCCCTATCTATGTAATCTCCTCCAGTCCCACAACCCTCCATGATATCTGTGTTCTGCTAATTCTGGTCTCTTTAGCAGCCCTGATTTTAATTGCTCCACCCATGGTGACTGCTCATTCAGTTGTCTAAGATCTGGAATGTTTTTTTAATTCAATCCTTAAAGCTACAAAGCCAATGCTCAGAGTGGACTGGGCAAACCCAAAACCATTCCTTGCTTGCTCCAAAAACCAAATTCAAAATCCAATTGAATCCAATTCATGGTCCCCTCAAGAGAGACAAACAAGATCCAAGCTGACAAGATAAAGCATTGCACCCCATCTTGGGCTTGTTTGATCTTAGTCAAAAGGCCGAGAAGCTCTGGAATATCTTCCCTGCACTTATGTGTGTCTCTCTTTCCTTCTTCAGGACACTCCTTAAAACCTACCACTTTGACCAACTTTTTTGTCGGCTGACCTAATAGCTTTTTATGTGCTTTGGTGTCAGATTTTGTTTTTTAATGCTCTCGTGAAATGCCTTGGCATGTTTTCTTATGTTAAGTGTGGGATATAAATATAAGCTGTTCGTAGTGGGGTTTTGGATAGCACACATTAAAGGAAGAGGTTGCGGAAAAGATTTGAAAAGATTCTGGGAATGGTGGACTTCGGTTATGTGGATAGATCAGCAATGCTGGGACTGTTGTTGGGGAAGAGGAGGTCGAGAGATTTGAGGTCTTCCGTTGTATGGGATCTGGACGGAGTAGATGGAATAAAACTATGCAAGTTGTAGAAGGGCCAAGAATTCAAGAATAGTGATTTATAATGATTGTCAAAAGAACTAGAGCTTTTTGTGGAACACTTCCATTCAATCCGCAAAGGTGACCCTGAGCTTCCAGTTGCATGTCATCTTAATTCTCCACCTTGCTGTCAATGCTGATTGATCGCTATGTCCTCCGTCTCCTGCACAGTTTGAATGAAGCTCAACATGAGCTTAAGGAACAGCCCCATATCTTTTGATTGGGTACTTCACGACCTTCCAGTCTCAACATTGAGTTAAACAATTTCAGACCATAATCTCTTGCTCCTATTTTGTTTTATTTTCTTTGCAGGTCTTGTTTTTTCCCTGTTTTTGCTTTTTAAATGGCAGCTGGTCAGCATTTTGCCATTCACAGTTCCCCAGACATCTCTTTGGTTTCTTTATTTGTGCAATTATCATTCCTTTTGGTGATGCAACACCAATTATTTAGTCATTTAATATCTCCTGTCTTCTAACATATCACACACCTTTCCTTTCATTCTTTCTCTCATCCGTCCTCCTTTCACTTGCTTTAACCTATTACATCTCTAACTTTTCCCAGTTCTGGCGAAAGGTAACTCTGTTACTCTCCCCACAAATCTAACTTGACCTGTTGAATATTTCCGGCATTTTCTGTTTCTATTGCTGTTTAATTTCATTTTGTGAGGAGTTGATGGGAACTGTTGTGAGCTTGTAATGTGTAAAATTCACCAAAATTGGAAAACCTTTCAAAGTTTTAGCACCTGTGTGTATATATGGGTAGTTGGTGGCATAGTGGCATTGTCGCTGGATGAGTAATCCAGAATTCAGTAAAAATCTGGAATTGAAACCATTGTCGTTTGTTGTTAAAAACTCACTGGTTCACTAATGTTCTGTGGGAAGGAAATCTGCCATCCTTACCTGGTCTGGTCTACATGTGACTCCAGATCCACAGCAATGTGATTGACTCTTAAATGCCTCTAAAATAGCCTAGCAAGCCACTCAGTTCAAGGGCAATTAGAGATGGGCAATAAAAGCGACATCCGTCCCCCATGAATGAATTAAAAAAAAACAGATGGTCAGGTATGTGTCAAACACGGGTGACATTTAAATATATTTTGGCTTCTGCCTCTGGCTTAAAATTCTCTGCAATTATGATTTTTATTAATATTACCAATTCCAGTAATGACTCATAAAACCTGGGAGGAAGGTGAAAATGAGATTACAATCTCCATGAGTTTACAGGTTCAAACTTGCCTAATCTCATGTTTTTTTCTAAGAAATGAAATTTACTATTTGTTTCAAAACCAGCATTTTGAACTTTACTGCTTATGAATGCTGCTTTGGCATGCTGTAACAAATAACCAGTGCTGCATCATTGTGGCAAATTGCAACCAAAGAAATTCATTCAATCTGAAGGGACTTCTGGTAAAGTAACTTGCAGTTTGATTTTCTTCAACTAAAATTCTTGTGTCCAAAGCATAGCTTGGGAGCTGTGGCTAGGGTGACAATTGTGCAAGTGAGTAGTGGTCCAATTCTCTGGCCTTTAATAATTATTTAACGAGCAGGCGGTAATCAAAAATAAGATGTGTATTTAGGTGGTACGATTTACCAGGGAATGGGCAAATTGCAGTTAGCTGAAGAATCAGTCGGTATCCAAATCTGAGAGGGTTGAGTTCCTGAACAGTTTTAGTCTTGGCATCCCTCCCATCAGACATGGAAGAAGGAATTACTTCTGTGCTAGTTTCTGGCTTGATCTCTGCATTATCCAGCTGTTTGAATTGATCTGGGACTCTTCTGAGTTTTATGATTGATGTGTCTGTGTGTGTCTATGTGTGTGTGTCTCTGTCCTGCATGGGCCATGATGTAAACTGGGTGAACCTGCATCTCCTGGTGTCACTGTGTTGTTGATTGTGATGTCATTGTACACGTCTTGATGGATTGTGTGGTATGAAAGTTCCTTGTATCTGCGACCCCGAGTCCTTGGAGCTGACCTATTTGAAGTGTGTCCATGAAGTCAGAATTGTATCTGATTAGGTGGAAGTAAATTGAGGAACGCATTGACTACCAAATGTACAATATAGGTATGCTGTCCTAAATTTGAAATAAATTGCTCATTTAAAAGGCTGGTGTTGGAATGTAAGCAATCTAATGTACGCACTCTAATTAAGCTACCAATTTTATAAACTGTATTGGCAATGTTTGTGGCAGAAATGTGTTCGTATTGCAACACAACTGGTCTGGATCAATGAGGTCTGCAATAATATTTTTAAAATAAGTGAAATTGAAAGGAGAATTTTTCGTATTACTTTTTTCTGTATGGATCCTGATCCATCAAACTAGCATGATAATCAATTTACACTTGTTACTTACATGTGATAGTTACCATCTAGTCAATATTCAAAGTTGATTTGGCTGAACCTTGTCAACAAACTGTCCTTCTGCTGCAGTTATTCATCTGACACATAGTAACACTGGTTTTCCTCTTACAGGGACTTTTTTTTAAATAGTTGAACTCTGTTGCATTGCCTGCTATGGTGATGGCACACAGCCTGTGTTACAGCTCATTGGCACCCTCTGGCAGACAGCTGTTTCAATCACCCGCACTGGATGTATATGGGAGGAATGCATCTGCTGCACATATCCAGGACCCATTATGCTGGCAGTCAGATTGTTTTGTACCAGGGTATTGTGATTCCACTGCACATCTGGAAGGAAACAACTCCAAGCAGGGAAATGGAATAAATGAAAACATGGACACTAGTATGGAGTCTCCAGGATCCAATCCCATGGTCAATGGAGTGAGAACTATTTCTGCAAACTCTGAACTGAAGCATCCAACTGTGTGAGTATTAAGAATCCCTGTTATTATCATTGGGTAGAAGCTGGTTCATCTCAGTATTGAAGAAATGGGTCATAGAGTCACAGAGGTTTACAGCATGGAAACAGGCCCTTGGGCCCAACTTGTCCATGCCGCCCTTATTTTTTTTTAAAACTCCTAAGCTAATTCCAATTGCCCGCATTTGGCCCATATCCCTCTATACCCATCGTACCCATGTAACTATCCTAAATGCTTTTTAAAATATAAAATTGTACCCGCCTCTACTACTACCTCTGGCAGCTTGTTCCAGACACTCGCCACCCTCTGTGTGAAAAAATTGCCCCTCTGGACACTTTTGTATCTCTCCCCTCTCACCTTAAACCTATGCCCTTTAGTTTTACACTCTCCTACCTTTGGGAAAAGATATTGACTATCTACCTTGTCTATGCCCCTCATTATTTTATAGACCTCTGAGGTCACCCCTCAGCCCCCTACGCTCCAGAGAAAAAAGTCCTAGTCTATTCAGCCTCTCCTTATAACTCAATCCATCAAGTCCCGGTAGCATCCTAGTAAATCTTTTCTGCACTCTTTCTAGTTTAATAATATCCTTTCTATAATAGGGTGACCAGAATTGCCCACAGTATTCCAAGTGTGGCCTTACCAATGTCTTGTACAATTTCAACAAGAGGTTCCAACTCCTGTATTCAATGTTCTGACCGATGAAACCAAGCATGCCGAATGCCTTCTTCACCACCTGTGACTCCACTTTCAAGGAGCTATGAACATGAAACCCCTAGAT
Source organism: Mustelus asterias (assembly GCF_964213995.1). Classification (NCBI taxonomy): domain Eukaryota; kingdom Metazoa; phylum Chordata; class Chondrichthyes; order Carcharhiniformes; family Triakidae; genus Mustelus; species Mustelus asterias. Next base: position 62,973,585 of record NC_135813.1, on the reverse strand, counting down.
CTCTTTGTTCTGTAACTCTCCCCAACGCCCTACCATTAACTGAGTAAGTCCTGCCCTGGTTCAATCTACCAAAATGCATTACCTCGCATTTGTCTAAATTAAACTCCATCTGCCATTCATCAGCCCACTGGCCCAATTGATCAAGATCCTGCTGCAATTGGAGATAACCTTCCTCACTGTCTGCCATGCCACCAATCTTGGTGTCATCTGCAAACTTACTAACCATGCCCCCTATATTCTCATCCAAATCATTAATATAAATGACAAATAACAGTGGACCCAGCACTGATCCCTGAGGCACACCGCTGGTCACAGGCCTCCAGTTTGAAAAACAACTCTCTACAACCACCCTCTGGCTTCTGTCAAGAAGCCAATTTTGTATCCATTTAGATACCCCACCCTGGATCCCGTGAGATTTAACTTTATGCAACAACCTACCATGCGGTACCTTGTCAAAGGCCTTGCTAAAGTTCATGTAGACAACATCAACTGCACTGCCCTCATCTACCTTCTTGGTTACTCCTTCAAAAAACTCAATTAAATTTGTGAGACATGAGTTTCCACTCACAAAGCCATGCTGACTGTCCCTAATCAGTCCTTGCATCTCTAAATGCCTGTAGATCCTGTCTCTCAAAATACCTTCCAACAATTTACCCACCACAGATGTGAGGCTAACTGGCCTGTAGTTCCAAGGCTTTTCCCCGCAGCCTTTTTTTAAACAAAGGCACAACATTTGCCACTCTCCAATCTTCAGGCACCTCACCCGTGACTATCGATGATACAAATATCTTGGCTAGGGGACCCGCAATTTCCTCCCTAGCCTCCCACAACGTCCTGGGATATACCTCATCAGGTCCCGCAGATTTATCTACCTTGATGCGCTTTAAGACTTCCAGCACCACCTTCTCTGTAATATGTACACTCCTCAAGACATCAATATTTAATTCCCCAAGTTCCCTAACATCCATGCTTTTCTCAACAGTAAATACTGATGAGAAATATTCATTTAGGATCTCACCCATCTCTTGTGAATTCGCACATAGATGACCTTGTTGATCCTTAAGAGGCCCTGCTCTCTCCCTTGTTACTCTTTTGCCCTTTATGTATTTGTAGAAGCTCTTTGGATTCTCCTTTGCCTTATCTGCCAAAACAATTTCATGTCCCCTTTTTGCCCTCCTGATTTCTCTCTTAACTCTACTCCTACACCCCCTATACTCTTCAAGAGATTCACTTGACCCCAGATGCCTATGCAGGTCATGTGCCTCTTTCTTATTCTTGACCAGGGCCTCAATATCCCGAGTCATCCAGGGTTCCTGACTTCTGCCAGCCTTGCTCTTCACTCTAAGAGGAATGTGTTTACCCTGAACCCTGGTTAACACACTTTTGAAAACATGCCACTTACCAGACGTCCCTTTTCCTTCCCACAGACTCCCCCAATTAACTTCTGAAAGTTCTTGCCTGATACCATCAAAATTGGCCTTGCCCCAATTTAAAATATTAATTTTTGGGACAGACCTTCATTCTCCATAGCTATCTTAAGACTAATAGAATTATGGTCACTGGTCCCAAAGTGATCCCTCGCTAACACTTCTGTCACCTGCCCTTTCTTATTTCCCAAGAGGAGGTCAAGTTTTGCCCCCTCTCTAGTCGGGCCATCCACATACTGAATGAGAAATTCCTCCTGAATACACTCAACAAATTTCTCTCCATCCAACCCTCTAATACTATGGCTGTCCCAGTCAATGTTGGGAAAATTAAAATCTCCGACTATTACCGCCCTATTTTCTTGGAGCTATCTGTAATCTCCTTACATATTTACTCTTCAATTTCCTGCTGATTATTTGGGGGCCTATAGTACAACCCTATCAAAGTGGTTTCCCCCTTCTTATTTCTCAGTTCTACCCATATAGACTCAGTGGCCGAACCCTCGGATATATCCCCTCTCAGTACGGCCGTGATGCTTTCCCTAATCAAAAGTGCAACTCCCCCTCCTTTCTTACCTCCTGTTCTATCTTTCCTATAGCATCTGTACCCTGGAACATTGAGCTGCCAGTCCTGGCCCTCCCTTAGCCATCTTTCAGTAATTGCTATAATATCCCAGTCCCACGTACCCATCAATGCCCTGAGTTCATCTGCCTTGCCCGTCAGACCTCTTGCATTGAAATAAATGCAGTTTAATCTGGACTTCCCTTGCTCTCTTGTCTTGCTTCTGTCTGATCTGTCTGGTACTAGGATTACTGACACTGCCTTTACTAATTAATGTGCTCTCTTTAACTTCTGTGCTGTCCTCAAACTTCTCTTCTGTCTTCCTACTGCTTTGGATCCCACCCCCCTGCCAAACTAGTTTAAACCCTCCCAAGTGGCTCCAGCAAATCTCCCCACCAGGATGTTAGTCCCCCTCCAGTTCAAATGTAACCCATCCCTCTTGAACAGATCAGCCCTTCCTCAGAAAAGATCCCAATGATCCAAAAATCTAAATCCCTGTACCCTGCACCAGCTCTCAAGCCAGGCATTCATCTGCCTAATCCTCCTATTCCTACTCTCACTAGCACGTGGTACCGGTAGTAGTCCTGAAATTACTACCTTCGAAGTCCTGCACTTCAGCCTTCTGCCTAACTCTCTATATTCACATTTCAGGACCTCATCCTCTTTCCTACCTATGTCGTTGGTACCAATATGTACAATGACCTCTGGCTGCTCACCCTCCCCCTTAAGAATGTCCTGCAATAGCTCAGAGATGTCCTTGACCCTGGCACCAGGGAGGCAACACACCATCCTGGAGTCTCAATTGCGGCCACAGAAACGCCTGTCCATGCCTCTAACTAGCGAGTCCCCTATTACTACTGCTCACTTGCTCTTTGCCCGACCCTTTCCCACAGCAGAACCAGCTGTGGTGTCACAGGCCTGGCTACTGCTGGTATCTCCCCCTGACAGGCTATCCCCCTCAACAGCATCCAAAATGATATACCTGTTTGAAAGGGGAATAGACACAGGAGACTCCTGCACCACCTGCCTGCCTCTCCTGGCAGTCACCCATCTACCTGTCTGAACCTGTGGTGTGACAACCTCCCTGTAACTAGTGTCTATCACACACTCTGCCTCCTGTATGCTCCGCAGTGCATCCACCTGCTGCTCCAACCGAACAATGCGGTCTGTGAGGAGCTGCAACTGGACACACTTCTTGCAGACAAAGTTGTCAGGGAGACTAGATTGCTCCCTAATTGCCCAATTCTGGCAAGAGGAGCATGCCATTGCCCTAGCTGCCATTTTGCCCTTATACGGAGAAATAAATTGCAACCGACATCGCCCTTGCTTGTGGTCCTCCTGCCGACATTTCTTTTGGTTAGAGGAGGGAAGGAGGGAAACACTGAAGTAGTGTTTGGGATGTAACTGTCCCTTCACAGCTGCTCCTCCACAAACCACCTTCAGGCCACAGTGACTGCACTTATGCAAATATGACCTGCAACCGCCAATCACCTTCGCCGGTCAGTTAGTTTTATACTCACGGTTGTGCGCAGCTCCGCCCTCCGACTGCTCCCTGCAGACTGAAGGCTGAGTGCTTTCTATGTTATAACTCGTGTTTGATCGGGAGAAACAGTTACTTTGCTCAATTAAGAGGGAAGTTCTGATGATCTTTCCATATCAGTTCTGAACCTGACACTCAGTGGTGTGCTACAGCAGCACAATGCTCAAATAGATTGTTCTAACCTGTTAGCTCAATCTAAGGTGAGGAAATGCATTGGAGGTAGAATTTTAACCTCGACTGGTCATGTTTTGCATGAGAGCTTTCTGTAGTTTGAAACCCAAACTAAAGCTGTGCCAGAATTTTGAAATGGGAAGGTGATCAATCTTTGTCCTTACTGTTATGAACTTGTGAGAAGAGATGGGGCTTTAACCCCCTCATTGTAACTTCCTTATAAATTATTATATTATGAACTACCGACGCACAGTGGCAGCAGTGTGTACCATCTACAAGACACACTTCAGGAATTCAGGAAGGCTCCTTAGACAGTACCTTCTAAACCCATGACTGTTACCATCTAGAAGGACAAGGGCAGCAGATACATGAGAACACCACCTGGATGTACCCCTCCAAGTCACTCGCCATCCTGACTTAGTAATATATTGCCATTCCTTCACTGTTGCTGAGTCAAACTCCTGACACTCCTGCCCTAACAGCAATGTGGGTGTACCTACATCAGGGACTGCAGCGGTTTAAGAAGCTCACCACCACCACCTCAATGAGGAATGAGCAATAAATGCTGGCCTAGCCAATGATGCCCACATCCTGTTAATGCATAAAAGTAATTATTATTCATGCCTTGTGTTAGCTCTAGACTTTACTATTCCAGGGCACTCCTGGCTTGTCTCCTACATTCTACCCTCTGTAGGCTTGTGATCAACCAAAGTTCCTTTGTCTGTCTCTCCATCTAATCACTATTCATCTATCACCCCTGTGTACACCATATTGGCTCTTGCTCAAGCAATGTCTTGATATAATTTTCATCCTTGCTTTCAAATTACTCTATCGCCTCACCATGCCCATTATCTTCTCCATTCCCACAACCCAGATATCAGCACACATCTAATTCTGGCCTTTTGTGCATTCCAGATTTGAATCGCACCACCTTCGGCTGCTTAGGTGCTAAACTATGGGATTCAATCCCTAAATTTCTCCACCTTGACCTCACTTTCCTCCTTTAAGACACTGCCTAAAACCTATCCCTTATCACCCCTTTTGGTCATCTGACCTAATATCTCCTTGTGTAATTCATATTTTGTTTCGTAACGCTCTTTTTTCACTATGTTAGAAGTGCTTTAAGTTGTTATTGTAAGTGTTGCATTTCCCTTGTGTTTTAGTGAGATTTCTGTTATATTACTTTTAAAAAAAATATACACCCATAAAGAGTGGAGTAAAATTGTTAGGGCTTTAGTTAAGGAGCAAAAAAAAATACTAGAATAATACCAGAATGAGAACTATCACAAAATGTTGAAGAGGCTGGAGTTCTTTTCTATAGAAAAGGGGTGGCTGAGGAGTGATCTGATTGGGGCCTTTAAGGTACCGCTCGTGGTCGAGACCAGAATCAGGAGCTATAAATCACAGAATCTTTACAGTGCAGAAAGAGGCCATTCGGCCCATCAGGTCTGTACTGACTCTGAAAGAGCATTCTACATAGCCCCACTCTCCTGGTTTATTCCCATAATCGTGCACATTCATTCTTTTCAGATAACAATCTAATTCCTCTTTGAGTACCTTGATCGAACCTACCTCCAGCACACTCTCAGGAAGTTTGTTCAGACTCCAACCACAGTCTGGATAGTCAATAATAACTCCAGTAGGATATTCTGAAGAACATCTTTACCCAGAGCGGTGAATCTGGAGCTCACTACCAAAGAGAGTAGCTGAGGTGTGTAACATAGATGCTTTAAGGGAAAGCTCAATAAAATGTGAGGGAGAAAGGGATAGAAAGATATGTTGATGATGTGAGATGAAGCAGGTGGGAGGAGGCTCACGTGGAGCATATGTATTTGGGGAGGAGGTGGCTTAGTGGTACTGCCACTGGACTAGAAATCCAGACAATCGGGGTACTGCCCTAGTCACTCGGGTTAAAATCTCAGTACAGCAGATGGTGGAATTTGAATTCAAAATCTGGAATCCAGAGTCTAATGATGACCATGAAGCCATTGTTGATTGTTGTAAAAACTCATCTGGTTCACTAATGTCCTGCAAGGAAGGAATATAAGAACTAGAAGCAAGAGTAGGCCACCAGGCCCTTCAAGCCTGTCACACCATCTGTTGTCCTTATCTGGTCTGGCCTACGTGTGACTCCGGCTATGTGTTGACTTTTTTTTAGGTGATGCACTCCAGATTTATTCACATCAACATTTCATATATAGACACAAATTAAGTACACTATATTTAATACCCGAATGTGCACTAAAACTCATACACTGATAACAGTAGTAATATAGGCCTCATTGTGCATCAAGTTTCATGACCCAGCAAAGCCACCTAGAAATCTGGCTGATCCTTCTTCAGTTTACTGTGGTCCATATTTACAGCAAAGAATTTAACTGCTGATTGGGTGCTATCACTGCCTTCTGAAATGGCTTAGCAAACTACTCAGTTTTAGGGATGGGTAACAAATGCTGGCATTTTGCAAGCAACACCTGAATCTCATGAAATAATTTAAAGAAAAAGTCCTGATGGGCTGAATGGCCACCTTCTGTTAATAACTATATGCAACTTTCTTTGCCAGAGAATACTAAGAATGGTGTTTGCAAACAGAAAAACAGATCTGTTGCATATTCATTGTATAACTTGGATACTGCATTAGCAAAATGACTACTTAGCATAAAACATGATCCTGATGTGTAACTTTACATAGTTGTAGTAGATGTCCCTTGGCATTGTGTGGGCATTTTGCCGTTTGCATACATTGAACATTTTTCCATCTGTTTGAAATGTGCGATGGACACCAATCATTTATATAGCCAAATGTACTGCCACTCTTGTCACAGTTCTATGTACCTGTGTTGAAGTACGTGGAATTTAATATCGTCAAAATCTTGAGAGTAATCATTTATATCTTGTTTTAGCAGAAGAAAAGTTTTTTTCAACTCTGCCCACCAGTCCCTATTTAAGCAGAAAAAGACAATATTTGAAAACTCCCTTTGTGAAGGTTAATCTCTCCAGCCACCTTTGCCTAGAGCATTTTTGCAAATGACCTTATCCCTTAATATTTGTTAGGGTCCTGGACCAGAGTCCCAAGGTATATTATGAAGCCACACTAGACCCCAACAATTTTTCTATTTTGGCATAAATGTGAGGAAAGGATGCTTCACTCCAGGAGTAATTCCACTGACACATTAGGGATCTTTTATCAAAACAAGCTTTATTCATAATGCAGTTTAAGTATGACTCTAACAAAATGAAATAGTTAAACTGTTATCAGTTGAACAATCTTTCAACGTGAAAAGAAACAATTCTAATGTCTAACATCGCTATTTCAGTTCCAAATAAGCAACATTCTTCTTACTGACTTAAAACCCACTTTAAATATAGTTAGCAATCTCAAATATACTTGCTCTAATGAGTATAGGCAGCCTTGGAGTTTTCAGAGAGATGTAGAGCTTTCAGAAGCCTGAAAATTTCCCCCAACTTCAACCAGAGCAACCAAACTCCTACTCTCAGCAAAAGCTTGTTTTTTCCTCTGCTACAGATCCAGGACTGTACATAAATCAAAACATCTCATGACTCTGTCAGTCACTTTAATCTGAAATCCTAGGGGAACTTGGGTAAACAAAGGTCCATCCACACTACTTAACATTACCACTTGCAAGGTTGAAGTGAGTAATCATTCTGCTCTCCCAGCATATTAGTTGTATTCCTACCAGACATGCTGACTACCTGTAGAGAAAGCTGAACTTTAAAACATTCTCCTGAAACATAAGATAAACACTATCATTTGCACACTTTCATCACATATTACACTGTGTTAACCAGTCCAGTTCCTAAGGTCAGATGGATATTTGTTCCTCTAATATGGACAATGCTGGCAAGACAGGATAGATGATCTATTCCTTGTTGCTCAGAAGGCGTTAAAAGTCAACCTCATAGAATGAGGCTGGAGTCAAATCTAGACCAGAATGAGTAGATGTGAGCAGGTTTCTTTCAACGAAGGACATTCATGAACTATTGTTTCAGCTGCAGTCTGGCAGATTTCATGATCAATCTTAGGTGTGAGCCCAAAGAAAACTAGATTTTTTGAATTCGATTTCACAACTTCAGCACCTAGCCCATGCTTGTCTAAGGTACGGCTGGGGCTGGATGCAGCTAGTGAAGCCCCTCGACCCGAGGTAGTCTTCAAAGTTCCTGTCAGCCAGTTGAATTTTAATGTAATATTTGGATTGGGGCTGCTCCGCCAATCAGAGACTATTTTTCTCCTGCGTTTGCGGCTCATAGGCTCACTAGTCACTCTGAAACTAAAGGCTGGTAGACGAGAGAAGCGAAGGTAAGTCGGGCCAGAGCTCAGCAAGCCCAGGGCTGGAGTACGGGGAGAAGAGTGATGACGGGTCGGGGGGGAGCCAAGCAGTGGCCGGGTGAGCCGAACAACAGCAGAGCCGGGGGAGCCGTGCAATGGTGGCCCAGGTACCAAATGTTGCTTGGGCCCGGGAAGTCATGGCTACATTAGGAATGGAGCCCAAGAGATACCTATGTCGGGGTCCGGAAGGGCAAGAGAGGGCAAAGTTTGGCTCAGCGAGGTTTTTTCTATTTCAGTGGAATCAGGGAGGAGACTGTGCGCGTGTGACTGCGGACACGCGTGGGCACGAGTGCATGCAACTGTGGGTGCGGGAGCGAGCATGCAACTGCACATGGACAAGTGAGTGACCATGTGCTGGTGAATTTGAGGGTGAGCCTACCTTGCGTCTAGTCCCAGTTGTCTCACTCATTCTATCTACCACATACCGCTGCTAGGGGCAGCACCGTGGCACAGTGGTTAGCACTGCTGCCAGGGACCCGGGTTCGATTCCTGGCTTGGGTTACTGTCTGTGTGGAGTTTTCACGTTCTCCCCGTGTCTGCATGGGTTTCCTCTGGGTGCTCCGGTTTCCTCCCACAGTCTGAAGACGTACTGGCTAGGTGAATTGGCCATACTAAATTCTCCCTCAGTGAACCCAAACAGGTGCCAGAGGGTGGTGACTCGGGGATTTTCACAGTAACTTCATTGCAGTGTGAATGTAAGCCTACTTGTGACACTAATAAATAAACTTTAAACTTTAGATTTGCAGCAACTGCATTGGTGGTTCAGTGATAGAATTCTTGTCTGGCACGCAGGATGCCCGGGTTCTATTCCCGGCCATTGCAAAGCTGTTTCCTTGGGTTGGCAAGGCGGTAGAATGGTCAGCATTGCTGCCTCACAGTGCGTGTGTGCGTGTGCGTGTGTGCGTGTGTTTATCCATTGTTCCTTTCCTGAAAATCTCAACTTTTTCTGAAATTTAGTTTATTGTTTTACCAAAAGCAACACTGTCCAAAATCTGTTCATTGACCCTTGAGTAAGAAAGATATGCAAATGTGTCCGATAGATACACCCTGCTTTCTCTTGTGTTTTTTTTCTCATTCATATCCTGTTTATCCACTCTCCTGAAAGCACTGATGACTGGAGAATAGTTTCACAGGTCCCTAGTCATCCCACACCTGTTAATCTAGAGTCATAGAGCAATACAGCACGGAAACAGGCCCTTTGACCTAACCGGTCCATGCCGAAGACAGGGAGTATTTGTAGTCTATTCATCTGCAGGAGCTAACCCCCAATCTTGTTCTCACCCAACAATTTCACTTGCATTTCCAGTACAAATTCACTGGATTGTGTTTGAAAGGCACTCTTAATGTGAAGGAACATCCTCAGGCATTTTACAAATGGCTGTAAAGGAACCAAGCCAGAAAGAAGTAGTTACAAGTGTGGTGAATGATTATTGAGTTTTAAGAAAGATTTCAAGTGGAGAGATGGGGGTGAAAGTGTTTAGGGAGGAAGCAAGATTGAAGTGGTTCAGCTCTGCTATCAGGAAGAGACCAGAATCAGAGGAATGGATTGCTCTTGAGTAGTTATAAGACTAGGAAAGATTGCAAATATATAGTGCAGCAAGATCATGGAGTGGCTTGATCATGGGAAGTTAGGACCTCGACCATTTTACCCCAACTATCTCCCATGCTGAGATTGACTAATGTATCTAAAATCGGCGACGAAAGTATATTATTTGGGGGCGCAGAGATGCTTTTGAAATCTACTTTTTATGTATGTTAAGTCTCCTGCTCTATTTAGGAAGACCTTTGATCTCTTGCGCTGACTTAAGCCTTTTAAAAGTACTCATCGCTTCGATTTGTTTGGGATCAAGGCTTTAGGAGGTGTGGTTGTCATGGAGACTGTTGATGGGTACAAGTGTATATTTTTGCACAAGTGGGATTATTTGCCACTATGGTCTCAGAAGCCAGTATAACACACTTTATAACCTCCAGTCACTGAACCTTGTTGTGTCATTGGGGTCAGTGACTGTGCATGACACTCTTTATGATGTCAGTGGGATGGCATTAAGTGACCGGGTTTGCCCCTGTTGGTTGTGTTGCACTTGGAGATGCCATTTTTATCTACAGTGTGCTCCTTGGGTTATAATAGTGCACAACTGCAGATATGATATTCTGTGCCGTGACCATTGCCCGCTAATTAAAAATGGTATGCGTCTGACTATTACTTAAAATCTGCACCAGCGTGTTTATGCATTCAGAGGAAGGTGACATGTCAGTATCTCGAAACTAAACTGTTTTTGAAGATCTTCAGGACTTGGCTTACCAATGGCATTTTGGAGTCTCAAAGAATTCTACAACATCACGTTAGAATTTTATAGAAAATTCATTTTTTTAAGCAGGTAGTAGTATTTCAATATAATTTTTCAAATTAAGTAATCCTGTGCTCAAAATGGGCTGATTTAAAATAAATAATTCTTGCTGTTTACATCATTTCTTGTTTTCCTCTATCTAATCTCCGTTTATGTTTTATACAGGAGGAATGAGTTTTTCAGGAGAAAGCACAAGCGGGAGCAAGAGGAAGATGAGTGAGTATCTTCATGAAGCCCGGTTATTCTGTTATGTTTGTGGGATTATAGGCTAGAAATTGTAGTTTGGATGGCAAACAGCATTAATTGGATTTTTAGGCTTGCGGTTAGCATTGCATTTTATTTGTGTCACAGTTTACTAGAGCGGTGATGTGGTAACCACATGTCAGTACCCCATCTGCGATCTTGTGAATGTTGTGCTCAATAGCATAATTACCTCGCCAGTAAAAGAAACAGCAAGTGTTAGAGAAGGTGAATTTGAGACCATCATAGGAAAGAAAGCAAGGTAAAAGTGGATTAAACACAATAGAAAATTTAAAAGAAGAGGCGATTCTGTAATTAAAAGCAAAAACTGGTGATGCTGGAAATCTGAAATAAAAGCAAAAAATGCTGGTAAATAACTCAGCAAGCTAAACAGCATCTGTGAAGAGAGACGTAGCCAGAATTTTATCGGCACGCCCGCCCAGGAATTGGGACGGGCAAGGCTTGCAGAGTGGAATTTTCCGTTGACCTCGGGCAGGATTTTACGAGCCTCACCCGGGCGAGATCGTAAAATCCTGGAAGTAGTTTAAGTTTCAGGTCAATGACCTGAAGATTGTATTGACGTTGTAATCCATTTATGTTTTAAAATTTGGTTATTGGAACTCATGACATCCTTGCTTTCCTGTACACTTCTTCAATTGGCTGCACAGTGGAATATTGTTAAATTGTCTAATCCAAGTTGTCTGGTTTTTATTCCGTTGTCTTCAATGAAAACATTGATGTAAATAATGGAAAAGCAAGAAATGCAAATGTTGCGGAAATTTATGTTGGAAATATACTGATTAAATGGAAGTAAAATGGAAGCAAGAGATGAATGAGAATTGCATTCAGTACCATGCTACATAAGGTTGTTACACAAGATTAAAGCTCATGGAAATGGGGTAATATATTAAAAGGGATTGAGAATTAGTTCACAGACAGAAAACAAAGAATAATTTTCAGGTTGTCAGGTTGCAAGCAATGGGATGCTGCCAGGATCTTTACTTGGGCTTTGGTTGTTTACAATCTATATCAATGACCTTGAAGGCATTTTATAATATAATGCCTTTCCTTCCTACCAAAATGTAACACTTCATATTTCTCAGAGTTAAATTTTATCTGCCACATTTCTGCCCGTTTTGCATGTTTATATCCTCCTGAAATCTGTCACTATCCTCCTCACAGTTCACAATACTGCCAAGTTCTGTGTCAGATTTATGAAAAGCCTAGTACCTACCCTATGGAATCCCACTACATACGTTCCTCCAGGTTGTTAGAAAAATGACTAAAAGCACTACAGTTTACTATCATCTATATATACTACTTTATATATAAAGAACAATACAGCACAGGAACAGGCCCTTCGGCCCTCCAAGCCTGCGCCGCTCATGTGCCCACGAGACCATTCTTTTGTATCCCTCTATTCCCAGTCTGTTCATGTGGCTATCTAGATAAGTCTTAAATGATCCCAGCGTGTCCGCCTCAATCACCTTGCTTGGCAGTGCATTACCACCCTCTGTGTAAAATACGTCCCCCTGACATCTGTGTTGAACCTTGCCCCCCTCACCTTGAACCCGTGACCCCTTGTGTTCGTCACCTCCGACCTGGGAAAAGGCTTCCCACTGTTCACCCTATCTATGCCCTTCATAATTTTATACACCTCTATTAGGTCGCCCCTCATCCTCCGTCTTTCCAGGGAGAACAACCCCAGTTTACCCAATCTCTCCTCATAGCTAAGACCCTCCATACCAGGCAACATCTTGGTAAACCTTCTCAGTACTCTCTCCTATTACTTTCCCTTTTATCCCATGGTCTTCAATTTTGCTCGCCACTCTGTGGCAGTTTATCAGATGTCTTTTGGAAATTCATGTACATCACGTAAATACTATTACCCTCATCCAGCATCTCTGTTACCTTATCAAAGAAACTCTATCAAAACAATGCTGGCTTTCTAGACTTAATTTATGCTTGTCCAATTGGCTGTTAATTTTGTCCCGGATAATTGTCTCATGAACCATAAGAATTAGGAGCAGGAGTAGGCCCCTCGTGCCTGCTCTGCCATTCAAGAGACCATGGCTGATCTGATTGTAACCTCAACTCCACATTTCTGTCTACCCTTGATAACCTTTCACCCCATTGTAAATCAGCAAGCTATCTTGCTTTGCCTTAAAAATATTTAAAGATTCTGCTTTCACAGCCCTCTAAGGAAGACAGTTCCACATACGCACAATCCTCAGAGAAAAAAATTCTCTTCATCTTAAATGAATGACCCCTTATTTTAAAAAAAGAAGGAACAGCATCTGTGAAGAGGGACGTAGTTAGTTTCAGGTCACATTCACCCTTCAACACCCCTCAGGATCTTAAAGGTTTTGATCAAGTTGCATCTTACTTTTCTAAAATCTAGTGGATACAAACATAACGTCTTTAACCTTTCCTCAAGACAGCCTGCCAATTCCTGGTGTTAGCCTAGTGAAACTTTTCTGAGCTGCTTCTAATTCATTTACATCTTTCCTTAGATAAGGAGTCCAGTACTGTACACAATACTCGTGGTAAGGTTTCACCAATATCCTGTACAACTGAAGCATAACCTCCCTACTTTTGTAATCAACTCCTCTCTCAATAAATGATAACATTCTATTGACTTTTCTAATTACTTGCTTTATGTGTATACTAGGATTTGATGATTCATGCACTAGGACACCCAGATCCCTCTGCACCTCAAGAGCTTTACAACTTCTCACCATTTAGATCATAAACTTCCCTTTTATTCTTCCTGCCAAAATGGACTATTTCACATTTTGTCCACATTGTGTTCCATTTGCTAGATTTAATTTTATCATCAGCAAATTTAGCAACCATACCTTCTGTCCTCTTTTCCGAGTCATTTATATAAAAGCTTTTTCACCACTGAAGTAAAATTGACTGGTCTGTAGTTGTTAAACTTATCCTTGCACCCATTTTTCAAGCAGAGGTGTAACATCTCAAATTCTCCAGTCCTCCTGTTCTGCAGCCAATGCTCAAGGAGGATTGGAAGATTATAGCAAATATCTCGGCAATTTCCATTCTTACTTCCCTCAGCATCCAAAGAATCCAGTGCCTTCCAGCATAACAACTTTAAAGTTCAACCAACTTTTCTAATATCTCTTCCTAGGCCATCTAGTGCCTCAACTACCTCCTTTTAGAGTATGACTTTAGCATCATCATCCTCTTGGGTAAAGACAAATGCAATGTACTCATCGAGTAGACTATGGATAGACAGACTCCTTTTTGATCTGTAATCGCCCCACCCCATTTGATATAGCTTTTTACTATTTATATGCCTATGAAAGATTTTACTTTTTCTTGTATGTTAGCTGCCAGTCTCTACTGTCTCTGATTTTCTTTTAGATTTCCCCTCTGAACTTTCTATACTCAGCCTGCTTCTTGTATTATCAACCTGTTATCTGCCATTTACATCCTTTTTCTGCTGTTGTATCTTACTCTGTATTTCTTTTCATACAGAGTTCTGGTTTTGGTTTCCCTACCTTTCCCCTCCTGAGAATGTACTTTAACTGTACCCAAACTATCTCACTGCAGACTTGACCTGCCAATCTTACATAAGAACTTTAGGAGTAGGCTATTTGGCTCCTTAAATCTGTTTTGCCATTCAATACGATCATGGTTGAATTGTGGCTTTTACTCCATTTTCCTGGCTTGCCCCCATTGCCTTTGACTCCCTTGTAGATCAAAAATTTGTCTAACTCCGTCTTGAATATATTCAATTAAACAGCTTTGTTCTCTGTATTGGTGAAATGCAAAGATTAAAGCCTCTCAGAAAATAAATTCCTTATCTCAATCTTAAATGGGAGACCACTTACTTTGGAATTTTGCCCCCTAGGTCTAGATTTCTCCATGAGAGAATCTCTCTGCATCTACCCTGTCCTCAGAATCATGCATGTTTCAACAAATCTTCTCTCGTTCTCCCAAACTCCAACGAGTATAGAGCTAACCAGTTGAATCTTTCTTCATAAGCAAACTACTTCATCCCCGGTATCAACTTAGAGAATCTTCTCTCAGCTGCCTCCAATGCAAGTTCTTAAATAAGGAGACCAAAACTGTGTGCATTACTTTCGGCGTGGTCTCACTAATGCTTTTTGCAGTTTCCAATTTACTTGGGTCAGATTTGTTCTGACCCTACTGAAAGTTTAAAGTTAGTGTCACAAGTAGGCTTACATTAACACTGCAATGAAGTTACTGTGAAAATCCCCTTGTCGCTACACTCTGGCACCTGTTCGGATACACTGGAGGAGAATTTAGCATGGCCAATGAACCTAACCAGCATGTCTTTTGGACTGTGGGAGGAATCCAGAGCACCCGGAGGAAACCCACGAAGACTCTGCACAGTGACCCAAGCCGGGAATTGAACCTGGGTCCCTGGCGCTGTGATTCTGCAGTGCCTGCCACTGTGCTGCCCTAAAACTGTCTTTTCTCCAATTTAGTATTATTATTTTTGATTGATCTTTATTGTTTTCCATGGGTAATCTAAGCCAAAAATCCTCTGACTGATAACTGATTGACTTGACCCACCTCATTCTCCCAAAGCAGAAAAGTAGATTATTTAAAACCCCACTCCCCCATTGCCATCTCTGCATGATTTTCTCCTTTTCTCTTCATTGTGGAGTTTAGTCTGTTCTCACCCGACATTTACACAGTGGAATAGAATAGAAGCCTTAGCTGGAATCTTAAATTTCTGCATCTCCTACCTGGATCAATTGTAGCTGTCCCAACTGCTACCTTAGTTGAGATTAGGTAACTCAAAACTTTTGTATGAGTTTGGGGGGTGGTAATTATCTTGCTGCAGCACTAAACTACACAGCTTGGAAATGAGCTTTTAGCCTCATTGTTGGTAACTGAGAATCAAGAATAAATGATGTTCTGCCTTAAATAAAATATGCTGCTGATATTTGTGGATTGATATTTGCTCCAACTCTCTCCCAGTGCTCCTGCTCGAAAGAAACGTCTAACTGAGAAGATGCTGGACTGCCTGATGACTTCAGTAAATGTTTCACGCAGCTCCTGGTCTTGCACTCCATACCCACAGGAAAATGTGTTATCTGATGTTGCCTCCACTTCTTGGCAGATTGGACCTAGCTCACAGGAATTTAGGGTGATCGAGAATGACGCAACCTGTATGGAAATGAAACCGGATCCAAGTGAAGAGGGACTGCAGAGATTAAAGGAAATTGAAAATCGGTAGGAAATTCTGCCAAACTTAGCCTGGGGGATTAACAGGGTAAATATGTGGTGTTACGGGGATATGGCCTGGGTGGGATTGTGGTCGGTGCAGGCTCAATGGGACAAATGGCCTCCTTCTGCACTGTAGGGTTTCTATGATTTTGCTGGCTACCAATAATAGTATGGGAGATTATTGGCGGCCTGAGCCTGTCCCCTACTCTCCATACTTAACATACTTTTTGAAGCGGCCGTGCTATTTGAGAAAGAGGTTTAGAAAGTAGAATTGGTGAACAGACTCGCTTGTACTATGAAGAAGATTGTATCAGTAATAGACAGGCTTGAGGTCTTATCAACCTTCACAATAGGATTCCAAAATCTATAACCAGGGTAAAGATCTGAGGCAAGAACAAATAGGAGGAAAATTAGACAATTTTGCAGGGTGGGGCAGGGACAGAGGAAAAATACAAATGTTGATTCCCGCTGGTATGTTCATAAGATAATAAACCATAGTTTGACCAGCTGATATTTGAATATCTGATGCTTATAAAAAAATAATTCTGCAGTGGACTGCTGTGTATTGTGGCAGTGGTTAACCCTAAGGAGTTTTTAATCTTCTATTAATTGCTGTTGACTCTTTCTTTTTTAAAAGGGTTTATGTTAATATAAGGATCTGAAAGTGAAACGTGAAGTGGTTAAATATGTTTCCTGAGGAGAACAAGGTAGTGATCGTCAAGGCCCAAGAGAATTTGCTGACTTTGTTACTTAGGAGTTGAGAGGATGCTGACTAAAGACATGTTGCAGATCTGTCAAAGAATTATCCACTTCAATATATTAAACATCAAATACTTAAGTGTTGCAGAATGTGAAAGACAAAATGATGGGACACGTTAAGCAAGTGGCATATTCAGTCCTGAGCCTTTTAGACCATAAGATGTAGGAGCAGAATTAGGCCATTCGGCCCATCAAGTCTGCTCTGCCATTCAATCATGGCAGATATGATTCTCATCCCCGTTCTCCTGCCTTTTCCCCATAACCTTTGATCCCTTTATTGATCGAGAACCTTTCTATCTTTGTCTGAAAGGCACTCAATGACCTGGCCTCCACAGCCCTGTGTGGCAATGAGTTCCACAGATTCACCACCCTCTGGTGAAAGAAATTCCTCCTGATCATCCCAGTTTTAAAGGAGCATCCCTTCACTCTGAGGTTGTGCCCTCAAGTTCTAGTCTCTCCCACTAGTGGAAACATCCTCTCCACGTCCATTCTATCGAGGCCTCTCAGTATTCTGTAAGTTTCAATTAGATTCCCCCCTCATCCTTCTAAACTCCATCGAGAATAGACTCAGACTCCACAACCGCTCCTCATAAGACAAACCCTTCATTCCTGGGATCATTCTTGTGAATGTTCTCTGGACTCCCTCCAAGATCAGCACATCCTTCCTTGGGTATGGGGCCCAAAACTACTCTCAATATTCCAAATGGGGTCTGACCAGAGCCTTTTACAGCCTCAGCAGTACATCCCTACTCTTGTATTCTAGCCCTCTCGATATAAATGCTAACATTGAATTTGCCTTCCTAACTGCCAACTGAACCTGCATGTTAACCTCAAGAGATCTCTGAACCAGGACTCCCAAGTCCCTTTGTGCTTCAGATTTCCAAAGCCTTTCCCCATTTAGAAAATAGTCTATGCCTCTATTCTTCCTACCAAAGTGCATAACCTCACTTTCCCACATTGTATTCCATCTGCCACTTCTTTGCCTACTCTCCTAGCCTGTCCAAGTCATTCTGCAGCCTCCCCGCTTCCTCAACACTACCTGTCCCTCTACATATCTTGGTATCATCCGCAAGTGTAGCAACCATGCCCTCCATTCCATCTTCCAAATCATGAATGCATATAGTGAAATGTTGTGGTCCCAACAATGACCGCTGTGGAACACCATTAGTCGCCGGTTGCCATCCTGAAAGGGACCCACTTATCCCCACTCTCTGCCTTCTGTCTGTCAGCCGATCTTCTATCCATGCCAGTACCTTGCCTGTAATACCATTGGCTCTTAGCTTATTTAGCAGCCTCCTGTAAGGCACCTTGTCAAAGGCTTTCAGGAAATCCAAATAAATCACGTCCACTGGGACTCCTTTGTCTAATTTCTTCATTACCTCCTCAAAGAATTCTAACAGATTTGTCAGACATAACCTCTCTTTGACAAAGCTGTGCTGACTCAGCTCTATTTTACCGTGCATTTCCAAGTACTCTGGAATTTCATCCTTAATAATGGACTCCAAGATCTTATCCATGACCAAGGTCAGGCTAACAGGCCTATAATTTCCCATCTTCTGCCTCCCTCCCTTCTTAAGCAGGCATGTTACATTAACCTTTTTCCAGTCCTCTGGGACCTTCCCTGACTCTAGTGATTCCTGAAAGATCACCACCAATGCCTCCACAATCTCCACAGCTATCTTCTTCAGAACCCTGGGGTGTAGTCCATCTGGTCCGGGTGATTTATCCACCTTCAGACCTTTCAGCTTCCCTAGCACCTTCTCCTTAGTGATGGCCACTACATTTACCTCTGCCCCCTGACTCTCTTGAAGTTCTGGCATATTCCTGGTGTCTTCCACCGTGAAGACTGATACGAAGTACTCATTTAGTTCCTCTGCCTTTTCTTTGTCCCCCGTTACTATTTTTCCGGCAGTCCAATGTCCATTCTTGCCTCTCTCTTATCTTTTGTATATCTAAAAAAACTCGTGCAATCTTCTTTTCTCCTACTAGCTAGCTTACCCTCATATTTCATCTTCTCCACTCTTATTTTTTTTTTTAGTTGTCCTCTGCTTGCTTTTAAAGGCTTCCCAAACCTCTGGCTTCCCACTATTCCTTGCCTCATGGATATGCTCTTTCCTTTGCTTTTATGCTACCTCTGACTTCCCTCGTCAGCTATGGTTGCCTCGTCCTCCCCTTAACATGCTTCCTTTTCCTTGGAATGAATTTATGTTGTGCCTTTGAATTATCTCCAAAACCTCCTGCCACTTTTGTTCCACAGTCTTCCCTGCTAGGCTCCCTTCCAATCAAATCTGGTCAGTTCCTCCCTCCATGGCCTTGTAGTTTCCTTTACTCAATTGTAGCACCGTTATATCCAATTCCAACATCTCTCAAACTGCAAGGTGAATTCTATCATATTGTGGTCACTGCCCCCTAGGGGTTCCTTCACCTTAAGTTCCCTGATCAAGTCTGCCTCTTTAACCTGTGCTTAATGCTCCCTCCACCCACATTGTCTGTATCTTTAAGATCTGGTTGGCTGTAGGGATTCGCATTCTAATCAGTATTCTGTAACTTGATTTTGTGTCTCTGTGCCCTGTTTGAGAGCACATTTCCACTCCATCTGACGAAGGAGCAGCGCTCCGAAAGCTAATGGTATTTTCTACCAAATAAACCTGTTGGACTTTAACCTGGTGTTGTTAAAACTCTTACTGTCATTACACATCACCAGATCCAGAAGTGCCTGCCCCCAAGTGGACTCTGTCATAAGCTGCTCCAAAAAACCATCCTGTAGACATTCCACAAATTCTTATCTTGGGATCTGCTACCAATTTGATTTTCCCAGTCCACCATGATTACTGTAATATTGCCTTTCTTGCATGCCTTTTTTGTTTCCTGATTTATTTTCTGCCCCACATCCTGACTGCTACTAGGGGGCCTGTACTTAACTCTCATCAGGGTTTTTTTCCCTTTGCGATTCCTCAACTCTACCCACACAGATTCTACGCTGTCCAACCCTATATCACTTCTTGCTAATGATTTAATTTTGTTTCTTACCAACAAGGCAACCCTGCCTCCTCTACCCACCTGCCTGCCCTTTCGATAGGACGCATATTCTTGGATATTCAGATCCCATCTTGAAAGAGAGGTATTGTTTTCAAGGTTGAGTTATATTATTTTAGTCCAATACCTGATGGGAAGTTAGGTTACTGATTTTAATCAGACAGGTTTTGGCCCAATATTTGTTTGAATCCCAATTGTTTAATACCTAGAACTTCATTTTAGAAACCACAGGATTTGTAATCTTCATTCTGTAAGTTGTAAGTGCCGCTGCCGCGTTGCAGGTAGCCAGGTTGAAGTTGCTAGTGGTTGCTAATGATTGCAATTGTAGCCCTCACCACCTTGATGGGGATTCAGTGAGACTCTGTTCTTTATTCAATTAATGTTAATATTTTTTCCACTCCTCAGGCTTATTGAAGGAGATGATTCAGAAGCTGATGGAATTGAGATTTCGGGCATGCCTGTACTAGTCTTGTCTGACTCGCTCCGAGAAGAACTGAGGCCTGGTCTGGAAGAAATTCTGCCTCGTAAAATAATGGAATCCCTGTAAGTATGATCTAAGTTTTCTCCAGTGCCCGGCATTTACAGGATTCTGAAAGTGGGGAATTGGGAATAGTTGGCAATGTTTGTTTTTTCTTCAAATGAAGACTGCAGTGTCACTTTGATCCATCTTTACCCCACACTAGCTATTTGTGTAAGAGGTTACGTGGCACTATGGGCTCTGAGGTAGGGGTACCCTCCCCATAAAAGTCCTGAATGACGTATGTCTGGATCATTCCACAGAACAAAATATCCAAATCAGAAGTCATGCTATGAATCCAAAGGGTAGTTAGTCTGAGGATCAGAAATGTTCATGGGACTTGGGCTTTGTCTTTTTATTGAGGTGGGAGCAAAGATTTACGCTGGATGTAACTCGTACTTCACTGGGTGCTGGTTACTGAAAGACGCTTATCTAACTGGAGAAAGTAACTTAATCATATTTAGAGTTAAATATGAAAATTTTGGTATTTAAGGTTTCAGAGGGAAGAGCTATTTAATTCGCTTGAGAACAGCAGATAACTGAGGAATGTTTTTTTTATTTGCGGTGGCTATTGCATTTGAATGTGTACTGAGACATTGCACTCTCTTGTGCTATTATCAAATAAAAATTTGTTGGAAAATAAGTACTTTCCCTGTCTATTTGTTCTGTAAGTTATTTTAGTATCTCGACAGATTGGCACATGTGTAGCGGCCCTCTGTGCTATGCTGCCGGCCTCTCCTGCGGGAATAGGCCTGCCCCCAGATTTTTTGTGTGAATCACGCTAGTGCACTCTGCAGTGCACAGAGTATGGGAAATTCATTTTGAAACTCCCGTTGAAAAGAAATAGCGGGATTTACTCATTTTTACGTGAATTTGACGCTTAGAAGTTTTTGGGAGAATCGCCCCCCACGTGTTTCACTAGCTAGAAATGTCTTGCTGATTTTCTATGTTCCCAATGCAAACAGCAGCTTGTTTTCATGTAATGACTATGGTGTCAGGCTAGTACACTCTTATCGTAGTGGATTTCAGTTAATTGGAATAGTCTTCATTGCGTGAATGAAGCTGAGAGACTGAAGTTTTCCTTTTCAATTCTGGTTCTTTCCTGTCAGTAGAGACCAACAACAGAACTGCTGACATTATCTTGGCATGTGCAGAAGTTAGTTTTTCTGTTTGTAGTTTTACCCTGGGGAAACAATTCCAGATGTACGCTGCAAGTATTGTCACCAGGAGTGAACAAACTAATGTAAATGGTCTGTGATTCTGCTTTGAAAATCGAATACCAAGGCTTGTTGGTTTGCTTTGATTTACACAAGTTGTCCTCAAAGACTCTAACTTGTCCTTTTTTTTTATCTTCTGAGGAATCGCCCATGCATGGAACTTGTTCTGTGGAGACCCCCATGCGAGCCACTTTCAGATAAACTTGCAGCTTTAACGGAGCAAATAAACTCCAAACATAGGCAAGCACAGTGCAACCCTGACGTGTACAACAAGAGCTTAAAACTGGATTCATCCTTAATGTGCGGTGATATGAATCTAACCAGCACACCTGAAGAGGACATGGAACTTTAGGAACAGCTTGCAGCACAGACTTGTGGGGTAAAAGCATTCTGACTTGCAAAAATCGTTCATGGCAGGGTGTGGAGTACTTTCTGTTCAAGTTTTGAAGCTTTTTAAATTGATATTTTGAAAGTTTGATGCCTCCACTGTTCTCGCATAAACCAAATTCTGAACATTGCTACAATCTTGTACAGTGTTTGTGTAGTGACTGCACATGGGGTAGGTAGCCTTTATATTTTTGTAAGCATGTTCTTTGCAGTCAATTGATCTCACCTGTGAAATAATCAGCTTTTTTTTAGAAGCTGATGTGCTTGTGGGCAGAGGAATAAGTGCCCTAGTTTATAATGCACCTGAGATGCAGATTGTTTTTGTTTCTATTTAATCCACGGTGTGATAGGAAATTGGGAGAAACATTCCAAGTCATGGCCACAAGATTTGTACAGTGTATGGCTATACAGGAAAGGTATTTTTTTCACTGCTCTTAACATTAAGTGGAAATGTTTAATATTGAACTGTCACTTGCTAATAGCAAATTCATGATAAAGATTGGTTTTCCTGCACTATGGTTTTTGACAAGTGGGAAGAAAATCCAAAGAGAATCCTTCAGAGCAATTGATGTAAATGCAAAAAAAACCTTACACAAAAGAGAAATCGATGTCATATAATTTATTTAGTCTTTTTGTGCAGACAGGTCTTTGTAAACCACAGTTTCTTTTGACACCTGTCCCTTATGACAGCAATGCTGTGGGAAATCTGAACGTCACTCCATCCTTGTACCAACAGATGAAATGAAAATGGCAGCCTAATTTAAATGGCTAGGCCGAGCTCACTCTGATTCTTTCTCTTAGTAAATTTTAGTTGTCTTGAAACTGGTATTTACAGACTTGTCAATGCGGTGCTATGAACATATCACTTTCATTGTAAAGCCGATCTTATCAGTCTTACAAACTAATGGGTCTAAATTCATTTTGTTTTTGGGTTGGATTCTCTGGCCTCCCCTCAGCAGTTTTCTCGGTGGTGGAAGATAGCGAGCTGTTTGTAGCCAGAGGGATCATCTCTGGCTACAAACTGCCGCTCTCAGTGGAAATTCCCATTGAAGCCACCTCATGCCAGCAGACCAGAGACTCTCACCAGCATGAATGGCCAGAAAATTCCAGCCTTTATCTTGTGGAGATATCTCCCTCCTGGAGATAGATGGAAGAATAGGCCAGTCATCCCCATAAACTTGTGTTGCTATTCAATCTGATCACGGCTGATCAACTTCTCAAAATCAGTTACTCATTCTAACTTGCCTCATTCTGATTTTTGGCTTGATGCAAGCACTTGTGTAGCTTTTTGATAAAACATGACTTTGGGATTAACCCAGGGTT
Source organism: Mustelus asterias (assembly GCF_964213995.1). NCBI lineage: Eukaryota > Metazoa > Chordata > Chondrichthyes > Carcharhiniformes > Triakidae > Mustelus > Mustelus asterias. Next base: position 62,950,490 of record NC_135813.1, on the reverse strand, counting down.
TTGTTGCCTCTATTAATGTAAGACAAAGGCACTGGTGTATTAGAGGATTAGGGTCAACACCCCAGGACCATGAAGGGGAGGAGATTGTCTCCCTGCTCAATATAATGGTGGCTTGTTGAAGATTAGCTGTTGTTGGCCCGTATTTCCTCTGCTTGAAAATGGGCAATGCACCCCTCTAATAGCTGTGAGGATACAAGCATCGTGTCTGATTTTTTTTTTTAACCATTGCCTCATTTAGTTTCAGCACAAACAAGTAGAGCCCTGTTTACAACCATTAAAGTGCCAAAATCAGGATCCGAAAATGACATGGTGACCAGACTGTATACACTACAGAAAATGTGGTCTAACCAAGGTTTGACACAAATGCAGCATTGCTACTTTGCTTTTCTATTCATTGCCTCCAGAGCTGACCCTTGTTGCTTTTTCTATGGCCTGATTAATCTGGCCTGCCACTTTGTGATTTGTGTATTTTTACTTTGAGATCCCTTAGTTACCGTAGCCCATTTAGATTCATATCTTCAAAGCATCTTATGACCTCATTTGTCTTTCCAAATTATAAAATCTCTCACTTATCTGTGAAATTAATTTTTCCATTACATGCCTATGCTACAAATTTATTATTGTTTTGTAATTTCTTCATGCTCCTCAATATTTCATTTCCCTGCCAACCGACAAACATTTGATTCAATCAGTGGATGAAGTTTAAATTAATAAAAATTGTGAACAACAGTGGTCCCTGTATTGATGCTTCTGGGACTCCACTTTTTGCCATCTACCACTTGGAATAGTATCCTTTGCACTGTCCGCTCTGTCATGAAACCAGATAACTATTGATTCTTTTACATGTGCCCCGACTCCTCATTCTCCTCATGTCAATATAGACATTGTGGTAATTTAGCGAAGACTGTTCGAAATGTTGGATAAATTGCATCTACTGCATTACCCCTGTCTATTCTCTGTTACTACTTCAAGTAGTTTAATGAGGTTGGTCAAAAAATACTTGCTCTTTTGAAATCCTTTGTGTCAATATTATGTTTTGGTTTCTAGATGTTTTTTCTAATTATTTTTAAGCAGGGATTGCATTACTTTTCATTCATGGTAAGATGACTAGTCTATAGTTCCTGGGACACATTCTATCTCCTTTCTGAAATATAGTATAATGTTAGCTGTCAACCAGTTCTCTGGCAATACACCTTTTTATAATGAATTATTAAATATGTGCAATAGTGCCTTGAGTATCTCATTAGATTCTTTTAAATGCACAGCTATAATCCGTCCAAACTGGGGTTTACCCTCTTTGACTTTATTAGTTCAATCTTTTTCCTGTTATCAAAATGCAGTTATATAATTTCTGATCTCTGCCCATGCCACTGAACCTGTTCTGTATCCCGTCTAAATACTGAAGCAAAGTAATATTTCTGCCACTCTCACTGCCTCTGATTTTACCCTGTCCGTCCTTTAATGCCTTTCTGGTTGTGTGTTTTTTTAATTTATTTGACTGTAGAATGTTTTACTATTTGGCTTTAATTTATTAGCTCCTCTTTTGCTTATCAACTTCTCTCCTAATATCTTTGTGTTCTTCCTTGTCATGTTCTACCACAGGAAGTAATCTGATAGGTACAGGATTCTACCCTCCAGCCTTTACAGTGACCAAGAAAGTAAACAGTATAGATAAGTTTCTTTTGTAAATATGAAGCATGTTGCTTCACAAAAATGTATTTATTTTGATACTGAATTGACGCAGCCCCCAGTTGCACAAGTTGAAGTGCATTTATTTGTTGCTTTATAATTCTATACTCCTAGAATTAAGAATTTCAGTTTTTAAAGCTTTTACTTAAAAGTGATAGTTGAATGAAAGAACAAAGTGTGATTGGGCAGAAAGTAGAGTTCTTTAATTTATCGTTGATAAAAGGGTGGTTTTTGTATAGCTGACTTCAGGCTCAATAGACTCTGAGGAATTATAATGTTTTTCATGGTTATTCTAGAATTCTTCAAGCAGACGTCCTTCTGAAGTTTGTACTTAGTTACAAATATTAAGAGGCATTTCTATGAGGACTGTTTAAGGTTCTCTGAGTTTGCAATAGCAGTAGATGACGGGATTTCCACCTGTCTGACTCTGCTCATTTAAAAAAAATTAGACTTGAGATCTATTGGTAAGCTACCAGTATACCAAAGGTGCCATTCTGTTTATTAAATTTGTCTAAATTAAGTAACTGAGATTGGGTTAAATGAGACTGATATTTAAGGTATGGGTCAATATTTGTGAGAGGATAAACTGGCTACTCGAGTTCCTTGTGTTGGAATGTACAATCCTGTTCATACAGGACTGAATGCTGCCTTCAGGCAGTGCCCATTGATCAATAAAGTGCACCATTGTGTATCTAGCGTTTTCTTTTATTGTGTTGAATTTTGGGTTTATTCAGAGTTCAGAAGCATAATGTACAGATATTTTACCTTCATGGCTACTGTTTCCCTGATTTTTAATGCTGAATAAACTGCCTGGTCTCCAGTCTAATTGTGCACTAGTGTTATTTGATCTGTTATACAGTACTGAGAACCACACTTTTGAGAGCAAGCAGAGGGGCATGAGAAGCTGCAAATGTCTGAAGAGTGGGCCAGCTGTGGGAGTCCCGCAGGAGTGTATTGCTGCTTGGGGAGTCTCAACAATTGGAAGATTTTTAAAAATCAAACAATTTAGAAGGAACAAGCAGTGGAATGGGTGTTGTTGCTGGCTAGGCCAGCATCTATTGCCATTCCTAATTACCCTTGAGGGTGGTGGGCTGCCTTGAAGCACTGCAGCAGGTGTGTGAGTGCTCTCTATTTTTAAGCAAGGCTGATTATTACAAGTTTGTTTCCCACGTTTGCACCAATCAGCAGCAAATGGAACGGTGTGTAATTGGAGGAGCAGCTCCTTTCAGAATCTTTCATTCCACTTAAGAAATTTTGAAAACTGGTTCCACAGGCCACATTTGGCCTGGACAAACTTGATCTCAATCAACCAATTGGGTGACAAGGTTTTGTCCTGGACCATATGTCAAGTGAACACCTAGAAGCATAGAATCCTACAGTGCAGAAGGCCTCATCCACAATCCCACCCAGGCCGTCTCCATAACCCCATGCATTTAGCATAGCCAATACACCTAACCCACACATCTTTGGACTGTGGGAAGAAACCCACGCAGACACGGGGAGAACTCAAGCTGGGAATCAAACTCCGGTCCCAGGTGCTGAGAGGCAGCAGTGCTAACCACTATGCCATCCCACCTCTCCAACAAGCTATCACTAACAAAACGTACCTTTGCATAAAAGATACATGCAGTTAGATCAGGATTTTTCATCATCCAAAGAAACACTTGCATTCAGTGATATCCACTGTACCACATGATCCATTAGGCAATGTTGTCTCAGCTGGAGTAATCCATGCTGGTTTGTTCAGTTCAGAGAAGAATCTCCCACACCCTGTGCACTGCAGAGGTCACCAGCATGAATATCATTAAATTTCAGTGGGCAGGGCCTCTCCCACTGGAGAGGCTGGCAGCATAGCCCTGAGCAGGCCACAGCACATGTGCCGATCTGTCAGCCCCGACATTGGCGCATGCATAGTGGCCCTGCACTGCTGGTCTCCCAATTTCTGGCCAACTCGATCACTGGCTGACCCCGCAGCACCAGCTCTCTGTCTTCCACCCCCCCCCCCCCCCCCCCCCATCCACCCCTATGCCTTTCCCAGCGCCAGATTTCCGGCACCTATTTCCAGCACAGCTGACAGTGCCAGCAATCTGGCACTAGCAGAGGCACTCGGGGCCCAGACACCCAATGTGGATCATGCTAATCCCACCGCCCCATCTCAGCCAAACAACCAGCCTAGGAGAACATATATCAATATTATCTGTAAAGACATTTGCCTTCCAAGATGAAGCAATTTCTGGCCCAACTACCTCAATTTATCGCAAAAGCAACTTCCCTACCCCAGTTTCCCTTCTTTATCAGCTCACAGCTGGACTTGGCATGAGACCACAAACAAGAATATAATGTATGGAACACCTAACCCTCAGACAGTAAAGATAATAACTGACATATATCACCCTCCAGGAATGCCCCTAAACAAGACGTGGCAACAACTTTTCTGTCCATTAAAGGAGCAGATAGAGGATTGTGTCAGCCTGGAGCAAAACTTGACCACCTCTTGGGAAATAAGGAAGGGCAGGTGACAGAAGTGTTAGTGAGGGATCACTTTGGGACCAGTGACCATAATTGGGTTTAAGATAGCTATGGAGAATGATAGATCTGCCCAAAAGTTAAAATTCTAAATTGGGGCAAGGCCAATTTTGATGGTATCAGGCAGGAATGTTCAAAAGTTAATTGGGGGAGTCTGTGGGAAGGCAAAGGGACATCTGGTAAGTGGCACGCTTTCAAAAGTGTGTTAACCAGGGTTCCTCTTAGAGTGAAGGGCAAGTCTGGCAGAAGTAGGGAACCCTGGATGACTCGGGATATTGAGGCCCTGGTCAAGAAGAAAGAGGCACATGACATGCATAGGCAGCTGGGATCAAGTGAATCTCTTGAAAAGAGTATAGGGGGTGTAGAAGTAGAGTTAAGAGAGAAATCAGGAGGGCAAAAAAAGGGACATGAGATTGTTTTGGCAGATAAGGCAAAGGAGAATCCAGAGAGCTTCTACAAATACATAAAGGGCAAAAGGGAAACAAGGGAGAGAGTAGGGCCTCTTAAGGATCAACAAGGTCATCTATGTGCGGATCCACAAGAGATGGGTGAGATTCTAAATGAATATTTCTCATAAGTATTTACTGTTGAGAAAAGCATGGATGTTAGGGGAAATAAATATTGATGTCTTTTGTGTACATATTACAGAGAAGGAGGTGCTGGAAGTCTTAAAGCGCATCAAGGTAGATAAATCCCCGGGACCTGATGAAGTGTATCCCAGGACATTGTGGGAGGCTAGGGAGGAAATTGCAGATCCCCTAGCCAAGATATTTGAATCATCGATAGTCACGGGTGAGGTGCCTGAAGATTGGAGAGTGGCAAATGTTGTGCCTTTGTTTAAAAAAGGGCTGCGGGGAAAAGCCTTGGAACTACAGGCCAGTTAGCATCTGTGGTGGGTAAATTGTTGGAAGGTATTTTGAGAGACAGGATCTACAGGCATTTAGAGATGCAAGGACTGATTAGGGACAGTCAGCATGGCTTTGTGAGTGGAAACTCATGTCTCACAAATTTAATTGAGTTTTTTGAAGGAGTAACCAAGAAGGTAGATGAGGGCAGTGCAGTTGATGTTGTCTACATGAACTTTAGCAAGGCCTTTGACAAGGTACCACATGGTAGGTTGTTGGAAAAAGTTAAATCTCACAGGATCCAGGGTGAGGTATCTAAATGGATACAAAATTGGCTTCTTGACAGAAGCCAGAGGGTGGTTGTAGAGGGTTGTTTTTCAAATTGGAGGCCTGTGGCCAGCAGTGTGCCTCAGGGATCAGTGCTGGGTCCACTGTTATTTGTCATATTAATGATTTGGATGTGAATATAGGAGGCATAGTTAGTAAGCTTGCAGATGATACTAAGATTGGTGGCATAGTGGACAGTGAAGAAAGTTCTCTCCAATTGCAATGGGATCTTGATCAATTGGGCCAGTGAGCTGATGAATGGCAGATGGAGTTTAATTTAGACAAATGCAAGGTGATGCATTTTGGTAGATCGATCCAGGGCAGGACTTACTCAGTTAATGGTAGGGCATTGGGGAGAGTTACAGAACAAAGAGATCTAGGGGTACATGTTCATAGCTCCTTGAAAGTGGAGTCACAGGCGGACAGAGTGGTGAAGGCATTCGGCATGCTTGGTTTCATCAGTCAGAACATTGAATACAGGAGTTGGAATGTCTTGTTGAAGTTGTACAAGACATTGGTAAGGCCACACTTGGAATACTGTGTGCAATTCTGGTCACCCTATTATAGAAAGGATATTATTAAACTAGAAAGAGTGCGGAAAAGATTTACTAGGACGCTACCAAGACTTGATGGATTGAGTTATAAGGAGAGGCTGAATAGACTGGGACTTTTTTCTCTGGAGTGTAGGAGGCCTGGAGGGTGATCTTATAGAGGTCTATAAAATAATGAGGGGCACAGATCAGCTAGATAGTCAATATCTTTTCCCAAAGGTAGGGGAGTCTAAAACTAGAGGGCATAGGTTTAAGGTGAGAGGGGAGAGATACAAAAGTGTCCAGAGGGGCAATTTTGTTTTTCACAGAGGGTGGAGAGTGTCTGGAACAAGCTGCCAGAGGTAGTAGTAGAGGCGGGTACAATTTTGTCTTTTAAAAAGCATTTAGGAGAGTTATATGGGTATGATAGGTATAGAGGGATATGGGCCAAATGCGGGCAATTGGGATTATTTTAGGGGTTTTAAAAAAAAGGGCGGCATGGACAAGTTGGGCCAAAGGGCCTGTTTCCATGCTGTAAACCTCTATGACTCTATGGACTCACAGAATATTCACAACTCTCGGGATTCTTCCTATTCCAGAGATTTGAGGATATAATCTAGGCAGTACTGGATTAGCTTGCACAGGAATGACCTGACATGTGTTGCAGTTTTGTTTCTACATCAGTAGATGGTGCTTTTCCTTTGCATTCCACAATGTAAACTGGATGCTGTAGGAAGCAGTGCTTTAAAGCCACAATCATTTACGGTTGAGGCCGGGATATTGGGTTTATGTCACACTATTTGTAACTCCCACAGTTGCGTGGACCTGCAGAGTTTCACTGGCTGTCTTGTCTGGAGACAATACACATCTTTTTAGCCTGTCTTGATGCTCTCTCCATTCCCATTGTTTTGTTTCTTAAAGACTGGATTAGTTGTAAGTATTCGCATTCCAACCATTATTCATGTAAATTGAGTCTGTGTCTTTATAAGTTCTGTTTGTGAACAGAATTCCCACTCACCTGAAGAAGGGGCTTAGAGCCTCGAAAGCTTGTGTGGCTTTTGCTACCAAATAAACCTGTTGGACTTTAACCTGGTGTTGTTAAACTTCTTACTGTGTCTACCCCAGTCCAACGCCGGCATCTCCACATCATTATACAACCTCACCATAACATTCCAACTCTTATACTCAATACTTTGGTTTATAAAGGCCAATGTACCAAAAGCACTCTTTACGACCCTATCTACCTGTGACGCCACTTTTAGGGAATTATGTATCTGTATTCCCAGATCCCTCTGTTCTACTGCACTCTTCAGTGTCCTACCATTTACCTTGTATGTTGTACCTTGGTTTGTTCTTCCAAAGTGCAATACCTCACACTTGTCTGTATTCCCATCGTATCAGTTACAGATGCGGCCAGAACTCACCAATTCCCTGTACCCCTCCCACTCTTGCCCCCTTCTCCCTTCATTATCCACACTCCTTAATATCCTTTACCGTTAAGTCTTTCAACTAATTGTTACCAGTATCGAAAGCATTAGAATTCAGAGCCACAATCCCGCTCAGCATGCCCCATAATCCCTACCCTGCCCCCATCCAATTTCACACTTGGGTCAGTAATCTCGTCACAACTCATCGGATCACATCAGATCAGTTTCAAAGCTTCAGCTAAAGCGAATGCATTCTTCACTATAGCTGTAAGCAATAGGACAGCTGCATTCTCTTTGATATAAAGGATGCAATATTAAATGAAACAGATTTTAAAGGATATTCAGTTACAATTGTAGAAAGATTCTAAGGACATGGCACAATTCCTTACTTTAGTGTTATATAGATAGTGCTTGTGACCAACACTACCCACAGAGCGTTAAGAAGATGGATTTCTACCCAGACTCAGCAGGGCATGCCTTCATGGGCTAAAATAACAGATTGATAAAGGTCTCAAATTCCATATAAACTTACACTGCAACTGGATCTAACCAAGTGCTTTCTCCCCTGACTGACCGCTCCATGGCAAACCTAAGAGCCAAGGGAAAGAATGCAATGTAGCCTGTACCAGCCTCTCCTCCAGCGTGGACTTTAAACCTTATTTCCAGTCAAAGATTGGCAGGAGGAATATTTAAAAGGGAAAATCAAAAATACTTCTCCTTATACTAGACAATGATAGGATTTACATTGACGTCCATTGTAGAATGAAACTAAGCACAGATACAAACAACCGTCCCCCTTATACAAACATACAATAAAATTACAATGGCCTTTTGCTGTTTCTTGGACCTGTGCATAATCAGGCCATGATAGTGTCTAGTTAGTTGAAGTGTCCTCCTGCTCGTTGAGAAGCTCTGGTCCATTGGGCATGGTGTACTAACAGTGAGCGAGCAACCTGAAATAAGGTCTCGTCCGGTGATGACCTGCTCTGCGGTATCCATCCGTGGAAGGTGTGGCCAGCACCAGGGATTTATACATGTCACTTCCTGCTTTCCTTTCCCGAGAAGCACGACGATGATCTATCTGGTGTTGCATGATTCTGGGGAAGAGAGGGGAACAAATAAAGGTTTTAATCGTAGAACAGAATGGACAGATAATGCAATGACTGTCCATCAGTCATTCTTCTGCCAGTAACAGGCATGCAGGATCAACACTCAGTATGGCTAAATGGTAGCCTGACCCAGGTAGGTTGCTATGATTACCAGCAAGTTAGACAGGTGTCAAAATCCTGCCCCGCCTCACACTCATCAGCATTACTGCCTGGGAGGAAATTCCTTCCTGAGGTTACTGCAAAAATCACTTTTCCCTCATTGAATGTCCTATTGAATGCCATCTCTCTGCTAGTCCTGTATCTGTGCAGTGCTCAAACGCTCAGTAAACCACTCACCATCTCTCTGTGAGAGCTGCTGGTCAGGATATACAGACTGCTCGTATCCTTCAGGCTGGCTCCCTTATAGATGATGTTCTCTGTTCGGAGCTGCTTCACACGGCTCTGCAAATGTTGAAGCAGTTTCAGTGTCCCGAGGGTCTTCTGTCTGAATGAGGCCACTGCAGAGGAAGCCATTGATGGGGTGGAGGCAGAGCGCAAATGAGAAGCTTCACTATATTCCTTCAAGAGATACACATATACCGAGATTACTTAGTATGAGTATAATCCTATTGGACTTTGCCAGATGTGTCTCTACATTCTACATCAAGGTCAATGTGCATCTGAGCCAGTGGACACAAGGTGGAATTTTACAGCCCTGTCATGGCGGGGGAGGGGCTGGAAAATGTGGCGAGCCATTCCATTGACTTCAGCGGAAGCGGAAAATTCTGATGGTGGGAAGAGCCATAAAATTCCACTCAGTCCTTCCACAAGCTTTGTTTACGATTTCTAAGGAACCATTGCCATGCAAGGTAGTTGAAGGGCTGGATAAGCATTGACTGAATGATTGGATATAGAGGACTAAAAGATGGAAACAGAAGCATTTGTGCATTGATGGGGTTGGAGGGAAAGATACAGCGAGGGGTTGAATAGAGGGAGAAACACACCCCAAGGCTTTGAGATGAATGGATACACCAAGGTCTAGGTCATTAACATATATCAGGAAGAGCTGATGTCCCGACACTGATCCCTGGGGAACTCACAGTAACTTCACTGCCATGTTGATGTAAGCCTCCTGATAAATAAACTTTAAACTTCACTATTACCTTCCTCCAGTCTGAAAAACAACCATTCACCAAGGGATGAAGTGGCTGATCAGCCAGGAGCAGGCCAAGTGCTGCTCCCAATGAAATCGAGCAAATAGTATAAAGTGATGTGCTGGTATCGGGAGAGACTCCGAGTGAAGCAAGTCCAACTGAAACTACCTCTACAGCTGAACTTCAACCAGCTGAGCTATGTCGTTCTCAGAAAAGGAGAAAGTACCCTGACAAACTGAGTTTCTGATAAACTGTGTTAAAACTGTTCATTATTGCTATTGTTTTAAAAAGTGTATCAGTTATCAATGTACTGTGTAATAAGGGACTTAAAGGGGGAGGGATGTAGTGGCTGGCCCCTTTAAGAGGCGTAGATTGGAAGGGTCGTCTGACTCGATCACCCAATGGGGAAGAAGCACGGGGATCTCGGGGCGGTGCACAGGCTTTATAACCAGACTGAATCCTAGAGCTGGAAGTGTGGAAATACTGCGTGTGTCTGTGGTTGTAAATGAAATGTTATAGTTCATTACACTAACTGGTGGTCGCCAATCCTTGCAATTACTACAGAGGAGAAGGGGGGAAAAGTGGGATAGAAATGGTTTAAAAGATACAAAATTAACCATTGCTGAATATTTCTTTATGCTCCCCATAAACCCTGAGGAGACCATCTTGACATACAATTTAGATGGTATGTGAGGAAAGTGGATGAAGTGAAATCAAATGTTTACCAATGGCAGTGGGTGGGTTTCATATTCTAGCATTTCGGTCTTCCATTGATGTTCACTTTGATGCTTATAGACGTTTCTGTAAAGAGAGACAGTGTTGGTTTGTCTGTAGAACACAGCAGTATAGGCACATCCTACCACTGAAAAACCATATGCCCACATTCAATTCTTTCTCTTTCTAAATTACTTTCCCCTTATTAAACTATGCTACCAAAGCACTCTCTTTCTTTTTAACCAATACTCCCATTCCTCCACAATAATAACTTCCATTCTAGGTTCTTTGCAGGAGCATTAGCAAAGAAAATCAGACATGGAGCTTCATAAGGACACAACATACTGGATGACAAAGAGCTTGGACAAAGGAGTAAGATCTTAAGGAGCATCTTAAAGGAGGAAAGAGAGAGAGAGAGGAAAAGGTTAGGCGGGGAATTGCAGAACCCAGGGCCTTGGCAGCTGACAGCACAATTGGCAATAATGGAACAATTTAAAACAGGAATGCTCAAGGGGCCAGAATTGGAGCAGCACAGAGGTCTCAGAGAGTTGTTGGGCAGGAAGCAATTACAATGATAGAGAAGAGTAAGGCCACGGAAAGACATGAAACAAGGATGAGAACTTTAAAATGAAGATGTTGCATAACTGAGAGGCAATGTAATGCAGCAAGCATAAGAGAGATTGGCAAGCAGGATTTGGTGCAAGTTTGGATACAGACAACACATTTTTGAAAGACTTCAGGTTTATTGAGGGTAGGAGTGCATTGGAATAGCCAGGTCTAAAGGGAATAAAGGTATGTACAAGTGTTCTAGCTATAGCTACACTGAGGCAAAGGTGACAAAGGGTTATCAAGGGGGTAGAAATAGTTGGAAATGCTTGTCTACATCAATGGGGACAAAGTAGAAATGGTCGAGAGCTTCAAGTTTTTAGGTGTCCAGATCACCAACAACCTTCCCTGTTCCTTCCACGCCGACGCTACAGTTAAGAAAGCCCACTACTTTCTCAGAAGACTATGGAAATTTGGCATGTTCACTACAACTCTCACCAACCTTTACAGATGCACCATAGAAAGCATCCTTTCTGGTTGTATCACAGCTTGGTCTGGCTCTTGCTCTGCCCAAGACTACAAGAAACTACAAAAGGTCGTAAACAAAGCCCAGTCTGTCACTCAAACCAGCGTTCCACCCACTGACACTGTCTACATTTACTTCTGCCTCGGTAAAGCAGCCAGCTTAATTAAGGACCCATGCGCCCTGGACATTCTCTCTTCCACCTTCTTCCGTCGGGAAAAAGATACAAAAGTCTCAGGTCACATTCCAACCGACTCAAGAACACCTTCTTACTTGTTGCCATCAGACTTTTGAATGGACCTACCTCGCATTAAGTTGATCTTTCTCTACACCCTAGCTATGACTGTAACACTACATTCTGCACTCTCTGCTTTCCTTCTCTATGAACAGTATGCTTTGTCTGTATAGCGCAAGAAATAATACTTTTCACTATATACTAATACACGTGACAATAATAAATCAAATCAAACCAAATCAAAAGGCAGTCTTAGATAAGTGGTAGAAAGTTCACCTCAGGGTCAAACACGAACAAGGTTGTGAATAAGCTGGTTCAACTTCAAACATTGCCAGGGAAAGCAATGGAGTTCAGAGCAATGGAGTCCACCCCACCAGCAACTTAGTTGGTTAAAAGATTGGGACACCGTTTTTAATACAAATAGCACCACCCATCCACCCAATGGAACATCTACCAGCGCAACACTACTTCCCGTCACAAACACTGAACACCCCCTCACCCCCGACACTGCCCGGTACCGCTCTACTACCCGGGCACGACTCACCTCCCCCTCAGGCGTTATACTTACCTTCGCACCTCTGGCAGATTCTGCTCAGTCGGTGCATATCATAGACAATCTGCTGTGATTCATGTTGCTGTAAATGGACATTCTAATTGTGAGAGAGAGGTGGGGTCTCAGCTAGTAGAGGAAGAAACGCTTAATCTCAGGGTTTTGGGTTCGAGCCCCACGTTGGGCACAATGTTTTAAAGGAGAAAGTGGTGGCATATTGGTATTGTCACTGGATTAGTAATCCAGAGACCCAAGGCAATGGTCTGGGAACCCGGGTTCAAGTCCCACCATGGCAGATGGTGAAATTTGATCTCAGTAAATGACCATGAAATTGTCAATTAGTCACTAACGTTCTGTTAGGAATGAATTTTTTTTAAATTTCATACTTTACTGACATGAACAAACACTGTGCACACATGGACATTTTGGGCGGCACAGTGGCACAATGCTTAGCCCTACTGCCCGACAGCAGCAGGGATCCGGGTTCCATTCCAGCCTTGGGTGACTAACTATGTGGAGTTTGCACATTCTCCCGAATCTGCGTGGGTTTCCTCCAGGTGCTCTGGCTTCTCCTACACTCCAAAGAAGGTTAGGTGGGTCAGCCATGTTAAATTACCCCTTAGTGTCCAAAGACGTGTAGGTTAGGTGGATTGGACATGGCAAACGTGCAGAGTTACAGGGAGAGCCCGGGTGGGATGCTCTTTTGGATAGTTGGTGCAGACTTGATGAGCCGAATGGCCGCCTTCTGCACTGTGGGGATTCGATTCAATGGATTCTTAATGGCTGCAGGTTATGGGTACTGGTAAAAGCATCAGCCCATTCTATCACAAAGGACTAAAACAAGTTCTTGGCCACATTTAAAGAGACACAGAAGTCACATACGTTTCATTCAGTTTTTCCTCAGACTTGCAGGCATGTCTGCAGGCAATCACATCCTTCCATTTGGCCATGTTCCTCGGGGCTGTATGTAACTTGTTACCCTTCTCCTGAAGCTGCTGCTGGTGGGTGTTATCCACTCTGCCCCCAGAGTCCTTCAGCTGTGACCTCTGCAACTTGCTGACCTCTTCAACGTGATCCTGTACAATGGACAATGCAGGAGAGTTATGCCCAAACACAAGTCCTGTAGAATCATTACACTTAATAGTACATTAGTTAGGTTTTTGTCATGAATATTTAAACGGCTTCATAGAAATCATAGAAACCCTACAGTGCAGAAGGAGGCCATTCGACCCATCGTGTCTGCACCGACCACAATCCCACCCAGGCCCTACCCCCACATATTTACCCGCTAATCTCTCTAACCTACGCATCTGAGGACTCTAAGGGGCAACTTTTTTAACCTGACCAATCAACCTAACCCGCACATCTTTGGACTGTGGAAGGAAACCGGAGCACCCGGAGGAAACCCACGCAGACACGAGGAGAATGTGCAAACTCCACACAGACAGTGACCCAAGCTGGGAATCGAACCCAGGTCCCTGGAGCTGTGAAGCAGCAGTGCTAACCACTGTGCTACCCCTTTTCATTTTATTTTCTCAGACATACAATTTACCTGGAGCAGATGATGAAGAACATAACAGCCTCCTGATGGCACACAAAAAATACAATGCAAATTGGAATTTTTGGGTTTTTAATATTAGAATCCAATGTTCAGAATGTGTTTCATCTCCTGTGTTCTTAGAGTGATGGGAAAATGTTGCAAGTATAAGGTCAGCATTTGTGTGTTTCTGTGAGAGGCTTTCATTGACTGATCTGAAGATGTCTGCCTCCAGAGGCAGTGTGTCTCTCGTGATATGGTCCCATGACTATGGCAAGTCAGGCAGTGAGGAATTGCATTTCCATTTTTCAAGTCAATCACTCTCTAATATTTGCGATGGGTTTTCAATAATGAGCAAGTGTAACAACACAAAAAGAATTGGAGTGTTTTCTAGTGAACAATATTTCTTTAAAAAACCCTGCAATTATATTGTAGAAAATTGAAATACAAGGAGAATGGGAACTATTCCAGCACCATGAATACTGTGAGCAAGAAAGCCTCAGCTTCAAAATCCTACTTTCGGCTGACACTCCCAATGCAGTGCTGAGAGAGTGCTGTAGTGCCAAAGGTGCCAACTTTCAGATGACACGTTAATCAGAGGCCCCAGCTCACTCTCAAGTAGACATAATTGAATGCACAGCATTATTTTTTGAAGACAAACAGAGGGGTTCTTCCTGGTGTCCAGCCCAATATTGATCCCTCAATCAACATCACCAATAATGGATGATCTGGCCATTATCACCTTGCTGTTTGTGGGAGATTGCTGTGTACAACTGGCTGCTGCATTTCCTAAATTACAACAATGACTACATTTTAAAAGCATTTAATTGGCTGAAAAGTACTTTGGGCATCTCCTGATGTTATCAAAGAATCATAGAATCCTACAGTGCTGAAGGAAGCCATTCGGCCCATCAAGTCTGCACCGACCACAATCCCACCCAGGCCCTATCCCCAAAACACCGTGCTCACCCGAGCTAGTCCCCCTGACACAAAGGGGTAATTTAGTACAGCCAATCCACCTAATCTGCACATCCTTGGACTGTGGAAGGAAACCTATGCAGACACGGGGAGAATGTGCAGACCCCGCACAGACAGTGACCCAAGCCGGGAATTGAACCTGGGTCCCTGGCGCTGAGAGGCAGCAGTGCTAACCACTGTGCCACCGTGCATAAATACAAGTTCTTTGTTTCTTTACAGCACTATCAAGAAGTCAGGCCAATCACAGAACAAGCTGATTGCTACAGTGCTGAGATTCATAACCACCTGTCCTGAAATACCACATTACTTGTGATATTGGGGAATAACCTTGGGGAATGGATGGATTCAGCAAGATCAGCCTGTCCTACAGGGCAGCCAGAGCCTCTACCTTTCCTAACAAGAGTTGATCTTGCTGCTGTTTAACCTCTCATTCCTAAATACTGAAAAATAGAAAGCTGGGTTGGCAATATGGAGATTGGCAATTTTACAGAAGGTAAGGCAGACCTTAAAAACCTGCCCTGAACCTAGTTAAGAGGAAGGATTTCTCTACTGGGACTCCCTTAAAGACACCACACTTGCTTATTGGGGCCCCTTCATCAGAAAGTCTCCTTTGGCTTGGTGCTTTTAGCTGGTGTGAAACTATGTCCCATCTTTTCAGGGGAGATGTTAAACACATCTGTTCTCGTAGCTGGGTGCAGAAGATCCCGTGTTACTATTCCAAAGAACACTCACCTGATGAAGGAGCATCGCTCCTAAAGCTCGTGATTCCAAACAAACCTGTTGGACTTTAACCCGGTGTTGTGCGATTACTTACTGTGTTCCAAAGATGAGCAGGGGAGCTAACCCCAGTGAATGAACAGCAATGGACATCACAAAAAGCAGATTTTCTGCTCATTATGTTGCTGCGTGTGGAAGCTTGTCATGCATAAATTGGCTGCTAAGATTCCTACGTTTCAACACCGGAAAGCTATTTAATTATCTGTAAAGTGCATTGAGGCGTCCCAAGATCCTGAAAGATTCTATATGAATGCAAGTCTTTTATTTTTATTTTAAACCCCAATGCTTGCAATCACAACATTTTTCCAAAATCCTCTGTGTTGCAGAAATGGTCAGGCCAATGCCAAAGTGTGACACAGCCAGTGGGGAGACAGACTTTCATCTCATTAGAGTGTGCTAGATTCAAACACGGGTCCCACAGGTGAAACAACATGCTCACTATTAGACACTCTTGTCAGTTTGCTTCTATTAATAGCCAGCATGTCAGTTTGTCCTTAAACTGTTCCTCTCTCTGTTTCTGTGCATGTTGCAGCTTCTGTTAAGGGTTTAATGAATTTTGAGAAGGTGGTGGAGGCAGGTTCAAGATGGAATTGGACGGCTATCTGATTGTTATCACGTGCAAGATTACATGGATAAGGCGGGGGGGTGGGACTAGGTGGAAGGCTCTTTCAGAGTCAGTGCAGATTCGATGGGCTGAATGGCTATTTCTGCACTGTGGGGAGAGATATAAGGTGAGCTGCTGACTCACGGGTTATGAATGTAGCCCAGTCCATCACGCAAACCAGCCTCCCATCCATTAACTCTGTCTACACTTCTCGCTGCATTGGAAAAGCAGCCAGCATAATCAAGGGTCCCACGCAGCCCGGACATTCTCTCTTCCACCTTCTTTCGTCGGGAAAAAGATACAAAAGTCTGAGAACATGTACCAACCGACTCAAAAACAGTTTCTTCCCTGCTGCCATCAGACTTTTGAATGGACCTACCTTGCATTAAGTTGATCTTTCTATGCACCCTAGCTATAACTGTAACATACATTCTGCACCCTCTTCTTTCCTTCTCTATGTACAGTATGCTTTGTCTGTATAGTGCGCAAGAAACAATGCTTTTCAATGAATACTAATACATGTGCCAATAATTTTAAAAATCAGTTTACACGCAGGCAAAACCTATCATAATCACCAGTGCTATACTCCAGCTGATACTACCTCTCATCTTTAAAATTTGGCTATCTTAAAATAGCCAAACAACCCAATTTGTTTATTGCAGCAAAGACTTACAGATAAACTATAAAAAAGTCCACAGAGACACCCATCTGGTCGCTTGGGTTTGTCTGAATGACATGAAGACTGTGCTGAATCCAAGGTTCCACCGTACAGCAACCTGTCCAGTTTACACAGTTGAGCTCTGATGAAGGGTCACCGAGACTCGAAACATTGGCTCTATTCTCTCTCCACAGATGCCGTCAGACCTGCTGAGATTTCCCAGCTGTTTTAGTTTCAGTTTACACATTGGTTTAATCAAAGTGTCTGGTACCTTGTCCCTCCGGAGATAGTGCGTCAGGCACCGCTGGCTCTCTAGCTCCTGATGTAGGTCTATTACGAGTTGGCGCAGATCCTCACCCACTCTGCGCAGTGTGCGAATAGCTTGTCCCAATGTCATTCGTGTCAGGCCTCTGTAAAGCAACAAAAAGTTACATTTAGCAGGATAGAATTTCCTCTGGATTCTCCAGCAAGTGCCCTCCAGGTGAAATGAACCTGTCAGAGGAGAGGCACCTTAGAATTTCTGAGTCACTGAATGCATTCAAGAAGGAAATAGGTTCCTGGATGCTAAAGGCATTGAGGGGAGAGAGCAGGCACATGATGTTGAGAGTGAGAAATCAATCACGATCACACTGAATAACAGAGCAGACTTGATGGGCCGAATGGCCTACTCCTGCTTTTAATTTCTACATTTCCATGTTCTTGGCATTGAAAATCCTCCTGGAAGTGGGTTTGGGGTGGGGGAGAAACATCTTGCTCTCTTTGTTCCAGACTTCTGCTTTATTTTCTAACTGTTCTGCACATTAAACGGATTATTTGGTTCTCACCAGTCCGAGTGCAAGGTTCAGTATCTGGTTAGTTTGGGCACTCCTCCACTAGGACACCCAATAGTTGGACAGTCAGGAAGTTGAGATGCAGGAACACATTCCCTGTCTTATTCAAGTAGTTTACATTGGGCCTGCAACTACACCAAGCACAGGCTAATTGGAAAACTCCAGGGAATTATAGTATGGTGCAGGTGGGTATGAGCGATGACCTGATGGAACAGCACTTCTTACCCTTCACTGCGTCTGGGAGCTAAGCATTCCAATAATCACAAGGAAAGTCTGCACTAACAATCCCATGTGACTTAGTTTGAACCATTTCATTGAACCACTAAAGAGACCAGCATCATTTAACAGTCTTGCACAATATCATTCACCTGACATCTTGTATCCAAATGGCTATTAATTGGCCTGCTGAACCATCAGAAGCACATCTTATTGTTCAAATTACCATATCAAATATCTAGCCTTCTGTTGTGATCAGACATGTCTATGAAAGATGGGACACTGGTTAGCACTGCTGCCTCACAGCACCAGGGACCTGGGTTCCATTCTGGCCTTGGGTGCCTGTCTGTGTGGAGTTCTCCCAGTGTCTATTTGGGTTTCCTCCAGGTGCTCCGGTTTCCTTCCACTGTCTGAAAGACTGTGCTGATTAGGTGCATTGGCCATGCTAAATTCTCCCTAAGTGTACCCAAACAGGTGCTGGAATGCGGCGATTAGGGGATTTTCACAGCAACTTCATTGCAGTGTTAATGTAAGGCTACTTGTGACTAATAAATAAACTTTAAACATGATCCAATGTTCAGGTTAGGTAGATTGGCCATGCTAAATGCACAGGGCTACAGGGATAAGGCGGAGGGCGTGGGTTTGGGTAAAATGCTCTGTCTGAGAGTTGCTGCAGACTTAATGGGCCAAATGGTCTCCCTCTGCACCATAGAGATTCAATGGTTCTAAATGATCAAAGAATGCTCACCTCAGCAAGAGATCCACATATGGGACCTTTGCGGGTTCTCTCCCAATAAAATATCCATCTGCTCCCTGCTGAATCAAGTTTTTAAAAAACATTTACCCTATTCTTACAATTACAAAGCCAATGCGCAGAGTGGACCGGGCAAACCTAAATCCATTCCTTGCTTGCTCCAAAAACCAAATTCCAATTGAATCCACTTCATGGTCCACATGAGAGAGACAAACAGTGGATGGCACAGTGGTTAGCATTGCTGTCTCTCACCGCCAAGGACCCAGATTCCATTCCCAGCTTGGGTCACTGTCTGTGCGGAGTCTGCACGTTTTCCCCATGTCTGTGTGGGTTTCCTCCGGGTGAAATAGAAATAGAAATAGAAATAGTGCTCCGGTTTCCTCCCACACTCCAAAGTCGTGCTGGTTAGGTGCATTGGCCATGCTAAATTCTCCCTCAGTGTACCCGAACGGGCGCTGGAGTGTGGCAACTAGGGGATTTTAACAGTAACTTCATTGCAGTGTTAATGTAAGTCCACTTGTGACTAATAAATAAATAAACTTTAAACATGATCCAAGCTGACAAGATAAGGCATCGCACCCCATCTTGGGCTTGATCTTAGCCAAAACGCAGAGTTCCTCTTGGAATTCTGCATTCCTGTTGTTCTGTCACACTCTGTTCATTAAGTTAACAGCTCTAAGGGTGCATGAGATTATCCCTTCAGGCACACGTGACTGAAGTTAAGGTTGATATTGATGCCCTGTAGTTCTTGTAGTTCAGCAAAGAGAATCTCTCTGCACCAACCTCAACCATTCCCTTCAAACATACAAACAATGTTGATCTTTAGCCCCTTTCCAGAATGCACGGCATTTAATAAAAAGACAATGGGGCAGATCGGGGGATGATTTTCCCAAAAACATTCAAAGTGTCTAATTGGCGGGAAAATGGGAGGTCTTCCCATGTGCTTATTGGGCGAGCCAAGTTCCATGCGTTTATGGCACTCTCTACAATATAGAGGTCGTCAGGTGATTCACGGCAGTAAGGGGTGGGGCTGGGGCGGTGCTTGGTGTCTAAACCAGCTGGAGAAGCAGGCAGCAGAGTGCTCAGGGGCCATTAGGCATGCAGCAATCTCCCAGTATACAGGGAGATCGGTTGACAACTCCCCTGCCAACCCCCCATCCCACCAATTGCCAGCCCCAACCACCTCCCCCCATCACTTCCCAATCACTCCCCCCGCAATCGGCGTCCCCAACTTCCGATAACCAGCCCCATCACTAGCCCCCACCTCCCGATGCAGAATTCGCCCACTTCCTTCCCCTCCTGCCTGGCCCCACCCTGTGTCCAGTGGGCACTGCCAGGGTGCCAGGCTGACACTGATCAAGGGGCACTACCCACCCCCCCCCCCCCCCCACCCCGACCTCTCAGGGGGCCTCAATGGCCTCCAGTCCCTCCAGCAAGGCCATCATGACAGATCCCCGTTGCTAGGGACCAGCTGTGGTCCGTACTGGTCAGAACCTTCACCAGTGTGTTCAGAGAACCAACTGAGCCCGGACACATCCTGCAATGGCCGCAAAATCTTGAGAGAGGCCAAAGACGGGATTTGCGCTGGCAAGATTTCAATTTCCAATCTCTCTCCACCCTGCCCCCAGTGAAGAGAGCAGGTTCATGCCTGGGAAGTGTGAGACTGATTTGCATACATTATAGGGGTGCTCTATAAAGATGGCGCCCAATCTCTGTGGAACCAGCCTTGCTGACTCCATCAGGCAGGCCCCGCCCCATTAGTGTGAGAGTGTAAACCACTCCCCCTGATTCTCTGTACACTGAATGCCAGAAAATCCGGAGTGAAAACTCGGCTGTACAACTGGAGATACACACACTGGTTTTCAGACTGAAACTGACACTACAAATTTTGGGACTATTCCACCCTGGGTCTTTGATTGGTTGAAAAAGCATTTGTCAGAGTTGGTTTTTAGCGAATGGGAAAATCACTTGCTCTCATTTATGATAGAAGTAGAGTAGGAAAAGAAAATGGAAATAAATTCATTGGATGAAAAAAATTGAAGACCAAGATAATAAAGATAAGAGATCAGGAGATCAGGAGGAATGTAGGATAAGCAAAAAGAAAGACAAAACATTTTTGCGGTGAAATTGATAGGAGGTTCTCCTGATCTCTTGTTGAACTTAAGGTGGAAGATCTAAAGGATCTCTGAGGAGTTCAGTATTTTAATTTTTGTTGAAAATGTATTTGCTGTGTGTATTTTAGGTGTATAGAGTCAGTATTATTAGGCAAGGGTTTCAAGCCATATGGAGTAAAGGCAGATTAAAGTGTAGATTAGTTATGATCGAACTGAATGATGCAGCAGACTCGAGGGGCTGAATGGCCTGTTCCTGCTCGTGGTTTTCATATTTCAATAATAAAGCTGCTCCTGATTTATTTACTGTTTTATTACAGTAATATCATTTTGATTCACGTTTTGGGATATGAAGAAATCGGCAAAACTGAGCAGTCATCTCAACTGATGCAAGGGCAGTTTAATTGTTATCTTATGCACAGCTGAATAAAGTAATTTTCTTGCCCCCTTATACAGTTCGGTTTCCAAACAGTCACTTCTGAGCAGAGAAGATTAAACGTTTCTCCTCCTTCTCCACATCCCACGCTGCCATCTTCACTAAGGATCTATAACAGGGGCGAGACAAGTATGGGAGCGTGAATGAGTTGACGGGGGTTAGCCATGTTGGTGTTCGTGACTTACCCCAGATCGCTGCTTGGTATGCTTATGGTTCTCCCCAAGGCTCGCACTTGTGTGCTCTGTACTAACACTTGAATACGTTCACACTCCATCTTGAGCTCGGACACAAAGGACCTTTCTGCCCGCTCGCCCTGCATTCGGGCTTCTCTCTCTTTGAGGGCAGCTTCATTCTTTTCAGCCTCCAGAATCTGCAGCTCCTCCTCCATCTGGACTATCTTTGAAGTCAGCCTTTCGATTTCTTGTTTTTTCTCCTAGACTCACAACAGGAGGAGGGGGCTCAGAACAATTCCAAAGAAAATGTGAAAATTAAATCAACTTGGCTTGATGTGAAAAACTATGGGGGAATAATGGGAATCATACCACCCTCTACAATCCTAATAAGGATCAGACCCAACATGACTAGGGGTTAGACCTTATACTATTTGGGATCTAAGCAGCCTTTACAATAGATCGGACCCAACATTACTAAGATCAGAGCCAGCAATACTAAGTATTTGAATAAATATTGCCAGCTTTCATACCAAAATTATCATGGATCAGACTCAACTTTACTAGGAGTCAAATGAGGGATTAATTTTATCCATTCTTCCTCTAGTTGAGAGATCCCATTTCATACCAGTTGCATCTCTTCCCTGAGCTGTTGCATCTCAGTTTGTTTCTCTTTGGTCATCTCAGTCCTCAAGTTGTTCATGGTCAGATCCGTTTCTTGCCGGAGGGATTGGCTCTGGAACTCCAGCTCCTGGATTCTCTGCCACCATAAACAGAGCAGGGTGTCAGCACCGGAACAGAGTGTGAACTTATCATTTAGGCTAATCGTGGAACACTAGCAATTCAAGACTCCATTTGTTTCACCAATTTAAGTATTCTCTCTCATCCCCATTTTATTTCTTCTCAAACAGATATTCATGTGTCAATGTTAATGACCAGCATTGAATCCATTGCACTGCCCGGTACGTATATCGGATGTGCAATGGTTAGACCCTGGTTCAACTCTATATTCATCCTTGGGTAGACAGATGGTTTATGCTCTTCAGTGGCGTATTTTTCTTTTTTGAACTCTATTGATTTTTTCTTCACATTTTGCTCACTGTCATTTTACCCTTTTGCCAATAGTTTTCTCCATCCTCATAGCTGGCTTTTTCCACATTATTATTTTGGTCTTTGCACCAGCCAAGCAATCTATACCCAATTTTAATCACCACACCATTTGGTCTTAATTTGCCTCAGTCCCAAGCTCTGGAATACCCTCCCTTTACCTGTCTGCCACGCTTTACTCCTTTAAGATACTCCTTAAAACCTACCAAGCTTTTGTTCAGCTGATCTAATATAAATGGCTCAGCGTCATAATTTTATAATGCTCTTGTGAAGCATTTTGGGACATTTTATGTTAAAAATGCTTTCTAATTAGAAATTGTTGTTATAAAACTGATTTGGAAAGGTTTGATGTTGACGCTGCGTTCCTGATAAGGAATAGGTGCATTCATGGGTGTTTAAAATGGATCAGCTGTTTGGGATGGGGCTAGCTAAGCTGCTTTTGCAGTGATCCAGCATACACACGATGGATTAAATGGCCTCCTGTGCTGTAACCATTCTATATGACTCCATACTCCAGCCGAGACTATTGCTAGGTCAAGAAGTTTGCAATTAGCAGTGAAAGCCTACAAGGTGTTTTCTATTCACTAGGCTTGGGATGGAAGTTAGATCTCCATCCATGTCCTCAAGCTTACACTGGACAGTTAACATTGGCCTGATGGTCATATCGCTGCTGCGGTTGCAAATTTCCCTGACTCCAAGGCCTCCCGATCCTGGGTTTTCACAGAAATGAACCACACAGCATCCCTTAGGTAACCCTGTTGGAGGCAGTAGAGTCGGGAGAAGACAGAACGCAGCACCTTTTATTTGATGAGCTGCTGTAAGGCACGTTTAAATGTGCAACCTTAATGCTAGCGACTGGGTGAGTGTGTGAATGGGTAGATGGGTAGAGTGCGTAGATGGGTGAGGTGGATAATCAGGTGGTCAAGCAGGGTAGTTGGGTCTGGGGGGTGGGTGTTGTGTTCACATACTTGACACTGTTTTTAAATTAATGTGGAGTCTTCGGAAGCCTTGCATAATCATTCTCATGGCTGTCAATATGTTCTGCCAATTACCTTCTGCAACTCGACTAGTTTATGTTGTAAAGTTAGCGAGTTCCTCCGTTCTTTCTCCAGGTCCTCATTGGCCTGTTTAAGGGCTTTCCCATTCTTTTCTTCCAGAGACAGACATTGTTGCTGGAGTTGTTCTTTCCGATCAGCTTCCCATTTCTCGTCATCCTGGACTACGGTACTCTGAACCTGAAGATGCACACACTCATGTATACATATGAAACCATATAAGCGCGCCCATTCTTAACACCAATTTACACCCCTCAAGGCACATTCCCACTCATTGCTGTGAAATCTCAGGTTTGACATTTGCACAGAAACACAAAAAAAATTTGTTAATTTAGGTGGCAGTTCGTGCGTCAAGTCACAGAGGAGAAAAATAACCAGTCAAGTGGAGGTAAGAACAGACTTAATAGGGAAGCTCCTCAGAGATAAATAGCCAAGCTGTTCGACAGAACAATCACTGTTCAGTATTAGGAATGGGTTAACTGCAACCTTCCACTTAGACCTATTTTGTATGTTAATTGTTTAATAGTACTCACCGGGATATATAAAGGCACCGGGTATTGGGGTGTGGATGTGGAGTTGTAAAAGAGAATAAAGCGAGTTTGAGAAGAAGCTAGACTTGCATCATCTTTTATTATTAGACTGCAACGGAGAGGCTTGACATTGAGCATCCAGGAGAAGATTGTTTTTTAAATTATTGGGATTTGGGCATTGCTGGCTATGCCAGCATTTATTGTCCATTCCTAATTTCCCTTGAGAAGGAGGTGGTGATGACTTGCCTTCATAATGGTCAGATGGGTGGGGTATGAAGCAACGCGAATGTTTATCGAATAGCAGCACAGCAGGAGCAGGAATGTCAAACTAAATAAACCACCAAAGTCTACACTGTTACGATGGCCATGAAGGACACAGGGGATGATTGATAGATCTCCCTGTGGGCTTCATGGAGTACGAACTTCCTTATTGAGTGATCAGAAGCTCACCCATGAGAAGTGGTCAGCAGGGACTTTTAAACCTGCGATTCAACCCGGCCCAGTGTTGTAGCTCCCGAGGTGTAGACTGTCGCGCTGTAAGCCATAGGTGCAGCTCTTCTCTTGGTATATAATAACGAGCTTTTGGTGATGGGAAACTGGTGTTTAGCTGAAATACAACACTGGTGATCTCTCCCTCCATCCCTCCCTCCAGACAACCTCCATGAACCAAGAATATTCTCTGGTATGAGAAAGCCATTCTGCCTCTTCTTGTGAAACTTGAAGCCTATGACACCAGTGGGGAAGAATGGGCCCAATACACTGAGCGCATGAGTTACTTCTTCCGTGCTAACAGCATTGAAGGAGACGGAAAACAAAAGCTGATGTTGTTGACTGCATGCCCAGCCCTGATTTTGATTTGATTTATTATTGTCACATGTATTAACACAGTGAAAAGTATTGTTTCTTGCGCGCGATACAGACAAAACATACTGTTCATAGAGAAGGAAATGAGAGAGTGCAGAATGTAGTGTTACAGTCACAGCTAGAGTGTAGAGAAATATCAACTTAGTGCAAGGTAAGTCCATTCAAAAGTCTGACAGCAGCAGGGAAGAAGCTGTTCTTGAGTCGGTTGGTACGTGACCTCAGACTTTTGTATCTTTTTCCCGAAGGAAGAAGGTGGGAGAGAGAATATCCGGGGTGCGAGGGATCCTTAATTATGCTGGCTGCTTTGCCGAGGCCTCAGTGTGATAAGAAGTCTGACCTAACTGGATGTCCCTTATTCCAAAACTTTTATTGAGCTCGTAGACCTAGTGAAAAGCCACTATAAGACCACAGGACCATAAAATATAGGAGCAGAATTAGGCCATTCAGCCCATTGAGTCTGCTCTCCATTCAATCATGGCTGATATTTTCTCATCCTATTCTCCTGCCTTCTCCCTGTAATCCTTGATCCCCTTAATGATCAAGAACCTATCTATCTCTGTCTGAAAGACACTCAATGACCTGGCCTCCATAACCCTCTGTGGCAATGAGTTCCACAGATTCACCACCCTCTGGCTGAAGAAATTCCTCCTCAAATCAGTTTTAAAGGAGCGCCTCTTCACTCCGAGGTTGTGGCCTCAATTCTAGTCTCTCATTGGTGGAAACATCCTCTCCATGTCTACTCTATCCAGGCCTCTCGGTATTCTCTAAGTTTCAATTAGATCCCCTCCTCATCCCCCTAAGCTCCATCGACTGTAGACCCGAAACTCTCTGTAATCCTCCAAAGATATCACTTCAACATAGCTGGGAGAACTCCTGGGGAATCTGTCACAGAGTTCTTGGTTAATATATGGAAATTGGCAGAACATTGGACTGCCTCTTAATGAAATGTTGTGAGACAGATTGGTATGCGGTATAATGACCTACCATTCAAAAGAAGCTATTGGCAGAACCAGATTTGGACTTCAAAGAAGCTGTTGACTTAGCCCTATCACTTGACAATGCAGAAAAAGCTCAGGAACTACAGAGAGCATCAGGCAGCAATGTCCTCCAAACAGGGGGTGGGGCCTTGTGTAATCAGTCCTCAATGGAGAGTGCATGTGTAAATCAGATGCTAAAGGGCCCCTTTCGATATAGGAACCCTAATATCACCACCTGACAGTCAAAGAAAGACAGGGACAACCCCATGAGTAGCAGAGAACAAACTCCAGAAAGGTGCAGTTACCACATGACGGATTATTGCAAGCACTGCCAAAGGCCACAGCCAAGGTGAAGTTTCAGGAACAGGCTAAAGCATGCTGCTTAGTGAAAAAGCTGAGGTCAGTACCTGACCATACCCTCTTCCTGAGACAGGGACACTACAACTGAATCGTATCATCACAACAAAAGTTGGCCCAATAATGTAGATTTTCTAGTGCATGGCTATCCCTTGAAGGTGGAGGTGGACACGGGGTCTGCAGTCTCTGTTATTGGAGAACAGACATATGAGTGTCTCCAATCCGGCATCCAACTCCTGAGACTGGAAGGCACCAAAGCCAGGCTAGCTACCTTTACAAATAAAAGGCACCACAGTGGCTCCAGTAACTTACAGGCAGCAATCAGCTCGTCTCCCACTCATTGTCAAACTGGGGCATGGACCAAGCCTGATGGGGAGGAATTGGCTCTAGCAGATCTGGCTGAACTGGTTGGAGATCTTCAGGCTAAGCATAGGGAAGCGTACAAAGTTATCATTAGATATCCTGGTGTTTTTGAAGAGGGCCTGGGAAAAATAAAAGGGCCAAGGCCATGACCTACATCAACCCTATGTGTATCAAGGTATTTCAAAGCAAGACCAGTGCCATGCTGGAGATGGGTGGAAACTGAACTGGGGCACCTTGAAAGCTTAGATATAATAAGGCCCATGCAATTTGCAGAATTGGCTGTGTCCATAGTCTATTCTTAAGCCTGACAAATCAGTTTGGTCTTTGTGGGGACTGTAAACTAACAGTCAATCGGGTCTCCAAACTTGGTAGGTATTCCATGCCCTAAATCGAAGATTGCTACGCTAAGCTAACAGGTGGCAAGAAGTTAGACATGAACTACGCCTACCTTCAACTTGAATTGGATGAGTCCTCCTGGAAATATATGATCAACACACATAAGGGACTTTGAGTACATCTGTTTACCTTTTAGAGTCTTGCCAGCGTGTGCCATTTTCCAAAGAGTTATAATGAACATCCTTCAAGGGCTACCCAAGGCAGTGGTGTCATCTAACCTACTGGCCTATTTCAACCCTAAGAAGGAATTTGCCTTATGACACTTCCCCATCTGGGGTTGGGACGGTGCTGTCACATTGCTGGAAAAACGGGATGGAAAAGTCTCTGTCACTTGATTGCTGCCTGTAAGTTACTGAGGCCATTGTGGTGCCTTTTATTTGTAAAAGTTCCCTCGTATAGGTAGCTAGTCTGGCCTACGTGTCTTCCAATCTCAGGAGTTGGATGCCGGATTGGAGACACTTATATGTCTGTTCTCTGATAATGGTGACTGCAGCTCCCAAAGTCACGTATACCTCCAGGACCCTATCAGATGTGGGACAAAGGAATTCTCAGATTGAGAAAGAAGGGTTGGCGGTCATATTTGGTGTGAAAATGTTCCACCAATATGTCTACAGTCATCGGTTTTTTATAGTTACCAACCATAAACCCTTATTGGGCCTACTCAAAGAGGCAATCCCCCTATCATCTCCACTCCGATGCAGTGCTGGGTCTTGCTATTGGCAGCCTATGAATATCTTCTAGAACATTGCCCTGGAACCCGGATAGCTGTGAATGCACTGAGTTGCCTCCCGTTGCCCACAAGCTTGGCTCCTTTACCAGCATTGGAAGAGGTTGTGATAACTTTGAATTTTTGGAGAGTTTGCCAGTATCAGTAAGGCAGATTAAAGCCTGGACCCAAAAAGATCCAACCTTATCTAAAATAAGGCACATGATCCTATATGATGGATTCCAAGGACAACGCTCAGAATAAATGGAACCCTACCCCATTAAGAAAGATGAACTTAGTGTTGAGGGTGGGATCATTCTTTGGGGGTTGCAAGTAATTGTTCCACCCCAGGACGACCTGGGAATGTCAAAAATGAAAAACAGCTAGTGATCCAGTCTTGATCCTGACATCACAGACTTGATAAAGCAACGTGACCTGTGCCAGGAAAATCAAAAACTCCCTCTCTCAGCCTCCCTACACCTATAGGAATGGCCTGGTAGGCCATGGGTACACGTGGTCTTTGTGAGGCCCTTCATGTTTCAATTGGCGGTAGATGCACTGCATCCATTCCATGACTGCTCAGGCTACAATCAGGAAATTACAATCAGCAAAGCTTCAGTGCACGCGGAATGCCAGAAGTCCTGGTTTCCCATAACAGCACAGCCTTTACTGGCAGTGATTTCCCTAACTTTGTGCTCTCCAATGGTATCCGACACGTCCGGACTGCACCTTATCACCCATCGTCAACTGCACTGGCAGAACGGACAGTTCGAACCTTCAAAAACGGCATGGAGAAACAACCAGCAGCATCCATGGAGACTAAACTGGCATGATTTTCCTTCGATTATAGGACCTCACCGCACACAACAGGTGTTGCCTTAGCGGAGTTTTAATGGCATGGTAGCTTCATAACAGATGAAGCCTACCCGGTCAGGAGGGTGGAGTCCCAACAAGGAAACCAAAAATGAAATTATGATTCTACAAGGACAGAAAGAACTTTTGCAATGGGTGACCTGGTTCACGTGAAGAATTTCAGAATAGTCCCAGTTGAGTCCCTGGGATTGTTATGGAGAAAACGGGGCCAGTATCGTACAGGTCAAAGTCCAGGGTAAAACCTTAAACTTGGACCATCTCAGAGCCAGGGAGTGCATGCCTGAGCAGGCTCCACTGCCAGCCATGGAGATGGCTACTGCCAGTGCTAGCCCTCAGCTCAAAACTGACTCCGCGTTAGGCCCTCGGATAGTGAAGTTACGGACTCGGGAGGTGGAAGCTGAAGAAGTGAGCCTCCAGGCTGAAGCAAAACTGTGTGGAGTTTGCACATTCTCCTCGTGTCTGCGTGGGTTTCCTCCAGGTGCTCCGGTTTCCTCCCACAGTCCAAAGATGTGCGGGTTAGGTTGATTGGCCAAGTTAAAAAAATTGCCCCTTTGAGTCCTGGGATGCATAGGTTAGAGGGATTAGTGGGTAAAATATGTGGGGGTAGGGCCTGGGTGGGATTGTGGTCGGTGCAGACTCGATGGGCCGAATGGCCTCCTTCTGCACTGTAGGGTTTCTATGATTCTATTTCTATTTCTATGAAAACCGGAGGAGGAATCCACATCGGTAACTCTACGACGCTCTCTCTGGAAACAAAGGTTCCCTGTTCGGCTTATGCTGCCTGATCCAGCCCCACCCTCAACCAACATCAGACTGACTGCTAAGTGGCAGAAAGGACCTCCACGCAGCAGGGATCCTAGGAGAGACATAGATCTAAGGGGGGATGGATGTTATAATGGCCACGAAGATCACGGGGGATCATGAATAGATCTCCCTGCTGGCTTCGTGAAGAACAGAAAATCGCCCAATGAGAAGGGGTCAACAGAAGCTTTTAAACCATGAGATCAGCCACGAACATATTAAATGGCAACGCAGCTCAAAGGTCTAAATTACCTACTCATGCTCCTAGTTTTTATGATTCAACTTGGACCTCAAGGTGTAGATTATCTAGCTGTAAGCCGCAGGTGCAGCTCTTCTCTTGGTGCACAATGAAGGGTTCTTGGTAATGGGAAATGGGTATTTGGCTGAATTATTACATACATGAACATTAGGATAGATCTACACCTGGACATTAAACAGTTGTGTAGGGAGGATGGTACACCCAGTTACAGGTGGGTTCAGTTATGGATATGCAATCTCTCCACAAAGCTTCCCTCTCTACATTCCACCCAGGTGGTGAAGATGAAGAATTACTCTTCTGAAAACTTAGGTCAACTATCATTCACTTCATATAACCTGTGACCATTTTGTCATACAATACTAATCATCGCTATGTACAACTATTTGTCTAATAAAAATGTGCCTCACCAACTCCTTTGCTTCCTGCTTCACCTCCTCACTCCGTTTTTGCATCAACTCCTCCTGAACCCAGAACTGTTCTTGCAGGGTCAGGGTTTCTTCATCCTTGGCCGGAGGAAGACAAAGGAGACATAAGCCTCATTTTTTTTTAAGCTATATCCAATTAAAGTCCAATTCAAAGTCTCAACCAGTGAAACATTCCAGATCCAAGCTGACAAGACAGCCTTTTCTTGTCTTGGGCTTGATCTACATGATCAGCCTCATATTTCTTTTTGTGTTTTTATTCCAATTCAAATCAAATCAAGTCCAATTCAGAGTCCCAACAAGTTGAGACATTCCCAATCCAAGCTGACAAGACAGGGCTCTCACCTCCTGTCTTGGGCTTGATCTACATGATCCAAGCTGATTGGAGTAGGCATAGCTCCTCCTCCAAGGCTTGATTTCATTTGCATCTTAGCCAAAAGGCCGAGATGCAGCTTTTAAAAATTGCTTCAAATGAAGCTAAAATGTAACCTAATGACTTCAATCAAGCACAGCATGTCGATACTACACTTGATCTTAGCCAACTTTAAATGCCCCATCCCGTCACTGGTTTAATTATCAAGGACTACAGTGTGTGAGGCTTAACCAGGCTCTGTTTATATATATATATCACAGTCAGTGTTTCCCCAGAACAAAAATTTTGTCCATGTTGAAATTTTAGTTTGTATACTCTTACTACTAGGTTGGCAGAAATTGCCCAGGGCAACATATGCCCTGAGACAGTGATGGGCCTTTTTGAATGACTGCAACTGGGTATCTTGCTAGGCCACTGCAAAGAGTAATGAAGAATTAAATACCTTGATCTAGGACTGAAATTGCACAGGCTAGTTCTGGAAAGGACATCAAATTTCTTTACTGGAAGGACATTGGTGAACAAATAGGTTCTTAGCCACTCAGTTATAAAAGCAACCACTGTGGTGAATAGCACTGGCCACGTAAAACTTTGGTAAATTGGTGTGTTTTATTATTTTAAACTGGCCAAAGAAAATATCGCATGAGTGCGCAATGATATCAGGACACGCCTGAACTTTGTACATAAAATCCTGGCCATGGATATCGCATTGCTCAAGTCTAGAGAATGAACTGCCGTAGTGCAGTAGGTAGCCTGGATGCTGGTCCTTAGTCAAGGGTTGCAACTGACTTTAGACAAGTAATCAGACCCATTTTAACATTGCAAACAGCAGTGTGGTCCTCTGGTGAATGAATCCAATGGGCATGATATCCTGAACCGATTAATGCTTGTTGGTAAATCCAACAGCCCAATACATCCATTCACTTACACTCCCATTCAGGCAGTTAAGGGAAAGACCTGAAATTACAGTAATCGTGTCAAACATTGTTTAAAATAGTGATGGATTTTGCTTGAGTAAAGAGAGAGAAACGGAATTGCACTGACAAGAGAGGGTGATTAACCAGAGGACAGAGATTTCAGATCAGGGATTTCAAAAGGACCAAAGAGGGAAAGTTGTTTTATTTAGCAAGTTATGATGGTTTGCAATGAACAGTCTGAAAAGATTGTGGAAGCCGATTCAATAATAACTTGAAAAAGAGAATTGGATAGATACTTGAAATGGAAGGATTTGCACGGCTAATGGGGAAGAGCAGGGGGAGTGTGACTAATTGGATACAAGCCAGACTGAATGGCCTCCTTCTGTGCTCCAAGATTCTTGAGGTTGCTCACAATGAGCCACCTTAGATAACTTGGATAGTTGAAGGAAATAAGTTGAACAAGCTGGATTAATGGGTAAACTGAAATCCATCAAATCCATTCACGTAGGGAAGTCAACAATTTCATACCAAATCTTTGGTGTTGAGAGATCAATCAATCGATGGCTGGGCAAAACAGACAACAGAATGGGGCAGGCTCAGGTAGCATGAAACGACACGCAAGCAGGAGATCACATGGCACATTATCTGCACCATTACATATTTACATGTGCACTCAGCGGAATCAGTAATGCGGTCCCATTACCTGCACCCACTTCTTTTCCACTGTGGTTGAGGTAAGCTGTCGTTCATGCTCCTTTCTAAGAGTTTCCATGGCAGAGAGCTGAGCCTCCCTCTCTGCCCGCAACACCACCGTGCTCTCCCTCAGCCTCAACTGGTCCAGCTCCTTCTCCGCCAGGATTTTCTCCAGAGCGCTGACCTTCAGGTCACGTTCCGTCAGCTGCGACAAGAGTTCATGAACACGAATGGAGTTGTTGGGGTTCGAGTCAGCTCCCTGTCAGGATTGAAGACAAGAGTGTTCTCAGTATGGCTGGAAAGACAGGACTCAGAGCAGAAGTAGTCAGGATCTCTTTGTCACGGCCTGTAAGCCCAAACAGTATCTTGCTTGACAGCCAGAGTATAAGGCGGCCCAAATCTCTGTACCGAAGATTAATGGAACAGGAGGCTGTGCTCCCCATCACAAGGAGCATTCAGGCATGGAGGCCACTTAATCCATCAGACATCATCCAAGTATCTCTGAAAATAGTTTTAATCCCATTGCCCAACTTGGAAGGTCATTCTGAGTGTTGACCATTTTTTTGTGGGATAACATATGGTCTCAAATTCTCCTTTTGCAAGCTTTAACCTTCAGCCGATCGATTCTGGATCCCAGCCCAGCTCAAAGTGGCGCTCCAGATTAATCAGATCACAACATTCAATATCTGCTGTTCCCTAATATGGTTCATTTTCAGTCACCTACACAGCACTGCTCGCCCAGGCCTTTCCTCCAACTCAATCCTTCAAAACTGGATAAGCCTCTTGTCTACAGCAAAGTGGTTTGACTGTTTTGCTCGGGTTTTGAGATGTTAGATAGTCTGTGGGCAGTTGGCAACCAAAGGCCGAGTACTTGCCACTAAAGGGAGGGAAAGACAATACAGGCAAACTCTATTACAAACCTGGTAGCTTTGTTACAAACCACCTGTTTTACACACTCCTGCACTTTCCTTGAGGGTAGAAAATTGAGTAAACATTGATCAAGGTGTTTAATATATTAAAAGAATTTGATCAGATACAGAGAAATTACATCCTCTGGTGGGTACAATCAAGAGGAGGGGACATAACCCTAAATTTTGAGCAAGATCAGTTAAGAACAAAGCCAAGTTGTATTTTTCCCACACAAATTGGAGTAGAAATAAGGAATGATCTATTTGTGGATGCTGGGGAATAATCGGAGCCACCAAGATGGAGATTGATATATTCTTATCAGGCAAGGATATCAAAGGATATGGAGTTAAAGAAGGTAAATGGAATTGAGTACAGATCAGTCATGATCTAATTGTATGGCAGAGGGGATTCGAGAAGCCTCATGCCCAATCCTGGTCCTATGTGCTACAATAGTCCTGGCTCCCAGTAACATTCCCTCATTTCCTCTCTCTGAATGGGACAGGAATAAAAGATGCGGGGCCACCACTGAATCCTGGCTCTATAGTGTCCCACAATTAGGAGAGGTGTGAGGGAAATCTAGAAACACCCAATGCATGGGGCGGCACGGTAGCACAGTGGTTAGCACTGCTGCTTCACAGCACCAGGGACCCAGGTTCGAATCTCGACTTGGGTCACTGTCTGTGTGGAGTTTGCACATTCTCCCCGTGTCTGCGTGGGTTTCCTCCGGGTGCTCTGGTTTCCTCCCACATTCTGAAAGACGTGCTGTTTAGGTGCATTGACCCGAACAGGCGCCGGACTGTGGCGACTAGGAGAATTTCACAATAACTTAATTGCAGTGTTAATGTAAGCCTTACTTGTAACTAATAAATAAACTTTATTTTTTACTTTACTGTGAAGGTCAATTATGATAGTATGGAGGAGTCACACCATTAGGACAGTATTTGATCTGTATTCAAATATTGATTTGGACTAAACATCTTTAAAAATAAAAGCAGAAACATAGAATAAGGAACAGAGGCGGTTAGTAACCAACTGCCGTCCCTGTCGCACCCAGTGAGATGTTGGCCATTAATCGAGATTATGCAGATATTATTTGACAATGCTCGTGCTCACCGCAACCTTCAGACTCCTCTCCAGTTCCTTAACCTGTGACTCCAGATTGCTGTTTTTCTCCAGTAATTGAGTGATCTTGGCTGTTCTCTGCTCCAATCTCACCTCCGCCTCTTCCAAATGCTGCAGAGAAACAAAGAAAAGGTCAAGAGGAAATCGTTAAGCAGACAAAAGGTGATGCATGTCAGGGCTGTGACAGACAGCATTGACATTCTGACTTCAAGCTTCCTCAGTCTACACTATTAAATCAAGCAGATCCAAATCAGGTGCAGAATAAAGCTCATTATAATCAATCCCAGAAGTGGCTGGGGGATTGGGTACAGATGCAAAGAGTTTCCACCAGGCAGGATGTCCACTACTGCATTAGGTTCTTCATGCTTAGATTTGATTTTCCTTTGCAAAGTTTGAAGGTGCACACCAGATTGCCTGCTGTTGGGTTTGTTGGGTTTATCCCTTTGTTCTGCTGGTATGTGTCCCACTACTTTGTTCTGCTGCTAGATTTCTCTCCTTTGTTCTGTTGGTGCAGTTTGCCTTTTATCCAGCTGGTTTAATTCCTACTAATCCCATCGATGTAGTTTGCCATGCTTTGCAGACTATTTCTGCTGCCTCCACTCCCCAGTAACTCCCTCACACCTCCTCTTAGTGTTCTTGCTTCCCCGGTTCTTTCAACGCTTCTAGAAAGCTCTCTCACCTGCTGCAGTTGCTTGATCCGGATTCTGGTGCTCTGCTGCTCTGTGAATAACTCATCCTTCATGCTTCTGAGCTCCTGGACCAAATCCTGATGCTCCAGGAAGGACAGGCTGCTCTGCAGCTGCCGCAGATGTGCCCTCAAGTCATCGCGCTCCAGATTGAGTGCTGCGATCTGTGAGAGGGGACACGGAGCAAAGATACAAAAAGATAAAAGTTGCACAATCTTTGGTAGGAGGAAGCGCAACTGAGGAAGTGTCATGGCAGCAAGGTGGAAAAGAGCAAGGCAATGGTCAGAGGCCTGTGAGCAAATCATCTACCTGTCTTCAATTAGCCAGGAGATGTAAAAAAGTGGGAAAACACCGTGAAGTCAAATAGATACAACAAAGATAATCAGAGGTTTCATAGTAAAGGCTATAGACTATAAAAGCAAAGCGATAATGCTAAACCTGTAGAAATTATTGGTTAGGTCACGGTTAGAATCCTGGTTTGGAAGCTGAACTTTAGAAAGGATGTCAAGGCCACAGTTGCGGCTTGGTGGGAGCGACCCTATATCCCTAAACCTCTGGGCCAGAAGTTGCAGGTTCAAGTCCCAGGCTGATCATCTGTCTTTAAGTCCTCCCAATGCGCCTGATGGCAAGCAGCGAGAGGGGGGCGAAGTGCCTGGCCACTCATACTGCAGAAGTCAATGGCAAACCACTGCAGTGTTTTGCCAAGCATAACTGCAGACCAATCCACGCTAAGTCCGTAGTCACGAATACCCTCTTAGGACATGTTACCTGAAGGAGGAAGTGGTCAAGGTCACAGAAACTGTGTTTACTGAGATCATACCAAAGACTTTAGTTGCAAGGAGAGAAACAGAATCTCTCTTCAGGAGAACAGGAGAGATTAAGGGAACATTGGGTGAAGCTATTCCAAACTTTATGGGTTTTGATAAAACAAAGCAAGAGAAGTTGCACTGGTTCAGAAGTCAGAAACCAGAAGGCACAATTATGCTTGTAACAACA
Source organism: Mustelus asterias (assembly GCF_964213995.1). Classification (NCBI taxonomy): domain Eukaryota; kingdom Metazoa; phylum Chordata; class Chondrichthyes; order Carcharhiniformes; family Triakidae; genus Mustelus; species Mustelus asterias. The sequence goes on along the minus strand of NC_135813.1, from coordinate 62,914,862 downwards.
GGAAGTATTTTCACACAAAGCGGTGTTAGGGTACGAGAGCCTCACCAGAAACAGTGGTGGATGCAAAATCCAGAACAACCTGCAACAGGGCAAAAGGAATAGCTATTTCGTAGAATCATAGAACCCCTACAGTGCAGAAGGAGGCCATTCGGCCCATTGAGTCTGCACCAACCACAATCCCAGCCACCCTTTATCCCCTGTATTTATCCTGCTAATCTCCCTGACACTAAGGGGCAATTTAGCATGGCCAATCAACCTAACCTGCACATCTCTTTGAACTGTGGGAGGAAACCGGAGCACCCGGAGGAAACCCACGCAGACACGGGGAGAAAATGCAAACTCCACACAGACATTGACCCAAGCCGGGAATCGAACTCAGGTCCCTGGCACTGTGAGGCAGCAGTGCTAACCACTGTGCCACCTTGTCGCCCTTATTTGAAAGAGAAAATCTCAAAAGGGACTGTGAAAAGAACAGGGGAATGATAAAAATGGACAGTTCTTTTGGAGAGCTGGCATAGGCAAATGAGCCAAATGCTGTGGAACTCTAAGACTCTGCAATGTGAACCCACAAGCCTGCTGTACATCTCTTCTAAATGACTTCAATGAAAATAGGAATCTGCGTGTGGCTTTAAGAGACAAAGCCATGTTTCTGAGGGTCAAGCACCTGGTTCTGCATCCTCCCCTGTACGCTGCTTTGACTCATGGTGCTGTGTTGCTTCAGCAGTTCACCCTCAATGTCTCGCAGCTTCTGCAGGTAACCATCTCGCTTAAACTCTAGCACCGCCAGCTCTGTACTGAGGCATGGAGAGAGAAAGAGAACAGCTCAGTGTGATGTTTCCCATATGGAAGCCATCCTGTGCTATTGCGGCACTGTGCAAATCCAGTATCATTAGCTCCCACTCCTTCACAAAAACCCAGGTGTTATGCTCCAGCCCAGTGCAAATAGAAACCTTAAAGCAAGCCTATCGACACATCACAGCAGACCGCACCATTCGATACACAGTCAGCAGCACACTCTCAGCTGTAGCTCAATGGGCAGAATTCTTTCCATGGAGTCAGAAGGTCGTGTGTTCAAGTCCACTTTAGGATAAAATCTAGGTTGACACTCCAGTGTAGAACTAAGGGACTGTCAGGGATTTCAGGCTGAACCTTCTCAAAAATAGGTAGAGTAGTGTAGAGGGTGGGGAAATGAAGCCATCAACCCCAAAGAAGGCTTTCCCCACTTTATTGTTTGGCACACAGTCGAAAAGAAATGAAGGGGTGGGTTCCACAACTTCACGCTGGTGGGGCAGACCATGACTGAGCCCAGGGTGCCCAGATACGAAATATTAAAAGCAAACCCCCCCCCACCCGCCACCAATGGAACCTCCACCCACACAATACCACCCCTCCCCACTCCCTTTCCCTGGCACTGCCCCTCTGGCAGGTTCTACTCACCAGACCCATGTTCTGGGAGAGCTGATGTGATCATGACAGCATGGCCCCCAACCTGAATGGACATTCTAACTGGGTGGGGGCACCATCAGGCCTGGTAATTAAAGTTGAATGTATTCAAATAGGGATCCCCGTTAAGTCATTGGCATGGGGCAGGGACAATTGGAATGGGAAATCCTGGTAAACCATCTTTTGGGACTCCCACAGGAATTCCCGCTCCTGCCACCAATCCTGCCTCCGAAAATGGGAGCGCAAAATCCCCCCCTTCATCTTTCAGATGAGTTGTTAAACAGAGGTCCGGTCTGCTCTCTCAGGGAGATGAGAAAGATGAGCCAGAGAATTCGGCACTGGGTTCTGGCCAAAACCTATCCCTCAATCAACATCACCAAGAACAGATTATCCCATCATTATACATTGCTGGTCATGGGAGCTTGCTGTGCACAACTTGGCTCTGCTACATTACTACTGCCAAAAGTATCTTTTATCACCCTGTGGTTGCGAAAGGCACTACATAAATGCAAGTCTTTCTTGCGATTTCTATTCCCTTGTAATCAAGTTCTCTCGGTCTAAAGAAGCTAGAATTCCATTAGCTTTTTTGACTATATTCTGCACACCACAGCTAACAATACAGAAGTGGGAAGTGAAGAGATATCAGAGTTGGGTAAGTCCGTGATGGCTTCACAGCCCCAGCCCCAACAGGCACTGTCTTTGAGGGAGGGTTTGAGTGGACTCACACTAGTTGGTTCAGCTTATGGTGCTCAGCAGCCTGGTTCCATGACCAGCTCTTCCATCACTCTCACCATCAGGCTCTGTAACCAAGCCCTTGGGTCAAATGATTAGTGCACAGAATGAATGAATAGTAAGCAGAAAGTGCACGTGGGGGATTTGGGAGGTGATTTATACTTTGGCAGTCGGTCAGCTGCTAACTGACTCTAACAACATAGAAAATAGAAGCAGGAGTAGGCTATTCGGCCCTTCGAGCCTGCTCTGCCATTCAATTTGATCGAGGCTGATCAAATTCAATATCCTGATTCCCCCCTTCCCCCCATATCCCTTGATTCCTTTAGTCTCAAGAACTATATCTAATTTCGTCTTGAAATCACACAACGTTTTGGTCTCATATCTATGTCTGCTTGGGCTGCACTTTGTACCACTGTTGATTGTCTGTTAGTTAGGTCAAGTTCCAAAACAAACCTGCCTTAGTGGAATAAACAGGGTGCGATTTCACTTTTACCTCAAGGTTGCCCCTACATGGCTAAAACTAACCACCCACCCCACCTCCACAAGGAAGATGGCCAATTGGGTCTTCCTGGGCTTCTCTTTAGGCCTTTGGCAGCCTGCATGCAACATTGCAGCACCTGGCCTTGCCGGCTTCATTCTGTGCCTCACACTGTCGGGACTCCAGAGCCATCGCGTCCTGTTGACCTTCCTCCATCACCTCCTTCAGGGAAGGAGCGTCATGCTCGGCATGCTGTGAACAAAAGAGAAAGGAGTGGCCACCATTAAATTCACAAGGCTCCAGGTTAACACCCTCCCCCTCCCACCCCACCGTTTGCTGCGGTGATGGGCATTTTGCACCTACCTGTTCTGTACAAATCATCTTGCAATTCACTTCACTTTCCCATCCTGTCAGAGCTCACCGATAACAGTCAGGGTTTTCACATTATACGTACTGTTGTTAAAGCAGCCTAGCTGCAAGGACGTATGGGTCAATCTGTGGAGTTCTGCCCACAGGCTAATAACCAGCTTGGGTGCGTGGAGTTTCTGCACACACAGGAATTGGAAAGGTTGGTTTAGGGTGCAATGCATGGTCCTCACATTGGTGTGGCTGAGTATTCGGCAGTGAACTGGTGAAGGTGGACTGCAGTGGAATGGATAAAACTTGTGTGAAATGTGGACTGACATGACTTATTTACAATGGATATGGGGGGTGGTGGAGAAAGGGAGGGGGAGGGGGGAAAGACCTGTTCATGACATTTTAATGGTTTATGTACCTGGAACTCCCAAAACAGTTATCACTGCCCAGCCAGTCTGATAAAATACACTGGAGGATGCATAGCCATAACATTATTAATCCTTCACACATCGTAGTTTCATATCTTGAAATAGATCCAACACTCCTTTCTTCCTTGTTGGGCTAGAGTCTTACCGATTCCTGCTCTGTACAATATAGAAAGCATTCCCCTTCTTGCTAGATTCCCCTAGCTAAGCCAACCTAGGATATTCAAGAACACGGCGGCACGATGGCATAGTGGTTAGCACTGCTGCCTCACAGCGCCAGGCACCAGGGTTCAATTCCGACTTTGGGTCACTGCCTATGTGGAGTTTGCACATTCTCCCCGTATCTGCGTGGGTTTCCTCCGGGTGCTCCGGTTTCCTCCCGCAGTCCAAAGTTGTGCGGGTTTGGTTGATTGGCCATGATAAATTAACCCTAATGTCAGGGGGACTAGCAGGGTGAATAAATGGGGTCATGGGAATGGAAACCAAAAGGGAAAATGCTGGAAAATCTCACCAGGTCTGGCAGCACGTATAGGGAGGGAAAAAAGCTGACATTTCGAGTCCAGACGACCCTTTGTCAAAGCTGGGAATAGAGCCTGGGTGGGATTGTGGTCGGTGCAAACTCGATGGTCCGAATGGCCTCTTTCTGCACTGTGGGGATTCTATGATTCTATGAACACACCAGAAAACCAGTGGGTAAGTAACCATTTGGATGAAGGATACAGATTCAAAGTCTGCCGCAGATAGCCAGGCTGGAAGAAACCTACGGTTCGAGTGAGACCGGCTTTCAAAATCTCCAGGCAGCATTAAAAAAAATATCTTCTCTCCTCCAATCAATTGATGGCCTGCTGTTACTGAAACAAAGGAGTGTTAAAATATTTGGAAAAATAATTATCTACAAAATAGCACCCCTCCCTGATTGTCCAGTAATTAAAGATAAATCTACTGAGTTTAGGACCCAGGAGAGAATAAAACAAACCACAGGAAAATAAAAATACTCGAGCTTTCGGAGCACTGCTCCTTCATCAGGCGAGTCTCAGCGCTCCGAAAGCTCTTGATTCCAAACAAACCTGTTGGACTCTAACATGGTGTTGTGAGACTTCTTACTCTGCACCATCCTGACTTGGAACTACAACTCTGGTCCCTGGCGCTGTGAGGCAGCAGTGCGAACTACTGTGCCATCGTCCCACCGTGTTCTTGAATATCCCAGGTTGGCTTAGTTAGGAGGAACTAGCAAGAATGGGAATGATTTCTATATTGTACAGAGCAGGAATCGGTAAGATTCTAGCCCAACAAGGAAGAAAGGAGTGCTGGATCTATTTCTAGATATGAAACTATGATGTGTGAAGGATTAATAATGTTATGGCTATGCATCCTCCAGTGTATTTTATCAGACTGCCTGGGCAGTGATAACTTTTTTGGGCGTTCCAGGTACATAAATCATTAAAATGTCATGAACAGGTCTTCCCCCCTCTCCCTTTCTCCACCACCCACCATATCCATTGTAAATAAGTCAGGTCAGTCCACATTTCACACAAGTTTTATCCATTCCACTGCAGTCCACCTTCACCAGTTCACTGCCGAATACTCAGCCAAACCAATGTGAGGACCATGCATTGCACCCTAAACCAACCTTTCCAATTCCTGCGTGTGCAGTCGCTGGGTCAAAATCCTGGAACTGTCTTCCTAACAGCAATGTGGGTGCACCTACACCAGATGCAGTTAAAAAATAACCGCCTAAAAAGTAATGAGGGATGAACAACAAATGCTGGCCTTGCCAGTGGTGCTCTCATCCCATGAAAGGGCTTTAAAAAAAAATTACACCTGTCTTCAGTCCCCCCCCCCTCATCACAGGTGAAATGTTAACCTCGTCTCCCAGTTCTGATAGTTAATCACTGTTGTGAAATGTACTTGTGCATATAGGATCAGGTGTGAAGCCTCCAGAGTTGAATATCTTGTCGACACATTCATGGTTTGTAAAGAAGAACCTTGTGTCAGCCTGGAGTGGTCAGCTGCCTCCTCAATGTCCATATCTTTGGTGGGGGAAGACCACCAAAGTCTTCCCCCACCAAAAGATAGGTGAGAAAGATAGGTTTCCTCACTACTGAGCTCAGAGACTTTGATCGGAATCAATTGGAGCAGTTTCACTGTGGGAACATTTTGAACACCACTGCCAAGATCACCTCCCAATGGAGTTTCATGGCTCATAACACAGGCAGCCAAATTCGGGCCAGATATGAGCTACAGCACCACCGTGTGCAAGCCTCTACTTAGTGGCAGCACCCACACTTCTGAGTCAGAAGATCCTGGATGCAATTGCCATTGAAAGATCTGAGCACCTAACTCAACCTGACACTCCCAGTGCAGAGCTGAGGGAGTGCTGCAGTGTTGGAGATACTGTCCCTTGTGACAGAACCTGAAGATGTCTGCCCTCTCAGGTATAAAAATTCCCACGGCGCTATTCAAAGAGCAGGGGATATCTCCCTGACGCCCTGGATAACACATCTCTCAGTAAAAAAACAAAGGCATTAAGGTTATTTGGCACACTGTTGATGGGATCTTGCTGTGCATTAGTTAGCTGCTCCATTTTCTACAGTGAAGACATTTCAAAACTTAAATACTTCACTGGCTGTTAAACATTTTGGAGTTTTATGAAATAATCTGTGCAAAATAGCATCAGCTCAACTGGCATCGTGGCTCAGTGTTCCTAAACACGAGCTGCTTCTTTCTTTCCCTTCCTTGTGTTTGTGTAGAGCAGACACTCCCGTCAATTTCCGTGGAAACATAAGGTGCTGGTCAGGCACTCACCTGTGGACTCCTAGATCCAACTGAGGTGTAGGTGCAATAAGCACTCAACCCAGGAGAACAAGATATAATAGAAGAAAGTGGCAAACTGGCTTCTGCCACAACTGTTGACCTATCTGTCTCATTTAAGGTGTTGCCTTACTGGATGGATCAGCTAAAGTCACTTGCACATTTCCAGAAGCGTGACTTACTTGCTGCAGTTTGCCCGTGGATTGCTCCAGCTGTGCTTCATCAGTACGAATGGTATCAAACAGCTGGCATCGCCTTGAACTCCTCAGAGTCAGTGGACACTGCATTGAAACCAGCAAATCAGTCATCGTGAACAGCTTGGTACAAAAGTACACTGTACAACATTCTAATTTATCCATCCAGCCCCTTCTTATCAAACAGTCGGGTGCTCCTTGGTATCAACAGCTACCTAACTGGGGAAAGTGCCAGCTCAGAATAATGAATCGAGCAAGAACAGCAAGAGGAACAGAAAGTACTGGCCCAGGAATCAATCACATGCATCCCATCCAGCAGCCAGTTCCTGGCTTGGGTCTATCTAGAGTCTGCACGTTCTCCCTGTGTCTGCGTGGGTTTCCTCTGGGTGCTCCGGTTTCCTCCCATAGTCCGAAAGACGTGCTGGTTAGGTGCATTGACCGTGCTAAATTCTCCCTCAGTCTACCTGAACAGATGCCGGAGTGTGGCGACTAGGCGACTTTCACAGTAACTTTATTGCAGTGTAAGCCTACTTGTGACACTAATGAATAAATGAATCTTAAAAACTTTAAACTCATGGAATGTCCAGCCAGTCAGCAGATTCAGCTACTTTAAAAAAATTTGTACATGCTAACGCAGGTCCCTTTCAAAGCCCCAGGCCCCAAGTCAGTGTCACTCCCACTTGTCTGTCAATATGGGCAGATGTATGTCATATGTCAATCAAGATGTGGAGATGCCGGCGTTGGACTGGGGTAAACGCAGTAAGAGTTTTAATAACACCAGGTTAAAGTCCAACAGGTTTATTTGGTAGCAAATGCCATTAGCTTTCGAGCGCTGCTCCTTCGTCAGATGGAGTGGAAATCTGCTCTCAAACAGGGCACAGAGACACAAAATCAAGTTACAGAATACTGATTAGAATGCGAATCTTTACAGCCAACCAGGTCTTAAAGATACAGACAATGTGAGTGGAGGGAGCATTAAGCACAGGTTAAAGAGATGTGTATTGTCTCCAGACAGGATAGCCAGTGAGATTCTGCAAGTCCAGGAGGCAAGCTGTGGGGGTTACAGATAGTGTGACATAAATGGTTTATGTCACATTAGCTGTAACCCCCACAGCTTTCCTCCTGGACTTGCAGAATCTCATTGGCTATCCTGTCTGGAGACAATACACATCTCTTTAACCTGTGCTTAATGCTCCCTCCACTCACATTGTCTGTATCTTTAAGACCTGGTTGGCTGTAGAGATTCTCATTCTAATCAGTATTCTGTAACTTGATTTTGTGTCTCTGTGCCCTGTTTGAGAGCAGATTTCCACTCCATCTGACGAAGGAGCAGCGCTCCAAAAGCTAATGGCATTTGCTACCAAATAAACCTGTTGGACTTTAACCTGGTGTTGTTAAAACTCTTAATGTGTCAATCAACACAGGCCAAGATCTCTTTCAGTTCCATTCCCAGGCTACTGTCGAGCCCCTTTTGGAGGTATTTCTATGTCACTCCCAGGCCATGTTTCTGCTGCTCCCTGGTGCCTGAGTGCCACTCCTACACTTGTGAATGCCACTTCCAGGCTTCTGTCAATGCCATTCTGAAACTGTCTTCCAGAAGGTCAGCGTGAATGACTCCGGCTAGTGAACACCTCTGCCCGACTTTCCCAAATCTTCCCTCACCCTCACTCATGAAAGTCCTGGATATAACTTAGGATATGGAGGATTGTCAGCACAAAGCCAAATCTTACTGCATAGCAATTCCAGCCTGTTGTGCCACTATTCATCATTATAATAAACATTTTTTAAAAATTCATTTGTGGGACATGGGTGTCGCTGGTTGGCCAGCATTTATTGCCTATTCCTAGTTGCCCTTGTTCAGAGGGCAGTTGAGAGTCACCCACATTGCTGTGGCTCTGGAGTCACATGTAGGCCAGACCAGGTAAGGATGACAGATTTCCTTCCCTAAAGGACATTAGTGAACCAGATGGGTTTTTACAACAATTGACAATAGTTTCATGGTCATCAGTAGATTCTTAATTCCAGATATTTTTTATGAAATTCAAATTCCGTGGTGGGATTCGAACCCGGGTCCCCAGAACATTGGCGGAGTTTCTGGATTAATAGTCCAGTGATAACACCACTAGGCCATTGTTTCCCCATATTTTTGATGATTCTGTAAGCCAGGATAAAGAAGGAATGTACAGCACCCTGTAAGAGCTGGTCATCCTGGGCACTCCATTCCAGTTCCAGATGTGATCTGCCCACTCTTTCAAGCTGGGATCCCATTTAGAGGGGCTGATGGTCGTCCACTTGCTACCTGGCTCTCTGTGGAAATGCTCAAGATCTTCGTCATCCATGATCATTTTCTTGGGGCTCGTGTCCCTGGAACCAAGAGAAACACCCTCTCTCATCACCAGAGCCACAAACCATAGTCACGGTGCCCAAGAAGGAGGCCATTTAATTCATTGAGTCCAGGCTAGCAGAGTAAATCCTGCCAAATCCCACACCCTCATTTAACAGCTACAAACAGACTTTATTGAAAAAGGGCATAAGCAGCAGAGTGGATCATGGAAACATGCCGTCTCCTTAGGGGTAGTATCAGTATTGACGAAGTTCTACATTTTTTTTATTCGTTTATGGAATGTGGGCGTTGCTGCCAAGGTCAACATTTATTGCCCAATTTAATGGCTCGCTAGGCCATTTCAGAGGACAGTTAAGAGTCAACCACATTGCTGTGGCTCTGGAGTCATGTGTAGGCCACACTAGGTAAGGATGGCAGATTTCCTTCCCTAAAGGAGAGTAGTGAACCAGATGGGTTTTTACAACGACCAACAATGATTTTAGTTCCATATTTTTTTATCTAATTCAAATTTCAACATCTGCGTGGTGGCATGTTCAATTGGATAATAAGGTAGACGCTGCATTTTGAGATATAATTTGACAATTTGGGATTTCCATTTCACCTGATACCTTGATTCTGCAACAGATTTCCGTGGCGTGCATTTACCTCACGGGATGTCAGGCCAGTCAGCAGATTCCACTACTTTTTAAAAATTTGCTTTCAGGATCTGGGTGGCACAAGTAAGGAAGAATTCACATATGTCCCTGAGCAGCCCGAGAGCATTGAGTCAAGAGACTAAGGTCAGACTACACCAGATGCAGACTCAGATCGGGTATGGATGGCAGGTCCCCTCTCCTGAAGGACATGGACACAATAGTTGGGATTTTGTGACAATCCAGAATCTTTCAAAATAATTTTTACTCCGGCCAGCCCTGAAAACATGGGCACCTGACTAACTTCATACAACAAGCTTTGCTTCATTCATCTACAAAGCAAAGGCAATAATCCTGAAAATTGGTTATATTTTTACTTTATTTGAATCTGTAGTCACAGATTTGTGACTTCTTAACAGGGGCAGTGTCCATATTGGGAATGGAGACAGTGACATTTTTCAGTTTCTGAAATAGTTGTGCCATGCATGATGTAGATTGGATGCAGGACATGTGTAGCTGCCTCTAAATTGTATTACGCAGAGTCAGAATGATAAAGAGTAAAGGTCCTTCACTTTCTGTACCTAACAGCACAGCACAACTGTCATCAAAGTCCATGATAGAACGTCCCAGCAACAATGACTACAGTCCCAATGATGGTGACTGCGCCCCGAACGACAGTGACTGCGGTCTATGATAGCTCTATAGCTTAAGGAGGTGAAATGCATCATAAAGCGTATTTTGCCTTGAGGGGAGGGTATTCTGCTTAAAGCACTAATACCCTCACTTACAGAAATGAAGGCTGAACATTTTATTGAATTGGAGAAATTCTGTGTGCTTCATATTTCTCTGACCTGCCCGGTTCCATCCTGGGGCTGCAGTATTTCTTCACCGCAAAACTTCCACTCACACCTGCATCAAGCTCTCCTGCAAAGCAGACAACAGTGACACTCTCTCAAAGACCACCTCAATGGTAACTGCTTCATACACAACAAACACCGTAATTCAGGGTAATCACTGCCTCGTGGAACAGAAACAGAAAAAGGAGGCTGGATAAACTGGGACTTTTTTCCCTGGAGTGTAGGTGACTTAGGGGTGATCTTGTAGAGGTCTATAAAATAATGAGGGGCAGAGATAAGGTAGCTAGTCAACATCTTTTCCCAAAGGTAGGTGAGTCTAAACTAGAGGGCATAGGTTTAAGGTGAGAGGGGAGAGATACAAAAGGGTCCAGAGGGGCAGTTTTTTCCCCCACACAGAGGGTGGTGAGTGTCTGGAACAAGCTGCCAGAGGCAGTAGTAGAAATTTTGTCTTTTAAAAAAGATTTAGACAGTTACATGGGTAAGATTGATATGGTGGATATAGGCCAAACGCAGGCAATTGGGATTAGCTTAGAGGTAAAAATTGGGTGGCACCTCTATGTCTATGACTTAGCATCATCTGCATGAGTGAAACAGAGTGAATGTTTCAGATGAATGAGCCTTTGTAAGAACAGTTCTGATGAAAGGCCATCAGCCTGAAATGTTAACTTACATTCTTTCTCCACAGATGCTGCCAGACCAGCTGAATATTTCCAGCACCTTTTGTTTTTATTCCACATTTTTGCACACACCTCAGTTTGGATGCACTTTGTTGGTCAAATCCTCACATGCTTTAAGGGGATTAGAGATGGACACACCCAGCATGCAGGTGCAGTAAAACAAACTCTCAATACATTGGGATTATGTGAGCAGGGGCAGCGTCAGGAGGGTGCATCTGTGCAGCGACAGCAACTGCTCTTTTGCTTACCAGTGACTTAACAAAGCATTTGGCAGCCATTAGAAGTTACTGTTGTAAAGGTATAAACACCGCAGCCAATCTGGTGCATTGCAAAATCACACAAACAGTAATGTGATTATGGCCAGATAATCTGATTTTTTAGGTGCATGTTGAAGGATAAATAGTGACTAGGACATCTGGATAATTCCCCTGCTCTTTTTCTATATAGGTTCGTGGAATATTATGCATCCTGTTGTTGGGCTGATAATACCTGATAGGGTCAGTGCATTAATAAAGGAAGATCTCAGATTGTAAGAACAAAACATGGAATCTGTTTGGTTGGAGCTAAGAAACAGCAAGGGACAGCAAATATTGGTAGGGTTGTTTCTAGACCAGCAAACAGTAGTGGTAGTGTGGGACATGGTAATCAAGACATTAGAGAAGCACGTAGAATGGTAATACAATGATTGTGGGTAACTTCAATCTGCGTTTAAACTGGGTAAACCGAATGAACATGAACATTGTGGGGGACGAGTTTCTGGAGTGTGTTAGGGATGGTTTTCTAGAGCAGCATGTGGAGGAACAAACGAGATTTCAGGATATTTTAGATCTAGTATTAGGTAACAGGAAGGGGATAATTAACAATCTTTTTGTAAAAAGACCTTTACGGATGAAGAACCATGACATGATAAAACTTTACATTCTGTTTGAAAGTGAGGTAGTTCAATCTGAAACCAGGGTGTTAAATTAGAACAAAGGAAATTCTGATATTATGAGGGACAAATTGGCTGCTTTGTATTGGGAAAATACATTAAAAGGTTTGACTGTACACAGGCGATGGATAGCCTTTAAAGAATTATTACATAGTTTACAGCAACTATACATTCCTTCAAGTACAAAATCCCAAATAGGAAAAACAGTCAACTGTGGCCAACAAAGGAAGTTAAGAATTGTATAAGATTAGGAGAAAGTGTTTCTAAAGTTGCCAGCAATAGTGCAAACCTGAAGACTGGGAGTATTTTAGAATACAGCAAAGGAAACTTAAGACACTAAGAACTGGAGAACAGAATATAAATATAAACTAGCAAGAATTGTAAAAATGGGCTGTAAAAGCTTCTGTAGGTATATAAAAATGAAACATTAGGCTAAAACAAACGTGAGTGTTACAGGAAGATTCTGGAGAATTTACAATGGGAATAGAGAAATGGCAGAGAAGCGAAATGATTATTTTGTCTGTTTTCACTGAGGAAGATACAATATATCTTCCAGAATTAGGGATACAAGGGACTAGGAAGAATGAGGAATTGAAGGATGATAGAATGTAACCAAATAAATCACTGGATCTGCTATAGTGTGATAAATGGTAACATGATGTAAGAGTCAGCTGACCCAGTAAACTATGTAAACAATGACAAAATGATGCGGTGGTCAGTGACCAGCTAACTCAGTATAAATAAGAAGCTGCTGGGGTTTGTGGCAGGGTGAGGCCTCAAGTGTTGGAGTAATGAAGTTTCTTTATTAAACCTTTTCTTTGATTTATAAGTTGGAGTAAGTCTTGTTTTATTTTATTGCCTACAACTGAAGAGTCCCTTCTGGTGGATCAACAAATGACATTAGTATTAGTAAGAAGGTTGTATTGGGATAAATGAATGGGACTGAAGGTTGTTAAGCTCCCGGGACCTGATATTCTACAACCCAAAGTGTTGAAAGAGTTTCTATAGAGACAGTGGATGCATTGGTGATCATCTTCCAAAATTCTATAGATTCTGGAATGGTTCCTGCAGATTGGAAGGTGACAAATGTCACCACACTATTTAAAATGGGAGAGAGAAAGTTAAACTGGGAACTGCAGCGCTCTTAGCCTTATACCTGTGGTAGAGAAAATGCTTGAACCTACTCTAAAGGATGTGATAAACGGACACTTGGACAATAATGATCTTACTGGACATGGTGAACATAAATTTATATTTAGGTACTCATGGTTTGATGGACCTGTTGGAGTCTTTTTGAGGATGTTACTAAGAATTGATAAAGGGTTGGGGTGGGGTGGTTTGAGGGATTTAACATACTTGGATTTTCAGGAGACTCTTGATAAAGTCCAGCACAAGAAGTTTGTCAGCAAAGCTAAAATATATGGGATAGAAGACCATATACTGGCATGGATTAAGAATTGTCTAACATGCAGATCAGAGTCGGAATAAACGAGTCATTCTCGCATTGGCAGGCTGTGACTGGTGGGGTACAGCAAGGATCAGTACTTCAGCCCCAGCTGTCCACAGTATACATCAACAATCTGGTACCAAATGTAATATTTCCAAGTTTGCGGTCATACAGAGGTGGGAATGTGCATTGTGAGGAAAATGCAAAGTGGCTTCAAGGGGCTATGGAGGGCAATGTCGGTAAAACATGGCAGATGGAATATAATGTGGAGAAGTGTGAGGTTATCCACTTTGAAAGGCAGAACAGATGTGCAAGGTATGTCTTAAATGGTAAGAGATTAGGAAGCGCAGATGTACAAAGGGACCTGGGTGACCTCATTGGTAAGTCACTGAAAACAAACAGCAAGCAATTAGGGATTTTAGTGGCATGTTAGCCTTTATCACAAGAGGATTTGAGTACAGGAGTAGCAAAGTCTTCCTTCAGTAGTGTGGAACCTTGGTCAGACTTCACCTGGAGTACTGTGCACAATTCCTTTACCTTAGGAAGGATATTGCCATGGAGCAAGTGCAATGAAGGTTCACCAGACTTGTCCCCAGGATGGTGGGACTGTCTCATGAAAAGAGATTTGGATAACCGGGGCCGTATTTTCTAGAGGTTTGAAGAATGAGAGGCGATTTTAACGAAACCTACAAAACGCTAAAGGAAGTTTTTTTTTTGTTCGGAGGGTTGTGAATCTTTGGAATTCTCTACCCTAGAGGGCTGTGGAAGCTCAGTCATTGTGTATGTCTAAAACAAAGATTGACAGATTTCTAATAATCAATGACATAAAGGAATGCGGGAATAGTGTGGGGAATAAGGTTTTGAAATAGATGATTGGCCATGATCAGGCTCAATGGGTTGAATGGCCTACTCCTGTTCCTACATTCCAGAGAATCAACCTTTTTTTGTGCAGATGAGGTAGGATGGTTGAAGGAGTTGGGAGTGTACCTTTAGCACAGCTGGAAGGGCTAGCAACATAGATCCTGGAGGGAAAGATAAGAGTTCTCTCAACGAGAGTCTGTACCTCTGAACTTGTGCTGGTGGATAACGTTTACTCAAAATGGGTCTCGACTCATTGTTAATGAGTTGCGGAGATTTCAGGTTATTTATTATTTTGAGTAGAAATAAATGAACTACGGGTTTCCAAATAAATTCAGATGAATCTAGACTTCTGTTACTATACAGTGGTTAGCACTGCTCCTCACAGCGACCATGGTTCGATTCCCGGCTTGAGTGACTGTCTGTGTGGAATCTGCACTTTCTCCCCATGTCTGTGTGGGTTTCCTCTGGAGCTTTGGTTTCCCCGCACAGTGTGAAAGATGTGCTGGTTAGGTGCATTGGCCATGCTAAATTCTCCCTCAGTGTACCTGAACAGGCGTCGGAGTGTGGCGACTAGGGAATTTTCACAGTAACTTCATTGCAGTGTTAATGTAAGCCTACTTGTGACACTAATAAATAAACTTAAACTGTGTATCAACCAGTCCCCATTTGAGAAAGACCAACCCTTCTCCCAGTCAATCTCTAGCCCTCTTATTCATAACATCTGAAACAAGAGACCGCAATCATTGAAAAACATGAAACTTTTGGAAAGTTATGGATGGCCAGGAGTGAGTAACAAGTGATGACTTGCACTGAAAGGGGGATGAGAAATTAATGGCGGATTGAATGCTCAGTATCAGTGATAGGGTAACCTGGACTAGTGGGTGGGCTGTAAGAGTGGTCCTCCTGCATCTCAGTGGGCTGCAAGATTGAAACCAGGCGTGGTCACTAACCATGACCCTGTGAGTATTATGAACTGAACATTTCAGAATGAGTTATAGAAAATACAGCTAGAAAAAAAACTACGCGGAAGGAAATCAGCGAATCGTGGCAACCCTACGCATGGACAACAGTCAACAAAACAATTGGGGACTGCACTCAGAACCCAGATAGCTGCATGTGCCCCTCACACACCCCCTCCGCTCCCACCCCACAGGCTGCAAGTTGCCCACCCTGCTCATTACTGTTTAATACAATTATGTTGAATGTTGCACAGGAGGTAGGAGAGATTTTTAAAAGGTTGCTGTAACTCACTGGCCCAATGTGAATGTGGTTTAGTTCTGGCTCTTCCCAGTCCATAGCTTCCCAATTTCTCTCTGTAACCACCATCTGTGTTGCTTCGTACATGTGTCCGTTTTGCTGTGGTTACGTTGCTGAGGCCAGGCAGCTTGCCCTGTGGTAAATCTGGCGATTGCATCCTCCTCCTGGGATGGAGTGCAGAGCTTGCAAAGCCCGAGCGGTGATCTGGAGCCAGCTCACTGCCACTGCTGCCCTTCCAGAATGAAGAGACTGGTGGTGAGGCAGATCCAGTTGTACACACCGGGCTGTCCCTGCAATTTTCAGCAGCAAATGACTGAGAGTGAAAGCCAATGTGAGCACTGGTCGGTCTATTCCACTGGGCTGAAGGGTTTGTTTTAGCTGAATAGTTTGCATTGCCTGTGCTGGGGGAAGAACTGACACGTTGTGCACAGTGAGGGACCGACGCAGGTGCCGCATAGCATGGTGAGGTGGTCCTATTCACCAGCGCAGCACCTTGCTGGTTCTCCCCTGAATTAGATAGCAGAAGCTTGTGACAGGGGGCTGAGCTCTCCTGTTGGATTGGGATCAGGTTAACGGTATTTCCTATTGACAGGCTCTGTGCCTTGGGGTGACAGACTCTACTTAGCCTCTCTGGACTCTCCGACTGGCTGTTCAATGCCCCCTTTGTTTTTATTCCAATACTCCCAAAATTAGTTTTCAGATCTTCTTGGGCTATCACACCTGGGGAACAGCCAGTCACCAATCCATTCCCCTTCAGTGGATTTGGGCTTGCAGATGATCCCTTGGATGGGTTTGCAACCTGGCTTCTGTTTCGGGAAGAAAAGTTTCTTTCTGACACGTTGACCTGGCTGAGTTTTGAAATCCTGCCGCCCAAAGACTCAACACTCTCAGTCCTTATGGTCAAAGCCCTGGAGGCTGCCTGCTCTGTCCACATGGTCCCAGCCTGTGACCTGGTCCTTTGCAGGACATGTTCTAATTCCTCTCGAAACTGTTGTACAACATTTAGCCCCTGGGCTGT
The DNA here is from genome assembly GCF_964213995.1 of Mustelus asterias. Classification (NCBI taxonomy): domain Eukaryota; kingdom Metazoa; phylum Chordata; class Chondrichthyes; order Carcharhiniformes; family Triakidae; genus Mustelus; species Mustelus asterias. The sequence continues at coordinate 62,898,398 of NC_135813.1, read as the reverse complement.
AGAATTGACAGGCCCACCGGCCACAGTGTCATCCTCTTCACCTCGAGGAGAGGTGCATCCAGCAAACTCATCTTTCTCTGCATTGGTTGCACTCTGAGCCGGGTGAATTCTCTCAGGGGTTTTTGGAAAAGCCCCACAGCAACCTTGCCCAGACATACGGTCAAGTTGAGCACACTCTCTATTGCAGTCTTTCCTTCTGAATAGACTCCATTCCTGAGGAAGGCCAGAGGCTTCACTTCCCAGATTTCCTTGTTGGGAATTAGGATCTAGATAAAGGCCAGTAGATTTCTGAGACTGTTCATCAAAGGAAATACTGCTAATGAGTGAACCCTCACTGTCTACGTCTATGTCAAAGTTCAGTGCAGGATCCACCATCCCCTCATGAAAGCACAAAGCAAAGTCTTCTGTACGAATGCTGTCCATTGTGTTGCTGTCATTCCAATATCCCTTGATCTCCATCTGTTGTGGCCCAAGTAGCTGCTGAACTCTCCATTCATACTGCTCCTTTCTGGACTCTCCGTCTGCCTCTGCTTCTGGTCTCCCATTCTCAGCCAATGGAATGCTGAGCTGGCTTTTCCCAAAACCTGGGCTCAGATCGGACATTGCTGTAACCTCGGGAACTCCACCGGGACTCGGGAAGACTTCCTTCTGATCTTCACATTCTGTGGGTGAGAAAACATGCATACAATCAATTTGAGTTCAGTTCGAGTCAAATGATCCCCAGTTCTTTCATTCCCCTTCCAGCAGATGGACAGTTTTCCAGATTCCAGAAACCCTCTGATACCCAAATGGCCGTTCTTCAACCAAACATCGGCAAGACCCAATGTCATGGTTCCCACCGCAGAATTCATTTGGAAGTTTCTGACTCCCTCCTCCTCCCCTGGCAATTGTCTGAGGTTGAACCAGGCTGTTCCCACAGTGTTATATTTGACTCACACAGTCATGGTGAATGTCCATTTCCACCTCCATTGCATTGCCTGACCCTGACCCTGCCTCAACTCATCTGCTGCTGAAACCCTCATTTATACTTTTGGTACCTTCAGACCCAACTATTCTGACCCACTTCCCACAACCCCCGCCCCCCACTCCCACTTTGCCCCTGTAACTGATTCTTTCTTCCTAACTCGCACCATCCCATTCACCAACCACTCCTGTGGTTGCCGATGAACTTTATAAAATTCTCATCTTTGCTTTCCAACCTTCCCATGCTCTCCCCATCCATATTTCTGTAATCTCCTCCATCCCCACAACTCTGAGATTCCTGCATTCCTCTCATTTTGGCCTCTTGGGCATCCCTGATTTTAATCGCTCCTGGCATTGGTGCCAACGCAGTCTGTTTTGCAGGCAGTAAACTCCAGAACCTACCTCTGCTTCTCTCCACCTCTCTTTGCACCACAGGGCCTCCAACCACCTCTCTTTTCTCCAAATCATTCTACCCTCGTTCCTCTAGTCTCGCCATTTCTATTCAGCTCTTCCAGTCCCCCCACTACGGTAGCGTCTCCCTTTGTTGCAACTCTGATAGGCAGGTGGTGAAGGGTAGAACTGGAACTCCCAGCTAATGCCCACTATCAGAATACAATGAAACAGCCAATTGGTATACAACTAGCAAAAACCTGAAACACACTTGCAGTGAAATTAGTATCTTCATTGTAACAGTATTTCTTTAAACCATCATCACATGCCATTCCATTCTTCCCACACCATATCTCTCATGGCATACCGTCCAATTTACCTTCGTCCCTCCCGTATGATCCTCATCTAATCTCCCATCACACTCCTTTTTCCTATGTCATTCCCATCAAAGACCCCAGTGCTGGTTAGGTGCACTGACCGTGCTAAATTTTCCCTCAATGTACCCAATCAGGTGCCAGAGTGTAGCGACTGGAGGATTTTCACAATAACTTCATTGCAGTGTTAATGTAAGCCTACTTGTGACACCACTAAATAAACTTTAAACATCACCTGCCCCATTCTGTGGCCTCCATCTCCGTTCTCCTTCCCTGGACCTTCTTAACAGTACCGTGAGAGCACCTTCACCAGACAGACAGGGCTCTCAGGCTGATGGGTCTTTCCTAACTAGCTGGCCAAATATTTCATTTCTGTTCAGTAGAGAGCAATTCAGTCTACAGCTGACCTGGGAATGTTTGTTGCCGGCAGCTCAAATCAGGACCAAATTCATAAAAGACAAAATAAGTTTGGGAAAGGGAAGCTTCAGTCTGGGCAGATCTGAACTGAGATGGAGTCAAAAAGTCTAATTGCTGTCACTCCAGTTTGAATTCATTCTTGATGTCAGAGCCTGACTGAGAAAAGTACATAGTGGCATTATCGCTAGACTATTAATACTATAGTTCAAAAATAGTTCAAGAAGACCAACCACCACATTGTCAAAGTTCACTAAGGTTGGACAATAAATGCTGATCTTGCCAGTGCCGCCATGTCTAAATAATGATGAACAAAATGATGCAGCCCCTTCTGCAATACAAGTCCCTTTGCCCACCAGAAACACTATTGACCTCTTGTTTCATGGGGGTCTGCAGTTCTGGCAGGGCATTGACACCACTGGCACTATCCAATCCAGTATCCCCAGTACTGGGCAGGCTTGTATTCAGAGTTTCTTTAGTGTACAAACCAGGAAACACAGTGAGAGCAGCAAGGAACAGATGTATAATATAGTGTACATCTGAATCAACTTTGTAACAGCAAACTGACTAAACGGCCTAGTACCTCGGTCCAATGTGTAGCTTTGGCAGGACGCAGCTTAGAGTTCCTTAGTTCCCTTACCGTGTTGTTGGGAGAGGCATTGAGGGGGGAACTGGCAGGGGGGGCGGGTGTTGGGGTGAGTTCCTCAAAGCTGGGTTTAGGATGAGTGCGTGAAAGATCTAGGATCAGTCCGCCCACAATCCTTGCACTATACGTGTGACACGTGGTGACAAAGCAATTTTTAAAAGAGTTACCCAATCAGCTGTGATTTCCAGTCAACCAAAATCATCTAGGATTTATAGGTTTTACCAGCCAATTCTCCATAAACTGCAGTATCTTATCCTATACACATGTCACACTGCCCCAGGCAATCATACTGCGCCTCAGTGTCCAACTATCAGTAATGGCTCAGTTGACAACACTGTAGACTCAGTGTCAGAATGTTGTGCTCAAATTCCACTCCAGGACTTGAGCACAGAAATCAGAAAGCAGGCAGTCCAGTGCGATACCGAGAGTGTGCCGCACTGCCCATGGTGCTGCTTTTATGATGAGCCCCCTTTGGTGGATACAAAACATCTCATGGCATTTCTTCTACAGAAGAGTAGGGGAGCTTCCACTCCCCACACCCCGGCCAATATTTATCTCTCAGTCGATGTCACAGATTATCTGGTCTTTATCACACTGTCATTGGTGTGGGTTTATTGTACATAGATCGGTTCCTATATTCTCTACATTACAATAGTGGCTACACCTCACTGCATGCAAAGCACCTTGGGATAGCCCCACAGTCATGAAAGGCGCCATATAAATGCAAGTCTCTTTCTTTTCACCCACATTCTCCACACGTTAGCCCAGGCCTATTGGCCCGCCTGCTGCTGTGTCCCAAAGACCATTTCCAACATCAGCCAGAACTGTAGTATTGAAGCGAAACTGGGTCTTTTGCCAAAAAGAAACAAGCCTCACCCCGACAGCATATTTAGAGACAAGGGCTGACACCCCCTCCACCCACCTACACACCCCACTTACCCCTCCCTTACCTGTCCTCCTGGAGATATCTGCTGTGTTCCTGAAGGAGGAGCTCTCCGTCAAGCTGTTAGTTGCTGGCTGTCCATGACTGGCTAATACGGAAACCTATTTGAAAGGATCACATAAGAGGGTCGGAATCATTATCATCATTGCAACAGCAGGAATAAACTATTCCATCGTTAGCATGACTGGGTCACGGGAGTAGTTTAAATTCAGTCTACTCCCAGATTGAGGGGGTTCGGACCGAAGGGACTCACAGACTAAGGGTCTTTCCCAACAAGCTGGCCAAATATTTTATTGGTATTCAGTAGAGGGCAAATTCAGTCCACAGGGAATGTTTGCTGCTGGCAGTTCAAATTAGGACCGAATTTATAAAAGATAAATTAAGTTTGGGAAAAGGAAAACTTCAGTCTGCGCAGATTTGAATTGAGATGGAGTCAAAAAGTCTAATTGTTGTCACTCCAGTTTGAATTCATTCTTGATATCAAAGCCTGACTGAGAAAAGTACATCGTGGCCGAGTGGTATTATCGCTAGACTATTAATCCAGAAACTCAGCTCATGTTCTGGGAACCTGGGTTTGAATCTCACCATGTCAGCTGGCGGAATTTGAATTCAATAAAAATGATCTGTAATTAAGAATCTACTGATGACCATGAAACCATTATCGATTATTGGAAAAACCCATCTGGTTCACTAATGTCCTTTAGGGAAGAAATCTGCTGTCCTTACCTGGTCTGGCCTGCACGTGAGTCCAGAGCCACAGCAATGTGGTTGACTCTCAACTACCCTCCAAGGGGCAACTAGAATGGGCAATAAATGCTGGCCAGCCAGCGACGCCCATGTCCCATGAATGAATGAATGAAAAAATAACAACTGAAGCAGGAAGTAACCAGAGGACATCGACTGGGAAACTGTCAACCGGTTACCCATAAGAGTAGTTTTAAATAAAGTATGACATTGGGATGGAGATAATTCAGCCTCTGATTTACCTGAAGGTGACTGAGTTGGGCATCAATTGAATCCATCAGATAGTCACAGTGATCTTTCATAGGCTGTGACACAGTTTCACTTTGGACCTGACTCTCTGTCTCCATCCCTGCGCTGGGGGAAAAAAAGACAAATTATATCAAACACCATGATTGTACTTCATTGTTTCCCCGGATGTTTTAAAAAGCAGCATTTTTGAATTAATTACATATGGTCGCACCCCTTTGAGAAAGGAGGACAACAGTTTACAATACTCTTGATCTAGATCTTGTGTACTGAAGCCTAAGGGGTGGCACAGTGACTAGCATTGCTGCCTCACAGCGCCAGGGAGCCGGGTTCAATTCTGGCCTCGGGTCACTGTCTGTGTGGAGTCTGCATTTTCTCCCCGTATCTACGTGGGTTTCCTCTGGGTGCTCTGGTTTCCTCCCACAGTCCAAAGATGTGTGGGTTAGGTTGACTGACAATGCTAAATTGCCCCTTAGTGTCAGGAGGACTAGCAGGGTAAATATGTGGGGTTACGGGAATAGGGTCTGGGTGGGATTGTTGTTGGTGCAGATTCAATGGGCCAAATGGCCTCTTTCTGCACTGTAGGGATTCTATGATTCTATCAAACCTCAGTCCACATTTTATTGGCTTGGAGAACAGTTCTACAGGAAATCTCTCACTGTAATCCGTGGAGGAACTGTATAAACAGCAGAGCCTAGCTTCATCGTAGTGAGAAAGAGAATAGATTCAGTCACTGCACTGAGGCCAAAGAGACTCAAATCATTTATTCATGCTCAAAGGCCGGTGAGCGTTGGAAATCAGGTGTTGAGATGTATTGAAAGGTACATGTGGAGAGCTGAATTAGCGAGATAACTCTGCCACTTTATAAATCAGTGGTGCGACCCACACTTTGAATGCTGTGAACAGTTCTGGTTGCTACAATACAAATAGCAGCTGTTGAAAGGATACAGAAGGGAACAATTAGAATGATCGAGGGGATGGAGAGATTAGATCTTTGGGAGCAATTTTGTAAATTAGGCATGTTCTCACTGGGAACCAGATGGTTGGGAAGTGATATGATTAGAATTAGATAATGTGGACTATGACAAACTACTGTCCCTCACCTTGGACACAGCAACACAATCAGATGCCTTTGATGGGCGGAACTTTATAGCCTCATCACAGCGAGGGAGGGGCAAAAACGTGTGGTGAGACGTTCAAAAGTCCATTGAAATTGTCGGGACTGGAAAATCCCGGCGGAGGGAGGGACTGTAAAATACACCCCAGTATCTCAGTGAGTGAGTGGCCAATCCAAGGAAGGGAAGACAATGAAAGCTGTTAGTACTGATTCAAGCAAATACAATTTAAATCACCTTCTTCCCAAAAATAACATTTTGGGAGGCAATGCATGACCAATCCGAGACATGACGTGTGGTGAGTCTAGCAAGTACTCCATTACTAGGGAGTTATCCTTGCATCATGTCTGAGTCCGCGGTCGACTAATTGATAAGAGTTGATTACTATGATTAGATAACAACTCCATTAACCTTGGACCATGTGACTACCAGCGTGGTATGTGGAATTAGATGGACTGGGGTCTTTCTTTTGTCTAGTAGATCCTATATTCCACATATTTACCCCGCTAATCCCTCTAACCTATGCATCCCGGGACACTAAGGAGCAATTTAACATGGCCAATCAACCTAACTCGCACATCTTTGGACCGTCGGAGACACGGGGAGAATGTGCAGACTCCACATAGACAATGACCCAAACTGGGAATCGAATCCAGGACCCTGGAGCAGTGAGGCAGCAGCGCTAACCACTGTGCCACCATGCCGCCCGTTATTCCTCATAACATTGCAGCAGAGCAGAACTGGTACCATGGTCAAGTAGAAAGGGATAATGTTGGAGAGATGCTGAATTAAAACGAAAGCTGCGAAGGCTGGGAAAAAAAAGTTTAAAATATTCAGTAGGTCAGGCAGCATCTGCGGAGAGAGAATGGCAGTGTTAATGGTTCAAGTTGGTGACCTTTGGTCAGGCCTGAATTATACCGAACATGGAATTAAAATACAGGCCTGTCGTCAAACTTGGAAACTAGGAGAGTGGCTACCACAGCGATAATACAAAGGCTCACAAGATTCGGCGGGGCTCACAGGTCAGCATGTCAGTGGGCTCACTGGTCAGCAGGCCTTACTGGTGTAAGCGGACACAAATTTCTGTGATTCCTTAGATTAAATATTTCTTAGAATAAAATCAAATAAATGAAACAGGACAAAGCAGCACCCAGGAACAAAGTGTGAACAGACAAGCAGGTCTTTTAAAATGCAGAAACGAGGCTGACAAAAGGACTCAGGAACTCACATTACCTTCCCCTTCCATTTAATTAAATTGGCTCCAAGGATATCAGGAAGCCCTTATCAAACACTTCAGAAGGTCTCCGAGACTTGGAAGACTTCCTGATATCCAATTAAACACCTATTGTATAAGAAACCCCGGGAGATTCTAGTCCATTGATAAACCCATCGGACAGAAACGATTACCATACCTAAACATTGATACTGTACTTAAAACATCAAAACAGAATGGTCAGAGTCAAATACTGTAAACAAAACATTAACATTTGAATCATACGACGTGTCAAAGTTCGAGTATAACTGTAGCCCATTGCGGCAGGCTTTCAGAGTGCTTTCGGGACAGTGCTGTTTGTATGTCCTGATTGCACCTCCGTCGACGTTAATAAAGCTGTACCGCTGTTGAACCTGACTCCGAGTCCGAAGTGGTCGTGTTCGCCCACTTGCGCTAACACTGGTCTTCTTACCTGTGGGACTGCGGAGGGAGACGATTCAGCTGGAATTCTCTCTGGGTTTAAAGAAACGTGGAATGTGACACTGGGACGATCCTTCCAACTTCAAATCAAATCACTGCTCTCCCCTTCACTAGAATTAATGTCTTATAGAAACTATTGATGAAGACAGTCTGTCCCTGAGCACGGCGGTGTCAACAACTTCGATTTCAGGGGTCTATTTGATTGTGAAATTGTTCCACCTGCTGACGTTCACAACAGTTTTTATCATCTTATTTAATCAATCAGGTAAATCTGGATCATCCTATTAGATGGCCTGCCTTTACAAACATGGAAAATAAGAACGCAACACCGAAATGCTGCAGTGCCCAACTAATGCCACTGGAGGGACTTGGCAAACTAGGCACCTTATTTTTACACTGGAAGTAAGTTAATATCAGTAACAGAATGAAACCCCTTCTTCTATTTGAACAGTGATGTCAGTCAGCATCAAGCATTGCCAGGTTAGTATCCCGCAGGTTAGAGGCTGAGGAAACATTGCTTGCGAATAAAAAGCCTCAGGGAAATGTGACAGTGCAAAAGGCCACAAACAGCATCTGCTTTAGTGATATAAAAAACAGAAAATGCTGGATAAACTCAGCAGATCTGGCAGCCCTCTGTGGAGAGAAACCCAGAGTTAACGTTTCAGATATAAATGACCGTCTACAGAACATTTTGTGATACTTGTCAAAGGATAAATATTGACCAGAGGAGGAGAGTGGGGTTAACAATTCAGGTCCAAGACCAAAGGAATTGTGTGATAGACAAAGTAAACCAAAATAACATTGTTTAGTAATGCTGCCACCTAACTTGCAGAACCAAGAGGAGGGAGCAGGGGCGTGGGAGGAATTGGATAGCTCTTTCAAGCTGCTAGCACAGGCAATATAGACTGAGTGGCCTCCTTCTGACTTGTATCATTCCCCAATGAAAACAGTCTACTGGAAAAAGCATGCAGAATTCCCGCAGTCATAGAATCATAGAACCCCTACAGTAGAGGCCATTCGACCCATCGAGTCTGTACCGGCCACAATCCCACCCAGGCCCTATTCCCGTAACCCCACACATTTACCATGCTAACCCCCCCGACACTTTATTTAGCATGGCCAATCAACCTAACCAGCACATCTTTGGACTGTGGGAGGAAACTGAAGCACCCGAAGAAAACCCACGCAGGCACGGGGAGAATGTGCAGACTCCACACAGACAGTGACCCAAGCTGGGAATTGAACCCGGGTCCCTGGCGCTGTGAGGCAGCAGTACTAACCACTGTAACAATGTTGCGCCCTTAAAAATGGAATGCTGTCCCACAGTTAAAACTATGTTTAAAATAAAGAATCATCCCAATGACAGGAGAATTTATCTTTGGGATACAAGACCAGATTTGAGGAGCTGATCTGTATTATCCAGTCCACGCCATGCTGAGCTGAGGCAGGTTGAAGGAAAATTCGGAGTCAGTTTAATAACTTCTTTGACCCAGAGGTGGATTTACACTTTTGGTAGCCTCGCGCTCTCCCTCTTTGCAGGCATCCCCCCAATGACATCACACCCCTGCTGACAGACCGCCCGCCCACCAGTGAGGGCCTCATCTACCCAACCCTGGCCTGGGGGTCGAGTTGCCCCTGTTCCATTCGACAACCGAAGCTCGCAGGTGTGCTGCTGGCTCTCTGGCCTGGTCTTTGCTCTCATCCTCACTGGTCCAGTTGCTCAGTTCTCCTCACACTCTGCCCTGGCCTCTGCTCCCTGAAAACCACACCTGCGCCTGCCTGGCCCTCACAGTTCCTGACTGCTTGGGTGGCTGGGGCTCAAACCTCGATGACCATGTGCGCTCTTGGTTGTCTGGCCATGACTTACTTTATCTGGCCTGGCCTTTCCTTGGCTCTCAGTCAGCAGTCTCGCCCTGACCAGTCCAGTTGCCTCCCAGCCCTCACTCTCATAAGAACATAAGAAATAGGAGCAGGAGTAGGCCATCTAGCCCCTCAAGCCTGCTCCGCCATTCAATAAGATCATGGCTGATCTGATAGTGGGTTCAGTTCCACTTACCCGCCCGCTCCCCATAACCCTTAATTCCCTTAATGGTTAAAAATCTATCTATCTGTGACTTAAACACATTTAACGAGGTAGCCTCTACTGCTTCTTGGGCAGAGAATTCCAAAGATTCACTACCCTCTGGGAGAAGAAGTTCCTCCTCAACTCTGTTCTAAATTGACTCCCCCGTATTTTGAGACTATGCCCCCTAGTTCTTGTTTCCATTGTAAGTGGAAATAACCTCGCTGTTTCTACCCTGTCTAATGCCTTCATTATCTTATATATATCTATAAGATCTTCCCTCAACCTTCTAAACTCCAAGGAGTACAGGCCCAGTCTACTCAATCTCTCCTCATGAGCTAACCCCCTCATCTCCGGAATCAACCTGGTGAACATTCTCTGCATCCCCTCCAAAGCTAATATATCCTTTCTTAAATAAGGGGACCAAAATTGTACACAGTACTCTAGGTGCAGCCTCACCAGTACCCTGTAAAGTTGCAGCATGACCTCCCTGCTTTTATACTCCATCCCTCTCGCGATAAAGGCCAACATCCCATTTGCCTTCTTGATCACCTGCTGCACCTGCAAACTGAGTTTTTGTGATTCATGCACAAGGACCCCCAGGTCCCTCTGCGCAGTAGCATGTTGTCATTTTTCACCGTTTAAATAATAGTCCATTTGACTATTATTCCTCCCAAAGTGGATAACCTCACACTTACCAACGTTATACTCCATCTGCCAGATCCTTGCCCACTCACTTAGCCTATCCAAATCTCTCTGCAGACTCTGTGTCCTCCACGCAATTTGCTTTCCCACTCATCTTTGTGTCATCCGCAAACTTTGTTACCCTACACTCGGTCCCCTCCTCCAGATCGTCTATGTATATGGTAAATAGTTGAGGCCCCAGCACCGATCCCTGCGGCACGCCACTAGTCACTGATTGCCAACCGGAAAAGCACCCATTTATTCTGACTCTCTGCTTTCTATTAGATAGCCAATCCTCAATCCACGCTAACACTTTACCCCCAACTCCGTGTACCTTTATCTTATGCAGCAATCTTTTGTGAGACACCTTATCGAATGCCTTCTGGAAATCTAAAAACACCACATCCACCGGTTCCCCTCTGTCAACCGCACTCGTTATACCCTCAAAGAATTCCAGTAAATTAGTCAAATATGACTTTCCCTTCATGAATCCGTGCTGTGTCTGCTTGATTGAGCCATTCTTTTCCAGGTGTCCTGCTATTTCTTCCTTAATGATAGATTCCAGCATTTTCCCAACTACGGATGTTAAGATAACTGGCCTGTAGCTACCTGCCTTTTGTCTACCTCCCTTTTTAAACAGCCTCCTGAACCCAGGGGGGGGTTGGTGGTGAGCCCTTCGTACGCGCTGAACCTCGGGGTGGGGGTGTGAGCTCGACGTGCCCGCTGAACCGGGGGGGGGGGGAGGGTGAGCCCTGCGTGCCCCCTGAGACGGGGGGGGGGGGGGGTGTGTGCCTCGCGTGCCCGCTGAACCGGGGGGGGGGGGGGCGGCCCTGTGAGCCCCCTGAATGCAGCGGGGTGGGTGGGGTGAACCCCGCGTGCCCCCTGAACCCGCCGGGGGGGGGGGATGTTGGGGTGGGCCCCACGTGCCCCCTGAACCCGGGGGGTGTGAGCCCCGCGTGCCCCCTGAACGCAGGGGTGCGGGCCCCACGTGCCCCCTGAACCCAGGGGTGCGGGCCCCACGTGCCCCCTGAACCCGGGGGTTGTGAGCCCCGCGTGCCCCCTGAACCCGGGGGGTGTGAGCACCGCATGCCCCCTGAACCCGGGGGGGTGTGGGCCCCGCGTGCCCCCTGAACCCGGGGGTGCGGGCCCCGCGTGCCCCCTGAACCCGGGGGGTGTGAGCCCCGCGTGCCCCCTGAACCCGGGGGGTGTGAGCACCGCGTGCCCCCTGAACGCGGGGGGGTGTGGGCCCCGCTTGCCCCCTGAACCCGGGGGGTGCGGGCCCCGCGTGCCCCCTGAACCCGGGGCTGCGGGCCCCGCGTGCCCCCTGAACCCGGGGGTGCGGGCCCCGCGTGCCCCCTGAACCCGGGGGTGCGGGCCCCGCGTGCCCCCGAACCCGGGGGTGCGGGCCCCGCCTGCCCCCTGAACCCGGGGGTGCGGGCCCCGCGTGTCCCCTGAACCCGGGGGTGCGGGCCCCGCGTGCCCCCTGAACCCGGGGGTGCGGGCCCCGCGTGCCCCCTGAACCCGGGGGTGCAGGCCCCGCGTGCCCCCTCAAACTGGGGGGGGGAATGAGCTCGGCATGCCCCCTGAACCCGGGGGGGGCGGGGGGGGAAGACCTGTGTGCCCCCTGAACCCGGGGGTGGAGGGGGGGGGGGGGTAAGCCCAGCGTGTCCCCTGAACCCGGGGGGAAGGTGGGGGTGAGCCCCGCGTGCGCCCTGAACCCGGGGGGGGGTTGTGAGCCCCGCGTGCCCCCTGAACCCGGGGGGGGGGGGGGGGGTGTGAGCCCCGCGTGCCCCCTGAAACCGGGGTGTGAGCCCGGCATGCCCCCTGAACCCGGGGCTGTGAGCGCCGCATGCCCCCTGAACCCAGGGAGTGAGCCCTGCCTGACCCCTGAACCCGGGGCTGTGAGCGCCGCGTGCCCCCGAACCCGGGGCTGTGAGCGCCGCATGCCCCCTGAACCCAGGGAGTGAGCCCTGCCTGACCCCTGAACCCGGGGCTGTGAGCGCCGCGTGCCCCCTGAACCCGGGGCTGTGCGCGCCGCATGCCCCCTGAACCCGGGGCTGTGAGCGCCGCATGCCCCCTGAACCCGGGGCTGTGAGCACCGCATGCCCCCTGAACCCGGGGCTGTGAGCGCCGCGCACCCCTGAACCCGATGGTGTGAGCCCCGCATGTTTGCTGAACCCGATGGTGTGAGCCCCCGATGGTGTGAGCCCCCGATGTGTTCGCTGACGCCACGTGTATTCCCTGCACCCGAGAGTGTAAGCTCCTCCTGGCAAAGTCAGGATTTATTGGCCATCCCAAATTGGCCTCGAGATCGGTGTGGTAAGCCACCAACAGGCAGCTAAGACTTAACCATAATGTTGCTGATTTGGGAGTCATGTGTAGATCAGAAAAGAACAGCAGATTCCTCCTGCATGCACTCGTGAACCATATTTAAATGACAATATGGAGATTCATGATTATTATTAACGTTACTAACATTTTATTCCAGATACATTAATTAATTAAATTTAAATTTCCCTGGCCGCAATGACAGGATTTGGTCTCCTATGTCTAATCTAGTAATGTTACCGTTAAGCCACCATCTCCCTCACAATGCAAACCCTCCTCTACTTTCAGCGACAGGCAGTGTTCATAATCTTGGGTTTTGGGGCATTCACAGCACTCATACTCACAATTTCGGAAAACACACATTGCTCAAGCTCCAGAGTGATTACTTACAAGGTATGTCAGTTCATCTGTACATGGATGCATGAGGAAACCCAAACACCATCTGGGGAGCCTGAAGGCAGTTTTGGGATTGTGCATGGGCACTCAATCGGTCACAGCTGGAGAGAGAAAACTAGAAGTGGGGGCTTGCTGCCGCACACATTGCCTTGCCTGGAGCGTGAAGCTTTTTGCTGCTGAAACCTTTGGAACCTAGGGCACGTAATCACTTGCTGCCTGGATCTTGGTACTTTAGACAGTGGTTTGCTAGGTCAACCTTAATAATAATTCATCGTGTTGTAGACTGCTGTTTTAATCATTGACTGCATTTGTAATTCATAGAAATATTTCTAGAAAGCAATCTTTGTGGTTAACTTGTGGATTTAAAGCTACTTTATAAGTGATTCGTGCTTTCGAATGGCACTACTGGGATTAAAGCAGTAATCAATCATGTATAGCACTGCAAATTACAAACAAAAACCGCACCAAATGTACTACTGGATTCCGACTGAGTTACCGAACCACCATAAACTCACAAAATACCATGATTAAAGCAGCAATTTGGCTAAGATCAAGCGTCAGATCAAGCTCAAGATAGGTTGCAATGCCTCATCTTATCAGCTTGGATCTTGTCCGCCTCTCTAATGGGGTCCATGAATTGGATTCAAAGGAGATGGATTTGGGTTTGCCCTGTCCACTCTGTGCATTGGCTTAGTAACTTTAAGAATGGAGTAAAAAAATTTTTTTTAAAAAAATCAATCCATCCGTTGCACATAAAACTGATTTCTGACAATGCTCTTCCTCAACAACACAGTGTCTGTGGCGGGGCGGCATGGTGGCACAGTGGCTAGGCACTGCTACCTCATAGCGCCAGGGACCCAGTTTCAATTCCCACTTCGGGTCACTGTCTGTGTGGAGTTTGCACGCGGGGCCCATACCCCCGTGTCTGCATGGGTTTCCTCCCACAGTTGAAAGATGTGCGGGTTAGGTTGATTGGCCAGGTTAAAAATTGCCCCTTAGAGTCCTGAGATGCGTAGGTTAGAGGGATTAGCAGGTAAATATGTGGGGGTAGGGCCTGGGTGGGATTGTGGTCGGTGCAGACTCGATGGGCCGAATGGCCTCCTTCTGCACTGTAGGGTTTCTATGATTCTATGATTTCTAAATTGACCCTAGTGTCAGGGGGATTAGGACGCTAAATGTGCAGGGTTACGGGAATAGGGCCTGGGTGGGATTGTGGTCAGTACAGACTTGATGGGCTGAATGGTCTCCTTCTGCTCTGTAGGGATTCTGAGATTCTATTCTATGATGTTGGAGCATGCAAGATTTATTTTGGAAACCCTATTACCTCACTTGCATTGCTGTTCAGAGGGTTAGCACCTGATGATCTCGGGCGGTCCCGTGTGTTATATATTGAAGTAGAGGATTGTCGCTAACAGGAATACTACAGCAGGCTGCCGGGGTGATGTTAGGAAGCATTTCTTCACAACAGAAAATAGTGGAAAGTTTGCACTGCTGCTCGATAACCAGTAACAGGGAAATGGCACCTTCAGACAGCTGTCACCAAGAGGAATGAACATTAAATGATGCAGTTCAGGATTTCAGACACACCAAGTATTGGGCCATGTGTCCTGTGCTCTATGAGAGAAATACACATCACTTCCTCAGGGCAATTGCACTGCGGCCTCACAGCACCAGAGACCTGAGTTCGATTCCCGGCTTGGGTCACTGTCTGTGCGGAATCTGCATGTTCTCCCCGTGTCTGCGTGGGTTTCCTCCGGGTGCTCCGGTTTTCCTCCCACACTCCAAAAGACTTGCTGGCTAGGTGAATTGGCCATGCTAAATTCTCCCTCAGTGTACCCGAACGGGCACCGGAGTGTGGCAACAAGGAGATTTTCACAGTAACTTCATTACAATATGAATGTAAGCCTACTTGTGACAATAAATAAACTTTACTTTTACTTTAAACTTTACTTTAGGGACATCTTTTTGTGAAGGACAATTAGGGATGGGCAATAAATGCTGGCCTAGCGAGCAAGGCTGTAATGACTTTAATCAGGTCATTGAAGTTAGCCTATTGGAATACGAACTCCCCGATTAAAGGGCCAATTGATGGGCCAATCAGGGAGACTACTTTGTATTTAACCGCGAGTGTTAGTTCCTCTGGCACTCCCGAAGGTAGGTTGCTGGCTGACAGCACTCTGTGTACTGCTGTCGGAATTATAAATAAAGGGATTCTGGTGAAGGGACTTCTGCCTCCGTGAACTTATTACAAAGGCCCACATCCATGAATGAACTTTTTAAAAAAATCATAATTTAGGCCCATTGTTCATACAGGTGCAGGAGCCTCATTTATTAGCCATCAAGTTAAAAGAAAGCCCACAAGCTGGAGGATTGCATTTTCGATCAGAATCACTCTATCAAATAAAGATGCAAATTTCAGTTTGTTACAGGAGCACACAACACTGTCACACCAAGACACTGCTTAAACTCAGCGGTTGCCCATGATGGGTGCAGATGAGGCTTGGACCAAGAACTGTGCCCCACTGCACATCAATTACTCAGAAACACTGCCTAATGTTGCAAGTGCATGCATGAACAGGGTGAGGCGCTACAGAGGCGGCACGGTAGCACAGTGGTTAGCACCGCTGCTTCACAGCTCCAGGGACCTGGGTTAAATTCCCGGCTTGGGTCACTGTCTGTGTGGAGTTTGCACATTCTCCTCGTGTCTGCGTGGGTTTCCTCCGGGTGCTCCGGTTTCCTCCCACAGTCCAAAGATGTGCAGGTTAGGTTGATTGGCCATGCTAAAATTGCCCCTTAGTGTCCTGGGATGCGTGGATTAGCGGGTAAAATATGTAGGGATATGGGGGTAGGACCTGGGTGGGATTGTGGTCGGTGCAGAGTCGATGGGCCGAATGGCCTCTTTCTGTACTGTAGGGTTTCTATGATTCTATGAGAGTTAAACTGGAGCCACTGTGTCCAGAATTTGTTATTTTATGGAATCTGTGTTGGTCATCTCATAATCCTAATCCCATTCTCTTGCTTTCTGTCATTGCAGACCAAAGGAGAGAGTGGAAGAGAGAGACAGAAATAGAGAAAGAGGGAGAGGAAGGAAGAATGAGTGGAAGAGAGAGAGAAAGCAATAGAGGAAGAGAGAAATGAGTAAGAGCAAGAGGGAGAGGGATAGGGGGAATTGTGATAATGACGACAGTGTGAAATGTGCGGAGGTGTAAAGACCAGGCTGGTCAGTTTGGGAAACTGGAAAGAGATGCCTGAGTGTTTTTGAGGTATTTTAGTGTCTAAGGCAAACAGGCAGTGGAGAAAGAAGCAGTCAGTACTCAAAATACAAGATCACTGGCTAGTCTGGTTAACTAGTTAGTTTGGTTTTCAGAACATTGCATCATTGGCACCTATAAAATCAAATGAATTTAATTTGCACGCTCACCTATGCTGTTTTTAATTTGTTTCAGCAAAGGTCCCTGTCTCGGTTTCTGCGGAAAGAATACTTCCACTTTTTACTGAATTTCACCCTTGCAGTTGATAGAATGTCAGATTCAAGTGGATCAAGTCAACTCCAACTCCAAGAAAATATGAACCATTTACAAACAACGCAAACACCAAGGGACCACTTTTAAAATAGTTATATTACCAGGACTAGTATGATAACCTGTGTAGAAAGATCCTTCCCTTCGATCATCACAAACATTGCAAAGTATGCTCCTGTCTGAAATCAAACTAATGGATTGCTAGTGGACAACCCAGGTACAAAATTTCCACAGAGCGATATACTGAAAGTTTCACCCAATTCAATACACTTTTTTTTTATTCGTTCGTGAAACTTGGGCGTCACTGGCTGGCTAGCATTTATTGTAAGACGTCTCACAACACCAGGTTAAAGTCCAACAGGTTTATTTGGTCGCAAAATCCACTAGCTTTCGGAGCACTGCTCCTTCGTCAGGTCAGTGGGAGTTCTGTACACAAACAGGGCATATAAAGACACAAACTCAATTTACAAAATAATGTAAATGCCGGCATCTCCACATCATAGCATTTATTGCCCATCCCTAATCGTTCTTGAACTGAGTGGCTTGCTAGGCCATAAAGAACAAAGAACAAAGAACAGTACAGCACAGGAAACAGGCCCTTCGGCCCTCCAAGCCTGTGCCGCTCCTTGGTCCAACTAGACCAATCGTTTGTATCCCTCCATTCCCAGGCTGCTCATGTGACTATCCAGGTAAGTCTTAAACGATGTCAGCGTGCCTGCCTCCACCACCCTACTTGGCAGCGCATTCCAGGCCCCCACCACCCTCTGTGTAAAAAACGTCCCTTTGATGTCTGAGTTATACTTCGCCCCTCTCAGCTTGAGCCCGTGACCCCTCGTGATCGTCACCTCCGACCTGGGAAAAAGCTTCCCACTGTTCACCCTATCTATACCCTTCATAATCTTGTACACCTCTATTAGATCTCCCCTCATTCTCCGTCTTTCCAAGGAGAACAACCCCAGTCTACCCAATCTCTCCTCATAGCTAAGACCCTCCATACCAGGCAACATCCTGGTAAACCTTCTCTGCACTCTCTCTAACGCCTCCACGTCCTTCTGGTAGTGCGGCGACCAGAACTGGACGCAGTACTCCAAATGTGGCCTAACCAGCGTTCTATACAGCTGCATCATCAGACTCCAGCTTTTATACTCTATACCCCGTCCTATAAAGGCAAGCATACCATATGCCTTCTTCACCACCTTCTCCACCTGTGTTGCCACCTTCAAGGATTTGTGGACTTGCACACCTAGGTCCCTCTGTGTTTCTATACTCCTGATGACTCTGCCATTTATTGTATAACTCCTCCCTACATTATTTCTTCCAAAATGCATCACTTCGCATTTATCCGGATTAAACTCCATCTGCCACCTCTCCGCCCAATTTTCCAGCCTATCTATATCCTGCTGTATTGCCCGACAATGCTCTTCGCTATCCGCAATTCCAGCCATCTTCGTGTCATCCGCAAACTTGCTGATTACACCAATTACACCTTCTTCCAAATCATTTATATATATCACAAATAGCAGAGGTCCCAGTACAGAGCCCTGCGGAACACCACTGGTCACAGACCTCCAGCCGGAAAAAGACCCTTCGACCACTACCCTCTGTCTCCTATGGCCAAGCCAGTTCTCCACCCATCTAGCCACTTCTCCTTGTATTCCATGAGCCTTAACCTTCTTAACCAACCTGCCATTTCAGAAGATAGTTGAGAGTCAACCATATTGCTGTGGCTCTGGAGTCACATGTGGGCCAGACTGGGTAAGAACAGCAGATTTCCTTCCCTAAAGGACATTAGTGAACCAGATGGGTTTTTCTGACAATCGACAATGGTTTCACGGTTAACAGTAGATTCTTAATTCCAGATTTTTTTAATTGAATTCAAATTCCACCATCTGCCCTGGCAGGATTCAAACCCGGGTCCCCAGAACATTAGCTGAGTTTCAGGATTAAGTCTAGCGATAATACCACTCGGCCATCATCTCCCCTTAGAGAAGGCATTGCTCAGAACAGAGAAGAATGATCAGCAGGAACTCACATCAACACCTCCAAACAGGATTGGCAGAAACCTGGAAATAGGGTTTGTTTTGCTTCCACAGTCTGGCTACGATAAAAAGCAATAACCTTCAAACAAAAGCCTGTGCTTTCAAATGTCAGGAGTGGTGTGGTAAGTTGTCTTTAGATCAATACTTTTGTCCATGTAACCTTCGTCACCTTAGCTATTTTTATACAACACATGAAGCGTGGTGTCCAAAGTAGACCACTGGGATTTGAGGGAATTTTGACAGCATTTGGATTTAGGGTTGGCAGTGGAAAGGCAGCCAGCGGATGTACAAAACAGCAGAGGGGAATTCTGCGTTCCAGAAGGGAAAGTGCAATTTTGAGCAGAAGTCTGATCAGTTGGGGGCATGGCCACACTCCATGGACGAGTGGGATTGATGAGTTGAGAAACCCACGAGTGCATTCTGCACTGGACCCTGGTTATAAAACTCTGTCTGCAACTTTGCACATGATAGCAACTGCTGGGTAAACCACAGTGGCTTTGAATTTTCTTGTATCTGTTCCTATGGACATGAAGGGAGATTTGAGAGGGAATAGTCAATTCTTCCAGTCTTAATGGCAGAATTATGAGATTATCACAGAAATGGAAAAGTTACCCAAATAGATAGATAAGAGTAACAACTCTGTTAAGATTGATGGGGAAAGAATGTTGCAAGCTGTATTGCCTGGACCTCACTCAGTGGAAGAAAAGCAAGATTTGAGAGATTTTGGAATCTTGATCCGTTTGTGTCATTTAGAAAGGTTCTGCGTTCAACACTACTGGTCAAGAAAAAGGAGAATCTCAATCAGTATGTGACTACACTGGAACATCCAGCTTAATCATAAGAGCTTGGGCAACTTAAGGATGATCTCAATACAGGTGCAGGGTTTCTGAGGAAGACTAGGTACTGCTGAGAGCAATGTCTACTGACAGAAGAGAAGCCGACACTCAAGAAAGTTATTGACACGTGCAGAATCTCTGAGGTGGCCAATCGACAACTGAAGAATGCTGGAGGAATCGACGTGACTGTGCACTATATTGAGAAGCAGTCCAAGCAAAAGTCAATGAGGAAAGGTATATACAACTTTCAGAAAGGCCAGCAGAAAGATCAAGGCCAGAGTACCAGATATGGAGGACGCCACAAGGAGGTAATAAAACATCTCCATAGTTAGGGAAACACTGAACCCTTTACAAGCAAGCCTTTGCTGGAAAGAAGAAAAGAAAACCAAAGATAGTTGTTGGAGAGATATTGAATAATGATTCTGACAAATCACACTACATTCTAGAACACGGTTGGTACCATCAAGTCTCAAGGTGGGAAGTGGTTTGCGAAGGGTGGAATGATCACTGCAGAAGGAGAGCATAAAGCTGATGTGAAGTGTCAGATAAACACTGGTGCTGCATCCAACACCACAGACCTGTCTGAAGTTGCTCAATATGATGACCCAAATATGGAGCTGTTGTATGTAAAGTCGAGGCTTCTTGATGGAATGATGCTCATGCCAAGAGGACAAACTAAACTGAGAGCCCAACACAACAGAGTAAAGGAGGAGTTTCAGTTCCAGATGGTGGACATTAAACAAATTCTCTTTGTCTCAGCTGAAACAAGTCAAAAGCTTGGGCTGGTTAACCCTCCACATACCAGAAGAAATTTAGTGTTTTGTTTGACACCAAGCCATTGATTGCTAAACTGATCCTAAAGGTTACAAAGATGTTTTCGCAGGTCTTGGGTACCTTCCTGGTGAGTGTCATCTTGAAGTAGATGACAGTGTGCAACCGACTCAACATCTTCTAAGAGGGTTCCAGCTGCCCTCCAGTACAGCTCGAAAGGCTCAGCACCTTCTCAAGGGCAATTAGGGATGGGCAATAAATGCTGACTAGCCAGCCATGCCCAAATTCCAAGGATGAATAAATAGACAAGACGGCGGCGTTTGAAAAGGTAGGAGTAATAAAGAAAGTAATATTTCCTACATAAAGATGACTGAAGTACACAGGTCACATACTGACAACGGAAGGTCTTCACTCTGATGCTGGTAAGGTGCAGCAACCAGCCAATGAGAAGATGGTTTAATGACATGTTGCAGTTGTGAACCACCTTTCTAAAATTCTTGCCCAATTTGTTGTCAGACTCTGAACCTCTAAGCAAGTTCACTGGAAAGAATGTTCAGTGTTACTGGGGCAGGGAGCAAGAAGCAGCTTTCACTCACATCAAACAACTAGTGATGACAACAGCAATGTTGTCAGTATGGAGGTCACCCTGCAGTGCAGTGTCAGCGAAACAGGACTTGGAGCAACCTATATGCAGGAACGAAAACCAGCTTTATTTGCAACCAGAGTGTTAACACAAACTGAACAATGCTCTGCATAGATTGAGAAAAAGTGCCTGGCTGTTGCCTTTGCTTGTGAACATTGTAACCAGTATTGGAGAGAGAAAGTAACGGCGCCGTCTGACCCACAAATCATAGACTCAGAGGTTTACGCATGGAAACAGGCCCTTTGGCCCAACTTGTCCATGCCGACCTTTTTTTTAAAAAACCCCCAAAACTAATCCCAATTGCCCGCATTTGGCCCATGTCCCTCTATACCCATTGTACCCATGTAACTATCTAAATGCTTTGTAAAAGATAAAATTGTACCCGCCTCTACTACTACCACCTTTCCAAACATTTCAAAGCATTTTTCTCAAACCACTTCAGTTCGTACAGACATTATTCAGAAGTGAAGTACAGGCAAGGGAAGCAAACATAGTGTCGAGAACTGCACCCTCTACGAAGGAAGTTGATGCTCTTGGAACAGTGTGAAATCTTCCAAATTCGACAAGCAACAGCATGACATGCTTTGGAAGTCATTAATGCAGCTGAGGCAGTGGGTCTGATAACTAAGCATCTTGTTAGACCAAACAAACTATGCAACTCTTCAACTTCTTGAGGACGAAAAGCTGCCCTGAAAGCATCATGGATAGATAGACCTGTCACTGAGAGAGAGTAGAAATGACATCCTGTACAGAGGGTCTTTATTCCTAAGGAAATGAGAAAAGAGATGCTGAAGCATGTCATATAAACCATCAAGGAATCAGGTCTAGTCTGAAGAAGGCAAGAACATTACAGCGCAGTACAGGCCCTTCGGCCCTCGATGTTGCGCCAACCTGTGAAACCAATCTAAAGCCCATCTAACCTACACTATTCCAATATCATCCATATGTTTATCCAATGACCATTTAAATGCCCTTAACGTTGGCGAGTTCACTACTGTTGCAGGCAGGGCATTCCATGCCCTTACTACTCTGAGTAAAGAACCTACCTCTGACATCTGTCCTATAGCTATCACCCCTCAATTTAAAGCTATGTCCCCTCGTGCTAGCTATCACCATCCGCGGAAAAAGGCTCTCACTGTCCACCATATCTAATCCTCTGATCATCTTGTATGCCTCTATTAAGTCACCTCTTAACCTTCTTCTCTCTAACGAAAACAGCCTCAAGTCCCTCAGCCTTTCCTCATAAGACCTTCCCACCATACCAGGCAACATCCTGGAAAATCTCCTCTGCACCCTTTCCAATGCTTCCACATCCTTCCTATAATACGGCGACCAGAACTGTACGCAATACTCCAAGTGCGGCTGCACCAGAGTTTTGTACAGCTACAACATGACCTCATGGCTCCGAAACTCAATCCCTCTACCAATAAAAGCTAACACACTGTACGCCTTCTTAACAACCCTACCAACCTGGGTGCCAACTTTCAGGGATCTATGCACATGGACACCCAGATCTCTCTGCTCATCCACACTACCAAGTATCTTAACATTAGCCCAGTACTCTGTATTCCTGTTACTGCTTCCCAAGTGGATCACCTCACACTTTTCCGCATTAAACTCCATTTGCCACCTCTCAGCCCAGCTCTGCAGCTTATCTATGTCCCTCTAACCTGCAACATCCTTCTGCACTGTCCACAACTCCACCGACTTTAGTGTCATCCGCAAATTTACTAATCCATCCTTCTACACCCTCATCCAGGTCATTTATAAAAATGACAAACAGCAGTGGCCCCAAAACAGATCCTTGCGGTACACCACAAGTAATTGAACTCCAGGATGAACGTTTCCCATCAACCACCACCCTCTGTCTTCTTACAGCTAGCCAATTTCTGATCCAAACCGCTAAATCACCCTCAATCCCATGCCTCCGTATTTTCTGCAATAGCCTACCGTGGGGAACCTTATCAAACGCTTTATTGAAATCCATATACACCACATCAACTGCTTTACCCTTATCCACCTCTTTGGTCACCTTCTCAAAGAACTCACTAAGGTTTGTGAGGCACGACCTACCCTTCACAAAGCCGTATTGACTATCCCTAATCAAATTATTCCTTTCTAGATGATTATAAATCCTATCTCTTATAATCCTTTCCAAAACTTTGCCCACAACAGAAGTAAGGCTCACTGGTCTATAGTTACCAGGGTTGTCTCTACTCCCCTTCTTGAACAAGGGTACAACATTTGCTATCCTCCAGTCTTCTGGCACTATTCCTGTAGACAATGACGACACAAAGATCAAAGCCAAAGGCTCTGCAATCTCCTCCCTAGCCTCCCAGAGAATCCTAGGATAAATCCCATCCGGCCCAGGGGACTTATCTATTTTCACACTTTCCAGAATTGCTAACACCTCCTCCTTATGAACCTCAATCCCGTCTAGTCTAATAGCCTGTATCTCAGTATTCTCCTCGACAACATTGTCTTTTTCCTGAGTGAATACTGATGAAAAATATTCATTTAGCGCCTCTCCTATCTCTTCGGACTCCATACACAACTTCCCACTACTATCCTTGACTGGCCCTAATCTTACCCTAGTCATTCTTTTATTCCTGACATACCTATAGAAAGCTTTAGGGTTTTCCTTGATCCTACTTGCCAAAGACTTCTCATGTCCCCTCCTGGCTCTTCTTAACTCTCTCTTTAGGTCCTTCCTGGCTAACTTGTAACTCTCAAGCGCCCTAACTGAGCCTTCACATCTCATCTTTTCATAAGTCTCCTTCTTCCTCTTCACAAGAGATTCAACTTCTTTAGTAAACCACGGTTCCCTCGCTCAACCACTTCCTCCCTGCCTGACAGGTACATACTTATCAAGGACATGCAGTAGCTGTTCCTTGAACAAGCTCCACATTTCAATTGTGCCCATCCCCTGCAGTTTCCTTCCACATCCTATGCATCCTAAATCTCACCTAATCGCATCATAATTTCCTTTCCCCCAGCTATAACTCTTGCCTTGCAGTATATACCTATCCCTTTCCATCGCTAAAGTAAACGTAACCGAATTGTGGTCACTATTACCAAAGTGCTCACCTACATCCAAATCTAACACCTGGCCTGGTTCATTACCCAGTACCAAATCCAATGTGGCCTCGCCTCTTGTTGGCCTATCTACATACTGTATCAGGAAACCCTCCTGCACACATTGGACAAAAACTGACCCATCTAAAGTACTCGAACTATAGCATTTCCAGTCAATATTTGTAAAGTTAAAATCCCCCATAACAACTACCCTGTTACTTTCGCTCCTATCCAGAATAATCTTTGTAACCCTTTCCTCTACATCTCTGAAACTTTTCGGAGGCTTATAGAAAACTCCCAACAGGGTGAAGCACTCTACTGGGCCAACATGAGCAAAGAGATTAAGGACCACACCAGTCAGTGCGGTGCTTGCAGCGAACATCAAACTGAACAAGCTAAGGAGTACTCATGACATACCAGATAGATCATGGATGAATCGTGAACCTTTTTGCTCTCTCTAGAACTGGTTACTCACCATACTCAAATGAGACTACTGTTCACGTCAACCAGTGAGATCGTAGAATGCCTGAAAGCACACTTCAGTCACCAATGTTGTGATGAGTGACAATGGACCCTAGTTCACGAGTGAACATAGAAACATAGGTGCAGGAGTAGGCCACTCAGCCCATTGAGCCTGCTCTGTCATTCAGTACAATCATGGCTGATCTTCAAAGTCTTTTTCTCACAATATCCTCCTTTCCCTTCATGTCATTGGTATTTAGAAATCCAACAATCGCTACTTTAAACATACCCAATGACTGGACTTCCACAGCCCTCTGAGGTAGAGAATTCCAAAGATTCACATCCCTCAGAGTAAAAGAAATTTCCCTCATCTTGGTTCAAAATGACTCTTGCTTATTTTGAAATGGTGTCCCCTGGTTGTAGACTCCCCAACCAGGGAAAAACAGCTTACTTGCATTCAGCCTGTCTATTCCTTCAAGCATTTTCTAGGTTTCAATTAGATCACCTCTCATTTTTCAAAAAACTTTAGAGAGTACAATCCCAGTTTCCCCAATCGCTCTCTTCATTAGACAGTCCCGCCATCCCAGCAACAAGTCTAGTAAACCTTTGTTACACTCCCTCTATATTATCGTTATCCTTCCTAAGGTAAGGGGACCAAAACTGCATACATGATACTCCAGATGCAGTCTAATCTATACAATTGAGTCAAGACTTTGCTACTCCTGTACACAAATCCTCTTGCAATAAAGGCTAACATACCATTAGACTTCCAAATTGCCTGCTGCACCTACATGTTAGCCTTCAGTGACTTACCAACAAAGACACCAAGGTCCCATTGTACATCTACACTTTCTAATCTCTTACTGTTTAAAAAATACTCTACACATTTGTTCCTCCTACCAAAATGGATAACCTCACATTTTTCACATTGTATATATCTGCCAAGTTTTTGCCCATTCACTAACTCTGCCCAAATCCTCTTGAAGCTGCTTTGCATCGTCCTCACAACACACATTCCCACCTAGCTTTGTGTCATCCGCAAACTTGGAAAGATTACAATGGACCCCATATCCAAATCATTGATATATATTGTGAAGAGCTGGGGCGCAACTATTGATCCTTGCCGTACCCCACTAGCCACAGCCGGCAACACGAGAATGATGCATTTATTCCTACTCTGTTTTCTGCCTGTTCGCGATTCCTTAATCCATGATAATATATTACCTCCTATCCCATGCGCTTATATTTTGCTAATCAACCTCCTGTGAGGGACTTTACAAGAAACCTTCTGAAAATCCAAGTATGCTATTGTCAGAGTTCCTTCAGTACCAGCAATCTAAAGGCACACAGTCAACTCTTAACACAAACAGCGCTGGACACCATGCATCCAATGCAAGGTCTTTAATTGCTTGTGCACAAGCGGAACGTCCCTCCATCCATTAAAATGGCTGGAGCAGTTCTGAAGTTACAGAGAAACAGCTCAGCAGTTATAGTCAATTACAGCAAATCAGGAACAAGAGATTTTTCACATCTTTCATTGACATACATATTTGCCAATTAAATCCTGGCTTTTCGCCATTTCTCATTCGATGAAAAATTGGCTTCTGCTAATCCTTCATTTGCATAGCATATCCCCATATCTTGCCTTTGGTATGTGTTATGGAAAAAAATCTGGTCTTGCTCACCCTCTGGTGAAGGCCGAAAAGCAAAATGTTATGAGGCCTACGCAGAATAGCAGAGACTGACTCCTTTTGAAGGTCAGTAAGCTGATAAACATTTTCCACTACTGTACAGAGAAGGCATGAAGCTTTAATTTGAATACTTTAACTTCCGCACAATTTAAATTCCAAACTGAAACTTCAATCTGAACATTTTAACTTCCACACTATGCCCACTAACCTCGTGTTGTGAGACTTCTTACTGTCCCCGATATTAATTCTGTTAGTAATATTCTCAAAAATACTCTACCAGGGTCTATCAAATATAATTTCCTCATCATGAATCCATATTGACTATGCCCAGCCAGATCTTTATTATCTAAATGTCTATTTATTATATGCATTCAATTAGATTTTACTCCCACTGATACAAGGCTAACAGCTTTGTAGTTCCCAGTTTTCTTTCTCCCGCTCTCAAATAGAGGGTGACAATTGTTACCTTTAAATCTGCAGGAACTGTTCCAGGATCTATCGAATTTTAGAAGATGATCACTAATGCATCCACTATCTCCATAGCGATCTCTTCCAACACTCTGGGATGTAGAATATCAGGTCCCAGGGACTCATCAACCTTCATCCCATTAATTTCTCCAATACGACTTTCTTACTAATACTAATTTCCATCAATTTCTCATTCTCTCCAATGCCTTTCATGTCTAATTCTGGGAGATTTATTGTATCTTCTTCAGTGAAGACAGACAAATAAAATAATGGTTTAGCTTCTCTACCATTTCACTATTTTCCTTTGTGAATTCTCCTGACTCTGCCTGTAATAGACCTACATTTTTCTCAGCCTAACGTTTCCTTTTTACATACTGATAGAAGCTTTTACAGTCTATTTTTATGCTTTTTTGCTGGTTTACATTTATGTTCTATCCTCCAGTTCTTTATTGATTTTTTAAGCCTCCTTTGCTGTAGTCTAAAACCCTCCCAATCTTTAAGTTTACTACTGTTGCCGACAACTTTATAGACTTTTTCCTTTAATTTTACACAATCTTTAACATCTTTTGTTAGCCACATTTTTCTTTTTCAAATCTTGTGCTTGAAGGAATGTATCGTTGCTGTAAACTATGTAATAATTCTTTAAAGACTATCCAAAGCCTGTGTACAATCAAACTTTTTAATGTATTTTCCCAATCCACAGCAGCCAATTTGTCCCTCGTAACATCAGAATTTCCTCTGGTCAAATTCAACACCCTGGTTTCAGATTGAACTACCTCACTTTCAAAGAGAACGTAAAAGTCTGTCATATTTTAGTCACTCATTACGCAACGGTTCTTCTACAACAAGATTAATTGGCCCTTTCCTGTTACATTATACAGATCTAAAATATCCTGGAATCTTGTTAGTTCCTCAACATACTGCTCGAGAAAACCACCCTGAACACATTCCAAAAACTCGTCCTCCACAATGTTCATGTTCACCCAGTCTAAACGCAGATTGAAGTTACCCAAGTTCATTGTATTTATTCCCCATTCTATGTGCTTCTTTAATCTCCCAATTAATACCATGTCCCACACTACCACTATTGTTTGAGGGTCTATGAACAATTCTGACTGATCTTTGCTGTCCTTCGCTGTTTCTTAGCTCCACCCAAACAGAAATGAGAACGTCCATTATGAATGTACTGATCCCATCCCTTATCAGCACAACACCACCTCCTTTTTCTTTTTGCTTGTCCTTCCTAAACGTCAAATACCCTTGAACATTCAACTCCTCATCTTGGTCACCATGAAGCCACATTTCTGTAATGGAAATTAGATAGAGTCATAGAGGTTTACAGCATGAAAACAGGCCCTTTGGCCCAACTTGTCCATGCCGCCCTTTTTATTTTTAAAACCCCTTAGTCCCAATTGCCCACATTTGGCCCATATCCCTCTATACACATCTTACCCATATAACTATCCAAATGCTTTTTAAAAGACAAAATTGTATCCGCCTCTACTTCTACCTCTGGCAGCTTGTTCCAGACACTCACCATCCTGTGTGTGAAAAGATTGCCCCTCTGGACACTTTTGTATCTCTCCCCTCTTACCTTAAACCTATGCCCTACCTTTGGGAAAAGATATTGACTATCTAGCTGATCTGTGCCCCTCATTATTTTATAGACCTCTATAAGATCATGCCTCAGCCTTCTACACTCCAGAGAAAGAAGTCACAGTCTATCCAGCCTCTCCTTATAACTCAAACCATCAAGTCCCGGTAGCATCCTAGTAAATCTTTTCTGCACTCTTTCTAGTTTAATAATATCCTTTCTATAATAGGGTGACCAGAACTGCACACAGTATTCCAAGTGTGGCCTTACCAATGTCTTGTACAATTTCAACAAGACGTCCCAACTCCTGTATTCAATGTTCTGACTGATGAAACCAAGCATGCTGAATGCCTTCTTGACCACTCTGTCCACCTGTGACTCCAATTTCAAGGAGCTATGAACATGTACCCCGAGATCTCTTTGTTCAGCAACTCTCCCCAATGCCCTACCATTAACTGAGTAAGACCTGCCCTGATTCAATCTACCAAAATGCATCACCTCGCATTTGTCTAAATTAAACTCCATCTGCCATTCGTCAGCCCACTGGCCCAATTGATCAAGATCCCGTTGCAATTGGAGATAGATTTCTTCACTGTCCACTATGCCATCAATTTTGGTGTCATCTGCAAACTTACTAACCATGCCTCCTATATTCTCATCCAAATCATTAATATAAATGACAAATAACAGTGGACCCAGCACTGATCCCTGAGGCACACTGCTGGTCACAGGCTTCCAGTTTGAAAAACAACCCTCTACAACCACCCTTTGGCTTCTGTCAAAAAGCCAATTTTGTATCCATTTAGATACCTCACCCTGGATCCCGTGAGATTTAACCTTATGCAACAATCTACCATGCGGTACCTTGTCAAAGGCCTTGCTAAAGTCCATGTAGACAACATCAACTGCACTGCCCTCATCTACCTTCTTGGTTACCTCTTCAAAAGACTCAATCAAATTTGTGAGACATGAGTTTCCACTCACAAAGCCATGCTGACTGTCCCTAATCAGTCCTTGCATCTCTAAATGCCTGTAGATCCTGTCTCTCAAAAGACCTTCCAACAATTTACCCACCACAGATGTGAGACTCACTGGCCTGTAGTTCACAAGCTTTTCCCTGCAGCCCTTTTTAAACAAAGGCACAACATTTACCACTCTCCAATCTTCAGGCACCTCACCCGTGACAATCGATTATTCAAATATCTCGGCTAGGGGACCCGCAATTTCCTCCCTAGCCTCCCACAATGCCCTGGGATACACTTCATCAGGTCCCGGGGATTTATCTACCTTGATGCGCTTTAAGACTTCCAGCACCTCCTTCTCTGTAATATGTACTCTCCTCAAGACATCACTATTTATTTCCCCAAGTTCCCTAACATCCATGCTTTTCTCAACAGTAAATACTGATGAGAAATATTCATTTAGGATCTCACCCATCTCTTGTGAATCCGCACATAGATGACCTTGTTGATCCTTAAGAGGCCCTACTCTCTCCATTGTTACTCTTTTGCTCTTTATGTATTTGTAGAAGCTCTTTGGATTCTCCTTTGCCTTATCTGCCAAAACAATCTCGTGTCCCCTTTTTGCCCTCCTGATTTCTCTCTTAACTCTACTCCTACACCCCCTATACTCTTCAAGAGATTCACTTGACCCCAGATGCCTATGCACGTCATGTGCCTCTTTCTTATTCTTGACCAGGGCCTCAATATCCCGAGTCATCCAGGGTTCCTGACTTCTGCCAGCCTTGCCCTTCACTCTAAGAGGAATGTGTTTACCCTGAACCCTGGTTAACACACTTCTGAAAGCCTGCCACTTACCAGACGTCCCTTTGCCTTCCCACAGACTCCCCCAATTAACTTTTGAAAGTTCCTGCCTGATACCATCAAAATTGGCCTTGCCCCAATTTAGAATTTTAACTTTTGGGCCAGACATATCATTCTCCATAGCTATCTTAAAACTAATAGAATTATGGTCACTGGTCCCAAAGTGATCCCTCACTAACACTTCTGTCACCTGCCCTTCCTTATTTCCCAAGAGGTGGTCAAGTTTTGCCCCCTCTCTAGTCAGGCCATCCACATACTGAATGAGAAGTTCCTCCTGAATACACTCAACAAATTTCTCTCCATCCAACCCTCTAATACTATGGTTGTCCCAGTCAATGTTGGGAAAGTCAAAATCTCCGACTATTACCACTCTATTTTTCTTGGAGCTATCTGTAATCTCCTTACATATTTGCTCCTCAATTTCCTGCCGACTATTTGGGGCCGAGAGTACAACCCTATCAAAGTGATTTCCCCCTTCTTATTTCTCATTTCTACCCATATAGATTCAGTGGCCGAACCCTCGGATATATCCCCTTTCAGTATGGCCGTGATATTTTTCCTAATCAAAAGTGCAACTCCCCTCCTCTCTTGTCTCCTGTTCTATCTTTCCTATAGCATCTGTACCCTGGAACATTGAGCTGCCAGTCCTGTCCCTCCCTTAGCCATGTTTCAGTAATTGCTATAATATCCCAGTCCCACATACCCATCCATGCCCTGAGTTCATCTGTCTTGCCCGCCAGGCCCCTTGCATTGAAATAAATGCAGTTTAATCTGGACTTCCCTTGCTCTCTTGTCTTGCTTTTGCCTCATCTGTCTGGTACTAGACATACTAAGGTCATACCCATTTATCTCTCTAAATCATCCACCCTGTTGCGAATGCTGTGTGCATTCAGGTAGAGCGCCCTTAACTTAATCTGCATTCTAGGTTTAGTTAATGCTTGTTTTGCTTCGTATGCCTTCTAATTTCACTTGCTAATTACACACTATCCTGAAGTTACATTTACTGTCGCCGAAATGACTGTCTTTATCCCTTGAGTATTGAATCCCCAATCATTATTGCTCTTTCAGTTATAT
Source organism: Mustelus asterias (assembly GCF_964213995.1). NCBI lineage: Eukaryota > Metazoa > Chordata > Chondrichthyes > Carcharhiniformes > Triakidae > Mustelus > Mustelus asterias. Next base: position 62,867,403 of record NC_135813.1, on the reverse strand, counting down.
TCCTCACCTGTGCAGCTGAGACACTTGTATGCCTTTAAAGATAAGTGTTTTAAGCACGGGGTAAGGAGAGGGGACATGGTGAGGTCCCAAAGAGAAAGATCCCCAAAGGGAGATTCTCAGACTGGGAACAGGGACAGGAAGAGGTCCCAGTCAAGAGGAGCAGAGAAAGAGGTTTCACGGGCGGCAGGGTGGCACAGTGGTTAGCACTGCTACCTCACAGTGCCATGGACCGGACTTGGATCACTGTCTGCGCAGAGTCTGCACGTTCTCCCAGTGTCGTGTGGGTTTCCTCCAGGTGCTCCGGTTTCCTCCCTCAGTTTGAAAGATGCGCTGGTTAGGTGCATTGGCCATGCTAAATTCTTCCTCAGTGTACCTGAACAGACACCGGAGTGTGGCAACTAGGGAATTTTCACAATAATTTCATTGCAGTGTTAATGTAAGCCTACTTGTGACACTAATAAACTAAACTAAATCAATCTGGAAAAGGTCTGTGGTTAGCAGACTTTAAATTGAAGAGAAGGCCTGATGATAAAAGAGGACTCATGAGAATCCCTACTGATCAAACAGGGCTCTGAAAATCCAAGGTGACTCCATGCTGCAGGCCTTTGGGGTGAAGGTACCCTTTTCGGAGCAGTTGGTTTCTATTTAGACTGGACGAAGAGCTGAAATTGAGTTTGTGCTTGAATTCAGACTTGGGAATCCAGGGGAACATAATTTCAGAAGACAAGACTGAAACCCTGCAAAGTGGCTGTTGTTAAGATTGTCCGAGTTGGAGCAACTCGTGGAGAAAATCACACAGCAAGACCTTTGAAGTTGAACACTGGAGTCCCTCATGAGAGAGACAGAGTTTCAGTGAGATTGGTTGACTCACAATGTTATTGATATCTGGGTGACCTTTTGAGAAATCCATGGAATCTGTTTTGGTCGCATTCGGTATTTATTGTGCAATGTAGTGTGTTCGACCACAGTATGCCTGTTAATTCACATTTACCTCATATTAACCCCGAATGTTAGAGTATATGATAAATATTGCAAATTGTTTTATCAGGCGGACCTCATATGTCAAAGTTTATTTTGTTCAAAAGCCATGGAATTGCATGGCTTTATTAACTTAGTAAGTATCTTGAATCTCACATCTGTCTACTTTAAACAAAACATTATTGGTTCCTAACTAGATCTCACCAACAACTTGGGCATCTGGTCTAGGATCATGACAGAAGGGAAATGAATATAAATTTGTAAAAGAAAATGGAAATTAGATACATGGAAAGGATGGTGGAACAGGTCAAAGTCTTTCAAAGAGTCTTTTCAGGAACAAGCTACCAGAGCTCTGGGTGAGTCGGAGTCTTTGCATTATGGAGTTGAGGAGGTTCATGTGGAGGCATCCTCCAAATACCAGGTGTTGCTATAGCAGCCTACCTGAATCCTAACAATGCCTGCTTTTTGTGGGATATATGGAACATTCTTCATTCCTGTCCCACTCAGGTCCTCCTCCATCATTTCTTCTTCTGGAATAGCGATGACTGTGTCAGTGCCATTCACCGCTCTCACCCTGAAGTGGAAATTTTGATCAACTTTGCTCCCAATTTCCATCCCTTCCCATGGTCCCCCTCAGGTCTCTGCTCTCCTCTTCCTCAAGAGACATCAGTCCTAAAAGTGATGAAGTGTTTGAATGGCAGTTGGGTTCAGGAAGGCACAGACAGGAGCCATTACATTGTTGGAATAAAGCAGTCCAGATGATGGATGAGATAGAAGATCAGGGTGGAGCAGAACATGGGAGGCTATGCACTGCCAGACGTGGTCTGTGTAAGAGATTGGAACTGGGACCTGGGGTTCAGAGATACTGGTAAGTAGGCCCTGTTAGAATGTAACCGGTGTCAACTTTGTATTGGATGTAATGTGACCAATGGTAATGAGCTGTAAGGGTCAGCTGACCTCGTAAACCATGGAACCAATTAGAGAATTATGTTTTGGTCAGCTGACTAACTAGAAATACGAACTTGTTGGAAATTGTGGGGACCTTGGAGTGGCCCAGAGCGAAGCCCCAAGTTTGGAGTAATGAAGTTTCTTTAGTAAACCCCTTCTTTGATTTATAAGTTGGAGTAAGTTTTGTTATATTTTTATTGTCTGTGTTTGAAGAGTTCCTTCCGAAGAAACAGGCCTGAGAATCAGATAGTCCTCTTTAAAATGACTTGGACAAGAATTTGTTCCAGGCGTTGTGAATCGTTGTGGCTGGTGATGACCAAGAATCAGGAGCCTGTCCTTCCATGCAAAACAGAGCAAAAATGAAAAGCTCAAAACAAACTAGGTAGGAAATGCAGCGGCACAGCAAGATCCCACAAACAGCTTTATGGTTAATCACCGAATCTACAGCTTTTGATTCATGTTCTGTGGTAGAAACCAAGTTCTAAGCTAATGATGACGTTTCAGTTCCCAGTTCCAGGCTCCAGGAACCAGAATGTAATTACCTGGTTACAAATGGATAAGCTTGTCTCTTGAACTGTCGTTGCCCAGGTAACCTGCGCCACAAAAGCCCTACAACAAGCTGATATCAATCTTTCTCTGGGCCAATGGCAAACAACTTGTTTGCTGTCCCTTTTTGGGTTTTTGAAGCGCTGACTTCAAATGAGCTTACACACATTACTGAAACAAAGCCCAGAGTTTCCCGTGTTGCTCTGGTTAAAGAGGGGTCACCTTGTTCAAATACCAGCAGAATACCAGCTGCATGGTTGACCCAATGTTCCAAAAAGCTAACAGTTTCAAAACAGCCTCAAACATTAGGCTTCTGGCACATAACACACTCCATCCGACTGAACGTGCCGGTATGCAAAAATTCCCTTGGGAGATATTTTAAGTGTAAAAGCAATAGAATGTGTAGTGATGCAGATTTACAGGGTCCCCTTCCTCCACCAACAGTCTAGCCCAGGTAGATAACTGATTCACAGGATCCTGTTCAAATTCTCATCCTCATGTTTCACCTTTCCCTAACCTACTTCGATCCAAGAACACTTATTTCTCATCTTCTGACCATTGATGAGTGTTCAGCTGTCTAGTGCTTAATCCTTGGAAATTCTTTCCCTGTGGAGTTTACACATTCGCCCCATATCGGTTTCCTCCTGGTGCTCCAATTTCCTCCCACAGTCCAAAGATCTGCAGGTCAGATGGATTAGCCTTGGGAAATGCAGTGGGGTTACAGTGATAGGGCAGGGGGAGAGAACCTGGTAAGATACTCTGTCAGAGAGTTGGTGCAGATTCGATGGGCCGAATGGTGTCTTTTGTACTGTGGGGATTCTATGTTTCTTTACCTCAACATCTACCTCCATGACCACCTTGTTGGGCTCAGTGTCATTCTTTGTCTAATTATCCTCCTGTAAAACCTTGGACGTTTTACTATGTTAAAGAAGTTATATAAAGTTATTGTCAATTATTTAGTGGGGTAAAGCTGAGTAAATGCCATTGATTTGCAACACAGCCAAATATTAAATTGTCTTTTCCTCTGGTTGATGCTGGTCTATCTGCTGTTTCTTGTTTACAAAACCTTAACACCCAAGTCTAGAATTTAATTTAACACATCGTTACCACACGTCACAGGCAACTTTTACCGATGCACCATAGAAAGCATTCTTTCTGGTTGTATCACAGCTTGGTATGGCTCCTGCTCTGTCCAAGGCCGCAAAAAACTGCACAGGGTCGTGAACGAAGCCCAGTCCATCATGCAAACCAGCCTCCCATCCACTGACTCTGTCTACACTTCCCATTGCCTCGGAAAAGCAGCCAGCATAATTAAGGACCCCAGACATACACTCTTCCACCTTCTTCCGTCAAGGGAAAGCTACAAATGTCTGAGGACACGTACCAATCGACTCAAGAACAGCTTCTTCCCTGCTGCCATCAGACTTTTGAATGGACCTACCTTGTATTAAGTTGACCTTTCTCTACACCCTAGCTATGACTGTAACACTACATCCTGCACTCTCTCCTTTCCTTCGGAATGTATGGTATGCTTTGTCTGTAAAGTGCACAAGAAACAATACTTTTCACTGTATACTAATACATGTGACAATAATAAATCAAATTGAATCAAAATAATGCCTGGCTAATGCCTCTTTTCAACCAGAGAGAGGAATGTCAGAGAATGTGTGAATGGCTTTGCCTGCTACTTTGCCAGTCCTTTAGCCATGTGTTAATTTTTCTTATCTATCTTTCTCTATGCCAGTTTGCACAAGTAATAGACAGAAATCTAGAGATTATTAGCCTCGAGGTTCTGCTTTTTAATTTAGCTCCTAATTCCTGAAAATCCCTCAGCAGGAGTGCTGAGGGATTTTGAACAAATGTACAAAAAGAGAGATGGCTAAGGCTTTGAACTGCTCAGATGTAGGGAAGGAACAAGCCTACATACAACAAGAAAACAGAGCATAGGACAGACTAACCTTTAGAAGGACTTAAATCATAGAAACATAGAAATCATAGAAAACCTACAGTGCAGAAAGAGGCCATTCAGCCCATCGAGTCTGCACCGACCACAATCCCACCCAGGCCCTACTCTCATATCCCTACATATTTACCCACTAATCCTTCTAACCTACGCATCTCAGGACACTAAGGGCAATTTTTAGCGTGGCCAATCAACCTAACCCGCACATCTTTGGACTGTGGGAGGAAACCGGAGCACCCGGAGGAAACCCACGCAGACACGAGGAGAATGTGCAAACTCCACACAGACAGTGACCCAAGCCGGGAATCGAACCCAGGTCCCTGGAGCTGTGAAGCAGCAGTGCTAACCACTGTGCTACCGTGCCGCCCATGATAGCGAATAAATAGTTATAGAAAAGGAGTGTAAAAAGATAGTTTAAAATATAAGAGGAACTGCTATTAAGAATGAGTTCAGTGTGCTGTACAGTAATGCACCGTGTCCAGAATAAAGCAGGGGAAACGGAAGCAATAATACAATGCAAGGATACAGATATATTTGGGATTACAGAGACATGGCTACAGAAAAATCAGGACTGGGAATTAAATATTACATATAACATATATGTTATATAATATTGTTATGTTATATGTTCTAAATATAACATATTTAGAAAAGTAAGAGTGGGAAAAAGTGGAGATGGAGTAGCTATATTTATTAATGATATCACAATGATGAAAAACATGACAGCCATCATAAGAAATAGAATCCATGTGGATAGAGATAAAAGAATGAAGATCAGTCACATTAATAATCAATCAATCAATCCACATAATAGTGGAAGAGAGATGAAGGAGGAAATATGCAAAAAAAATAGGAATTACGAAAACAGCATAGAATTATAGTTTCCGGTGATACCAAATCCCCCAAAATTACTTGCCCAGAAGTGATCGGTAAAGGGGATAAAAGAATAGAGTTCCTACAATGTTTACAAGTTCCTTCCTAATCCAATGTATAAGAAATCTAACAGGGAAGGATGTGTCATTGGATCTAATATCCCAGAGTAGATATAAGTAGAAATAAGGGAATATTTAGGCAATTGTGACCATAACATAATACGCTCTAAGGTATGATTACAAAGAATCAAGTATGATGGAGACTGGAACAACGCAGGGTAGATTGAAGAAATGCCAATTTTGAAGGGCTGAGAACAGAACTTTGGAAGGGCGGCACGGTAGCACGGTGGTTAGCACTGCTGCTTCACAGCTCCAGGGTCCCGGGTTCGATTCCCGGCTCGGGTCACTGTCTGTGTGGAGTTTGCACATTCTCCTCGTGTCTGCGTGGGTTTCCTCCGGGTGCTCCGGTTTCCTCCCACAGTCCAAAGATGTGCGGGTTAGGTTGATTGGCCAGGTTAAAAATTGCCCCTTAGAGTCCTGGGATGCGTAGGTTAGAGGGATTAGCAGGTAAGTATGTGGGGGTAGGGCCTGGGTGGGATTGTGGTCGGTGCAGACTCGATGGGCCGAATGGCCTCCTTCTGCACTGTAGGGTTTCTATGATTTCTATGAAAAGTAAAGTTTATTTATTAGTCACAAATAAGGCTTACATTAACACTGCAATGAAGTTACTGTAAAAATCTCCTAGTCGCCACATTCCAGCGCCTGTTCGGGTCAATGCACCTAACCAGCACGTCTTTCAGACTGTGGGTGGAAACCGGAGCACCCGGAGGAAACCCACACAGACACTGGAAGAATGTGCAAACTCCACACAGACAGTGACCCAAGCCGGGATTCGAACCCAGGTCCCTGGCACTGAGGCAGCAGTGCTAACCACCCGTGCCAAAAACAAAATAGTTAATAATCTTAACAAGCAGTGATGTCGTGTAGAAAGGGGAAACACTTAAACAGTGTTCAAGAGAGCCCAGGAAAAATATATTCTGCTGAAAAAAAAGACTGAATACTAATGAGATACCATGGATGAATAAAAACAAAAGGGAAAATTTGAGGGTAAGGCAAGATAACACACTAAATACATGGACTTCAGAGGAGAGGGAGGACTTTAAAAGAAAACAAAGTGGAAGGTAAAGGGGAGATTATGAAATTAAATGATCAAGGAATATGAAACAAATAGTAAAACATTCCATAGATACCTAAATAAGAAAAAGAAAGTTGGTGTGCAAATGGGATACTAAGGGATGGACAGGATAAAATCGAAGGCAATGATATCTGCTAACTTCTGTTTAACTAGTTAGAAACGTAGAAACAGAAATTAGAAGCAGGAGTAGGCCATTCGGCCCTACTAGCCTGCTCTGCCATTCATTTTGATCATGGCTGTTCACCAAATTCAATATCTTGATCCCCACTCTTCCCCCATACCCCCAGATCCCTTTAGTCCCAAGAGCTATATCTAATTTTTTTCTTAAAATCAGACAACGTTTTGGCCTCACCTACTTTCTGTGGTAGTGAATTCCACACATTCACCAACCTCTGGGTGAAGAAATTTCTCCTCACCTCAGTTCTAAAAGGTTGTCCCATTATCCGCAAACTAGTCCTGGACTCGCCCACCATTTGGAACATTCTTTCTGAATCTACCCTGTTGGAATTTTATAAGCTTCTAGGATATCCCCTCTCACTCTTCTAAACTCCAATGAATATAATCATAACCGACTTAGTTTCTCCTCATATGACACACATGCCATCCCAGGAATCAGCCTGGTAAACCTTAGCTGTATTCCCTCTAAAGCAAGGACATCCTTCCTCAGATAAAGACACCAAAACTGCACACAATACTCCAGGTGTGGCCTCACCAACACCCTATACAATTAAATCCCTACACTTAAACCCCCTCGCTATGAAGGCCAACGTATCATTTGCCTTCGTTACTGCCTGCTGTAACTGCATGCTTACTTTCAGCAACTGATGCTCGAGGACACCAAGGTCTCACTGAGTATCCACCTCTCTCAAATTACACCCATTCAAGTGATAATCCGTCTTCCTATTATTTATCCACATTATACTGCTGCTGTCTGTCCAAATCATGCTGAAGAATCCTCCTCACAGCTCACCCTCCCACCCAACTTTGTACCATTTGCAAATTTGGAGATAATACATTTAGAACATACAACATAGAACATTACAGCGCAGTACAGGCCCTTTGGCCCTCGATGTTGCGCCGACCAGTGAAACCAATCTAAAGCCCCTCTAATCTACACTATTCCAATATCATCCATGTGTTTATCCAATAACCATTTGAATGCTCTTAATGTTGACGGGTCCACTACTGCTGCAGGCAGGGCATTCCATGCCCTTACTACTCTGTGAGTAAAGAACCTACCTCTAACATCTGTTGTATATCTCTCACCCTTCAATTTAAAGCTATGTCCCCTCGTGTTAGCCATCACCATCCGAGGAAAAAGGCTCTCACTATCCACCCTATCTAATCCTCTGATCATCTTGTATGCCCCCATTAAGTCACCTCTTAACCTTCTTCTCTCTAACGAAAACAACCTCAAGTCCCTCAGCCTTTCCTCATACGATCTTCCCACCATACCAGGCAACATCCTGTTAAATCTCCTCTGCACCCTTTCCAACACTTCCACATCTTTCCTATAATGCGACGACCAGAACTGTACGCAATACTCCAAGTGCGGCCGCACCAGAGTTTTGTACAGTTGCAGCATGACCTCATGGCTCCGAAACTCAATCCCTCTACCAATAAAAGCTAACACACCGTAAGCCTTCTTAACAACCCTATCAACCTGGGTGCCAACTTTCAGGGATCTATGCACATGGACACCGAGATCTCTCTGTTCATCCACACTACCAAGTATCTTACCATTAGCCCAATACTCTGTATTCCTGTTACTCCTTCCAAAGTGAATCACCTCACACTTTTCCACATTAAACTCCATTTGCCACCTCTCAGCCCAGCTCTGCAGCTTATCTATGTCCCTCTGTAACCTGCCACTTCCCTCCGCACTGTCAACAACTCCACCGACTTTCGCGTCATTCGCAAATTTACTAATCCATCCTTCTATGCCCTCATCCAGGTCATTAATAAAAATGACAAACAGCAGTAGCCCCAAAACAGATCCTTGCGGTACACCTGGTTCCCTCTTACAAATCAATATATAGTGTGAACAGTTGGGATCTTAGCACAGATCCCTGCGGAATCCCACTAGTCACTGACTGCCTATCAGATAAAGACCCATTTATGCTCTTTGCTTCCTATCTGCTAAACAACTTTCTATCCATCTCAAGACAATACCCACAATCCCATATGCTTCAACTTTACATAATAGTCTGTTATGTGAGACCTTGTCGAAAGCCTTCTGAAAGTCTAGATAAACCTCATCCACTGGTTCTCCTCGGTCAACTCTACTAGTTACATCTTCAAAGAATTCCAATAGATTCATGAAGCATGGTTTCCCTTTTGTAAATCCATGCTGACTTTGTCTGATTATACCACTGCCTTCCAAATGCTGAGTTCAGAAATCCTTAATAATGGACTCTAGCAACTGACATTAGGCTCACTGGTCTTTAGTTCCCTGTTTTCTCGCTACCTCCCTTTTTGAATAGTGGGCTTATATTAGCTACCCTCCAATCTGTAGGAACTAGTCCGGAATCCAAAGAATTTTGAAAAATAACCACCAATGGCTATTTCCAGGGCCACTTCCTTAAGTACTCTGGGATGAAGATTATCAGGACCTGGAGGTTTATCCACCTTCAATCCCATCAATTTCCCCAAAACCATTTCTCTACTAATGCTGATTTCCTTCAGCTCCTCACTAAAACGTATTTCTCTCAGAACTTCTGGTACATTATTCATGTCTTCCTTTGTGAAGACTGAAAAAAAGTACGAATTTAATTCCCCAGCCATTTCTTTATTCCTCGTTATGAACTCTCACATTTCTGACTGTAAGGGGCCTACATTTGCGTTTGTCAATCTTTTTCACTTTACATATCTATAGAAACTTTTACAGTCAGTTTTTATGTTCCCTGCTAATTTACTTTCATACTCTATTTTTCCCTTCTTAATCAATTCCTTGGTCTTACTTTGCTGAATTTTAAACTGCTCCCAATCCTGAGGCCTTTTGCTTTTTGTTGCCAATTTGTATGCTTCTTCCTTGAATCTGATACTAACTCTAATTTGCTTTGTACGCTATGGTTTGGCCACAATTCCCTTATCACTCTTGCACCAACAGGAATAAACAACATCTGGAGTTCACCCATTTGTTCTTTAAATGCCTGTCATTGCCTGTCCACTGTCTCTCCTCTCAGTAATGTTTCCCAGTCCATCATGGCTAATTCACGCCTTATGCCATCATAGTTACCTTTATGAGATTCAGGACCCTGGTCTCAGAATCAACTACATCACTATCCACCCTGACAAAGAATTCTACCATATTATGTTCACTCATCCCCAAGGGTTCTCTCTCAACTGGATTGTCAACTAATCCTTTCTCATTGCACAACGCCCAGTCCAAGGTGGCCTGCTCCCTTGTTGGTTCCTCAATGTACTGCTCCAGAAAACCATCCCATACGCATTCCAGAAATTCCTCCTCCATTGTACTGTAACTAATAATCATTTTACTTGTTCCCGATAAAATAGCCACATCAGTATTTGTCTCAAAATATTTGATTTTCCCTCCAAACAATGGGAAACCGCACTGGATGGGATAGGGAGCTATGGGCAATGGTTGGGAGATTTATGGAGGTAGTGATGTGGCTCCAGTCTATAACCTTCTGATTCAGAGTGGATAGGTAAAACTGAGCCACAACTGACGCCTAAACCAGAAGACATTTGACCCACGCTCTCCTCTAAAAATTAATGTTCAAATCTGCGTAATGTCCGATTATAAAGATCAGTCTGAATATTTCCCTTGTGTTGGGGCTCATTGTCTGAAGGGATCACAGACATACACTCCTCGCTGGTGCCCTCTGGCACTGTGCTCTGCAACCGCAGTCTGTCACAGGATGGCAAGTCACGGGGGTTTAGTCAAAGACCCTCTGTGTACATAGCTCCAGAATTTGCTGCGGGTGAAGTTGCTCAAGGCAGAAAAATCATTCAGTCCAGATCCAATGCATCTGGTTACTGAGGGAAGAGTGGATATAGTGGGGGCTCAAGCCAAAATCTCCCTGCCATCCTTAGATGTGGGAGTGGTCCCAGAGGATAAGTTTGGGGGTAAACATTACAATTACAGGTCAATCTGCCTAATGTCAATGGTGAGCAAACTTTTAGAAACATTGAACTGGGATATAATTAATCGAGTACTTGGAAAAATATGTTAACAAATCTATGCTGGCTGTCATTTACTGGGGGAAATTGTGTTTGACTTACTTGATTGAGCTTTTTGATTAAATAGCAGAGGGGGTTGATGAAGGTAGTGTGGTTAAGACTATAAGACCATAACAAATAGGAACAAGAGAAGGCCGTTCAGCCCCTCGAGACTGCTCCGCCACTCAATAGGATCATGGCTGATCCGACGTTGCTCATGTCCACTTTCCTGCCCTTTTCTCATAACCTTTATTCCCTGACTGATCAAGAATCTTTCTCAGCATCAAATATACAAAGGACTCTGCCCCCTTAGCTCTATGTGGCAAAGTTCCAAAGACTCTCAACGCTTTGAGACAAAATTCCTCCTCATCTCCATCTTAAATTGGTGCCCCTTTATTCTGAGGCTATGCCCTCTGGTCCTAGACTCTCCCATGAGGGGAAACATCCTCTCAGCATTTACCCTGTCAAGCCCCTTAAGAAACCCATATGTTTCAATGAGATCACCTCACATTCTTCTAAATTCCAATGAGTAGAGTCCCAACCTGTTTAACCTTTCCTCATAAGACAATCCCTCCATACCAGGGATCATCCTAGTTAACCTTCTCTGAACTACCTCCAATGAAATAATATCTTTCCTTCAATAAGGGGACCAAAACAGCTCACATTACTCCACGTGATCTCACCAGTATTTGCACAGTTGCAGCAAGACTTCCCTACTCTTACCCTCAAACCCCCTTGACATAAGGGGCAACATTCCATTAGCCTTCCTGACTACCTGCTGCACCTGTGTACTAGCTTTGTGTTTCATGCACAAATACCAATTCCATTTGTTAAGTTTTGCTTCATTTAAATAATACTGTTCTATTGTTCTCCCTGCTAAACAACTTCTCATTTTCCCACATTACACTCCATTTGCCAATTTATTACCGACTTACTTAACCTTTGTAAACTAAAATCAAATTACTGTAGATGCTGGAATCTTAAACAATAACAGAAAATGCTAGAAAATCTCAATTTTCTACTTTCTGCAGTTTTGACGAAGGGTCATTCAGACTCAAAAAGTTAGCTCTGTTCTCTCCACAGATTGATTACCTGTAAAGACTCGCATTCCAACCATTATCTTGTAAACTGAGTTTGTGTCTTTATATGCCCGGTTTGTGAACAGAACTCCCACTAACCTGATGAAGGAGCAGCGCTGCGAAAGCTAGTGGCTTGTGCTACCAAATAAACCTGTTGGACTTTAACCTGGTGTTGTGAGACTTCTTACTATGCTCTCCACAGATAGTCAGACCTCCTGAGATTTCAAAGCATTTTCTGTTTTTGTCTTTTTGTAATCTGTTTGTATCCCTCTCACAACTTGCTTTTCCACTTATTTTGCGTATGTGGACTTTCAAAAGGCGTTTGATAAAATACCGCATCATAGATGTTTTCGCAAAATTGAAGCCTTTCAGATCAAAAGGGTTAGTGACAGCTTGGATCCAAAGCTGACAGAGCAAGTGGAGAGTAGAGTTGAATGGTGATTGTGGAAAGTTACAGTGGCCTTTCCCCAAAAGTCAGTGTCAGGACCATTGCTCTTTTTGAGATATATGCATTCTCTGAGGCTATAATCCCAGAAAGGAAAGCAGAAAAATAATTTACACAAGGTCCTATTATCAAAGTGTTTTCCTCACCCTATGGGGCAGCATGGTAGAACACTGCTGCCTCACAGCACCAGCGACCTGGGTTCGATTCTGGCCTTGGGTTTAAAGTTTATTTATTAGTGTCACAAGCAGGCTTGCATTAACATTGCAATGAAGTTACTGTGAAAATCCCCTCGTCGCCACACTCTGGCACTTGTTTGGGTACAGTGAGGGAGAATTTAGCATGGCCAATTTAGCATGATGTGGAGATGCCGGCGTTGGACTGGGGTGAACACAGTAAGAGTTTTAACAACACCAGGTTAAAGTCCAACAGGTTTATTTGGTAGCAAACACCATTAGCTTTCGGAGCGCTGCTGGAAGGAGCAGCACTCCGAAAGCTAATGGTGTTTGCTACCAAATAAACCTGTTGGACTTTAACCTGGTGTTGTTAAAACTCTTACAATTTAGCATGGCCAGCTCGTCTTCTGGATTTTGGGAGGAAACCGAAGCACCCGGAGGAAACCCACACAGACACGGGGAGAATGTGCAGACTCTACAAACAGTGACCCAAGCCGGGAATCAAAACTGGGTCCCTGGTGCTGTGAGGCACTGTGCCACTGCGCCACCCACTGCCTGTACGGAATCTGCATGTTCTCCCCGTGTCTGCGTGGGTTTCCTCTGGGTGCTTCGGTTTTCTCCCACAGTCCAAAGATGTGCAGGTTAGGTGCACTGGCAGTTCTAAATTGACCCTTAGTGTCCCAAAATGTGTAGATTAGGGGGATTAGCGGATATGTGAAGGGTTACGGGATAAAGCGGAGGGGTGGGAGGCCCTTTCGAAGGGTCGGTGCAGACTCGATGTGCTGAACGACCTCCTTCTGAACTGTAGGGGGATTCTATTTGAAATTTTCCTGAACCCTCCTGCAGTCCGTTCCTTGGACCTGTCCCTGTAAATTCCTGATGTGGAGATGCCGGCGTTGCCGCCTGTAAATTCCCCCAGCTCCGCACTGAAGGCTGCGCCCCACTCACAAAGCTCACACACATCCTAAGGTGCTTTTAGCAAACTTTCCAAATCACAGTCTATCCTCTTCTCCAACCCGGGGGCGGGGCGACCCCCTAATCAGCAGCGAGCGGAGAATTTAACCCGCTGGGCTCTCCCGCCCAGACATTTCCCCAAGAGACTCCCTGCCACCAACAAGCAACTGCATTCCTATAGCGCCTAGGTTCCCATGGGAACATTTGCAAGGTGCCAGCATTCATTGGTTCACAATCACTTTTCTCACTGTGGGGATTAATAAACTGCAAAAAAAAGTAAAACTAACGATTCAAACAGGGAAAATTGATAATTTTACAGGAATTCTGACCTATTTTCCAGACAGAGTTTACACGCTTCCTATTAAAGATTGCACAGTCGGAATTGGCACCTTTGATGTTGTATTTCGCTGACAGAAACCTCCCTTTGTAAACCATTGTGAACAATCTGGAATCATTCTTACTTTAACGCCTCTCCCTGCAGCTCCTCCGCACACTCCAGCTGCTCACTGATTACGGGTGATTGACAGCTCAGCTGGGGGCTGTTGCACAGCAACCGGAGCACGCCGGAAGTCCCTGTCTCCCTGATTGACAGGCCCCGTTCAGGTTGCCTAGCGACAGGAGGACGCCGGAAGCAGCGGGCGGGAATTTTAGCGCCGACTGAAACAAAGGGAGAGGGAGAGAGACAGAAACAGACAGAGCCCCTCCCTGAAGCATCTCCCCCCCCAGAGGTAGAGAGCCTCTCCCTGCACCCGCCCCTCCCAGGGGTAGAGAGCCTGTCCCCGCAGCCCCTCCCCCCCCACCCCAGGGGCAGAGAGCCTCCTCCTGCAGCCGAACCTCTCCCTAAAATGTATTTATTAGTGTCACAAGTAGGCTTACATTAACACTGCAATGAAGTTACTGTGAAAATCCCCTAGTCGCCTCGCTCCAGCGCCTGTTGGGGTACACTGAGGGAGAATTTAGCATGGCCAACGCACCTAACCGGCACGTCTTTTAGACTGTGGGAGGAAACCAGAGCACCCAGAAGAAACCCACGTGGAGAATGTGCAGACTCCACACAGTGACCCAAGCCAGGAATCAAACCCCGGTCCCTGACGCTGTGAGGCAGCAGTGCTAACCACTGTACCATCCCTCTCCCTAGTCTTACTCCATTGCCCTGCAACTTAATCCCCCCCCCCCCCCTCCCGCCACACTTTTTAACTCTATGTATGATGTGGAGATGCCAGGTACACGGTACCTACTCTTGCAACTCGGCCAACGTTGTCTACCTGATACGCTGCAGGAAAGGATGTCCCGAGGCATGGTACATTGGGGAAACCATGCAGACGCTATGACAACGGATGAATGAACACCGCTCGACAATCACCAGGCAAGACTGTTCTCTTCCTGTGGGGGAGCACTTCAGCAGTCACGGGCATTCAGCCTTGGATCTTCAGGTAAGCGTTCTCCAAGGCGGCCTTCACGACACACGACAGCGCAGAGTCGCTGAGCAGAAACGGATAGCCAAGTTCCGCACACATGAGGATGGCCTAAACCGGGATGTTGGATTTATGTCACATTATCAGTAACCCCCACAGCTTGCCTCCTGGACTTGCAGAATTCCACAAGCTGTTCTGTCTGGAGACAATACACATCTCTTTAACCTGTGTTGAATGCTCCCTCCACCCACATTGTCTGTACATTTAAGACCTGGCTGGCTGTAGAGATTTGCATTCTAATCAGTATTCTGTAATTTGATTTCTGTGTCTGTGCCCTGTTTGAGAACAGATATCCACTCCATCTGACGAAGGAGCTCTGCTCCGAAAGCTTATGGTATTTGCTACCAAATAAACCTGTTGGACTTTAACCTGGTGTTGTGAGACTTCTTGATGTGGAGATGCCAGCATTGGACCGGGGGATGAGCACAGTAACAAGTCTCACAACACCATGTTAAAGTCCAACAGGTTTATTTGGAATCGCGAGCTTTCTGATCATAGCTGAAGGTAATGATTGAACGGCAAAGCAGAGTCGATGGGCCAAATGGCCTAATCTTGCCCCTATATCTAATGGTCTTATGACTGTAACACTATATTCTGCACCCTCTCCTTTCCTTTTCCATTATGTACCCTATCAACGGTATGCTTTGTCTGTGTAGCAGCGCAAGAAACAATGTTTTTCACTGTATCACAATACATGAGAATAATAAATTGAATCAATCAAAGCAACACTGTGAATCTCATCCTATTTCCAGTTATCTTCAGCGATGATCAGGAGTCATCCAGACTTGAAACATTGGCTCTGTTCTCTTTCCAAAGACGCTGAGATTTTCCAGTACTTTTTGTTTTCATTTCAGATTCCAGGTGAGTGATGAAGCAGTGTCGCTCTGAAAGCTCGTGATTCCAAATAAACCTGTTGGACTTTAACCCTATGTTGTGAGACTTCTTACTGTAACTCTATGTATCCAGTTCTCTTAATGTGCCACTGTCAGTACCCTTCTCAGCCATGATCACCACCATTTACATTCCCTTTGTTTTTTTGTCTGGGACATCTTCGTCAATTTCTCCCTTGCCTCCAGCTCTCTATCCAGCCCCCACAGCCACCCTCACCATAACATATTCTTCAAGATGGTGCCTGAGCGTGGTGACTTCTTGCAAGCTGTCCCCACCATACCATCTAATTCTATCTTTTACTCTTGTTCTATGCTCTTAAAACTGAACTGTAACTACACCTTAGCTAAGACTTACAGAAACTTACAGAATACTGAAAGGCTTGGATAGAGTGGATGTGGGGAAGATGTTTCCATTAGGGTTAGGAGAGGCTAGGAGTAGGAGAGACTAGTATCCGAGGGAACAGCCTCAGAGTAAAGGGACAACTCTTGAGAACCGAGATGAGGAGGAATTTCTTCAGCCATAGGGTGGTGAATCTGTGGAATTCATTGCCACAGAAGGCAGTAGAGGCCAAGTCATTGAGTGTATTTAAGGCAGAGATAGGTAGATTCTTGAATGGTAAGGGGAACAAAGATTACGGGGAAAAGGTGGGAGAATGGGGTTGAAAAACATATCAGCCATGATTGAAGGGCAAAGCAGACTCGATGGGCCAAATGCCCTAATTCTGCTCCTATATCTAATGGTCTTATGACTGTAACGCCATATTCTGCACCCTCTCCTTTCCTTCTCCCTTATGTACCCTATGAACGGTATGCTTTGTCTGTATAGCAGCGCAAGAAACAATATTTTTCACTGTGTCCCAATACGTGAGAATAATAAATCGAATCAAATCAAAGCAACAGTGAATCTCATCCTAATTCCAGTTATCTTCAGCTATGACCAGGAGTCATCCAGACTTGAAACATTGGCTCTGTTCTCTTTCCAAAGATGCTGTCACACTTTTCCAGTACTTTTTGTGCTGTTTTCATTTCAGATTCCAGCATCCGCAGTAATTTATTTTTATCTCCCTTTTAAAGGTTACTATTGAAACTGCTTCCACCTCCCACCTGCAATAAAAAAAACGATTCTCCTCCGACCCCTGGTTTGTTTTTCCCAATTATCTTAAATCTCCATTGAAAACAGAAAAGGCTGCAAATACTGAGGTCGGGCGAGAGAAACAGTTATCTTTTCAGGTCAATCGCCTCTGATCAGATTACAGATAACTTTGGAAAATGCTGGAAATACTCAGTAAGTCAGGCAGCATCAGGACCCCGACTCAACGATTATCCACTTGAAACGTTAACTCTGTTACCGCCACCTGACCTGCTCAGCATTTCCAGCATTTTCTGTTTTTATTTAAGATTTCAAGCATCCGCATTATTTTGCTTTTGTACCTAAAATGAGGGTTGCCAACCTTCCTGTCGGTTAAATTGTTTTTATTTGCTCCATCAAAATCACTCAATTTTGAACAGTACTAGTGAATATCCCTTTCATCTCTCCTTTATGTAGGACAATCCCAGCCTCTCGAAACACACCATTCACCTAACTGAAATTCCTCATTCGTGGTGTTGTTCTAATAAATATCCACTGCACATTCTCTAAAGCCTTAACCTCCTGGAAGGTGCAATGATCAGAACGAGACACCACAATCTAGCAATCTAAAAGTAATATCCTCCATGCTTTTGTATCAAAATAGTCAGCAAGGATTCCGAAAGCCATGCTTAGCTTACCTGATATCTGAGGAGGTAACAGAAAGGGTGGATAACAGTCAGTTTGGCTAACAGGTCTAATATGTGGCACTTTATCAAACATAATGAAAGTCAATTTTTGCACCAACTGCACTTCAATGACAAAGTATAAGACACTAGATTGGCCTCAGCTGGAGGATTGCGCCCTGTTCTGGGTGCCATACTTTACAAGGCGATGGCCTGGTGGTATTATCACTAGACTATTAACCCAGAAGTTCAGCCAATGTTCCAGGAATCTGGGTTCGAATGGGTTCCGTGGTGGAATTTGAATTCAATAAAAATATCTGGAATTAAGAATCTACTGATGATCATGAAACCATTGTCGATTGTCAGAAAATCCCATCTGGTTCACTGATGTCCTTTAGGGTAAGAAATCTGCTGTTTTTACCTGGTCTGGTCTACATGTGACTCCAGAGCCACAGCAATGTGGTTGACTTGCAACTGCCCTCCAAGGACAGCTGGGGATGGGCAATAGATGCTGGCCAGTTAGCGATGCCCATGTCCCACGAATGAATAAAAAAAAATGTGAAGGCATTGGAGAGAGTGAAGAAACAAGTCACAAGAGTGACTCTAGAGATGAAGAACTTCAGTTCTGTAGATAGATTGGAGAAGTTCATTGGAGAAGATTTTTTTGATTTGATTTATTATTGTCATGTGTATTGGTATGCAGTGAAAAGTATTGTTTCTTGCACGCTATAGAGACAAAGCATATTGTTCATAGAATACATAGGGGAACAGGAAAGGAGAGGTTGCAGAATGTAGTGTTACAGTCATAGTTAGGGTGTAGAGAAGACTGAAGATATTTGATAGAAGTATTCAAAATCACGAGGGCACTGGACAGTGTAGATCAGGAGAAACTGTCCCCACTGGTGAAAGAATCAGAAAATAAAGCACACAGATTGAAGGTAATTTACAAAAGAAGCAAAAGCAACACAAGGAAAAACGTTTTCACACAGGGAATGGTTAAGGTTTGGAATGCACTGCCTGAGAGTGTGGAGGAGGCAAGTTCAATCGCAATGTTTAAAATAGAATTTGACTGTTATCTGAAAAGGAAGACTGTGCAGGGTTACAGAGAAAAGGTGGGGAAATGTCGCCAGGTGAATGATTCATTTGGAGAGCTGGCGCAGACACAATGGGCCAAACAGCCTCCTTCTGCACTGTGACAATCCTGAGATTTTGTCAAATTTCATGGAATTTTCAGCACAGAAACAGGCCATTGAGCCCAACTGGGCACACATTAGTTATTATTTACTAACTCATATTCAAACCAAGAGACAATTAATTTTGTCTTGGATTGTGGCCTCGACAAGTGTTCACACTTCAAGGTTTTAGATGTTCAGACCACCAACAAATGTCCTGGTTCCTCCACACCGACACTATAGTTAAGAAAGCCCACCAACGCCTCTACTTTCTCAGGAGGCTAAGGAAATTTGAAATGTCTGATACGACTCTCACCAACTTTTACAGATGCACCGTAGAAAGCATTCTTTCTGGTTGTATCACAGCTTGGTATGGCTCCTGCTCTTCCCAAGACCGCAAGGAACTACAAAAGGTTGTGAATGTAGCCCAATCCATCACGCAAACCAGCCTCCCATCCATTGACTCTGTCTACATTTCCCACTGCCTCGGCAAAGCAGTCAGCATCATTAAGGACCCCACGCACCCCAGACATTCTTTCTTCCACCTTCTTCCATCAGGAAAGAGATACAAAAGCCTGAGGGGACATACCAACTGACTCAAGAACAGCTTCTTCCCTGCTGCCATCAGACTTTTGAAAAGACTTACCTTGCATTAATTTCTTTGTCTATACCCTAGCTATGACTGTAACACTACATTCTGCACCCTCTCCTTTCCTTCTCTATGAAGAGTATGTTTTGTCTGTATAGTGCGCAAGAAGCAATACTTTTCACTGTATACCAATACATGTGACAATAATAAATCAAATCCAATCACATTACGGTTACTGGACTGTTGTTACCAAGTTTATTTGCTTCCCTTTTGTTTTTGAACAAGGTGTAACATTTGTATCTTTTCATTTTTCTGGCATCATGAACCACTTTATCCAAGGAGGGCTGAAAGATGTGGTCAGCACCTTCAGCTATTTTCACCTTTACTTTCCTCAGCAAACTCATATGCATTTCATTTGGTTCAGGAGTCTTTTCCACTATGGTCACAGCCAACCATTGATATGCCTCTGTTCTGTTAAGAATGTTGATTATTTTAGAAAGTTGTAGATTGTCTCAGCTGCTGTGGTGGAATTTGCCATAGCTGTCAAAACGTGGGCAGAGTTTTCAGGGCAGGTTGGTGGATGTGAATTGGCTGGAAGCCGCTTTGGTGAGGTGGAAATTCTTGGTGAAAAGCTGTTTTCAGCTTTGTAGTTATAGAGCATGAACAAGGCAAAAAAAAAGCCTCAGGGAAGAATTGTGTAATAATAACATTTGAGTTAACATTGTATGGTGGAGATATGCGCTCTACTGAGTGCTCCCTTCACTTGTTAATCTTTGCTACCATTTCAGATGGACCACTCTCAACTCAGTGACATTAGTCCTACTCCAGTTATCTTCACCTTAAATTGTTCCTTGTCCTTTTCGATAACCACTTTAAGCCTAACAATATTGTAATCTGAGAACACTAACTAAAGAGGGGATACAATTGGGTGGCAGTGAACCTTCAACTTTCAACCCTATGCCTCAGCTTCAAGGTAATAAAGTGTCAAAAATACCAACTGCTAATTGCCCTGACTATACTAACTTGGACCAATGACAGACGTAGCTGTCTAAAACTGGATGTCCTTGAGGTGATGTTTGGCATCAGCAGCAGCATTACTGGGTGCCATCACAATCTGTAAGCTTGTAGTTTAGCCAATCCCTCATTCCTCCAGCATTAAAGTGGGCAATCAATCCTGATTGAACATGGCATGAAGAGGGAAGTGCCAGGGTTAGAATGCGGCACTAAGGTTATGGATCTACTCCACAGAGCAAAACAACAAAACAGGCACAGTTAGAGCAAAGCACTCCTTAATGATTGCAGCAATCCTCGAAAAGCAAGTGAATAAGGAAAAGATAGGGCCTATCAGAGATGTATATGGTAACTTGTGGGTTGATTCAGAAGATGTGGGTTGGGGACTCAATGAGTACTTTGTCTCTATCTTCACCAAGGAGAGAGCTGATTCAGACATTCTAGTCAATCAGGAACACTGTGAAGTATTAGATATAATAAGTATGAGGGAGGAAGTACCGGAGGGACTGTCATCCTTGAAAGTGGATAAATCAACAGGGCTGGATGGATTGTATCCCAGGATATTGAAGGAAGCCAGTGAGGAAATAGCAGATGCTCTGAGGATCATTTTCCAATCCTCACCAGATACAGGTGAGGTACCAGAGTGTTGGAGGGCTGCGAAGGTTGTACCATTTTAAAAAAAGAGTGTAAGGAATGAGCCGGAAAACTATAGGCCGGTCAGTCTGACTTCGGTAGTGGGCAAATTATTGGAAATAATTCTGAGAGACAGGTCAAACTGTCACTGACAAAGGCACAGATTGTTCAGGGATAGTCAGCATGGTTTTGTTCGGAGAAAATCATGTAATAGAGGTGATCGGTAAGATCGGCAATGTTTGGCTGTTGTGCATCCCAGATCTAGGCACCCCTAGGCAGGTTCTTCAAGTGCAATGACATCCACCCACCAATGTGGAAATCTGATCAGGTATTTCCTTTCCACAAAAAGCAGGAAAAATCCAAATCAACCAATTACCATTTCATCAACTTCCTCCAATCATCAACTAACTGACAGAACGGACAATCAATAATGCCACCAAGAAACACCTTCTCAACAATACCAATTTATTGATGCTCAGTTCAAGTTCCCTTGGGTCACTCTGCTCCAAACCTCATCGCAAATACATGAACAGAGTCAGGAAACACTTACCACAAAATCAGAAAATGCTGGAAAATCTCAGCAGGTCTGACAGCATCTGTGGGGAGAGAATAGAGCCAGAGCTCTGACAAAGGGTCATCTAAACTTGAAACGTTGGCTCTATTCTATCCCTGATGTGGAGATGCCGGCGTTGGACTGGGGTGAACACAGTAAGAAGTTTAACAACACCAGGTTAAAGTCCAACAGGTTTATTTGGTGATTGACCAAATAAACCTGTTGGACTTTAACCTGGTGTTGTTAAACTTCTTACTGTGTTTACCCCAGTCCAACGCCGGCATCTCCACATCATGACTACCATCGACACCACAAACTGCCGGCTCCAAGTGGAGAGGATCTCCAAGAAGATTGTGCATATTGACCACCAAATAAACCTGTTGGACTTTAACCTGGTGTTGTTAAACTTCTTACTTTATTCTATCCCCACAGATGCTGTCAGACCTGCTGAGATTTTCCAGCATTTTCTGTTTTTGTTTCAAATTCCAACATCCGCAGTGTTTTGCTTTTATAACAGAGTTGCCACCCTTGATATCAAGGTAACATTAAAATAGGTATAGCAGCTAGGGGCCTGAACAAAAGTGGTAAAATATGGCAGAAACCGCTGCAGTCATACCTGCCAGAGGTGATACTGGTGTTGACAATGAGAATAAAATTAATTTTTAAAAATTACACATTTTCCATTTTGCACGTTGTAATATTTACTGTTGTAACCAGAGGACCTCACTGCAGAAGTGGTTCTGGAATCAGAGTTTCTCTTCCCCAATGTCTAAACTCACACATAACCTGAAGGCATTTGATAGCAGAGGGCAGCTTGGGCGCAGAATGAACCAACACCTTCAGCAACTGGACAAGAAAGGGAGTCTAAAAACAAATGGGTAAAAATGAAAACGTAAACTGTTGTTGGCCTCACAAAGCACAGCATGCATCAGTAGACACATTACACCTTTCCAGATGGGTTTCTATCACTGACAGATCTTTGTCAGTAGCAACAGCATGCACAGCTACCATTTGGTGACTCTTATTTCAGTGCTTTGAATGACTCCACAGGATGATCCTGCCATCCAGCAATGCGAAGCTGCTCTGGATGGGCACAAAGCATTACTTACATGGCCACAGTAAAAGCCAGCTCCCAGACTGCTCTGTCCCTGCAAACGGGAACAGGCAATGAGGCATCAGGGCAATTATTGAGAGGTGCAATCCATATTGTTTTTTAAAATTTTATTTATTTGTGTCACAAGTAGACTTATATTAACACTGCAACGAAGTTACTGTGAAAATCCCCTAGTCGCCACACTCTGGCACCTGTTCGGTTAACACTGAGGGGGGAATTTAACATGGCCAATGCACATAACCAGCACGTCTTTCAGATTGTGGGAGGAAACCCACGCAGGCACGGGGAGAAAATGTAAATTCCACACAGACAGTGACCCAATCTGGGAATCAAATCCGGGTCCCTGGCACTGTGAGGAAGCAGTGCTAACCGCTGTGCCATCCATGCCTCCCGTGGTGTTCTCAACAGATAATGTGTTGCAGTCAGTTATCATTGTCTGGGTTTTCACAACTGTGTTTTGAAGCATTCCACCAATGTACTTGTGTAGACAACGTTAGGTACTGTGTCCAAATGCTGAAAATTCACAAACTAAATGATACCAGTCAGACATCACAAAGCACCCACACGATGAGCCTCTTCATTTCTGATTTTATTTTATTTCTACTTTTTTTGGCATGTTTTTTGTCTTTAATCTCACAAGAAGGATGTGTTCTGTTGTCCTGTCAGTTCAACGTGGATTTTGATTGGCGTTGGGTTAGATTAGAGATCTAACTGTGGTGGGATTTGCAAATGAGGTGAGTGCACCGAAAAGCTCAAATTTTAGGCAAATAATTGGTTAATGTATGTAAATATAATCCTTTAAGCAATTCAAATGTACATAGAAAATAAAGAGCTTTGGCTACTTGCATAATTAAGCAGGTTATACAAGTACATGGGAAGAGCATGATTAACACATTGAGCACTGGACATTATCTTTGCACCATTGAAAATACACTGTTCCTTTGTGTGGTCTCAGCGCACTAGACTTGCTGCACATTACCTACTATAGAATTGTAAAAAGTAGCATTCGAGAAAGGCATTACCATCATTGAGCATTTCAATGAGAATAAACTCCAATTTTTAAAAATGGCACTCTCTCCATATTGCATAATGGCATAATATTTACTGTTGTCCTGTTGAGTTCATCCTCTGGTGGTGATCTTCAGTCGATGATCCAAGTGTTCCCTGATAAAGGGAACACTGATAAATCGTGCACAGGCCACAACCAGAGTTTGTGGTGTTTTGGCCCTCATTCAAATCTTACCATGGTGGGAACATCTTCCCAATATTAACCCAATTAAAATACTTGAAGTACGAGTCAAGAGGGAGCTGGAAATCAAATGGTAGAATGCGGGCCCCACTGTATCCAATGCAGAGCACAATCCAGTTGCTAGTGAGTTCAACAACAAGTTGCCCAGTTGACAAACGTTTATAATGAGACTCAGGGGTGGGTGTTGGGGAGACCAACTTCCAGATAAAATGGTCAATTAGATCCAGTATTGAGATTATGGCATTATACTTTAGCACCTTTAAATAGTAGACTTTCATATCCTCTGCAGGGTACTCACACCTAACCTCTATTTTTTTTACTACCAGTCCACTTGCTACATTTTATTTGTTATCAGGTGGGAAGAGGTCACACAATTAATATATAGGTGCAAGGCTAAAATGAAACCATCTCCACCGAAATGGACTTCATATATAAAAGGACGGTAATAAGGGTAGCCTCAGCACTCATGAGAAGGCAAAAAGTTCAGGGTACCTTCCATTTGTTCTCATAGGAAGCAAGAGGTAATTGGCATTGTCCCAGGATATGGTCTACTTCACTTCAATCTGGCTCAATTGGCTTATTATAATAGTTAGAGAATGAGACATCTCAACAGCCTGTCCATTTCTGCTTTAAGGAACTAGATAGTCCTGACAACGTCCTATTCAATCCAGACCTGTCCAAGGTACGGATAATTTCATTGAAAGACTCGTGCTGAACCCTGAAGTGGAATCCACAACATCAACTTCAAAGTGAAGCAACAACTCAGTGGATTTGATTCAACCCTCCTCCCTAGAAAAATAATATCTCCTGTGTTCAAGCTTCATAACCTTTGTTGACAGCAGCTTTGAACAGAGACAATGCTGAGGGGGTGAGGTTCTAAACCATACCCGGTATCATCAGCGTCAGTGGGAAAATTTTCACTGAGATTTTGTCTCAGAAACGCTCCTCCACTCTGCATGGTTTGGAAGAGGGGTGGATGCATTTTCTTATAACTCACTCAGATGTATAAGGGTCTTGGGTGTAAGCGCACAGTTTGGGCCTGTGCAGTTTTGAAACAGTGCTTCACCCAGTGATGGATTGGTTACCGTCTCATGGGGCAAATGGGGACTCTTCACCAAATGTGTCTAAGTAGGGAAGCCTGGTGGCCCATTCTGTAGAGTATCGCTCTCCATCCACAACATCGAAGGGTATGTTTTTATTAGTCCAGAGCCATCTCAGTAAGCAGAAAATATTGGAGACATTTATGCCCTCCACAGGGGGACTGTGCTGGGGGGAGAACGAAAGACAACGGGGGAAGTACAAGAGAATGGAGATGTACACACCCATTGACCAATCATAGAGCAGCATGGATGGGATGGAGGTGGGGTGGACCATGCTGCCCTCCTGGCTGCGGGAGGCAATGAGGTGAATCATGAGGGGAGTGAAAATGGAAGGGAATAAGAACAGGGGACCTGAGGGAAGGAGGCCCCCGACGCACTGCGGCAGTCAATGATCAAATCAATTCAAAACATCCATTTCCTCCCAAAGATTTGCGTTGTCATCAGACTCAACAACCTAAGCTTTCTTTCTCCTCATCTCTCATTTCTCCTTAACGTACGATGGATTCATTCAGGGTGGACAGTACTGTTTTGACATCGTTGATATGCAAATCTTAACAATAATATAAATAGAATGCTAGTCAATCTCTGAAGTGTAAACCCGCAGATCTCTACAACCTCAGTTTTATGTTCTAAACAGTTTAAATAATATAAATATATATATAATTAATATATATATATATACATACACGGTCTGTTTGGGTATTTTCTTTTCCACAAGATATTCACAACTGCTGGTGGCAAACTAATGCTTCCAACATTCTACAAATCTATCGGAAGTAACAAGCTACGTTTGTGCTGGGGCAAGTTAGAATCGGAGTCAAATACTGGATAACAGAGAACAAGTCCTGCTACTCAAAGGGACGCTGCACTTTGGCTACAATGGAATCCATATATACACATTGGCCAGTTACTGAATCTGGCTATGCTTCTGTTAATCATGGAGGAATATTCAAACCTCACTTGTTACAAACTGAGGAATGTTAAAGAAGGTTGATTCGGGGAGGCTTTGTTTGTTTGAGGTTGCCATTCCTGTGAAGACTTGCAGGAATCTTTCCCAGCCACAAGAGCAGCCTATGCAGTTCTCTCCTCCCTAGGACTGCCACTGCCTCTAAAGTTATCAACAGTGACTGGGATAAGGGAGGGGGACAGGGGTAGAGGATTTCCTCTCTCCCCTGGGTGGAAACATCTGGTCTCCATTCAGCCCATCTTCCTGATAGCCCCTGGGAAGTGTGGAAAATCACAGGCACGTCAAGGTCATTTCACCTTTCAAAGGAAACAAGTTATTGTGAATAACTGTTTGCACTCCATCTACATGAACATAAGTATATATCAGGATTCAACTGTATACATAATGCAGAAAGGGCACAAGCACCTGGTTCAACAGAGAAATCAGCCCTGGCAATTGCTTCTCAGGGTCTTATTGCTTATCCTCACCCACTGAGGGACTGGTTGGTGAAAACTACCCAATTTTAATTGTTCAGCAGGGATCGCCTGCTCCAAGTGGCCCGTTGTTTAACCCTCAGCTCATTTCCATGCCAGCCAGCAGGTAACTCTCCAAATGTCCATCTTTACCTATCTGCAATTTGTGCAAATTGCATCCAATATCAATGCGTGACTAAGTTACAGAGCTCCTCCGGATGTGTGAGGAGAAGTCAGAGTTAACGTGGGATCCAAAGTTATTTCAGTAGAAGAGGTGTTTGGATGGGCCTGTATATAATTGCTGGGGTTCAAGTGTCACACTAACTTCTTGCTTCAGTTACAATAACTACATTCTCCAGCTGAGTGCTTTCAGTCGCAGTTAATAACAAGTTTCCACTAATAAAGTGCCTTCAACGTAGAAAAAACATGTCCTAAAGTGCTTCAAAGAGTTCAAAGAATGGATGCAAAGCGGAGGAGGCAAGGCAGAGGAGGCAAGGCAGAGGAGGAAAGGCGGAGGCATTTGAGGTTCCGGGACAGAGGGCAAGTTTGACGTCCAAAGGCATGGTCAAGGAGGCAAGTCTGCTGGAGAGGGAAGAGGTGGGAAGTGGGAAAAGTGTTCCGGGAGGTCAAGACTGAAACTGTCAGATAGCTCCAGCACGGATGGTGGACCAGGCAGGAGAACTAACAGGTTGGAGGAATGGCTCAAGAGAGGTGTTTTAAAAATTCATTTATGTGGTGTGGTGTCGCTGGCTAAGACAGTATTTATTGCCCATCTCACATATGTCTTTCTACATCCGAATTAGCCTTCTGCAGTCAATGCTCAGCCTGCCTGAGGTTTTAAATGTAGAAGGGAAATTACAGCTTAGACACACGATTAGAGAGAGAATTGCAATTTAAACTGTTCAGCCTTAACTCTGTATTGAAGTCCTTTGCCCAAGGCTCAATCTAAACGTTACAGAGAGCAGTCACAGACTTATCAATCTCTCTCCGCTACCCTGTCCAAAGCTTCTGCACCGCTGGCTGGAAGGAGACACCTTACACACTCGACTTTGTATGTGACTTTATAATTGGGGATTTCAGACCACAATTTATGATCCCTGTTCATGGTATCACTGCAGCAGCACCTCACCATGTCACCAGTGCCAACTCGCCCAAAATCTCCAAGTAGAAAACATGGCGACACTGGAATCACATGATCAATGAGGGTAATTCGGGCAAGATTATTCTCCACAGAAATTTATGATCAAGTTGATAATCTTACTCTACTCTCTCTTTCTGGGTTCTCCCTTCGTCCTACTCCCAGACTTTCCTCCAAGGTAAGTCAGCCAGCTCGGAACAGGTACTCAACAAGATTTCTCCTCCCATTCCTGGGGAGATTCTGCCACTCCTGCACCATGACGCAGGTTGGGTGGGGAGCAGTTCAGGGGAGTTAATTTGCCACCTCTTATCCTCTGGCCCATGTAGTCATGATCCAACAAGAGTCATTGGTACGACCTTCACAGGACAGTAATGCTGCTCATTCCCAAGATTCAGGTAAATAGGAACCTTCTCTCGGTTGATACTGTAACACAATGTCCTTTAGCTGAGACATTAAACCAATGGCCTCACTGTGCCTGATTGGGTGAACATTAAAGGAGGGCAGTGGGATGGCATTCTTGAAGGGTGAGATCCAACGGGATTAAGGGAACTTTCCATCTGAACCAAATGGTTTTTTTTCTGGTCATGCAATGTTGGGTATCTTCAGTCGCAGTACACCCTGCCCAGCTGCTACCTTCTGAATGGGTGCCAATTCAAGCAAGCATGTGGGTACAGCCTTGGGCTCCACTGTCAGTCTCATCCGAGGATCTACCAGTCACTCTCAGGCGATAACAGCTCCATTTCCAATATGGATTTGTGGGTTGCATCCTTGGTATCAGCACGGTGCTCCCCGAGTTTGGCTTCCCTCTAACCCTGTGGGATTGTGGCAGTGCAAGTCTGCAGCACAATGCACAGATGGCAATGGGATCTATAAACAGTCAGTCTAATGGCCAGAGATTACTTTAGTCAGTTTTCATCAGCACCCCCCACCCTCACCACCTCCCCCACCATCACCACCATCTTGGCATCAAACTGATAAATCTCATCAAGCCGTTATATAAACAAAGATGCATGATTTTCCGAGAATATAACCCATGGCGGGGCCACGCCCTCACCACGTTTATGCAGTTAGACCAGCAGTAAAAGCTGGTTTCTGAGATGATGCTCGGTGATATCCACCAGGGAGAACATCTCCCCAAAGGGATAGTCTGACTGGCCAGCCTCAGAACATAACCACCCTGAGCGCACTGAGTGCACCAGGTTAAACAGCTCGAAAGACATCGTCACTGCTGTTTTGGTCTCCGTGCCTGCTTTCAGTGGGCACATTCTTTGACTTGAGCTTAGGAACCATTCTGACATTTAAAGGGCGGGTGTCACTGGCAAGAAGCAAGGTCAAGGCGTGTTCCATGCACAAACCCAAGATTGCGCTAATGCCGTTGTGTAAATCTTGGCAGCCATGTCTAGTCCATTCATCGGGGTTAGAAGGCAGTGATGTCGAGTTACCAGGCAGCACTAAGACCCTCAGTGGAAATGCTGGATCAGCAATAGTTCAGCATTCCAGGAGCAGGGAGCCTGTAGAGTCAATCGCTAGCAGATTGTGTTGTGTGTGGGGAGGGGGGGGTGTGATCCGAATCGGGATTAATCTGCTACAGACAGTGAGTCTGAGAGTAACACCGATGATGCATCATCACTTAGGTCAAGTGATTTGCTGTGACTAACCGTGCAATCCTCTCCACTTACTGCTTGTCATCTGATTTACTACCCACTGCTGTAATGATATAACAAAGCCCCAGATGCGGAAAAATGCTGGGCTCTAAGCAGATCCAAAAGATAACCTACTCAAACTAAGATGCGGGACAGCATTCTCCAAATGCTGGTACGGTCGACACCTCACCTTCATGAGTGCAACTTATGGACTTTGCGAAGCTTTGCTGTCTCTTCATAGCAACACCACCAAAGGACCAAACGCTGACTGGCCACGCGACACTGAACAGGCCCCACCCTGCCTTTCCCTCAGGGAATGACAGACTGCTGGCAAACCCCACCTGCCGGTAACCTGCACTGTTCATTTAGTTTAAAATGATAAAATCTTAACTCCAGCTATCACTGAAAGAGAAAGCTCTGGTCAGGGAAACGTGATAACTAACGATCATCTCATTCATGCCCAGCTGCACGGATTGCATATGACTTTTGGGAAGTGGGGGTGGGGTGGGGTGGGGTGGGGTGGGGTGAGGGGGGAGGGGGTGGGGATGGGTTTGATTGTTAAATTACTGGTGCTCATGCCCAATCCCCAAGCAACCCACAGCTTTTACTTCCTGGACATTTTTAGCCTAACAAACTATCTGTGGGCCTTCTGTGGTGTGTTTCCTCGTCTGGGGAGATGGGGGCATGATGTTCTTTTGCATTGACGTTGTCTGTACCAGAAAGCTGCCTGGTGTTTCCACTGTTGTGAGTTCCACAGTGGAGGCTCGCGGCACTCCTGTCCTCTCCCACAGGTGACCAGGGAGACTCTGAGGTCCATCGGGCTGGAGTCAATGGCACTCAGAAGATATCTGGGCAGGTCTTCCAGTCCTGTGTCTCTTTACACTCCCAGTAGCCACCTTTGTAAACGTACACCTCCTCCCCAGTGATGGGGTCCTCTTTCTTCTCAAACCACACTGGTTGGTAGGGCTCGTGTTCCCTGCCTGTAAAAGAAAGAACTTTATCATTTCAGAGCGTCTTTCAGAGCCACACAATGCCCAAAAGCTCTTCCCAGCCAATGAAGTACTGTTAAAGCATTGTCACTATTGGGACATAGGAAAATCAGCAGTCAACATGCGCACAGCAAGGTCCCACAAGCAGCAATGACCAGATCTTTTGGTGATGTTACTTAATGAATAAATATTTGTGGGCCAGGCCACCAGGTTCAACATCTATTGTGCCATTCCCCACCATGGTAGCGTGAGATTTTTCATTACCACCCTAGGAGGCAGAAAGGGACTTGGTTCAGACGAATGAGGTGGGGGGGGGGGGATCTCATGGAGACTTATAAAATTCCTACAGGACTAGACTGGGTAGATGCAGGGAGGATGTTCCCAATGGTGGGGGAGTACAGAACCAGGGGTCGCAGTCTGAGGATTCGGGGTAGACCATTTAGGATGGAGATGAGGAGACATTTCTTCATCCAAAGAGTGGTGAGCCTGTGGAATTCATTACCACAGGAAGTAGTTGATGCCAAAACATTGAATGTAATCTAGAGGCTGCTGGATATAGCACTTGGGGTGAATGGGGTCAAAGGTTATGGGGAAAAACAGGATTAGGCAATTGAGTTGGACGATCAGCCATGATCGTAATGAATGGCGGAGCAGGCTCGAAGGGCCAAGTGGCCTCCACGTGCTTCTATCTTCTATGTTAACATATCTGATGCGATGGCACTCTGACGATGCAGCACTCCCTCGGTACCACACTAAAGTACCATCCTAGGTTATGCGCTCAAGTCCCTGGAGTGTGTTTTGAATCCACAACCTCCTGATTCAAGTGGCAAGGGGGCTACCAACTGAATCAAAACTAACACAACTAATCAAAGTCCCTTTGTACATCTCTGACAATAAGTCTGTCCCCAGTATTGTGAGCGCACACAATTTCTTCACTCTGATCATTCCTGAAGTTACTGAATTTATGAATTCTCCTCCTGCTCTGTGAGGAGTATTGCACTTTGAGGTGCACTGGGAGATGCAAGTTTCATTAGAAGGGGGTGGTACCACAGTGGTTAGCACTGCTGCCTCACAGCACCAGGGACCTGGGTTCGATTCCCGACTTAGGTCACTGTCTGTGCAGAGTCTGCACGTTCTCCCTGCGTCTGCGTGGGTTTCCTCCGGGTGCTCCGGTTTCCTCCCACAGTCCAAAAGACATGCTGGTTAGGTGCATCGGCCATGCTAAATTCTCCCTCAATGTACCCGAACAGACGCTGGAGTGTGGCGGCTAAGGGATTTTCTCAGCGACATCATCGCAGTGTTAACGTAAGCCTAGTTGTGACACTAATAAATAAACTTTAAATGTTTCGGGCTGAACTGCGTTCCCGGCCTGGTGTCAGAGGTGCGAGTTCTGAGTTAGTTCTGTGTCAGCTCACCACTCAGCTCCAGCCGAGGCCACAACAGGCTGATGCTCACCTTCCTCTGCAGCGGTAGCCACCTCCGCCTCCCTCGAGCGCCGCACGGCTCTTTGCTTCTCCTCCAACCGCTGCTTCTCCACGTTCGCCTCCTCCCACTCGCCGTTCTCCATCAGGCGTTGATCCGGTCGTAAGCGGCTGTCAGTCGGAGCCGTTCCACTCTCCAGTTCATTCAGGGTCAGCGCCAATTCCGAGAAGTAGTACATGTTTTCCGCATTGTCACTGCAATAACAGAACAGAACAAGTTACTCTGCATTGTGATACAGCAAACAATACACTGGCTTGGGAAGTGGGGGAGTCACCAGAATGGTAATGGGGCTTACAATGTTAAACTAC
Source organism: Mustelus asterias (assembly GCF_964213995.1). Classification (NCBI taxonomy): domain Eukaryota; kingdom Metazoa; phylum Chordata; class Chondrichthyes; order Carcharhiniformes; family Triakidae; genus Mustelus; species Mustelus asterias. The sequence continues at coordinate 62,835,551 of NC_135813.1, read as the reverse complement.
AAGGGCGGGTTCTTTAGTTAGTAGTCCCTCGAGTGTGGACGGTGGAATGGTGATCTAATTGAGGTCTTTAAGATGTCTAAGGGATTCGATCATGTCGATTCAGAAGAAGCTTTTCTTCATGTGGACGAATTCCATGAACAAGAGGGCAGGATCTTAACATCGGAGCGAGGAAATTCTGGAATAAAACCAGGCAATACTTCTTCAGAAACGCGTGATCTGGAGCCCCTGGGTCAATGATAAATCTTCACAACTGAGATCATTAGGTTTTGTTGGATATCGAGGGACACAGAGGAAAGGTGGGATAGTGAAGTTGAAGCACAGGGCAGGAGTGAATAGGCTCTAGGGGCCGAATAGTATATTTGGTTCCAAAGGTCCATTTTTTAGGCCTCAGGCCACAGGTGGTGTGTGATACTGATGGGGCAGGGGTTGTCTTGCACAGCCCTTAAAATAGCAATGACTGGGCTTGTGTATGAAGCCCAGTAACAAGAACAATTTGCACTTACTGTATGTAGCATCATTAATAGAAAACATTGGTCTAGTACGCTTTACAGAAGGAAGAAATGAAATAAAGGAATGAGCAGCGAGTCACGTGTGAAAGATAGGAGACGCAATTCAAAAGCCTGGTTGCAAACGGTGAAGCAATGGTGAAATTTAGGGAGGGAATTCTGATATGCCGGTCTAATGGCTGAAGGCTCTGCCACTAATGGTAGAGTCACGGGAGGGCAGGATGGACAGAGTGAAGAGGTGAGGGCTGCGGGAGGGAACTGAAGGCTGGACGAGACTGTGAGAATAGGGTAGGCAGGCTACAGAGTGACAGTCTAATTCAGTCCCTTAGTTACAGGGAGACAGTGAAGAAGGTTGAGTAGGACTTAGGGGATACCAGGATGGAGCCGGTTGAGTTTATAAGCCAGGTTACAGATAGTTTTTCTTATTAATTCGTGGGACCTGGGCATCGCTGGCTTGCCAGCATTTATTGCCCACCCCTAGTTGCCCGAGAGTCAACCACATGGCTGTGGCTCTGGAGTCACATGTAGGCCAGACCAGGTAAGGATGGCCGATTTCCTTCCCTAAAGGACTTTAGGGAACCAGATAGATTTTTCTGACAATTGACAATGGTTTCATGGTGATCAGTAGATTCTTAATTCCGGATTTTTTTTATTGAATTCAAATTCCACCATCTGCTGTGGTGGGATTCAAACCTGGGTCCCCAGAACAATAGTTGAGTTTTTGGATTAATAGTCTAGCGATAATACCAATAGGCCATCGCCTCTCCACAGTGGACGATAGGAGGCTGGGTGGGGCAGGCCACAGTGGAATAAGTGGTCCCAATGTTGAGTAGGATGAGGACTTTGATCTGGGTGGCTGCCTCACCCAGGTGCTGTGATTCACACACTGTTCTGTTATCGCTGGACCCTCACCCACCTGCAAGTTCAGGCAGTGAACTGCCAGAGAGCCCAGAATGGAGTTAATAGTCTGGTGGTGTGGTGGGGGATGTGAGGACAGCAATGGAGGTCAGCGAGTAGGGGTGTAAGTAGGGAGAACAATGTGGGACGATATTTCCCCCTCTGCAAAGACTGAACGATGCATTCCAACTGTTACACTGACTGAGTGCATCCAACTCAGCACAAAAAATTGACTGCTGGATCATCTGAACTGCACATCTTCAGACACTGGCTCCTTTGTCCAGGAGACCAACAAGAAAGCAGCTTCCTGAAGCTTCCCCTGCTCCTGTTGGATCCCTCACACAATTCTGGAACCAACTAAGAGGTTATCATTTATTGTGTGTTTGAATACTGGACCAGGCATGACCGAGACGGTGGCAACTAACTTTCACATCTCCCCACAACCGCAAGTTGTAAGTGAAAGGCAGGTTAGGAAAAGGTTAATTGTCTCTGCTGGGAAGGAGCACTCCAGGGGCTAAACAGATCAGGAAGAAGTGAGAGTAGGGGGTTAATCCCTCTCAGGTGGAAAAGTCAAGTTTCAGTTGGTTGGAAGCAAGTGCAAAGGTTAATGCTCCCACATTGTAATGGGCTGTTTTACAGTAATGTTCATAAAATCATGGAATCCCCACAGTACAGAAGGCCATTCGGCCCATCGAGTCAACACCGGCCACAATCCCACCCAGGACCTATTCCCATAATGCCTCATATTTACCCTGCTAATCCCCCTGACACTAAGGGGCAATTTAGCATGGCCAATCCACCTAAGGAAAAGTAGGGGATTAGTCTCTCTCGGGTGTCACTCAATGTAGTGAAGTGGACCATAAACACTAGCAGCACAGAAGGAGGTCCATCGTTCTGTGCTGGCTCGCTGAACGAGCACGTAGTCACTATAGTCAGGGCTTTGTCAAGGATCGGAGGTAGAAACTGTGCATTCGGAACTTGATACGAAGATGTTTGGCAGATCTGCACTGCGCAGCGCACTTGCAAAGTCAGCAGCCTGATACTCACGGAAGTGGGTACTTCCTCCACAGCACTTTGGGAGGCAGGGTCTGGTAGACGGTTTTCTGTTTGCCCTCGCAGCTGGTCCCATCTTGACTGCTCTCCACAACCTTCGCAAACTCCATCTTCTCATCCCATGTACCTGATAGGACATAGCTGGCTTTGCTTTCTGAGTCTGTCACCATGCCTGTCACCTGGTGGCACCGATGAGAGAAAAAATGTCCTCTTATCAGTGACACAAGACTTCCCCAAACTCAGAGAGAGGAGGCTTTCCCTGCATCCCCCAAGTCATCCCACCATTCCCTATCACAAGGTTTGATCGTATTGTGAGACAAAGGGATGAAAGCTTACAGGAGGTGATAACTCCACAGGCCAAGACTACTCCAAATCCTGCCTATATCATCATCTACAGGGCCTACCCACCCGGTTCTAACTGCATTGCTGCATCGTATACACAAGTTTCCTTCTGTGCAACCTTGGATAGCAAATTGCTCATAGAGCTCTCCTGTACCGTCACAGTAAATGCCGAGGAACATTAGTGAGCATGGTTGTGACCAGGCCATTCGGCCCATTAAACGCATTTAAGGTTCAACATGAGCATTCTATGAGCCAGGAATAATGATGTGAAGTAGCTGAGGTGAACAGATGTCCTTCAGACCTAGATTAGGTACATGAGCAAGAAAGGAATAGGAGGATGTTGTGATAAAGCTGGATGATTTTGTGGGGGAAGGAGATTCATGTGGAGTGTAAACCCTAGTTAGGCTGAGCTGCCCATAGCTGCGCTCCAAACTCAACGGAATTCTATATTCAGCCTCAGTGCACCCTCCAGGCTCTGAGATTCTGTGGAGGTTGTCCAGTTCAGTTCTCGGCTTGGGTCCCTGTCTGTGTGGAGTTTGCACGTTCTCCCCGTGTCTGCGTGGGTTTCCTCCGGGTGCTCCGGTTTCCTCCCACAGTCCAAAGATGTGTGGGTTAGGTTGATTGGCCATGTTAAATTGACCTTTAGTGTCAGGGGGACTAGCTCGGGTAAATATATGGGTTACGGGAATAGAGCCTGGGTGGGATTGTGGTCGGTGCAGACTCGATGGGCCGAATTACCTCCTTTTACACTGTAGACTCCTATGATTCTAGTGTCCCAAGATGTGAAGATTAGAGGGATTAGGGAGGTAAATATATGGGGTTGTGGAATAGGGCCTACGTGGGATTGTTGTTGGTGCAGACTCGATGGGCCAAATGACGTTCTGCACTGTAGGGATTCTGTGATTACAGGTCTCCCAGGATAACTCTGCTGGGAGACTAGCCATTGGGGAAATGATGTAAGTGATTGTCCTCTTGGGGATGTACTAGCCTTCCTATTGCGGAGCTCTGGGCTCTGTGTACGTGAGCCTCGTGAATTTTTGATCTCTGGTCAGGCACAAGTCAATTGACAGTCAGAAACCTAACAACAACATGAGTGATAGAGCTTTTCTCCTCTTCTCTCAGTTAAGTTTCATCTCCCTATCAGGACTGGGCAAAAGGTAAAGTCTCCATAGTCCCACATCCTTTGAGGGAGAAGATTTGACTGATGGGGATTTTAACCTGAGGGTCATCACGCCTCAGCCGGTACGTGAATTGAACCCGCGCTGTTGGCATCGCACTGCATCACTAACCAGCTGTCCAGCCAACTGAGCTACCAACTCTTCGCTACCCTCCATCCATCTATCTGTAAACAGAACCCGTCTGAGCTAGGAACTGGGACTTTTGCATTATCCTTAATGATCAAATATCTCAGTGTCTGGGATAACCATTGCCTGTTACTGAAACCAGTTCTCTTCTTTATGCCCAACTACCTCTAGGCATTTACACAGAACGGGGTGGAAATGGATTAAATAGTGACTTCCAAAAAGCAATTTGGATAAAAATTCAAAAGAGAAAGAAATGGCAGGGCTCTCGGGAAAGGAGCAGGGGAGTGAGACCAATTTGGCTCTCTCAAAGAGCTGGTACAGGCACAATGGGCCGAACGGCCTCCTTCTGAGCTGTATGATTCTACAGACGACCTTCAGCTAGTGAGTGAGTAAGATAATCTCCTAACTTCAGATATCTTCTTCACATTCAACCAAGAGCACATGACTCACTCTCCTGGAACTGCCTGGAGGTAACAAACTGAGTCAAACTGGGGGGGGGGAGAATGCAAACCAAGATTGCACAGAGACCACCATCCCTGCTCCCAACAGGTTCTGCAGTGTGTATGTGTATGGCAGGCTGTGCAGGGGGGTGGGGGGGAGGCTGTGTGTGTGTGTGTGGAAGGGACTGTAGGGGGCTTTGTAGTGGGCTGTGTGTGTGCAGTTGCCTGTGTGTGTGTGTGTGTGTGTGTGTGTGTGGGGGGGGGGCGGGCGGATGGTGTGTGTGTGCGTGTGTGGCTCTGCCGGCATTCTGTGAGGGGCTGTGTGCGGTGGTCTATGTGTGTGTGGAGGGCTCTGCGGGGGACTGTGTGCACGCACAGTGGGGTCTGCTGCGGGGGTGGGGGGGGCTCTGGGTGCGGCAGGCTGTGCGCGCGCACAGTGGGGTCTGTGGTGCGCTCTGCGGGAGGCTGTGCGCGCATGCAGTGGGGTCTGCGGTGGGCTGTGTATGTGTGTGTGTGTGCATGCGAGGGCTTGTGTGTGTGCAGAGGGCTCTGTGGTGGGGGTTGTGCTGCGGGCTCACACACACAGTGAGAAACATCCTTCAGTAACGTATTGCTCACAATATTCAATAATGCAGCTTCAACAGTAACACATCATTTCTGGTGACAATCATCAAGATTCTTTATGAACGTTGTACGTGGGGACTGAATGATTCTGAAATAAATCGGAACCAAGAAAAAAGACACAGAAAACCCCTCTCCAATTGAATAGTTCCCATCACAGCAAAGGTTGCCAGCTTTTAGCTGATATAGGGGCAGAAAATGAGGTGGCACTCACCTTCCTGGCACATTCCCGGGAGAAGTAGCTGTAGGGACTGAATTTGAGTTGACACTTGTCCTTTGTCTTGCTATTGATGATTTCGATCTCTCCTGACTGGAGGACAGAGAGCACGATTACACACGGGATCTGTGACAATCCTCCAATAACCAAAATATAAACCGTATTGGCTGACTGAAACAAAAACAGAAAATACTGGAAACACTCAGCAGGTCTGACAGCATCTGTCGGAGATCTGACAAAGGGTCAGCCAGACTCGAAACGTTGGCTCTATTCTCTCTCCACAGATGCTGTCAGACCTGCTGAGATTATCCAGCATTTTCTGATTTTGTTTCAGATTTCAGCATCCACAGTATTTATATTTGTTGATTTATGTCCGGCAGCTGAGAGAGAACTGTATCTGAGTCAGTCAGCTGTCTGGGGGCATTTTTAATGACTAGCATTATATATTCAAAGAGCACCTGCACAAGTCCAGTCCACATTGAGGCACCACTTTCGGAGTCCCATTCACTCATTTAATCAGCTGGATTCAGGGGAGGCGATGGCCTAGTGGTATTATTGCTAGACTATTAATCCAGAAACTCAGTGAATGTTCTGGGGACCCGGGTTCGAATCCGGCCACGGCAGATGTGATTATCTGGAATTAAGAATCTACTGATGACCATGAATCCATTGTCGATTGTTGGGAAAACCCGTCTGGTTCACTAATGTCCTTTAGGGAAGGAAATCTGCTGTCATTACCTGGTCTGGCCTACATGTGACTCCAGAGCCACAGCAATGTGGTTGACTCTCAACTGTTCTGCAAGGGCAACTAGGGATGGACAATAAATGCTGGCCAGCCAGCAACACCCATGTCCCATGAACGAATAAAAAAAAGTCTATCAGGCAGCTGAAGACATTTTGAAGAGTCACAACTGTTTTATTGTGAGACTGTAATTCAGGACAAACACTTTTTCCATCTGGGTTCTCTCCCTGCCCAGAAGCTATCCCCAATTGGGGGGGAAAGACCCAGCCCTTGAGGACAAACTTCAATGAGCATCACCATTCACTCTGAAACAAGCCCGGGTTTTACTCTTAAAGGGACCTGCATTTCTAATGCACGGTCATGTGGAGAGTTCAAAAGCGATGTACACAGCTCGTCACTAACCTGGTCAATCCACAACTTGCCCACGATGATGTTGTGCACGGTGGAAGTGACCTTTCTCCACACATAGTGGTTGCCTCCACAGTTGAACTGTAAGTGAATGGTGCCTGTGGGATAATACGAGGCAGCAGAGGTCAGTACAGACTGAGTATAGACAGAGGCTTCCTTTTATTCTTACACTCTAACCTCTGGTACCAGCTGGAATTATACAGCATGCAGAACAACATTTAAAAAAAGACAGATTCACTTTACAGATGTAATTCTTCATCATTTATGGCAGGCTTGTAACTTCTTCAGGAATCCAAGTACGAGCCCTTATTCAAACACAGAAGAGCAGCAAGTTTACCAAGCCTGCCCCACAGCATTGATACTTGCAGTATTGTGACTAGACCCTTCCTAGCTACCAACAACACCCCCCAACCCCCCCACCCCACCCCACTCCCCCCCCCCCCCCTCCCCCAACACACCCACAGGCCCTAACCCTCCTGCAGGTATGCAATATCCTGGAAGAGGCAAAACCCCAGAGCCACTAAAAAGTTAGAGTTTGTCTTTTCCAGTGTGAGGGACTTCTTAATATGATCATAAATCTTAATTACTGCACAGCAACCTCTCTGGCTCTGCAAATGAACTTTTACAAGTGTAGATGCCCATTCCTTCAGGTTTTAATTATTGCTGGAAATTTGAAAACATTAACTAATTGACATATTTCTTTCCTCTGAACTCTTCATTCATTCTTCCTTTCCCTCTTTTCATTTTGCTCTCATGATTTGATATTGAATTCACGATTATAATCTAAATCTCTTCTAATCGGATTCGTGAATAAGATACACAGATGCCTGCCCTATTCGCATAGCCCTGGAGAGGGCACTGATCTCTTTCAGTGACTGCTTGAGACATACCTCCAACAGAACTTTTATGTACAATTCTGAATGTCACAAAATGGCTGGCACTAGTTGTTCACTGTTGATCACAAAATCTGATCAGTTAAAAGTACAGATGAGATGGCTTTTGCAATGCAACCCATTGATCTTGCTGTTCTTTTGGTTGCTGCTGGAGCTGAGGAGGAGGAGGAGCAGGAGGAAGAATTGCGGGCAGAGGAGGCTCAGGCCTTACCACTTGCAGGGGTAGAGGGAGACGGCCACTGGAGGCAGGACATGGCCGCCATTCGCGTTGAGGGGGGGAGCAGCAGAAGGAGGGAACGGAGACCCCGGCAGTTCCACACACGAGTGTCCTTTGTTCAACTGTTGCACATCGCGTGCTGCTGATGGCTCCGGTTCAGAAAGGAGACGGTGCGACACCTGTGCCATTTGTTGCAGGGCCTGGCACCTTGGGGCAGGGGTGGCACCCACTCTCGGTGGCTGTGAAAGTGACAGTGGAGACCTTTGTGGCATTTCTCAACCATCTGTCCACAAGGGTGTGAAGGAGGTCACGAATGCCCTGTATGCCCAGGCTGGCCAGTATATTAAATTTGACCTGGACCAAGGCCAGCAAGAAGCCTGGGCTGCAGGATTCGCAGCCATTGCGGGGATGCCAAATGTGCAGGGGGTTATAGACTGCACTCATGTGGCCCTCAAGGCCCCGGTGAAGAATCCAGGAAGATTCATGAACAGAAAGGGCTTCCATTCAATAAATGTGCAATTGGTGTGTGACCATCAGCTTAACATTATGCACGTCTGTGCCAGACACCCCAGCAACGTGCATGACAGCTTCATATTGAGGAGTTCTGATATCCCGGAGGGGATCAAAGACTGAGTTCATAAGATTGAGCATGAAAACATGCTCGAGAAATGGATCAGTAACTTTCCTGTTTTCGCATTAGCCCAACACTTAGAAAAATCTGGTAAAATTCCGCCCCTTACCGTTGAACTCATAAAAGCTTGCTGCTGACATTATTTAATTGGATCACACACTAAAGTGGGCAGGAAAACACACACCTCGTTCCATATAAAACATAATAAGAAAATGTTCTCTCCATGACAGGAAGAAATGAAATCTATTTGGGAATTTGGAGGAAATGAACAGTCTGACAATTAACAGATAAAGTCAATGCTCAAGTCAAAGAACTCTGAGTGCTCTGGAGGATTAGGAGATATCCGCGGGAATTCTATGCTCCACAGGAAGACCTACACCCTGCTTCCAAGAAAGACATTGGCAAGACAGTCATCCAATTTGTGTTTCTCTAATGCATGCGGTATGTGAGACTGGGAGTGTGTCAGACTGGAGTTACACTAAATCATTGTCTTGCATGGAAAGAACCTATGGAGCCCTGAGTGTCAAGTACGGAGGAAATGTGAATTTGATACTCAGATCCCCATGTCAACCAGCAGATAATGGCAGGTGACAATCTGCGAGCTGCAGAGGATGGAAAATGAACTCGGTGATGGATGCCCGGGGATTTGGAGGGTAATATGGTAACTTTGTGACTATCCCTTTAAACCAAGTCCAATTTTCCGTGTGTTTCAGGGGAGGCTGGAGGCTGTCACAGGAACTGAGAACAGTGAAGATGATATTTACAAAGTGGGAAAATTCAACACTTGACTGTTACGAGCCAACAAGCACCATCCAACACAGTGGGAATGCCAATCCCTAATCTACGCTGCCTGTCCCTGGGGGAAAAGCCGTAACTGAACAAAACGTAGTCAAATACCGAGATCTTCCATCACACATAACCTAACCGAGCTTTGAGCTTCTGTGAGCAAGATGACTCTTACTATGCTTTGTTGCTGTGAATGTGACGAGGTTTCTCAGTGATGCCATTATTCTCAGTTGCAGGAATATTGCAGACGGGGAGAGTCTTACCTAGCGGCATGATGGAAAGGTACTTCCCACGGAATTTGCTAGCAATGGTGATTTCCTGCCACAGGGTCCAGCCGTGTTTGGAGTAGACATGGTGGGCAGCGGCAGGGGGATGATGGCTCACCTGCAAATGGGAGACAGACAAACAACCAGCGAGACATGTTACATTACTGTCGAGAGGTACACAACCCATGTGGAACAGAACATGAGGCACTTGTCTGGGCACTGACAGTGAAGCTGTAAACACATTTTCATACAGATATGCTGCTGAAAAACATGGGGCAATCCACACCTAACCCACTGCAATGCAGGATTAAAATCCCAGGCCCATTTCAACTCCCACTGAATCATAGAATCCTACAGCGCAGAAGGAGGCCATTCGGCCCATCGAGCCTTCACTGACAACAATCCCACCCAGGCCCTATCCTAGTAACCACACACATTTACCCTGCTAATCTCCCGGCTACTAAGGGGCAATTTAGCATGGCCAATCAACCTAACCCGCACATCTTTGGACTGTGGGAGGAAACCGGAGCACCTGGAGGAAACCTAAGCAGACACGGGAAGAACGTGCAGACTCCTCACTATGGGAATTGAAATGGGCCTGGGATGGAAATGCTCACAGACAGTGACCCAGGCCGGAATTAAACCTGGGTCCCTGGCGCTGTGAAGCAGCAGTGCTAACCACTGTGCCACCCTTGAAGTCAGTGGAGTGCAATACGAGGCAGGCGTACAAAACTGTGTCCCACCCTCTCCTGTGGAACTCCAGTCCAGTTACTACGGTTGAAATGACCCTCAGAGATTTTAAGAAAAGTTGGACTTTGAGGGTCTTTGTGGAGAGAGCAGTCAGTGCTGGGAAATGGAAAACCTTCAGTTTTTTGCTGGAGTTCAGAAGATCTCACAGAAACCTATAAAATTCTATCAGGACTGGACAGGACTAGATGCAAGAAGGGTGTGCCCAATGGCGGGGTGTCCAGAAGCAGCGGTCACAGTCTGAGGACACAGGGTAGACTGTTTAGGACAGAGTTGAAGAAAAGGGTCATTAGTAATGTTGGAATTAAGCAGCAGAGAGAAAGGGCTTTGCTCTTCACCAACCCTGACCTTGGGAGTGCTTGAGCCCCAAGGCTTGGTAAAACACAGAAACATAGAAAATAGGTGAAGGGGGAGGCCATTCAGCCTTTCCAGCCCGCTCCGATATTTGTGATGATAATGGATGATCATGCAACTCAGTAGCCTGATCGCCCCTTCCCTCGATATCCTTTGATGCCCAAGTGCTATATCTAACTGCTTCTTGAAAACATCAAAATAACCATCATTTTGGTTGTTAAGTAATGGGTGGCACTATGAGTCAGATTTATCAATCAGCCCTTGTCAATGTTTGCAAAATCTAACCACAAGCCTTCCCATGAGTGGCGCAGTGGGTTAGAATCATAGAATCACTACAGTGCAAAAAGAGGCCATTTGGCCCATCGAGACTGCACCAACAACAATCCCATCAGGACAGAGTTGAGGGGAAATCTCTTCACCCAGAGAGTGGTCAGCCTATGGAATTCACTTCCACAGAAAATAGTTGAGGTCAAAACATTGAATATTTTCAAGAAGCAATTAGATATAGCACTTGGGGATCAAAGGATATGGAGGGAAGGCGGGAGCAGGCTACTGAGTTGCATGATCATCCATTATCATAACGAATATCGGAGCGTGCTCAAAAGGCTGAATGGCCTTCCCCTTCACCTATTTTCAATGATTCTGTGTTTTACCAAGCCTCAGGATCAAGCACTCCCAAGGTCAGGGTTGGTGAACAGCAAAGCTCTTTCTCTCTGCTGCTTAACTCCAATATTACAAATTACCCCTTTTCAGGTTTGTGGATAGAATCATAGAGGTTTACAGCATGGAAACAGGCCCTTCGGCCCAACTTGTCCATGCCACCCCTTTTGTTAACCCCTAAGTTAGTCCCAATTGCCCGCGTTTGGCCCATATCCCTCTATACCCATCTTACCCATGTAACTGTCTAAATGCTTTTTAAAAGACAAAATTGTACCTGCCTCTACTACTACCTCTGGCAGCTTGTTCCAGACACTCACCACCCTGTGTGAAAAAATTGCCCCTCTAGACCCTTTTGTATCTCTCCCCTCTCACTTTAAACCTATGTCCTCTAGTTTTACACTCCCCTACCTTTGGGAAAAGATATTGACTAGCTGATCGATGCCCCTCATTATTTTATAGACCTCCATAAGTTCACCCCTCAGCCTTCTACAATCCAGAGAAAAAAGTCACAGTCTATCCAGCCTCTCCTTATAACTCAAACCATCAAGTCCCAGTAGCATCCTAGTAAATCTTTTCTGCACTCTTTCTATAATAGGGTGACCAGAACTGTACATAGTATTCCAAGTGTGGCCTTACCAATGTCTTGTACAACTTCAACAAGATGTCCCAACTCCTATATTTAACGTTCTGACCAATGAAACCAAGCACGCCAAATGCCTTCTTCACCACTCTGTCCACCTGTGACTCCACTGTCAAGGAGCTATGAACCTGTACCCCTAGATCTCTTTGTTCTGTAACTCTCCCCAAAGCCCTACCATTAACTGAGTGAGTCCTGCCCTGGTTCGATTTACCAAAATGCATCACCTCGCATTTATCTAAATTAAACTCCATCTGCCATTCGTCAGCCCACTGGTCCAATTGATTAAGATCCCATTGCAAAACTAGATAACCTTCTTCACTGTCCACTACGCCACCAATCTTGATGTCATCTCCAAACTTACTAACCATGCCTACTAAGTTCTCATCCAAATCATTAATATAAATGACAAATAACAGTGGACCCAGCACTGATCCCTGAGGCACAGCGCTGGTCACTGGCCTCCAGTTTGAAAAATAACCCTCTACAGCCACCCTCTGGCCTCTGTCATCAAGCCAATTTTGTATCCATTTAGCTACCTCACCCTGGATCCTGAGAGATTTAACCTTATGCAACAACCTACCATGTGGTACCTTGTCAAAGGTCTTGGTTCGGTGCTTTCACCCAGTGCAGCGTGGATGGGTTGAACTAATTTCATTTAGAGGTTTACACCCTCACTGAATGTGACCAAATGGTTCACGGCACTCCAATAAATACACCCCTGGAACATAGCTACAATATAATACGAGAAGGAAGCTGGGACAGACATAACAAAGCATCAGGGCTGGAAGAACCCAATGCGTTAGAGATGGAGGGAGAGAGACATTGAGAGATTGAAGATGGTGGAAGAGGAACAGACACCAATAGGCAAATTGAGGGAAGGAAGAGAGACACTGAGAAATTGAGCTCGAAGTATTTGGGATGGGGGGAGAGATGCACTGAGAGCTGGAGGAAAGACAGTGAAGAAGCGGATTGGAGAGATGGACATGCAGGGTCACTGAAGTTACAGGTACTAAAGGACTGGAGGAGTGAATGGCACACTGACGGAATAGAGGGATAAACATACCAACAAAACTAGCAATCTCGGGACCTGCGTTCATTCTCAGAATGGATGAAGCTGGAAATAACTTGCCCTAGTGGCAGCACGATGACACAGTGGTTAGCACTGCTGCCTCACAGTGCCATGGACCCGGGTTCGATTCCAGCCTCACTGTCTGTGTGGTGTTTGCACATTCTCTCCGTGTCTGCATGGGTTTCCTCCGAGTGTTCCTGTTTCCTCCCACAATCCAAAGATGTGCGGGTTAAGTGGATTGGCCATGCTAAATTGCTCCTTAGTGTCCCAAGATGTGTAGGTTAGCCATGCTAAAGGGTTACGGGGTGAGGGGGGCCTGGGTAAGATATTCTTTCGGAGATTTGGTGCAGACTCGATGGGCCAAATGGCCTTCTTCTGTACTGTGGGGATTCTATAGTGAGTCAGCAATATACGGTGATAGAGCTTGATGTATTTTCATATCTATGAATCTAAAATAACCCAAAGTAGAAAGCAGCAGCATGGAACACTCTCCTAATACATTCCAATTTATGCATGAACACACATTTAGAGTACTCTAAAATGTACATTTATTAGCTATAGTCATTAGTGACAGTAATTAGATGCCTTTAATAGGGTCTTATTTATAGATATGAAGATTCTGATTGCAATCTTCAGTATAATGGTGCAGTAGGGAATATGCAACATCTGTTCCTTAATACTGTCATCTAGCAGCCCTTTAACTGTTCTACGGTTATAACTGGGTCAATTCATGATTAGAAACTGTCCCATCATTTTGGTTGTTAAGTAATGGGTGTGACTATGAGTCAGATTTATCGATCAGCCCTTGTCAATGTTTGCAAAATCTAACCACAAGTCTTCCAGTGAGTGGTGCATTGGTTAGAATCATAGAATCACTACAGTGCAAAAAGAGGCCATTTGACCCATCGAGCCTGCACCAATAACAATCCCAGCAGGCCCTATCCCCGTAATCCCATGATTACCCTGCTATTGTCCCAGCATCTAAGGGGCAATTTAGCACGGCCAATCAACCTAACTCGCACATATTTGGAGTGTGAGAGGAAACCAGAGCACCTGGAGGAAACTCACGCAGACATGGGGAGCATTGCAAACTCCACACAGACAGTCACCCCAGGCCGGAATTGGACCTGGGTCCCTGGCGCTGTGAGGCAGCAGTGCTAACCACTGTGCCATCGTGCCGCTCACCATCCCTTTACCTAGGGTTGAATTTCAATTGCAAATTCAAATAGGGACGAATATCGCTTCTGTCGACTGGCCATAGGGTTCCATCTGTGAAATAATCCTGAATGGATCCAAAGCAGGACTCGATCGGCAAGGACCGACTGTGCAAAATTGCCCCAGCATATAAGACAGTTTCCCAATGTCACACAGAGGCCAGAGGATGTTAATGTGGCTAAGTAGGGGACGCTAGTCTAACACGGCAACTGAAAAGAGGGAGTTATTTTTTCCTGTTCCAGTTATAATTGGTTTGTGAGCATTTGGCATGATGCTGTATGTTTGAAATAGGAGTTATCTCAAGCCCCAATAATAAATTCAATAAATTCCCTCGACTTGAGGATAATCACAATTCTTTTTAAATTCTCTGAGTGAAGGAGTTCTCCCTCATCTCAGTCCTGAATGGCTTACCCCTTATTCTTAGACTGTGACCCCTAGTTCTGGACTTCCCAAACATCGGGAGCATTCTTCCCACATCTAGCCTATCCAGCCCCATTAGGAGTTTATATGTTTCTATGAGAAGAGTTGATTGTCATTACAGGGAGGTGTGGCAAACATTTTGCACAGAACAGGATCTAAAGCAATCAGATGTATGGCGGTTTAATCAGCTTTTGGTGATGTAAGCTGTTGGAATAATGTTAGAGAGTCATAGATGTTTACAGCCTGGAAACAGGCCCTCTGGCCTAACTTGTCCATGCCTCCCGTTTTTTTAACCCCTAAGCTAGTCCCAATTGCCTGCGTTTGGCCCATATCCCTCTATACCCATCTTACCCATGTAACTGTCAAAACGCTTTTTAAATGACAAAATTGTACCTGCCTCTACTACTACCTCTGGCAGCTTATTCCAGACACTCACCACCCTCTGTGTGAAAAAATTGCCCCTCTGGACACTTTTGTATCTCTCCCCTCTCACCTTAAACCTATGCCCTCTAGTTTTAGACTCCCCTACCTTTGGGAAAAGATATTGACTATCTAACTGATCTATGCCCCTCATTAGTTTAAGAACATAAGAACATAAGAAATAGGAGCAGGAGTAGGCCATCTAGCCCCTCGAGCCTGCCCCGCCATTCAATAAGATCATGGCTGATCTGAAGTGGATCAGTTCCACTTACCCGCCTGATCCCTATAACCCCTAATTCCCTTACCGATCAGGAATCCATCTATCCGTAATTTAAACATATTCAACGAGGTAGCCTCCACCACTTCAGTGGGCAGAGAATTCCAGAGATTCACCACCCTCTGAGAGAAGAAGTTCCTCCTCAACTCTGTCCTAAACTGACCCCCCTTTATTTTGAGGCTGTGCCCTCTAGTTCTAGTTTCCTCTCTAAGTGGAAAGAATCTCTCCATCTCTACCCTATCCAGCCCCTTCATTATCTTACAGGTCTCTATAAGATCCCCCCTCAGCCTTCTAAATTGCAACGAATACAAACCCAATCTGCTCAGTCTCTCCTCATAATCAACACCCCTCATCTCTGGTATCAACCTGGTGAACCTTCTCTGCACTCCCCCCAAGGCCAATATATCCTTCTGCAAATAAGGGGACCAATACTGCACACAGTATTCCAGCTGCGGCCTCACCAATGCCCTGTACAGATGCAGCAAGACATCTCTGCTTTTATATTCTATCCCCCTTGCGATATAGGCCAACATTCCATTTGCCTTCTTGATCACCTGTTGCACCTGCAGACTGGGTTTTTGCGTCTCATGCACAAGGACCCCCAGGTCCCTCTGCACAGCAGCATGTTGTAATTTCTTTCCATTTAGATAATAATCCAATTTGCTATTATTTCTTCCAAAGTGAATAACCTCGCATTTGTTAACGTTATACTCCATCTGCCAGATCCTCGCCCACTCACTCAGCCTGTCCAAATCTCTCTGCAGACCTTCTACGCCCTCCACACGATTCACTTTTCCACTTATCTTTGTGTCGTCTGCAAACTTTGTTACCCTACACTCAGTCCCCTCCTCCAGATCGTCTATATAAATGGTAAATAGTTGAGGCCCCAGTACCAATCCCTGCGGCACGCCACTAGTTACCATCTGCCAACCAGAAAAGCACCCATTTATTCCGACTCTTTTACAGACGATCATAAGATCACCCCTTCTAAGCCTTCTATGCTCCAGAGAAAAAAGTCCCAGGCTATCCAGCCTCTCCTTATAACCCAAACCATCAAGTCCCGGTAGCATCCTAGTAAATCTTTTCTGCACTCTTTCTAGTTTAATAATATCCTTTCTATAATAGGGTGACCAGAACTGTACACAGTACTCCAAGTGTGGCCTTACCAAGGTCTTGTACAACTTCAACAAGACGTCCCAACTCCTGTATTTAATGTTCTGACCAATGAAACCAAGCATGCCGAATGCCTTCTTCACCATTCTGTTCACCTGTGACTCCATGACTCCACTTTCAAGGAGCTATGAACCTGTAGCCCTAGATCTCTTTGTTCTATAACTCTCCCCAACGCCCTACCCTTAACTGAGTAAGTCCTGCCCTGGTTCGATCTACTAAGATGCATCATCTCGCATTTATCTAAATTAAACTCCATCTGCCATTCGTCAGCCCACTGGTCCAATTGATCAAGATCTCGTTGCAATTGGAGATAACCTTCTTCACTGTCCACTATGCCACCAATCTTGGTGTCATCTGCAAACTTACTAACCATGCCTACTAAATTCTCATTAATATAAATGACAAATAACAGTGGACCCAGCACCGATCCCTGAGGCACACTGCTGGTCACAGGCCTCCAGTTTGAAAAACAACCCTGTACAATCACCCTCTGGCTTCTGTCATCAAGCTAATTTTGTATCCATCTGGCTATCTCACCCTGGATCCCATGAGATTTATGCAACAACCTACCATGCGGTACCTTGTCAAAGGCCTTGCTAAAGTCCATGTAGACAACATCAACTGCACTGCTCTCATCTACCTTCTTGGTTACCCCTTCAAAAAACTCAATCAAATTTGTCAGACATGATCTTCCACTCACAAAGCCGACCAGAGGTCGACCAGGACACAATGACAACTTTCTGGGCTTTTTTCAAATACCCGTCAGGGATTCCTGCTTTCCAGCTGCCCCACTGGGATGGGTAGTCGGCATCTCAGTTTAACATCTGGGTCAATGGGTGGCAAACAATGCAGATTCCTCTGGAGTCTGAACTTGGATTATCTAATCAAGTCCTGGGGTATATCTTGGACACTTACTTCTCTGATTAGTAGGAAAGTGAACCAGAGGAACAAGTTTGCAACATTCAGGTGAAGGGTCAGGCCCATGGTCAAAAGGTTAAAGGGCGGGAGAGATGTAGTGGTTTAGTGACACCAACTTTGTGCTTTTAGTTGCCTGTTGATTGTAAGAGAAAGGATTCTATGATTCTATGAAAGGCCAAGGAAGGCAGGGAGATCCAGGATTGTAGCTGCGACAGAATAAATTTTTTTTACACAAAGAGTGATGGGAATGTGGAACTTGCTATCACATAAAACAATTGAGGCAAATATTGTAAACGCATTTGAGAGTAAGATAGAGAAGTGCAGGAGGGAGAAAGGAATAGAAAGATATGCTGATCGGATTAGTGAAGTAGGGTGGGAGGAGGCTAGTATGGAGCATTAACTCTGGACTAGTTGGGCTGAATGGCCTGTTTCGAATTTCTTGATTCAGTCCGGAGTTCTTTAACAGGAGTATTTAATCCAGCAGTGCAGCCATTTTAGGGATTACTTTTTTCCTGGAACACCAAGTGTGTGTTAAATACAAGTTGATTTTAATCACTTTCTTCAGGACACTGGCAAATCCACACTTTACCCAGGGCTCTTTCTGTGAAGTTAGATAATGGAATGGCTGATCAGAACATATCTGTGACAAGGTTCCCAAACCACAGAAACAGGCCTCACCTACCTCCTGCAGCCCTCCATCCCAACCTGATCCCCATGTCCCCCCAGAATCTGGACATGTGCCCTCACTTTTTGTGTAGTCGTTGAGGCTGAGACTACAGTTGCTTTAGCCAGATAGGCTGGAACTTCAAAACTTCCTCATGGGATTGTATCAGAATTACCGCAGAGAAAGAACACAGTGAAGTTAAGGGCTTAGATTAAAGGGCAGCACGGTGGCACAGTGGTTAGCATTGCTGCCTCACAGCGCCAGGGACATGGGTTCGATTCTCGGCTTGGGTCACTGTCTATGTGGAGTTTGCACGTTCTCCCCGTGTCTGCGTGGGTTTCCTTCGGGTGCTCCGGTTTCCTCCCACAGCCCAAAAATGTGCGAGTTAGGTTGATTGGCCATGATAAATTGCCCTTAGTGTCAGGGAGATTAACAGTGTAAATACGTGGGGCTATGGTGATAGGGGCTGGGTGGGATTGTGGTTGGTGCAGACTCGAAGGTCCAAATGGCCTCCTTCTGCACTGTAGGGATTCTATGATTCTAAAGGAGAGAGTTAAACTCATATGTTGGCCCTTGCTGGGCTCGGCGGGGGGGTCTGCTGAAGTCTGGGAGCAGCACGCACACACTGGATCAGGAATGATTCCTAGTGGAGACTGAAACACGCTACAACTGCACTTCATTTGGGTGGCAACTCCCCATTACTCATTGTCTAAGGGTTACAGAATGTCCCCATACCGACAACATTTCAACATGCCGTCAGCGGATAGGTGAGGAACAGTTGCAGATTTTTCTTTCTATGTCTCTGACTGAGATCAGTTATCATGCATCTAGCAGGATGGTAGACAGTGAACTGGAGGGATCTTGTTATTTCTTTTGTCTAGAAATTCCTATTTCAGCTTCGAGGTTTCCACCTCATTGTTACACCGGAGCAAGCGGAGAGGGAGCGATTCGAGTGAGAAGAGCTGAAGGTACGAGACTTAGATTTTTACATTATTTTTTGTTGGAGTTTTTGTTTCTAGTACAACAGGAAATGGGAAACCGGAAGTAGGCCGCAGAGAGGCCTGGGAAGGTTTTTTTTCCTGTTTTTTTTTTTAACAGGACTTACCTTCGAGGTTTCCACCGCATTGTTACACCGGAGCAAGCGGAGAGGGAGCGATTCGAGTGAGAAGAGCTGAAGGTACGAGACTTTGATTTTTACACGACTTTTTGGAGTTTTTGTTTCTAGTACAACAGGAAACGGGAAACCGGAAGTAGGCCGCAGAGAGGCCTGGGAAGGTTTTTTGCCCAATAAATTTGAATGGGGAGGAAACCCGAAATCCTACACCTGTAGTCTCCCATCCTCCCCCCTCCTCTAACCTAAAAAAAAAGACTCGGAGTGAGAGCAGGTAAGCTTTTTTTTTCTCTCTTTCGTTTCTTAGCAAGGGAAGTTAGCAGGGATGTCAGTGCAGGCAGTGCAATGTTCCTCCTGTGGGATGTTTGAGGTGAGGGACACCAGTGTCCCAGCTGAGTACACCTGCAGGAAGTGCACCCAATTCCAGCTCCTTGAAGACCGTGTTAGGGATCTGGATCTGGAACAGGATGAACTCAGGATCATTTGGGAGGCAGAGGCAGCTATAGATAGAAGCTACAGGGAGGGAGCTACTCCTAGAAATGATACGTGGGTGACGACTAGAAGGGGTAAGAAGCAGTCAGAACAGCGATCCCCTGGATCGCTGTATAACAAGTATTCAGTTTTGGATACTGTTGGGGGGGGGGGGGGGGGGGGGGCGGGGACGGGACTTAACAGGGGTAAGCCATGGGGTACAGGTCTCTGGGCCAGACTCTGTCCTTGTTGCTCAGAAGGGAAGGGGGGAGAGGAGTAGAACATTAGCTATTGGGGACTCCATAGTTAGGGGGATAGAAGGGAGATTCTGTGGGAACGAAGGAGACGTGCGGCTGGTGTATTGCCGTGATGGCTCGGATCGTGTTTTCGGGATCCTTAAGGGGGAGGGGGACCAGCCCCAAGTCGTGGTTCACATAGGCACCCAAGACATAGGTAGGAAAAGGGATGGGGATGCAAGGCAGAAATTCAGGGAGTTAGGGTGGAAGCTTAGGGCTCGAACAAACAGAGTTGTTCTCTCTGGTTTGTTACCCGTGCCACGTGATAGTGAGGAGAGGAATAGGGAGAGAGAGCAATTGAACACGTGGCTACAGGGATGGTGCAGGAGGGAGGGATTCAGATACCTGGATAATTGGGGCTCATTCTGGGATAGGTGGGACCTCTACAAACGGGATGGTCTACACCTGAACCAGAGGGGTACCAATATCCTGGGGGGGAAATTTGCTAATGCTCTTCGGAAGGGTTTCAACTAATTCAGCAGGAGGATGGGAACCTGAATTGTAGCTCCAGTGTACAGGAGGTTGAGAGTAGTGAGGTCATGGATAAGGTTTCAACGTCGCAGGAGTGTACCGGTAGGCAGGAAGGTGGTTTGAAGTGTGTATACTTCAATGCCAGGAGCATCCGGAATAAGGTGGGTGAACTTGTAGCATGGCTTGGTACCTGGGACTTCGATGTTGTGGCCATCTCGGAGACATGGATAGAGCAGGGACCGGAATGGTTGTTGCAGGTTCCGGGGTTTAGATGTTTCAGTAAGAGCAGGGAAGGTGGTAAAAAAGGTGGAGGTGTGGCATTGTTAGTCAAGGACATTATTACGGTGGCAGAAAGGACGTTTGATGAGGACTCGTCTACTGAGGTAGTATGGGCTGAGGTTAGAAACAGGAAAGGAGAGGTCACCCTGTTGTGAGTTTTCTATAGGCCTCCGAAAAGTTCCAGAGATGCAGAGGAAAGGATTGCAAAGATGATTCTGGATAGGAGCGAAAGTAACAGGGTAGTTGTTATGGGGGACTTTAACTTTGCAAATATTGACTGGAAAAGCTATAGTTCGAGTACTTTAGAGGGGTCAGTTTTTGTCCAATGTGTGCAGGAGGGTTTCCTGACACAGTATGTATATAAGAGGCGAGGCCACATTGGATTTGGTACTGGGTAATGAACCAGACCAGGTGTTAGATTTGGATGTAGGTGAGCACTTTGGTAATAGTGACCACAATTCAGTTACGTTTACTTTAGCGATGGAAAGGGATAGGTATATACTGCAAGGCAAGAGTTATAGCTGGGGGAAAGGAAATTATGATGCGATTAGGCGAGATTTAGGATGCATAGGTTGGGGAAGGAAACTGCAGGGGATGGGCACAATTGAAATGTGGAGCTTGTTCAAGGAACAGCTACTGCGTGTCCTTGATAAGTATGTACCTGTCAGGCAGGGAGGAAGTGGTCAAGCGAGGGAACCGTGGTTTACAAGACGTTGAATCTCTTGTGAAGAGGAAGAAGGAGACTTATGTAAAGATGAGACGTGAAGGCGCAGTTAGGGCGCTTGAGAGTTACAAGTTAGCCAGGAAGGACCTAAAGAGAGAGTTAAGAAGAGCCAGGAGGGGACATGAGAAGTCTTGGCAGGTAGGATCAAGGAAAACCCTAAAGCTTTCTATAGGTATGTCAGGAATAAAAGAATGACTAGGCTAAGATTAGGGCCAGTCAAGGACAGTAGTGGGAAGTTGTGCGTGGAGCCTGAAGAGATAGGAGAGGCGCTAAATGAATATTTTTCGTCAGTATTCACTCAGGAAAAAGACAATGTTGTCGAGGAGAATACTGAGATACAGGCTATTGGACTAGATGGGGTTGAGGGGACTGCTGTTTGTCATTTTGAGAAATGACCTGGATGAGGGCGTAGAAGGATGGGTTAGTAAATTTGCGGATGACACTGAAGTCGGTGGAGTTGTGGACAGTGCGGAAGGTTGTTGCAGGTTACATAGGGACATAGATAAGCTGCAGAGCTGGGCTGAGAGGTGGCAAACGGAGTTTAATGCGGAAAAGTGTGAGGTGATTCACTTTGGAAGGAGTAACAGGAATACAGAGTACTGGGCTAATGTTAAGATACTTGGTAGTGTGGATGAACAGAGAGATCTCGGTGTCCATGTGCATAGATCCCTGAAAGTTGGCACCCAGGTTGATAGGGTTGTTAAGAAGGCGTACGGAGTGTTAGCTTTTATTGGTAGAGGGATTGAGTTTCGGAGCCAGGAGGTCATGTTGCAGCTGTACAAAACTCTGGTGCGGCCGCACTTGGAGTATTGCGTACAGTTCTGGTCGCCACAGTATAGGAAGGATGTGGAAGCATTGGAAAGGGTGCAGAGGAGATTTACCAGAATGTTGCCTGGTATGGTGGGAAGGTCTTATGAGGAAAGGCTAAGAGACTTGAGGTTGTTTTCGTTAGAGAGAAGAAGGTTAAGAGGTGACTTAATGGAGGCATACAAGATGATCAGAGGATTAGACAGGGTGGATAGTGAGAGCCTTTTTCCTCGGATGGTGATAGCTAGCATGAGGGAATATAGCTTTAAATTGAGGGGTGATAGATATCGGACAGATGTCAGAGGTAGGTTCTTCACTCAGAGAGTAGTAAGGGCGTGGAATGCCCTGCCTGCAGCAGTAGTGGACTCGCCAACATTAAGCGTATTTAAATGGTCATTGGACAAACACATGGATGATATTGGAATAGTGTAGGTTAGATGGGCTTTAGATTGGTTTCACTGGTCGGCGCAACATCGAGGGCCAAAGGGCCTGTACTGCACTGTTATGTTCTATCCCAGACCAAGAATTAAATCTGGCTGCCCACTGTGTCCCAGGGTT
The DNA here is from genome assembly GCF_964213995.1 of Mustelus asterias. Lineage (NCBI taxonomy): Eukaryota > Metazoa > Chordata > Chondrichthyes > Carcharhiniformes > Triakidae > Mustelus > Mustelus asterias. The sequence continues at coordinate 62,812,954 of NC_135813.1, read as the reverse complement.
TAGCACCAGCCTAGTGGTGCACTTATCCTCTGAATATGTTTCGAAGAGCTCAGTTTTGAATAAAGAGGCCACAACGTGGAAACTTGTCATCACAAAGTTACGGACGATATAACCAGTCAGTGTTTATGATACATTGCCTGCACACAGAATCTAGCGACGAAGACAATGGACAAGGTCCCCTCAGGAACCCCCTCACCTGCTCACACAGTGAGCGGAAGCCACTTTCCTCTCGCCGGTCCAGCTCAAAGGTCTCCCCAAGCAGAGGGTTGAAAGGCTTTGCTGTGCGATGGGTGGTTGTCGAGTAGGAAGACACAGAGAATGCAGCTACGTAGCACATCTGCTCTGCAGGGCTGTCACATCTGGCTGCCTTGTCCAATAATTCGTGATACTCTAAATCCTCGGTTAGTCTCTGAAGCATTGACAAAGGCTCATTGAAGTTTACCTGCAATCAATGAGAACATAAGCAAAGTGTAATAAAATTAGCATCATGGAATCATAGAATCTTACACTGCAGAAGGAGGTCATTTGGCCCATCGAATCTGCACCGACCACAATCCCAACCAGTCCCTATCCCCACAACTCCATGCATTTACCCTAGACAGTCCCCCTGACACTAAGGGGCAATTTAGCATGGCCAATCCACCTAACACATACATTTTTGGACTGTGGGAGGAAACCGGAGCACCCGGAGGAAACCCACGCAGACACGGGGAGAAATGCAAACTCCACACAGACAGTGATCCAAACCAGGAATCATACCCAGGTCCCTGGTGCTGTGAGGCAGCAGTGCTAACCACTGTGTCACCGTGCCCCCACAAATGTCCAAAAGACCATGAATCATCCAGACTCAAAATGTTGGCTCTGTTCTCTCTCCACAGATGCTGTCAGACCTGCTGAGATTTTCCAGCATTCACTATTTTTGTTTCAGATTCCAGTATCCGCAGTAATTTGCTTTTACCAATAAAATTAGTGGTTGTTCAAACCTTTAGAAGATGAATTGCACTGTGCACATATGCTTTGCCCCTTACTTTAACAGAGGTGCTGGTCCTCATGGGTCTTTTAAATGGCTTTGGAGTCACATGTAGCCAGGTAATGATGACAGATTTCCTTCCCTAAAGAACATTAGTGAACATCGGATGGCTTTTTCTGACAATCGACAATGGTTTCATGGTCATCAGTAGATTCTTAATTCCAGATTTTTTTTCGTTGAATTCAAATTCCACCATCTGCAGTGGCGGGATTCGAACCAAGGTCCCCAGCTGAGTTTCTGGATTAATAGTCTCGTGATAATACCACTAGACTATCACCTCCCCCACCATATTACAGCAGGATGGCCTCCACATAGATTCTGGAGCGGGACTCCATACTTTCTATTCCACGTGTGTATGGTTTCACATTCGCACTGAGACTGAAGGAAGGTCCTCACATTCTGGCAGGGGAAGTTCTGCACAAAATGTCTGCCTCCAGACTGACACTACTGTGACACTGTAGAAAATATGAACCTTAGGCGAATGCTTTTCCCAAAGGACGGCACTCAGTGAGTACAGTTCACTGCTCCAGGAATCAGTCTCTATTATGTACCCCTCAACTGGTGTGGACTCAACCCAAAACTTGTTTACGTGGAAGTGAGAGAGCAACCAGCTGAGGCCAGACAGTAAATGCTGACGGCTATTCAACCATGAACTTGCAGGTATAACAATAGAGGGAGTCATCTAACACTGTAACACTACATTCTGCACCCTCTCCTTTCCTTCTCCTCTATGTACTCTATGAACGGTATGTTTTGTCTGTATAGTGCGCAAGAAACAATACTTTTCACTGTATGCTAATAAGTGTGACAATAATAAGTTAAACCAAGTCAAATGGATGATTATTTTCTGTCTAGTCAATGGGCCTTATCACCAATTATATAGTCCCTTACTACCAAGCTGCTGAGATCAACATCTGTCAACAACCCAACCTTCTTCATCTGTCCGGCTCAATTTTGATGTGGAGATGCCGGCGTTGGACTGGGGTAAACGCAGTAAGAGTTTTAATAACACCAGGTTAAAGTCCAACAGGTTTATTTGGTAGCAAATGCCATTAGCTTTTGGAGCGCTGCTCCTTCGTCAGATGGAGTGGATATCTGCTCTCAAACAGGGCATACAGAGACACAAAATCAAGTTACAGAATACTGATTAGAATGCGAATCTCTACAGCCAACCAGGTCTTAAAGATACAGACAATGTGAGTGGAGGGAGCATTAAGCACAGGTTAAAGAGATGTGTATTGTCTCCAGACAGGACAGCCAGTGAGATTCTGCAAGTCCAGGAGGCAAGCTGTGGGGGTTACTGATAGTGTGACATAGACCCAAGATCCCAGTTTAGACCGTCCTCATGGCTATCAGTTTCTGCTCAGCGACTCTGTGCTGTCGTGTGTCGTGAAGGCCGCCTTGGAGAACGCTTACCCGAAGATCAGAGGCTGAATGCCCGTGACCACTAAAGTGCTCCCCCACAGGAAGAGAACAGTCTTGCCTGGTGATTGTCGAGCGGTGTTCATTCATCCGTTGTCGTAGCAGCTCAATTTTACACAGGGCAGAATTTTATTAACACTTTTGACTAAAATAAAGTCCCTAACTGTGACGCAAGAAATTCTGGTATTTGGGATGCTTATGCTGGGATAATACATCCCTAATTTCCATATTGTTCAGTGAAAGAAAATCAGTGCAGTGAGAGTCACCCTGGTTCAGTGTCACTCTTATCTTCATAGAATCCCTGTAGTGTTCAAGAGACCATTCGGCCCATTGAGTCTGCACTGAACCTCAAACAGAGTATCTTACCCAGGCCCTCACGCCCGCCCTATCCCTGTAACCCCGCACATTCACCATGGCAAATCCCCCTAATCTACACATCGTGGTACAGTAAGGGCCAATTTAGCATGGCCAATCCACTTAACCTGCACATCTTTGGAACGCGTGAGGAAACCAGAGCACCCGGAGGAAACCCGCGCAGACACAGGGAGAACATACAAACTCCACACAAACACCCGAGCCGGGAATTGAACCCGGGTCCCTGGCACTGTGAGGCAGCAGTGCTAACCGCTGTGTCACTGTGGCGCCCTTCTTGCTGCAGTTTCAGTCACAGCTTTTACCTTTAGATATGGATGACCAGTTTTCACGCTGGGACACTTAGTGCTCACCACGGCAGACATTTTGCTTAAATCTGTTCTCACATTTACTCTGATTTAAGAACATTCTAGACCAGTGATGGGCAACCTCGGCTAGTGAGTGGGCTGCATGAGTGGCCCTCCTTCACCTCAGTGGGCCACAAGATTGAAATCGGGCTTCTTCACTAACCGTGACCCAATGAATAAGATTAAATACATTTAATACACGCTGAATATTTCACAACGAGTTATAGAAAATGCTTAATCATTTATACATTAATAGAATTGTCATCAGCTGCAGATAGTAAAAACAACAGGAATATTTACGTGTTGGACACAGAGGGAGCGCACGGCTCAGTCAGTGCTGAGAGCAATCAGCACGCACCTCACTTCACTGCCCCTGCTTTACAGGCGAATCACTTCAGTCATACCAGGAGGAAAAAAAACTACACGGATGGAAATCAGTGGTAAGTCGCTGAAGGTTTTAAATCTTTGATTTGATTCGATTTATTATTGTTACATGTATTAGTATTCAGTGAAAAGTATTGTTTCTTGCGCGCTATACAGACAAAGCATACCGTTCAAAGAGAAGGAAATGAGAGAGTGCAGAATGTAGTGTTACAAACATAGAATGAAGTTTTAGAAGCACAGAACGAGACGAAATGATAGAACTAGAAAGTATGCCAGGCACAGCTTGCAAGAAGTCGCCTCACTCTGGCGCCATCTTGGATGCGTGTGATTGGTTGATTTGACAGTTTTATGGAAAAGAAGAGAGGACTTGCATTTATATAGCGCCTTCCCAGATCTCAAACTGCTGTCAAGTCAATGAAGGACTTTTCAAGAGTAGTAATGCTGTAACATAGGAAATATGATAGCCAATTTATACACAGCAAGATCCCGCAGGAAGTAATGCAATAATGACCAGAGAATCCGTTTCATTGACGTTGGCTGTGGGATAAATATTAGCCAGTACAGCAGAGATAAGTCAGCTTCTCTTTCAGAGTAGTGCCACGGGATATTTTAGACCCGCTTCAGAGAGCACACAGAGCCTTGGTTTAACATCTCATCTGAAAGTTGGCACCTCTAACAGTGCAGCACACCTTCAGTACTGCACTAGGTGTGTCAAACTAGATTCTGTACTTCTATAATTAAATCTGATCTTGAACCCATGTGATCCTCGATCCTTGTGTTCTACCTGATGACTTCACGAATCTTAATGCACCATCCAATGTTGCTTTTAATTTTTTTTTAAAATCGTTCCATTTTCTCTGAACTCCCTGATTTGTGAATACAGCAGGTGGCGCTGTTCTATGCCCTGGATGTTAATAGCTGAGAACAGGATATGGTTCAAGGGTGATTTAATTTTCATTTATTAGTGTCACAAGTAGGCTTGCATTAACACTGCAATAAGTTACTGTGAAAATCCCCTAGTCACCACACTCCGGAGCCTGTTCGGGTACACTGAGGGAGAAATTAGCATGGTCAATGCACCTAACCAGCACACCTTTTGGAGTGTGGGAGGAAACCGCAGCACCCGGAGGAAACCCACGCAGAGGGGTGCACAGGATTGAGAGAGTGCATGTGTCTGTGAGAGGGTTGGTTTAAGGTCATGGGCTTCTGGCCAATCCATCCCATTTTACTGCCTTTTCCTAATGTGAATGGCTCTTCCCTGCACAGCCTTCACTCCGACCAGTTCCATTTCTCCTAGACCTCAGCACCATTGCTCTGAGTCAGGTCTGAGGCCTGTCTCAGAGCACAGGGGGATGGATGGGAAAGGTTTCAGAGGGATATGGGCCAAATGCAGACAAACGGGACTAGTTCAGTTCAGGAAACCTGGCCGGCGTGGATGAGTTGGGCCAAAGGGCCTGTTTTCGTGCTGTATATCTCTATGAATCTAATGGTGCTGAGGTTTGTGGACATGGTAAGCAGCAATAAAATATCACAGTGTTGATGTGCATTTTCTTCAGGTGAATGTTTAATTTGTACCTTTTAACTTAAGAAAACAAGTTGCTGGCGGTGTGGGGGATTGAGTGGGTTATAAATAATCAGAGCTCTGACCAATCAAGGAGTCTGCAGATGGTTTAAAACCACATCCAATATCCTCCGCCCAACTCCTACATAAAGGTTACCACAGATTATAATTTACGTCAGGTTCTGCACATATATGAAACTGGATAATTAAAAGTCCATCGTATGTTATTTTTCTCTCATTTTTGATTTACCAATCCAGAACAAAGCAAGCATTCCGGGTGGGATTTTCCAGTCACGCTCACCCCAAGACTGGAAAATCCCACCCGAGGTCAACAGATCTTTGCATAGTCCACCCCTGCCCATTCGCATGGCAGGCGGGACTGGAAAATTCCACCTGCTATTAATCTTCCATTCCAGGTACGAACAGAATCAAAGTAAGTGAGGGATAGCATCTTGGGAATAGTGAGGATAATATAATCATATTGAAGATCCTGATTGAGAGAGATATATGTGATACAAGGGTCAAAGTAGCTGTTTGGAAAGAGGCCAACCATGACGGAGAAAGGGTGGAGATAAGTGGGGCAAACTGGAGAAACATATCGACAAAGAGATAAAGCACTTGGCAATGTTTAATGGGAAGATGAAGAAGACTCAAGAGGACTATATGCCACTACGCAATAAAAACAAAGTGGCCAAAAGTGAATGAATAAACAGAGAGGTGAGGATTTTATTTTTTTATTAATTCGTGGGACATGGGACATTGCTGGCTGGCCAGGATTTATTGCCCATCCCTAGTTGCCCTTGGAGGGAAGTTGAGTCAACCACATTGCTGTGGCTCTGGAGTCACATGTAGGCCAGACCGGGTAAGTACAGCAGATTTCCTTCCCTAAAGGGCATCAGTGAACCAGATGGGTTTTTACGACAATTGACAATGGTTTTATGGTCATCAGTAGATTCTTAATTCAAGATTTTTTTTATTGAATTCAAATTCACCATCTGCTGTGGTGGGATTTGAACCCGGGTCCCCAGAACATTAGCTGAGTTTCTGGATTAATAGTCCAGCAATAATACCACTAGGCCATTGACTCCTCAGGATAACGGTGAACCTAAAGCAGGAGGCATGAACCAACACAGTGCTGTGACAGAACAGCCTCCCTAACAGCATTGTGGGTGTACCTACACCATATGGACTTCAGCAGTTCAAGAAGGCAGCTCGTCATCACCTTCTCAGGGGCAACTAGAGATTGTACAAGGGCAATGAATGCTAGCCTAGCTAGCGATGCACACTGTAGAATCATAGAATCTCTACAGTGCAGAAGGAGGCCATTTGGCCCATTGAACCTGCACCGACAACAATCCCACCCAGGGCCTATCCCCGTAATCCCACATTTACCCTGCTAGTCCCCCTGACACTAAGGGTCAATTTACCACGGCCAAACAACCCAACCCACACATTTTTTGGAGTGTGGTAGGAAACCGGAGCACCCGGAGGAAAGCCACGCAGACACGGGGAAAACGTGCAGACTCCACACAGTGACCCGAGGCCAGAATTGAACCCGCTAACCACTGTGCCACCGTGCCACCTGTGTGAAGGAATTAAAAAGAACATAAACAATAAAAAAAGTTAAGGACAAAAGGGAATATGGTGAGTTTGGAAAAGAGATTAGAAAGAGAACTAATTAGGAAGGGGAAATATTGTAATGAAAATAAAGAGTGTAAGAATAAATAGTAAATTACTCTGTAGACACATAAATAAGGATAATTGATGGAGGGATAGTGCTGATAAGGGACGAGCAAGATAAATGTTCGAGGCAATGTTGAGATGGCAGATTACTGAAAACATACTTTGTCTCACTTTTCACTGAACAGCTGCTAAAGGGGGAATGGCAAAGCAGAAGGAGGGAGATAAAGGCAGAAAGAATGGAGATGCCAAATTTAATAACACCATATAAAAACAAGAAATGCTGGAACCACTCAACAGGTCAAATAGCATCCATGGAATGCAGAGAACCATAGAAATGATACAGCACAGAAAGGGGCCATTCAGCCTATCTTGACCATGCTGACCCAAATACACCCAGGTGTCCTTCCTAATCCCATCTTCCTCCACACGGCCCATAGCCCTGCAGTTTACAGCACTTAAGGTGTAGATCCAGGTACTTTTTAAATAAGTTTAGGTGCCTCCACCACCAACTCAGGCAGCAAATTCCAGACATCCAGCACCCCCTGCATAAAAAGATTTTTCCTCTTGTCTCCTCTAATCCTTCTGTCACTTAGCTTGAATCTATGACCCCTGGGTTTTGAACTCTCTGCCAAAGGAAACAGATCACTCTTGTCCACTCTCTCCCTGCACTTCACAATTTTGTACACCTCAATCATGTCACTCCTCAGCCTTTTCTGTTCCAAGGAAAATAACTTCAACCTCTCTAATCTCTCCTCGTAGCGACAAACAGACTCTGTAATATCAGTTCTCCCTCTCTGACCTCTCTACCACTGAGGCTGAGCCCAAGCTTGTGGAATATCACCTCTTCCTTCTGTTAAGCATAAACACCAGCACAAAGCAGTCGGGCGGAACAATCTGTTTCTATGCTGTAAATTCCATAAGATGGTAAAATAATGGAAATGATCATCAAGAGGAAACTGGATCATCAATACAATAATGGCCTTGCAAACAGTAGTTTACATGGATTCATGAGAGAAGGCATTTGATAAAGTGCCACGTTAAAGGTAATTGTGGAAAATAAATGCTCACGTTATTGGGGGTAACATATTGGCACGGATAGAAGAAGATTGAGTGGCTAACGGGATACAGTGAGTAGGCATAAATGGGTCTTTTTCAGGGTTAGCAACATGTGACAAGTGGAGTGCCACAGGGATCAGTGCTGGAGGCCTCAACTTTTCACAATTTCTATCAATGATTGGATGAAGAAATTGAAGGGATGGTTCCTAAATTTGCTGATGACACAAAGATAGGTAGGAGAGTAAGTTAAGAAGAGGACACAAGGAGGCTGCAAAAATATATAGATGGGCTACATATGTGGGCAAAATTCTGGCAAATGGAGTATAATGTGGAAAAATGTGAAATTTTGGGAGGAAGAATAAAAATAAATAAATAATGATGAGAGATTGCAGAGCTCTGAGGTGTAGAGGGATCTGGCTGCCCTCGTGCATGAATCACAGAAGGCTAATATGCAGGTAAAGCAAATAATTAGTAATAGAATATTATCATTTATTGCAAGAGAAATTGAATACAAAAAGTAGGGAGGTTATACTTCAGTTGTACAGGGAACTAGTAAGACCACATTTGAAGTATCGTGTACAGTACTGGTCACCTTATTCAGGAAAGATGTAAATGCGTTGGAAGAAGTTCAGAGAAGGTTTACCAGACTAATACCTGGAATGGGAGGATTGTCTTATGAGGAAAGGATTGACAGGCTGGGCTTGTGATGGGGGGTAGTGCAGAATTCTTAGTATGAGGCCCTTCATTTTAGTTTTACTATAATAAGTAGACTAGGTTAAGGTAATTATAAAGTGCCTTATATATGGTGAGAATTCACAATGTGCCGGGAACAAAATATGCAAATATATTATAAACTGCAAACCACAAATTAACCAAGTATTATAAGCTTAAACTGTATTTTCAATATACATGTATTGTGTGCCTTGGCCAACTTTGTTCTGAATGCAGCATGATGGGAAACACAGTGGTAGGCAAGCCAAATTCTTTTAACACAATGGAGCACAAAAAGGCAGTTTCTCTTATCTTTTTGGATATGCGAAAGCAAGTTTAATAGGCCTGGGTTGTAAGGGAGTGGATTCATTCATGGGTAGCAAGGCTGGAAAAGTCTCACAAGCTGATAAGGAGAGGCCAGATTCGGGCAGAGAATGACTCCTTTTGCCAATTAAGATTCGCTGCTGCAAGCGGTGGCCTTGGTTTCCGGAATTGACATGAGTTAGATTTCCTAGGTAACGGGGGAGGAACCTACAGGGGCAATGAGCTAATGATCTCCTATTCCTGTTGACAGGTGGAACGTTAGTGGCTAATTGTAATATTGTAATTGGACCCTCCAGTCTGACTAACAAGGCTGGGCGGGATATTGAAATGTTAAGAATAATATAACAATTTTACAATTGCGAGATTTGCTCAGAGAGGACAGTCAACCCTCATTGACTGTGTCTACCTCCTGAAGTATGCATTAGCAAATAAATACCTTTTCATTTTATAACTGTACACTGTCGTTCACTGTTTATGTCTTGGTTGAGTGAGGTCAACTAAATACAGGGCACCCCAGTGGGACACCTCAAAAAATTCCTCTTACAATTTGGCACCAACATTCGTTTCCCAGCTCTATTTGTCTTTGAGAAGGTGGTAGTGAGCCAGGGTCTAAAACCATTATTGTCCATTTGGCTTGGGTATATCCACAATGCTGTCTGTCTGCATTATTCCTTTTAGCCTTTTCTGTGGCTGTCTGGTACAACTGAGTCACTTGCTAGGTCACTTCAGAGGGAAGTTATGAGACAACCACATTACTGTGGGTCCAGAGTCACATGCAAGTCAGACCAGGTAAGGACAGCAGATTTCCTTCTGTGATGAACTTGGTACTATGCAAAAACAAAAATTCATGAGATCTCCCTTTAACCCAATATGAAACTAAAGAAAGCTCTGGAAAGAGGGGTAATTGGATTTCCTGGCTACTACATAGATCCGGAGATGTTAGATTCTGGCTGGGGTTACTGTCGAGATGAAAGTCATGTTTAAAAAATTAGACAAATAGAAACTAACTAAACAGAGGTTTGCGGTCACCAGCAGAACACACAGGCCCTACTGTATGAAGGAAGCAAATCTCTCAGGGAAAGGTCAGTTTTTCTGTTTGAAAGAAAAGTAGACAGGAGGAGGGGGGCAGTGGCACAGTGGTATTGTCACTGGACTAATAATCCAGAGACCCAGAGAAAAATCTAAGGACCTTGGTTCAAAACCCACCTCAGCAAATGGTGAAATTTGAATCCAATAAAACAACTGGAATTAAAAGTCTCATGATGGCGACGAAACCATTGTTAATTGTCGTTAAAAGCCACCTGGTTCACTGATGGCCTTAAGGGAAAGAAATCTGCCGTCCTTACCCAGTCTGGCCTACATGTGACTCCAGATTCACAGCAATGTTGACTCTCAACTGCCCTCTGAATCAGGTAATAAATGCTGGCCCAGCCAGTGACGCTTATGTCTTACAAAATGAATTTTAGAAAAAGCTCTTGCAAGTACTTTGCGAGCTGGCTTAGAAGGTCTAAAACCTGGGGGGAAAAAAGCTGGAAAAACGTAGCAGGTCTGGCAGCATCTCTGCTAGCAAGAGAGACAAGATTTCACTTTTTAAAAATTTTGCTGTAACAGTCAATCCCAATTTATTTTTCCAGGACTCTGTTTTTTTTTGCAGATTTCTGGCATCCGCAGCATTTTGCTGTTACTAAAACCTGGAAAGTAGCTTGACTACCTCAGGGACTGGAGACTTTCCTAGAATTGGCCAAACCTCTGGCCGAGCAAGTGGCTGGCTGACTGAAAAGGGACTCTGGAAAGTTCCACCAGCAGGTCTGTCATGACCCAAGGGAGAGAGGTTTCAGAGAAATGTGGGCCTTGCTGATGATAATCAAACTGGTCGAACCTGAGGGTTGAAAACTGTTGCTGGTTAGGACTTGCCCTGCCCTGCAAGGATAACAAACAGCTTTGTATTCCAGATTTATTAATTACTTGAAATGATGAATTCCATCTGCTGGGACAGGATTTGAACCCACACCCTGGGTGCATTAGCCTGAGCTCTGGATTATGAGTCCAGTGACACTGTCACCACACCACCATCTCCCCGAAGATGAGGGGCAGGGAAACAAGTACTGACTGATAGTACATCTTTTGCTGCACCAATTATATAAAGGTCCTGGATTCAGAAACCCAAAGTGATCAGATTTTCAAATGAAACTAAATTAGCTAAGGCAATATTGAAGGAATGACAGAGTACACTGGGCCAGATCTGTAAACAGTGGGGGTGGAGTTGAATGGAGACAAATAGAAAGTTTATTTATTTATTAGTGTCACAAGTAGGTTTACATTAACACTGCAATGAAGTTACTGTGAAAATCCCCTAGTCGCCACACTCCGGCGCATGTTCGGGTACACTGAGGGAGAATTTAGCATAACCAATGCACCTAATCAGCATGTCTTTCAGACTGTGGGAGGAAACCAGAGCACCCAGAGGAAACCCACACAGGCACGGGGAGAACATACAAACTGTCATTGTCTGTGTGGAGTTTGCATGTTCTCCCCGTGTCTGCATGGGTTTCTTCTGGGTGCTTCGGTTTTCTCCTGCAGTCCAAAGATGTGCGAGTTAAGGGGATTATGGGGATAGAGCCTAAGTGGGATTGTTGTCAGTGCATACTTGATAGGCCGAATGGCCTCCTTCTGCAGCGCAGGGATTCTATGATTTCTATGATCCACACAGACAGTGACCCAAGCCGGGAATCGAACCCGGGTCCCTGGAATTGTGAGACAGCAGTGCTAACCACTGTGCCACCGTATCACCCTAGTACTACAATAGAGGGTAAAATAAGCAGCCTACACCTGGGATAAATGGCTGAAATAGTTAAAAGTTGAAGCTGAAAAAGGCCTTGGGATCATAGCAACATTGACACTGTATAAGCCCAATCAGTGCAGAGCAGTGATTCAGAAAGCCTATTGAACGGGGATCGACACACTCTGCAGAATACAAGGCAGAAGAAACTGTCTTGAGCTTTCTCAGAGGCACCATTAGTGCTGCATCCATGCCAGCGCTGGAGGCAATGTGAGGAGGAATACAACACTGATTAGCAGTATCAAGGCTCTAAGTTAGAAGGAAAGAATAGAGTTTTCTGCTTGGAAAGGGCTGTACCTGCTGAGATATAGAAGATAGTTACAATGGAGCCCCGATTTTATGCGCCCTGATTTAGCGCTAAATCGGATATTACGCGATCGCGCGACGGACCCTTTTTTTTTGCTCTTTCCGGTTTAGTGAATTAGCGCGACCCCGATTTAGCGCGACCCCGATAACATTCGCGATCACATTTTATGGACCCCAACCATCGCGTTAAAACAGGGCTCCACTGTATATGAAAAGTTAATCTGTAAGATTATTAATTTAAATTAAATATGGATGCTAAGGTCAACATTTATTATAGAGTCATAGAGGTTTACAGCATGGAAACAGGCCATACCTGCCCTTTTCTTTTTAACACTAAGCTAATCCCAATTGCCTGCACTTGGCTCATATCCCTCTATACCCATCTTACCCATGCAACTGTCTAAATGCTTTTTAAAAGACAAAATTGGACCCGCCTCTACTACTACCTCTGGCAGCTCGGTCCAGACACTCACCACCCTCTGTGTCAAAAAAATAGCCCCTCTGGACCCTTTTATATCTCTCCCCTCTCACTTTAAAACTATGCCTTCGAATTTTAGACTATCTACCTTACCTATGCCCCTCATTATTATATAGACCTCTAAAAGATCACCATTAAGCCTCCCACACTCCAGGGGAAAAAAGTCCCAGTCTATTCAGCCTCTCCTTATAATTCAAACCATCAAGTCCTGGTAGCATCCTAGTAAATCTTTTCTGCACACTTTCTAGTTTAATAATATCCTTTCTATAATAGGGTTGTTGCCCATCCCTGGTTGGTCCTTAGATTTTTTTGCTGAGCAGCCTTCCTGAATGTCGGTGTCTCCCGGGGAAGATATCTCTATGGGAGATTAGACCGGCATTTCTAGGATTTTGAAACACCAATGGGGAAAAATATGCGACTACAACCAGGGGGACGCAGGAAACAACACACTGCAAGGTAACTTGAGCATGGATATCAAGACGTTATTTACACATAATTTACACAAGGAATACTTTTTTTTATTCTTCATGGGATGTGGACATTTCTGGCCGGGCCAGCATTTATGGCCAACCCTAATTTCCCTTGTGGGGGCATTTAAGAGTCAACCACATTGCTGTGGCTCTGGAGTCATGTGCAGGCCAGACCAGGGAAGGATGGAAACTTTCCTCCCCTAAAGGACATTAATGAACCAGATGAGTTTTTCCGACAATCGACAATGGTTTTATGGCTAGATACAGTACTGGAGGCAACATAAGAACATAGAATCCCTACAGTGCAGAAGGAGGCCATTCGGCCCATAACGTCTGCACTGACTCTTTGAAAAAGCATCTTACCCAGGCCCACCCCCCAACCTATCCTCATAACTCCACACATTTACCATGGCCAATCCACCTAATCTGCACATCTTTGGACTGTGGGAGGAAACCGAAGTGCCTGGAGGAAACCCATGCCGACACGGGGAGAACATGCAGACTCCGCACAGACAGTGACCCAAGGCCGGAATTGAACCCAGATCCCTGGCGCTGTGAGGCAGCAGTGCTAACCACTGTGCCACCGTGCCGCCCAACATCTAAGAATGATTTAAGATGCAATCAGATATTGCAAGAAGGGGATGCTGGAATCTCTCTGGATGGGTGAATTAAAGTGACCTTCCTAATCTTCAAATACCATATCATTCTCTGGATTTCAGTTAGATCTGGGAAAGTGCAATGATGGGCAACTTGCTTGTTATCTTAATCTGTCATCCACAACGATCGCTCATTGATTTGCTGCAAAGTTGAAGTGTTGCCAAAAAAGCCCTCCTACCATTCTGTCAAACAACAGTTTAAATAATAACACCCCACCCCTCCCCCAGGTCCCTGAAAGGACAGTGCGATTTTAAGTGAAACTGCATCTTGGAAGGCAAACCTGTCAAAGCCGAAGCTTCCTCTCCCAAACTGGCAGCATTCCAGGAACGGAGACATTAATTATTCCATCTCTTCACGCTCACTATAAATAGCTGGCCCACTTCGCCTCAGTTTCCAGTACATTTTCACCTGCGCCTCCTCTGGGAGTGCGATAAAACATACATTCCCATAAATAATTTCCTGTGGTGATTTTTTTTTTAACATCACCATCACTGCAAGTCTTAGCAAAGGAAGGCTTCATTATGTACACAATATGCACTTCACTCAGGAATAACAGCAGCCGCTTCAGGTTTTTGTGAATGTGGCACAGAGAGAGAGAAAAAACACACACAGACTGTTCCCGCCTCCGTCCCAGACTGTGACGCATTTCCCGAGGGATTCTCATTAACATCCCCCGTCAGCTGCTTCATCTCACTAAATTCCAAAGGATTTGGAGATTCTGGGGAATTACAGCAGAGGAACAATGTTCAGTCACATTTCGCCGGAGGCGGAACTGATTATTTTTAACACTGAAAGGCGGATTAAATGTGTAAAATGAAACACATATTCACCGGAGAGCGAGAAAGGATCTCATAGAAACTTATAAAATTCTAACAGGGTTAGGCAGGGTAGATTCAGAAAGAATGTTCCCAATGGTGGGGGAGTCCAGAACTAGGGGGTCATAGTTTGAGGATAAGGGTAAACCTGTTAGGACTGAGGTGAGGAGGAATTTCTTCACCCAGAGGATGGTGAATGTGTGGAATTCACTGCCACAGAAAGTAGCTGAGGCCAAAGCATTGTCTGATTTCAAGATATTGCTCTAGGGGCTAAAGGAATCAAGGGATATGGGGGAGAAGGTGGATCAGGATATTGAATTCGATGATCAGCCATGATCAAAATGAATGGCGGAGAAGGCTCAAAGGGCCGAATGGTCTTCTCCTGCTTCTAGTTTCTATGTTTTTATGTAGAAGGAGCTTCGGTCTATGAGGTCTACACTGGAACTTTCTGAGCAGCCATGGTGATGTTCCCAAGTGCCTGCTGCCCCTGTGCTTCCAGGTGGCAGAGGTCCCAGATTTGTGAAGAGCTGCCAAAGGTGTCTTGGCAAGTTGCTGCAGCGTCTCTGTGGACAGTCCACACTCGAGCTGTGCGGCTCACCACCACCTTCTCCAGTACAATTAGGGATGAGCAATAAATGCTGACCCATCCTGCAAAAGAATAAATAAAAAAGATGGAGGGGTGGCACAGTGGTTAGCACTGCTGCCTCACAGCGCAAGGGACCTGGGTCACCGTGTGGAGTTTGCACATTCTCCCTGTGTCTGTGTGGGTTTCTTCCGGGTGCTCCGGTTTCCTCCTACACTCCAAAGATGTGCAGGTTAGGTGGATTAGCGATGGTAAATTGTTCCTTAGTGTCCGAAGATGTATAGATTAGGGAGTTTAGCCATGGTAAACATATGGGGTAAGCACAGTAAGAAGTCTCACAACACCAGGTTAAAACATATGGGGTTACAGGGATAGGGCCTGGCTATTCTCTTTCAGAGAATCGGTGCAGGTTCGATGGGCAGAATGGCCTCCCTCTGCACTGTAGGGAATCTATGATTCTATGAATATGACAATGTACTGCTAATCAGAGTGTGGCAATCACCTTATTAAACGAATTGCCAGTAAAACCTGTAACATGGATTATGCTATAAATACAAACACTCTGGGAGTTGACTTCCTTGTAGGTGGCAGTGCTGAAGTTTTTTTAAAATTCATTTGTGGGACATGGGTGTCGCTGGCTGGCCAGCATTTATTGCCCATCCCTAGTTACCCTTGTTCAGAGGACAGTTGAGAGTCAACCACATTGCTGTGGCTCTGGAGTCACATGTAGGCCAGACCAGGTAAGGATGGCAGATTTCCTTTCCTAAAGGGCATTAGTAAACCAGATGGGTATTTCCAACAATCGACAATGGTTTCATGGTCATCAGGAGATTCTGAATTCCAGATATTTTTATTGAATTCAAATTCTGCTGTGGCAGGATTTGAACATGGGTCCCAGAACATTAGCTGAGTTTCTGGATTAATAGTCCAGAGATAATACCACTAGGCCATTGCCTTCCCGGAGGTTTACATGAAATAGCTTGAACCTAAAGACCAGTGTGAAGTGAATCTTCCACCACAACCATTTATCGTGAGTAACACAATTCCGGCTTGCAAACCCAGGTATAAATACTAGACCAATGGGATAAAAGTGTCTGCTTTTGACTGGTGATGATGATCCTATCAGAAAGCTGCCTGGCTGTCTAAATCGTTTTCCAAGCGGCAAATAATGGCACAGCGGAATCTGACAGCATCTGCAACAGCAACGTGCATTTATATAGCATCATTAATGCAATAAAATATTTAAAGACACTTCACAGGAGTGCTATCAATTGAACTCCACACCACACACGGAGACTGCCCCTGCTGCAAAGTATGTGTGAATGTTGGGTGAGGACAGGGTCAGGTTTGGCTGTGATACAGCCCACTCTAAGTGTTTGTTTAGGGGGCAATTTAAACCTAATCTGCCTACCATTAAACTGACACCATCTGGTACAACACTGGCTTCACAACCTTCCTAATTCTACACCTCATTGAGATTAATATTGAGCAGGGTGCAAATCCAGGAGAGATTGCCACTAAATGTGTGATCCAGGTTAATAGTCTGGGGGCATGGGTTCAAATCCCACCAAGGCAACTGATGCAATTTGAAATCAATTAATAAATCTAGTGACCATGACATTATTGCCGATTGTGATAAAAACCCACCTAATGTCCTGTAGGGAAGGAAATCTGCCATCCTTACCTGGTCTGGCCTACATGTGACTCCAGACCCACAGCAGTGTGGTTGACTCTTAACTGCCCTCTGAAATAACCAAGCAAGTCACTCAGTTCAAGGGCAACTAGAGATGGGCACCACCCATCCTATGGTTTACCCACCCCATGACTTCCTTTTAGCAACTATAAACTTGGTCAGAAGTGGGTTTTGAGGTATTTCTTAAAGGAGGATATAAAGGAGGCCAAAACGTTGTCTGATTTCAAGAAGAAATTAGATATAGCTCTTGGGGCTAAAGGGATCAAGGGATATGGGAGGAAGGGGGGATCAGGATATTGAATTCGATGATCATCCACGATCAAGATGAATGGCAGTGCAGACTCGAAGGGCCGAATGGCCTCCTCCTGCTTCTAGTTTCTATGTATGTTTCTATCAGTTAGAACACACCTGGAACAATGTGAACAGCTTTGGTCTCCTTATCTGAGGAAAGAAATACTGGCACTGGCAGCAGTCCAGGGAAGGTTCACCAGGTTGATCCTGGGTATGGAGGGATTTTCTTATGAGGAGAGGTTGAGTAGGTAGGGCCTGTACTCATTGGAGTTTAGAAGAATGAGAGGCGACTTTATTTAGATATATAGGATTCTCCGGGGCTTGACAAGGTCGATGCTGAGAGATTGTTTCCCCTTGTGGGAGAGGGCCAGAGGGCACAATCTCAGAGTAAGGGGGTCGCCCATTTAAGACAGAGATGAGGAGGAATTTCTTCTCTCAGTGGGTAGTGAATGTGTGGAATTCTTTTCCACAGAGGGCTGTAGAGGCTGGGTTGTTAAGTATGTTCAAGGCTGAGATAGACAGATTGTTAATCAGTAAGGGAATCCCCAGGGTTATGGGGATAAGACGGGAAAGTGGAGTTGAGGATTATCACATCAGATCAGTCTGCTCCTGTGTCTCATGGAGAAGGGAGAGATTGGGAGTGGAGAAGGTGCTTAGGGATGGAGTTTGAGAGTTTAGAGTCGAGACAGCTGAGAGCACAGCCATCCTAAATGAAAACAAGCGTGTTCTCAAGGGTCCGAATCGAGGAGTGTGAAGATTTGAGGTTTGGGGAAGAAACAAGAATGAGAATGTTATAATCAGGACAATGCACAGCTGCGAGGATGGGATGATGCGTGGATGCGAGGTACAGTTTGCAGCAGAGTTCCAGAATGGTTGGGTCTCGAGATGAGGAAAGGCAAGCCTGATGATTTCAGTGTCAAATCACTGAAGAGTGCAGTACTGGGACAGGCCAGCAGACGGTGCAGGGTGAGGCCCCAGGTCACCTTCTCATCAGGCAATGGATGCAATGCTGGTTTTAAGTGGGAAGTGATAGAGAGAGAGAGAGAGGAAGCTGCTGGGTCGGCATTCCTGGAAAGGCCTTGGACATCACAGCCACTAAATGTTTTCATTCTGATTCTTTCCAGAAGACATTTTCTGCAAATTGTAGACTTAACCAGAAAGGCAGCAACAAAGCCGTGCTCAAAGCTTGGAGTTTGAAATTACCCGGTTGTGAATGGAGTTAATGTGCTTCAAATCACAATTAGGATTGCTCTGTCAAGGGCAATCAGTTGTGAAAAATCCTCCTGAGAACCCTTCACCCCTGAATATATAAAGATTAGAGAATCATAGCAGTTTTACTTTGATTTCTTTGACTGCCTTGTTCAGCCAGTAAACGACAATCCAGGGTCCTGTTGTGTATTGATAATTACCAGCCTCTCCGATAATGGCACACAAAACACCATTCACTCATCAGTAATACTCTGAAAATCTACCTAGAATATTTAATCAGTTCTTCAGTATGGTGGCACACTGGTTAGCACTGCTGCCTCACAGTGCCAGGGACCTGGGTTTGATTCCCAGTTTGGGTCACTGTCTGTGCAGAGTCTGCACATTCTCCCCGTGTCTGCATGGGTTTCCGCCGGTTTCCTCCCACAGATCGAAAGACGTGCTGGTTAGGTGCATTGGTCATGCTAAATTCTCCCTCAGTGTACCCAAACAGGTGCCGGAGTGTGACGACTAGGGGATTTTCACAGTAACTTCATTGCAATGTTAATGTAAGCCTACTTGGGACTAATAAATAAACATTGGCTTTGTAACTCTGAGAAGATCCTCCCCTATGGTTCGACCAGCAAAATCTGAGATTAAGAATCGACTGATGACCATGAAACCATTGCCGATTGTCATAAAAACCCATCTGGTTCACTAATGTCCTTTAGGGAAGGAAATCTGCCGTCCTTACCTGGTCTGGCCTACATGTGACTCCAGAGCCACAGCAATGTGGTTGACTCTCAACTGCCCTCGGGCAACTAGGGTTGGGCAATAAATGCTGGTCAGCCAGCGATGCCCATATCCCACTAATGAATTTTTTAAAAATTAGTTCAATGCCCCCTCCCTCCATCCCAACCAATAAAACAATCAACTGAAAGTAATGCAAATTTAGTCAACCTTCAACCAGGACTGGAGCGATGAGAGAGAGAGACAAGGTGCTCAGATCACTGAGGGCTCTTCAATCTGCATCTTGTGTGATTTATGACTCACTGGGTCATTGTTTACTTATAAACTTCATTCGCAGACTCTTTAGGCTGTAGAATGCTGCCTCAGGAAGTAAGACAACCCGATGAATCTTGCTTTGATAAGACTCCGTCAATTAATTTTTCCAAGGTTATTTTATCACCACAGACGCTGGAGTGAGTCAGTCTCCAGTCTGCAGCCGGAGTATTAAATGGAGACGCAACAGAGCAGTTGCTCTGCTCAAAGATCATCACAGCACTTCCTCAGCAACTGCTTCAGACTTTCACACATCAGTCTGCCCTTGCTAGTATATACTTGATGATAAGTGTCACTGAAAGAGGCCCTTCAGCCCATCATGTCCACACTGGTCAAGAAGCATCTATCTAATTCTAATCCCATTTTCCAGTATTTGGTCTGTAGCCTTGTACGCTACAGCGTTTCAAATGCTCCTCCAACTGCTTCTTAAATGTTGCGAGGGATCCTGCCTCTACAGGCGGTGAGTTCCAGATTCCCAACACTCTCTAATGGAGCCTGGAACAATGACAATACCCTCTGCTTTGCGCCCAGCTCTCACTCTGCAGAGGGAAGGACACTGTGACGGGTGATCTCCTGCTGGGCCTTCACAGAGAGGCTTGGTGTGGAGATCAGCTACTTTCTTCATAGCAAGTTAGGGAAACCTGGTGGATAATCGTGAGCGGCACGGTGGCACAGTGGTTAGCAGTGCTGCCTCACAGCGCCAGGGACCCGGGTTCAATTCCCGGCTTGGGTCATAAAACATAGAAACCCTACAGTGCAGAAGGAGGCCATTCGGCCCATCGAGTCTGCACCGACCACAATCCCACCCAGGCCCTCCCCCCACATATTTTACCCACTAATCCCTCTAACCTACGCATCCCAGGACTCTAAGGGACGATTTTTAACCTGGCCAATCAACCTAACCCGCACATCTTTGGGTCACTGTCTGTGTGGAGTCTGCACGTTCTCCCCATGCCTGCGTGGGTTTTGTCTGGGTGCTCTGGTTTCCTTCCACAGTCTGAAAGGTGTGCGGGTTAGGTGGATTGGCCATGCTAAATTGCCTCTTAGTGTCAGGGGGATTAGCTAGGGTAAATGCATAGGGTTACGGGGATAGGGCCTGAGTGGGATTGTGGTCGATGCAGACTCGATGGGCCGAATGGCCTCCTTCTGCACTGTAGGGATTCTATGATTCTATAATTCCCCTCCTGCTTTTCCAACTTCTGGATACCCCAAAGTGGCCGACAGCCAATTAAGGACATTTGAAGCATTGTAAGAAACACAGTAGCCAATTGATGCACAGCAAGGTCCACAAACAGCAAGGAGATAAATGACCAGATAATCTGCTGGATTGAGGACATCAGGGAGAACCCGGCTGCTTGGTTCTTGATCGTTCCATGGGCAACTTAATGTCTACCTCCATAAGGAATTAGGTGCACGGGGAGAGCATATGGACCCTTCAATTCAGTAAGATCATGGCTTAGCTTCAGTCTCATTCTACTTCCCTTTCCACTCTCCAATTCCCAGTGAGCTGGCATTCTCAGCTTTCAATACGTTCAACAATGGAGCATCCAAATCCCCCGGGTTAGAAAATCCCAAGGATTCTCCCTTTGGGTGAAGAAATTTCTCCCCATCTCAGTGTGACATGATCTGCCTCTTACCCTCACACTGCGCTGTCATATTCCAGATTCTCCAGCCAAAGGAAGCAATGGGTGGAATTTCCCCTTTGTATTGCGGTGTGGCAGTGGGCAGGAAGCGTGGCATCGGAGTCGCTGCCTCCAATGGCAGCTATCGCCACCATATCATGAGGAATTTTGGCGAAAAAACCCAAGGTGTGGGTTCCAGTTTCACGCTGGCGGGATGGGCTTTGGGCTAAAGATCAGGGAGCCATTTTTAAAGATTGTCCCCCCTAGTACACAAAGAAAAAATAGTTCCCCCCCTGCCCCCCGCCCCCCCCGCCCCCCCCCCCTGCCATTTGACTCCCTAACTCTTTCTGACGGTGTTCCTTCCTTCTGTGAGGACACCCAAATCCCTCTGAAAACATCAAGTTTCACGCCTTTAAAAAAAAATTCTGTTTTTTGATTCTTACAACCAAAGTGAGTAATCCCACACTTTCCCCACATTATACTCATCCCATCTGGTTCTCTTAGGTAAGGGAATCTGCCGAAACTTACCCGGTCTGGCCTACATGTGACATCAGAGCCACAGCAATGTGGTTGACTCTCAGCTGCCCAAGGACAACTACGGATGGGCAATAAATGCTGGCCAGCCAGCGACACCCATGTCCCATTAATGAATAAAAAAATCTCCATCTGCCACCTTGTGACCCATTCACTTAACCGTCCATATTTCTTTATGTCCTCCTCCAGGTAAAGGTAGAAGTTACTTACAGGCATGGGAATCTTCGACAGCTCCTTCCCAATGCAGTTTTTCATGATGCTCCAGAGATTAAGGCTGTAATTGGGCTTGTCCGGGATTTGAGTCCGTCTCTTTCTGTTCGACTTCACGCCTCTGCTTTCTGCACTGAAGGAGGCTTGATGTTGACAGTCAAAAGCCTGCACGAAGGACAGCACAATGACCAATCATAGAATCACAGAATCCATACAGTGCAGGAGGAGGCCATTCAACCCATCGAGCCTGTACCGACAATAATCCCACCCAGGCCTATTCCCATAACCCCAAAGCATCTTACTCATGCCCACCCACCCCCTCCACCCCAGCCCTATCCCCGTAACTCCACACATTTATCCCACTAATTCCCCTAACCTACACATCTTTGGACACTAAGGGGCAATTTAGCATGGCCAATCCACCCAACCTGCACATCTTTGGACTGTGGGAGGAAACCCCACGCAGACACGGGGAGAACGTGCAGACTCTGCACAGGCAGTGACCCGAAGCCAGATTTGAACCCGGGTCCCTGGCGCTGTGAGGCAGCAGTGCTAACCACTGTGCCACTGTGCCGCCCTGTGTGAGGCCAAGTACACATAGCTGGGACGATGTCTGAGAAAGGAGAATCATGTTGAATGATGAGCAAAATGCAGACTCGGGAATACAAAGTAGTACTTGTGTGTGAAAGTACAGGCAACTTTACGGATGCAGGTAGTTAGTGCCTTGATAAAATAACTTTCCCAACACAGAGTGCAGTGAATATAACAACATCACAGGCTGAGGCAAAGTGACATTGCCCACTACTGCAGAGTGTGGGCCCCTGCATGACAACAACAGTAATGGGTCAGATTTCAAGTTGTGAAGCAAGTTTTGGGTATCTTAAAAGTTGATCTGCTTACATGGAGAGAACCCTGATTATTAATAAAGTTTACTGATCACAACTCAAACACACAGGAAATCACTGAATAAAAAGAATAGGGTTAACATTGCAAGGTCAGCAATTCACTGATACTGGTTTCATGACCAGTCAGTGCATGAGATAGTTACATTGAGGATATATTACAGCGATAGATACGTTAGGTTTTTGGGGTCGGACAGAGAGAGGACTTTTCCTCTTTTCTTCGTGCTCTGCCACTTTTCTTTCAGCCCATGTCCAACCCTTGTTGCCCCCCATGATGCCTTGCCCTTATATTGTGGATTGTTGTCTTCTGGGCCTTTCTCTTTTTTTATATATTATTATTCCTGTTAGTTTTTTCTTGTGCGTGAAAGGGGGTGGTGAAAGTGGGGGGGGGGGGGGGGGTACCCTTGTTAGACTGCTGGGCCAGGTCTCGGAGGACTAGGGCTGTGTAATAATGACCGATATAAAAATGATGGGCGTGCTCCACTGAGGGACGTGTTACAGTGAGATGTATATCCTGGCTTTGGGCATTTGCTGATCAAACACTGGTTATTAATTACCCTCCCAGTTACTCCAGGCACGTATCTCCTCTTCTGCTTGATGTTGGTAAATCCGGTGTTTATTGTGACTGACAGCTACAGCAACACCTAGTATCACATTGTACAAAGGCACTGTCGGAGTTAAAAAGATATTCGGACACAGCGTTCATGAGTGATGGATCCTTTATTGCCTTCTTATCAATAAGGAGAGAACTGACGAATTCCTCAGGCTTCTTCAGTCTGCCCTGCCCAATTGTGTACAGTCAGCTTTTTTATAGGGCAATTCTTACAACTTCCAGTAAAGTTAATTGTTTCTAGTCACGTGCTCCAGTAAATCATTTACATATGATACAAAGAGAAAGGCCCGAGACAATGGCTGTTTAATCATGTCCCATCAGTGATGTCATAATCTTTAGTGGTAGATGGATGGAATGTCCGGTCAGACAATGGTCACTTAATCATGTCCTTATTATTGTTTCGGTGCTGTTAGCAAGGACATTCAGCTGTGCCCTGTTGATAGATATAGTGAAACATCCCCTTTTGTCTGCTCTAACTATTTCACGTATATGCAAATGTACTCAGTCTACAGTGAGGGTGCTGCCAATTTTCCTGCCCCTGGCTGACCCCATGCTGAGCTTAGTTCTCCTCCGACACAGCATTCAATTTTCCAGCGCATCGGACAGACTAAGACATGCACTGGTATCATTTTAAACAGGAATAACATTTGTAAGACAAGCTTTAGTAGGAAACAATGAGGTCATTATCCTGTATTTCATTAGTTTAAGGTGGTTGTTACTGTAGTGCAATTTGAAATGGGAACAGGTTAATTCTGAAGCTCTGCTCGCTACACCAGCATTTGGGTGACAGGGATCCAGAGAAATCTGAGGCTGAAGTGAAAGGTTCCGTAACCAATGTCATTCCAGTTCTAAACTCCCGCTGGTTTTCACACTGTGTAGTGTTCAATGTGCAAAGTGAATGGCAACGAGCCAATCTCACAGCCCTTTAATCAGAGGATTTTGGAACAGTTTGCATCCTCTTCAGCAGGTGAATTGCGCTGAGTGTGAAATGTAAAGAGATGAAAAAGGTGCAAACTGAGACAGAGAGGAGTCTGCTGTCAGACACTGCGATTCCAAAAGAGGGAAATGCTTTCCCGACAACTGTGGGAAAAGGAAAAGGAAAAGAAAGAATGAGAAAAATTAACAGAATCCCTATAGCGCAGAAGGAGTCCCGCGGCCCATCGAGCCTGCATCGACCCTCCAACAGAGCAACCCACCCAGGCCCTATCCCCGTAACCCCACATGTTTACCCTACTAGTCTCCCTGACACCAAGGGGCAATTTGGCATGGCCAACCCACCTAGCCTGCAAATCTTTGGACTGTGGGCGGAAACCCACGCAGACACAGGGAGAACGTGCAGACTCTGCACAGTGACCCAAGCCGGAATCGAACCCAAATCCTTGCACTGTCAGGCAGCAGTACTAACCACTGCAACACCGTGCCTTTAGCAATGTCAATAGAGGGTAAACTCTTAGGGGGTGTGAAATGAGGGAGGGGTCAAAACCCTCCCCACTGATGCAGTAGGCACACATCATAAATCTGAAAGCTATGCGCTGCCATGATTTTATCCCTTTTTATTTCATTGAGTCCCCTGTGGCCAAGCTCCCTATCGGAAGTGTGGCGTTTCCCTGGTAATGATTTCAGGCTGGTGGAGGCTGTTGCAGCGATGTAACCCTCTGTTACTCACATGGTCATCAAGGTTCCAGGTTTCAGTCTGATCGCTGCTGGTTCCACTGATATTACTTCCTGTGCGCCTGCATATGAACAGAAAAGGAGAGATCTAAATATGTGAATGCCAGCGGATCTACACAGGACTGAGCTATATCTAAAAGAAAACCCTTCATTCATGGCACGTGGGTGGCATAGGTGCAGCCCAGTACAGAGGGTGGGAGCGTGTGGAGGTGCGGCGCAGTGCCCAAGGTGCGGCCCAGTGCCCAGGGTGTGGCCCAATGTGGAGGATGCGGCCCAATGTGGAGGATGCGGCCCAATGCGGAGGATGCGGCCCAATGTGGAGGGTGCGGCCCAATGTGGAGGGTGCGGCCCAATGTGGAGGGTGTGGCCCAATGTGGAGGGTGCGGCCCAATGCGGAGGGTGCGGCCCAATGCGGAGGGTGCGGCCCAATGTGGAGGGTGTGGCCCAATGTGGAGGGTGTGGCCCAATGTGGAGGGTGCGGCCCAATGCGGAGGGTGCGGCGCAATGCGGAGAGTGCGGCACAATGCAGGGGGTGCGGCGCAATGCGGAGGGTGCGGCCCAATGCGGAGGGTGCGGCGCAATGCGGAGGGTGCGGCCCAATGCGGAGGGTGTGGCCCAATGCGGAGGGTGCGGCGCAATGCGGAGGGTGCGGCCCAATGCGGAGGGTGCGGCCCAATGCGGAGGGTGCGGCGCAATGCGGAGAATGCGGCCCAATGCGGAGGGTGCGACGCAATGCAGAGGGTGCGGCGCAATGCGGAGGGTGCGGCCCAATGCGGAGGGTGCGGCCCAATGCGGAGGGTGCGGCCCAATGCGGAGGGTGCGGCCCAATGCGGAGGGTGCGGCGCAATGCGGAGAATGCGGCGCAATGCAGGGGGTGTGGCCCAATGTGGAGGGTGTGGCCCAATGTGGAGGGTGTGGCCCAATGCAGAGGGTGCGGCCCAATGCGGAGGGTGCGGCCCAATGCGGAGGGTGCGGCCCAATGCGGAGAGTGTGGCGCAATGCAGAGGGTGCGGCCCAATGCGGAGAGTGCTGCGCAATGCGGAGGGTGCGGCGCAATGCGGAGAATGCGGCCCAATGTGGAGGGTGCGGCCCAATGCGGAGGGTGCGGCCCAATGCGGAGAGTGCGGCCCAATGCGGAGAGTGCGGCCCAATGCGGAGGGTGTGGCGCAATGCGGAGAGTGCGGCGCAATGCGGAGAGTGCGGCCCAATGTGGAGAGTGCGGCGCAATGCGGAGAGTGTGGCGCAATGCGGAGAGTGTGGCGCAATGCGGAGAGTGCGGCGCAATGCAGGGGGTGTGGTGCAATGTGGATAGTGCGGCGCAATGCGGAGGGTGCGGCGCAATGCGGAGAGTGTGGCGCAATGCAGGGGGTGTGGCGCAATGCAGGGGGTGCGGCGCAATGCAGGGGGTGCGGCGCAATGCAGAGGGTGCGGCGCAATGCAGAGGGTGCGGCGCAATGCAGGGGGTGCGGCGCAATGCAGAGGGTGCGGCGCAATGCGGAGGGTGCGGCGCAATGCAGGGGGTGCGGCGCAATGCAGAGGGTGCGGCGCAATGCGGAGGGTGCGGCGCAATGCGGAGAGTGCGGCGCAATGCGGAGAGTGCGGCGCAATGCGGAGAGTGCGGCGCAATGCGGACAATGCGGCGCAATGCGGAGAGTGCGGCGCAATGCGGACAATGCGGCGCAATGCGGAGAGTGCGGTGCAATGCGGAGAATGCGGCGCAATGCGGAGAGTGCGGCGCAATGCGGACAATGCGGCGCAATGCGGAGAGTGCGGCGCAATGCAGGGGGTGCGGCGCAATGCAGGGGGTGCGGCGCAATGCGGAGAGTGTGGCGCAATGGGGAGGGTGTGGCGCAATGCGGAGAGTGCGGTGCAATGCAGGGGGTGCGACGCAATGCGGTGAATGCTGCGCAATGTGGGGAGTGCGGTGCAATGCGGAGAGTGCGGTGCAATGCAGGGGGTGCGACGCAATGCGGTGAATGCGGCGCAATGTGGAGAGTGTGGCGCAATGCGGTGGGTGTGGCGCAATGCGGAGAGTGTGGTGCAATGCGGAGAATACGGCGCAATGCGGAGAGTGCGGTGCAATGCGGTGAATGCAGCGCAATGCGGAGAGTGCGGCGCAATGCAGGGGGTGCGGTGCAATGCGGAGAATGCGGCGCAATGCGGAGAATGCGGCTCAATGTGGAGAGTGCGGCTCAATGTGGAGAGTGTGGCGCAATGTGGAGAGTGTGGCGCAATGTGGAGGGTGCGGCGCAATGTGGAGAATGCGGCGCAATGCGGAGAATGCGGCGCAATGCGGAGAATGCGGCGCAATGCGGAGAGTGTGGCGCAATGTGGAGGGTGCGGCGTAATGCGGAGAATGCGGCGCAATGTGGAGAGTTTGGCGCAATGCGGAGGGTGCGGCGCAATGCGGAGAATGCGGCGCAATGCGGAGAGTGTGGCGCAATGTGGAGGGTGCGGCGTAATGCGGAGAATGCGGCGCAATGTGGAGAGTTTGGCGCAATGCGGAGGGTGCGGCGCAATGCGGAGAATGCGGCGCAATGCGGAGAATGCGGCGCAATGCGGAGAATGCGGCGCAATGCGGAGAATGCGGCGCAATGCGGAGAATGCGGCGCAATGCGGAGAATGCGGCGCAATGCGGAGAATGTGGCGCAATGTGGAGAGTTTGGCGCAATGCGGAGGGTGCGGCGCAATGCGGAGAATGCGGCGCAATGCGGAGGGTGTGGCGCAATGCGGCGCAATGCGGAGAATGCGGCGCAATGCGGAGGGTGCGGCGCAATGCGGAGGGTGCGGCGCAATGCGGAGAGTGTGGCGCAATGCGGAGAGTGTGGCGCAATGCGGCGCAATGCGGAGAATGCGGCGCAATGCGGAGGGTGCGGCGCAATGCGGAGGGTGCGGCGCAATGCGGAGAGTGCGGCGCAATGCGGCGCAATGCGGAGAATGCGGCGCAATGCGGAGGGTGCGGCGCAATGCGGAGAGTGTGGCGCAATGCGGAGAGTGTGGCGCAATGCGGCGCAATGCGGAGAGTGTGGCGCAATGCGGAGAGTGTGGCGCAATGCGGCGCAATGCGGAGAGTGCGGCGCAATGCGGAGAATGCGGCGCAATGCGGAGAATGCGGCGCAATGCGGAGAATGCGGCGCAATGCGGAGAATGCGGCGCAATGCGGAGAATGCGGCGCAATGCGGAGAATGCGGCGCAATGCGGAGAATGCGGCGCAATGCGGAGAATGCGGCGCAATGCGGAGAATGCGGCGCAATGCGGAGGGTGCGGCGCAATGCGGAGAGTGCGGCGCAATGCGGCGCAATGCGGAGAATGCGGCGCAATGCGGAGAGTGCGGCGCAATGCGGAGAGTGCGGTGCAATGCGGAGAGTGCGGTGCAATGCGGAGAATGCGGCGCAATGCGGAGAGTGCGGCGCAATGCGGAGAATGCGGCGCAATGCGGAGAATGCGGCGCAATGCGGAGAGTGCGGTGCAATGCGGACAATGCGGCGCAATGCGGAGAATGCGGCGCAATGCGGAGAGTGCGGTGCAATGCGGACAATGCGGCGCAATGCGGAGAATGCGGCCCAATGCGGAGAGTGCGGTGCAATGCGGCGCAATGCGGAGAATGCGGCGCAATGCGGAGAATGCGGCGCAATGCGGAGAATGCGGCGCAATGCGGAGAATGCGGCGCAATGCGGAGAATGCGGCGCAATGCGGAGAATGCGGCGCAATGCGGAGAGTGCGGCGCAATGCGGAGAGTGCGGTGCAATGCGGCGCAATGCGGAGAATGCGGCGCAATGCGGAGAGTGCGGTGCAATGCGGAGAATGCGGCGCAATGCGGAGAATGCGGCGCAATGCGGAGAATGCGGCGCAATGCGGAGAGTGCGGTGCAATGCGGCGCAATGCGGAGAATGCGGCGCAATGCGGAGAGTGCGGCGCAATGCGGAGAGTGCGGTGCAATGCGGCGCAATGCGGAGAATGCGGCGCAATGGGGAGAGTGCGGCGCAATGCGGAGAGTGCGGTGCAATGCGGCGCAATGCGGAGAGTGTGGTGCAATGCGGCGCAATGCGGAGAATGCGGCGCAATGCGGAGAATGCGGCGCAATGCGGAGAGTGCGGCGCAATGCGGAGAGTGCGGCGCAATGCGGAGAATGCGGCGCAATGCGGAGAGTGCGGCGCAATGCGGAGAATGCGGCGCAATGCGGAGAGTGCGGCGCAATGTGGAGAATGCGGCGCAATGCGGAGAGTGCGGCGCAATGCGGAGAATGCGGCGCAATGCGGAGAGTGCGGTGCAATGCGGAGAGTGCGGCGCAATGCGGAGAGTGCGGCGCAATGCGGAGAATGCGGCGCAATGCGGAGGGTGCGGCGCAATGCGGAGAGTGCGGTGCAATGCGGAGAGTGTGGCGCAATGCGGAGAGTGCGGTGCAATGCGGAGAGTGCGGTGCAATGCGGACAATGCGGCGCAATGCGGAGAATGCGGCGCAATGCGGAGAGTGCGGTGCAATGCGGCGCAATGCGGAGAATGCGGCGCAATGCGGAGAATGCGGCGCAATGCGGAGAATGCGGCGCAATGCGGAGAATGCGGCGCAATGCGGAGAATGCGGCGCAATGCGGAGAATGCGGCGCAATGCGGAGAGTGCGGCGCAATGCGGAGAGTGCGGTGCAATGCGGAGAGTGCGGTGCAATGCGGAGAATGCGGCGCAATGCGGAGAATGCGGCGCAATGCGGAGAGTGCGGCGCAATGCGGAGAGTGCGGTGCAATGCGGAGAGTGCGGTGCAATGCGGAGAATGCGGCGCAATGCGGAGAATGCGGCGCAATGCGGAGAGTGCGGTGCAATGCGGAGAATGCGGCGCAATGCGGAGAATGCGGCGCAATGCGGAGAATGCGGCGCAATGCGGAGAGTGCGGTGCAATGCGGCGCAATGCGGAGAATGCGGCGCAATGCGGAGAGTGCGGCGCAATGCGGAGAGTGCGGTGCAATGCGGAGAATGCGGCGCAATGCGGAGAATGCGGCGCAATGCGGAGAGTGCGGCGCAATGCGGAGAGTGCGGCGCAATGCGGAGAATGCGGCGCAATGCGGAGAGTGCGGCGCAATGCGGAGAGTGCGGTGCAATGCGGCGCAATGCGGAGAGTGTGGTGCAATGCGGCGCAATGCGGAGAATGCGGCGCAATGCGGAGAATGCGGCGCAATGCGGAGAGTGCGGCGCAATGCGGAGAGTGCGGCGCAATGCGGAGAATGCGGCGCAATGCGGAGAGTGCGGCGCAATGCGGAGAATGCGGCGCAATGCGGAGAGTGCGGCGCAATGTGGAGAATGCGGCGCAATGCGGAGAGTGCGGCGCAATGCGGAGAATGCGGCGCAATGCGGAGAGTGCGGCGCAATGCGGAGAATGCGGCGCAATGCGGAGAGTGTGGCGCAATGCGGAGAGTGCGGTGCAATGCGGAGAGTGCGGTGCAATGCGGAGAGTGTGGCGCAATGCGGAGAGTGCGGTGCAATGCGGAGAGTGCGGTGCAATGCGGAGAGTGCGGTGCAATGCGGAGAGTGTGGCGCAATGCGGAGAGTGTGGCGCAATGCGGAGAGTGCGGTGCAATGCGGAGAGTGCGGTGCAATGCGGAGAGTGTGGTGCAATGCGGAGAATGCGGCGCAATGCGGAGAGTGCGGTGCAATGCGGAGAGTGTGGTGCAATGCGGAGAATGCGGCGCAATGCGGAGAGTGCGGTGCAATGCGGAGAGTGTGGCGCAATGCGGAGAGTGCGGTGCAATGCGGAGAGTGCGGCGCAATGCGGAGAATGCGGCGCAATGCGGAGAATGCGGCGCAATGCGGAGGGTGCGGCGCAATGCGGAGGGTGCGGTGCAATGCGGAGGGTGCGGCGCAATGCGGAGGGTGCGGTGCAATGCGGAGGGTGCGGCGCAATGCGGAGAGTGTGGCGCAATGCGGAGAGTGCGGTGCAATGCGGAGAGTGCGGTGCAATGCGGAGGGTGCGGTGCAATGCGGAGAGTGCGGTGCAATGCGGAGAGTGCGGTGCAATGCGGAGAGTGCGGTGCAATGCGGAGGGTGCGGCGCAATGCGGAGAGTGCGGTGCAATGCGGAGAGTGCGGTGCAATGTGGAGGGTGCGGTGCAATGCGGAGAGTGCGGTGCAATGTGGAGAGTGCGGTGCAATGCGGAGAGTGCGGTGCAATGTGGAGGGTGCGGTGCAATGTGGAGAGTGCGGTGCAATGCGGAGAGTGCGGTGCAATGCGGAGAGTGCGGTGCAATGCGGAGAGTGCGGTGCAATGCGGAGAGTGCGGTGCAATGCGGAGGGTGCGGTGCAATGTGGAGAGTGCGGTGCAATGCGGAGGGTGCGGTGCAATGCGGAGAGTGCGGTGCAATGCGGAGAATGCGGCGCAATGCGGAGGGTGCGGCGCAATGCGGAGGGTGCGGTGCAATGCGGAGGGTGCGGCGCAATGCGGAGGGTGCGGCGCAATGCGGAGAGTGCGGTGCAATGCGGAGGGTGCGGCGCAATGCGGAGGGTGCGGTGCAATGCGGAGGGTGCGGCGCAATGCGGAGGGTGCGGCGCAATGCGGAGGGTGCGGCGCAATGCGGAGGGTGCGGCGCAATGCGGAGGGTGCGGTGCAATGCGGAGGGTGCGGTGCAATGCGGAGAGTGCGGCGCAATGCGGAGGGTGCGGCGCAATGCGGAGGGTGCGGCGCAATGCGGAGAGTGTGGCGCAATGCGGAGAGTGCGGTGCAATGCGGAGAGTGCGGTGCAATGCGGAGAGTGCGGTGCAATGTGGAGAGTGCGGTGCAATGCGGAGGGTGCGGCGCAATGCGGAGAGTGCGGTGCAATGCGGAGGGTGCGGTGCAATGCGGAGGGTGCGGCGCAATGCGGAGGGTGCGGCGCAATGCGGAGAGTGCGGCGCAATGCGGAGGGTGCGGCGCAATGCGGAGGGTGCGGCGCAATGCGGAGAGTGCGGTGCAATGCGGAGGGTGCGGCGCAATGCGGAGGGTGCGGCGCAATGCGGAGAGTGCGGCGCAATGCGGAGGGTGCGGCGCAATGCGGAGGGTGCGGCGCAATGCGGAGAGTGCGGCGCAATGCGGAGAGTGCGGCGCAATGCGGAGGGTGCGGCGCAATGCGGAGAGTGCGGCGCAATGCGGAGGGTGCGGCGCAATGCGGAGAGTGCGGCGCAATGCGGAGGGTGCGGCGCAATGCGGAGAGTGCGGCGCAATGCGGAGGGTGCGGCGCAATGCGGAGGGTGCGGCGCAATGCGGAGAGTGCGGCGCAATGCGGAGAGTGCGGCGCAATGCGGAGGGTGCGGCGCAATGCGGAGGGTGCGGCGCAATGCGGAGGGTGCGGCGCAGTGTGGAGGGGTCCATAGCTGTGTGTGCTTTGGTGTACCAAATGCTCATCCAAATGCTTCTTAATTCTTGTGAGGGTTCCCGCCTCTATCACCCTCCCAGGCGGCGAGTTCCAGATTCCCACCGTCCTTTGGGTGAAAACGCTTTTCCTCAAATCTCCTGGCTCTGACCTTAAATCTACTCCCCCTCATTATTGACCCCTCTGCTCAGGGGAAAAGTTCCTTCCTATCCACCCTTTCTGTGTCCCTAATTTTGTACACCTCGATCCTTCTCCCCCCAGCCTTCTCTGCTCCAAGGAAAACATCCCAGCCTATCCAGTCTCTCTCATAGCTGAAAGGCTCCAACCCAGGCAACATCCTGGGGAATCTCCTCTGCACCCCCTCCAGTTCAATCACATCCTTCCTATAGTGAGGTGACCAGAACTACACACAGTACTCCAGCTGTGGCCTCACCAGCATTTTATATAATTCCATCATAACCTCCCTCTCTTATATTCAATGCCTCAGTTAATAAAAACAAGTATTCCTCACGTATGTCAGCATGTGTGCATGTGTCATGGTACATGTGTCAGTGTGTGCGCGCGTGTCAGCATGTGCATGTATACGTGCATGCGTGTGCACATGTGTGTGCGTGTACGCATATATGTGTGTGTGTCGGGTGAGTGAGTGAGTGAGTGAGTGAGTGTGAGTGAGTGTGAGAGTGAGAGAGTGAGTAGAGTGTGAGAGAGAGAGAGTGAGTGAGTGAGTGAGAGTGAGTAGAGTGAGTGAGTGAGAGAGTGAGTGAGAGAGTGAGTGAGAGAGTGTGTGTGAGTGAGTGAGTGAGTGAGTGAGTGAGTGAGTGAGTGAGTGTGAGTGAGTGAGTGAGTGAGTGAGAGAGAGAGAGAGAGTGTGAGTGAGTGAGTGAGTGAGTGAGTGAGTGAGTGAGTGAGTGAGTGAGTGAGTGAGAGAGAGAGAGAGAGAGAGAGTGTGAGTGAGTGAGTGAGTGAGTGAGAGAGAGAGTGTGAGTGAGTGAGTGAGTGAGTGAGTGAGTGAGTGAGTGAGTGAGTGAGTGAGAGAGAGAGAGAGAGAGAGAGTGTGAGTGAGTGAGTGAGTGAGTGAGAGAGAGAGAGTGAGTGAGTGAGTGAGTGAGTGAGTGAGTGAGTGAGTGAGTGAGTGAGTGAGTGAGTGAGTGAGAGAGAGAGTGTGAGTGAGTGAGTGAGTGAGTGAGTGAGTGAGTGAGTGAGTGAGTGAGAGAGAGAGTGTGAGTGAGTGAGTGAGTGAGTGAGTGAGTGAGTGAGTGAGTGTGAGTGAGTGAGTGAGTGAGAGAGAGAGAGAGAGTGTGAGTGAGTGAGTGAGTGAGTGAGTGAGTGAGTGAGTGAGTGAGTGAGTGAGAGAGAGAGAGAGAGAGAGAGAGAGAGAGTGTGAGAGAGTGAGAGAGAGAGAGAGAGAGTGAGTGAGTGAGTGTGAGAGAGTGAGATTTGCATGAGTCTCTGAGTGCACTGCCGGTCACTGTTGACGGTACAATGCTCCACCCATTTGTACCAGCTGACTGTCCCATTCCGCCACTTGCCTGTGTCTTGTGGGATCCGTGGTTACTGTGATGAATTCTGGTGCATTCTCCATGGCATCAAAATATTCCGTCTCCTCATCTTCATCACTCGTCTCCCCTTTGATGCGTCGCACTCTCGCTGCATTTAAACACACTGACATTAGAACATTGCCGTGGGAAATACACTGCAGCTTTCCTTTCCCTTGCCAAGCAGGTGGGAGGAGTGTCAGTGTGGGAAACGGAAGAGTTTAGAACTCCCCCACACTGCCCCATCAATCACTGCACAGTTAGAAGTGAAATTAATCTGCTCCGGCAATACCCCAGCCTCTGGGTAAACTTTCTCTCTCTGCAAAGTGAAACAAAGGATGGTGAAACCCCCACTGGGATTCTCCTGATCTCCGGGTGGAACCCCCAGAAAACTGGGCACAATTGACTATTTACAACCAAGCCTCAAAGGCCTCATTGGAATTCCTTTAACAAATAAAATATCATTTGTAACTTTGTTAAGTGGTAAGGGAATATGGGTGGAATTCCCATAACTTCACTCTGACAGAAATATAAGCAGATAAACCCTCTGAAACAGCAAAAGAGCCAGAAGGTCAACTTCTGCCAAGTCAGTGAGAGATTCCAGGTCTGAAATTGCTTTACAATAAAACTAACTGCACCTTAAATTCAACCCTCGAGCAAGGATCCTCAGGGCCTCGGTGTGACATTGTCACGTCCCATACTGCCCACCCTCACTGCCTCTGCAAATGGAGGAGTCAACTTACTGCCAAGCTGTGAGCGGTGTGCATGTGTGTGTGTGTATGAGAGTGTGTGCGTGCGTGAGAGTGCGTGCGCGCGCGTGTGTGAGTGTATGTGTGTGCGCGTGCATGTGTGTCTGTGCATGTTATTGTGTGTTTGTGTGAGTGTGTGCGTGTGTCCGTCCCCCGAGACTGTTGCTCTGTTAGTACATCAATAGAACAGGAACAGCAGCCATTTCTTATTAGTTTACAAATAGGGTTGAAAGATAGGCCAGAGTTCATAGAAACCCTACAGTACAGAAAGAGGCCATTCGGCCCATCGAGTCTGCACCGACCACAATCCCACCCAGGCCCTACCCCCATATCCCTACATATTTTACCCACTAATCCCTCTAATCTACGCATCCCAGGACACTAAGGGGCAATTTTAGCATGGCCAATCAACCTAGCCCGCACATCTTTGGACTGTGGGAGGAAACCGGAGCACCCGGAGGAAACCCACGCAGACACGAGGAGAATGCGCAAACTCCACACAGACAGTGACCCAAGCCGGGAATCGAACCCAGGTCCCTGGAGCTGTGAAGCAGCAGTGCTAACCACTGTGCTACCGTGCCGCCCCTTATGATTATTGTCATAATTTATAACTCTCTTTATAATGAGTTATTTGATTTATTATTGTCACATATATTAGTAGTATAGTGAAAGGTATTGTTTCTTGTATGCTATACAGACAAAGCATACCATACATAGAGAAGGAAAAGAGAGAGTGCAGAATGTAGTGTTACAGTCATAGCTAGGATGTAGAGAAAGATCAACTTAATATATGATAGGTCCATTCAAAAGTCTGTTGGCAGCAGGAAAGAAACTGCTCTCGAGTCGGTTGGTGTGTGACCACAGACTTTTGTGGAAGAGAGAATGTCTGGGGTGCGTGGAGTCCTTAATTATACTGGCTACATTTCCGAGGCAGCGAGAGTTAGGAGAGAGTCGCTTCCCAGACTGTTAATGGAGGCAGATCGAAGGTGAGGGGCAATGGGTCAGATTGGTTCCCCGTTCTGATCAATGGGGAGAAACTCTAACTGATTAAAGTTGAGTTGTCGCGTCACGTGACAGGAAACTCAGTGCTCACAATGAGCTCTAACATCAGCCATGCAGCACTGCCGACAGGAACATTGTGCTGCTCACTGTTTAGATACTGTGGAAATACATTTGGATGTTACATACAACAGATAATCTCCAACATCGCTGAGGCAGATTATCCGGTCATTATCACATTGCTCTTTTTGGGGGCTTGCTGTGTGCAAATTGGCTGCTGCATTTAACAGGTTACAATTATTAAAAAACACTGTTCCATTTGTCAAATGCAGCTTGTCCAAAATAACACCAGCTTCCAGCACATTCCTTTAACCATACTGCTCAGGTGCATTAACAGGAAATGATCTTGCGCTGTGACAGTGTAACACACTGCCCTAGGAGACAGGGTCCGGGATCAGCCGGCAGGTCATTGAGAAGATAAAAAAAAGGAAAATGCTCAAACCACCCAGCAGGCCAGACAGCGCATGCGGATGTCCATTTGACTGCGTGTTGCAACTCTCCCATCGATGGTGGCTTCCTCATGGATTCTACCGCAGGATACTTGGCTGGGGATAGCTTGGAGAGTGTCAACAGCCACTGCAAACCACTTTTCAGTTCAGGCCTTCCAAAGCTGGTGTTTAAATACACTCGCTGATGATAATCCTGCCCCTGAGATGAAAGCTGTTGTGGGATAGGCCTGCTGGCCTACCCTGTGTGAATAAAGAACAGTATAACCGTTCCTAAAGATATAACTGTTAGACTGGGTCTGCAGCAGGTGGTGAAGGAACCAACAAGAAATAACATACTTGACCTCATCCTTACCAACCTGCCGGCTGCAGATGCAACTGTCCATGACAGTATCGGTAAGAGTGACCACAGCACAGTTCTTGTGGAGACGAAGTCCCTCCTTCACATTGAGAATAACCTCCATCGTGTTGGGTGGCACTATCACTGTGCTAAATGGGACAGACTACGAACCGATCTAACAATTCAAGACTGGGCATCCATGAGGCGCTGTGGGCCATCAACAGCAGCGGAATTGTCCTCCAGCACAATCTGCAACCTCATGGCCCGGCATATCCCCCACTCAACCATTACCATCAAGCCAGGGGATCAACTCTGGTTCAATAGAGAGTGCAGGAGGGCATGCCAGGAGCAGCACCAGGCATACCTAAAAATGAGGTGCCAACCTGGTGAAGCTACCAAACAGGACTACTTGCATGCCAAATGGCAAAAACAGGAAGTGATAGACAGAGCTAAGCGATCCCACAACCAACGGATCAGATCTAAGCTCTGCAGTCCTCCCACAACCAGTTGAGAATGGTGGTGGACAATTAAACAACTCACTGGAGGAGGAGGCTCCACAAATATCCCCATCCTCAATGATGGAGGAGCCCATCACATCAGTGCAAAGATAAGGCTGAAGCATTCGCAGCAATCTTCAGCCAAGAGTGCCAAATGGATGATCCATTACAGCCTCCTCCAGTGGTCCCCAGCATCTCAGATGCCAGTCTCCAACCAATTCGATTCACTCCACGTGATCTCAAGAAACAGTTGGAGGCACTGGAGACTGCAAAGACAATGGGCGCTGATAACATTCCGGCAATAGTTCTGAAGACTTGTGCTCCAGAACTTGCTGCTCCCCTAGCCAAGCTCTTCCAGTACAGTTACAACACAGGCATCAACCCAACAATGTGGAAAATTGCCCAGGTATGTCCTGTACACAAAAAGCAGGATAAATCCAACCCGACCAATTACCGCCCAATCAGTCTACTGTCAATCATCAGTCAAGTGATGGAAGGGGTCATCGACAGTGCTATCAAGCAGCACCTGCTCAGCAATAAGCTGCTCAGCGATGCCCAGTTTGGGTTTCACCAGGGTCACTCAGCTCCTGACCTCATTACAGCCTTGGTTCAAACATGGACAAAAGAGTTGAATTCCAGAGGTGAGGCAAGAGTGACAACCCTTGACATAAAGATCGCATTCCACCAAGTGTGGCACCAAGGAGCCCTAGCGAAACTGGAATCAATGGGTATCAGGGGGCAAACTTTCCGCTGGTTGGAGTCATACCTGGTACATAGGAAGATGGTTGTGGGGGGATCAGTCATCTCAGCTCTAGGACATCTCTGCAGGAGTCCCTCAGGGTAGTGTCCTAGGCCAACAATCTTCAGCTGCTTCATCAATGACCTTCTCTTCTTCATCAGGTCAGAAGTGGGGATGTTCGCTGATGATTGCACAATGTTCAGCACCATTCGTGACTCTTCAGATACTGAAGCAGTGCATGTTGAAATACAACATGATCTGGACAATATCCAGGCTCGGGCTGACAAGTGGCAAGTAATATTCACGCCACACAAATGTCATCACCAATAAGAGACATTCTAACCACTGCCCCTTGACATTCAACGGAGTAACCATCACTGAATCCCCCACTGTCAACATCCTTGGGGTTACCATTGACCAGAAACTCAACTGGACTCACCCCATAAGGAGAGACTCTGGAATAAGCTGAAGGAGGAACTCTGGGATAGGCTGAAGGAGAGCTCTGGGATAGGTTGAAGGAGAGTCTCTGGGATTGGCTGAAGAAGAGACTCTGGGATTGGTTGAAGAAGATTCTGGGATTGGTTGAAGAGACTCTGGGATTGGTTGAAGACTCTGGGATTGGTTGAAGGACAGACTCTGGGATAGGCTGAAGAAGAGACTCTGGGATTGGTTGAAGAAGAGACTCTGGGATAGGCTGAAGAAGAGACTCAGATTGGTTGAAGAAGACTCTGGGATTAGTTGAAGAAGAGACTCTGAGATTGGTTGAAGAAGAGACTCTGGGATTGGTTGAAGAAGAGACTCTGGGATTGTTGAAGGAGAGTCTCTGGGATTGGTTGAAGAAGAGACTCTGGGATTGGTTAAAGAAGACTCTGGGATTGGTTGAAAAGACTCTGGGATTGGTTAAAGAAGAGACTCTGGGATTGGTTGAAGGAGAGACTCTGGGATAGGCTGAAGGAGAGACTCTGGGATAGGCTGAAGAAGAAACTCTGGGATAGGTTGAAGGAGAGACTCTGGGATAGGCTGAAGGAGAGACTCTGGGATAGGTTGAGCACTGGTGACAGGGAAGTTGTCATCACTACACACCGTACTGTAGTGAGACCAGGACTGTGCATCAGATACACACAAAGAGCACTAGAGACATTCCTCCATTGCATCCGTCTGATTTCAGGGCAGGACAAAGAAAACCCTTCAGACACTCTGAATCTTTCCTTCAAGCACAGCAGCTTTGAGATTAATGGCTAATGCAGAGAAGGAAGGAAGAAGAAGAAAACTGCAGATCCCACCGCCTCGTGGGACCTTCTGTTTGCCCAGAGACCGCTGGCTGTAGAATCAGTCACATTAACAGCCAGGGCAGAAACCCGTGATCCTGAGTAAGCATCATCTTTGAACAGAGGGATAACCAACATCGGCGATTTGTGGACATTCGACATTGAGGCTTAGCTCCTTCTCCTCCTCATAATGCCATTTTATAGAAAAGATGACAAGGAAACCCATCCACAAAACGCCAATTGTTTGAAGTAAGAAGTAAGATTCATAATCCGCACTAAAGCACCAACATTACAAATGGATACTCAATCCAACCAATTGAAAGTGATTGATTCAGACGATGGCTTTGGGAGCTCAGCCTTTATACCACACCCAGGCCTTGATTCAGAGAATGAACAAATGATGGTCCGATGTCAATCCATGGTTAGTGTTTCCCCCCATCTTACTGAATGATCTCAAAGCTCTCTGGAGCCCTGTGCCCAGCTAGCTATGCTGGACTGGGGCAAAGCATTTCCCTGCGGCATATCTATCCCGGGCGACGGTGCAATCACTAGAAAACACACCATAACACTCGCTGCTGTCCCAGGAAGACTGTATCACAGCACCAATCTCATGGACACCTTGATAATCAGTCACTGAGTCAATTCAGAATATGCACGCCACAAAGACCCGCAGGACGGAAGGGTCATGTGTGAAGCCCCGGGGACTGTCACCCTACAGGGATGAGGACAACTGATTTCCCCCACTCCCTATGCCACCCCAGTTGGTTATTTTCCTGCATTGACAATGGACTGGATCAGAGGGTGGTCAAACCAAACTTATCCAATATTTATGAGCACACTCTTTCCAATATGGACAGTGAACTATCACAACACTCCAATGCAAAGGACACCCCTGCTGCTCTTCAAAGAATGATCCTTCACAGAGATTTATTCGGAGGACAGCACCTCCAGTAATATTGTGCAGTGAAACTCCAGCCTAGCCGATGTGTAAAGAATCGTGGAGCATCCTTGGACCGACGCCTCAGCCAGAAAAGCTCCAAACTGGACCAAGCTAACACCTCGGCGGGTTGCATAGGTTCAGCAGAATGGGAAGCAGTACTCTGTCCCACTGGCTGCCCATTGTCTGACAGACTCTGCTACCTACTGGGCTTTAATGAAGGTTTTTAAAAGGTCACCAGGAATATAGAAACTAAAATGTCCCCTGCAAGGTGAGAGATTTAAAGATTGTTCTTCCCCCTCTAGCAGAAGATCAGATCGCAAGCGTTTGTCGACTTCCCCAGTGAAGCTTGCAGCTGGAGGAAGTGCAGACAAGAAAGACACACACATGATCAAACTCCATCAGAGCTAGAGGATAGAAAAGATTAAGATGAATAAACGTTCAAATAGGTTGTGGATCTGAATGGGAGAACTCAAAGTAATGACAGCTTATCTCAGCCATCTCAGTGATCTGCCATAAGGGGTCTGTCTCTATCACTGACACACACACACACACGCAGATACATGCGCAGACACAAGCACACACGCACACACAAACGCACACAGACGCGCGCACACAGACACACACAGGCAGACATGCAGACACAAGCACGTGCAGACACACGCAGGTGCACACACAGACATACGCAGGTGCACACACAGATACACGCAGGTGCACACACAGATACACACAGATGCACACACACACAGACACACGCAGGTGCACATGCACACACAGATGCACGCACACAGAATATACATGCAAACACACACGCAGACACAGGCAGACACGCGCACACAGACACACGCACATACAGACACGCGCAGAGATAGATAGACACACACTAACTATTCCATATCACATAATCATCATCATCTCAGTGATAATTGATCGCTAAGATTCAAGCATATTACATACTATTCAAGTAGGAGCGTGATGCCAAGAAGGATATGAGAACATAGGAACACATAAAGTAGGATTAGGGGTCGGTTATACAGCCCCTATCTCTTGCTCTGTCATTCAATAAGATCATGGCTGATTTACCTCAAGCCCACTTTCCTGTCTTACCCCGACAAATCTATCCAGAGTGTTGAATATATCCCGGCTGAACATCCACAGCCCTCTGGAGGATAGAATTTCAAAGATTCACAACCATTTGAGTGAAGAAATGTTGCTCATCTCTAGCCCCTACCCTGAGACTAGCCCCCAGACAGGGAAAACAGCGTCTCAACATCAACACTGCCACACCTCGCAGAATCTCATATGTTTCAATAAGATCACCTCTCTGCCAACTAAGCTCCAGGGATATTGGTTGGAGAAATCAGAATGAAACTGGACTGATTAGAATAAGAGTTTTATATATAATGCTTTCCTTAACATATTCAATCCCTGTCCACAACCAATAGTTTCTGCTGCCACAACCTTTGATCACGTTTTTGCATCAATGTTCACCATTGCGAACTGCGATGTCAACACGACTCACTCATTATATAATGGAGATGCGGTGGAGTTCAGGGACGGAGTTTCAAAGCAAAGTCTCCGAGGAGCTGAAGACATGGCTGCCAAAGCTCGGGGGTAAAGGCAGGGTGGCAAGTCAAAGGAATGGAAAGTCTTGGTGTGAGGGCTGTAGGATGGTGTGGGGGTGGAGGGTGTTGTAGAGATGGAGGGTGTTGTAGGGAGGGAGAGTGTTGTAAGGAGGGACGGTGTTGTAGGGAGGGAGGGTGTTATTGGGAGGGAGGGTGTTGTAGGGATGGAGGATGGTGTAGGGAGGGAAGGTGCTGTAGGGATGGAGGGTGTTGCTGGGAGGGAGGGTGTTGCTGGGAGGGAGGGTGTTGCTGGGAGGGAGGGTGTTGTAGAGAGGGAGGGTGTTGTAGAGAGGGAGGGTGTTGTAGGGAGGGAGGGTGTTGTAGGGAGGGAGGGTGTTGTAGGGAGGGAGGGTGTTGTAGGGAGGGATGTGTTGCAGGGAGGGAGGGTGGTGTAGGGAGGGAGGATGGTGTAGGGAGGGAGGATGGTGTAGAGATGGAGGGTGTAGGGAGGGATGTGTTGTAGGGAGGGAGGGTGGTGTAGGGTGAGAGGGTGTTGTAGAGAGGGAGGGTGTTGTTGGGAGGGAAGGTTTTGTCGGGAGGGAGGGTGTTGTAGGGAGAGAGGGTGTTGTAGAGATAGAGGGTGTTGTAGGGAGGGATGTGCTGTAGGGAGGGAGGGTGTTGTAGAGATAGAGGGTGTTGTAGGGAGGGATGTGCTGTAGGGAGGGAGGGTGGTGTAGGGCGGATGGTGTGGTAATCGAGGCAGGCAAGGCCGGGGAGGGAATACTGAATCTGAGTTATTGAGAGATCATGAGCCATTATTGGTCAGCTGTGATGGGGCGGTGATACAGTGTGGGATACAGACAGAGCTCTTCACAGAGGGTGGATGCTAGAAGTCCAAGGCAGGTGAGCATTGGGGGAATTGAATCCAGAGGTGACAAAGGCAATAAGAGGCAAAGGTGGCTGATATTTAGGGGATGGAAAAATACAGTATTGACATAGAATCAATGAATCCCTGCAGTGCAGAAGGAGGCCATTCAGCCCATCAAGTCCACACCGACTCTCCGACAGAGCATCCCACCCACGCCCTAGCCCTGTAACCCCACATATTTGCCCCACTAATCCCCAAACTTATCTTTTACAGTAAGGGGCAATTTGACATGGCCAATTCACCTAATCTTTGGACTGTGGGAGAAAACCGGAGCACCCGGAGGAAACCCACGCAGACACGGGGAGAACGTGCAAACTCCACACAGACAGTGACCCAAGGCTGGAATCAAAATGAGTC
Source organism: Mustelus asterias (assembly GCF_964213995.1). Lineage (NCBI taxonomy): Eukaryota > Metazoa > Chordata > Chondrichthyes > Carcharhiniformes > Triakidae > Mustelus > Mustelus asterias. Next base: position 62,770,382 of record NC_135813.1, on the reverse strand, counting down.
CCTGGCGCTGTGAGGCAGCAGCGCTAACCACTGTGCCACCATGCTGTCCGTAAGAGGACATGGGATCAGAAAGTCCAGACAGAACAGGGAGCCGAGACTGCAAACAACCTGAGTTAGGGACCAGTGATTAAAAATATAAACTAACCAATTCAACCCGACTTCCGACCTGGTCGAAAATCTCTGACCTGAAAACCTATCATCTGTTGACTTGATGACAATTAATTCTGGTGGACATAGCTTCAGCTCAGCAGCAGATTAAAAATAACATTCATGGACAGCACATCATGCAATTTACAGCTTATATTCTCAAAAATATGCTACAGGTTGAGTGAGAATCCTTTATCCAAAACCCTTGAAACTGATGGCGTTCCAGTTTTCGGATATTTCCGGATCCACTGTATATACGATAGGCCCGAGGCCTACTTACATTACAATAGCCTAAGCCTCAGCTAGCTATAGTCTACAAAACACTCAGTTGTTTCTCCATTTGCCAACTCTCATACCCTACACTGTACATGTTAACACTTATTAAACCCTAATATATTACATTGCTTTATTAGCATACAAATTAACTGCATATCTGTGCAAACAAACATTCGCTTTTTGGATATGTTTGGTTTTTGGATGTATGGTTAAAATAAATTTGATGCATTTCGGATATATTATGTAATTAGACAACTCTAAGAGGGTAATTATGACTGCTTTTGTCATTCAGGGTAGTGAAAATTGGCAGAGATATACGAGGTGGGTGGGGGGAGTTGAATTGATGTTGTATATTTTAAATCACACCCAAAGACAATGTTACTCTCAGTCTGATGATAGAATGCTCTTTATTTAATATTAATGTTTAACAGGCTAATAAATATTCCGATGAATGATTAACATGTAATTAATAAAATAAATTTTTAATCGTCTCACATTATTTCCTAATAGTTCAGTAAAATCTGAATGCTGGAATCTGTCTTGTTGGTTTGTAACTCTTTGATCAGATTGTGGATAGGGGGATTTTTAACCTGTATTCGGCACTGTCTGTGTGACACTGAGAATGTTTTGCTGTCACAACCCAAAGCTTCGGCCTCCATCCTGAATGATGATGAGTTACTCTGTATTCCAGACATGTGCTGGTAACCTCCTGGAGGGAAAATGTGGAATCAAACATCTTGCACAAGTCATTTAAAGCACAATGCTCCTGAGGGAGAGAAGAGGTCCTTTTACAACACTTCACTGTCCAATTTCAATCGTGATGCCAACAAGGATATTTTCGGTTGACTATCAAATACCGTTCACAAAATCCGATCGCCAATCTCAGCGGATCCATTGTCTCACTCACAAGAAAAAAGACACCCAAGAATTTTCGAGAATGCTGACCACCATTTCGGCAGAGAAAGTGCGAGAGAGAGAGAGAGGCAGAGAAAGAGCAAGAGAGAGGCAAAGAGGGAGTGGCAGAGAAAGAAAGGCAGAGAAAGAGAGAGAAGCAGAGAAAGAGAGGCAGAGAAAGAGAGGCAGAGAGAGCGCGAGAGAGCCAGAGAGAGAGTGAGAGAGCCAGAGAGAGAGTGAGAGAGCCAGAGAGCGAGAGAATCAGAGAGAGTGTGAGAGAGAGAGAGAGGCAGAGAAAGAGCAAGACAGAGGCAAAGAGGGAGTGGCAGAGAAAGAGTGGCAGAGAAAGAGAGGCAGAGAAAGAGAGGCAGAGAAAAAGAGGCAGAGAGCCAGAGAGAGAGAGCAAGAGAGCCAGAGAGAGAGCCAGAGTGTGAGAGAGCCAGAGAGAGAGTGAGAGAGCCAGAGAGAGAGCCAGAGAGAGAGCCAGAGAGTTAGAGAACCAGAGGGAGAGAGACAGCCAGAGAGATAAAGACAGAGAGACAGAGAGAGGTATAGACAGATACAGAGAGGCAGAGAAAGAGATTCAGTAAGAGAGAGAGACAGACAAAGAGAGACAGAAACCGAGAGTGAGGGAAACTGCCAGGCGGAGACAGAGAGAGGGAGACATGTACAGAAATAAAAAGACAAACAGGGAAGCAGAGAGCGAGTGACAGATAGGGAGTGACAATGGGCAAGATTAATCCGCACACCCCACTGCGTGTTTCATGGTGGCCTGCCATTGGTCAGTGGTGGGATCTTCTGGTCACGCCATTGTTAACGGGGTTCCCTGTTGAACACGCCCCTGTCCACCAGGAAACCCGCGGTGGGGGAGGCAGCATCGACGGGGCCAGAAGATCCTGCTGCCGTGAATGGCTCCGGCCAAAGAGAGAGAGTCCAAGAGAGAGACTGAGCATGTGCGATGTGTGTGGTCATTTCGCCCACTCAGAGAGCAGTCTGCCCATTTCCAATACTCGGGACACAAATGTTATTCATTTACTGTTGGAAATTTACCAACCACTTCCTGTTATAAAATCAGGAAATCAAATGGCAGTAAGCTAACCAGGAATTTATATCTCATTAAAAATCACAAGGCTATTTCATTGCACTCAATCAACTCTCAAACCATCTGGAGCAAAGATATTCAAGTTGCTGAGAACCATCATTGCAGATTGAGAGAGAGATAATGTGCAGTAATTACCACAGCATTCCATGTCTAACATATCTTAGGATTCAATTCAAGAGTCTGCAATGAACTGGATTTCACTTGTGCCAACCCAGGTGATGGAGAGGAGGAAGAACTTGCATTTTCCAGTGAATATTAATGTCAAAACCTGCCGCAAGGTGACCCACACAAAACTATCCCTGCTGGAGTGTCAAGGTGTGGACCAATGCAGAGAACCTTTATTTCTGGTTCAAAGTGCAACACCGTCATATTTTAATCAAACAGCAGTTAGATTGGTTACCGGTAAAACGCAACGCTGTAAAGATATCAAAATACATCAACTTGCAGGTGACAAGAATGGAGTGAGGCTCAAAGCATCAAATAAAAAGACTGGTCAAGCATTTCACCATGGCAATGCCCACCTTTCGAAGCCAATATGAAACTAATTATACAAGAGGCCATTCGGCCCACCAATTCTCTGACAGAGTATCTTACCCAGTCCCTCCCAGCCGCCCTATCCCCGCAACCCCACACATTTACCATGGCTAATCCATCTAACCTGCACAGTTTTGGACTGGCATGGCAGTGTTGTTGCAGTACATGCTGCGTACAGCATGATAACTATGGTGCCTGGTGGGAGTTAATGATCCACACATACGCTGGATGGAACGAGCAATGTCAGTTCTATCTCTGGAGATCTGAGTGATGCTGAAATGGCAGAACTATTTATGAACTTACAACAATGACACAGGGAAAAGCTGGCCGAGCTACCAAGTCGCGCCCCCCTCCCCCCGACCTCCTCCCCCCACTCGTGTCCAGAGCATCATGTCCAGACACTTTCCAATCCCACCGCCCGCCAGGCAGCCAGAACAACCCAGGCAATCACACTGGCTACGTGAACATCAATCCACCTACCTTTAATATGATGTGATCTCTGCCCCAGCCAAGAACTGGTCCAGCTCCCTTGTGAAGGCGTGCAAAAGAAAGACTTTCATTTATATCCTATCTTTCATAAACTGGAGAGCATCCCAAAATGCTTTATGACCCGTGAGGCATGTTTAAGTGTGGAAACTGTTTGGATATAACAATCGCAGTCACCAACATGCGCACAGCAAACTCCCATCAGCTGGAATGTGATGGTGCTGATGGTTGAGGGATAACTAGTGGTGAGGACACCGGGAAGTAACGCTCCCACGGTTGTCTGAAATGGTACCAGGGGATCTTTGTACATTCGCCGGGGTGTGGTCTGGGCTTGGCATCACAGCCGATAGACACACACCTCCAACACGGCTCCCTCAGTACTGCACTGGAGAGTCAGTCTGGGTACATGCTCAGGCCACTGAAGTGAGACTTGAACCCATGGCGTCCGACTCCGAGGCTTGCCCACCTTAAATAAAAAGCAGCAACCTTAAAGCAAACAGGGTGCTGCAGCTGGAACAGGTTGCTCGAGGCCCAGTAGGAAACATAACACGGTAGGAGATCAGAAAATCAGAGGCAATCCCTCAGAAGTCAATATCAGAACCTTTTAACACCTACTCCCACCAACAATTGTTAAACAGCAGCATTATCACAACAACAGACTTTATAGAACCTTTCGTATTGAAGAAAATGTCCTCAGATAATTCAGGAAAGAACAGACAGTGAGCAAAGAGAAAATGATTAGGAACAGCAACCGAGGCAAGTAGACAACATAGAGGCGTGGTACACTGGGACATGATGTTAATATTCATTATGACTGAAATTAAGTCACTACTTACCTCCCCTTAAATTTTGTAGTCATTGTTTTCTTCTTCTTATTTTTTAGATAATAAGGAACGACTCATGAACAGTGACATTTGTGGAACATTTAGCTAATTTCCTTTTTATTTCCACATCCCTGGCTGATCAAAATGTACACAAATAGAACCAGGCTAATCAATAATAATCAAGGGGATGCTTCCTCTTGTGGGGCATTCTAGGACAAGAGGTCATTGTTTTAGGATAAGGGATAGCAAATTTAAAACAGAGTTGAGGAGAAACTACTTCTCCCAAAGGGTTGTGAATCTGTGGAATTCGCTACCCCAAAGTGCGGTGGATGCTGGGACTGTGAGTTAATTTAAGGCCGAGTTAGACAGATTTTTAATTGGTCATGGGTTGAAGGGTTATGGGGAGAAGGCAGGAAAATGGGGATGAGGAGCATATCAGCCATAATCGAATGGCGAAGCAGACTCAATGGGCCGAATGGCCTAATTCTGCTCCTATATCTTATGAACTTACGAAGTGACTACAGGATAGGAAAACAGATTCCTCTGGTAAACAAGCAGTTATCTCTCTAAAGCTCATAATCCTTCTGCTATTCTCTCACAATCGATTGTGAAAGACACCTGGCAAATAACCCGGAGAATAACTAACTACCCCCGAGTCTTGGGTTTGTGAACTCAACAGATCAATGGGAGCATTTCTCCCATTCTGTTCACGGTCTGCACCACCACGCATTGTTACTGCCTCTGACGAACAGCTCTGTCTTGGGGGAAATGTTCGCGAGTGTTACTTCAACAAGGATAGGTAAAAGGGCAGTAAAGCTGGAACACGTCTCAGCCTCTGTCATACCTCCGAGGAACTCCCATCAATGCCATGGGCGGCACACTGGTTAGCATTGCTGCCTCACAACACCAGGGACCCGGGTACAATTCTGGCCTCGGGTCACTGTCTGTGTGGAGTTTGCACATTCTCCCCGTGTCTGCATGGGTTTCCTCCGGGCGCTCCAGTTTCCTCCCACAGTCAAAAGATGTGCAGGTTAGGTTGATTGGCCATGCTAAATAGACCCTAGTGTCAGGAGATTAGCAGGGTAAACAATTGACATTACTGTTATTGGGCCCAGGTGGAAGTGTGGTCGATGCAGACTCGATGGGCCGAATGGCCTCCTCCTGAACTGTTGGGATTCTATGATTCTATGTCAAGAGCTGGTGCTTAGGCAACAAATCTTTGCCCTTTTTTGAGTTCTTTCATTCTCTCTCACAGAGAAGGACTTGGCTAGTCGGATGAAGCTGACACCAATTTACTGGCACTGACTGTTCATCAATGTCAATATTACATCCGAGACATCCCATTCCTCGCAGGACTCAGAAGCTGGGTCAAGTAGATGGTTTCTAATGAACGTTGTCACCAAATGACTATTGTTGGCACGGTGAGCAATAACAGGACTCTGTTCAGCCATAACACCATTGCATCAATTGTCCACATCCAGCCTGCCTGTCACATCAGCTAAACCGTCAGGGGTGCTCAACCCCACACACAGCATTGCTCAACGACATGGGATTTGCTATTATCCTTCCAACAAAATACTGCAAAAAAACAGAAAATGCTGGAGACAAACAGCAGGTCAGGTGGCATCTGGGGTGGAAGAACGGTTAACATTTCAGGTTCCAAAAGAGAAGATGATGGAAAATCTCAGCAAGTCTGGCAACATCTGTAAGGAGAGAAAAGAGCAGACATCATCTGGACTCAAAATGTCAGCTCTTTTCTCTCCTTACAGATGCTGCCAGACCTGCTGAGATTTTCCAGCGTTTTTTCTTTTGGTTTCGGATTCCAGCATCCGCAGTAATTTGCTTTTAACATTTCAGGTTATTTTTATTCATTTATGGGATGTGAGTGTCTCTGGCTAGGCCAGCATTTATTGCCCATCTCTCATTGCCCCTTGAGAAGATGGTGCTGAATTGCCTTCTTGAACTGCTGCAGTCCCTGCAGAGTAGGTAGGGTTTTGACCCAGCGATAGTGAAGGAATGTCTGATTTATTTCCAAGTCAGGGTGGTGAGTGGCTTGGAGAGGAATCTCCAGGTGGTGAAGGTGCCAGCTTTCTGTCCTTGTCCTTCTGGAATCTAGACGATAGTGGTCGTGAGTTTGGAAGGTGCTGCCCAAAGAACTTTGGTGAGTTCCCGCAGTGTATCCTGTAGATGGTACACACCAGTGCCAATGTTTGTCAGTGGTGCAGGGAGGGACTGTTTGCAGTTGGGGTGCTAATCAAGCAGGTATGCTTTTTCCTGGATTATGTTAACTTCTTGTGTGTTGTTGGAGCTGCATTCATCCAGGCAAGTGGAGAGTATTCCATTACACTACTGATTTTCACAGTAACTTCATTGCATGTTAATGTAAGCCTTACTTGTGACTAGTAAATAAATAAACTTTACTTTGACTTGAGCCTTGTAGATGGTGGACAGGCTTTGGGGAGTCAGGAAGTGAGTTACTCAATGCAGGATTCCCAGCCTCTGACCTGCTCTTGCAGCCACAGTATTTATATAGAACATTACAGCGCAGTACAGGCCCTTCGGCCCTCAATGTTGCGCCGACCAGTGAAACCAATCTAAAGCCCATCTAACCTACACTATTCCAATATCATCCATATGTTTATCCAATGACCATTTAAATGCCATTAATGTTGGTGAGTCCACTACTGCTGCAGGCAGGGCATTCCACGCCCTTACTGAGTAAAGAACCTACCTCTGACATCTGTCCTAAATCTATCGTCCCTCAATTTAAAGAGTGTGTTTGTGTGCCTGAGGCTGCGTGTGTGGGAGAGACTGTAAGTCAGGCGGAGTCCAGTCAGTTTCTGGTCATTGGAAACCCCCAGGATGATGACAGTGGGGATTCAGCGATGGCAATGACATTGAATTTCAAGGAGCGATGGTTAGGCCCTCCCTTGCTGGACATAGTCATTGCCTGGCACTTGTGTGGCACGAATGGAACTTGCCACTTATTAGCCTGGATATTGTCTAGTCTTACTGCATTTGGGCATGGGATGCTTCAGTATCTGTGACCCTCCCTCTGTGAAAGGCCACATCTTGGCAAAAATGACAAACTTCAACACTGTTCAACAATCCCTTTCCTCGGGCAAGGAGGTCATCTCTGCCAATCACATTCTGTATCCATCTGCTAGGAAATGGAGGACAAGCCTGGGGCTGATTCTTCCTCAGTCATCTCCTCTTCAAGGAGAGGCAGTTGCCCTCTCCTCTCTACCCATCGTCAATAGCATAGCTGAGAATAAAAGGGGGAATTGTGGACAGAAACGAACTGACATCCTACATCTGTGGTATCATCGCACACCCCCCCCCCCACCGCCCGCCCAGCAGTAAGTGGTACAGAACCACACAGTTCAGGAAGTTCATCGCAAACATGGATCCTTTGTCGATCTTACACAGGGTAGCAGTCGGGTTATCACTCATGTCAGTTTCCCTGGAACCAGGAAGGGCAACAATCAGCCTGGGTTAGCACTCACGGGGATAGATCGTTTAAGTTTATTTATTAGTGTCACAAGTAGGCTTACATTAACAATGCAATGAAGTTACTGTGAAAATCCCCTAGTTGCCACACTCCGGCGCCTGTTCGGGTACACTGAGGGAGAATTTAGCATGGCCAATGCACCTAACCCGCACACCTTTCAGACTGTGGGAGGAACCCAGAGGAAACCCACGCAGACACGGGGAGAACGTGCAGATTCCACACAGACAGCGACCCAAGCTGGGAATCGAATCCGGGTACCTGGCACTGTGAGGTAGCAGTGCTAACCACTGTGCCACCATGTCGCCCCAATCCTCACATTATCACTGATGTTACTGAGGTGGTAGATGAGTGCATATGGACAAGTTTCCTGATTTCTGCCCGTGCCTCCGAAAATTAGTGGCCTGTGGAGAATAAGCCTCCTGGTCACTGAGCACTGCTGTAGAGTGTCTTGGGAAGGACAAGGTGGAGGAAAATGGAGAGAGTACTAATTTACTCAACAAAGACAATGATTCCGACTTGTACGAGTCTCTGATGAACTTAGTAATGAAATGACTATGCCATGTACAACATTTTCCTCGTCAGCTGCTGCTACTGCCAGTTTCCCCTTCTGGCAGCTTTGCTTTGTCTTGTCCTCAGGCAGTGTAAGCACGTGAAATCCGATCCATTTTCAGCTGGCACAGGAGAATTCAGCCCTAACCCTGCTTTGCTGCTCACACATCTCGGTGCTGCCGGTGGGACCTGCAGCCCACCAAACCTACTGCCTCCAAACCGGCTCTCTAACTCTGACTGGACCCATTCCTCTCCCGGCATTGGTTACCTGACACAAAACCATCCTTATGGAGCATCGATCCCAGACCAATCGGAGCGAGAACAGCTGCTTTGTTCACTGATTGGACAACACTCACCCCATAAACCAAACTTCCTCATCCCCAATCATTCTTATAACTAACGCATCAAAGTGTTCAAAGAACTTAGATTTATAAAATTCTAACAGGACTAGACAGGGTAGATGCAGGGAGAATGTTTCCGATGATGGCGGAGTCCAGAACCAGGGGTCACAGTCTGAGGATTCGGGGTAGATCATTTTGGACGGAGATGAGGAGACATTTCTTCACCCAAAAAGTGGTGAACCTGTGGAGTTCATTACCACAGGAAGTAGTTGATGCCAAAACATTGAATGTAATCAAGTGGCAGCTGGATATAGCACTTGGGGCAAATGGGATCAAAGGTTATGGGGAAAAAGTAGGATTAGGCTATTGAGTTGGACGATTAGCCATGATCGTAATGAATAGCAGAGCAGGCCCGAAGGGCTGAATGGCCTCCTCCTGCTCCTATCTTCTATGTTTCTATGTAACACATTTTAAAGAAAGTTTCTTTTGCCCAGGTTTGCTAGTGGCAACACCAGGAGATTGATCTTCAATTGCGGGAGACTCCAGGGCAATCCTGCAGGATTGGCAACGCTAGATTCACTGCATGAGGCACTTTGTTTAAAGTTAAAGATTATATATTTTCGTGGTACACATTGGTACCAACGACATAGGTAAGAGAAGGGACGGGGATTTAAAACAGGAATTTCTGGAGCTCGGCTGGAAGCTGAGAGCAAAGACAAAACATGTGGTCATCTCTGGTACGCTACACGTGATAGCGAGTTGAGGAACAGGGAGAGAGTGCACTTAAACATGTGGTTGCAGGGATGGTGCAGGAGGGAGGGTTTCAGATACGTGGATAATTGGAACACGTTCTGGGGAAGGTGGGACCTCTACAAACAGGACGGGGTGCACCTGAACCAGAGGGGCACCAATATCCTGGGAGGGAAATTTGCTACGGCTCTTCAGGGGGATTTAAACTAATTTGTCAGGGGAGTGGGAAAAGGAGTTGTAGTCCAGAAGTCAGTGTTGAGGGTGGTGAGGTATTGGGGAAGGTATCAAGGTCAAGGGTGGGTACCGGTAGACAGGAAGATGGGTTGAAGTGTGTCTACTTCAATGCAAGGAGCATCCGGAACAAGGTGGATGAACTTGGGGCGTGGATTGCTACTTGGGACTACGATGTTGTGGCCATTACGGAGACGTGGGTAGAACAAGGACAGGAATGGTTGTTGGACGTTCCGGGGTATAGATGTTTCAGTAAGTGTAGGGAAGCTGGTAAAAGAGGTGGAGGAGTAGCATTGTTAATCAAGGATAGTTTAACGGCTGCGGAAAAGCACTTTGAGGGGGATATGCACACTGAGGTAATATGGGCTGCAGTTAGAAACAGGAAAGGAGCGGTCACGTTGCTAGGAGTTTACTATAGGCCCCCAAATAGTAATAGAGATGTGGAGGAAGAAATTGCTAAGCAGATTATGGATACGTGTGGGGGTCACAGGGTAGTTGTCATGGGGGACTTTAACTTTCCAAATATTCATTGGAACCTTTGTAGGTCAAATAGTTTGGATGGGGCACTTTTTGTGCAGTGTGTGCAGGAGGGTTTCCTGACACAATATGTGGATAGGCCGACAAGGGGTGAGGCCACATTGGATTTGGTACTGGGAAATGAACCGGGCCAAGTGTTAGATTTGGTTGTGGGAGAGAACTTTGGAGATAGTGACCACAATTCGGTGTCTTTTGTTATTGCAATGGAGAGGGATAGGGCCGGACGGCAGGGCAAGGCTTACAATTGGGGGAGAGGTAATTATGATGCGATTAGGCAAGAATTAGGGGGCATAAGATGGGAACAGAAACTGTCAGGGAAAGGCACTGATGAAAAGTGGAACTTTTTCAAGGAACAAATACTGGGTGTCCTTGATAGGTATGTCCCTGTCAGGCAGGGAGGAAATGGCCGAGTGAGGGAACCGTGGTTCACAAAAGAGGTGGAATGTCTTGTGAAAAGGAAGAGGGAAGCTTATGTAGGGATGAGGAAACAAGGTTCAGATGGCTCGACTGAGGGTTACAAGTTAGCAAGGAACGAGCTGCAAAAGGGGCTGAGGAGAGCTAGGAGGGGACATGAGAAGTCCTTGGCGGGTCGGATCAAGGAAAACCCCAAGGCTTTTTACTCTTATGTGAGGAATAAAAGAATGACCAGGGTGAGGTTAGGGCCGGTCAAGGACAGTGGTGGGAACTTGTGTATGGAATCAGTAGAGATAGGCGAGGTGATGAATGAATACTTTTCTTCAGTGTTCACCAAGGAGAGGGGCCATGTTTTTCAGGAAGAGAAGCTGTTACAGGCTAATAGGCTGGAGGAAATAGATGTTCGGAGGGAGGATGTATTGGCAGTTTTGAATAAACTGAAGGTCGATAAGTCCCCTGGGCCTGATGAAATGTATCCTAGGATTCTTTGGGAGGCGAGGGATGAGATTGCAGAGCCTTTGGCTTTGATCTTTGGGTCCTCGCTGTCCACGGGGATGGTGCCAGAGGACTGGAGAGTGGCAAATGTTGTTCCTCTGTTTAAGAAAGGGAATAGAAATGACCCTGGTAATTATAGACCGGTTAGTCTGACTTCGGTGGTTGGTAAATTGATGGAAAAGGTCCTTAGGGATGGGATTTACGACCATTTAGAAAGATGCGGATTAATCCGGGATAGTCAGCACGGATTTGTGAAGGGCAAATCGTGCCTCACAAATTTGATAGAATTTTTTGAGGAGGTAACTAGGTGTGTTGATGAAGGTAGGGCAGTTGATGTCATATACATGGATTTTAGTAAGGCGTTTGATAAGGTCCCCCATGGTCGGCTTATGATGAAAGTAAGGAGGTGTGGGATAGAGGGAAAGTTGGCCGATTGGATAGGTAACTGGCTGTCTGATCGAAGACAGAGGGTGGTGGTGGATGGAAAATTTTCGGACTGGAGGCAGGTTGCTAGCGGAGTGCCGCAGGGATCGGTGCTTGGTCCTCTGCTCTTTGTGATTTTTATTAATGACTTAGAGGAGGGGGCTGAAGGGTGGATCAGTAAATTTGCTGATGACACCAAGATTGGTGGAGTAGTGGATGAGGTGGAGGGGTGTTGTAGGCTGCAAAGAGACATAGATAGGATGCAAAGCTGGGCTGAAAAATGGCAAATGGAGTTTAACCCTGATAAATGTGAGGTGATTCATTTTGGTAGGACTAATTTAAATGTGGATTACAGGGTCAAAGGTAGGGTTCTGAAGACTGTGGAGGAACAGAGAGATCTTGGGGTCCATATCCACAGATCTCTAAAGGTTGCCACTCAAGTGGATAGAGCTGTGAAGAAGGCATATAGTGTGTTAGCTTTTATTAACAGGGGGTTGGAGTTTAAGAGCCGTGGGGTTATGCTGCAACTGTACAGGACCTTGGTGAGACCGCATTTGGAATATTGCGTGCAGTTCTGGTCACCTCACTATAAGAAGGATGTGGAAGCGCTGGAAAGAGTGCAGAGGAGATTTACCAGGATGCTGCCTGGTTTGGAGTGTCGGTCTTATGAGGAAAGGTTGAGGGAGCTGGGGCTGTTCTCTCTGGAGCGGAGGAGATTGAGGGGAGACTTAATAGAGGTTTATAAAATGATGAAGGGGATAGATCGAGTGAACGTTCAAAGACTATTTCCTCGGGTGGATGGAGCTATTACGAGGGGGCATAACTATAGGGTTCATGGTGGGAGATATAGGAAGGATATCAGAGGTAGGTTCTTCACGCAGAGAGTGGTTGGGGTGTGGAATGGACTGCCTGCAGTGATAGTGGAGTCAGACACTTTAGGAACATTTAAGCGGTTATTGGATAGGCACATGGAGCACACCAGGATGGTAGGGAGTGGGATAGCTTGATCTTGGTTTCAGATGAAGGTCGGCACAACATCGTGGGCCGAAGGGCCTGTTCTGTGCTGTACTGTTCTATGTTCTATGTTCTATATTAGTGTCACAAATAGGCTTACATTAACACTGCAATGTGAAAATCCCCTAGTCGCCACACTCCAGCACCTGTTCGGGTACACAGAGAGAAAATTTAGCATGGTCGATGCACCCAACCAGCACATCTTTGGTCTGTGGGAGGAAACCGGAGCACCCGGAGGAAACCCACGCAGACACGGGGAGAACGTGCAGACTCCGCACAGACAGTGACCCAAGCCGGGAATTGAACCCTGGTCCCTGGCGCTGTGGGCAGCAGTGCTAATCACTTTGAGATAAACCAGCTTCTAAGGCATGAGGTAAATGGCATGATTATCCCACTTAATGGAAAAACAGACCTTACTGTATAAAATACCACACGTTGAAAAATGCTGAACCTAAAGTAAAGAGCTCTCTGAATAATTTTGTCATTAAAGCACGCAGAGCTCCCTCAGCTGTTCAGTGTTGTGCTGAGTGGAATGGAGTTGTTGGGATGTGCAGGATGTTGACAGTCTAAGCGACATGTCATTGATCAAACCGCAAACTGATAATAAAAGATCTCCTCAATGGCTAAGGCGCCAAGTGGCAATTGAAGTTAGTGCAGCCTATTCAGGGAGACGTCAGCGAGTGCCAGTGTAGTTTAAAGAGGGTGATTTATGATTTACAGCATGGTTGAATCAGACCAATAATGGATATAACCACCAAGTTCACAGAGCAACCGAAGGGAAAGAACTTTCTCATTCTCGGACACCCTGAGCGGGACTTTCCGGCCGCGTTCCCCCCAAGGCTGGAAAATCCCGCCTGAGATCAATGGACTTTTGCATGGTCCGTGTCCCGCCAGCTACGATTCCCACGGCGGGCGGGACGAGAAAATTCCATACCCCATTTTTCTCTACCTAATGATCACAGTGGTTCGCACTGCTGCCTCACAGCGCCAGGGACCCGGATTCGATTCCCGGCTTGGGTTACTGTCTGTGCAGAGTCTGCACATTCTCCCCGTGTCTGTGTGGGTTTCCTCCGGGTGCTCTGGTTTCCTCCCACAGTCCAAAAGCTGTGCTGCTTAGACTGATTGGCCATGCTAAATTGATCCTTAGTGTCACGGGGATTAGCAGGGTAAATATGTGGAATTACGGGAATAGGGCCTGAGTGGGATTGTGGTCAGTACAGTCTCGATGGGCCAAATGGCCTACTTCTGCACTGGAGGGATTCTATGATCCCCCCACTTCCAAAGCTGTTGCTGCTATTTTTGAATATGTGCGGGGGAAACTTCCTCACTGAATCATCCTTTTCCTTTGCATGTTTTGGCTTTTCTCTTATTTTTGCTTCCGGACAATAACACACCTGCTCTCAGCATGTCTTTGGTTTCCTTTCTTTCCCCCTCTTAGTCCCTGGAAGATGAACTCATTCAATCTCTCCCGTCCTCAACCAGCTATCTCAGACATTCCCTTGTCCTTGTCCCACCTAGTCCTTGCTCCGAACCAATTACATCTCCAACTTTTCCCACTCCTGGTGAATGGTCACGGAGCTGAAACATTGGACGGGACTTTCCGGCCGTGCTCGTCCCAAAACTGGAAAATCCCACCCCAGGTCAGCGGACCTCTGGATGGCCGCCCCCACACTCCCCAGCCTGCTATGATTCCCGCAGTGAGCGATTAGGGAAAATTCCCCACATTGGCTCAGTTCTGCTCTCCACAGTTACTGCCTGACCTTCCGACCATTATCAGCATCTGCTGTTTTGATTTCAGATTTCTGGCATGTGCAGTGTTGTCTTCTCGATTTCTCCAGATTCTTTCACAGACCAGTTCTATTTACACTGCAATAATCTCAGAATAGCGACATGCTAATAGTGGCAAATTCATCCAACATAACCATCCGCATCAAGTTATTATATTCCCCAAAGCTCTGTCCAATCAAGCACACTTGTATTACTGCAGCCTAAGTGTGGCTAAGTACTGGCAATATGACAGAGATGAATACGAAAACTGAATCAAACTGCTCCATTGCTTATAAACTGAAGTGATTTATGAACATCAGCACAACTGGAGATTACAGTCGGCAGACTGGGAACTAGTTTGTCATTCACTCCACCAGGTCATTTATAGTTTCTGTTCCAAAAATAGAATTTTTAAGAGACTATGAGAGTTAAGTGAAAAGTAAACAAGGACAGTGATGGAAGGGCCTGTGGGATTGTAATGTTATAACACCCGGGTTTGTATTCTAACTGGGAATGAGAATATTCAGCTCCCAAAAAATTGATTCATTCACCGCCTTCTCTCGTGCACTGTATATCAGCGCCTGACGCGTCCTGTACAAGGTCAGCGCCTGACATGCCCTGTACAACGTCAGCGCCTGACACCCCTGCACAATGTCAGCACCTGATGCACCCTGTATAACGTCAGCGCCTGACACCCCTGTACAACATCAGCGCCTGACACACCCTGTACATCAGCGCCTGACACGCCCTGTACAATGCCAGCGCCTGACACGCCCTGTGCAACATCAGCGCCTGACACGCCCTGTGCAACGTCAGCGCCTGACACGCCCTGTGCAACGTCAGCGCCTGACACGCCCTGTACAACGTCAGCGCCTGACGCGCCCTGTGCAACGTCAGCGCCTGACACGCCCTGTACAACGTCAGCGCCTGACGCGCCCTGTGCAACGTCAGCTCCTGACACGCTCTGTATGTCAGCGCCTGACACACTCTGTACAACGTCAGCGCCTGACACACTCTGTACAACGTCAGCGCCTGACACGCCCCTGTGCAACGTCAGCGCCTGACACGCTCTGTATGTCAGCGCCTGACACACTCTGTACAACGTCAGCGCCTGACACGCTCTGTACAACGTCAGCGCCTGACACGCCCTGTGCAACATCAGCACCTGACACGCCCCTGTGCAACGTCAGCGCCTGACACGCTCTGTATGTCAGCGCCTGACACACTCTGTACAACGTCAGCGCCTGACACGCTCTGTACAACGTCAGCGCCTGACACGCTCTGTACAACGTCAGCGCCTGACGCGCCCTGTGCAACATCAGCACCTGACACGCCCTGTGCAACATCAGCACCTGACACGCCCTGTGCAACGTCAGCGCATGACACGCCCTGTGCAACGTCAGCGCCTGACACGCTCTGTACAACGTCAGCGCATGACACGCCCTGTGCAACGTCAGCGCCTGACACGCCCTGTACAACGTCAGCACCTGACACGCCCTGTACAACGTCAGCACCTGACACGCCCTGTACAACGTCAGCACCTGACACGCCCTGTACAACGTCAGCGCCTGACGCGCCCTGTGCAACATCAGCACCTGACACGCCCTGTGCAACATCAGCGCCTGACACACTCTGTACAACGTCAGCGCATGACACGCCCTGTGCAACGTCAGCGCCTGACACGCCCTGTGCAACGTCAGCACCTGACACGCCCTGTGCAATGCCAGCGCCTGACACGCCCTGTACAACGTCAGCACCTGACACCCCTGTGCAACGTCAGCGCCTGACACGCCCTGTACAACGTCAGCACCTGACACGCCCTGTGCAACGTCAGCACCTGACACGCCCTGTGCAACGCCAGCGCCTGACACGCCCTGTACAACGTCAGCACATGACACCCCTGTGCAACATCAGCACCTGACACGCCCTGTGCAACGTCAGCACCTGACACGCCCTGTGCAACGCCAGCGCCTGACACGCCCTGTACAACGCCAGCGCCTGACACGCCCTGTACAACGTCAGCACATGACACCCCTGTGCAACATCAGCACCTGACACGCCCTGTACAACATCAGCACCTGACACCCCTGTACATCAGCACCTGACACGCCCTGTGCAACGTCAGCACCTGACACCCCTGTACAACGTCAGCGCCTGACACGCCCTGTGCAACGTCAGCGCCTGACACGCCCTGTGCAACATCAGCACCTGACACGCCCTGTGCAACGTCAGCCCCTGACACGCCCTGTGCAACGTCAGCGCCTGACACGCCCTGTGCAACGTCAGCGCCTGACACGCCCTGTGCAACGTCAGCCCCTGACACGCTCTGTACAACGTCAGCGCCTGACACGCCCTGTGCAACGTCAGCGCCTGACACGCCCTGTGCAACGTCAGCCCCTGACACGCTCTGTACAACGTCAGCGCCTGACACGCTCTGTACAACGTCAGCGCCTGACACCCCTGTACAACGTCAGCGCCTGACACGCTCTGTACAACGTCAGCGCCTGACACACTCTGTACAACGTCAGCGCCTGACACACTCTGTACAACGTCAGCGCCTGACACACTCTGTACAACGTCAGCGCCTGACACGCCCTGTGCAACGTCAGCGCCTGACACGCTCTGTACAACGTCAGCACCTGAAGTGAGTGCTCACCTGAAGAAGGGGCTTAGAGTTTCGAAAGCTTGTGTGGCTTTTGCTACCAAATAAACCTGTTGGACTTTAACCTGGTGTTGTTAAACTTCTTACTGTGTTTACCCCAGTCCAACGCCGGCATCTCCACATCTTTTCTATTCCCCATCTAAACCCTGTTTCTAATGCTTAGAAGGAGAAGTGCTGGCTGGCATAAAAATAGAAGGTTCTGGAAAACAATCGGCATCGGTGGAGAGAAACAGAGTAAATGTTACAGGTCAATGACTTTGCATTAATTGGAAACATTTCAGGGTTTTGTTTTGGGTTTAGTGTGAGCTCATCTTTGCTCCTTTCCAGTGGCTGCACTGACCCCAGGACAAGCCTCCATTACCACAGCCGTGAACCCTTCCTCGGATTTGACATGTGAGCATTAAACCGACCACAGCCGCCCAGTGCTCACCTGAAGAAGGGGCTTAGAGCTTCGAAAGCTTGTGTGGCTTTTGCTACCAAATAAACCTGTTGGACTTTAACCTGGTGTTGTTAAACTTCTTACTGAATAGAAAAAAAACATTGGCCTTTCAGTATTCCTTTTATCAGCGTTGTTTACTTTCCAGAGTTCCAAATCACTGGGCGATGAATTGAAGAGGATTACCTACAGTTGATTTGATAGTACAGAACTTGAGCATTGCTTAAAAAAAGGCATGCTGAAACTTTTCACCTTGTACTCATCAGGACACTTGGCAAGAATACCAATGTCAGGCGAAAACAACAACTGCATAAGAGAGAGCTGATTGGTTGGCAACGGGATTTTGATCTACTTGCCAACCAATCAGCACTCTCTTCTCAGACAGTATTAATTGTTATTTTTCCCTTAAATCAGCATTCTTGCCAAGTATCCTGGTGAGTGCAAGATTAAAAGCTTCGACACGACTCTTTTTTCAGGATTATCTAAGTAACATTTTCAGTGGCAGATGTTGGTGGGGAGATTTGAGGTGACGTGTTGGGCTGGTGCACAGTGAGGTATAATAACCATTTGCACTATTCCTAATGTGAAAAAATGTCCTAAAAACCAGGCAATTACAGTAGAGTCATTGAAGAAGGCGGCACAGTGATTAGCACTGCTGCCTCACAGCGCCAGGGACCCGGATTCAATTCTGGCCTCGGGTGACTGTCTGTGTGGAGTTTTCACGTTCTCCCCGTGTCTCCATGGGTTTCCTCCAGATGCTCCGGTTTCCTCCCACAGTCCAAAGATGTGTGGGTTAGGTGGATTGGCCATGCTAAATTACCCCTTAGTATCAGGGGGATTAGGAGGGTAAATATATGGGGTTATGGGGATAAGACCTGGATGGGATTGCTTTCAGTGTAGACTCGATGTGCCAAATGGCCTCCTTCTGCACTGTCGGGACTCTATGAAGACGGGCAGCGTGGTCCGAGGAATGAGTTTTAAGGTAGATTCTAAACTGTGGCGGCAAGGAGATGGGATTAAAGGGCCTGGCCAGCCAAAGGCTTATCCAGCAAAATATGGAACATAGAGTGGGGGATGCACCAGAGGTCAGAATGAGAGGAACAGAAAGTTTTCAGAGGGTTCTAGAGCTGGAGGAGAGGACTGAGATAGGGAAGAACAAGGCCATGAAAGGATGAAATTGGTAGTCATAGTAATGGAGAGGATGGGGGTTGGATTCTCAGCTTGGGATCACACAGAACAATAAGGTTGTGAGTGGACTGGTTCAACCTCAGAGCTGCTGGGGAGGAAGGCAGGACGAGTGGGCAGGGGGCTTGTGACAGGGAAACGGTGACAATGACATTAGTTTCCCAATGTTTGAATGGAAGGAGTCTGCAGGCCACTCAGGCCTGTTTGCTAGACAGGCAGTCTAACAATGCACAGGCAATGCAACGGCTGAGAGCTGCTGGAGAGATAGAACAGACTCTTCCATCAACCCGAATGCAGAAAGTAACTGTAGACAATGTCACCAAGCGGCAGCGTGGAAGTGAGGAAGAGGAGAATTCCAAGGATGGATTCTTTGATTTCTTTGTCCGGGGTGCGTGGGGTCCTTGATTATGCTGGCTGCGTTTCTGAGGCAGCGGGAAGTGTAGACAGAGACAATGGGTGGGGGGCTGCTTTGTGTGATGGACTGTAGTTTCTTGTGGTCTTGGAACAGAAAGCACTGCTGGAAATGTTCAGAGCACGTCACTGTGATTTCGGTGAGAGTTGTTTCAGTGTGTCGCAGGGATAGGAATCCAATAGGGTTGGTCCTGCCAAGGGAGTTGCAGGAACGCTGGGCATGGAGTTCGGAGGCATTCATTGCGTGACAGAGGAAAAGGAGATAGGAGATAAGGCAAACATTTACATGGACAGAGGGGTGCAGAGCGGGTATTCTGAGGAGAGGGTTAATGACTTAGAAGTGACGGGGACAGCACTGGAAGAAAGCGAACCATGTACAATGACATAGAATCACAGAATCCCCACAGCACAGAAGGGAGCCATTCGGCCCACTGAGCTTGCACAAACAACAATCCAACCCTATCCCCGTAACCCCACATATTTACCCGCTGATCCCCTCCCCACCGATACTCGGCTCAATTTAGCATGGCCAATCAACCTAACCCGCCCAGGAATAGGACCAGGAACAGAAATTAAATGGGGAGATTAGTGGCAGCATTTCTTTTCCGCTGGATCAGGGGAATAGGAAATGGTTCTTGACGGCAAGATGAGTTTGACAAAGGGATGAAGGGAGATCAGAGAGAAATGAGTGAAAGATTTCAGAGCTAGGACAGGGTGGAGCCGGGTATGAAGTTTGTTTAGTTAGCAAGGGGAAGGGTGGGATGCAGCAGAGAAAATTAAGCACTAGATTTAAATTGCATTTCATTTCTCAGACTTTATCCCTATCCTTCCTCCTCCTTCAGGTTCCACATCCTAACAGGGCGTTGGCAACCTTGGACTTCCATAGGATTTGTCCATGATTATGTTTGGCCAAGACTCAATTGGCGTGCCATTGTATTTTGCAATATGGCTGACCAGGAAACTCTCGCTCTCTTATCGCCTGCCATCAGCTGTATTGGAAAGATTCATGGCTAATAATTAATCTGTTTGGCCACATTATCGACTATGGCCATCGAGTCCTGAAGTGGGACTTGAACCCAGAGCTTCTGGCCCAGCGGTAGATGTTAAGATCAGTAACAGCATATGATGGAGGAATAACACAGCATCTCGTCTTTCACCTTCAGCAAGTTTATTCTACCTCCAACTCAGCAGAGATACAAACTCCATGTGGTTCCCCCACACCAACTGTTCCGGCTGTGTCCATTTATACTCCAATATTCATCTTTAAGGCGGCCATTAGCCTAACAATGTAATTGCCAAGGCAAGCACTGACTGTCAATGCTTGCAACAAGTAAAGTCGCAATAGTCCCAGATGACCATAGGCTGCTCTGCCCTTTGAGGGGGAGAGCTGACTGGTGGAGATTTAACCTGAGGGTCACCACACCTCAGGCAAGGGGCAGGGTCGAGAAGGGCGGGGTCTTCATGAATAACCTCAGCCGGCACAGGAATTGAACCTGTGCTGTTGGCATCACTCTGCATCACAAACCAGCCGCCCAGCCAACTGAGTTAAACTGACTCCCACATTGACAGTAGGGATGTTACCACTGCACCACAAGACCTTCTTCATCCCTATAGAGTACATATTATGATTGACATGGATGGTGATGAATTATATTGCAAACCGCAATTCCTTCCACAAGGGTGATCTTTGCTAGTGCTTCAACTCTGCTGTGACATTTGGTTCTAATCACATGACTGGGAACAATGGTAGTACAGTGTATTATTGCTAATAATGGGTGAGTTGCCATGTCCATTATAAATGCTGCTTGATGTACCCATCAATGAATTTGACCAATTGTATCCGTGCAGAGAGCAGAAGCTGCAGTGTAGAATCCCTACAGTGCAGAAGGAGGCCATTCAGCCCATCAAGCCGGCACTGACAACAATCCCACCCAGGCCCTATCCCCATAACCTCACATATTTACCCTGCTAATCCCCGATACTAAAGGACAATTTAGCATGGCCAATCCACCTAACCCGCACATCTTTGGACTGTGGGAAGAAACTGGAGCACCCGGAGGAAACCCACACAGACACAGGGAGAATGTGCAAACTCGACCCAGACAGTGACCTGAGGTCGGAATTGATCCCAGGTCCCTGGCGCTGTGAGGCAGCAGTGCTAACCAGTGTGCCACCATGCCACAGTGGCACAGCTGTGGAGACAGAAACAGAATTGACGTTGAAGGTGGACAGGATTCTGATGAAAGGTCACTGACTTGAAACATTCATTGTTCTGCTCTCTTCCCTGTGTTGTCAGAGCTGCTGAGCATGTTCAGTTTTTTAAAATCCCTCTCTCTGTACACAGGTTAGTGGATGGCCCGTATGCAATGATGCTTCATTGGGAATGTGGATTGAGTAGATAATCCATCAGACCCAGACTGTGGCTTCAAATCAAGTAAGAAGTCTCACAACACCAGGTTAAAGTCCAACAGGTTTATTTGGTAGCAAATACAGTGCAGAAGGAGGCCATTCAGCCCATCAAGCCTGCACTGACAACAATCCCACCCAGGCCCTATCCCCATAACCTCACATATTTACCCTGCTAATCCCCGATACTAAAGGACAATTTAGCATGGCCAATCCACCTAACCCGCACATCTTTGGACTGTGGGAGGAAACTGTGAGGCAGCAGTGATGAATTTGCTACCAAATAAACCTGTTGGACTTTAACCTGGTGTTGTGAGACTTCTTACTGTGCTTACCCCAGTCCAACGCCGGCATCTCCACATCATGGCTTCAAATCAAAACAGATACATTGGTAGTAAAGCCCCCACTGTGCACATTGATCATACACTGTCATGTACTGTGGGCACTAACCATTCCCCACCACGTGGAGATGCTGACGTTGGACTGGGGTGGGCACAGTAAGAAATCTCACAACACCCGGTTGATGAAGGAGCAGCGTTCCAAAAGCTCGTGATTCCAAATAAACCTGTTGGACTTTAACCTGGTGTTGTGAGACTTTTTACCATCCCCCATTATCACAGGAGACAAAGTCAATTTTGACAATAATTTTTTCCCCTACAGTATATTTATTATGATGTTATGTCAAAAGTGAACACTAGTTTCATAATTCTTCTGTCTCGACTTTTTAGCATAATGCACACATTGACATAACTCTTGAATTGGTCTTCCCTCAATTTTCAGTGTTCCTCTGCACCTTCCCAGCCGGTAGGCAGAGCATTCGTATGGGGATTGTGGAAGAAAGTGTGCATCCGTCACCCCAAGGAATGACTTGGCGTAGATGCAGAAATGCTCATAGGAATAAACTCTGGCCTCTCATGGCTGTGCTGCTGAGCCTTCAGGTAGCAGTTCAACACACACCAGGAATAGCAACAACAAAGCTCAGGATCTTCCACATACGTGACGCCTGATCTTCCTCACCGCCGGCTGTGTTTGACGGCTGCCGAGTGGAGCTGAAACTCTGGCAGAAAATCTGACCCCAAACCGCCGCCATCTTGTGAGTGTGGTAACCCCCCCCACCAGGTCCAGGGGGAAATCACTGATTGATCCCCCCGTGGGACTCGTTGAGTATGAGTTCCCCTGGTAACAGGCAGTGTGGCCTGTCCACCAGGAACTCATCACCTGAGCCTTTTATAAGGCAGGCCCAGGACTGGGCCTGCTGGACTGTAGTCCCAGGCAGGGTCGAGTGTGTGTGTATGTCATGGTAGTGATTTTACTTTGCATTCTGTACTAAACTATGTTCCTTTTCAGTTGAGCTTCCTGAGGGAGTCATTACATTGAGAGTAAGGGCTCCAACTATTTTGGGCAAGTCATTAAGCACTTACTCTGTATTTACCAATTTGCTTTGATTTCAGCTCCTCAAGTGGTTTCAATCAGCTTTTTACATCTCATTAAACTGTGATGACTTTAGCATTGAGATTCTGAAAGCAGCAGCTGACAGGGGTGGTACAGTGGTTAGCACTGCTGCCTCACAGCGCCAGAGACCCAGGTTCAATTCCCGGCTTGGGTCATTGTGTGGAATTTGCACGTTCTCCCCGTGTCTGTGTGGGTTTCCTTCAGGTGCTCCAGTTTCCTTCCACAATCCAAAAGACGTGTTGGTTAGGGTGCATTGGCCATGCTAAATTCTCCCTCAGTGTACCCGAACAGGCACTGGAGTGTGGCGACCAGGGGCTTTTCAAGTAACTTCATTGCAGTGTTAATGTAAGCCTACTTGTGACACTAATAAATAAACTTTAAACTTTAGCTCACGGCATCTGAACTTCTGTTTTCTAGCAATTCATACCTTCTGAAGCCTCCCACAGCCAGGTCGCAGGTACAGATAACACTACACCAGCTCCACGGGTCAGTGTAAGATTCACTGCAGTATCCATTGTAGATACAACTCAGCCTTTTTTGCACATTATGCTACAGGAAGCAGTCATTTCCTATTGTAAAAGCAAAATACTGCAGATGCTCGAAATGGGAAATAAAAATGGAGAATAGTGGAGAAACTCAGCATCTGTGGAGAGAGAAACAGAGTTAATGGGGTGAATTTTCCTGTCCCGCCAGCCACGGGAATCGGAGGGGACCATGGAATAGTCCGCTGACCTCGGGCGGGATTTTCCGGTTTCGAGCACAGCCGGAAAATCCCGCCCAATGTTTCAACTCCAATGTAACTCTTCCTCTGAACTGGCAGTTTTCTACGCTAGGGACTGAGCTATATTGTTAAGAAAAACATAGTTCAAACTTTACTCCACATCTAATACTATAACTAACTTGCGAGTCATTGAATCAACCCTACAGTGCAGAAGGAGGCCATTTGGCCCATTGAGTCTGCACTGACCACAATCCCACCCAGGCCCTGTCCCCATAACCCCATGCATTTACCCTAGCTAATCCCCCTGACACTAGGGGGCAATTTATCATGGCCAATCAACCTAACCCACACATCTTTGGACTGTGGGAGGAAACCGGAGCACCCGGAGGAAACCCACACAGACAATGTACAAACTCCACACAGATAGTGACCCGAGGCTGGAATTGAACCCGGGTCCCCTGGTGCTATGAGGCAGCAGTGCTAACCACTGTGCCATGTGCCATCTCACGTGAGATACTGCATTATTTCACATGATGCTAAGGCTCTTGATCAAACATGTTGCTGTTGCTGATGTAGGCAATGTACAATGAATTGCAGCAGTGTCTGGGAAACTGTTTTTATGAACAAAAATGGGTGATATTGTAAAGGCAACATTTGCAATAGCCAACCTGCCAATTACTATAAGACATCAATTTTTGTTTATTCTTCTATGGGATGTCAACATCATTGAGAAGGCCAGCATTTGTTCTCTATTCCTAACTGCCCTTGAACTCAGTGGCTTGCTCAGCCATTGCAGAGGACAATTAGGACATTGCTGGGGTCTGGAGTCACATATAGGCCAGGCCAGGTAAGCACACAGATTTCCTTCCCTGCGGGACATTTGGAACCAGGTGGGTTTCTATAACAATCGATGATAGCTTCATGGTCATTTCATAGCGTCACGTTTGAGAGCCACAGGTTGACTCTCAACTGCCCTGTGAAATGGCCTAGCAAGCTCAATTGTCACCAAGGACATAAGAACTAGGAGCAGGAGTAGGGCGTGTGGCCCCTCGAGCCTGCTCTGCCAATCAGTAAGATCATGGACTCAGCTCCACTTACCCGCCCACTCACCATCACCCTTAATTCCTTTACTGTTCAAAAATGTATCTTTCTTTGCCTTAAAAACATTCAATGAGGAAGCCTCAACTGCTTTACTGGGCAGGAAATTTCACAGATTCACAATCCTTTAATTTGATTTATTATTGTCACATGAAAAGTATTTTTTCTTGTGCACTATAGAGACAAAACATACCATACATAGGGAAAGAAAGGAGAGAGTGCAGAATGTAGTGTTATAGTCATAACTAGGGTGTAGAGAAAGATCAACTTAATGCAAGGTAGGTCTTTCTCTACATCTTTACTGAATGGCAGAGCAGGCACGAGGGGCCAGATGCCTACTCCTGCTCCTAGTTCTTATGTTCTTCTTGACAAATGAGAGACTTGCTAGGCCATTTGAGAGGGCAGTTGATAGTCAACCACATTTCAGAGGGCAATGAAGAAGTTCCTCCTCAACTCAGATCTGCTCCCCCTTATTTTGAGGCTATGCCCTCTGGTTCTAGCTTTATCCACCAGGGCAAACAACCACTATGCTTCTACCTTATCTATTCTCTTCATAATTTTATATATTTCTATCAGATCCCTCTTCATTCTTCTAAATTCCAATGAGTATAGTCCCAGTCTACTCGCTCTCTCCTGATAAGCCAACCCTCTCAACTCTGGAATCAACCTACTGAATCTCAGCTCACCACCACATTCTCAAGGGCAGCTCGGAATGGGCAATAAATGCTGGCCAGTCAGTAATGCCCATGCCCTACCAATAAATAAAAAAAGTTTATCTTTTTTTATTAATTGAATTTAAATTCAATTGAACTGGTGTCCCCAGAGAATTAGCCCATGCCTCTGGTTACTAGCCCAGTGACATTACCACTGCCACCATTTCCCCCTTGAATTTGTGATGTGGCCACAAAGTATTGTATTTATGGGCAGCACGGTGGCCTCACAGCCCCTGGGACCCAGGTTCGATTCCTGGCTTGGGTCACTGTCTGTGTGGAGTCTGCACGTTCTCCCCGTGTCTGCGTGGGTTTCCTCTGAGGCTCCGATTTCCTCCCATAGTCCAAAGGTGTGCAGGTTAGGTTGATTGGCCATGCTAAATTTCCCTAAGTATGAGGGGGATTAGCAGGGTAAATATGTGAGGTTATGGGAATAGGGCCTAGATGGGATTGTGGTCGGTGCAGACTCGATGGGCTGAATGGTCTCCTTCTACACTGTAGGGGTTCTATGTTTCTATGAAAGTAACGACTCATTGACCATCATGAGGGCCACCCGCTACAAACCTGAGAGCCGGTCAGCAAGGAAGATTGCAGGATTGGGAGGTTGTAATGACTTCAATCAGGCCATGGAGGTTGGCCTACTGGAATATGAACTCCCTGATTAAGGAGTCAATTGATGGGCCAATTTCCTTGTATTTAACAGGGAGTGTCAGTTCCTCTGGCACTCCCGAAGGTAGATCTGTGTACTGCTGTTGGAATTGTAAATAAAGGGATTTTGGTGAAGGGACTTCTGCCTCTGAAGACTAATTACAGAGGTGGTGCCTGACATCAGAGTTTGATATGTTGTGAGGGAGCCGTGTTTGAATAGGGCGTGACATTTTGGGCCTACAGGCTTCGCTAAAGACATCAACCTATATGTGCAGGATGGATGGCTGTGATCTCTAAGGCTGCCTTCTCTTGTCTGTGTTCTTGTCTGTGCCTGGATGGTCTGGTCAAAGGAGCATGCAATGTCCACTGTTATCCTCGAGCCTTTCAGTGGGCCTCGCAACCGAGACTCCCAATCATATTATCATTTGGGCAATATCCCTTTATTGTTCATTTATCATATTTGGGGCAGTGTCTTCCTGATAGGTTGAACAGTCAGGGCTTACCTTTACTGGTGCTGGACACCTCAGTGGAGCTTGATGGCAGTGTGGGTGCCCCGCGGCAGGCTCGCTCCAAGCTGTTGTGCTGCTTGGCGAGTTGCTCAATGGTCTCCTCCAGGCGGGTGCGCTGCTCACGCTCGTACTGCAAAGCACGCTGCCATTTGCGACTGTGCGTCTCCGCTAAATCCAGGAAGTCACGGCATGCCTGCAGATAAAGCACCAGAAAACAGTAACCCATCAGCAAAGGAGGAGGATAAATTCTGCAAACACTTCGCCCCTACCCCACCCCCCTGTGCAGTTTTCTCCCCCGCTACTGGAGAGACTTCACAGAGCTGGAGAACATCAGAAGGTAAGAAGCATCCAAATAGTTTGCATTGAATCCATACAGTGCAGAAGGAGGCCATTTGGCCCATCGAGTGTGCACAAACCACAATCTCACCCAGGCCCTATCCCGTAACCCCACATATTTAGCATGCTAATCCCCCTGATACTAAGGGTCACTTTAACATGGCCAATCAACCTAACCCACACATCTTTGGACTGTGGGAGGAAACTGGAACACCTGGAGGAAACCCACGCAGACACGGGGAGAATGTGCAAACTCCACACAGTCATCCGAGGCTAGAATTGAACCTGGGTCCTTGGCGCTGTAAGGCAGCAGTGCTAACCACTGTGCCACCTCTGTTTATTGACAGCAGGGGAGGGGCCACCCCAGGCAGTGTTTGCCTGAAATTTGTCAGTAGATGCTGGGTGTCTGTGCGGCAGAACTGACAGTGAGGCTTCTTGGCAGATGTACCCTGTTGTACTTTCAGGTCCAGATGCATATCAGGTGGAATTACACAGCAATACTGCCCGTCTCCCACCATCTCCCTCAGAGTGTTTATTTGTTCTCTGGATTTGCGAAGTGCCATTTACTGCCCATCCTCCAGTTGTTGAGAAGATAGTTGTTGGATCAACTTTTTCAGCCACTGTTGTGATGTTAGTGTCCCTTTAAGAAAGTTTTTTTAAAATCATGATCACAGCCTTAGGTGATGTCATTGGTGGGAAGAGAAAACAAGCTGTGTGCCGGTCAGGT
Source organism: Mustelus asterias (assembly GCF_964213995.1). NCBI lineage: Eukaryota > Metazoa > Chordata > Chondrichthyes > Carcharhiniformes > Triakidae > Mustelus > Mustelus asterias. Next base: position 62,742,786 of record NC_135813.1, on the reverse strand, counting down.
GACAAGGGTTGTTTTTAGTTTGGTTTTGGTTGCAGGTAGTCTTAGAAGCAAGCTGGAAAGAAGTCTCCCTCTCTCTGTTTTGCTTTGTAAGTTTTACCAGTTAGCTGAAAGCACATCTTATTTGCCATCCTGCAATAAAGAATCTGTGTTTTGGGGAGCTGATGACTGACTACAAACTGCTCTGAGTTTTCAAGATCAATTGAATTCGGCATTCAACCCAGGGAACTGGATTCTGTATTATGTGAGCTTTAGCCGGTGCAATGATAAATCTATTTAAAGGGTTTTGTTTATTGGATTTTGGTTTTAATTGGAACAATTAGAGATATTCATTAAGGGTTAAATATTATAGTGGGTGTTTTGTTTCTTGTTTGTAATTGATAAGAGTTCTTGCTAATTTTCTTACTATACATGTTAGCTATATTCTTAAATAAACTTTGTTTGATAAAAGCTCCCTACTGGGTCATTTGAATCATACCCGAAGTGAAACAGCTCATGCTTATCCTAGCCAAATTCAAGGTGCAAAACTTATGATTCAGGCGGGCTTCATAAACACTTTGGAGTTTCTAACCTGAACCATAACACTGTGGTCGTTGTGCTAATGCTGCTGGGTAGGGAATTCCAAGAGATTGATTCCTGTCTAAGTCAGATACCGCTGCCCCCCCCCCCCCCCCCCCCCCAAACCATGTATCCTCCTTTGCCTTAGCAGCATTTTTACTTTGTTTTGTGAAGCAGTTTGGGGCATTGTTCTACATTGAAAGGTGGAGCTCAGCATCGTCGGTCTACGTGTAGAAGGTGACCTCAAATCTGCAGATGATGCAACAAAGGATCAAAACGTAAATGGGGGAGAGGAGGCTGCCAAACTTTGCAGCAATCCTGCTTCACTCATTTTCAGTTCATCCTCTCTCTGCAGATCTGTGTCCCTCCAGTCACATCAGGGAAAGAGGAATATGCATGAGGCACCTTAAAGCACTAGAAAGAGCAGGATTGACGTCAATTCACTTCACGGACTGAACAGAACTATCTGGCCGGTCATCAAATGGATGGTTGAATTCCAATTAGTCAGGATGGAGAAGCAAATCCCCTGAAAGCTTATTGATGTTCTGTCACCAGCTGTCATTAGCCAATCTAATAGGTAGTGCACGAAGATTCGGAGACACAGGTCTGAAAAGATCTTTGGGGGGGGCGGGGAAATGACAAGGCAGGAAAGTTCACATTCTGCCCCAGTTTAGTTTTAGACTCTAAAGGCTTCAATCACTCTCTCAATAAACAGGAATAAATGGTCTAAGCTTTAAAAAATTCATTCACGGGATGTAGGCCAGCATTTATTGCCCATCCCCAATTGCCCTTGAATTGAATGGTTTGCTAGGCCAATTCAGGGGACATTTTAAGAATCTTAGAATGATAGAATCCATACAGTGAAGGAGGAGGCCATTTGGCCCATCAAGTCGCCACTGACAGCAATCCCACCCAGGCTCTATCCCCCTAACCCCATGTATTTACCCTGCTAATCCCCCTGACTCTAAGGGTCAATTTAGCATGGTCAATCAACCTAACCTGCAATCTTTGGAGTGTGGGAGGAAACCGGAGCACCCCAGAGGAAGCCCACGCAAACACGGGGAGGATGTGTAGACTCCACACAGTCACCCGAGGCTGCAACTGAATCCAGTCTCTGGCACTGTGCCGCACACATTGCTGTGGGTCTGGAGTCACATGTAGGCCAGGCCAGGCCAAGTAAGGATGGCAGATTTCCTGCCCTAAAGGACAGTAGTGAACCAGGTGGTTTTTTGCAACAATTGACAAGGTTTATGGTCATCATTAGAATTTGAACTCCAGATTTTTACTGGATTAAAATTCCACCATCTGCTGTGGTGGGATTCGAACATGCATTACCCTGAGTCTCTAAATTACTAATCCAGTGACAATACCACTACACCACTGGCTCCCCTGGGTTAATTTTAGAACATGTTTCTCCCATTTCACTTATTCACAATAACGCGTAATGTCACTGCAAGGTGCAAAATGATTTACAGATAACTCATTCTCTCTCACTTGCCAGTGGAATCGGAAACATCAGAAAGAGCTTGCATCTATATAGCACCTTTCACACCCCCAGGACATCCCAAAGAGTGTTACAGCCAATTATTACTTTTTGATGTGTGATAATTGTTAGACACAGCAGCCAATTTCCACGCAGCAGGCTTCGACAGACAGCAATGAGGTAAGTATACAATTACAAACTCAACGCACAGCAGTGGATGGGAATCTGAAATGAAAACAGAAAATGCTGGCAATATTCGCGGGTCTGGCAGAATCTGTGCAGGGAAAACAGTTTTAACATTCCGTGATGAAAGGGCATTGAACTCTTTCTCCATCCACAGATACTGCCTTTTTTAAAATTCATTTGTGGGACATGGGTGTCGCCGACTGGCCAGCATTTATTGGCCATCCCTAGTTGCCCTTGAACTGAGTGGCTTGCTAGGCTATTTCAGAGGGCATTAAAGAGTCAACCACATTGCTGTGGCTTCTGGAGTCATGTATAGGCCAGACCAGGTAAGGATAGCAGATTTCCTTCCATAAAGGACATTAGTGAACCAGATAGGTTTTTCCGACAATTGACAATGGTTTCATGATCATCAGGGCAGCATGGTGGCACAGTGGGGACGGCAACGGTGGCAAGCACAGCTGCCTCATAGCACCAGGGACCGAGGTTCGATTCCCGGCTTGAATCCCTGTCTGTGTAGAGTTTGCACATTCTCCCCATGTCTGCGTGGGTTTGCTCTGGGTGCTCCGGTTTCCTCCCACACTCCAAAGATGTGCAGGTTAGGTTGATTGGCCCTGCTAAATTGCCCCTTAGTGTCCAGGGATAGGGCCTGGGTGCGATTGTGGTTGGTGCAGACTAGATGGGCCGAATGGCCTCGTTCTGCACTGTAGGGATTCTATGGTAATAAAATGAGTAGGTTCTCAGATATTATTTCTTGAATTCAAATTCCACCATCTGCTGTGGCGGGATTTGAACTCAGTCCCCAGAACATTAGCTGAGTTTCTGGATTAATAGCTGAGAGACAACACCACTAGGCCATTGCCTCCCCACTATTCCAAATTAAATTGTTACACAATCCAGTGAAATGGGCATGGGAGACAGATGCCTAAGTTAGAGGCAGCACGCTCGGCAGTGGTTTTTAATTGTGCTCCTGAGTGTAGGTGAAGCTACCTCATAAATAAACAACTTGAATTTATATATGTCATTAACCCATTAAAACATCCCATGGCACTTTACCATCCAAATTTGGCAATGGGCAGCATTGGCAGATATTAGGCCATATGACCATGCACTTGGAAAAAGAGGTTTGTTTTGAGGAAGGTATTGAGAGGAGGAAGGAGAGGTATGGGGGGGAAAAGGCAGGAGACTGGCACTAAGTCACAATGCTCATTTGGAGAGCTGGTGCAGACACAATGGGCTGAATGGCCTCCTTCTATGCTCTTTTTATTCAGCGATGTGTTTAGGGAGGGAATTCCACAGCATAGGGCCTTGGCATCTGCAGGAAAAATGCCACCAATGGTGGAGTGGTTAAAATCAGGAATGCTCAGGAGGCCGGAACTGATGGAGCGCAATGAGCCCGGCTCATGTAAGGTCAGAGGATGTTATACAGACAAGGAGGGGGCGAGGGGAATTGAGGGACGTGCAAACTAGGATGAGAATTTTAAAATCCAGGCAATGATAAACCAAGAGCCAAAGCACTGGAGAAATAGGTGAGTAGCAATGCTCCTGGTAATGTGTGTGGCTGGTTTATTTAATTGCGCGATGCCATTCCATTTTTTTGCCTGGTTGCGCATGTGTTAAAGGGAGCCACTTGCACGCAGCGACTTTTGAGTTGCTGGGCCACTGCGCAGCTTACAGCAGCATCTTGGTGAGCATAAGCTGACTCTGTTACTGAGCCACTGACTCCATCCATCTTCGCTAGCAAGGCTGAACCAGACTGATCACAACCTTGGAGTTACATCTGACCCCAAGATAAGTTTTCAACCAGATAACCATGCCATCAGAAAGAATTTCCAACTCCATCACATCATTTGGATATGCCCCACCTCAGCTGATCTGCTGCTGCAACCCTCATCCGTGCCTTTGTTACCTCTAGACTTGCTCTGTGGCCTTCCTTGTTCCATCCTCCGCAGACTATAGGTTATCCAAAACCTGGCTGTCCACGTGGGGTGGCACAGTGGTTAGCACTGCTGCCTCACAGCGCCAGGGACCCGGGTTCGATTCCCAGCTTGGGTCACTGTCTGTGCAGAGTCTGCACGTTCCCCCCCGTGTCTGCGTGGGTTTCCTCCGGGTGCTCCGGTTTCTTCCCACAGTCCAAAAGACGAGCTGTATGGTGGATTGACCATACTAAATTCTCCTTCAGTGTACCCGAACAGGCGCCCGAGTGTGGTGACTAGGGGATATTTTTTATTTGATTTGATTTAATATTGTCACATGTATTAACATACAGTGAAAAGTATTGTTTTCTTCGTGCTATACAGACAAAGCATACCACATAGAGAAGAAAAGGACAGAGTGCAGAATGTAGCATTACAGTCATAGCTACGGTGTAGAGAAAGACCAATGTAATATGAGATAGGTCCATTCAAAAGTCTGATGGCAGCAGGGAAGAAGCTGCTTTTCACAGTAACTTCATTGTAGTGTTACTGTAAGCCTACTTGTGACACTAATAAAATAAACTTTCATAAAAGATCTTATATACAAAGTCATCCTTACCACAGGTGGTTAGCACTACCACCTCATGGCGCCAGGGACCCGGGTTCAATTCCGGCCTTGGGTGACTGTGTGGAGTTTGCACGTTCTCCTCGTGTCTGCATGGGTTTCCTCCGGGTGCTCCGGCTTCCTCCCACACTTCAAAGATGTGCAGGTTAGGTGAATTGGCCATGCTAAATTGCCCCTTAGTGTCAGGGCGATTAGCAGGGTAAATACATGGGGTTAAGGCCTGGATGGGATTGTTGCCGGTGTGGGCTTGATGGGCCGAAGGGGCTCGTTCTGCACTGAAGAGATTCTATGAGGTCTAAAATGTAATGGGTTCACCATAAAGATGCAACTAAAAGAACACATTTCTGAAAGATTTGGTACTGTCAAAGGAGCTGAGTTTAGAGACCTGATTTTGAACCGTATTCCAATAAGAGCTCTGAACCCCTATGGTACACAACCTCTTATTGTTCTTCTATTTAAAATGTTTGACAGTTTTCTGCATTGGGCAGCAGCTGCCATCTATCTGCCAACTCCGTTAACTCATCGCCTTCCTTCATCTTCTATATTCCTCTTTGTCAAACATCCTAATTTGACATCAGCAAAATTCACCATAATTTCTCTAAATAATTATATTAAATGGAAAAGAGATCCTAAAACAGATTTAGAGTGTCACTGTCTGCCATTCATTTACCCCCAAGCTTTGCTTTCAGCTCCTTGAACATTCTCTTATCCATATGGTCACATCACCTTTAATACCTCCACGCCGACGCTATAGATAAGAAAGTCCACGGACGCCTCTACTTCCTCAGGAGGCTAAGGAAATTCAGCACGTTCGTTATGACTCTCACCAACTTTTACCAATGCCCCATAGGAAACATTCTTTCTGGTTGTATCACAGCTTGGTATGGCTCCTGCTCTGCCCAAGACCGCAAGGAACTACAAAGGGTCATGAACAAAGCCCAGTCCATCACTCAAACCAGCCTCCCACACATTGACACTGTCTACATTTCCCGCTGTCTTGGAAAAGCAGCCAGCATAATCAAGGACCCCATGCACCCCAGACATTCTCTCTTCCACCTTCTTCCTTTGGGAAGAAGGTACAAAAGTCTGAGGTCATGTATCAACCGACTCAAGAACAGCTTCTTCCCTGCTGACATCAGACTTTTGAATGGACCTACCTTATATTAAGTTAATCTTACTCTATACCCTAGCTATGACTGGAACACTACATTCTGCACCCTTTCCTTTCCCTCTCTATGAACAGTATGCTTTGTCTGTATAGTGAGCAAGAAACAATACTTTTCATTGTATACTAATGCATGCGACAATAATAAATCAAATCAAAGTGTCTTAATTTTTGTAACTGTACACAGTATTCGAAAAAAAAAATGCTCAGCACAACTTGTGCTGAAGTAACCTCCGCACTGGGTACAGCTAAAGATCCAGGGGAGAGCTCTGAAATTTCACCAAGGTTCAAAGTTGAACTTCAAACTCTCCAACCCAACTGACTCTACTACACAGACACGATCCCTACAGTCCCAAGAATATAGAAATCATTGTGTTCCATGCAACATTTGATAACTAACTCGTACCTTTAACCTGAAATCTCACCCTTGATATTTTTGCACACCTTGCATCAACTGCTTTAGCTGGGAGCCCTTTCTATAAACCTAAGACAGTCCAGAGACGGATTTCTCCAGCAGCACTTAAAAGTTATTTTACTGAAAAGCCCTGGTAAAGGTCACTGTCTCCAAGTTAACAGGAGAGGGGCAGGTCAAGATGCACCGATTGGTAAGCCTGGGTATTCAAATCATAGAATCCCTACAGTGCAGAAGGGGGCCATTCGGCTCATCGAGCCTGCACCGACCACAATCCCACCCAGGCCCTATCCCCATAACCCCACGTATTTATCCTGATAATCTCTCTGACACTATGGGGCAATTTAGTATGGCCAATCCACCTAAACCGCACATCTTCGGAGTGTGAGAGGAAACCCACGCAGACAGAGAACATGCAAACTCCACACAGACAGTCACTCAAGGCCAGAATCGAACCCGGGTCCCTGGAGTTGTGAGGCAGCAGTGCTGACCACTGTGTCACCCTGGCGTCCGGATAAAAGCCCATAGACTGTGCAGAAAGGAAAGAGGGAGGGAGGTAAAACATTCCCCAGTTTTGATGTGCTGAGAAGGAATGTTTCGGAGACAATAAGGCTCAACTCACGGTTCAGTAACCGGATTACACAGGCCAAGGTGGTCCAGGACTGATTCCCAAATTTCAGTTAGCCGGTCTCAACTATGATGCTGAGATGTGATGGGAATCATCTTGGTATTCCTGGTTTTTAACAGAATCCAAGCCAGTTGGTGGAGTCAAAACCAAGATACACGTTTTTTCTTCACTCAGAGTGTTTACTGACTTGGTTCCACTTGTCTGCTCTCACACCCAGTGTCCCAGCTATCCCCTATTTAAATGTATTTAATTAATCAATGCCCTTCACCTCTGTATCCTACCAATATCATTAATATGTTGTTAACATGGGCTTGTGAAATTCACCAACCTTTCTGTTTCTGATTGCCTTTCAGAGACTCCTACAGGATATGTAAATATCATATTATGGGGAGGTGAAGGCCTCATGGTATTACCGCTAGACCATTAATCCAGAAAACTGTTCTGGGGACCCTGGGTTCGAATCCCCCCATGGCAGATGGTGAAATTTGAATTCAATTTTTAAAAAACCCATCTGGTTCACTAATGTCCTTTGGGGAAGGAAATCGGCTGTCCTTTATCTGGTCTGGCCTACATGTGACTCCAGACCCACAGCAATGTGGTTGACTCTCATTTGCCCTCCAACGGCAATAAATGTTGGCCAGCCAGCGACGTCCATGTCCCATGAATGAAAAAAAAAATACAATGACACTCACATTCTTCAGCATTCATACACACAGTACATCATGTTACCATGGCACTGTTATGCTCCAACTTATGGTTGTATAGGGCAACTAGTAAGAAGCTGCAGTGGCCTGCTTGAACTCAGTCCGCTAGGTTAATGGAGAAACTACTGTGTGCTTTCTGCCTTTACTGAACCAGCCTTATGATAGACATTATAGGGTCATAGTTACTGGTTATTTGGGAAACGAGTGGCTTACTCAAGGCACCACAGCAGCAAAGGAATTGTGTTGCTCTGGTAATGTTAGGGGTATAAATATTTCAGAAACACTTTCAGTAAATGGCTGGGGAATTCACCTGTATCAGCCAGCCTTGTGGTACATTCAGCACCAGTGACAGTGCCGTGTGAATCCTGGTCTCTCTCGGATTGATTTCTTTGATTGAAATTTGTAAAAGACTTTGTACAACAATAAATACCTCACTTTCTGCCCAAGAGGAATGCTGCAATTCTCAGTAAAAAGCTACTTAACATACCATAAAGCTGTAGGTAAACCACCCAATTGGAAGTTAGCTGGAATTATTAAATCCTTCTCCCTGAGTGAATATGCTAATGTACAAAATTACACGCAGGCTGGGTGTGCATATTTTCTGCTCCTTAATTGTGCAATGGTATTGACAGAAGCCCAACTTGACGCAGATTCCAAAAATATTCCATTAGTTACAATGCACAAATCTTCCTCTAGGCAACATCTCCAAGTCATTTGTGGGTACTTGATTAATGCAGAATAAAGTTCGCTCTATTCTTCCCAAATAGTCCAAGATTGCCTGTAATTTATGCTATAGCCAAAAGGACACTGCATTCTAATCTGCCCCAACAACGTATTTGAAATTGAATTACTGAAGAGAATCCGTCTGCACCATTTCCGTTTCCTGAAGCCTTCTAAATGAAACTGGGCCTTTAGCACCAAAGGGTGTTAAAATATTACAGTGATAACATACAAGCCCACATCATTTCGTAGAATACTACAGTGCAGAATGGAGGCCATTTGGCCCATCGAGTTTGCACCAACCACAATCCCAGCCAGGTCCTATTCGCGTAACCCCACATATTTACCCTGCTAATCCCCCTGACACTAAGGTCAATTTAGCATGGCCAATCCACCTAACCCACACATCTTTGGAGTGTGGGAGAAAACTGGAGCACCCGGAGGAACCCACGCAGACACAGGAAGAATGTGCAAACTCCACACAGATAGTGACCCGAGGCCAGAATTGAACCCGGGTTCCTGACGTTTGTCTAATTTCCATTGCAAATTAGACTTCATAGATCTGTGGTAAAGGCCTGTGGTCACATTTCTACCTACCTTGGATCTGAACATTGATTCACAGGTCTGCCCCTGCTTGGCTTGTCTTCCCTGTAGTTGGGTGAGAATCTGTTAACTATTTCACTCACCATATTTATTATGTCCTTGTACGATGCCTTGTAGTCTCAGGGGAATGTCAAACCACAAACTGACCAATGATATGTATGTGCGTTTGTGCCTAAATGGAATGACTCTGAAATGTCCTTCAGTGTGTAAAGCAGGCTCTGGGTAAACTGAGCATTAAAAAAAACCCCAGGAACATTGTGGATACCGTCAAACATTCTCCCATGTAACCTGGTTGAATGAAGCTAACAACCTGAAGCTAAAATCCACTGGAGAACACAACAGAATATGCGGCACTCAGACCCAAATATCCAAGGGCCTTTGACACTGCGCGGACGTCTGCAGAGGCTCCGAACAAGTGCTCTCTCAAGAGCTGTACATGTCAGAACATAAACAGCAAATCTCCAAATATTCCAATTAAATAATTAATTTGACGACATAATCTAAACAAGAGAACATTGATCAAAATGACTCGACTTGACACAAGATCGATCAGCTTTGCACAATAGGCTGCTGTCTCTGGGCAATTCGTACTGATAACCCGGCAGCAGTGAGTGCAACAAACCGAGTGCACATTCGAATCAAATTAACTGAGCAATTTCATGCTTTAATCAGATATTTCAAATTAAAAGAAGTGAAGGAGAAGGAGTCTGCTCCATTAGACTTCCAAACAGCGAGAGAAAGAAAGACTGAAACTAGCAGCAATTTACAGTGACTGGAAAGGGATACAGTTCATTAGAATTCTCAAAGTTAAACTTTATTTATTAGTGTCACAAGTAGGCTTACATTAATACTGCAGTGAAGTTACTGTGAAAATCCCCTAGTCACCACACTCCGGCGCCTGTTTGGGTACACTGGGGGAGAATTTAGCATAGTCAATGCACCTAACCAGCATGTATTTCAGACTATAGGAAGAAACTGGAGCTCCCGGAGGAAACACATGCAGACACGGGGAGAATGTGCAGACTCCACACAGACAGTGACCTGAGCCCCGGAATTGAACCCGGGTCCCTGGCGTGGTGAGGCAGCAGTGCTAACCACTGTGCCACCCATTCTACATGATGCGAACGAAAGGGAAGGTGTTTAGTGCATTGGAAATCGGTACCTGAATTACGTACACTTCGAGAAAGTTAGAATCCACATGCAGGATCAGCGTTAAGTGTGAAGAACAATTTTAAACTGATTGGCTGGTCAGCCAGTGTCAGATCGAAATGAGAGTCAAAGAGGGGTCCTCCTCATATCACAGTAGAGCACATCAACCCGTTAGTTATATAGTTACATCCTTCTACTGCTGCTTTGACCCTTGATAACAATACAGCCAGTTCATGGACCTTTACTGAGAGTCCCTTTCTGCAAGCAGTTTCAAAAAATAGTGACAGTGTTGGATCATACAGTGGATGGCCAATGTTTCACTGGATTTTTCACAGTCCCACGCTGCAGCCGAGGATGGTTAAAGTCACACTGTGACACAGCCTGGCTTGTGAGTGCGCCCTTACTTTCTCATTAAGCATTTATCAACTATTGTCAAAACGGTTGTCAAACAAGGCAATACATCCTCATGCTGGACTGTTAACGTAACTCGCACTAGGCTGTTAACATGTCCCCGGCGCAATGTGACTCTTCTCACACTCTCGTTTCGACTCAAATCATCACAAACTCATGATTTAATGAGCTTAACCCCACAGGCGACGGCTAACCTATCAAAATGGACCCCACTGTGTAATTGTAACTCTGTTCAGAAAGCATCATTTATGATATTCAGAAGCAAAAGCCCACCGCGCTGTCAGCACTGGCTGGGAAACCCACAGCATACTAATAAATCATTGTTCCCATTTCAGAGTGACAGGGAGCTCAGGGCTGCTGCAAACTTCCCCAGTCCTTACTCTCGCTCATTACTGACATGTTCAGCATACACCTAGTACTACAGCACACAACAACTTGCATCTATCTGCTGCTTTTCACGTTGCTAAAACATTCCGAGCTGCTTCATAAATATAATGAGAGAATAACAAGAACGGAGACATGGCGCAGACATTAAGACAGCTGACCAAACGCTTGGATCAAAGCTATTAGTTTGAAGCAGTTTTAAAAGGAGTAGAACGAGGTGGAGAGGCGAATGGGTTTAAGGAGGAAATTTCAGAAGCTGGAAACCTGGAATGGTTACACAGCACAAAAGGAGGCCATGCAGCCCATCATGCCAATGTCAGCTCTCTGCAAAAGCAATTCAGCTGGCCTTGCTTCATCTTTTCCCAGTAGCCCTTAAGGTCTAGAATCATTGAATCCTACAGGGCAGAAGGAGGCCATTCAGCCCATCGAGTCGGCACCGACCACAATCCCACCCAGGCCCTATCCCCATAACCCCATGTATTTACCCGAGCTAGTACCCCTGACACTAAGGGACAATTTAGCATGGTCAATCCACCTAACCCACACATCTTTGGACTGTGGGAGGAAACCGGAGCAACTAGAGGAAACCCACGCAGACACGGGGAGAATGTGCAAACTCCACACAGACAGTGACCCAAGCCGGGAATCGAACCCGGGTCCCTGGTGCTGTGAGGCAGCAGTGCTAACCACTGTGCCATCGTGCCGCTCTAGACAGGTGAAGGCAAGACCGCCAATGATCAGGTAAAGAAACTAGAGGATGCACATGAGCCAAAGGAAGGTTAACAAGTAGCATGTTCAATACCCTATCTCAAGTGCAAACTGATGTCCACAGTGCAGGCAGCATTACAGCAGTTTATGGGTAATCTAATTGGCAGAGCAGTGTATATATGTGTGTCCACATGGACACAGTTGGATTAAATTATTCAGAAGCTAGTTTAGGGACAAATTCATTCATATCTTTCTGCCTTGCAAGTGTAGCTGAGACAATTACTGACAAGACAAACATGTAACAACACATCAGCAGACATCAAATCCTCAAAGATAAAACCCTTACATTACTGAGCCCATTTACAGCATCTATCGCTGCCCAGGTTTAAACTAGTAAAGTGTGGGGGTGATCATCACAAAGTGGTGGCACAGTGGTTAGCGCTGCTGCCTCACAGCGCCAGGGCCCCGGGTTTGATTCCCGGCTTGGGTCCCCTGTCTGTGTGGAGTCTGCACGTTCTCCCCGTGTCTGAGTGGGTTTCCTCCCACAGTCCGAAAGACGTGCTGGCTAGGGTGCATTGGTCATGCTAAATTCTCCCTCAGTGTTACCCGAACTGGTGCCGGAGTGTGGCGACTGGGGGATTTTCACAGTAACTTCATTGCAGTGTTAATGTCAGCCTACTTGTGACACTAATAAATAAACTTTAAACACTTGGATTTCCAAGAAAGTGCGTGGGTAAGAACTCTGGGGTCATGGCGAATGCTGCCCTGAGGGGTCTGTAGGGACAGTCTGGTTGGATGAATTAAGATGGGCTGAATGGCTTTTCTCATTAGTTCGATCTTATGTGTCTATATGTATACTTACACCGAGGGACTCACATACCTTCTCTCCATACATACTGCACATCTATGTTAAATGTACAGTCCAGCTGTTGTCAGTAGCATTTCAGCAAAATATAACAACTGACATTTTTCTACCTGGCTTGTGTATACACCCTGCAGCCTCGAATTTTGTGTGAGCCCTCTAACAGGGAAGGTGAATCGCTGTGTTCTCATTGTCTTTTTGCTATCCCTCGCTTCAGTTTTAATAGAGACTCCAGCTGATTCCTTTGGACTGTTCCTTTGGTCACTCCCCCAACTTCTCGTCCGGTTATGTTTGTGAATAAAACCACTCTAATTGGTCCTCCTCGGGGATTGGAACTCCAAGGTACAGTCCATGCGGAAGTCCAGGTGAAGCATGGGTGGCATGGTGGCACATGGTTAGCACTGCTGCCTTACAGTGCCAGGGGCCTGAGTTCGATTCTAAGGTTGGGTCACTGTCTGTGTGGAGTCTGCACGTTCTCCCCATGTCTGGATGCTCCAGTTTCCTCCCATAGTCCAAAGATGAGCCCCTGAATTGCCCCTTAGTGTCAGGGGGACTAGCAGGGTAAATATGTGGAATTATGGGGATAGGGCCTGGGTGGGATTAGAAATCATAGAAACCCTACAGTACAGAAAGAGGCCATTCGGCCCATCGAGTCTGCACCGACCCCAATCCCACCCAGGCCCTACCCCCATATCCCTACATATTTACCCACTAATCCCTCTAACCTACACATCTCAGGACACTAAGGGCAATTTTTAGCATGGCCAATCAACCTAACCCGCACATCTTTGGACTGTGGGAGGAAACCGGAGCACCTGGAGGAAACCCACGCAGACACGAGGAGAATGTGCAAACAGACAGTGACCCCAGCCGGGAATCGAACCCAGGTCCCTGGAGCTGTGAAGCAGCAGTGCTAACCACTGTGCTACCGTGCCACCCCGTGCTGCCACCGATTGTGGTCGGTGCAGGCTCGATGGGCTGAATGTCCTCCTTCTGCACTGCAGGATTCCATGATTCAAGGAACCTGGGTCCCTGGCGTTGTGAGGCAGCAGTGCTAAGCACTGTGCCACTGTGTTGCCTACCCCACAGTGCCAAACACCTCTCCAGGACGGAGCACTAACAAATTGAAGTAGACAGTGAGAACTTGTATTGACAGAAGGTACTAGAAATACTCAGATCAGCAGCACCCATGGAGCGAGACACAGAGTTAATGTTCCAGCAAAACTGGTGAGTATTTCCTTCCAAATCACTTTGCTTTGATTTTTAACTGGTGAAACCTCTGCCACACCTCTGCACACACCTGGGAGTTCCCAGGTCCTCTCTCCTGGGGCAACAGAACACATTTTAAATTGGGCAAACACAAACTCCACCCTGGTTGGAATTCTCAGTTGCTCCACAATGCTGATGGATTTGTTACCAAATGTTTCAGACTTAAGGAAATATATTCAATGTAATGCATTCAACAATTACAAAAAGGGAATGTTATTAAATCCGCATTTTCAAACACCAACATTTCATGTCCTTGCTCATGTGACATGTCTAATTTGCAACGCAAATACAGTTTATCGCATGTCACCGCCAGGCCTATGTCACATGTCACCCATCATCACCCCCCCCTTGTAACACATCACCCACAGCCCTCCCATTTCACATGTTACCCATAACCCTCCCCATAATACACATCACCCAGAACCCCCAAATATCACACATCACCCAGAACCCCCCAATATCACACGTCACCCAGAACCCTCCCCATTTCACGTTACCCATAACCCACCCCACAGCACACGTCACCCATAATCCCCCCATATCACGTCACTCATAATCCTTCCCATATTATACGTCTCCCAGAATCCTCTCCACATCACATGTCACCTAGAACCCTCCCCAAATCACACATCACCCATAACCCTTCCCATATCATACATTATGCATAATCCCCCCACATCACACATTACGCATAATCCCCCCATTTCACACATCATGCAGAACCCTCCCCATATCACGTCACCCAGAACCATTCCCATATCACATGTCACCCAGCACCCTGCCATAACACACACCATCCAGAACCGCCCATATCAAACACCACCCAGAACCCTCCCCATATCACACATCATTCAGAACTCCCCTAAAGCACACGTCACCCATAGCCCTCCACATCTCACACATCACGCAGAACTCTCCCCATATCGCACAATACTCCCAGATGATGCTAAACTGAAGGCAGCCCACTTAGAATCTTCCCAAAGGCTCTGCCACCTCTGCAAAAGATAGCAAGTCACTGGCAGTAATGAAGGCATTGCAAGATCCCAAAATGGTTAGTTTGAACCTGCCTTAGAACAGTACTGCAAAAAATAATCCTGAAGTAACATTTAATCTCTCAGCCAGAGGATAACTTGTATGTAAGGCAGGGCAGGTCAGTATAAATCTCATGTCAGATCACCAACAAGGATGTGAGGGTTGCTGCCAGTACATAAACACACCTCACCTCTTAAACTGAGCAATATCGAATGAAAGGTTCGAGGTGCAGTCTCAGCCTGTTCACTCAACAGGAGTTGTGCTCACTCCCCTGAGGATCGATTGGAGGCCTCACAACATCCAATCCTTCAATTACCCTCCCATCCAAGTGAAAACAATTAGTAGAGGAGCTGAAATCTTGTGAGGATATTATCTTGCACACAGCCTTGAAAAGACGACACACTCCTCCAGTTCTTTTATGTATTCCAGAATTAGCCTCACTCCTCTATTAAAAACAATATCTAAATTATGCCAAGCAGAGGTGGTTTATGTCCTGGTCAATAGAACAAAGAACAAAAAACAGTACGGCACAGGAGCAGGCCCTGCGGCCCTCTGAGCCTGCGCCGATCATGATACCTGCCTAAACTAAAACCGTATGCACTTACGGAATCCGTATCCTTCCATTCCCATCCTTTTCATGTATTCGTCTAGTTGCCCCTTAATGTCACTATCGTACCTGCTCCCACCACCTCCCCAGGCAGCATGACCCAGACATTCACCACCCTCTGTGTAAAAAAGCTTGCCTCGCACATCTCCTCTAAACTTCTCCCCGCGCACCTTAAACCTATGTCCCCTAGTACTTGACTTTCCTACCCTAGGAAAGAGCATCCGGCTATCCACTCTGTCCATGCCACTCATAATCTTTATTTCTCAATAAACATCACTTCGGCTGATGATCTTGCCATTTAATTCATTGCAGTTATTGGAACTTTGGTGTGCAAATTGGCTGTCCCATTTCTCCTAATACTCTTCAAGCAAGAACATAATTAGCCGTACAGTGTTTTTGGGATGACCCGAGGTCCGAAAAGCAACAAATGCGGATCCTTCTTTCTATTACTGAGCATCATCTCAGTCGCACCTCGAGACTCAGAGCAAGAAAACACAGAAAGGATGCGGCCCATCGAATCTGCTCCTGTCACAGCCCAGCTCCAATGCCACATGTCCCTGAGGGGGGAATTCTCACTGTAGGGGAAAGGAGCAGATGGATTGTCCAACTGGTGTTCTATAGTGGGCAGCCACTACACTCCAGCACCGACGTTCCTGCCCAGGCGTGACGCTGAGAATTACTCACAGGAATGCATTTGATTGCCCTGGATCTCACCCGTTATCTAACAAAGTCTATATATGCCTCTTATTTTTTGTTAGGATTGCCTGTTCTGGTTTGATACATTCCGGGAGATTCTCTCACATGACCAGCCTCCCCCGACAACCCCGCACTGTTAGTCTGCATTTTTATCATATCCCTACTACTTTAAATAGGATGTGCAGAGGATTCATTCCTGAAGACTCCAGAACAATCCTGAAGAGTTAATGAGTCAAAGATGGGTTGATATAGTGTTTACTCCATAGAACCCCAACAGTAAAACATAGAAATCCATCACATAAACCAGCCTCTCGTCCATTGACTCTGTCAACACTTCTCACTGCCTCGGAAAAGCAGCCAGCATAATCAAGGACCCCACGCACCCCGGACGCGCCTCTTCCACCTTCTTCCGTTGGGAAAAAGATTCAAAAGTCTGAGATCACGTACCAACCAACTCAAGAAGAGCTTCTTCCCTGCTGCTGTCAGACTTTTGAATGAACTTACCTTGCATTAAGTTGATCTTTCTCTACATCCTAGCTATGACTGTAACATTACATTCTGCACTCTCTCCTTTCCTTCTCTATGAACGGTATGCTATATCTGTATAGCTCGCAAGAAACAATACTTTTCACTGTATACTAACACGTGACAATAATAAATCAAATTTTAAAAAATCAACTCAAATCAGATCAGTGTAGAAAGATGCCATTTGGCTTATCGAGTCTGCACTGACTCTCCAAAAGAGCATCTCAGCCAGGCCCACCCCGTCCTCCACATCCCCCTCACCCTATTCCTGTAATCCTGTGCATTTACCATGGTCAATCCACCTAACCTGCACATCTTTGGACTGTGGAAGGAAACCGGAGTACCCGGAGGAAACCCACGCAGACACGAAGAGAACGTGCAAACTCCACACCGTCACAGAATCCCTACAGTGCAGGAGGAGGCCACTAAGACTCATTGAGTCCTCACCGACTCTCTGACAGAGCATTTTACCCAAGCCCTTTCCCCCACACTCGTAACCTCACACATTTCCCATGGTGAATCCATCTAACCTACACATCTCGGGACACTGAGGGGCAATTTAGCATGGCCAATCCACCTAACCTGCACATCTTTGGACTGTGAGAGGAAACCGGAGCATCCGGAGGAAACCCACGCAGACACGAGAGAACATGCAGACTCCACACAGACAGTGACCCAAGCTGGGAATTGAACCCGGGTCCCTGACACTGTGAGGCAGCAGTGCTAACCACTGTGCCACCGTGCCTCACTGCGGGTTCTTTTAACATGAGTCTCACTCCTCATTTCACTCACGCCTCGCTCGTCTGCCAAACTCCAGGCTTGCTTCGTTAATTGGTGTACTGTGTTTCTGGCATTCCCATCACATCTGGGAGGTGTTAAACATCGACTTCACTGGAACACTGCTAGTCTAGGCAGGAAACATGCAACCGTGCACTGCAAAACCTGTACCACAGCACAAAGACAGCACTTAATTCCTTAATCTACTTGCTGAGATGAAGAATGTCAAACAACCAACAGAGAGAGAAAAAATAAAGATAACAATATTTGAAGTCACAGAATTTTCCATCTTGGTCCCCACAGACTCCAGGGTTCAGTTTCTCTCTGGGATCTGATTACAGTATTGTCCAGTTTTGCACAGTGCCTGACCACACACACTCCCTCAGCAGAGAAAAATCATATCAAATCTCCCGATTTCACCCACCTTCTCCTGATTCTGAGCCGTCAGCCGTACAGAGAGGGAGATTTGGGCATCAGGGGTCCCGGTTGCTCCACACCAGTTGACCACAACATTCCCCCATCCCCCCCGGTGTGCCTTCTCCTGTGTTCACCTGCTGCCTTGAATCCTAAAGCCCACCTTGCAGCAGGGAGACACCGCACTCACCTTGTCCTGTTGCTGGCTTCTCCGTCACTTCAGAGTGGGAAAGGCTGCCTCAACATTCAGCAGCAGAAAAATCATGTGACCTAGTGCTCTAATTAAGCAGAAGTGTTGCCGTGTGACAGAGAGGAAAGGATATTTCAGTCTCCTGGAAGCCATCTGCCGTGTCATTAGAAGTCTCTGACTAGCAAACTGTCAGTGTGTGGGTGACAACACCACAAGAGGGAGGGAGAGAGAGACTGGGAAAGAGAGGGAGAGAGAGAAAGAGAGGGAGAGAGAGAGACTGGGATAGAAAGAGGGAGAGAGAGACTAGGATAGAGAGAGAGAGAGGGTGACAGACAGAGAAACTGGGAAAGAAAGAGGGAATGAGAGAGAGAGAGACTGGAATAGAGGGAGAGAGAGAGAGAGACTGGGATAGAGAGACTAGGAGGGAGAGAGAGACTGGGAAGGAGAGAGAGACTAGGAGGGAGAGGGGAGGGGGGGGGGAGAGAAAGCGTTCTCAGCCTGGGGCTCGGCCAACAGTGCTGACTTTAATTGTCTTAAAGCCCCATTGTTATCAAACAGCTGCTAGAATCCTATTTGCCGCTGATCCCCCTCACACCCTCTCTGGTGTATTCACCTCTCTGACTCCCCGGGCTTCTGCAGACAATGCAGCAGCAATACATGAATTTAGCTCCAATCTGTACCTGTGGGATCCCCAGGCAAGCTGCTCCCAGCTGCAATTAAACGGAAGAGAGTGGGATTACAGGTGCCTCACAGTTAGATGCCGAGAGCAGTGTTAGATGCTCCCTATTTCACATCTCAGTAACGGCACACGGGTTGAGCCCCTGAGTTTAATTCCAGGGCAGTGACTCACACGCTGGATTTTTCTGAACAAACACATACTTTGTGTGATTTTTTTCGGTGTTAAGAGAACGAATTTTATTCAAAAGCAAGTTAAAAATACAGAATATTCCCCTGATCACCAGTCACTGAATTAGCTCAATGGTGCGACACCTTCCTGCTCCCTGCGTTACAAAGATACCCGCTTCACCCCACAACAGGGCTACACAGTCAGAGTTCTGCTATCAGGGCGGGTTTCAGCAGTTCCCAGCTTCCCTGTGTTCTACATTAAGGAAAACTGGAAGCTTCATAGATGCATTCGGTTAGACGGAGTTTACAGATAATAAAGGAAAGGTCTATTCTGTTAATGCAAAAATAAACTTGCTTTTCTACAGCACTTTACATCAGCTCCACGTGTCCTAAAGCACTGCACAAAACAGAATGTT
Organism: Mustelus asterias; assembly: GCF_964213995.1. NCBI lineage: Eukaryota > Metazoa > Chordata > Chondrichthyes > Carcharhiniformes > Triakidae > Mustelus > Mustelus asterias. The sequence goes on along the minus strand of NC_135813.1, from coordinate 62,723,506 downwards.
TGAAGTGTAGTCACCCATAGAATCCCCAGTGTCGAAGGAGGTCATTCGGCCCATCGAGTCTGCACCAACCACAATCCCACCCAGGCCCTATCCCCATAACCCCATATATTTACCCTGCTAATCCCCTGACACTAAGGGGCAATTCAGCATGGCCAATCAGCCTAACCTGCACATCTTTGGACTGTGGGAGGAAACTGGAGCATCCGGAGGAAACCTACGCAAACACGGGGCGAATGTGCAAACTCCACACAGTGACCTGAAGCCGGAATCGAACCCGGGTCCCTGGCGCTGTGAGGCAGCAGTGTTAACCACTGTGCCACCATGCTGCCCCTCACGAAATATAAGAAAAGGGGAAGCCAATTTATGCACAGCAGAAACTGTTCTTGTGTTGAGTATTCTGCAGCTCTAGGTAATGGGAAAAGGCCCACATTTTGGGCCTTTTACCTCATGGACGGTACGGTGACACAGTGGTTAGCATTGCTGCCTCACAGTGCCAGGGACCCGGGTTCCATTCCACACTTGGGTCACTGTGTGTGTGGAGTTTGCACGTTCTCCCTGTGTCTGCATGGGTTTCCTCGGGGTGCTCCGGCTTCCTCCCACAGTCCAAAGACGTGCAGGTTAGGTGCATTGGCCATGTTAAATTGCTCCTTAGAGTCCTGGGCTGCATAGGTAAGAAGGATTAGTGAGGTAAATGTGTGGGAATATGGGGATAGGGCCTGGATGGGGACTGTGGTCGGTGCAGGCTTGATTGGCCAAAAGGCCTCCTTCTGCACTGTAGGATTTCTACGATTTCTATGATTTTACTGGTGTTGATGAAGGGATGAATGTTGGCCAGTACGCCAGGAAGATCACCCTTGCCCTTCTTCAAAATGTAATCATATGATCCGTTCCATAGAACCATAGACTCCCTACAGTGCAAGAGGCCCATCGCGTCTGCACCAACTCAGCATCTTACCCAGGCCCACCACTCCGCCCAATGCCCATAAACCTGTGCATCCACCATGGCGAATCCACCTAACCTATACACTAAGGGGCAATTTGGTATGGCCAATCCACCAAAGCTAATCTTTGGAGTGTGAGAGGAAACTGGGAGCGCCCAGAGGAAACCCACAGGGAGAACATGCAAACTCCACACAGACAGTCACCCAGTCACCCTGGCATTGTGAGGCAGCAGTGCTAAGCACTGTGCCACCCGTGTCAGCCTTATCCCAGAAGAGAATCCTCCTCAGTGCTGCACTGGTGTGGTGGCCTAAGCTTCGACCCCAAGTCTCTGGAGTGGGACTTGAACCCATTACCTTGTAACGTGGAAGGCAAGACGTGCTAGCACTGAGCCACAGCTGGCATTATTTTGTACACTTAAAGCAGATAAATATCATCTGAGCATCGAGGTCCCTTCCCTGCCAGGTTGGTTTAGAGGGTACAGCAACCCTAGGCTTTCCCAATCCCGGCTCCTGACAGAGGTTCCAGGGATGGCAGTACTGGGATCTACCTGTGGACCTTTCAATCAGCAATCTTTACATCCAGGGAGACTCTGGTGTAAAATGAAGCATGAAGGCACGGTAGCACAGTGGTTAGCACTGCTGCTTCACAGCTCCAGGGTCCCGGGTTCGATTCCCGGCTCGGGTCACTGTCTGTGTGGAGTTTGCACATTCTCCTCGTGTCTGCGTGGGTTTCCTCCGGGTGCTCCGGTTTCCTCCCACAGTCCAAAGATGTGCGGGTTAGGTTGATTGGCCAGGTTAAAAAAAAAAATTGCCCCTTCGAGTCCTGGGATGTGTAGGTTAGAGGGATTAGTGGGTAAAATATGTGGGGGTAGGGCCTGGGTGGGATTGTGGTCGGTGCAGACTCGATGGGCCGAATGGCCTCCTTCTGCACTGTAGGGTTTCTATGATTCTATGAAGCTGTTCTTGTGCAGGCGAATGCAGCATCTGATTAGTGTACAAATTCCACAAACAGCAACGAGTTTCGGTGGTGAATGGTCAAAGGGTGAATATCGACCTTAGGAAACTTTTAAAAATCTGTCTGAGTAGGCAGTTTGGGCTCTTGGTTTAATGACACATCTGAAAAAGAAGTCAGCTCCAACAAAGCTGTACTTCCTCAATGTTTCAATTGAAACATCAGCCTAGAAATCATTTGCTCAAGTCTGGAGTGGAGATTGAACCCATAAACGTTACGAGTCAAGAGATAAGAGTACTGATATTTGAGCCAAATTATCAACTAGGCGGCACTGTGGCACAGTGGTTAGCACTGCTGCCTCACAGCACCAGGGACCCAGGTTCAATTCTCAGCTTGGGTCACTGCCTGTGTGGAGTTTGCACGTTCTCCCCGTGCCTGCGTGGGTTTCCTCTGGGTGCTCCGGTTTCCTCCCACAGTGTAAAGATGTGCGGGTTAGGTGGATTGACCATGCTAAATTGCCCCTCAGTGTCAGGGGGCCTAGCTAGGGTAAATGCACAGGGTTATGGGGATAGGGTCTGGGATCGTGGTCGGTGCAGACTCAATGGGCCGAAGGGCCTCCTTCAGCACTGTAGGATTTTGTGAATAGAAAGGTACAAATCCATCCATTCTCCCCTGCCAATGTCCTATGGGTTCGAGAATAACTTTATATATAGCCTTTTGTACCAGCAATCCATCCTGTCCTCTTTAGAGTCCAGTTTTTCACAGCCCTAGCATTCTTTAAAAAAAGTCATTTCAGTTCCCTATTTCACTCTTGACATTCTGAAGCTCAGTCAGTCTTTACTGAGTCAGTGGCACGCTTGCCTGAGTCAGTAGATTGTGGCTCCCAATCCCAGACCACAAGTTTTGAAGTACATTTCAAGGCTGACATTTCAGTGCAGTACCGAGGGAGTGCTGCCCTGTCTGAGCTGCCATCCTTTGGATCAGACGTTGAACTGAGGCTCCCCATGCCCTCTTAGAATCATAGAAAATCATAGAAACCCTATAGTACAGAAGGAGGCCATTCAGCCCATCGCATCTGCTCCGACAACAATCCCACCCAGACTCTATTCCCACAATCCCACATATTTACCCGCTAATCCCTCTAACCTACGCATCCCGGGACACTAAGGGGCAATTTAGCATGGCCAATGCACCTAACCTGCACATCTTTGGACTGTGGGAGGAAACCCACGCAGACACAGGGAGAAGGTGCAAACGCCAAGTAGACAGTGACCCGAGGCCGGAATCGAACCCGGGTCCCTGGTGCTGTGAGGCCGCAGTGCTAACCACTGTGTCACTGTGCTGCCCATAAATACATTACTTTCTGGCCACATCACAAATTCAAGGGAGAGATGATGGCAAAGTGGTAATGTCACTGGGCTAGTAACAAGAGGCATGGGCTAATTCTCTTGGGACACAGGTTCAATTGAATTGAGGCAGCAGTGCTAACCACTGTGCATTAGGTTGACATAAAGAGTAGGATCTTATCAGTTGGTTGGCGTGGTGAGTCCCTAAGATCTCACGGTAGCACAGTGGTTAGCACTGCTGCTTCACAGCGCCAGGGACCCGGGTTTGATTCCTGGCTTGGGTCAATGTCTGTGTGGAGTTTGCACATTCACCCCATGTCTGCGTGGGTTTCCTCCAGATGCTCCGGTTTCCTCCCACATTCTGAAAGATGTGATGGTTAGGTGCATTGACCCGAACAGGCGTTGGAGTGTGGCCACTAGGGGAATTTCACAGTAACTTCATTGCAGTGTTAATGTAAGCCTTAATTGTGACTAATATATAAACATTTAAAAAAAGATAGGGTGAGAAGCGAAAAATGGGGTTCGCGCCCGATTTCCCGTCTCTCATGATCTTACCAGTCCCGTTTTGCCGACAAAATCAGAATATTAATGACATTCTTACCATGTCATTAATGGGCCTGGGCCACAATCATCCGGGCTCACTTACTTTAGTCCCAGATAGATCACAGATAGTCCCCACCAATGGGGCAGTATACTAGGAGATCAGGCCTCCTGTGCAATGGTGCCCCTAGAGTTCAGCAGCCAGCCTCACAGGCGAGCTGAGACTCCATCCCTCCCCTACTGGTGAGAATCACATTATGGCCTCTGTATAGCGCAGAGTGCCATAAACTACTGTTACTTATCACGCTGAAAAAAAACAGCGAGAAAACCTCCCGTTTTCTTACTCGTTTTACACTTAGCATTTTTTTGAGAAAATTCCACCCAAAAAAATCCCATGGCACCACTCAGAGAACAGTATGGGAGCTCGCTCCTTGCCCTGGCCAACACTCCTCCCTCAACCAATGACACTTCAAAACAACAGTACTTTATTGGCTGTCAGGAACTTTGGGACAGCCCAAGGCTGTGAAAGAAGCTATATCAATGCAACTTTTATTTTCTCTATGAATCATGCACTGAAACTGCTGTGGTCAGGACATCATGGCACAAATATTAATGCACAGAAGATGGCCCAGCAAAGACATCATAAAGTCTCCCTAGCGTCACAAACAATCCTGACAGTCCAGTTTGATGCAATGCAAGGCTCCAAATCTGAAGCACCGATAACTCCAAATTCTTGTACAAGACTGAAACGAGAGAGCGTTGAGGTTCGGCACGTATTGTGTACCACCCTCTCCCTTGGAGAATACGCCAAAATTCAGAGACACTGAATTTGTTCTTTTGGTCAAACAGAAAATTCGAGAAACACGCAATGAACCACACAGCATCCGAGAGAGCAATATTACACTGCTGCCCCACAGTGCCAGGGACCCGGCTTCGATTCCTGACTTGGGTCACTGTCTGTGTTCTTGACACATCTCTCTGTGTCTGTGTGGGTTTCCTCCAGGTGCTCCGGTTTCCTCCACAGTCAGAAAGATGTACATTATGTGTCAAGTGGGGTTAATTCTGTAAGTGTTAAGGAAAGCTAAGGCAATTAGCTAACAGCTGTTCAGGTGGAAAATAATCATTCTGTGTGAGTGCCTTCAAAATATTTTTTTAAAGCATTATTTATCAGAGAAATACCAACCTGGTGGCACAGTTGTTACCATTGCTACCTCACAGCGCCAGGGACCCGGGTTCGATTCCCGGCTTGGTGCACAGACAGAGGTTAGGTGCATTGGACATGCTGAATCCTCAGTGTACCCGAACAGGCGCCAGAGTGTGGTGACTAGGGGATTTTCACAGTAACTTCATTGCAGTGCTAATGTAAGCCTACTTGTGATACAAGTAAATAAACTTGATTAATGATTTATTCCAATGGCGGAACATGTTTGAAACACGAACTTTGGATTTTTCTCTTTCAGATTCTGATCATCCTGTGTGTGTATCTCCAGTATTTTCCTTTTTGTTATCTATTAGTCACAAAGAACAATACAGCACAGGAACAGGCCCTTCGGCCCTCCAAGCCTGCACCGATCATGTGTTCCTAACTAGACCATCTGTTTGTATCCCTCTATTCCCAGTCTGTTCATGTGGCCATCTAGATAAGTCTTAAATGATCCTATCGTGTCTGCCTCAACCACCTTGCTTGGTAGTGCATTCCAGGCCCCCACCACCCTCTGTGTAAAAAACATCCCCCGCATATCTGTATTGAACCTTGCTCCCCTTACCTTGAACTTGTGACCCCTTGTGTTTATCATTTCTGACCTGGGAAAAAGCTTCCAACTGTTCACCCTATCTATGCCCTTCATAATTTTATAAACTTCTATTAGGTCGCCCCTCAACTTCCGTCTTTACAGGGAGAACAACCCTAGTTCACTCAATCTCACCACATAGCTAATACCATACCAGGCAACATCCTGGTAAACCTTCTCTGTACTCTCTCCAAAGCCTCAACGTCTTTCTGGTAGTGTGACAACCAGAACTGGATGCAGTATTCCAAATGTGGCCTAACCAACGTTCTATACAGCTGCAACATCATATGCCAACTTTTATACTCTATGCCCCATCCAATAAAGGCAAGCATGCCATATGCCTTCTTCACCACTTTTTCCATCTGTGCTGCCACCTTTAAGGATCTGTGGACTTGCACACCCAGATCCCTCTGTATGTCTATACTCCTGATGGTTCTGCCATTTATTGTATAGCTCCCCCCCTGCACTAGATCTACCAAAATGCATCACTTCGCATTTAACTGGATGAAATTCCATCTGCCATTTCTCCGCCCAATTTTCCAGCCTATCTATATCCTGCTGTATTCTCTGACAATGTTCATCACTATCCGCAACTCCAGCAATCTTTGTTCCAATCTTTGTTCCAAAGAACCTTCCTGGACACATTTTACAAATTCCTCCCCGTCCGGACCCCCAGCCCTAAGGGATTTCCAGTCTATATGAGGGAGATTAAAGTCTCCCACTACAACAACCCTATTTTTTCTACACCTATCCAGAATCTCCTTACATATTCGTTCTTCAACTTCCCGTGGGCTGTTGGGAGGCCTGTAATATACCCCCAGCATAGTGACTGCGCCCTTTCTGTTTCTGAGCTCCACCCACAGTGTCTCATTACATGATCCTTCCAAATTGTCCACCCTCTGTACCGCTGTAATATGCTCCCTAACCAGTATTGCTACTCCCCCACCTCTTCTAGCCCCTCCTCTGTCTCGCCTAAAACACTTATACCCTTACTACTACAAGTAGGCTTACACTGCAATGAAGTTACTGTGAAAATCCCCTAGTCGTCACACTCTGGCACCTGTTCAGGTACACTGAAGGAGAATTTAGCATGGCCAATGCACTTAACCAGCACATCTTTCGGACTGGAGGAAGAAACTGAAACACCCGGAGGAAACCCACTCAGACACGGGGGGAATGTGCAAACTCCGCACAGACAGTGACCCAAGCTGAGAATCGAACCCGGGGCCCTGGCACTGTGAGGCAGCAGTGCTAACCACTGTGCTACCGTGCTACCAGGTTGGTACTTCTCTGATAAATAATGCTTTCTTATATATTTTGAAGGCACTCACACAGAATGACTATTTTCCACTCAAACAGCTGTTAGCTAATTTCCTCAGCATCCATTAACACTTACAGAATTAACCCCACTTGACACATAATGGCCGACTCATCACCAGCTATAAGATCTACATCTTCAATCAGCCAACACAATAGGGGAAGTTATTGATCTTTTAAAACAAATACTTTCATGTAGTTGGTGCTCAGAAGCTGCCACATATGGAGGGTCAATGTGAGGTGATAAAATACAGCCATTTAAACCACTGGGGTCAGAGGTCAATACTAACATATGTTGCCATTCTCTGTGGTGACTGATGGGGCAATACTACTCTCAGACTTCATCACTGCATGGGGTGGGGGGGGGGGGGGAATGGAGGTCACACTCTATCTGGCCTCTTTGCCACTGTTCCTTCATCAATGCTAGATCAAAATCCTGCAGCTGAATACTAAAAATCCTGGATAGAATGGATGTGGAGAAGATGTTTCCATTAGCAGGAGAGACAGAGGGCACAGCCTCCGAGTAAAGGGACAATTGTTTAGAATCGAGATGAGGAGGAATTTCTTCAGCCAGAAGGTGGTGAATCTGTGGAATTCATTGCCACAGAAGGCTGTGAGGCCAGGTCATTGAGTGTATTTAAGACAAAGATAGATAGGTTCTTTATTGGTAAGGGGATCAAATATTAGGGGGAAAAGACAGGAGAATGGGACTGAGAAGCTTATCAGCGATGAATGAATGGCGGAGCAGACTTGATGGGCCAAATGGCCGAATTATGCTCCTATACCTTATGGCCTAACTCCCACTTACCATCCTGTGGGAGCACCTTTAACACATGGACTTCAGCTCCTCAAGCAGTAACCTTCACAAGGCCAATTAGCGGTGGGTAATAAATGCTGGCCTTGTCAGCAACACCACACAGCCTGTGACCTCTGGGAAGCACAAGGGCTGCATTAGGACAGAGCGAATGAAAAGCTGCACTTTCCAAAATCTGAACATTTCAACACCATGTCATCACTCATCTCAGGCACAGAGGTGAAGGCCTGGTGTTGGATCCCAGCTGCTGGTGCTCTATGCCTGGAACTAAGGAGCTGTGTGTAAGTCACTTGCTGGTTAATCCACCTCCTTATTTCCTTACCTGATTAGAACGCCCAGTCCTTCTGGCGTCCATCCCCTTATACTCATGGGCAAGGTCACGAATCGCGGAATTCCACGAATTGCAATCTCAAACCTGTATCCATTCTCTCTGGAACACGCTCTGCCGCCTCACTGTCAATGTACTCTCTTCATGATCAAAGAGATGGACAGGAGCCCGTCTTATGTACTATGATCCCATAACAGAAGAGGGTGCAGCAGGATGTCCTAACTTGCTTACTTACACATGATGTCACACAGCCCTCTTGTTCCTGCCTGAGTGGGACTAATAGGCAGTCCAATGCCATTTACCCAGGGAAACTAACTTTCTGTACGTGGATAAAACAAACATTTCACTCTGCCAAGGGATTCTCATGCAGCTGGTGATATTTCATTCCAATTTGAGAACACAGTTCTCATAATGCAACAACTTTATGAGGAGGCGATGGTATTATCGCTACTGTGAATCCAGAAACTCAACTAATGTTCTGAGGACTCGGATTTGAATCCCGCCACAGCAGATGGTGGAATTTGAATTCAATACAAAATATGTGGAATGAAGAATCTACTGATGACCATGAAACCATTGTCGATTGTCAGAAAATCCATTCTGGTTCACTAATGTCCTTTACGGAAGGAAATCTGCCGTTCTTACCTGGTCTGGTTTACATGCGATTCAAGAGCCACAGCAATGTGGGTGACTCTCAACTGCCCTCAGGCTACTAGGGATGGGCAATAAATGCTGGCCAGCCAGCGAAGCCCATGTCCCAGGAATGAATTAGACATCTCCATCACATGCTCTAATTTCACTTTCAGTTCTGACAATCTCCAGATTCACGTTTGGCTCCATTTACACTCTCTCACACTCCCTCACAACACCAGGTTAAAGTCCAACAGGTTTATTTGGTATCACGAGCTTGCTGCTCCTTCATCAGGTCTCTTTGACTACCTTATTGCCAACGATCACATTCCCTAAGTTGCAATAGCCTTTGATACAATTTTTAAAACTGTTACTGAAGTAGAAAGCCCTCAGCATATTGTGATACACAAGTAATCATAGAATGATAGAATCATAGAATATGGAAAAGAAATTCAACAATAACGTTTCATCCTTTAGTCATCAAGTGGTGGTACTTCAGTGCGAGAGACCTCAATATTGCCCCTCACTCTCTGCTAATTGTCAGCATGAAGCAGGTTAACAGGATAGGCCCCCTTCATAGTCCTTCTATAAGCACTGACACCTTAAGGATAACATAGTTGGATCTCACTTACTTCTACTGTGCCGAAACAATACACTTTTACCACATTGGTACAAAAGTACCCCGAGAATGATATTATCAATCACATATCATCCATCTACACTGGCTCCGAAGCTGACATAATGGACCTGATGACATGCTGTATAGGCTGATCTGTCCCACACATTCCTTTGGGAGCTGGGCTGAAACTGCCTTTTGACACGTGGACAATTCTAGTGGCTGGGAGAGGATTTTGCAGTGTCCAAGTTTGATCTGGACCAAGACCTAGGAACGAACTTTAATCCAACAATCTGAGAGGCAAGGGAAAACTAAAACCATAAACAGAGGCAGCCAGTCTGACGTCGCTGTAAGCGTACAAAGACAGACGTTTCACCGAAGCATTGCACAAAATGGACTCCAATACCATGGCAGTTACAGACCTCCCCCGTTATGTCAAAAACACAGAGCAGTAGAGTATGAAACACGTGACAGAAACCTCCAGTGGGGGTGCAGTTGGTACAGCCATTCCACTCAATCCAGTTAAGCTCCAATCCTCTGTCACTTTCACTAACATTTGCCTGAACACAAAGTGGGTGCAAATCAGCAAGAATGGGCAGCGTGGTCCGAACGTTTTCGGAACATAACCAATGGGGCCTCAAGGTGCTGGGCAGGTGGATTATAAAAGGGGGTAAAGAAATTTCCTTCAGGGGAGTAAGGAAACATCGGTCACGGCAGGAATGGCCAAGCCTCATCACTAAGTATCCTTGGCCCTCAGCAGCAGACAACAAACTCATTTTGACACAAGCCTGTCTGCTGTTGTTCATGTCCTCATTCCATCAGGACATTCCAAATCTGACAAACTTACCAGCTTTCTGGATAAGGGCATCAGTTCTTTCGTGAGTTTAGGCCCTTACTGCCCCTTGACTAACCCTGCACCAATGGATATCTGGAAGAATCCAGACCCGTACAGATTGAGGGCCATGGTGACAATCACCAGTGGTTAGCACTGCTGCCTCACAGCACCAGGAACCCGGGTTCAATTCCAGCCTTGGGTGACTGATTGTGTGGAGTTTGCAGGTTCTCCCCGTGTCTGCGTGGGTTTCCTCCGGTTTCCTCCCACAGTCCCAAAATCTGCAGCTTAGGTGGATTGGCCATGATAAATTGTCCCTTAGTGTCGAAAGATGTGTAAGTTAGTTGGATTAGCCATGGGAAATGTGTCAAGTTACAGGGTTAGGGTGGGGGAAAGGGCCTGGGTAAAATACTCTGTCAGTAAGAGTTGGCACATACTCGATGGGCTGAATGGCCTCCTTCTATGATTCTAGATTTAAAGTCCTACAGAATGTGAACTGGAGTTTGAAAACAGCGTAGGAGACTGAGGAATATTATAACAAGGCACAAAAATGACTTGTACCCAATTTTCCGCTGTAGATTCTGATCCAAGCAAAGAATTCAAATGAACCAACCCTCTCATTCACTCCACTGTACTGAATTCCACTGCTACAACTATAAATTACAAAGAAATTACGGAGAGCTGCAAGAAGTTGTGTTTGAGTCATTTGCTGGTTAATCTACCCGTGCCTGTGTCACCATGCTAGGGTGGCACAGTGGTTAGCACTGCTGCCTCACAGCTCCAGGACCCCGGGTTTGATTGCCGGCTTGGGTCCCTGTCTGTGTGGAGTTTTCACATTCTCCCCGTGTCTGTATGGGTTTCCTCCAGGTGCTCCAGTTTCCTCCCACAGTCCAAAGGCGTGCGGGTTAGGTTGATTGGCCATGCTAAATTGCCCCTTAGTGTCCCAGGATGCGTAGGTTAGAGGGATTAGCGGGGTAAATATGTGGGGTGCTGGGGATAGGGCCTGGATGGGATTGTTGTCAGTGCAGACTCGATGGGCCGAATGGCCTCCTTCTGCACTGAAGGGATTCTATGAAATATACAGTAATTATAATGGGGGACTTGAGTTATCCAAATGTGGATTGCGATAGTTTTGAAAAATTTGTTCATGGGATGTGGACGTCGCTGGCTGGATCAGCATTCATTGCCCTTATTCAGAGGGCATTTCAGAGTTAACCACATTGCCCTAGGTCTGGAGTCACATGTAAACCAGACCTGGTAAGGACGGCAGATTTCCTTCCCTAAAGGGCATTTGTGAACCAGATGGGTTTTAATGACAATCAACAATGGTCTCAATTCCAGATGTTTACTGAATTCAAATTTTACCATCTGCCGTGGTGGGATTTGAACCCAGATCCCCAGAACATTACCCTGGGCCTCTGGATTACTAGTCCAGTGACAAAACCACAGGGTCACCACCTTCTCCAATAGTGGTGCAAAGGGCAGAAGAGGGGCAAGAATTTCTAACTTGTGCTCATGAAAACTTTCTACAGCAGTATGTTTCCAGTCCAATGAGAGGGGAGGCACTGCTGGGCCTGGGAGTGAAGTGGGCCAGGTGGATCAAACCTCAGTAGAAGAACAGTTAGGGTACAGCGATCATTGTACGGTAAGGTTTAGGTTAGTTGTGGAACTGGGCCAAGGACAATCTAGAATTAAGACTAATTTCTGGGGCAACGGCAAATTCAATGGAGTAAGAACAGAACTGTGTCAAATAAATTGGATTCAATGGTTGGCAGGAACAAGGGAGTTGAACCATGAAAGAAGAGATGATTTGGCACAGTCAAGGTGTATTCCCTCAAAAAGGAAAAGGTCGGCGAAACTAATCCAGAGCTCCCTGAATGACAAAAGAATCAGAATCATGGAATCCCTACAGTGCAGAAGGACGCCATTTGGCCCATTGTGCCTGCACCGACAACAATCCCACCCAAGCCCCTATCCCTGTAACCCCACATATTTACCCTGCTAGTCCCCATGACACTAAGGGGCAATTTAACATGGCCAGTCAACCTAACCTGCACATCTTTCGACTGTGGGAGGAAACCAGAGCACCCAAAGGAAACCCACGCAGACACAGGGATAATGTGCAAACACCACATAGACAGTGATCCAAGGCTGGAATTGAATCTGGGTGCCTGGTGCTGTGAGGCGGCAGTGCTAACCACTCTGCCACCCCAAACAAAAGAGGAAGAGATTAAAGTGAAGAAGAAAAAGTAATCTTATGACAGATTTCAAGTGGATAACAAATGAAGAACCAGGCTGATTATAGAAGGCTCAGAGGTGAAGTGAAAAAGCAAATAAAAGCAAAAGGGGGAGTAAAAAAAGAGACGTAGTTAACATAAAAGGGAATCCCAAAATCTTCTGTTGCCATATAATAGTGAAAGGAGGAAGAGGGCCACTTAGGGATCAGAAAGGGGGGAATTATGCATGAAGGCAGAGGGAATGAAGACTTTGTATCTGTCTCTACCAAGGAAGAAGATGCAACCCTGGCCAGGGTGAGAGAGGAGGTAATTAACACACTGGAAGGATTTAACATCAATAAGGAAGAAGTATTAGATAGAATGCCTATACTTAGAATTGATAAGGCACCAGAGCTGGATGAGATGCATGCAGATGAGATGCATGCAACGATACTGAGGGTGGAAATTGCGTAGGAACTGGCCATGATTGTTCAGTCTTCCTTCGACTCAGGATTGGTGCCAGAGGACTGGAGAATTGTAAATGTCACACCCTTATTCAAAATAGGGTGTAAAGATAAACCCAGCAACTACAGGCCAGTCAGTTTACCTTTGACTAAAATAACGGGTCCGGATGACAAAGGGTCATCCAGACTCGAAACGTTGGCTCTATTCTCTCTCCGCAGATGCTGCCTGACCTGCTGAGATTTTCCAGCATTTTCTGTTTCTGTTTGTTGCAGTTTAACTTTTGGCAATGGGGAAACTTCTAGAGGCAACAATTCGGGACAAAGTCACACAGACAAATACAGGCTAATTAGGGAAGGTCAGCACGGATTGGCGAAGGGAATTCAGCTCCAAGCAGAGATGTTCTCGACAAATCGACAAAAGTGTGATCAGGTGAGGGTGTGACTCAGTTGGCGGGGAGTAAATGCTGTCGGAGTGGTGCCAAAAGTGCAGCTTCGAATGGCTGGAATGGTTACTGCATTGGAAGCTTTATAACCAGGTCACAATGCAAAACCAAACACAAATCTGACTCAGATTGAAAGTACGTTGTCAGCTCTCAGTCTTGCTGCTGTGTGAGAATCTTCACAGCATCTTGTGCCTCGCCGATGCAAAGTTGAGAAAGTTGCAAAAGTTTTGGTTTTTAAAAGAAAAATGGGCTGAGTCAGCTTGGATTAATAAATTAATGTTTCACTTTCAAATTCTGGCTACAAACAACTCATAGGATACAATTCTCTGTGATTACATTCTAACTTATAGAGGTCTATAAAATAATGAGACCATAGATCAGTTAGATAGTCAACATCGTTTCCCAAAAGTAGGGGAGTCTAACACTAAAGATGATTAACACACTGGAAGGATTTAACATCAATAAGGAAGAAGTATTGGATAGCATGCCTATTCTTAGAATTGATAAGGCACCAGAGCTGGATGAGATGCATGCAGATGATATGCATGCAGATGAGATGCAGAGATTTGAGGTGAGAGGGGAGAGATGTAAAAGGGTCCAGAGGGACAATTTTTTCACACAAAGGGTGGTGAGTGTCTGGAACAAGCTGCCAGAGGTAGTAGTAGAGGCAGGTACAATTTTGTCTTTTAAAAAGCATTTAGACCGTTACATGGATAAGATTGGTATAGAGGGATATGAGCCAAATGCTGGCAATTGGGACTAGCTTAGTGGTTAAAAAAAAGGTGGCATGGACAAGTTGGGCCAAAGGGCTGTAAACCTCTATGACTCTAACTAACCTCTCTTCTAAAATGTTATGCAGTAAAACATTGAATACCAAGTGATATATCTTCCACTGCGTGCTATCTTTAGAGTACAGCTGAACACAACTTCCTATCTGTGCTACTGCAACAAAATCGTCAACTAATGCATGCAAGAACAGGATTTGAACTGGAAAGGAAAACAGGTCAACAACTGGGTTAAGTTGCACAGGCAGGAATTTAATCGGTCAGCGAGTTGCTTCCAGTTCCTTCATCAGCTATCCTGCCTTTCAGAAACTGGATTCACAGGTCAGCTCCAGAGTGTAGAGGTACCACCAAGGTTAAAACAGGCAGGACAAACAAACTAACCATTAGATGGTGCCAGCTTTGGGCATTAGGAGTTTGGCAATTACAGGAGGAAGGCAGAACGGAGTTCCGCAGTTCTGAGGCCTTGGGGAAGGGGTGAGTTGGAACAGGGGGTCTGAGGCACTCTATCGCAAACTGCCACTTAAAGATTTGATTATTCCCTTCAATTTTTTAAAATTCATTTACGGGATGTGGGTGTCGCTGGCTGGGACAGCATTTAGTGCCCATTCCTAATTGCCCTTGAGAAGGTGGTGGTGAACTGCCTTCTTGAACCGCTGCAGTTCCTGAAGTGGAAGTACACCCACAATGCTGTTAGGGAGGGAATTCCAGGATTTGGGCATGATGTGGAGAAGTCGGCGTTGGACTGGGGTCGGCACAGTAAGTAGTCTCACAACAACAGGTTAAAGTCCAACAGGTTTATTTGGTAGCACGAGCTTTCGGAGCACTGCCCCTTCATCAGGTGAGTGGAGAGTTGAGTTGAGTTCACAAACAGGGCAAATATAGACACAGACTCAATTACAAGATAATGGTTGGAATGCGAGTCTCAACAGGTAATCAAGTCTTTACAGGTGCAGACAGACTTGATTACCTGGCAACATGTAAAAGACATTTGGACAGGCACATGGATAGGAAAGGTTTAGAGGGATATGAGCCAAATGCAGGCAAATGGGACTAGTTCAGTTTAGGAAATCTGGTCGGCATGGATGAGTTGGGCCTAAGGGCCTGTTTCCATGCTGTATATATCAATGACTCTAGTTCACAGTAACCAGACAGAAGGGACAGTCCTTAACTATTTCAAACGAGGGAGTCTCACCCGGCTCCTTCTTATTGACTGTACCTGGACCAAAGCTAATCCAACTCCTGGCTTGTCCTCCCAGAACTGGTCTGTGTTACTGCCAGGGAAGAAACGTTTTGGTTGCTATATGTAGTGACATCATGAATGGATTCCAAAACGAACATCTTTATGATGTCATCACACACAGAGATCAGAATGACCCCTCCCTCTCGCCAATGTAGATCCAGCACCTCACAGTGTCTGCCTGTAACCCTTCAGAGCCCCTGATTAGATCATTAGCACTCATTGTTAAACCAAAAGTGCAAAGCCTTAACAGGGTGTTAATAACAATGTTATTTTAACAGTGACAACAACAAAAAATGTTGGAGAAACTCAGCCCATCTGACAGCATCTGTGGAGAGAGAATAGAACCAATGTTTCAAGTCTGGATGACCCTTCCTCAGCTCTGACGAAGAGTCATCCAGACTTTAGTGGCCATTGGAGGTCTCCTACACAGCACATCTGCCCGTCTCTATCTCTCTCCCTGTGCTTTCTGAAAGCAGCTCAGTTGTTGGAAAGTCCTCTTGTTCCTCTGATATATCACAGGATACTACCGTGCAGAAGAGGCCTTTCAGCCCATTGAGTCTGCACCGACGGATGAAATGCCCTGATGCCCACCCCAATCCCACTTGACAGCACTTGGCCCATAGCCTTGAATGTTATGATGTGCCAAGTACTCATCCAGGTACGTTTTAATCCCGCCTCCAACACCCTCCCAGGCAGTGCATTCCAGACCGTCACCACCCTCTGGGTGAAAAATTTCTTCCTCAAATCCCCCCTAAACCTCCCACCTCTCAATTTTAATTTGTGTCCCCCTCATAACTAACCCTTCAACTAAGGGGAACAGCTGCTCCCTATCCACCCTTCATTGAGAAATGAGTGTGTGGATTTCTAATGTCCTCTGCACACAGAATGGTCACGGTGAAGGCTGTGAATGTCGGAACCGCACACAGGCACATATTCAGTCTGTTTACAAACTGTCAGAGCTCAGTAAATTGAATAAATTACAGATTAGTCACAGAGACACAGCAGATCCAGAGAGAAACAAGTCCCACAGGAAAACACAACACTCAGTTACAGAAGTCAATGAGGTAAAATAAGCTGACAGCTGGAGAAAGCACATCCCATCTGTCCCCAAAAACCATTACTTACAGATTTTTCACTCACCCTAATGGAGCCAGCAACTATTTAAAGGGGCAACCACACCAAAAAAATAACTCAAACACGTCCTAATCTGCTAATAAATTACGCTGCACAGAATTCACTTCAATTTAGCTCCTTTACCACCAACTGCCGCACCTTCCCTCAAACTCACTCCCAGCTTCGCAGTCCCTCAAATTCCCCCGCAGCCTCAAAGTCCCTCAAACTCATCCTCAGCCCCACTGTCCCTCAAACCCACTCCCAGCCTCACCTTCCCTCAAATTCACCCTCACCGTCCCTCAAACTCACCCTCAGCCACACTGTCCCTCAAACTCACTCCAGACTCACCTTCCTTCAAACTCAATCCCAGCCTCACTTTCCTTCAAACTCACATGTAGCATCTCACTCGTTTGAGAACTGACCCACTGCCTCATTGTCTGGAATCCCCCCCACCCCCCCCCCCTCCCCCCCCCCGCCCACACACACTGCCTCACCCTCTCTATTACTCTCTCCCACTGCCTCGCCTCATCATCTCTATACACCCCCCCCAACTGCCTCACCCTCTCTATTACCCTCTCCCACTGCCTCACCCTCTCTATTACCCTCTCCCACTGCCTCATCATCTCTATATACCGCCCCCCCCAACTGCCTCACCCTCTCTATTACCCTCTCCCACTGCCTCATCATCTCTATACACCCTCCCCACTGCCTCACCCTCTCTGTTACCCTCTCCACTGCCTCATCATCTCTATACACACCCCCACTGCCTCACCCTCTCTGTTACCCTCTCCACTGCCTCATCATCTCTATGAACCATTCCCACTCCCTCCCAATCCCGCTCCATCGCACACTCTCTTACCCAAATGTCATGCCCCCTCCGTAACCTATTCTGCTACAATTCCATCTCAGCAAGGTTACCGTGACGCTATTTCTGTAACGTTAACCCCCAGTGAAATATCATTTCAATAATCTGAACTCTATAACCTTCCTCCTCTCCCACCCACAACTGCAGCAGTGTTAATTGTTTGACTTTAACCTTTGAGTTTAAATATTGCCAGAGAGCAGCTCAGGAAAAAAAATCAGCGGAAACAAAGGGAAGTACCTGCTTTATCTGCCTCATTCAGCACGTGGCACGAGAAGAGTAAAGAAAACCTGGGAGAATACATGTCCCATACGGAGCTCTGTGCTTCATTCTAACACCTCTCTGTGTGATCAACTCCTCACCCTAACAATCCCACTATTATCTACCCTGCAGTGTAACACCCTCTCCATTAGGTATGGCCACTGCATACCCCCGATAAACACACCCTCACTGTAATCTAGAATTTACACCCGCTGTAACATCGTGTTTGTAGTCCAGTCGCATAGACACACCCATTCTATAACATGATAAATTCTCCATGACCCCATCTTCATGACAAGAGTTACTTCTCACTATCGAAATTCTCTGAAATCCACTGTGTAGGATAACAGTCACTCTCAACAGGATGTTCCCATGTGCTTTGCGACCATGACGATGGGACCAAGTGGATTGGCAGGGCAAATACTTGGGGTGATGGGGATAGGGCCTGGGTAGGATTGTTGATGGTACAGGCTCGGTGGGCCGAATGGCCTCTTTCTGCACTGTAGGATTCTATGCTGACTCTATAATCTTGAACTGCTTCAGCAATGACCTTCGGGCACAGGCTGGCAGCAAAGCCAGCAGCACAATCTTCCAGGAGGCAGCTTCTCCACGCTTGCCATATTATCAATGGACCAGCTCCTGATACTGCCAGCCCCGAGTGCCTACAACCCTGGGCAATCCCAACGGGAACAGCAGCTCAGGGATTGCAATAGCACAGCGCCTTCGGGGCGCACTTGCTGGCCAACACAGAAGGGTTGCTCTGAAGACTCCCAAATTTGCTGGGGACAGCGGAATGAAGGGAATGTTAATTCCATTTATCAGCCCAAGCCTGGATATTTTCCAGGTCTTACTGCATTTGGACATGGACTGCTTCAGTATCTGAGGAGTTGCGAATGGTGCTGAACATTGTGCAGTCATCAGCGAACATCCCCACTTCTGACCTTATGACGGAAGGAAGGTCATTGATGAAGATCACAGAACCATCATTGAATCCCAACAGTGCAGAAACCAGTAGGGGTTTGTGATCAACATTACTGAGACTTGCTATTCATTCCAGATTTATTAATTCATTTCAAATCCCTCAACCGGCCTGGCGGGATTTTAACCCATGTCCCACGCAGACACAGGGAAAATGTGCAAACTCCATACGGACAGTGACCCGAGGCCAGAATTGAATCCGGGTCCCTGGTGCTGTGAGGCAGCAGTGCTAACCACTGTGCCGCCTATGGGTGGGGGAAGGTGGTGGCTGGTGTGTCTGGAGTAAGGGAGATCCCAAAGTTCATTGTAAAGGTTGGAGCAGCAGTCTGAATCCTCCAAGCCCACATGGAAATCCTCCGAGCCCACGTGGAAATCTAAAATGGCACGTAATTAAGAATAGGCCTCTTGTGACCCACAAATCCCCCTCCCGGGCCACCAACCAAAATGGCAGATCGGATCCGATGGCAATATCGAGAATGAGCAAAATGTTGGCATCCTGGGTTTTCCAGTTCAAAAAAACCTAAACCTTCCCTCTTCATCTGACACTCCTTTATCAGCCATGCTGTGATAGATCCCAAAACACCAATAAATGCACCACAGTGCATCACCTTCGACCCAGAGCCCGACAGGAACATTCGGACTCAGTCACCACCTGTCGTCAGCCCAGGGCTGAGAGAAGCTGCCTGGTACACCTACTGGTATCAAAACGTGTATCCTGCACCTCTGCTAGCCACGAGAGATCTGGCATTGTTCAATTCTGTCCTTCTGACAGGCTGAGACAACAATCAAGGTTAAAGTAGGTCAATATCCCATATGGTGAGGTCACTTCAAAGTGTAGCACGATGCAGCAGCCAGTGATGCAGCAGCCAGTAACACAGCAGCACGATATACAAACACCCAACTCAGAGGCAAGCTGGTCTCGGGTCAGTCGTTTCCCCCCCCGACCCCCACCCCCATTTTACATCAGGCTATACTCCCCAGTACTCTTTATCCACGGTGGCACAGTGAGTAGCACTGCTGCCTCACAGCGCCAGGAACCCGGGTTCAATTCCCGGCCTCAGGTCACTGTCCGTGTGGAGTCTGCACATTCGCCCTGTGTCTGCGTGGGTTTTCTCCAGGTGCTCCGGTTTCCTCCCACAGTCTGAAAGACGTGCTAGTTAGGTGTATTGGCCATGCTAAATTCCCCCTCAGTGTACCCGAACAGGCACCTTAGTGAGGCGACTAGGGGATTTTCACAGTAACTTCATTGCAGTGTTAATGTAAGCCTACTTGTGACACTAATGAATAAACTTTAATTTCTCCATTGTTTCGGGTCTAAATGACCTTTCGTCAGAACTCCGACAAAGGGTCATCCAGACTCAAAACATTGGCTCTTTTCTCTCTCTCCACAGATACTGTCAGACCTGCTGAGATTTTCCAGCATTTTCTGTTTTTGTTTCAGATTCCAGCATCCGCAGTATTTTGCTTTTATCTTATTGGGCAGCATGGTGGCACAGTGAGTTATCACTTCTGCCTCATAGCGCCAGGGTCCTGGGTTCAATTCCGGCCTTGGGTCACTGTCTGTGTGGAGTTTGCACATTCTCCCCGTGTCTGCGTGGGTTTCCTCCGGGTGCTCCAGTTTCCTCCCACAGTCCAAAGATGTGCTGGTTAGGTGGATTGACCATGCTAAATCGCCCCTTAAGTGTCAGGGGGACTAGCTAGGGTAAATATATGGGGTTATGGAGATAGGGGCTGGGTGGGATTGTGGTCGGTGCAGACTCAATGGGCCAAATGGCCTCCTTCTGCACTGCAGGGATTCTATGATTAAAATTATCCATGCTATCCACTGTGTCACCCTCTGACCCAAAACCTGGCCTCTGGTATGAAATGAAGCCTTTCACTGCTGGAACTAATTGAGAAATCGAACCAGCAGAACAGCACAGACGCAGAGTGGAGGTACCTGGCTCTGCATTGCTCCGCAATCTACAGTCAGACAGAAGCCAAGCCTGAATGCTGGTGTACCAAGCTTGGGCTAAATTATTAAACAGCTTTATTAAGAATTATATTGAAACAAAACGCAACTGCAGATTAGGCCGCAATGAATTATTTAACCTTCTACCAAAATCATCTCTCCTCCAAATCCAATCTAACAAATTAATCCGAGGATCCTCAGTCATTTTATCAGAATTCTGCGTCTGGGTTTAGAAAGCGCAGTTTATTCTGTAACGTGGCGCTGAATGTGTGAATGTGGAGAACAAAAGTAATTATCAGCCTCTGCCGCAATTATCAGCCTGTCATAACTAAAGAGAGACAATCACAAAATGGATAAAGCAGAGGAAGAGGCCATTCAGCCCATCACTTGCTGACTGTCCCTGAATCAGAGTAACGCAGCTGGTTCCTGCCTTTTAGGTATAGCTTTGCAAAGGTTTTCTCTTCAGACAATTCTCTGATCCCCTTTCGAAAGCCATGATGTGTAAGCTCCTCCAGCACACACCCAGATCCTAATTAATCCTAAGTATTCAGATCCTAACCACATGCTGTGTTAAGAAAGTTTCCCCTCATCTCACCTTTGGTTCCTTTGCCACTCAACTTCAACTGGTGTCCTCCGGACCGTTTGAACAATGGAAACAGCTTCTTCCTACACATTCTCCCCAGATCCCTCAAGATTTTGAACACCTCTATCAAATCCCCCTCTCAGTCTTAAATAGAAATACAGAAAACTGGGAAATACTCAGAAGGTCAGGCAGCATCGGTGGAGGGAAACAGAGTTGATTCAGTGTCCTCCCTCAAGGCAGGTTTAGTGGCACAGGGGGTCATTTAAACAGGTGTGACGATAGTGGGTTGGGAACCCACTGCCTTCTCACCTCCACTTCGGATAGTCCGTGGCAGGGATGCCCGTGGGTGGCTCTCAAGCCCCGTTGCTAATTCAGGCCATTAAGTAGACAATTTTCCATCCTGCCCTGCTACCTTTAACAACTCCACATGGAGACCCCAATATCCCTCTGCTCCTGCATCTTTCTCAGGATTTTCAAGAGGATGATGGAATCACACGCAATCATAGAATCCCTACAATGCAGAAGGGGGCCATTTGGCCCATCGAGCCTGCACCGATAACAATCCCACCCAAGCCCTACCCCGCTAACTCCACACATTTACCACTGTTTTAATCCCCTGACACTGAGGGGCAATTTAGCATGGCCAATCAACCTAACCCGCACATCTTTAGACTGTGGGAGGAACTGGAGCACCCGGAGGAAACCCACGCAGACACGGGGAGAACGTACAAACTCCACACGGACAGTGACCCGAGGCCAGAGCTGAACCCGGGTTCATGGTGTTGTGAGGCAGCAGTGCTAACCACTGTGCCACCCATGGCATTGATGAGAGTTCCTGGGAGGTATGACAGAGGCTGAGACGTGTTCCAGCTTTACTGCCCTTTTACCTATCCTTGTTGAAGTAACACCCGCGAACATTTCCACCAAGACAGAGCTGTTCGTCAGAGGCAGTAACAACGCGTACTGGTGGTGCAGACCGTGAACAGAATGGGAGAAATGCTCCCATTGATCTGTTGAGTCCACAAACCCAAGACTTGGGGGTAGTTAGTTATTCTCCGGGTTATTTGCCAGGTGTCTTTCACAGTCGATTGTGAGAGAATAGCAGAAGGATTATGAGCTTTAGAGAGGTAACTCCTTGTTTACCAGAGGAATCTGTTTTCCTATCCTGTAGTCACTTCATAAGTTCATAAGATATAAGGCCTACATATGACTCCAGAGCCACAGCAATGTGGTTGACTGTCAACTGCTCTCCAAGGGCAACTAGGGATGGGCAATGGGCAGCACAGTGGTTAGCACTGCTGTCTCACAGTGCCAGGGACCCGGGTTCGATTCCGGCGTCAGGTCACTGTCTGTGCAGAGTCTGCCTGTTCTCCCCATGTCTGCATGGGTCTCCTCTGAGTGCTCCAGTTTCCTCCCACAGTCCAAAGATGTGCGGGTTAGGTGGATTGTCTGTACTAAATTGACCCCTGTGTCAGGGGATGAGCAGGGGAAACATGTGGGGTTATGGGAATAGGGCCTGGGTGGGATTATGGTCAGTGCAGACTCGATGGGCCGAATGGCCTCCTTCTCGGCATTGTAGATTCTATATAGGAGCAGAATTGGCCCATTCGGCCCATCGAGTCCGCTCTGCCATTCGATCATGGCTGATATGCTCAGGAAACCCACGCAGACACAGGGAGAATGTGCAGACTCTGCACAGAGAGTTAGCCAAGGCCAGAATCGAACCCAGGTCCCTGGGGCAGTGAGGCAGCAGTGCGAACCACTCTGCCAATTTCAATGCTGCCAGTGCCGCCCAATTTCAATGTCCAGATCCCAAAATCAGCCTGAAGCCAGCCTTGCTGCAGTCAATGTCACGATGGATTCATACAGAACATGCTGGATTACACCTCGACCGACACAGCCATAAAAAGCAAATTAAAAAAGATCTCCAAGTCTAAATAAACATGTTCCACTTTCTGACAGCTCTCACGCTGTTGCAGTGAGTAATAGCAGAGGACGGGGTTATTTGGGCGAGATTAACAGCCACACAATACTGTGCACAAAAGTACATAGTGTCTGCAAAATATTTCCACCTCAAAAAACACAAATACAATTAGATAGCCATTCGCTGCAGGTTCGCATTAAATATCGCTGTATTAATCACACCAATCAAATCCTGGAAGATTAAACAGCATTACATGGTTCTTATAGCAACAAGCTCCAAGGCACTTACATCATTATGAAAAGCATAATAAACCACTTCTCAAACATTACAAAGAGCTAAACCATGATAAATAGTGACCAGGCTGCTCCACCCATGTTAGGCCACTTCCCCAGTGGCATTCCCAGAAGTCTTTATGTTGGGAACTAATCCATTTGCCCAAACTCAGCAACTGCCCAGACTCATCAATTCCCTGAAAGAAGAACAGAAAATGCTGGAAAAATTCAGCAGGTCTGGCAGCATCTGTGGGGAGAAACACGAGTTAACACTTCGAGTCTAATATCACTCCTCTTCAGAACAGCTGCTGCAAAGTTGTCTTCTGACATCGCGGTGGCACAGTGGTCAGCACTGCTGCCTCTCAGCGCCAGGGACCCGGATTCAATTCCCGGCTTGGGTCACCATCTGTGCGGAATCTGTATGTTCTTCCTGTGTCTGCGTAGGTTTCCTCCCATAGTCCGAAATATGTGTTGGTTAAGTGCATTGGCCATGCTAAATTCTCCCTCAGTGTACCCAAACAGGCGCCGCAGTGTGGCGACCATGGGATTTTCACAGTAACTTCATTGCAGTGTTAATGTAAGCCTACTTGTGAAACTTTAAACTCATTTTGAATGGGAAACGTTAACTCTGTTTCTCTCTCCCCACAGATGCTGCCAGACTTGCTGAGATCTTCCAGCATTTTCTGTTTTTATTTCAGATTTCCAGCATCTGCAGTATTTTGCTTTTATTTCAGTCACCAATCCCCTGCTAGCTCATTCACCCAAAATGGGTTTCTTTATTCATTCACGGCCTTCATAGCAAGAGGATTTGAGTACAGGGATAGGGATGTTTTGCTGCAATTGTATAGGGTGTTGAGGCCACACCTAGAATATTGTGTGCAGTTTTGGTCTCCTTATCTGAGGAAGGATGTCCTTGCTATAGAGGGAGTACAGCGAAGGTTTACCAGGCTGATTCCTGGGATGGCAGGTCTGTCAAATGAGGAGAGACTAAGTCGGTTAGGATTATATTCACTGGAGTTTAGAAGCTTGAGAGGGGATCTCACAGAAACTTATAAAATTCTAACAGAGTTAGACAGGGTAGATTCAGAAAGAATGCTCCCAATGGTGTGGGAGTCCAGAACTAGGGGTCATAGTTTGAGGATAAGGGGTAAACCTTTTAGGACTGAGGTGAAAAGAAACATCTTCACCCAGAGGGTGATGAATGTGTGGAATTCACTGCCACAGAAAGTAGTCGAGGCCAAAACATTGTCTGATTTCAGAAAGAAATTAGATATGGCTCTTGGGGCTAAAGGGATCAAGGGATATGGGAGGGAGGGGGGATCAGGATATTGAACTCGATGATCATCCATGATCAAAATGAATGGCAGAGCAGGCTTGAAAGGCCGAATGGCCTCCTCCTGCTTCTAGTTTCTATGTTTCTATGGGGGCATCGCTGGCTGGGCCAGCATTTATTGCCCATCCCTAATCATTGCTGTGTCAGCATGTAGATCAGACCAGGTAAGGATGGCAGATTTCCTTCTCTGAAAACACTGGTAAACCACATGGGTCTTTACGACAACCGGCAATGGTCATCATTAGACTTTTAATTCCAGATTTGTACTGAATTCAAATTTCACTCCTGCATTACCCTTGGTCTCTAGATTACAAATCCATGACAATACCATTACACTAGCATGTCCCCAAACTGTGCACCCTCATTGTTTGTAATGTGCAGTATGGATGATTTTTTAAAAGTTTATTTATTAGTCACAAGTAGGCTTACGTTAACACTGCAATGAAGTCACTGTGAAAATCCCCTAGTCACCACACTCCGGCACCTGTTTAGGTACACTGAGGGAGAATTTAGCAGGGCCAATGCACCTAACCAGCACATCTTTTGGACTGTGGGAGGAAATCGGAGCACCCGGAGGAAACCCGCGCAGACACGGGGAGAACACGCAGACTCCATACAGACAAGGGCTCAAACCGGAATCGAACCCGGGTCCCTGGCACTGTGATGCATATCTTACCCCTTTACAGTACAGATTAACATGTCTAATACCTCTTTACATTTGACAACGATGACCTTGTATAAATCAGTCTTTCATCTGTGACAAGCAGTGTTAAAAATAAGTCTCTGAACTAGAGATCAAAGCAATCTCTTTACTTACATTGATCATAGCATTGGAGGTGATTCGGAAGAGGGTCGCTCGCTCATTGACCGCTTTAATCTTTTCTCCACTCTCAGCGGGTAACCTCAGGCTCTCGAGCTCACTCAGAGATCTCTGAAGGGCTGCCCCGTGCTTAGCGATCAGGTCATTGCACTGGCTCAGGTCATCAAGCTTGTTGGCCAGGGTCCTCAGGGTGGCGTGCAGCTCACTCTTATCCGACTGCGAGGTGGGCTCCTCATCACCAGAGTCATCTGTGGAAGGAACAACAGTTTCCATGGTTACAACACTGTCCTTACCATTCGAGACAGCAGCAAAACAGGAACAAGAGAGAATCATAGAACCCCCAGAAAGGGGCTGTCCGGCCCATCGAGTCTGCACCGACAACAATCCCACCTCGGCCCTATCTCCGTAACCCCACAAATCTCTCTAGCCTACGCATCCCGGGACACTAAGGGGCAATTTAGCATGGCCAATGCATCTAACCAGCACGTCTTTCAGATTGTGGGAGGAAACCGGAGCACCCGGAGGAAACCCACGCAGACATGGGGAGAACGTGCAAACTCCACATAGACAGTGACCTAAGCCGGGAATTGAACCCGGGTCCCTGGAGCTGTGAGGCAGCAGTGCTAACCACTGTGCCACCATGCCGCCGAGGGCGAGAGAGAGAGAGGGAGATGGATCTGATAAGGTCAGAGCAGGAGAGCGTTTGAGGATTGTCGCTGATTTCAAAGACCAGCTGCTACAGGCTTCCCTCTTTTTAGTAATTCATTGGAAGCTTCTTCAAGAAGTTATCTTGGCAAAATCACCGGCTGTTTTCTGGGTCAGCTCCCCAAGGATCTACTGAGGTGAAAGACCAACAGCCACTCAAGGTTATCTTTCTGCCATTCCTGCCCCTTTATTGACGGCTATTTGGAAAATCGCTGGATCGGACAGCATAGAAGGTCATTTGCTCATCGTGTCTGTGCTAGCTATTCAGTTAATCCCACCACTTCCCCCTCCCTCTCCGCGTCCTGCAAACTTTCCCTGTCAAATATTTGCCCAATCCCCTTTGGAAAGTTACTACTGAATTTGCTTCCAGTACCCTTTCAGGCGATGCATTTCAGATCGTAAGTGGATATCACTTGGGTTTATTTATAGGTGAGGAATGGCATTAATAGAGGTTAGGGCGGAGGGGAGGACTTGGGTGGGATGCTCTTTTGGAGAGTCGGTGCAAACTCGATGGACCGAATGGCCTCGCTCTGCACTGTGGGGGTTCTTCGGGCACAGATAAAGACACACTCGCTGAAACTGGGTGTAATAAATGCAAGACTGGGTGAAGATTGGGTCTCATATTGTGCAGCGGCTTTTCTGAAATGTAACAATAAAAATCTGCTGCGTAGAAGTTTTCCTCCTAATCGCCTCTGGTTCTATAGTTAACTAATTTAAATCTGTGTATCTGCTGGCTACTCCCCTGCTCCCAGAGGCAATAGTTTCTCCTCATCTATGTGATCAAAATACTTCATGTTTTTGAACATCTCTGTTAAATTTCTCCAGAACCTTCTCTGCTCGATGCAGAACAAGCTTAGCGAATCCAATCTATCTTAATCACTGATACTGTGGCAATATCTGAGACTCACTGTGTTAGCAACCCACTGCTCTCACACAAAGGTGGCCAGGTCAAGAGCTTTTCTTATAGCTACAGTCAGAATGTGTGTGTGTTTGTATAAAGAGGGATGGGAAGGGGGAGAGAGCGAGAAAGAGAGGGAAAAAGAGAGAGAGAGAAAGGGAGAGAGTGAAAAAGAAAGAGAGAGTGAGAGCGAGAGAGAGGGAAAGAGAGAGAGTGAGAGGGAGAGGGAAAGAAAGAGAGAAAGAGATAGGGAGAGAGGGAAAAAGAGAGAAACAGAAAGGGGGAAAGAGAGAGAAAGAGAGAGCTAATGTTTGGTAACAATTCACATCTACATAATTAGATTTAGCTTTGTCTTTGAACAAATCCAGGTGATTATTTTAATAATAAATGGATTAGTAAAGTCACCATAGTCCCAAATGACCATAGGCTGACTTGTGTGACTTAACCTGAGGATCACCACACCTCAGGCAAGGGGCAGGGTCGATGAATAACCTCAGCTGGTACAGGAATTGAACCCACACTGTTGGCATCAGATTGCATCACTAACCAGCTGTCCAGCCAACTGAGCTAATTGGAGTAGCACCAATCCAGTGAGCTGTATTGTTCCAGAAGCAAAAAAACGCACAATGTTTTCCCACTCTGTAAAAAGACTTGCATTTATATAGTGTCCACTGACATCTCAAAGTGCTTTACAGCCAATGAAATATTTTGATGTGCAGTCACTGTGGTAATATAGGAAACACAGCAACCATGTTACACACAGCAAACACCCAGAAGAAGCAATGTGATAATGAACAGATAATCATTCTTGTCATATTGAATGATATTGAACACAGGGATAACTCCCCAGCCTCTCTACAGAATAGTGTGATGGGATCTATTAGATCCTCCAGACAGGGCTTTTCTTACCATTTCATCTAAAAGACAGCACCATTGACAGTGCAGAACAGTATTGGAATGTCAGCCTTGACTCTTGTACTCAAGTCTCTGGAGTGCAACTTGAACCCACACCTTCAGACTCGGAGGTGAATGTGCTACTGAACGAACCAAGCCCTGGCCTCCAGCCAATAACAGGAGGGGCCCTCCCTGCACTAATCTGCAGATCAACACGTGGCCCAGAATTTTCCACTCTCGCTCACGTCAGGCTGGTTTGGGAACGGAGGTTCGCGAGACAATGGTCTAGTGATATTATCGCTAGACTATTAATCCACAAACTCAGCTAATGTTCTGGGGACCTGCATTCGAATCCCGCCATGGCAGGTGTTGGAATTTGAATTTAATAAACAAAAATCTGGAATTAAGAATTTACTGATGACCATGAAACCATTGTCGATTGTCGGAAAAACCCATCTGGTTCACTAATGTCCTTTAGGGAAGGAAATCTGCCATTCTTACCCGGTCTGGCCTACATGTGATTCCAGAGCCACAGCAAAGTGGTTGACTCTCAACTGCCCTCTGAAATGGCCTAGCAAACCATTCAGTTTAAGGGTGACAAGGGATGGGCAATAAATGCTGGCCCAGTCAGCGACGCACAAGTCCCATGAATGAATAACAAAAAAAAGTCCCATTTCACAATGATGTCAAACCAGGAAGTGATTGTCCCCTCCCCCAGCAGTGACATTCAACATCGGGAAATTCATTATCATAAACTTGCATCTAATTATCAGGGCCAATCACCACAATCATTCCCCCACCCTCCCCCTGCCCCCACCCCACCTCCCCAAAGTCAAAAACCCCATCCACGGTGGCGTGATGTCAGCATGGTGTGAAGCATGACTGGTCTCAGAAGGTGCGTAGCTGGCGAGCAGCACTCCCAGAGAGTTCAGAGATTAGTGCAGTGCTCAGGGGGAGACGTTTATGCCAGGATAGTGCCCAGGAGTGCCATCTTGATGCCCAGGGGAGGAGGGGGGGTGTGTTTCTGGTGAACTGACTTGTTCGCTGTGCGATGGGTCACCGATGTGCCTGATTCGCTGGCGGGTCAGGTATTCAGAGGCCGCCTGCCAGCGATTCGTCGCGGAACCCGTGAATTCAAGTTTTTTTTCTTCTAATGCCACTGCCAGCGGCGACTTCAACGCCACGTTCCCCACCGCCATCAGCCTTTGCCGATGCCGGAAGAAATCCTGGCTGTGGTTTATTTCTTTATTTATTCATTAATGGGACTTGGGTGTT
Organism: Mustelus asterias; assembly: GCF_964213995.1. Classification (NCBI taxonomy): domain Eukaryota; kingdom Metazoa; phylum Chordata; class Chondrichthyes; order Carcharhiniformes; family Triakidae; genus Mustelus; species Mustelus asterias. The sequence continues at coordinate 62,694,383 of NC_135813.1, read as the reverse complement.
GCTGGCTGGGCCAGCATTTATTGCCCATCCTTAGTTACCCAAGGGCAGTTGAGAGTCAACTACATTTCTGTGGCTCTGGAGTCACATGTAGGCCAGACCGGGTAAGGACGGCAGATTTCCTTCCCTAAAGGACATTAGTGAACCAGATGGGTTTTTTCCGACAATCGACAATGGTTTCATGGTCATCAGTAGATTCTTAATTTTTTTAAAAATTGAATTCAAATTCCATCATCTGCCATGGCGGGATTCCAAACCGGGTCCCCAGAACATTAGCTGAGTTTCTGGACTAATAGTTCACTGATAATACCACTAGGCCACTGCCTCACCAGTTCTCAGCAGTTTCCAGGCACCTCGGCTTGCAGCTCCAGTGACAGTCTATGCTGGGGACATAATCACAGAATGGCTTTGAAATGATTGTCAGGCAGGTTTGCGCTGTTCTGCTGGGAATTTTGTGGGAACATTGCAGTTTAGAAGTTAATTAAATGTGAGGATAACTGGTGGCGTATGTCTAACCACAGGCCTACCACAGGGGCAGGCAAACAATTTACAATAAGAGTTGCATTTAGATAGCACTTTTAATGTAATAAAGTATGCCAAGGCACTTTTTACATTGCTATGAATTTGATTAATCAGCAGTTGAGTATATTTTCAGCAGAAGTGTTAGTGTCATCAGTCACGAACGTCATTGTGCTTTTAATTTATACAGAGAGTGACTGCAGAATGCTGTGATGTGGAGGGATCTGGGTGTCTTTGTACATGAGTCACAAGAAGGTATTGTGCAGCAAGTAATTAGGAAGGTAAATGAAATATTAGCCTTATTTAAAAAAAGGGATGGAGTAAAAATCGAGAAGTCTTGCTACAACTGCACAGGGTATTGTTGAGACCACAATGCTGTGTACAGTTTTGGTCTCCTTACTTAAGGAGAGATATACTTACGTTGAAAGCAGTTCAGAGAAGGTTCGCTGATCTGTCGGATGAAGGGAGCGCCTTATGAGGAAAGGTCCAGCAGGTTGGGCCTGTACTCATTGGAGTTTAGAAGAATGAGGGGTGATCTTATTGAGGGGGCTTGCCAAGGTAACTGTTTGAGCGGACTCAGCCAATCTTCTTCCCCGCCCCCACTCTTTGCTGAAATATCTGTCCTTCTCTTGCTTCCCTTGGTGCATCGGCTATCCCAGTCCGGGAACCTGCTAGCTCGCATTGCATAAGCCGGCGACCAATTTCTACCTTGTACAATAGCTCGGGGCATGAGGGTGTTGTACTCCATCAATACCTGTTAACAACTTCCATTCTCATGATTAGAAAAGTGATGAGATATCAGCACAATTTCACTGAGCCAGAAAATCCAATTCCATGAATCAAGATTTAATCATAGAATCCCTACAGTATAGAAGAGGCCATTCAGCCCACTGAGAGTCTGCACTAACTCTCTGACAGAGCATCTTAACCAGACCCTCTCTCCCACCCGATCCACGTAACCCAGGGCGGCACAATGGCACAGTGGTTAGCACTGCTGCCTCAGGGCGCCAGGGACCCGTGTTCAATTCCGGCCTCGGGTGGCTGTGTGGAGTTTGCACGTTCTCACCCGTGTCTGCAGGGGTTTCCTCTGGGTGCTCCGGTTTCTTTCCACAATGCAAAGATGTGTGGTTATGTTGATTGGCCCTGCTAAATTGCCCCTAGTGGCAGGGGGTTTAGCAGGGTAAATGTGTGGGGCTATGGGAATCGGGCCTGGGTGGGATTGTGATCTGTACAGACTCGTTGGACGGAATGGCCTCCTTCTGTACTGTAGGGATTCTATGAACCCCACACATTTGCCATGGCCAATCCATCTAACCTACACATCTCTGGATATCTTTAATACATCGAGGCACCTGATTATTTAAATTCTGAGCCTGTGGACATTAATACTCGAATCTTTTCAATATTTGCTGACAAAACTCCCTTCTATTTGCAACTTGCAGAATTATTAGACAGAATTTTTTTAAAAAAAGCTTTGCATTTACTAAGTGGTTTCATGGCCATGTCTGAAAGCAACCAATGGAAATACACTTGCAGTATAGTCGCTGTTTTCCATCATATCGGAGAGCCAGCAGCCATGTACAGCAAACTCCCACAAACAGCAATGTGATACAGTGGAGCCCTGATTTAACGCGCCCCAATTTAGCACAAAATCGGATATAACGCGGTGGTGTCATCGGACCAGTTTTTTTCTGCTAATAATTGGCAAATTTTGCACGACCCGATTTAGCGCGACCCACTTTTTTCGCGACCCCGTTTTTATGAACCCCAACCATCGTGTTATAATGGGGTTCCACTATAATGACCAGATAATCGGTTCTTGTGATGTTGGTTGAAGGGTAGGTTTTGGCCAGGACTTCAAAGCCATGGCATCTTTTGACATCTATCCAGACAGGCAAGTGGGGCCTCAATTTAACATCTTGCCCGAGTGACAGCACCTTCAACACTGCAGCTCTCCCTCAGTACTGCATTGGAGTGTCAGCCACGATTTCAGTGCTCAAGCCCTGGAGCGAGATTTGAACCCTTGACATTGTAATTCAGAGAGTGCTACCAACTGAGCCACGTCTGACACTCAATGATTTGGAACATACAGCACAGAAACAGGCCATTCAGCCCAACAAGTATATACTACATGGGTTGTCTCTCATTCCATCCATCTCAGTCTTTCAGCATATCTTTTTATTCCATTTTCTCTTAAGGAATATTTTGGTTCCCTTTTGAAAGCATCCAAACTATTTGCCTCAAACACTGCCTCTAATAGTAAGCTCCACATTCTAACCAAGACATTTCTCCTTATTTCTACTTTGTATTTGTGGCCCATAGTTCTGGAACCTTTCACAATCATAGAATCATAGAGGTTTAAGGCACAGAAAAAGGCCCTTCAGTCCATCACATCTGCGCCAGTCAAAAATAACCATCTAACTATTCTAATCCCATTTCCCAACACTTGGCCTATCGCCTTGTATGCCTTGGCATTGCAAGTGCTCATCTAAATACTTCTTCAATGTTATGAGGGTCTCTGCCTCCAACACCTTTCGGGCAGTGAGTTCCAGACTCCCACCACCCTCTGGGTGAAAAACTTTTTCCTCACATCCGCCCTAAACCTCCTGCCCAAAAAGTGAAAACATTTACTCCACATCTACCCCGTCCAACCCATTCAGAATTTTAAAGTCCCCTTCACCGTTTGGTCCAAGTCCTACATTTTCTAAAGACAGTTCCAACTCTGTTCAAATTTTTCCAGCAGCTGTAATCTCTCAGTTCTGTTATCATCATGGTAAATTTTCATTCTCCAGAACTTCTGGCTCTTGGAGCCTGAACCAGACCCGAGGCCAGTTTAACGTATCCTTACCACTGCTGAACTCTACACTCCAAAATAAATCTCAGCACTTTGTCAGTGGGTTGGTTGCTTTGCTGACCCGTGTTGCTGCTTTTAATGCTTTGACAAACCTCACTCCTAGGTCCCTTCACTTTTCACCCCGACAACTTCCTTATTCTCCAAGGTGATGCTTCTGTTTTTCTACCCAAAGTGCATCTCCTCAGGTTTGCGTTACAAGTCCCCAGTCTACAAGTTTTCTCATGTCTTCTTGTATTGTTGTTGTATTCTTTCTCAGTGTTAGCTCTGCTCCTATGCACCACCAAGTTAGTTTTTTTAATTCTCAAAGCCAGCATTTGTTGCCCATCTGTAATTGCCCTTCAGAAGTTGGTGGTAAACCACATTCTTGAATCACTGTAGTCCATCTGGTGTACGTACTCCCATGGTGCTGTTAGAGAGGTAGTTTCAGGATTTTGATCCAGTGACAGTGGAGGAACAGCAATATATTTCCAAGTCAGGATGGTGTGTGGCTTGGAGGCGGTGTTCTGCTGCCCTTGTCCTTCTAGATGGTAGAGATCGTAATTTGTTGCAGGGCATCTTGTAGATGGTACACACATTGTCAATGGGGCGAAGGGTGTGAATGTTTGAATTGCTGGATGGGGTGCCAATCAAGTGGGCTGCTTTATCCTGGATGGTTTTGAGCTCCTTGAGCGTTGGTGGGGCTGCACCCATCCAAGCAAGTGGAGTGTATTTCATCACACTCCTGACTTGTGCCTTGTGGATGGTGGACAGACTTTGGGGAGTCAGGAAGTGAGTTACTCACCACAGGTTTCCTAGCCTCTGACCTGCTCTTGTAGCCACAGTATTTATATGGCTAGTCCAGTTCAGTTTCTGGTCAAGGGTAACCCCCCCCACCCCCCCCACCCCCCCCCCCCCCCACCCCCCGATGTTGATAGTGGGAGATACAGTGATGGTAATGTCATTGAATGTCAAGGGGCGATGGTTAGATTCTCTCTTCTTGGAGATAGTCATTGCCTGACGCTTATGTGGCATGAATGTTACTTTCCACTTATCAACCCAAGCCTGGATATTGCTCAGGTCTTGCTGCATTTGGACTTGGACTGCTTCTGTATCTGAGGAGTTGCAAATGGCGCTGAACATTGTGCAAATATCAGCGAACATCCCCACTTCTGACCTTATGATGGAAGCAAGGTCATTGATGAAGCAGCTGAAGATGGTCAGGCCCAGGTATCATGTAGCTATTCCCAAATGCAAACCATGAATGTAAATTATGTATAAGAGTGGTCCCAGCACCGATCCTGGTGAAATGCCATTTGTTTCAATCCGAATGCCCACCCTTTACCCCATTCTCTGCTGTTATAAAAACAATTTGCTGTCCATTCCACTACTCGTTATCCTGACACCACATGTCCTAATCTTTGTCGTGACTTCACTACGTGGTATCTTTTTAAAGGCCGTTAGATTGCTGATTCCTAACCACCATCTGTCATTCTAACAGGGAGAGATTAAAGTTAAACAGTGCGCCATCCTGCTCTCCCATACTCGCTCACACCCACTGGCGTGAATTCACTGACTGTTGCTGATAGTTCGGGCTGGTGGGTGCAGGTCAGGTATGTGTAATCCGCTGAACATGAGGAAACACTCCCTCCTCTCTGTGTGTTTCTCAGGCCAGCTGCTACTCTCAGCTTGCCAATCTTCCACGATTATCCTGACATCTCCAAGAAATTCAAGATTCATTTCCCACATCCTGCTGTGAGCAACATGGGAGAAAACTTGCCAAGACATTGCAGGCAAAAATTCCTGTTTCTTTGTCCATTCCTTTCGAATGTTCCTTTAATAGTTGCAGAGAATAAAGAAGATCGATGGGCTGTCTCCCCGCTCCTGTGATACAACTTCTAAGAATAGTTCCAATTAGAGTTGGCAACTCCACACTTTTCAGGGACTGTAAACAGACTGGGTCAACAGGAACAATTCCCTGCCATCTGCTATCACACAGCCCACCCATCAGCAGTCAATCATTCTGGGTGTAGCCAGTGGAAGGAAAACAGGAGAGAATAAATGGTTGTGTCGGTGCTTGAACATTTTTATTTTCTGAATTATGGTATTACTTCTGTCAAAGTAATCAACAGATCAAAACCAAATTTCACACCATGACCTCAGCACAGTACAGCCAGAGTCAACCATCTCGTTTACATTTTTAAAAATTCATTCGGTCATCGGAAGTGGGCGGCGCGGTGGCACAGCGGTTAGCACTGCTGCCTCACAGCGCCAGGGACCCGGGTTCAATTCCGGTCTCGGGTCACTGTCTGTGTGAAGTCTGCACATTCTCCCCATGTCTGCATGGGTTTCCTCCCGGTGCTCCGGTTTCCTCCCACAGTCCAAAGATGTGTGGGTTAGATTGATTGGCCATGCTAAATTGATCCTAGTGTCAGGGAGATTAGCCAGGGTAAATACATGGGGTTATGAGAATAGGGCTTGGGTGGGATGTGGTCGGTACAGATTCGATGGGCCGAATAGCCTCCTTCTGTACTGTAGGGATTCTATGATTCTCGTCCAAAGATGTGCAGGTTAGGTGGATTGGCCATGCTAAATTTCCCTTAGTGTCTAAAGATGGGTGCCTTAGGTAGATTAACCATGGTAAATGCCTGGTGTTACAGGGATAGGGCGGAGGGGAGGGCTTGGGTCGTATGACCTCTTTCTGCACTGTAGGGATTCTACGGAAGTGGGCATCACATCCGTAGCTGCTCTTGGACTGAGTGGCTTGCCACACCATTTCAGAGGAGCAGTTAAAAGTCAACCACGTTGCTGTGGATCTGGAGTCACATGTAGGCCAGAACAAGTAAGGATAGCAGATTTCCTTCCCTAAAGGACATCAGTGAACCAGATGAGTCTTTATGCTAATCGACGAGGGTTTCACGGCCCCCATTACAGAGACTAACTGTTCAATTCCAGATTTATTAATTGAATTTAAATTCCACCAGCTGCCATGGTGGGATTCGAACCCTTGTTCCTGGAACATGAACAGGGGCCTCTGGATTACAAGTCCAGTGACACTGCCACGGTTTCCCTGAAACATGGAAATACATAAAAATTTAAATTACAATCTCTGAAAATTTCACAACTTTATAATGACAAATAGTATCCCGTATTAGCGATGAGTTTCAGTGGCTGAGCCTAGGACTAAATACAGTGGCCTGATAATGACGGGCCAAAAATACATCCGCCTGCCACCCTTGGTGAGCTGAGGTTTAGAAATCCAGAACAAAAGTAGCAGACTGTGGATGTTCAAAATCAAAAATCAAAAAGTAAAAAATACTCAATACCAGAAAACCAGACTACACAGCTGATCATAGAACCACAGAATCCCTACAGGGCAGGAGGGGTCACCGAGTCTGCACTGACTCTTCGAAAGAACATCCTAACCAGGCCCTATCCCCATAACCCTACACATTTCCCATGGCTAATTCCCCCTAACCAATACATTTTTGGGCACTAAGGGGCAATTTAGCATAGCCAATCCACCTAACCTCATCTTTGGGCTGATTTGATTTGATTTATTATTGTCACATGTATTAGTATACAATGAAAAGTATTGTTTCTTGCGCGCTATATAGACAAAGCATACCGTACAGGAAAGGAGAGTGCAGAGTGTTATAGTCATAGCTACGGGCTGTAGAGAAAGATCAAGTTAATGCAAGGCAGGTCCATTCAAAAGTCTGATGGCAACAGGGAAGAAGCTGTTTTTGAGTCGGTCGGTACGTGACCTCAGATTTTTTGTATCTTTTTCCCGACGGAAGAAGGTGGAAGAGAGAATATCCGGGGTGCCTGGGTTCATTAATTATGCTGGCTGCTTTTCTGAGGCAGCGGGAAGTGTAGACAGACTGTGGGAGGAAACTGGGGCGTCTGGAGGACACACACGCAGACATGGGGAGAACGTGCAAACTCCACACAGACAGTGACCAAGGCCGGAATTGAACACGTGCCCCTGGCGCTGTGAGGCAGCAGTGCTAACCACTGTGCCGCCCTAGGTCAGGCATTGTGGTGGAGTGTCACAATCTGAAATGTTAACTCTATTTCTCTCGCCACCAGTGCTGCCAGAGCCGTGGAGTATTTCCAGCATTTTCTGTTTTCGTTTTCAAAATCTAGGTAGTGGATCAAAAGTGATGGACAGAGAAATAGTGTCCATACACACTTGCTATCACTAATCAACTGATCTTTACCCTGAGTGCTGACAATCGCTGTCCTTGTTGCTGAAAATGAACAATGTAATCCAAGCAAGCAGCATTACAGTGATGACAGGCAGAGACTCCATTCAGCACTCACAACACCCACACCAATCTCTGAGTAAACCCAGCTCGACTCAAACACACAGAGAAGGGAACATGACAGCACAATTGCTGTTCCAGTTGATGGATTTGTTCACAACCCAGTTCCTACACAAGTCAACAGGGAAATACTTCCTCATGGCTGCTGCCTTTCAGCCTCAGTTTCGCGTACTCACTGGTATCTGGATCAGCTCCAGTCCCCAGAGAGGCCAGGGTTCGCAACTTTCACGTTCCCTCATTCCTGTGGCTAAGCAGCACAAGACGCATCCATCCACAAACACCCAGTCTCAGCTCCTTCCACCCGATCATCCTCTTATTATGGGCTAAGAGGTCATTGATACCGGATAAGGGAGGATATCCTTGGGAAAATTTGCACGTGTTTGCAAATTCACAACCTTAAAATGGACATCTGCCAAGTGGTGACTGCACTAGAACTAAAACTGACTGCCACAGCGAGTTGAGTTTAGTTTGAGTTGAGTTTATTTATTAGTGTCACAAGTTGGCGACATGGTGGCACAGTGGTTAGCACTGTTGCCTCATAGCTCCAGGGATCTGGATTCGATTCCCAGCTTGGGTCACTGTCCGTGTGGAGTTTGCACGTTCTCCCCATGTCTGCATGGGTTTCCTCCGGGAGCTCCGGTTTCCTCCCACAGTCCAAAGATGTGCAGGTTAAGTGCAGTGGCTATGCTGATTTGCCCCTTAGTGTCTCGGGATGCGTAGGTTAGAGGGATTAGCAGGGTAAATATGTGGGGTCACGGGGATAGGGCCTGGGTGGGATTGTTGTCGGTGCAGACTCAATGGGCTGAATGGCCTCCTTCTGCACTGTAGGGTTTCAATGATAGGCTTACATTAACACTCCAATGAAGTTAATATGAAAATTCTCTAGTCGCAACACTCTGGTGCCTGTTCAGGTACACTGAGGGAGAATTCAGCATCTAACCAGCACGTCTTTTGGACTGTGGGAGGAAACCGGAGCACCTGGAAGGAACTCACGCAGACACAGGGAGAACATGCAGACTCCAAACAGACAGTGACCCAAGCTGGGAATTGAACCCGGGTCCCTGTGAGGCAGCAGGGCTAACCACAGTGCCACCCCGTGGGTGGATTTCTTGCTGCTTGGAGGAAATTGAAGTCAGTTATCAACAGCGCCACCCTAAGCACAGAAGCATATGTTTGACATTTTTACAGTCATAGAGGTCTACAGCACAGAAAAAGACCTTTCGGCCCATCACATCCACGCCAGTCAAAGACAAGCCACCCAACTATTCTAATCTAATTTTCCAGCACTTGGTCCATAGCTTTGTGTGCCTTGGCATCGCAAGTGCTCATCTAAATACTTCTTAAATGTTGTGAGGGTCTCTGCCTTCACCACCCTTTCAGGCAGTGAGTTCCAGATTCCCTCCACCCTCAGGGTGAAAAAGCTTTTCCTCAAATCCCCTCTAAACCTCTTGCCCCTTACCTTAAAACTATGCCCGTTGATTATTGATCCCTCCACCAATGGGAAACGTTTCTTCCTGTCTATGCTATCTATGCCCCTCATAATCTTAGACTATAAGACCATAAGACATAGGAGCGGAAGTAAGGCCATTCGGCCCATCGAGTCCACTCCACCATTCAATCATGGTTGATTTCAACTCCATTTACCCGCTCTCTCCCCATAGCCCTTAATTCCTCGAGAAATCAAGAATTTATCAATTTCTGTCTTGAAGGCGCTCAACGTCTCGGCCTCCACAGCCCTCTGTGGCAATGAATTCCACAGACCTACCACTCTCTGGCTGAAGAAATTTCTCCTCATCTCTGTTCTAAAGTGACTCCCTTTTATTCTAAGGCTGTGCCCCCGCGTCCTAGTCTCCCCTGCTAATGGAAACAACTTCCCTACGTCCATCCTATCTAAGCCGTTCATTATCTTGTAAGTTTCTATTAGATCTCCCCTCAACCTCCTAAACTCCAATGAATATAATCCCACGATCCTCAGACGTTCATCGTATGTCAGGCCTACCATTCCTGGGATCATCCGTGTGAATCTCCGCTGGACCCGCTCCAGTGCCAGTATGTCCTTCCTGAGGTGTGGGGCCCAAAATTGCTCACAGTACTCCAAATGGGGCCTAACCAGTGCTTTATAAAGCCTCAGAAGTACATCCCTGCTTTTGTATTCCAAGCCTCTTGAGATAAATGACAACATTACATTTGCTTTCTTAATTACGGACTCAACCTGCAAGTTTACCTTTAGAGAATCCTGGACTAGGACTCCCAAGTCCCTTTGCACTTTAGCATTATGAATTTTGTCACCGTTTAGAAAATAGTCCATGCCTCTATTCTTTTTTCCAAATAATCTTGTACATCTTAATCAAGTCCCCCCTCAGTCACCTCTGCTCCAAGGAAAACAACCCCAGTCTATCAAATCTCTCTTCATAATTAAAACACTCCAGCCTAGGCAACACCCTGGTGTCCAGCGTGTCTATATCATCCTGTAATCTAAGGTTATCCTCCTCATTATTTCCCACCCAAAACTTCCACATTATTTGCGAACTTACTAATAACCACCCCCCCCCCCTGCCGCCCCCCTACATTCAAGTCTAAATCATTTACATAAACCACAAACAACAAGGGCCCCAACACTAATCCTTGCTGGACCCCAATGGACACAGTCTTCCAATCTAAAAACCCCTCGACCATCACCCTTTGCTTCCTGCCACTCATCCAATTCTGGATGCAAGTTGCCAAATTTCCTGGGATCCCACGGGCTCTTACCTTCGCTATCAGTGTCCCATGTGGGACCTTGTGAAAAAGCCTTGCTGAAGTCCAAGGAGACTACGTCAAATGCATTGCCTTCATCTACACACCTTTCTCCTTCTTGTCATTTGTAACCCGATGCTACATTGGCCAGAGCCTAATCAAACTCTAATGGGCGGCACGGTAGCACAGTGGTTAGCACTGCTGCTTCACAGCTCCAGGGTCCCGGGTTCGATTCCCGGCTCGGGTCACTGTCTGTGTGGAGTTTGCACATTCTCCTCGTGTCTGCGTGGGTTTCCTCCGGGTGCTCCGGTTTCCTCCCACAGTCCAAAGATGTGCGGGTTAGGTTGATTGGCCAGGTTAAAAATTGCCCCTTAGAGTCCTGGGATGTGTAGATTAGCGGGTAAATATGTGGGGGTAGGGCCTGGGTGGGATTGTGGTCGGTGCAGACTCGATGGGCCGAATGGCCTCCTTCTGCACTGTAGGGTTTCTATGATTTCTATGATTTCTAAACCTTTCGATCAGAAAGGAACTGGAGGTTGGAGTACATGACAGGCTGGAAACATCACGGGTTGGAGTGGATCACATGCAGAGAGCTAGGAGGGGAATCCACCAGCCTGCAAGCAGCAGTGAGATATGGGCTAATCCTCTCGGGGTATCAATATGCAGTATTGGTGGGCCACAGCTGCTAGCCTCTCTCCAGCAGTGCACAGTATCACAAAGGCAGCTCCAACACTCGCATTAAACAGAACCAACAGCCTACATTACTGAGAATTATTGCTAGACACCAAGCAGTACTGCTCCTAATTCATATGTTTGCAGCACTGAGAATATCACCTGCCATGGAGGTTAGTCCAAGAGACATCACTGATTTTTCATTTCAGACAGTGCAGTGAAACCCTGAGCAGGTCAAGGAACGTTGTCACATAATAAGGACGGGTAAGTGAACGTACAAACTCCTTCAACAGAAACAGAGGCTATAATACACCACCCCCCGCCAGCCCGGACTGCCTTTAAATAACCCGACCAGCTGTCTGACGAAATACCCGATATGTAGACACCTCTTCCAACTGAATACTGGAAAGACTAAAACCATTGGTTTCAATCCCGGCCACAAACCTCATTTCCTAGGAATTGACTCCAACTCTCCTTCTGGCAAATGTCCAAGGCTGAATCGGAATCTGACTGTCCTCACCTCAGTGTCAGATTTGACTCTGAACACGTGGTCGCCCCATCGATTTACATTGAATATTCGGGACTGAAATCGGCCACTTGGCTCAGCCAGCCCATGCTAGCATTTATGCTCCACTCAAGCCTCCTCCCATCTTTCCTCATCTAACTGTCAGCATAATACACTCTTCCCATCATCCTTATGTACTAATCTCAGCCTTTCCTATAATCTAGCATCAACCAAGTGCTCCCAAACAAAAACAGAAAATGCTGGAAAAACTCAGCAGGTCTGGCAGCATCTGCGGAGAGAGAATAGGGCTCTGACAAAGGGCCATCCTGACTCGAAACGTTGGCTCTATTTTCTCTCCATAGATGCTGTCAGACCTGCTGCGTGTTTCCAGCATTTTCTGATTTTGTTTCAGATTCCAGCATCTGCAGTAATTTGCCTGAATACAAGTTCTCCCAAGTCTGGTCTAACTAAGGCTGGATACAGATTCAGCATAACTTTATAACTCCACTCCTCTCAAAACCAGCTGCAGTGTTGTGTTTACAGTTTTATTGCCTGCCTTATTAACCTGCTGTTAGGAACTGGTGTACTTGTACTTCCAGATTCTTTTTCTCCTTAGGCTTTATTTTCCAAGTATGAGATGACCCCCTTTATTTTCTTACCACAGTGTAATACCTCGTACTGAGCTGTGTTGAAATTCATTTGCTCATTCCACGAGTTTAATGTCTTCCATTAATTTGTTTGCAATCCTCCTCGGTATCCCCATTCGGAGTCATTCAAAATTTTAGAAATTGTCCTTTTCATTCCAAAGTCTAAATCATTAATAAAAATTATCAACAATAAGGCTCCAGCATTGGGGCTTGTAGGACTTAACTTCCAACCTGCTGCCACTAATAGAAAAGAAGAGAATCCCTGCAGTGTAGAAGGAGGCCATTCGGTCCATAAGCCTGCACAGCCAACAATCCCACCCAAGCCCTATCACCGTAACCCCATGTATTTATCCTGCTAATCCCCCTGACACGAAGGGGAAATTTGGTAACCTGCAGTGTGGGAGGAAACCGGAGCACCTGGAGGAAACCCACACAGACACGGGGAGAATGTGCAAACTCCACACAGATAGTCACCCAAGGCCGGAATTGAACCCAGATCCCTGGCACTGTGAGGCAGCAGTGCAAACCACCGTTGCCACCGTGCCACCTATCGTGAATAAACTCTTTATCTGCTTTGATCCTTTATCTGCACTCAGCTTTCTCTCCTGCAGCTAACCTGCTATCCATTATTCTCGGTGTCCCCTGATTCTGACCTTATTCATTCCTCTGTGATGTGGCACCGTATCGAAGGGCGATTAGAAACAGAGATTAATCAGATCCGCTGCGCTGCCCCTGTACACTCCTTCTGCTACCTCTCTAAATAATTCAGTGCGGTTTGGTCAAGCATGACTTTCCTTTTGGAAATCCGCGTTGACTATTCATTATTACCCATGACGTTAGGTTAAAGCTGTACTGGTTTCACCTGAATTGTTCTGGGCACCAAACGTCGGAAAAGATGTGAAGGTATTACAGTGAGCACAGAAAAGATTGATGAGAATGGTTCCAGGTCTGAGAAACCTCAGCCATGAAGGCAGCTTGGAGAAGTTGGGACAGTTCTCTTCGGGGAAGAGAAGGTGGAGAAGAGATTTGGCGGAGGTGTTTAAAATCATGAGGGATCTGGATGAAGTAGGTGGGGGAAAGAAACTGTTCCCATTGGCGAAGGATCAAAAAGCAAAGGCGAAAGACTCAAGGTGATTGGCAAAAGAAGCAATGGTTACATGAAGGTAATCTTTTTCATGCAATTGGTGGTTAGGATCTGGAATTCACAGCCTGAGAGTGCGGTGGACGTAGGGCCAAACATAGCTTTCAAAAGGAATTGGATCATTATCTGCAAAGGAAGAATTTGCAGGGACACAGGGAGAAGGCAGGTATATGACATTAGGTGAATTGCTCCTTCAGAGGGCTGACACCGATACAATGGGCTGAATGGCCTCCTTCTATGCTGCAACCATTCTGTGATACTTCTGTTCTTTTTTAGATTCTGGTTTCATTTCCTCCTTTATGTGAGACTCCATTAATTTTCCAATCACCAACGTTAAGCTGAATGCCCCATAGCTTCCTGAGCATATTCCATCGCTGATTCCAATCTGAAGCAATGCCAGAAATCCTCCAGCCCACCCTCACTCCACCTTCAAACAACTTATATTCTTATGAATGAGTAAACAGCACCTCTGCAATCTCTTTGACATTCTTTTCTTATTCTCAGATGCAATCTATCCAAACGAGGGGTTTCCCTGAAAGGATGGATTGAGGGGATTAATTAATGAATTTATTAAAATGAAAAAAACATATTAAATGTGCTTATATAATTGCCAATCTCCTTTTCCGATGGCCTGCCCACCTGATTCATCTCCCGGGTGTACATTCAAGCAAAGTAATATTTAATATGTCTATCACTTTGCTACTGCTGTCTGTGATTCTATTCCACCCACTCCTATTCCCATCTTAACATTCTTATTTTTATTAATTTGTAAATAAAATATTTGACTATTTTGTTTTGGTGTCCTTGACAATTTAACTTCATAATACCTCTCTGCGTTCCAAATTAATGTCTGATTTTCAATTTCTTTATATTCTCACTCAATATGTTCTGCACATGCATGGGGTATGCCTCTTTCTTTACCCATCAATTGTTTCCTTCTGTCTTTCTTGATTCATGGTGTCTCTTTGCTGTGAAATTTGTTCTTGTTTTTAGTGGAATCTATTTTCCCTAGACTCTGTTGAGCATTGTTTTAAACGATTCCCATTCCTTTTCTACATCATTCCTTGCCAAGATTACTGTCCATTTCACTTTTCCAAGTGCTATTCTCACCTCCTCAAAATCAACCATGGCAGCACGGTGGCACAGTGGTTAGCACTGCTGCCTCACAGCGCCAGGGATCCATTCTGAGAGTTCAATACCAAGCTTGAGTCATTGTGCAGATTCTGCACAGACATTCTCCCCGTGTCTGCGTGGGTTTCCTTCGGGTGCTTCAGTTTCCTCCCACAGTCTGAAAGTTAGGTGCGGTGGCCATGCTAAATTCTCCCTCAGTGTACCCGAACAGGCACCAGAGTGTGGCGACTAGGGGATTTTCACAGTAACTTCATTGCAGTGTTAATGTAAGTCTACTTGTAACAATAATAAGTAAATTTAAAAAAAACTTTTCTCCAATCTACTCCCTGCGCCTTTGACGTGTGTTGTTAAGTGATTGGGACAGAAACAGTCTTCCACTCAGCTGGAGACATTTCGAATTACGGGCTGTTACATATGTCTTCCTGGCAGACTCCCTCTGCTGGTACATGTGACTATGGTGGCCTCATGTGGACAAAATGCACAATGCAATTTTAATACATGACATTCATGCACTTTGTAATTATCATCTTGAAATATTATGGTCACTATTGTCAAGATGTTCCCCTCTGTATACTTCTCTTACCTGCTCTGGCTCATTGCCCATTACTAGATGCAGTAGCAGATCCTTCCTCTTTGGGGCTGTTAATGGGTTAGAAAGGAGTACTGTACACATTGCAGGAACTCCATTCTATATTTTTTTTTAAAAATCTACCTCTTCTGACAAATTCATGTTATGACATTTGTAATCCTTCACAATTATTATTTGATGCTTTTTTTATTGATATGCCCAATTTGTTCCTATATTTCTTTCTCCAATTCCCTTCTAATTAAAATTTAAAGTTTATTGCTTAATATCACAAGTAGGCTTACATTAACCCCGCAATGAAGTTACTGTGAAAATCCCCTTGTCGCCACACTCCGGCGCCTGTTCGGGTACACTGAGGGAAAATTTACCATGGACAATGCACCTAACCAGCAGGTCTTTTGGACTGTGGGCGGAAACTGGAGCACCCGGAGGAAACCCACGCAGACACGGGGAGAACGTGCAAACTCCGCACAGTCACCCAAGCCGGGAATCGAACCCGGGTCCCTGGCGCTGTGAGGCAGCAGTGCTAAGAAGTGTGCCATGGTGGGTTGAGTGTTTATTTGGGTGGCTGATCTTCACTTTTTAATCTCTATCCACACGGATCCTATTTCTTTCTTCCTGATGGCTGAGTCACCGTTTTCGGTTTAGTTTATCTAATAATATTATCTCATTGACTACAGCTGCTCTACCTCCATTTTTCACTTTGTGTCTTCGCTAAATATATTTTGCAATGTTTACTTCCCAGTCCTTTTCTTCCGGTCGTCATGTCTTGGTAATCCCAGCTCTATATAATTCCTTATATTGTACTATTACCTGCAGTTTCCCGGTTTTAATTACAGAGACACTGTAGTCTAACTCATTTTGAACAGCAATTCCTCTCACTTTATTTTGTACTATCATTTTATGCCCTCTCTATAGCTACCTATTTCCCAGCCATGTGTGTCCTCCCTTAGTTTAATCTGCTCTCCTGATTGGTTTATTTCATTTCTCGCCAATGATTGGAGCCATTCAGCCCATCGTGCCCATGCCGGCTCTCTGCAAGAGTAACTCAGCTGGGCCTATTTCCTATCCTTTCTCCCGTAGCTCCTGTATACATTTTCTCTTCATGTAATTATTCAATTCCTTTTGACGGCCACAATTGAATTACAAAATATATATATTTATGTTCAGGACATGGGTGTCATTGGTTAGGCCAGCATTATTGCCCATCCCTAATTAGAACAAAGAACACAGGAACAGGCCCTTCGGCCCTCCAAGCCTGCACCGACCACGCTGCCCAACCTGACTAAAACCCCCTACCCTTCCGGGGACCACATCCCTCTATTCCCATCTCATTCATGTACTTGTCAAGACGCCCCTTAAAAGTCACTACCGTATCTGCTTCCACTACTTCCCCCGGCAACGAGTTCCAGGCACCCACCACTCTCTGTGTAAAAAATCTGCGTCGGACATCTCTTAAAACTTGCTCTTCGCACCTTAAACCTGTGCCCCCTAGTAATTGACTCTTCCACCCTGGGAAAAAGCTTCTGACTATCCACTCTGTCCATGCCCCTCATAATCTTATAGACTTCTATCAGGTCTCCCCTCAACCTCCGTCGCTCCAGTGAGAACAAACCAAGTTTCTCCAACCTCTCCTCATAGCTAATGCCCTCCATACCAGGCAACATCCTGGTAAATCTTTTCTGTACCCTCTCCAAAGCCTCCACATCCTTCTGGTAGTGTGGCGACCAGAATTGAACACTATATTCCAAGTGCGGCCTAACTAAGGTTCTATAAAGCTGCAACATGACTTGCCAATTTTTAAACTCAATACCCCGGCCGATGAAGGCAAGCATGCTATGTGCCTTCTTGACTACCTTCTCCACCTGCATTGCCACTTTCAGTGACCTGTGTACCTGTACACCCAGATCCCTTTGCCTATCAATACTCCTAAGGGTTCTGCCATTTACTGTATATTTCCTATCTGTATTAGGCCTTCCAAAATGCATTACCTCACATTTGTCTGGATTAAACTCCATCTGCTATCTCTCCGCCCAAGTCTCCAACTGATCTATATCCTGCTGTATCCTCTGATGGTCCTCATCGCTATCCGCAAATCCACCCTTGAGAAGGTGGTGGTGAGCTGCCTTCTTAACCCGCTGCAGTCTCTGAGGTGTAGGTACATTCACATTGCTGGCGGGGAGGGAATTTCAGGGTTTTAACCTAGTGACAGAGAAGAAATGGCAATGCATTTCCAAGTCAGAATGGTGAGTGGCTTGGGGAGTAAGTTGCAGATGGTGGTGTTCCCAGGTATCTGCTGCCCTTGTCCTTCTAGCTGGTAATGGTTGTGGGTTTGGAAGTTGTTTTCTAAGGAGCCTTGGTGAGTTGCTGCAGTGTATCTTGTAGATGGTACATGTGACTGTCATGGTGTGTCAGTGGTGCAGGGAGTGAATGTTTGTAGAAAGATTACCAATCTGCTTTGTCCTGGATGGTATTGCGCTTCCTGAGTGTTGTTGGAGCCGCACTTATCCACGCAAGTGGAGAGTATTCCGTCACACTCCTGACTTGTGCCTTGTAGATGGTGAACAGGCTTTGGGGAGTCAGGAGGTGAGTTACTCGTTGTAAGATTCCTAGCCTCTGACTAGCTCTTTTAGAAACAGTGTTTATATGGCAGGTCCAGTTCAGTTTCAATGGTAACCCCTTGGACGTTGATAGTGGGGGATTCAGTGACGGTAATGCCATTGAATGCCAATGTGCCAGTATCACAATCTCAGGCAGTGCCTCTCTGATCCTCATCACTCACTGCGTAAACAAGATTTTCCACAGGCTATTTTGTCAATCGCTTTAAATCAGCGTCCTCTGGTTCTCTATCCTTTTGCCAATAGGAATAAACCCAACCCCAGATTCCCCAATCTATCCATATAACTGAATGCCCTCATTCCTGCAACCATTTTCAGAAATCTTTTCTGCACACTCCTTAAAGACTTCCTGAAGTGCAATGCCCAGAATCGAACGCAATATTCCAGTTGAGGCTGATTCAGTGTTTTATAAAGTTTAACCTTGTACTCTCTGCCTCTATATATTTATAAAGTCCAGGATCTCACACGCCTCATTACAGGCTCTCTCAATCAGACCTGCCACCTTCAGGTCCCTTTACTCCTGCAGCCCCTTTAAAACCCACCCTTCATTTCATACTGCCTTGCCTCGTTCTGCCCATCAAAATACATCTCTTCACACTTCTTTTGATTAAAGTACACCTGGCAAACATCCACCTATTCCACCAGGCTGCCTGTGCTCCCTTGAAGTCTATCACTAACCTCCCCACAGTTCGCAACAGTTCAGGTTTTGTGCTATCTACAAACCTTGAAATTGCACCCTGTGCATCTGAGTCTAGATCAGTAATATACATCAGCGGTCCCAATAGATGTCAAGATGAAGCAAAATTCCTCCAAACGCCAAAGCCCACCAACACCTCTACTCTCTCAGAAGACTAAGGAAATTTGGCATGTCAGCTACGACTTTCACCAACTTTTACAGATGCACCATAGGAAGCATTCTTTCTGGTTGTATCACAGCTTGGTATGGCTCCTGTTCTGTCCAAGACTGCAAGAAACTCCGAAGGGGCGTGAATGAAGCCCAGTCCATCACTCAAACCAGCCTCCTATCCATTGATTTTGTCTACACTTCCGCTGCCTCGGAAAAGCAGCCAGCATAATTGAGGACCCCACGCACCCCGGACATTCTCTCTTCCACCTTCTTCCATTGGAAAAAAGATACAAAAGTCTGAGTTACGTACCAACCAACTCAAGAACAGCTTCTTCCCTGCTGCCATCAGACTTTTGAATGGACCTACCTCGCATTAAGTTGATCTTCCTCTACACCCTAGTTATGACTGTAACACTACATTCTGCACGCTCTCCTTTCCTTCTCTATAAACGGTATGCTTTGTCTGCATAGCGCGCAAGAAACAATACTTTTCACTGTATACTAATACACGTGACAATAATAAATCAAATCAAAAAGTTAACCACTGGCATGGTGAGGGGTTCGTCATTTTCAAATGTCATCAGTATCCAAAGCCAAGAGTGGGCATGTGTTAAAACTCCCACACATCTTTGCACCTTAGCTTGCTAGATCCCTTGCATCCAGTTACAAAGACAAAATTGTACCTACCTCTACTACTCCCTCTGGCAGCTCATTCTTGACACTCATCACCTTCTGAGTGAAAAAATTGCCCCTCTGGACCCTTCTGAATCTCTTCCCTCTCACTTTAAACCTATGTCCTCTAGTGTTAGACTCCCCTAACATTGGGAAAAGATATTGACTACCTATCTTATCTATGCCCCTCATTATTTTATAGACCTTTATAAGATCACCCCTAAGCTTCCTATGCTCCAGAGAAAAAAGTCCCAGTCTATCCAGTCTCTCCTTGAAACTCAAACCACCAAGTCCCAGTTGCATCCTAGTAAATCTCTTTTGCACTCTTTCTAGTTTAATAATATCCTTTCTATAATAGGGTGATTTTATCCCATGGACTTCATCTTTCTGGCAAGTCTTTCATATGTCTTTTGGAAATCCATATACACAACATCAACTGCATCCCCCTCATTAACCTTCCCTGTCACCTCATCAAAAAAACACTCAAATCAAGTTCGTGAAACACGATTTGCCTTTGGCACATCAATGCTGGCTTTCCTTACTTAATTCACACTTGTTCCCAGTGACTTTATTTTGTCCTGGATTATTGTATCAAAGAGGTTTCCTATCACAGAGGTTAGACTGTCTGACCTGTAGTTGCCAGGTTTATTATCCAGCCTTTTTTTATTGCACTTATTTATTTATTTTATGGGATGAGGGTGTCGCTGGTTGGGCCAGCATTTATTGCCCATCCCTAACTGCCCTCCACTTCAGAGGGCATTTAAGAGTCAACCACATTGCTCCGGCTCTGGTCACATGTAGGCCAGGTAGGGACGGCAGATTTCCTTCCCTAAAGGAGATTAGTGAACCAGATGGGTTTCATGGTCATCAATAGATTCTTAATTCCAGATTTTTATAGATTCAAATTTCACTGTCTGCTGATGGGATTTGAACCTGGTCCCCAGAGCATTACCCTGGGAGTCTGGAGTACAAGTCCAGTGACAATACCACGACACCACCACCTCCTGCCTCTTCTCCAGAGGCAGCACCCAAATTTTAGGAGAAATGGATGACTAGGGCTGGTGCCTCTACAATTTCCACTCTCATTTCCCAAAGCATTCTCAGAGATCTGTCGTGGATCCCTTCTTGTATCTTACCAGCTTAAAACCTGAGCCTTTCCTCTATTTGCCTTTTGACTGGGACACTGCAGTTCACATGGAGCCTTCCCTATCGGTGCATCTCTCAGACTGTTCATTTCCACCTGACTCAGCCTCCGTATCAGTTCACATCCTCAGTCAACGCCTTTGTTACAAATAGACTCTGTGGAGATACCCTGGATGGTGGGGGAGATGACGGTGGATTAGCATGTCATACCCTCATACCTGGGTACTACAGCAAACTCTGAGACTGGGACACTGCTGAGCTCCATAAACCAACAATTAACATCTATTTTCAATAATTCAAAGTTGAATACCTGGAAAATGGTTTCAGTCTGCGGGTGAAATGGTGCCAGGCAGCTGCTTCAGGACCACCTGTCAAACTTACAGCAGAGAATTATTTATGGGACAGAGGGGAAATGAATTGGGGGGTTTTTGGGGGAGGGGAGGGGGTTCCAGAAGGACAGATAGATGCGAGTTCTACCTGGAGCACCCTCATCACTCCTGGACTATTCTCCTCTCTGCGAGACTTTCAATTAGACATTTATAATGATGCATTTTGGTCTTCAGATGGAGACTGTCAGTGCTTACGTTAACAGCAGGGCCAAGGCAGATCTACAGCAAACGCAAAGTTGAGTATTACAAACTGCTCAGCTGGATGTAGCTGTCACAGCACAGAGCCAATGCCCCAATTAGTGTCCACCTCTCCGGCACGACTGAGCAGTCTCAACATGACAACCTCCCCAAGGAGAAGCCGCTCAGTTGGAGATAACAGGAGATTTCTAAATAATATGATGCTGTCTCCGCTGGTGCCGAAGCTTTTCTGATTTCAATTAGCTCACTGCTCCTGACCTTCGGAATTTGCCCATCAAAAACATGCTGCCAGAGTTATTTATCCAACACATCTCTGAACCGTGCCCGCGGTGTGTGCAGCTTCACTGCAGCAACTTACCAAGGAGATTTTATTAGCAGCACCTCCCAAAGCAGGACCTTCACCATCCAGGGAAGCAGCGAGATGGGATCACCGGCACTGCGGGCAGCCTCACATGCCAATTTTCTTTGTCTATTACTGGAGTGCATTGGGGAGACCGTCTCACAAGCAGCATTGTGGCAACACATTCACCACACAACCTGGGCTCTCCTGAATTTCTTCTTCCAGACTCGTTATCCAGATTAAAATTGTTGGTTGCCAAAAGGAAAAGTTTGCCAGAAGCCAGGGAGTTCAATGGTTGCCATGGAGATACAGACCTTGTGGAGGGAGGTTTATGGAAGAGCGAAGCAGTTTAATCTGCATGGATCGCTGCTCGCTGTGAATAGGTCGCAGTGTAATTGTTGTGAGGCAGAGCGAGTGAAGGGTATCATCACCTGAGCCTTTCAGGAGGTACCTCAGACATTGGGGCTGAAGTGGATCTCAGTTCAGCAGTGTTGGACAAGGGCTCTATAGTAATCTGCTCCAGCTATCTGACCACTCCCACTCACAGTTAACCAGACTTGTCAACGCCCACTCACTGGGAACAAGACTCACTGCTGCACAAAAATGTGACCCAAAGCTTTCAGCTCCATGAGTTGACATTTTGCCTCACCTCGTGGTAAATAGAATGCCAACGTTCCCCCCTCTCTATATATGTCGACAGAATGTGTGTGCTGGCCACAGCAGTTGCCAGCAGTCAAACTGCAAATATGTGCCAGCTTTGGCTCAGCTGGCAGCACTTATCCGTTTGAGTTAGAGAAGTCACGGCTTCCAAATACCACCCTGGAGGCCCAAGGATAAAATCTAGGCTGACACTCCAGGGCCTTACTGAGGAAGAGCTGTGCTATCAAAGGTACCGTCTTTAATATGAGATGTTGAGATCTTAAATTAAGTCTATCCTCGTAATCAGATGTAAAACTTCGAGCCAGTGGCACTGTTCTATGATTCGAAAATGGGCAGGGCAATTCCTCGTGGTGGAATAGCTAGTAGTTATCCCCCAAGGAGAAATTAGACATTGCTGTTGTGGCTAAACGGATCAAGGGATACTGGGGGGAAAGGTGGGATCAGAATTTGATGATCAGCCATGATCATAATGAATGGTGGAGCAGGCTCAAAGGGCCGAATGGCCTACTCCTGCTTCAGTTTCTAACCCGATCATTAAAAACAGATGATCATAGAATCCGACAGTGCAGAAGGCGGCCATTGGCCCATCGAGTCTGCACCAAGCACAATCCCACCCAGGCCCTTTCCCCATAACCTCATGCATTTAACCTAGCGAGTCCCCCTGACACTAAGGGGCAATTTATCGTGGCCAATCCACCTAACCTGCACACCTTTGGACTGTGGGAGGAAACCCACGCAGACACAGGGAGAATGTGCAAACTCCACACAGATAGTGACCCAAGCCGGGAATCGAACCCAGGTCCCTGGCTCTGTGAGGCAGCAGTGCTAACCACTGTGCCACCATGCCACCTATTTAGTCATCATCACATTGCTGTTTCTGGAAGCTAGACATGGTCAATTCTTTTCCCATTCTCGGGATGCAAGCTAACACTTTTTGCCCATTGCAGTACGGGGGAGATGGTGGGATAGTGTGCATGTCACTGGGCTAGTAATCCAGAAGCCCAAGCTGCCTCACAGTGCCAAGGACCTGGATTCGATTCCTGCTCTGGGTCACTGTTTGTGCGGAGTCTGCATGTTCCCATTGGCCATGCTAAATTCTCCCTCAGTGTACCCGAACAGGCACCGGAGTGTGGCGACTAGAGGATTTTCACAATAACTTCATTGCAGTGTTAATGTAAGCCTACTTACGACACTAATAATAAAATAATTAAAAATATATAATTGAAAATAATGCTCTGGCTGTTCAAATGTCACCACAGCAGCTGGTGGTATTTGAATTCAATTAACCATCAGTTTAAAAGATTCATCTGTCCTCCTTCTTCAAGTTTGGGCTCCCTTGCGGTGGTTATGAAATGAGATTATGCTCTTCTGCCTGTGAAAGTGTACACTGAAAGACCATGCTGGTGTCGATGGGATAATTCTGACATTCCTCTCTCCTCGGGTATTTTTTTATCCGGGTAGCTGAGGTGCTGATACAGGCTCTGATTTGTTATAGTTAACCCTAGAAGGTTTCTCTTATCTTGTCAGAAGGAGAGTCACATCTCTCCCTGAGATACCCTGTGGATGGGTGTCTTGGCAATTCTTCTTCTCTTTGTTGGTAGCGTTTGCTTGGTAGGAAAATGGTTTAAGTTTTGCGGTGATGGTGGGGCCTGAACGGTGCCTCTAATATGGCTGGAGAGGAGAGAGGTTTGTGGTGTTCGAACCTCAGTAATGTTTATGAATCCTTGACTTATTGGCTCCTGCATACGAGAGCATACACTGCCACGCCACACCTTGTACCGATGGCGGTATCCTAGTGTTCCCCCTTTTTCTGGGCTATCCTTTCATTGCTTGGAGGTCCTGAGAATGTTGAATTAGTTGGATATTACCCCATAAGGATCCCGTATCTTGTGTAGCTCTGTCCCTGTTCTCTATCCTGCAGAGAAGGGTGTGCACCATGGGGCTATGGGTTCATGGTTTTATCTCCCATTCTCTCTGGTATTCTTTTGTTACCTGTACGAGAGGAGACACCAACTACAGACATTGCAATAATTGATCATTTGAATGATTTGTCTGAACATTCACTGGTCTTTTCTGTATGCTTATGTGGAATAATGATCACTGCACTGTACCACATTTTGGAGATTTGTTGCATTTTGGGAAAATGGAAAATTTTCAATAAAAACATTCTTGAAAAAGGCTGATCCTCAGTAATATTGACCATGTAATCGTCATCACTGACTGTTGTAAAAATCCCATCTGGCCCACTAATGTCCTCAGGGAAGGGAATTGGCCTACTTAACCTGTCTGACCTACGTGTGACCCTCACCTGCCCTCGAAGGGCAGTTACAGATGGCCAGTGACATCCCCAGAAGGATAAAAGGGCGTTGCCATTGGTGAATCATAGCACTGTTAGAAAGGGAGATCCAGGGTTTTTATTTTTCAGTATGATGGGTCTAAATGGAGTTGGTGTATTTGGTGACCTCTTTCGTGCCCTCGGAGATGGCCTGTTTGGCCAGTTCCCCCAGCAGCATGAGGCGGGTGGCGTTCTGGATCTCCTGCATCAAGATGGTGTGCCTCTTGTTGTAGTGAATGAGGTGCAAGGCCGCGGAGGTGATCTGCTCAAAAATGTCACCAAGGAGGTCATGATGTTCACGAGATCCAGGTGGAAGAGTGGAGCTGGGTCAGCACCCGCTACACGAGGGTGCAGTAGTTCTGTCTGCAGGTTTTCCTCATTCCAAGTGGGGATGATGTATGACTTGAGGTGGTGCATGCCTGCGCATCTCTCGCACTTGTTTTTCTAGGAGGTAAAGGTCACTGGTTTGGAAGGTGTTCTCCCTCATAGACTTTTACAGACGCACCATAGAAAGCATTCTTTCTGGTTGTATCACAGCTTGGTATGGCTCCTGCTCTGTCCAAGACCGCAAGGAACTACAAAGGGTCGTGAATGTAGCCCAGTCCATCATGCAAACCAGTCTCCCAACCATTGGCTCTGTCTATACTTCCCGATGCCTCAGAAAAGCAGCCAGAATTATTAAGGACCCCACGCACACCGGACATTCTCTCTTTCACTTCTTCCATTGGGAAAAAGATACAAAAGTCTGAGGACACGTACCAACCGACTCAAGAACGGGCGGCACGGTGGCACAGTGGTTAGCACTGGGTTCAATTCCCGGCTTGGGTCACTGTCTGTGCAGAGTCTGCACGTTCTCCCTGTGTCTGCGTGGGTTTCCTCCGGGTGCTCCGGTTTCCTCCCACAGTCTGAAAGACATGCTGGTTAGGTGCATTGACCCGAACAGGCACCGGACTGTGGCGACTAGGGGAATTTCACAGTAACTTAATTGCAGTGTTAATGTAAGCCTTATTTGTGACTAATAAATAAACTTTACTTTATTGCACTTTACTTTAAGAACAGTAAGTCTTCCTTGCTGCCATCAGACTTTTGAATGGACTTACCTCGCATTAAGTTGATCTTTCTCTACCAGTGACGGATTAACCATTAGGCTGAGTAAGCTTAAGCCTAGGGGCCCGGAAGGGAGGGGGGCCCCGAGAGCAAAAATAAATTGGTTTAACCCTTTTAAGGGTGAATACATTTTCATAACTGTTCAGGTGAGTGTTCATTTTTGGCACTGAAGAGGATCAAAATCTATTTGCGCTCAACAATGAGCGATGAGAAACTTAGTCATCTGGGACTCATGCACATTGAATCAGACATGCTTCGATCTGTTGATTTACATGCTGTTATCGACACTTTTGTAAACCAAAAAACACGGAAGCTTTTTAAAGTACAAATGTAAAGAAAATGAAAAATAAATGAATAAAAGGGTTGCAATTGATTCATATAACTTTATGATATTATACATGTAGTACATTATACATAGTACAATGATATAAGTTATCTAACGTCACTTAACATCACTTTATTCTATTCAACAAAGGGTGGGGCAGGGGGCAAGGTCAGGGGGCCTTACTAAAGCTCAGCCTAGGGTTCCGGGTGGTAGCTAATCCACCACTGTTCTCGACACACTAGCTATGACTGTAACACGACATTCTGCACCCTCTCCTTTCCTTCTCTATGAACGGTACGCTTTGTCTGTATAGTGCGCAAGAAACAATACTTTTCACTGTATATTAATACATGTGACAATAGTAAATCAAATCAAAATTGATGGGCCAAACAACCTCCTTCTGTGCCATTATGGCTCTTTGGCGAGATGCTGCAGTGCATTGTGTCGGTAGTACACATAGCTGGCAGGAAACTGTCCAATCCACACTGCCTTCGATCCAAAAGCAAAAAAACAAGGATTCAAGCCTCAGGCCACTGTGCTCCAGGGCAGGATTCTCCGGCTGCGCTCACCCCAAGACTGGAAATTCCCACCCAAGCTGAACGGGCCTTTGAATGCTCTGCCAATTTTTTTGTCTCAGCGCCACCTGTCCTGCACGTGGCCAAGTCTCGCAGTCATCTCCAAACCCATCGAACCACAGTGGAAGAAAGTCACCCTCGATCCCCTGGGACTGTGGAAGGAGGCAGGCACACTGTTATCACTCTGCCTTGGTGATGGAGGGAGTGAATGTTTACGGTGGTGGATGGGGTGCCAATCAACTGGCTGCTTTGTCCTGGATGGTGTCGCGCTTCTTGAGTGTTGTTGGAGCTGCACTCATCCAGGCAAATGGAGAGTATTCCATTACACTCCTGACTTGTGCCTTGTAGGTGGTGGACAGGCTTTGGGAAGTCCCCAGGTGAATTACTTGCTGCAGGATTCCCAGCCTCTGACTACAAGAGCAGGTCATAGTATTTATACAGTTGGTGCAGTTCAGGTGCTGGTCAATGGTAACCCCCAGGGTGGTGATGGTTGATGATTCAGTGACGGTGATGCCAATGAATGGGCAGGTGCTTGGATTTGGAGACTGCAGCATTGACCACTGTATGAATGGACAGAGAGACTCCAGCACTGACCACTGTATGAATGGACAGACTCCAGCACTGACCATTGTGTGAATGGACAGAGAGACTCCAGTACTGACCACTGTGTGAATGGACAGAGAGACTCCAGCACTGACCACTGTGTGAATGGACAGAGAGACCCCAGCACTGACCACTGTATGAATGGACAGAGACTCCAGCACTGACCATTGTGTGAATGGACAGAGAGACTCCAGCACTGACCATTGTGTGAATGGACAGAGAGACTCCAGCACTGACCACTGTATGAATGGACAGAGACTCCAGTACTGACCATTGTGTGAATGGACAGAGAGACTCCAGCACTGACCATTGTGTGAATGGACAGAGAGACTCCAGCACTGACCACTATGTGAATGGGCAGAGACTCCAGCACTGGCCACTGTATGAATGGACAGAGAGACTCCAGTACTGACCACTATGTGAATGGGCAGAGACTCCAGCACTGACCACTGTGTGAATGGACAGAGAGACTCCAGCACTGACCAGAGAGAATGGACAGAGATTCCAGCACTGACCACTGTGTGAATGGACAGAGAGACCACTGACCACTGTGTGAATGGACGGAGACTCCATCACTGACCACTGTGTGAATGGACAGAGAGATTCCAGCACTGACCACTGTGTGAATGGACAGAGAGACCACTGACCACTGTGTGAATGGACAGGGACTCCAGCACTGACCACTGTGTGAATGGACAGAGAGACTCCAGCACTGACCACTGTGTGAATGGACAGAGAGACTCCAGCACTGACCACTGTGTGAATGGGCAGAGAGACTCCAGCACTGACCACTGTGTGAATGGACAGAGACTCCAGCACTGACCACTGTGTGAATGGACAGAGAGACTCCAGCACTGACCACTGTGTGAATGGACAGAGAGACTCCAGCACTGACCACTGTGTGAATGGACAGAGACTCCAGCACTGACCACTGTGTGAATGGACTCCATTCGTCATGAGCCTGTGTCTTGCAGTCCATGAGAATGAACATATCATCCCCCCTGGAAGAAGCTGTTATTAAGCTGAGATTTTGCAGTCCCAAAGCAATCCCGTATTCAGTCAGAACAACCGCAGTCCAAAATGTTGGCCGGTTCTATGAAATGCTGCCACTGGGGAGGTGCTGCAATGCTTTTGAATCTTGTCTGCATCCTCTAGTAATAAAATGAGTGCTGCTAGTGAAACCTTACCCAGGCTATGCCACAATCCCTCGTGCTCCGTCTCCATATCAATCCACCCATATTCGGACTGTATTTAAAAAGTGATTTATGCCGATGTCATTTGGGGAGTTGCTTGAAGCAACACAATTAAAATACTGGGATTTGCTGGTAAAACTATTAGGCCTCCAGCTGCACGGCTGTGGAAGGAAGTCCTAGTGAGTTCGCCAGCTCTCTGCCACCAAGCGGCACAAGAATGGAAAATGGCCAGTTACAACAACAACTTCAATTTGTACAGCACCTCTAATGCACATTCATGTAATATCACAGTCCCAAAGAAAAGGGACACCCAGTCACATGGGATATTTGGACAGACGGTCAAAAGTTTAGTCAAGATGTCGGCGTTAGTCTAAGTATCTAACAAGAGGAGAGGTGGAGGGAGGAAATTCTATAGTTTACTGTCTGTCTATCACTCAAAGTTATCAGTGCATATACCAACACCATTTCCCTCTCATCTCACAAGGTGCGCTGTTTGATATCTAGTCTCATGTGGGGGCAGGGGATGGGGGAAAATGAAGATTCACGTCAGAGGTCATGGATTGTAGAAGTTGCACCATGACCTTTGGACCAGGCATACTGGACTGGATAATCCCCTCCTGCCCTTAGCTTCCTTATTTCTGTGCGACTGCTGAGATCTGGAACTTTGTCACAGAATTCCAAGTAATAAATGGCACTAAATCATACGTACCAAACCGACCTAATCCTGCCATGATCTAAGGCATGAAGCACTCTGTCAACTCATTCAGATGCCAACCATGTTTGGCTGAATCTTCTCCCTATTTTTCCACGGCTATTTCTTTGCAGTTTGATCCCGACCAATTATCTAGGAATTTACATGTGACTTTATTCAGAGATGTTGTCTTCTGCTATTGCTGACGAATCTTCCAGTTAGCCCATGAGGATAAATTGCTTCCAACCTACACAACTACCACAAGTGGAGGAGCCCTTCATAGCAGCAGAGCGACTTTCTAAAAAGGACAGAAAACTCCAGCAATACTTTCATGGAATCCTACAGTGCCAAAAGAGGCAATTCGGCCATCAAGTCTGCACCGACCACAATCCCACCCCACGCACTTACCCTAGCTAGTCCCCCTGACACTTAAGGAGCAATTTACCATGGCCAATCTGCCTAACTCGCACATCTTTAGACTGTGGGAGGAAACCGGAGCACCCGGAGGAAACCCACACAGACATGGAGAGAACGCGCAAACTCCGTACAGTGATCCAGCTGGGAATGGAACCCAGGTCCCCGGCGTTGTGAGGCAGCAGTGCTAACCACTGTGTCACCGTGCCACCCAATGTCTCAATGAGACATCGCACCTACACAAGAGAGGGATGGCCTTTTAGTCTATCTCAGCTCATCATCTGCTCTAAAAGGATCCCCAAGGAGTTTGCTCCTATATAGTTGCACCTCCCTACTCTTAATTATAATAATAACAGACATTACTGATACCGGGTGCTTTAAATTGCCTGGATTCACTGCATGAAAAAGCATGCAATCCTTCCTGGCTGATGCGAGCACACAGAATGGCCGCCACATCCTGATAACTTCCTTTCTCGACTGTAGAATGGTTGAAGAGGGTGAACCTTGAAGTTAGTTGCTATGGCATTTCGTTGGCAAATCTTCTCTCTTTGCAAATCTGGGAAATTAATTATACTCTCAATCCTTTTGTAAGATACTGCATTTCATTCCAGAATCTAGGTTTATCTGACTAACCCGTACTTAGCGATTAAGAGTCATTAATACAAAAGGATTATTTGGCAAAGTGCTTCACTGCAGAACATCAAGTTGCTGATGAGGACGACAGTTTTAATCATCGGTGCAAATAAATGCAGATAGATCTCCTTAAAGTGCCCATTTCACTGGCTGCCTCCCTCCATAACATTCATTGGTGGCTTCAGTACCTGCCCCCTGAGGACATCACGCAGAATAAAGATAAAACATTGCAACATTTCAACATCACCAAGCTCAAGAGTTTTCACCCTGAATTTTCACCTTGACTGCAGTCGTGGCGGTGCCCCCTGTCCTGATGGTTTGAGTCCATCCTTTTCTTAGTCAGAACAAAACAGAAAGACTTCACAACCACAGGAATTCCCAAGAGGAGGAGGCGATGGCCTAGTGGTATTATCACGAGACTATTAATCCAGAAACTCAGCTAATGTTCTGGAGACCCGGGTCCGAATCCCACCACGGCAGATGGTGGAATTGTATTCTTAATCTGGAATTAGAACGTAGACCAGTACAGCACAGAACAGGCCCTTCGGCCCACGATGTTGTGCCGAGCTTTATCTGAAACCAAGATCAAGCTATCCCACTCTCTGTCATTCTGGTGTGCTCCATGTGCCTATCGAATAACCGCTTAAATGTTCCTAAAGTGTCTGACTCCACTATCACTGCAGGCAGTCCATTCCACACCCCAACCACTCTCTGCGTAAAGAACCTACCTCTGATATCCTTCCTATATCTCCCACCACGAACCCTATAGTTATGCCCCCTTGTAATAGCTCCATCCACCCGAGGAAATAGTCTTTGAACGTTCACTCTATCTATCCCCGTCATCATTTTATAAACATCTATTAAGTCTCCCCTCAGCCTCCTCCGCTCCAGAGAGAACAGCCCATCTCCCTCAACCTTTCCTCATAAGACCTACCCTCCAAACCAGGCAGCATCCTGGTAAATCTCCTCTGCACTCTCTCCAGCGCTTCCACATCCTTCTTATAGTGAGGTGACCAGAACTGCACACAATATTCCAAATGTGGTCTCACCAAGGTCCTGTACAGTTGCAGCATAACCCCACGGCTCTTAAACTCCAACCCCCTGTTAATAAAAGCTAACACACTATAGGCCTTCTTCACAGCTCTATCCACTTGAGTGGCAACCTTTAGAGATCTGTGGATATGGACCCCAAGATCTCTCTGTTCCTCCACAGTCTTCAGAACCCTACCTTTGACCCTGTAATCCACATTTAAATTAGTCCTACCAAAATGAATCACCTCACATTTATCAGGGTTAAACTCCATTTGCCATTTCTCAGCCCAGCTTTGCATCCTATCTATGTCTCTTTGCAGCCTACAACAGCCCTCCACCTCATCCACTACTCCACCAATCTTGGTGTCATCAGCAAATTTACTGATCCACCCTTCAGCCCCCTCCTCTAAGTCATTAATAAAAATCACAAAGAGCAGAGGACCAAGCACCGATCCCTGTGGCACTCCGCTAGCAACCTGCCTCCAGTCCGAAAATTTTCCATCCACTACCACCCTCTGTCTTCGATCAGATAGCCAGTTACCGATCCAATCGGCCAACTTTCCCTCTATCCCACACCTCCTTACTTTCATCATAAGCCGACCATGGGGGACCTTATCAAACGCCTTACTAAAATCCATGTATATGACATCAACTGCCCTACCTTCATCAACACACTTAGTTACCTCCTCAAAAAATTCAATCAAATTTGTGAGGCACGACTTGCCCTTCACGAATCCGTGCTGACTATCCCGGATTAATCCGCATCTACTGTAAGAATCTACTGATGACCATGGAGCCATTGTCGATTGACAGAAAAAAATCTTCTGGTTCACTAATGTCCTTTGGGAAAGGAAATCTGCCATCCTTACCTGGCCTGACCTACATGTGACTCCAGAGCCACAGCAATGTGGTGTGTGTGTGTGGGATGGGCAGTAAATGCTGGCCAGCCAGTGACGCCCATGTCCCGTGAATGAATAAAAAAAAGTTGGTGCAAACTCGATGGGCCGAATGGCCTGCAGGGATTTTATGATTCACTCGGTGTCTGAGCTGATAATGGGACTCTTGCTGAATGGCAGACCAATACCATCACCTTAACTAATGAGATTAAAGGATTAAGGAACGCCAAACAATGGAGTGGAAGAGTGAACTAGAATCAGAACAAGTACAGGAAGTGAAAAGAGAGGGAAAGACCGGATTGAAAGCGTAAGAGAAGCAGAAAAGTAAAGGAAAAACGTAAAACATCACATTTTTGAAATCTCCAACAAGAAATGGGCAACATGCAGGAATGAGAATGAACATTTTAAATTGTTTCTGTTCTGGGTCAGAGAGAGGTTGATTGGCATTGCATTAACCATTAACAATTGTCTGATTTAACCGCCTGCAGCAAATTTAACGGACAATTGATATGCAAATTGAGCAGGTTATTCAAAATAATGGGGAGGTGCCACTTACGCAAAGTAAATGGGGAACTCTGTTTCTCCCTCCACAGATGCTGCCTGACCTGCTGAGTGTTTCCAGCATGTTGGGCTTTTAGTTTAAATAATGGGAGTGCTGGAAACTGAGCAGCAAGTTCAAGAGTTTTGCCACTCATGGCATGTTTCTTAATCCCTGGAATTTGTTGGCCAATTCCCAAGTTAATATCCAGCCCATTGTAGCAGCAGAGGTAGTAACAAGAGCAACTTTTTCAAAATTCATTTACAGGACGTTGGCGTCACTGGCTGGGCCAGCATTTATTATCTTTGAGAAGGTGGTAGTGAGCTGCCTTCTTGAAACGCTGCAGTCCCTGAGGTGTAGGTACACCAACAGTGCTGTTAGGGACGGAATTCCAGGATTTTGACGCAATGACAGTGAGGGAACATCAATATATTTCCAAGTCAGGCTGGTGCGTGAGTTGGAGGGGTACCTCCAGGTGGTGGTGTTCTCAGATATCCTTCTAGAGGGAGTGGTCATGAGGTTGGAAGGTGCTGCCTAAAGAGTCTTGATGAGTTCATGCAATGAATCTTGTAGACGATACACGCTTGATACACGTTTATCTGTGGGGGAGGAAGTGAATGTTTATGGAAGGGCTAGCAATCATGCGGGCTGCTTTGTCCTGGATGGTGTTAAGTTCCTTGAGTGTTGGAGCTGCACTTGTCCAGGCAAGTGAAGAGTATTCCATCACACTCCTTGTGCCTTGTCGATGGGGAGTCAGGAGGTGAGTTATTCGTCACAGGATTCCTAACCTTTGACCTGATCTTGACCTGTTAACAGGTTATTATTGCACAACCTTACATTGGCTGAGTGCCAATTTTTTGCCAAAGATTTCAACTGACAACAATATTTAATCCTTAATCCAATTTGCACACTACATTTGAGGAAGACTTTGTACTGCGTTCAGCAGGCCACATTCAGCCTGTCCTGTCAGTTCCGACTCTATGCAACAGTAACTCAGCCAGCCCCACTTCCATGCAGTTTTTAGCTCTTTAGATAATTATCCAATTCTCTTTCGAATAACTCGATTGAAGCTGCCTCCAGCACACTCTCAGGCAGTGCCTTCCAGATCCTAACCACTCGCTGCATCGTGTCACCTCTGGTTCTTCTGCCATTCATTTGAAATCGTTGCCCTCTGCTTCTCAATTTTTCCACCAGTGGGAACAGTTGCTCCCTGTCCAGTCTGTCACAGAATACAATCATAGAATCCTACATTGCAGAGGGAGGCCATTCGGCCCATCAAGTCTGCACCGACCACAATCCCATCCAGGCCCTACCCCATGCATTCAACCTCGCTAGTCCCCCTGACGCTAAGGTTCAATTTAGCATGGCCAATCCACCTAACCAGCACATCTTTGGACTGAGAGAGGAAAACGGAGCACCCGGAGGAAACCCACGCAGACACGGGGAAAGTGTGCAGAGTCCGCACAGTGACCCAAGCCGGGACTCGAAGCCGGGTCCCTGGTGCTGTGAGGTAGCAGTGCTAACCACTGTGCCGTCCTGATCTAAAGATTTTGACTACTCCTATCAAACCTCCATTAAATCTTTGCTTCTCCAATCTAATCATGAAGCTGAAGTCCCTCATCCCTGGGACCATTCTTGTAAAGTTTTCACATTCTGTAATGCCGTCACCTTAAAAAAAAAGTTTTGTCACAAGTAGGCTTACATTAACACTGCAATGAAGTTACTGTGAAAATACCCTAGTTGCCACACTCCGGCGCCTGTTCAGGGAACACTGAGGGAGAATTTAGCATGGCCAATGCACCTAACCACATCGTCTTTCGGACTGTGGGAGGAAACAGGAGCACCCGGAGGAAACCCATGTTGACATGGAGAGAACATGCAGACTCCGCACAGACAGTGACCCAAGCTGGGAATCGAACCCGGGTCCCTGGCGCTGTGAGGCAGCAGTGCTAACCACTCTGCCACCGTGCTGCCTAGGTGTCCGTCTAAAGCAGAAAAAAAAACGGCTTCACTGTTTCCCTCAAAAAATGCATTTACAACACATCTCTCTGTCGTTTGCTGTCAGACTTGCTGAATAATACTTCCCTTTTGACTAATATTAGAGCTCATTAAATCTCTTCTGACGGAGAGAAATAAATTGTTGTTGGTTTGGGAATTGTTTGGGCGAAAAGGAACTCAAGGCGACCAGCCACTTTGTCTGCCAATTATTTATAATTGGCTCATTTGGTATGACTGTGACGACTGATGCAATGAGGGTTCAAGTTCTCGCCGTTTGAGAGTCTGTGCATGCCCCGTGGTCAATGAATCGCTCGATTTCCCTCCACTAAAAATAGCAGCTCATGAAGAACGGAAGCGCTTCGTTAACAAAATGGTTATCTTTGAAAAATAATGGCACACCCCTCAGCTCAGAAAGCACAGCGAAGGGGGAGCGATACACAGCTAAAGAACCAGCTCAATTAGAGAGGCAGGCAAGCTGAGGGCTGTCCCGGGAGGAATTAAATGCAACTTTGACAAAAGATCAAGGTTGTGCACAAGAAGGATGAGGTCGGAAAAGAAAGGCTTGCAATTGAGGAGATCAGAGAAAAGCAGGACAAAGTGAATCAGGCACAGACGAGGTGACAGGGCTCCCCAGTGGGCTGGTGTTCAGTGCCCCATTCAGTCCTGGGCAGAGCAGGGAGAAGAGAGTGCGGAATACAATCCCTGCTTTGTACAGAGCTGGGCTGCAGTCAGGAAAATAATCCTGCTCGAGTCCCCGTGCCTGACTTCTGCCTGGTAACCATTTAAGAGTGTGTGTGCGTGCGCGTGTGTATACATATGTATGTGTGCATGGTGTGTATGTTTGTGTGTTACTGAGTGTGCATGTGGTGCATGTGTGTGTGCATGCGTTGTGTGTGCACTGTTGTGTGCATGTGCAATGTGTGCACGTGTGCAGTTTTGTGCGTGGTGTGTGGTGTTGCATGTGTGGACATGTGTGCACGTGGTCTTGTGTGTGTGTGTGTGTTGTGTGCGGCATTGTGGTCCATGTGCGCAGTGTTGTGTGTGCATGTGCGCAGTGTCGTGTGCGCAGTGTCGTGTGTGCGTGTGCAGTGCCATGTGCGGTGCCGTGTGCAGTGTCGTGTGCGCGTGTGCAGTGTCGTGTGCGCGTGTGCAGTGTTGTGCGTGTGTGGCAGCGTTGTGCGTGTGCCGCAGCGTTGTGCGTGTGCCGCAGCGTTGTGCGTGTGCCGCAGCGTTGTGCGTGTGCCGCAGCGTTGTGCATGTGCGCAGTGTTGTGCGTTGTGCGCGGTGTTGTATTTGTTCTTGTGCAGTGTTGTGTGTGTGTGCGCGCAGTGTGGTGTGTGCGCACGCAGTGTGGTGTGCGCGCGCGCAGTGTGGTGTGCGCGCGCGCAGTGTGGTGTGCGCGCGCGCAGTGTGGTGTGCGCGCGCGCAGTGTTGCATGTGTGTGCGCGCAGTGTTGTGCGTGTGTGCACGGTGTTGTGCGTGTGTGCGCGGTGTTGTGTGCGCGCGGTGTTGCGTGTGTGTGCGCAGTGTTGCGTGTGTGTGCACACAGTGTTGTGTGTGCGCACGTGCAGTGTTCTGCGTGCGTGTGTGTGCAGTGTTGTGTGTGCGTGCGCAGTGTTGTGTGTGCGTGCGCAGTGTTGTGTGTGCGTGCGCAGTGTTGTGTGTGCGTGCGCAGTGTTGTGTGCGTGCGCAGTGTTGTGTGTGCGTGCGCAGTGTTGTGTGTGCGTGCGCAATGTTGTGTGTGCGTGCGCAATGTTGTGTGTGCATGCGCAGTGTTGTGTGTGCATGCGCAGTGTCGTGTGCGTGTGTGCAGTGTCGTGTGCGTGCGTGCAGTGTCGTGTACTTGCGTGCAGTGTCGTGTACACGTGTGCAGTGTTGTGTGTGCAGTGTCGTGTGCACATGTGCAGTGTGTGCACGTGTGCAGTGTCGTGTGCATACAATGTTGTGCGTGTGCGGCAGCGTTGTGCGTGTGCGGCAGCGTTGTGCGTGTGTGCGTGCGCAGTGTTGTGTGGGTGTGCGCGCAGTGTTGTGTGTGCGGCAGCGTTGTGCGTGTGTGCGTGCGCAGTGTTGTGTGGGTGTGCGCGCAGTGTTGTGTGTGTGCAGTGTTGTATGTGTGCGTGCGCAGTGTTGTGTGCGCGTGTGCGCAGTGTTGTGTGCGCAGTGTTGTGTGTGTGCGCAGTGTTGCGTGTGTGTGCGCAGTGTTGCGTGTGTGTGCGCAGTGTTGCGTGTGTGTGCGCAGTGTTGCGTGTGTGGGCGAGCAATGTTGTGTGCGCATGGGAAAACTGGGAAGCTTTTGTCAAAACAAACTTTATTTAACACAGTTTAACTATAACAAATGAATTAGCATAACCTTTTACAATTGAACAATCCTTAAACATGACAAGACACAATTTTTAACTGCTAACCTATCTCTATTAGTTCCAATTGAAGCAATATTCCTCTTATAGACTTAAACGCCCTCTTTAAAATTAGTTAGCAAAATGCAGGCATACATGCTTTGATTTGAGTTACCAGGCTTGGATCTTTCAGAAGGCCTTTGCAGAGGGAGAGAGAGAAAGAGGGAGAGTGCCAAAGATGCGCAAGTTAGGTGGATTGGCCATGCTAAATTGCCCTTTAGTGTCAGGGCGACTAGCTGGGGTAAATGCATGGGGTTATAGGGATAGGGCCTGCGTGAGATTGTGGTCAGTGCGGACTTAATGGGCCAAATGGCCTCCTTCTGCACTGTACGATTCTATGATTCTATGGTTCTGGCAGCCCAGGCAGCAACTGCTCTTGGTTTAAAATGAAAATGCAACTGTTTCTTTCCTGCAAGCTTAGCTCCTCGCATTCAGCACCTGATTCTGTCCCTGTCAATCAACTTAATCAAAACTAACATGACTCTACATACCTAATCTGAAATCTCAGGGGAACCTAAATAAACAAAATGTCTATTAACTCGACAAAGTAACACATTCCTAGCTAAAATCAGTTATTATCCTGCATTCTGAGCATCTGCTGCTTGCTTCCCCAGACAAACTGACTCTGGTAACAAAACACTGCCTCGTAAAACAGCCCCATCTTAAACATAGAATATATCAAAATAGCACAGTATCATCACAGTGTGTGTCGTTGTGAGTGTGTGTGTGTATCTGCACCTTTCCTTTCGTGTCTGCAGTAGCCTTTCCCCATATCTCAGCTCTGATGTTCACTGTGGGTAAAAGGTTTGGACACTGAGCCAACTCACAAAGGCCAGCTGCATCTTCTAAGGGTGCATTTACACAATAAATCAAACAGAACAATCACCTCAGAATGACAAACTGCGACCGAGAACACCCGCAACCATTATTAAAGCAAAATACCACTGATGCTGAACATCTGAAATAAAAAGAGAAAATGTTGGATAAACCCAGCAGATCTGGCAGCATCTGAGCAGAAAGAAACAGAGTTAACATTTTACATTTAATATGATTCTTCAGCAAGGTGGTTAGCACTGCTGCCTCAGTGCCAAGAGCCCAGGTTCGATTCCGGCCTTGGGTCACTGTGTGGAGTTTGCACGTTCTCCCTGTGTCTGCGTGGGTTTCCTCCGGGTGCCCCAGTTTCCTCCCATAGTCCAAAGATGCGCGGGATAGGTGGATTGGCCATGCTAAATTACCCCTTAAGTGTGCCAAGATGTGTAGGTCAGGGGGATTAGCAGGGTAAATATGTGAGGTTACGGGAATAGGGTTCGAGTAGGATGCTCTGTTGGTGAGTCGGTGCAGACTTGCTGGGCTGAATAGTCTCCTTCTGCACTACGGGGATTCTATTCTATTCAGTCACATTGGACTCAAAACTCCACAGGTGCTGCCAGACCTGCTGAGTTTTTTCAGCACTTTCTGTTTTTATTACACCCAGCACCACTCAGCAAATTCCATATGGATCTAAATTTAAATTTATTTATTAACGTCACAAGTAGGCTTACATTAACACTGCAATTAAGTTACTGTGAAAATCCCCTAGTCGCCTCACTCTGGCGCCAGTTCAGGTACACTGAGGGAGAACGTAGCACGGCCAATGCACCTAACCAGCACGTCTTTCGGACTGTGGGAGGAAACTGGAGCACCCAGAGGAAACCCACGCAGACACGGGGAGAATGTGCAGACTCCATACATGCAGTGACCCAAGCTGGGAATTGAACCCAGGTCCTGGCGCTGTGAGGCAGCAGTGCTAACCACGGTGTCACCATGCCGTCCTACTGATCTGACAAACCAATGTCCAGAACAATTGCACAAGAGTATCAAGATGGTGATCTTCGAACAAATGTATACAACACCATGTCAGAAGCAGCATCCACATCATGAGCTCCAACTGGGGGAACCCAGTAGCAGCCCAAAGTAATTGTCCTTCTCATTCTACCTTCTTCACTCCATCGCATTTCTGTTCAGTAGTTTCCTGTGAAAGTGGCTGAGTGGAAAACCAGTATGGAAACACTGTACAATGTATTTCCCACCATCAGAATCCAAATGGTATGTTGGCCTTCATAGCGAGAGGATCTGACTATAGGAATAGGGATGTGTTGCTGCAATTGTACAGGACGTTGGTGAGGTCACACCTGGAGCTTTGTGTGCAGTTTTGGTATCCTTATCTGAGGAAGGATGTCCTTGCTATAGAGGGAGTGCAGTGAAGGTTTACCATGCTGATTCCTGGAATGGCAGGTGTGTCATATGAGGAGAAACTAAGTCAGTTAGTTAGGATTATATTCACTGGAGTTTAGAAAAGTGAGAGAGGATCTCATAGAAACTTATAAAAGTCTAACAGGGTTAGACAGGGTAGATTCAGAAAGAATGTTCCCATTGGTGGGGGAGTCCAGAACTAGGGGTCATAGTTTGAGGATAAGGGGCAAACGTTTAAGGACTGAGGTGAGGAAAAATTTCTTCACCCAGAGGGTGATGAATGTGTGGAATTCACTGCCACAGAAGTAGTTGAGGCCAAAACATTACGTGATTTCAAGAAGAAATTAGATATAGCTCTTGAGGCTAAAGGGATCAAGGGATATGGGAGGAAGGGGGGGGATCAGGATATTGAATATGATCGACCATGGTCAAAATTAATGGCGGAGCAGACTCGAAGGGCTGAATGGCCAACTCCTGCCTCTAGTTCATATGTCTCTAAGTACTGGAAACTTCCAGACCAATGATATTTGATAAGCTATTTACTGTTGATGACATCTCTGTACTGAGGACATGTTTCTGTCGAATGATGGGGTAATTCATTTGATGCAAAATGTCCTCTTTAAGCAAAGAGAGTTAATTGCACAAATTGCACACTAAACCCATAAATAAAGTGACTGCGCTGATTGCAACCCTGCCAAGATCACAAATTAACAACCACCTCAGGTTAATTATTTGTGACATCCTGCTTATGTAAGTAGAGAGGAGGCCTCAAGCTTTCATGCCACTTCACCAAGTTTATCCACAGATGAAGGTTTGGGAAGAGGGCAGAGCAGATGACCTTCAAACATGTTTCCCTCATGTCACGGTTCATTCTAACAAAAGTTCACAGACCCAAAATGTGAACTCTGTTGCCCTTGCCACAGATGCTGCTTTTTGTATTGCAATCACTGATTACCCCATACCCCCAGTCTCTGGGGGCACGTCCAGAATGGACCACAGTGAAACAGGCCTTCAAGCCCCTGTAGGCCCCAGACAAAGACCAAGCTTATGCAATGGCAACAAATTTCAATCAAAATCAAACAATACCTGGTAAACAACACAAAAAAATTCCGTAATTAGTTCTAATGAAATAATGGCGCATGGTCTGTTGTCATATGCGGGCATCATAATGAAAAGGCGACCAGCATCACTGACCCACTATTCAGGAAATAAGATGAGCTTCCTGAGAAAGCAGGCAGATATTCTGAGGCTGGAAGATGGACCTCTTCCAGAACAGATGCACCTGTGGATGCACCCACCACTCACTGCAGTGGTATTCTGGGGTCCAGGCTTGCCAATGGCTTCCATCTCGAACTCCAGAGGTATTCCCAGGCGTTGT
The DNA here is from genome assembly GCF_964213995.1 of Mustelus asterias. Taxonomy (NCBI): domain Eukaryota; kingdom Metazoa; phylum Chordata; class Chondrichthyes; order Carcharhiniformes; family Triakidae; genus Mustelus; species Mustelus asterias. Next base: position 62,654,078 of record NC_135813.1, on the reverse strand, counting down.
TCAGGCAAGTCCCGACATCACCACGCCACCTTGTTCCAGATGTGTTTTGTGCCGGCGTGTTTTCCTCTCGGCGTTATGGAGAATCGGGAATGGAGGTTTGGGCCTTCATCCCACTAGCAGGACGCGAATCAGTTTGACCAGCCAGCTTCTGCATCCGCCACGGTGAGCATCGATGCAAGGTCCTGCAGAAAATTCCTGCTCGCGTAAAACCAATTTCTGGGTCTCCCACCGACCCCCGCCACCATCTACCATTGAACCTGCCAGCAGAGGGCACGGGAGAAATCTGCCTCTGGTTGCACTTCCAAGATTAAAAGTGGGCAAAACCTTCAGTAAATTAGCACCAACTATTTCATCTGCAATAATGTGCTATTTAAAGTAAAGTTTATTTATTAGTCACAAGTAGGTTGACATTAACACTGCAATGAAGTTACTGTGAAAATCCTGCCGTCGTCACACTCTGGCGCCCGTTCGGGTCAATGCACCTAACCAGCACGTCTTGCAGATTGTGGGAGGAAACCGGAGAAACCCACGTAGACACGGGGAGAACGCGCAGAATCCGTGCTGACAGTGACCCAAGGCTGGAATTGAACCCGTTTCTCTGGCGGTGTGGCAGCAGTGCTAACCATTGTGCCATCCCTATCCACACAAGTGGGCTGACAACTTGCACTGAGTGATAAATAATTTCTCATTTAGAATCGAAACTAACCATATTTACAAATGCTGGACGTGAAGTGTGTAATAGGGGAGTAAAGTCCTGCAGGATTTTGGAAATCTGAAATACCAACCGACAGTGTTGGAAATACTAAGCAGGCCAGGCAGCGTCTGTGAAGAGAGAAACAAGAGTAGATGCTTCAGGTCCACGACCTGCACTAATTCTGATGAAGAGTCACTGACCTCTGCTGACCTCAGCCGACAGCTGTACTGAGCATTTCAAACACTTAGAATCATAGAATCCCTACAGTGCAGAAGGAGGCCATTCAGCCCTTCGAATCCGCACCGACCACGATCCTACCCAGGCCCTATTCCTGTAACCCCACATATTTACCTTGCTCTTCCCTTGACACTAGGGTCAATTTAGCATGGCCCATCCACCTAACCTGCACATTTTTGGACTGTGGGAGGAAACCAGAGCACCCGGAGGAAACCCACACAGACACGGGGAGAACATGCAGACTCCGCACAGACAGTGACCCAAGCCAGGGATCGAACCCACGTCCCTGGCGCTGTGAGGCAGTAGTGCGAACCACTGTGCCACCGTACTGCCCATTTCTATTGGAGCACAAATAACCCCTTTTGCCAAAAGCAACCCCAAAAAACAATCAGACTCCACGTGAGTCTCTCACTCCCCTTCAATGAGAAACCCAGCAGCAATGAGGTAGGGAGAGGGGGGGGGGGGGGGCGGAATGGCAGATGGTGGAATTTGAATTCAATAAAAAGTATCTGGAATTAAGAATCTACTGATGACCATGAATTCATTGTTGATGGTCGGGAAAATCCATCTGGTTCACCAATGTCCTTTAGGGAAGGAAATCTGTCATCCTTACCTGATCTGGCCTACATGTGACTCCAGAGCCACAGCAATGTGGTTGACTCACAACTGCCCTCCAAGGGCAACTAGGGACGGGCAATAAATGCTGGCCAGCCAGCAATGCTCGTGTCCAATGAATGAATAAAAAAAGCAGCTGCCCGAGCTCTGGCCTGATGCAACATTAAACATGAATTTTAAAAATATATGAAGGCATGAAGAAAACACAAACAGCTTGTAGAGCCAAAAAAGTCAATGTCATAGCAATAAATTGGTCATTGGAAAAAGTAGATATTAATAAAAACAATCATTAATAAGTGCCAAGCGCAGAGCTAACTAATGGAGCTGATTTTGCCTTTTCGCTTATGAAGCAGAGCTCGAGACAGAGACGAATGATGCCGCAAGTCCTGGTCATTAGGCAAGGTGGAGGCGATGGGGCTGAGCTGAGGAGTTGGCTTTAACTAACACTAACTTTGCATTCGCCCCTGGTGGAGCAGACTCTGAGCTGCGGAGTTCGTACACACGAGAGGGTCAGAATCAGCTTGCCTTTTGACCTGGCTTTTCCTCCTCTCCCAGCCTGGAGTGTGGATAAGTTTTGGACAGGGAGAGAGGAAGGGCTATAGAAACAAACAAATCAGAAGCAGGAGCAGGCCATTCGGCCCCTCGAGCCTGCTCCGCCATTCATCTTAATCATGGCTGATCATCAAATTCAATATCCTGATCCCCCCTCCCCTGATATCCCTTGATCCCTTGAGCCCCAAGAGCTATATCTAATTTCTTCATGAAATCACACGTTTTGGTCTCAACTACTTTCTGTGGTAGTGAATTCCACACATTCACCACTCTCTGGGTGAAGAAATTTCTCCTCACCTCAGTTCTAAAGAATTTAACTCTTATCCTCAAACTATGATCCCCACTTCTGGACTCCCCCACCATTGGGAACATTCTTCGAGTGCCAGCGAACGCCACACATCTTATTGGGCTGTTCAGTGCCCATTTCCTCAGGCAGTATCTTTTATCCAGTGGGAATAATGGCATGTTCAGCAGGAGTGGTAGTGAATGGGCACAACCCATTCTAACAATGCTCCCACTGTTTGCCCCTGAACCCTCATTCGACAGACTGTGGACAGGCCAGTTACTTTTACTGGTTAGAGTCATAGAGGTTTACAGCATGGAAACAGGCCCTTCGGCCCAACTTGTCCATGCTGCCCTTTTGTTTTTTAAAACCCCTAAGCTAATCCCAATTGCCCGCATTTGGCCCATATCCCTCTACACCCATTGTACCCATGTAACTCTCTAAATGCTTTTTAAAAGACAAAATTGTACCCGCCTCTACTATGACCAGCTTGTTCCAGACACTCACCACCCTCTGTGTGAAACAATTGCCCCTCTGGACACTTTTGTATCTCTCTCCTCTCTCCTTAAACCTATGCCCTCTAGTTTTAGATCCCCTAACCTTTGGGAAAAGATATTGACTATCTAGCTGATCTGCGCCCCTCATTATTTTATAGACCTCTATAAGATCACCCCTCAGCCTTCTATACTCCAGAGAAAAAAGTCCCAATCTATCCAGCCTCTCCTTATAACTCAAACCATCAAGTCCGGGTAGCATCCTAGTAAATCTTTTCTGCACTCTTTCTAGTTTAATAATATCCTTTCTATAATAGGGTGACCAGAACTGTACACAGTATTCCAAGTGTGGCCTTACCAATGTCTTGTACAACTTCAACAAGATGTCCCAATTCCTGTATTCAATGTTCTGACTAATGAAACCAAGCATGCTGAATGCCTTCTTCATCACTCTGTCCACCTTCAAATCATGTTCTCTGCAGTTGTAAGGAAGCCTTTTGGTTTCATTGTTGCCGGGCTATCTGCTAAAAGTCCTTTTATTGCTGCTTCAATGGTTTAAATGAGGGTTTGTTTATTTTTACTCTGGGCTTCAGGAACATACCGGGATTTTTTATGACCCTGCTTTGTTAGGGGGAAGAATGATTGATAGGTCAGGTGACAGGAGTTCTTTCAATTTTCAGTTTGGCTGCTGTTTTAGTTTAGAAACTGTTTAGATATCAGACTGAAAGCAGTATTTCTCTCTCTCTCCCTTGTTTTGTAAATTCTGCTGGCGAGCTGGAAGTAGGTCTCCTGGCTCTCCTGGAGTGAACATTCTGCTGCTGGTGGTTTGCTTGCTAATACTTAAGAGTCTCTCTCTCTCCCCCTGGTGTTTTGGGAAGCTGTTCTGACTTCAAGCTTGTCTGTGTGTGTCTCAAAAGAACTGCTGGAAGTTACAAAACTGGGAAGGCAGAGTTTCAATTCTCGAACCAAGGGAGTAAATTCCAGCATCACGTAAGCATTCGTATTTTCTGTGTTAAATCTGTGGCAAGGGTTTTGAGGACTTTGTTTGATTGTAACATTTTGTATATTTGTCAAGGGCTATACAAAATCATCGTTGTTATTTTCCTTGTTTGTAATTGGTAAAAGCTATTGCTAATTTTCTTTCTATACATATTAACTGTATTCTGAAATAAACTTTGTTTGATAAAAGCTCCCTGTGGGTCATTTGACTCATACCTGAAGTGAAGCATCTCATGCTGATCCTAGCCACATTCAAATCACAAAACCTATGATCCAGGGGGACTTCATAAAACACTTTGGAGTTTCTGACCTGAATTATAACACCATGAAAGAATAATGAGGGAGTGCAGTAAGTGGTAATCAGCAAAATGTTTCCTGCCCATATTTGATTTAAATGCCATGAGATCTCATGGAACCCAGAGCCAATGTTGAGCATCCCCAGGACTGCACACCACTGAGCTTCCAGTGGGACAGTAATCTGGGATGCTGGCTGAGAGGTCATGATTCTGTGACTATATTACGCCTTCGCTCGAGTCGTCTGTGATATGGTGCTCTCAATTTTGACACAGGTCCTGAAAGTGTTTGAAGCTTTTCCAGTGAAAACAGTAACACTCAGGAAGACAATTTTACGGTTACATCGCATAAAATTTGCTCTAAAAAGAAAGAGTTGTGACCTTGAGAGATTTCGGTAAAAGGTCTGGTGGGCCTCAGGTTGTTGGGCAGGGTCCTCGGCCTATCGACCGGAGGAATGGCTGAACGAGATAGTGGAGGATGGGAACATGGTCTTATTGATCAGCTTATGTGGTACATGTTGACATTCCTGCTGCTGATTGGTTGATAGTGCAGAATTAGTTCTTTTGGGGGAGGAACATAGTCAGATATAGTCCAAACTCTGGGAGGTCAGGCGTTAGAACTCCTGTGAAATTAATGGGGAATGTTAACTGAAATTTCACTCTTGCTGGCAGTTCCTTAATCTTGCTGCTCTGCACCAAGACGGGGTTATAAAAACGCCTGATTTTCTACCACCCCTTTGCTTAGTTACTGGGTCCTGGGAATTGGCATATTGATTTCAATTGTTAATCATGCTGTGATTTCAGAGAATCCCCACAGTGCAGAAGGAGGCCGTTCGGCCCATTGAGTCTGCACCAACAACAATCCCACCGAGGCCATATCCCCGTAACCCCATATATTTACCCTGCTAATCCGCCTGACACAGTAAGAAGTCTAACAGCGCCAGGTTAAAGTCCAATCCCCCTGACACCAAGGGGCAATTTAGCATGGCCAATCAACCCAACCAGCACATTTTTTGGACTGTGGAAGGAAACCGGAGCACGCAGAGGAAACCCACGCAGACACGGGGAGAATGTGCAAACTTCACACAGACAATGACCCAAGCCGAGATTTGAACCCGGGTCCCTGGCGCTGTGTTAACCACTGTGCCACTGTGTCTTCATAGCATGGAAACAATCTAACAGAGCCTCCTCCAACATTCCCTCTATTTCTGTGTGTGTGACATTTGGTTTGTGGCTCCTTGAATTTTGTTGTGAGGCCGCACGCACTTGCAGCCTCTGAGAGTGGCCAGCCTGAGCTCAGCTGGCAGGGCCACTGCAGGGTTGCTGCACAGCTCAGAGGGAATACCGACCTTGATCAGTAACTCAATAATACAGCAACTTGGTATTTTCCTCATCTTTCTTCTTTAAAAACATGACGATTTTGATGAATTTTTATGTGCATTAAGGAGACGGATATTCAGATTACAAAAATTCACCCCTTAACCAATCGCAAATACCATTAAGCCTGCCTTTTAAAAATTCATTCGTGATGCAAGCTTTACTCGCATGACCAGCCTTCATCATCTGTCCGTCCATACCTGCCCTTGAGTAGGTGGAGAAATTTCTCCTCACCTCAGTCCTAAAAAGTTTACCCCTTACCCTCAAACTATGATCCCTGATCTATGACCCCTGGTTCTGGACACCCCCACCATTGGAAACATTCTTTCTGAATTTACTCTGTCTAACCCCCCTGTTAGAATTTTATAAGTTTCTATGAGATCTTCTCTCACTCTTCTAAACTCCAGTGAATATAATCCTAACTAACTTAATCTCTCCTCATATGACAGACCTGCCATCCCAGGAATCAACCTGGTAAACCTTTGCTGTCCTCCCTGTATAGCAAGGATATCCTTCCTTTGATAAGGACTGCAAAACTGCATCTAATAGTCCAGGTGTGGCCTTACCAACACCCTGTACAATTACACCTATAAAATAGTGGAGAGACACCTTCTTGAAACACTGCAATCCACATGCTGTGATGCACGACAATGCTGTCAGGAGTCCATCCAGTGGCAATGAAGGAATGGCGATATATCTCCAAGATGAGTTGGTGTCTGACTTGAATAAGAACTCAGCAGGTGCTGATGTCCCCCTGTCTCCCTTGTCCCGCTAGACAGGGAGAGATCAAAGAAGCCTTGGCAAGTTGCTGAGGTGTAATTGTATAGGGCGTTGGTGAGGCAACACCTGGAGTATTGTGTGCAGTTTTGCAGTCCTTATCTAAGGAAGGATGTCCTAGCTATAGAGGGAGTACAGCGAATGTTTACCAAGCTGATTCCTGGGATGGCAGGTGTGTCATATGGGGAGAGACTAAGTCGGTTAGGATCATATTCATTGGCATTTAGAAGAGTGAGAGGGGATCTCATAGAAACTTATAAAATTCTAACAGTGTTAGACAGGGTAGATTCAGAAAGAATGTTCCCGATGTCCAGCACTAGGGGTCATAGTTTGAGGATAAGGGATAAACCTTTTAGGACTGAGGTGAGAAGAAATTTCTTCATCCAGAGGGTGGTGAATGTGTGGAATTCACTGCCAGAGAATGTAGGCGAGACCAAAGCATTGTGTCATTTCAAGAAGAAATTAGATATAGCTCTTGGGGTTAAAGGGATCAAGGGATATGGGGAGAAGTGGAGATCAGGATATTGAATTTGATGATCAGCCATGATCAAAATGAATGGCGGAGCAGGATCGAAAGGCCGAATGGCCTCCTCCTGCTTCTAGTTTCTATGTTGTAGATGGTACACATTGCTCCCAGGCTGTGTCGATGGCTGAGGGAGTGAACATTTACGGTAGTGAGTTAGGGTGCAGATCAAGTGGGCTGCGTTGTCCTGATGGTGTCGAGTTTATTGAATGTTTCTGGAGCTGCACTCACAGAGCAGAGCATTCCTTCACACTCCTGAATTATATCTTGCAGATGACAGACAGGGCTTTGGGGAATCAGGAACTGTTACTGTTAACTATACTGTTAATGCGAGCTGCCTTCCCAAACTCAGGAGAAAACCTCCCACCCAGGAATAGATGATTTTCAGAACTCAAAGTGGAACAATCTGCCACGTAGCTCGGGGCAGCTGAAGGTTTGGGAGGGCATGCTCTGATAAACTCAGCATCACTTTCTGTGCAGCACTGGATGTGTTAGTGAGATTTAGCACCACCTAGTGATGGCAAAGCCGGATTGTCAGCACAAACGCAAAGCAAACCAAGAACAGAGCCAGAATGAACACTGACCAGGGCATGTGGATGTATTAGCAAAGATCCATCCACCTGGTCACAAAACGCTTCCTGAACACCAGCACAACGTTTCACATTGAATGACTGAAAAGAACTAAATATAGATACAGATATTAAACTGTATTTGCAATTTTTACACAGGTAAACAAACTTATGGTGTTCTCGAGGGCTTGTGGAACGCTCATACACGGATAAAGAGCTTCAGGAAGAAAAAGGTAATAGTAAAGGCTGCGTGGGACATAACACTGTAATGTGAAACATTTCACCCTGTTATTCAGATCATCTCCTCAATCTCACCTGTGGTTTGGCTCCACAATAAGTTTAAAGTTGATTTATTAGTGTCACAAGTAGGCTTACATTAACACTGCAATGAAATTACTGTGAAAATCCCCTAGTCGCCACACTCCGGCATCTGTTCAGGTAACACTGAGGGAGAATTTAGCATGGCCAATTCACCTAATTGGCACGTCTTTCAGACTGTGGGAGGAAACTGGAGCAGCTGGAGGAAACCCACGCAGACACGGGGAGAACGTGCAGACTCTGCACAGACAGTGACCCAAGGCTGGAATCGAACCTGGGTATCTGGCGCTGTGAGGCAGCAGTGTGCCATCATGCCGCCCCAGGAAGGTTTTGGTATCTTTATCCATGAATATTTGCTTAGTTTCTTAAGGAGAATCCTAAGGCATTTTATTCATATGTTAGGAACAAAAGAGTTGTCAGGGAAAAAGTCGGACCTCTCAGGGACAAAGGAGGGGAATTATGCTTAGAACCCAAGGGAATAGGGGAGATCCTAAATGAATACTTTGCATCGGCATTCACAAAGAAGAGGGACTTGTTGACTGGGAGTGTCACAGAGGGAGGTGTTGACCCGTTAAGAGAGAATCTCCATTACAAGGGAGGAAGTGTTAGGTTTTTAAGGGAACATTAAAACTGACAAATCCCCAGGGCCTGATGGCATCTATCCTAGACTGCTCAGGGAGACAAGAGATATAATTGCTGGGCCTCTGACGGAAATCTTTGTCTCTTCGTTGGACACAGGTGAGGTCCCTGAGGATTGGAGGATAGCGAATGTGGTCCCGTTATTTAAGAAGGGTAGCAGGGATAACCCGGGTAATTATAGGCCAGTGAGCTTGACGTCCATGGTAGGGAAGTTGTTGGAGAGGATTCTTAGAGACAGGATGTATGCGCATTTAGAACGGAACAATCTCATTAGTGACAGACAGCATGGTTTTGTAAGAGGGAGGTTGTGCCTTACAAATTTGGTGGAGTTTTTTGAGGAAGTGACAAAAACGGTTGACGAAGGAAGGGCCGTGGATGTCGTCTATATGGATTTCAGTAAGGCATTTGACAAAGTCCCACATGGCAGGTTGGTTAAGAAGCTTAAGGCTCATGGGATGCAAGGAGAGGTGGCTAGATGGGTAGAGAACTGGCTTGGCCACAGGAGACAGAGGGTAGCAGTCGAAGGGTCTTTTTCTGGCTGGAGGTCTGTGACCAGTGGTGTTCCGCAGGGCTCTGTACTGGGGCCTCTGCTATTTGTGATATACATAAATGATTTGGAAGACGGTGTAACTGGTCTTATCAGCAAGTTTGCGGATGACACGAAGATGGCTGGACTTGCGGATAGTGATGAACATTGTCGGACAATACAGCAGGATATAGATCGGCTGGAAAATTGGGCGGAGAAATGGCAGATGGAATTTAATCCAGATAAATGCGAAGTGATGCATTTTGGAAGAACTAATGTAGGGGGGAGTTATACAATAAATGGCAGAGCCATCAAGAGTATAGAAACACAGAGGGACCTAGGTGTGCAAGTCCACAAATCCTTGAAGGTCGCAGCATAGGTGGAGAAGGTGGTGAAGAAGGTATATGGTATGCTTGCCTTTATAGGACGGGGTATAGAGTATAAAAGCTGGAGTATGATGTTGCAGCTGTATAGAACGTTGGTTAGGCCATATTTGGAGTACTGCGTCCAGTTCTAGTCGCCGCACTACCAGAAGGACTTGGAGGCTTTAGAGAGAGTGCAGAAAAGGTTTACCCGGATGTTGCCTGGTATGGAGGGTCTTAGCGATGAGGAGAGATTGGGTAAACTGGGCTTGTTCTCCCTGGAAAGACGGAGAATGAGGGGAGACCTAATAGAGGTGTACAAAATTATGATGGGTATAGATAGGGTGAACGGTGGGAAGCTTTTTCCCAGGTCGGAGGTGACGATCACGAGGGGTCACGGGCTCAAGGTGAGAGGGGCGAGGTATAACTCAGATATCAGAGGGACGTTTTTTACACAGAGAGTGGTGGGGGCCTGGAATGCGCTGCCAAGTAGGGTGGTGGAGGCAGACACACTGGCATTGTTTAAGACTTACCTGGATAGTCACATGAGCAGTCTGGGAATGGAGGGATACAAACAAATGGTCTAGTTGGACCAATGAGCGACACATGCTTGGAGGGCCGAAGGGCCTGTTTCCTGTGCTGTACTGTTCTTTGTTCTTTTTGTGACCCCCACCTCCTTTTCCCCTTTGTCGAGCAGTGGTTAGCACGACTGCCTCACAATGCCAGGGATCCGGGTTCAATTCCCGGCTTGGGTCACTGTTTGTGCGGAGTCTGCATGTTTCTCCCAGTGTCTGCGTCGGTTTCCTCTGGGTGCTCTGGTTTCCTCCCACAGTCTGAAAGACATGCTGGTTAGGTGCATTGGCCATGTTAAATTCTCCCTCAGTGTACCCGAACAGGGGCCGGAGTGTGGCGACTAGGGGATTTTCACAGTAGCTTCATTGCAGTGTTAATGTAAGCCTACTTGTGAGAAATAAATAAACTTTACTTTACTTATAAGCCGAATACCCTTGAACTTTCAATTCCCAGCCTTGATCACCCTGGAGCCACATTCTGGCAATGGCAGTCGTGTTTAGTCCTATTTGTCCCATTAATTCATCTACCTCGTTAGCAATGCTGTGTGCCTTCAAGTAGAGTGCCTTTAATTCTCTCATTATTTTCGCAATCACTTACATTAACTGCTGGTACACTCAGGTGTTTGTCCACTCTGTCCCTTACTTTTTAAAAAATTCATTCATGGGACTTGTGCGCCGCTGGCTGGGCCAGCATCAAAGAACAACACAGCACAGGAACAGGCCCTTCGGCCCCCCAAGCCCGCGCCGCTCCCCGGTCCAGGATTGAATCCTGAATCCAGGATCCCCGCCCAATTTTCCAGCCTATCTACATACCAATATCCTATCCACCGAGCTGTCCCTCACAGCTACGATGCTTTGTTCATTACAACCTATTAACTTACCCCCACCCCCCCATTCCAGACCATGTGATCGCCAGGGAGAGGCGAAAACCCAGAGTGAAAAACCCCAGGGCCAATATGGGGAAAAAAAATCTGGGAAATTTCTCTCCGACCCCCTGAGGCGATCGAAACGAGTCCAGGAGATCACAATGGCCCCGATCGGAAAATGCTTCCCAACCCTAGTCATTTCCACTTCCACGAACACCATATGAATTCCCTGCCCCCGAGACAGGTTCCCAACTATCCGCAGTCTCACTCTGTACTGGCACCAGCAAGATGATCATAGAATGAAGCCTTGAAACGAGAAACCAGGAACAATTAGCCCGCGCCGCTCCCTGGTCCAAACTAGACCACTCTTTTGTATCCCTCCATTCCCACTCCGTTCATATAGCTGTCTAGATAAGTCTTAAACGTTCCCAGTGTGTCCGCCTCCACCACCTTGCCCGGCAACACATTCCAGGCCCCCACGACCCTGTGTGTGAAATATGTCCTTCTGATATCTGTGTTAAACCTCCCCCCCTTCACCTTGAACCTATGACCCCTCGTGAACGTCACCACCGACCCGGGGAAAAGCTTCCCACCGTTCACCCTATCTATGCCTTTCATAATTTTATACACCTCTATTAAGTCTCCCCTCATCCTCCGTCTTTCCAAGGAGAACAACCCCAGTTTCCCCAATCTCTCCTCATAACCAAGCCCCTCCATACCAGGCAACATCCTGGTAAACCTCCTCTGTACTCTCTCCAAAGCCTCCACGTCCTTCTGGTAGTGTGGTGACCAGAACTGGACGCAGTATTCCAAATGCGGCCGAACCAACGTTCTATACATCTGCAACATCAGACCCCAACTTTTATACTCTATGCCCCGTCCTATAAAGGCAAGCATGCCATATGCCTTCTTCACCACCTTCTCCACCTGTGACGTCACCTTCAAAGATCTGTGGACTTGCACACCCAGGTCCCTCTGCGTCTCTACACCCTTTATGGTTCTTCCATTTATCGTGTAGCTCCTCCCTACATTATTCCCACCAAAATGCATCACTTCGCATTTATCAAGATTGAACTCCATCTGCCATTTCCTTGCCCAAATTTCCAGCCTATCTATATCCTTCTGTAGCCTCTGACAATGTTCCTCACTATCTGCAAGTCCTGCCAGTTTTGTGTCGTCCGCAAACTTACTGATCACCCCAGTTACTCCTTCTTCCAGATCATTTATATAAATCACAAACAGCAGAGGTCCCAATACAGAGCCCTGCGGTACACCACTAGTCACAGGCCTCCAGCCGGAAAAAGACCCTTCCACTACCACCCTCTGTCTTCTATGACCAAGCCAGTTCTCTTTTGCCCATCCCTAGTCGCCTTTGAACTGAATGGCTTGCTAGGCCATTGCAGAGGGCAGTTGAGAGTCAACCACATTGCTGTGGCTCTGGAGTCACATGTAGGCCAGACCAGGCAAGGACGGCAGATTTCCTTCCCTAAAGGATATTAGTGAACCAGATGGGTTTTTCTGACAATCGACAATGGTTTCATGGTCATCAGCAGAATCTAAATTGCATATTGAATTCAAGTTCTACCATCTGCCATGGCAGGATTCGAACCCGGTTTCCCGGGACATTAGCTAAGTTTCTGGATTAATAATCTCATGATAATATCACTTGACCATTAACCCCCTTCCTGCCACATTCTGATAACCATTTCCCTTATTGCTATCCTGCTTTCTTACCTTTGCACTCGCTTTACTGGCAGAAGGCAGAGAGTGGGGATGAAGCGGTCTTTCTCAGGATGGCAGCCGGTGACTACTGGTGTGCCTCAGGGGTCAGTGCTGGGACCACAACTTTTCACAATATACATTAACGATTTGGAGGAAGGAACTGAAGGCACTGTTGCTAAGTTTGCAATGATGCAAAGATATGTAGAGGGATAGGCAGTATTGAGGAAGTGGGGAGGCTGCAGAGGGACTTGGACAGGTTAGGAGAGTGGGTAAAGAAGTGGCAGATGGAATACAATGTGGAAAAGTGAGAGGTTAACCACTTTGGAAGGAGAATGGAGGCATAGACTATTTTCTAAATGGGAAAATGCTTAGGAAATCAGAAACACAAAGGGACTTGAGAGTCCTTGTTCAAGATTCTCTTAAGGTTAACATGCAGGTTCAGTCGGCAGTTAGGAAGGCAAATGCAATGTTAGCAATCATGTCGAGAGGACTAAAGTACAAGAGCAGAGATGTACTTTTGAGGCTGTGTAAGGCTCTGGTCAGACCCCATTTGGAGTATTGAGAGCAGATTTGGGCCCCATATCTAAGGAAGGATGTGCTGGCCTTGGAAAGGGTCCAGAGGATGTTCACAAGAATGATCCCTGGAATGAAGAGCTTGTCGTATGAGGAACGGTGGAGGACTCTGGGTCTGTCCTCGTTGGCATTTAGAAGGGCGAGGGGGGATCTTATTGAAACTTACAGGATACTGCGTGGCCTGGATAGAGTGGACGTGGAGAGGATGTTTCCACTAGTAGGAAAAATTAGAACCAGAGGGCAGAACCTCAGGCTAAAGGGACGATCCTTTAAAACAGAGATGAGGAAGAATTTCTTCAGCCAGAGGGTGGTGAATCAGTGGAACTCTTTGCCGCAGAAAGCTGTGGAGGCCAGGTCATTGAGTGTCTTTAAGACAGAGATAGATAGGTTCTTGATTAATAAGAGGATCAGGGGTTATGAGGAAAAGGCAGGAGAATAGGGATGAGAAAAAAATATCAGCCAAGATTGAATGGTGGAGCAGACTCAATGGGTCGAGTGGCCAAATTCTGCTCCTATGTCTTATGGTCTTAAGTCTATCACATCCTCCCTCACCCCATATATTTAATTTAAAGCTCTGCTCTGGCTATAGGGCTTGCCAGATTCCTGGGCCCAGCATGGTTAAGGTGGAGACCATTCCAACAGTACCGCCCCCACATTTCCCAATACTGATGCCAGTGCCCCAGTGATCATAATCCATTTCTCCCATATCAATCTTATTTAATCTTATTTACCCTACACCAATTTGCTCCTAGCTCAGGTACTAATCCAGCGATTACTAGTTGGTTTAGCTCAGTTGGCTGGATGGCTAGTGTGGAATGCAGAGCGACATCAACAGTGTGGGTTCAATTCCTGTACTGGCTGAGCTTATTCTCAACCCTGTCCCTTGCCTGAGATGTGGTGATCCTCAAAGCAGAGAGCATAGGCTATGGTCACCTGGAGGTACGGTGACTTTATCTTACTTTATACCTATTACCTTTCAGGTTCTGCTTCATCATTCAGCCACAAACAGCTCATACCCATAAAGTAGAAGCTCCATTCTTGTCCTATCTATGTCGTTGGTACAAACGTGAACCATGACTACTGGATCCTCCCCCTCCCACTGCAAATTCCTGTACAATTAGAGCACGGCACGGTGGCACAGTGGTTACCACTGCTGCTTCACAGCGCCGGGGACCTGGGTTCAATTCCGGCCTTGGGTCACTGTTTGTGTGGAGTTTGCATGTTCTCTCCGTGTCTGCGTGGGTTTCCTCAGGGTGCTCCGGTTTCCTCCCACAGTCCAAAGATGTGTGGGTTAGGTTGATTGGCCATGCTAAGTTGACCCTAGTGTCAGGAGGATTAGCAAGGTGAATATGTGGGGTTACTGGAATAGGCCTGGATGGGATCGTGATCGGTGCAGACGCGATGGGCCGAATGGCCTCCTTCTGCACTGTAGGGATTCTATGATCTAGATGTCCTGAGCCCTGGCACCAAGTTGACTACACAACCTTCAGTGTTGCTCTTGGCTCGAGAGACCATTGTCTATTCCCCTCACTATACTGTCCCCTACTACCCCCTACCGAGTAACCCTCTCCCTCCCTGACGTGGCGCAATGTCTGCAGCTCAGCCTCCAGCCCAATGACTCAGAGTCCAAGCTTCGCAAACACTGAATGCAGATGTATTTGTTCTGAATCACACTGGTATCCAGGAGCTCCCACAGCCTACAGTTGAAGTACATCTCCTCCCTGACCATCATTATTCTATGGGCGGCACGGTGGCACAGTGGTTAGCACTGCTACCTCACAGCACCAGGGACCCGCGTTCGATTCCCGGCTTGGATCATCGTCTTTGTGGAGTCTACACATTCTCCCCGTGTCCACGTGAAGTGCTCCGGTTTCCTCCCACAGTCCGAAAGACATGCTGGTTAGGTGCATTGGCCGTGCTAAATTCTCCTTCAGTGTACCTGAACAGGTGCCAGAGTGTGGTGACTAGGGGATTTTCACAGTAACTTCATTGCAGTGTTAATAAGAACATAACAGAAGAACTATGAGCAGGAGCAATTCAATAAGATCATAGCTGATCTTTTTGAAGACTCAGCTCCACTTACCCGCCCGCTCACCATAACCCTTAATTCCTTTACTGTTCAAAAATGTATCTATCCTTGTCTTAAAAACATTCAATGAGGTAGCCTCAACTGCTTCACTGGGCAGGGAATTCCACAGATTCACAACCGTTTGGGTGAAGAAATTCCTCCTCAACTCAGTCCTAAATTTGCTTCCCCTTATTTTGAGGCCATGTCCCCTAGTTCTAGTTTAACCCCCCCCAGTGGAAACAACCTCCCTGTTTCTATCTTATCTATTCCCTTCATAATTTTATATGTTTCTGTAAGATCCCCCGTCATTCTTCTGAAATCTAATGAATAATGGAAGCCTAATTGTGACACTATTAAGTAAACTTATCTTCAATAATTATATTCATAACTAATTTCAAATAAAACAAATATCCCTTCTCACCATTAATAAAATGTTAGTGGTCCTACAAATGCTTGCAGTTAAGAATAAAATGATAAAAGTAATAATGGACTCATTAGTTTCTAACATCTTTTGCTGGTATCTCTAATGATAAGGTACTGACTTCAGGGTTATTTAAAAGTTAACATTTTTCTAAATTTCAGTTTGTTATATACATTACCCAAGAGCAGATTGGTACATGGGGAGCAAATTAGTGGAGTATAGAAAGTGCAGGGTGAAGCTTAAGAGGGCAATTAAGAGAGCAAAGAGGGGATATAAGAAAGCCCTAGCTGGTAAAAGTACATCTCCTCCCTGACCATCATTATTCTATGGGCGGCACGGTGACATAGTGGTTAGCACTGCTACCTCACAGCACCAGGGACCCGGGTTTGATTCCCGGCTTAGGTCACCGTCTTTGTGGCGTCTACACGTTATCCCCATGTCCACGTGAGTCTCTCTGCGACTGGATCCTGAACTTCCCAACTCACAGACCACAATCAGTAAGGATAGGCAACAACACCATCTCCACGATCATCCTCAACACTGGTGCCCCACAAGGCTGTGTTCTCAGCCCCCTACTATACTCCTTATACATCTATGACTGAGCGGCCAAATTCCCCTCCAATTCGATTTTCAAGTTTGCTGACGACACCACCATAGTGGGTCGGATCTCAAACAATGACGAGATAGACTACAGGAATGAGATAGAGAATCTGGTGAACTGGTGCAACAACAATAATCTCTCCCTCAATGTCAACAAAATGAAGGAGATTGTTATCGACTTCAGGAAGCGGAGTGGAGAACATGCCCCTGTCTACATCAATGTGGACGAAGTATGAAGGGTCGAGAGCTTCAAGTTTTTAGGTGTCCAGATCACCAACAACCTGTCCCCCTGGTTCCCCCATGCCGACACTATAGTTAAGAAAGCCCACCAAAGCCTCTTCTTTCTCAGAAGACTAACAAAACTTGGCATGTCAGCTACGACTCTTACCAACTTTTACAGATGCACCACAGAAAGCATTCTTTCTGGTTGTATCACAGCTTGGTCTGGCTCCTGCTCTGCCCAAGACCACAAGGAACTACAAAAGGTCGTGAATGCAGCCCAATCCATCACGCAAACCAACCTCCCATCCATTGACTCTGTTTACACTTCCCGCTGCCTCGGCGAAGCAGCCAGCATAATTAAGGAACCCACGCATCCCGGACATTCTCTCTTCCACCTTCTTCCTTCAGGAAAATGATACAAAAGTCATGTACCAACCGACTCAAGAACAGCTTCTTCCCTGCTGCAGTCAGACTTTTGAATGGACTTACCTTGCATTAAGTTGATCTTTCTCTACACCCTAGCTATGACTGTGGCACTACATTCTGCACTCTCTCGTTTCCTTCTCTATGAACAGTATGTTTTGTCTGTACAGCACGCAAGAAACAAGACTTTTCACTGTATGTTAATACACGTGACAATAATAAATCAAATCAAATCAAATCAAAAAGTAGGGAAAATCCAAGATATTCTATAAGTAATCAAAAGGAAGAGGATAACCAGGGAAACAGTAGGACCCATTAGGGCAAAGGGAGCCAAAGGACATTGGTAGAGTGTTGAACAAATACTTCACATCCACCTTCACCCAAGAGAATGAGGGCGAATGTACGGAACTCGGGGAGAGAGACTGTGAGGTTCTTGAGCAAATTAACATAGGGAGTGACAAGGTATTGGCAGACTTAAAAGTGGACAAATTTCCAGGTCTGGATGAATTGTGTCCCAGCAGCTGTGCGAGGCAAGGGAGGAGATTGCAGGGGCTCTGACCCAAATTTTTAATTCCTCTCTGGCCGCAGGAGAGGTGATGTGGAGATGCTGGCGTTGGACTGAGGTGAACACAGTAAGAAGTCTCACAACACCAGGTTAAAGTCCAACAGGTTTATTTGCTAGCAAATAAACCTGTTGGACTTTAACCTGGTGTTGTGAGACTTCTGACACGGGAGAGGTGACAGAGGACTGGAGAACAGCTAACGTGGTTCTGCTATTTAAGAAGGTTGTAATGATAAGCCCAGTAACTGCAGACCTGTGAATCTCACGTCAGTGGGAGGGAAACTATTGGAGAAGCTTCTTGAGAGGACATATTGCCACTTGGAGAGGCAAGGTTTGATCAGGGATAGTCAGCATGGCTTCGTCAGAGGGAGGTCATGCCTAATAAATTTGATTGAATTTTTTGAGGTGGTGACCAGCTGTGTAGATGAGGGTAGTGCAGTTGATATAGTTTATATGGATTTCAGCAAAGCTTATGACAAGATCCCACATGGGAGAATTATAAAGAAGGTAAATGCACATGAGATACAGGGTAATTTGACAAAGTGGATTCAAAATTGGCTTAGTTGTAGGAGACAGAGGGTGATGACAGAGAGCTGCTTTAGTGACTGGAAGCCAGTGTCCAGTGGCATACCACAGGGATCTGTTCTGGCTCCCCCATTATTCATCATTTATATAAATGATGATGGATGACTATGTGAGGAGTAGGCTTAGTAAGTTTACAGATAACACAAAGATCGGACGGGTGATTAACAGTGAGGCAGAGTATCTTAGGCTACAAGGAGATATAGATGGAATGGTCAAATGGGCAGATAAGTAGCAGATGGAATTTAACCCTGAAAAGTGTGAGGTGATACACTTCGGAAGGAGTAGTTTGACAAGGAAGTATTCAATGTACTAGGAAATTCTATGGAACAAAGGGACCCTCATGTGTTTGTCCATAGATCTCTGAAGGCAGAAGGATGTGTTAGTAGGGTGGTGAAAAAGGCACATGGGACACTTGCCTTTATCAATCGAGGCATAGATTACAAAAGCAGGGAAGTCATGTTGAAGTTGTATAGAACTTTGGTGAGGCCACAGCTGGAGTACTTCGCAGTTCTGGTCATCACATTATAGGAAGGACGTGAATGCACTGGAGGGGGTGCAGAGGAGATTCCCCAGGTTGCTGCCTGGGATGGAAAATTTAAGTTGTGAAGAGAGGCTGGATAGACTCATATTGTTTTCATTGGAACAGAGAAGACTGAGGGGTGACCTGATCGAGGTGAACAAGATTGTGAGGGGCATGGACAGAGTGGATAAGGAACAGCTGTTCCCCTTAGTTGAAGGGTCAGTCACGAGGGGCACAAGTTTAAGGTGAGGGGCAGGAGGTTTAGGGGAGATGCAAGGAAAAACTTTTTTTACCCAGAGGGTGGTGATGGTTTGGAATGCGCTGCCTGGGATGGTGGTGAAGGCGGGCTGCCCCACAACCTATAAAAAGTATCTGGATGAGCACTTGGCACATCATGACATTCAAGACCATGGGCCAAGTGCTAGTATATGGGCTTGGGTAGGTAGGTTTGGTATTTCACACGTGTCAGTGCAGACTCGATGGGCCGAAGGTCCTCTTCTGCACTGTATGATTCCATGATTCTAACCAATCGAATTACAGCTTTCCTGTGAGGTCACAGTTTCAATCTATTCATCACTCTCACAAATTCAGCGAGTGCCAACGGTAAGACTGATCTTTCCATCCCTGCTGCGCTTTCCATCCCCGCTGCGCTTTCCATCCCCGCTGCTCTCAGCAATTCCCTCAAACTGGTATTTACACTGGACACGCTGTACCCTGTGTAATTTACACTGGACACGCTGCACCCGGTGTAACTTACACTGGACACACTGCACCCTGCGTTATTTACACTGGACACACTGCACCCTGCGTTATTTACACTGGACACACTGCACCCTGTGTAATTTACACTGGACACGCTGCAGCCTGTGTTATTTACACTGGACACACTGCACACTGCATTATTTAGACTGGACAGAATGCACCCTGTAGTATTTACACTGGACACAATGCACCCTGTATTATTTACACTGGAAACTCTGCACCGTGTTATTTATTTGGACACGCTGCACACTGCGTTATTTAGACTGGACACACTGCACCCTGTGTTATTTACCCTGGACACACTGCACCCTGTGTTATTTACACTGGACACACTGCACCCTGCGTTATTTACACTGGACACGCTGCACCCTGCGTTATTTACACTGGACACGCTGCACCCTGTGTAATTTACACTGGACATACTGCACCCTGCGTGATTTACACTGGACACACTGCACCCTGTGTAATTTTCACTGGACACGCTGCACCCTGCGTTATTTACACTGGACACACCGCACCCTGTATTATTTACACTGGAAACTCTGCACCGTGTTATTTATTTGGACACGCTGCACACTGCGTTATTTAGACTGGACACACTGCACCCTGCGTTATTTACACTGGACACACTGCACCCTGTATTATTTACACTGGAAGCTCTGCACCGTGTTATTTATTTGGACACGCTGCACACTGCATTATTTAGACTGGACACACTGCACCCTGTGTTATTTACCCTGGACACACTGCACCCTGTGTTATTTACACTGGACACACTGCACCCTGCGTTATTTACACTGGACACGCTGCACCCTGCGTTATTTACACTGGACACGCTGCACCCTGTGTAATTTACACTGGACATACTGCACCCTGCGTGATTTACACTGGACACACTGCACCCTGTGTAATTTTCACTGGACACGCTGCACCCTGCGTTATTTACACTGGACACACTGCACCCTGTATTATTTACACTGGAAACTCTGCACCGTGTTATTTATTTGGACACGCTGCACACTGCGTTATTTAGACTGGACACACTGCACCCTGCGTTATTTACACTGGACACACTGCACCCTGTATTATTTACACTGGAAACTCTGCACCGTGTTATTTATTTGGACACGCTGCACACTGCGTTATTTAGACTGGACACACTGCACCCTGTATTATTTACACTGGAAACTCTGCACCGTGTTATTTATTTGGACACGCTGCACACTGCGTTATTTAGACTGGACACACTGCACCCTGTGTTATTTACACTGGACACACTGCACCCTGTGTAATTTACACTGGACACACTGCACCCTGCGTTATTTATACTGGACACACTGTACCCTGTGTTATTTACCTTGGACACACTGCACCCTGTGTTATTTACACTGGACACACTGCACCCTGTGTTATTTACACTGGACACACTGCACCCTGCGTTATTTACACTGGACACACTGCACCCTGCGTTATTTATACTGGACACGCTGTACCCTGTGTTATTTACCTTGGACACACTGCACCCTGTGTTATTTACACTGGACACACTGCACCCTGTGTTATTTACACTGGACACACTGCACCCTGCATTATTTACACTGGACACACTGCACCCTGCGTTATTTACACTGGACACACTGCACCCTGTGTAATTTACACTGGACACGCTGCACCCTGTGTAATTTACACTGGACACGCTGCACACTGTGTTATTTACACTGGACACACTGTACCCTGTGTAATTTACACTGGACACGCTGCACCCTGCGTTATTTACACTGGACACACTGCACCCTGCATTATTTACACTGGACACACTGCACCCTGTGTTATTTACATTGGACGCACTGCACCCTGCGTTATTTACACTGGACACGCTGCACCCTGCGTTATTTACACTGGACACACTGCACCCTGTGTTATTTACAGTGGACACAATGCAACCTGTATTATTTACACTGGACACGCCGCACCCTGCGTTATTTACACTGGACACGCCGCACCCTGTGTTATTTACACTGGACACACTGCATTATTTAGACTGGACAGAATGCACCCTGTAGTATTTACACTGGACACAATGCACCCTGTATTATTTACACTGGAAACGCTGCACTGTGTTATTTATTTGGACACAGTGCACACTGTGTTATTTACACTGGACACACTGCACCCTGTGTTATTTACACTGGACACACTGCACCCTGCATTATTTACACTGGACACACTGCACCCTGTGTTATTTACATTGGACGCACTGCACCCTGCGTTATTTACACTGGACACGCTGCACCCTGCGTTATTTACACTGGACACACTGCACCCTGTGTTATTTACAGTGGACACAATGCAACCTGTATTATTTACACTGGACTCGCCGCACCCTGCGTTATTTACACTGGACACGCCGCACCCTGTGTTATTTACACTGGACACACTGCATTATTTAGACTGGACAGAATGCACCCTGTAGTATTTACACTGGACACAATGCACCCTGTATTATTTACACTGGAAACGCTGCACTGTGTTATTTATTTGGACACAGTGCACACTGTGTTATTTACACTGGACACACTGCACCCTGTGTTATTTACACTGGACACACTGCGCCCTGTGTTATTTACACTGGACACACTGCGCCCTGTGTTATTTACACTGGACACACTGCATCCTGTGTTATTTACACTGGACACGCTGCACACTGTGTTATTTACACTGGACACGCTGCACACTGCGTTATTTAGACTGGACACACTACACCCTGTATTATTTTCACTGGGCACTCTGCACCCTGTGTTATTTACACTGGACACACTACACCCTGTATTATTTTCACTGGGCACTCTGCACCCTGTGTTATTTACACTGGACACGCTGCACACTGTGTTATTTACACTGGACACGCTGCACACTGTGTTATTTACACTGGACACGCTGCACACTGTGTTATTTACACTGGACACGCTGCACACTGTGTTATTTACACTGGACACGCTGCACACTGTGTTATTTACACTGGACACGCTGCACACTGTGTTATTTACACTGGACACACTGCACACTGTGTTATTTACACTGGACACACTGCGCTATTTACACTGGACACACTGCACCCTGCGTTATGTGCCCTGGACACACTGCACACTGTGTTATTTACACTGGACGCACTGCACCCTGTGTTATTTACTCTGGAGACACTGCACCCTGCGTTTTTGTTCATTACAGTACTGGATGTCAGCACAGTGGCACAGTGATTAGCACTGCTGCCTCACAGCGCCAGGGACCTGGGTTCAATTCGTAATTGGGTCAATGTCTGTGTGGGAAACTGCACATTCTCCCCGTGTCTGCGTGGGTTTCCTCCGGGTGCTCCGGTTTCCTCCCACTGTCCAAAGATGCGCAGGTTAGGTGGATTGTCCATGCTAAATTGCCCCTTAGTGTCAGGAGAACCAGCTAGGGTAAATGCATGGGGTTATGGGGATAGGGCCTGGGTGGGATTGTGGTCCAAATGGCCTCCTTCTGCACTGTAGGATTCTATGATTTTCCAATTAAAATACTTGAACATAACAAAGAATAATCCTTAACAGCGAGCTATCTCTATTGTTCCAATTTGAAGCAATGTCCCCATTGACATACACCCTTCTTCAGAATTAGTTAGCATGAAAAACAAGTATGCTCACGTGGTGCTGGATTTCCAACCTTTTAACATTTCTGGACAGAGATCCAGACAGCAGTTTCCAGAGAAGGACATATCCTCTAAATAGCAACATTTCAGAGATGCAAACCTAATCTCTGGCAGCTCCCCAGTGTCCAGTCTTCAGAGACAGAAAGGGATACCTCTCTCTCTCTGCAGCTTTCAAAACAGCAACCCCCAGAGAAAGATCCGCTCTCATACACCAGAATCTCTGAGAAAGAGACTTATCTCCCAGCAGATTCCAGTCTCCAACTTCCGAGCAGGGAAGAGAGACACTGGGCTCTCTCTCAACTCCAAGCAGCATTGAAACAGCAACTGAGCTTGAAATCTCTATGTAAGGCTAGCTCCACCCCGTCATATGACACTACCTGTCAATCAACCTAATCAAGCCTTACTCTGCAAGATCCCAGGGGAACACACTAAAAACAACAGAAGAGCATTAGTCCAGATTAAAACAAACATTGTAGGAATCAAGATCAGTTATGCTGCTGCAGTAACAAAGAGGATGCCGGTTATATACTTACGACTCTGTCCCAACTCCATTTTCAAGTTTGCTGATGACACCACCATAGTGGGTTGGATCTCAAACAATGATGAGCCAGAGTAAGGAAAAAGATAGAGAATCTGGTGAAATGATGAGATGACAATAATCTCTCCCTCAATGTCAGTAAAACGAAGGAGATAGTCATTGACTTCAGGAAACATAGTGGAGGACATGCCCCTGTCATCATCTACGGTGACAAAGAGCTTCAAGTTTCTAGGTGTTCAGATCATCAACAACCTGTCCTGGTCCCTCCATGCCGAATCTATAGTTAAGAAAGCCCACCAATGCCTCTACTTTCTCAGAAGACAAAGGAAATTCAGCATGTCCGCTACGACTATCATCAATTTTTTCAGATGCACCATAGAAAGCATTCTTTCTGAATGTATCACAGCTTGGTATGGCTCTTGCCCTAACCAAGACCGCAATACTCTACAAAGGGTTGTAATCAAGGACCCCATGCACCCCGGACATACCTTCTTCCGTCGGGAAAAAAAATACAAAAGTCTGAGATCATGTAGTAACCCACTCAAGAACAGCTTCTTCCCTGCTGCCATCAGACTTTCGAATGGGCCTACCATATATAAAGCTGATTTTTCACTTCATCCTATCTGTAACTGCAACACTGTATTCTGCACTCTCTCCTTTCCTTCTCTCCTATGTACTCTATGAACGGTATGTTTTGTCTGTAAAGTGCGCAAGAAACAATACTTTTCACTGTATCCTAACATATATGTGACAATAATAAATCAAATGAAATAAATTATAGACAGAATGGCACCAATAGAAGGGACTGTTAAAAACACCCTATGCAAAAACATGACGAAAATACATTCCTTACAGGCACGGTATCATCATAGGCGATAGTTTACCTTTTTCACAGTCTCATAGCATGCTATCTGTGATGTGAATTACAGCTGATTGGGCACTCTAGCAGGGGCAGAAACCCGATTTGAGGAATTCAAACATGGAATTCCAGTAACAATGACCATGGATTTGGAAGTTGACATTTTGGGAGATGAAATGGAGGTTGGAGATGGGTACTGTGGGGGAGAAAGATTGGTGTAATATGGGAGAGGGAGAAAGAGCAAAAGCGAGAAAGGAGACAGAGTACCCAAGGAGAGATTAGTCAACAATAGCAAGCCCCCACTCAATGTTATACAATCGGGATGGCACGGTGGCACAGTGGTTAGCACTGCTGCCTCACAGTGCCAGAGACCCGGGTTCAATTCCAGCCTTGGGTCACTGTCTTTGTGGAGTTTGCACATTCTCCCCGTGTCTGCATGTGTTTCCTCCCACAAAGGTGTGGTTAGGTTAGGTTGATTGGCCATGCTGAACTGACCCTAGTGTCAGGGGGACTAGCTAGGGTAAATATGAGGGGTTACGAGAATTGTGGTCAGTGCAGCCTCAATGGGGCGAATGGCCTCCTTCTGCACTGTAGGGGTTCTATGATCTCTGCTCACTGCTCTCATTAGCTAAACGATCAGGTATTCTCAAATTGACTTTCGGTTTTGTTTTAGAGCTTTTTTAAAAAAATAGTGATCCATGTACTCACAGATCTGAGTTGCTTCTGGTGAGAAGGCAATGCAACTTTAAAAAGAAATATAGTAAGATGTTACCAAAGTGTGACAAGGAAAGTATTATGGGAAAGAAATAGGAGTAAACTGTGACAAATAAGAAACCTGTGTAATGTACAACAGTTAATATACTACAAAGAAAAAGAAAGGCTTGCATTATTTCATGGCCACCAAATGTTCCAAAGCGCTTTACAAAGAAGAAAAATTCAGCACAGGAACAGGCCCTTCGGCCCTCCAAGGCTGCGCCGCTCATGTGCCCAACTAGACCATTCGTTTGCATCCGTCTGTTCCCAGTCTGTTCATGTGGCTATCTAGATAAGTCTTAAACGATTCCATCGTGTCCGCCTCAATCACCTTGCTTGGCAGTGCATTCCAGGCCCCCACCACCCTCTGTGTAAAATACGTCCCCCTGACATCTGTGTTGAACCTTGCCCCCCCTCACCTTGAACCCGTGACCCCTTGTGTTCGTCACCTCCGACCTGGGAAAAAGCTTCCCACTGTTCACCCTATCTATGCCCTTCATAATTTTATACACCTCTATTAGGTCGCCCCTCATCCTCCATCTTTCCAGGGTGAACGTCCCCAGTTTACCGAATCTCTCCTCATAGCTAAGACCCTCCATACCAGGCAACATCCTGGTAAACCTTTTCTGTACTCTCTCCAAAGCCAACAATGTTCTGAAGTGTAGCTGCTGTGGATTCCTGGCTTGGGTGACTGTCTGTGCAGCGTCTGCACATTCTCCCCAGGTTTGCATGGGTTTCCTCCAGGTGCTCCAGTTTCCTCCCATAATCTGAAAAACGTGCTGGTTAGGTGCATTGACCATGCTAAATTCTCCCTGTGTACCCAAACAGGCGCTGGAGTGTGGCGATTAGGAGATTTTCAGAGTAACTTCATTGTAGTGTTAATGTAAGCCTAATTGTGACACTAATAAATAAACTTAAACTTAGATCCATGTAATCTTGGGATTTGCTGAGTGGTGCTGGGTGTAATAAAAACAGAAAGTGCTGGAAAAACTCAGCAGGTCTGGTAGCACCTGTGGAGTTGAGTCCAATGTGACTGAATAAAATAGAATCCCTATAGTGCAGAAGGAGACCTTTCAGCCCAGCAAGTCTGCACTGACTCCCTGACAGAGCATCCTACTCAAGCCCTATCCCCGTAGCTCCACATATTTACCTCGCTAATCCCCCTGACCTACACATCAGGTGTGGGTCAGGTGGATTGGCCATGATAAATTGACCCTTAGGTCAGGGGAGCTAGAAGGGTAATTACATGGGGTTAAGGGGATAGGAGTTGGGTGGGATTGTGGTTGGTGCAGACCCGATGGGCCGAATGGCCTCCTTCGGCACTGTAGGGATTCTATGGTAACGTTGCAAACACAGCAGCCAATACGCACAGCAAACTCCTACAAATAGTGAAAATGATCTGATAACCTGTGTTTTTGCGATGCTGATTGAAGGATAAATATTGGCCAGGATAACTCACCTGCCTTTCACTGACATCGGATCCTTGACATCCGCCTGAGCAGGTAGGTGGGGCCTTGGTGCTAACATTTCATCTGAAAGACAGCTCCTCTGATGATGCAGTGGTCCCTCAGCATTGCCTGGGAGTGTCAGCTTTGCACTTTTGTGCTCAAGCCCTTGAGAGGGACTTGAACCCAAATCCTTGTGACTCGGAGTTGCGTGTGCCACCAACTGAGCCACAGCTGATATACGTATAATATAGTGGATAGACATACAAAATATATTCATAGCTGCAAGATGTAACACTGTTCAGGTACACTGTAAGCTCCAATTTGATGCTGGGACTTGATGCAAGTCAGCAGTACCAAGTTATACTGTCAGCTGCCTGCCCAGAAGAACTGGATGTCTGTGTGTATACATTGGCATTGAGGTTTGAATGTCAGCAATGAACCAGCGGGCACCTGGCCCACATTACTTCATTCCTTCAAGAATAGTGCACACACCAAAAATAGATGTCTACTTTAAGTCACTGGTCCATAAGAAGCAGAAGCAGAATTAGGCCATTCAGCCCATCGAATCTGCCTGCAATTAGATCATGGTTGATCTGTTTCTCAACCCCGATGTTTATGGGCTGTACCCATGTTTGGCTGGGCAAATGGTCGAGTCAAATGGGCTTGGCAGACTAGGTTTTCCGTTCAGTATTATTTAAACACAGTTAGTGTAATCCATTTATTTCAACATATTAAACGGGTGCCCACCAGGCAGCCTAGTGCCCTCTCTCAATACAGAGCCACACAGCACGGAGACAGGCATCCTATCCTGGGACTCAGGGAAACAGAATAGACACTAAGGTGCCCATTGCCTGGCTCAGGGGGAGTCCAATCCTAAATCAATAGATGTGTTCATTCAAAATGGGGGTGACCTCAGTGGCTAAGGGGAGAGGGGTGGAAGATAAATTCTGAAAGAGTGAACACTCTGGAGAGGGAATAAAAAATCATTAGGCACTGACCCCCTTTAATTAACACTGGAGCGTAATGTCGCGATGTAACCATGTGAGACTTTGACACAAATCAAAGGTGTGGATGCACAGACCGGGATCACCCATCTCTTGTTAATCCCTGCCCCAATTGTCACACCTTATTATCATTCCGTGATTTGAAATGGATACAAAAGCAGAGAGAGAAATCCTTCAGCCCCCAGCTGAGGAAGGATCAGTACTCACTCACTCATTGCAATGCACAAAGTGATCAATAATGGATTATTAAACTAACTGGGAGGAGGGTACACAGAATGATGTCTCTGGGATTTAGGAGCTGAATCAGGGCCTGGCAGTGATGAGATGACTGAATTCTATTCGTTTCCAGCCCGGCTACGCTACAATCACAGTCAGGCGCAACTTGCTGACTCTGCAGGGGTTTTTTAAAAAAACAAGGATGATGAGCAGAGCACCAGCTTCTATTCACAAGGCAGGATTTTTTTTATGTGTTAAAGAGAATCACCGCAAGGCCACTAACCCCTCTTCAATTTACTCAGGCAGCCCGAGTGACAGAACGAACGTCCAGATCCCGTCTCCCAGCAACTTCTCCCCTTCATCCCCTTTGTCTGGCCGTCACGGTGAAACGGAGCCACAGCTCTGTGTCTGGGTGATCAGCAGAGAGTCCTCACTCCATCAGTATTAGTATTCAGTGCTCCCACTCCATTCACTCGCTCTGTCTCCCACATGCTTCTCGTGCCTCTCACTCTCTCGTTTCTGGTACTCAATGCAGCACTACGGGGCTTGCAGGCTTCCATACCACAATGCAGTGCTGCTTACTCTGGAGCACAGGCCAATGCTTAACTCCTCATGTCCCAAAGTGAACAGCACGTTAATCACATCAGGCCCTCGGGCAGACCGCACCACCAAACCTTCCACAACACTGGCCTGGACTCCCCAGCGTTAATGTCCAGGACACTGCTGTGCGCGACACTGGAGAAAATTCCTCAGGACAATAAAACAAATAATAATTTTCTTTGAACAGCTATGAAGACAGGCTGGTTAGACTGGCGTTGTTTTCTTCAGAGCAGAGAAGGCTGGGGGTGGGGGGGGGGAATTGAGCCTGCATCAACCACAATCCCACCCAGGCTCTATCCCCATAACCCCATTAATCGTAGCTAGTCCCCCTGACACTAAGGGGCAATTTAACATGGCCAATCCACCTAACCCGCACATCTTTGCGCTGTTTGAGGAAACTGGAGCACCCGGAGGAAACCCACGCAAACACGGGAGAACGCGCAGACTCCGCACAAACAGTGACCCAAGCCGGGAATCGAACCCGGGTCCCTGGAGCTGTGAGGCAGCAGTGCTAACCACTGTGCCATCGTGCACAGGATTTAGGTAATGGAGAGTGAGTTACAAGCAGGAATGAAATTCTTTCAGTCACCATATCATCAAAGGGCATTGTTGAGCATGGGCTTCCATTAGATGGGTCCATGGTTAAGCTGGGCAAAATACCGTAGTGTTTTCCTGCTGCCTTTTGCAGTGTGGCTGACCAGGAAACTCTCCCACTCTTACTGCCTCCCCTCAGACTTGCTGGGAGGAATTACAAGCTGATAATCAACCTGTCCGACACACTATGCACACATCTTTTGAAGGAGAAATTGAACTCAGATTCAGGAAGGATGTTAGCACTGCGCCACAAGACCTCCCAGAATCTAATCAAGGGTTTGAGATGTTTCAGTATAGAACAATGGATATCAGCGAGTAAGGTAAGGCATTAATCTAATCGAGGGACTTTGATGTTATATACTGAATAATAAATGCCTGGAAGCTCCGGTTTCAAACCCACAGTCCAAAGATGTGCGGGTTAGGTAGATTGGCTATGCTAAATTGACCCTTAGTGTCAAGGGGGTTGGTAGGGTAAATAAGTGGGGTTATGAGGATAGGGCCTGGCGGGATCGTTGTCAGTGCAGTCTCGATTGGCAGAATGGCCTCCTTCTGCACTAAAGGGATTCTATTATTCTGTTCTATGACTTTTGGGCAGGAGCATTTAGATAGTTTATATGTAGAATAACGGAGACCTGGGAGTGATTTACAGACAGGAATGAGATCTCAGTAAGGCGGACAGAACAATTATTAATATGTATCGTACAAAAGCAAAGAGGTAATGTTCATCCCATAGAAATTACTGGCTGCACCAAAAGAATCTTGTGTCCAGGTTTGGAATTAGGATGGAGAGCGTGTCAGAGAGGTTCACTAAGATGATGCTATGGACAAGAGAAAGAGATTAGAGAAACCAAGACTTTGTTCATTAGAGTGGGTGAGGCTTAAAAAAAAAAGGTCTGCCTCACTAGTATGAGGATCTCAATAAAGTAGATCAAGACTGATTGGTCAGTGAATCAGTAAGTGGAGAGCATAAATTAAAGATCACGAAAGCAACAAAGGCAAAGATTAGGCAATTTATTTAACGCAGAGGGTTGTTCCAGAGAAAGTGGTGGAACAAAATGGCCTTTAAAATGGAAGTGGATAAATATTTTTGTTTTAAATTAGAAGGATCTGGAGAAAGGGAAGAGAGTGAGACAAGGTGAAAAATCTTTTGCCAGTAATATCTTAAGACGTACACATTCATACTGCCCAAAGAGCCATCCACTGACTGTCTACACTTCCCACTGCCTTGGAAAAGCAGCCAGCATAATTAAGGACGCCACGCCCCCCGGGCATTCTCTCTTCCTCCTTCTTCCATTGTGAAGAAAGTCTGAAGGCACGTACCAACTGACTCAAGAACAGCTTCTTCCCTGCTGCTGTCAGTCCTTTGAATGGACCTACCTCGCATTAAGTTGATCTTTCTCCACACCCTTGTTAGAATATAACCAATGATAACATTGAATCTGTTGTAGTGAGCAATGGTAACATGCTGTAATGATCAACTGACCCAGTAAACTATATAACCAGTGACAAAATGATGTGGTGGTTAGCTGACCAGCTGACTCAATATAAATAAGAAGCTGCTGGGGTTTGTGGGAGTTTTGGAATGGCCCAGGGTGAGGCCTCAAGTGTTGGAGTAATGAAGTTTCTTTATTAAGCCCTTTCTCTTTGATTTATGAATTGGAGTAAGTTTTGTTTCATTTTGTTGCCTATAACTGAAGAGTTCCTTCTGGTGGATCAACACCCCTAGCTATGACTGTAACATTACATTCTGCACCCTCTCCTTTCCTTCTCTATGAATGGTATGCTTTGTCTGTGTAGCGAGCAAGAAACATCTTCTCATTGTATACCAATACGTGACAATAATAAATCAAATCAGATCAGATTAAGGTGGTGCTCCAAAAGGATACAAGCAAGTCGACCGCTGTGTCCTAGGCGGCTGTGGGATGAGAGGATGCAATTATAACTCTATTAGCATTGTAATACTGAGGGAAAATATCAATTTGGTCGCAGTTGCTTCCTCCAGTATCAGAGGCTGAACAATAACTTGTCAAAATCAATGCGGTGAAATGGTAGATGGATTCATACCAAGTACAACAAAGATAGGAACACTGACCTTCCCAATCCAATCACTTTACTGTGAATGGTTTTGAGACACCAACCACTTTCTCGACCTGAAGCAAGGCTACAACACTGTCACTGATGTATTCAAGACAAAATGGGAGAAGCACAAGAGAAGATGGAACATATTTAAAAGATTTGCATTTAAATAGTACGTATTTAAGCATTGTTTCTTGCACGCTATGCAAAGCATACCGTTCATGAGAAGGAAGGGAGAGGGTACAGAATGTAATGTTACAGTCATAGCTAGGGTTGTTGATCCAGCAGAAGGAACTCTTAAATCTCAAAGTACTTTAGAACCAATGAAATGCTTTTGGAGTGTCATCACTGTAATGTCGGAAACATGGCAATCAATTTGCACAGCAATCTCCCATGAGCAGCAATGTGATAATAACCAGATAATCTGTTCAAGTGAGACTGATTGAGGGAGAAATATTGGCCAGAACATGCTCTTCAAAGTAGTCATGGGATTCTTGGCATCCACTTGAGCAGGCACCTGGGGCTTCAATTTAACATCTCCACTGAAAGACAGCACTCTCGACAGTGCTGCTCTCCCTCAGTGCTGCACGCTCAGATTTTTGCACTCATAAGGCTTGGGGTGGGACTTGAACCCATAACCACCTGACTCCAAGGTGAGAGTGTTGCCAACTAGCCGCAGCTGACACCTGGCTCGAGATGAAGGGTAAGCCATGAGGTACAGGTGTCTGGCACAGAGTCTGTCCTTGTTGCTGAAAAGGGAAGTGGGGAGAGGAGTAGAGCACTAGTTATTGGGGACTCCATAGTGAGGGGGATAGATAGGAGATTCTGTGGGAACAAGAGGGACTCGCAGTTGATGTGTTGCCTCCCAGGTACCAGGGTCCCTGATGTCTCAGATCGTGTTTTTGGGATCCTTAAGGGGGAGGGGGACCAGCCCCAAGTCGTGGTTCACATAGGCACCCGAGACATCGGTAGGAAAAGGGATGGGGATGTAAGGCAGAAATTCAGGGAGTTAGGGTGGAAGCTTAGGGCTAGAACAAGCAGAGTTGTTCTCTCTGGTTTGTTACCCATGCCACGTGATAGTGAGGAGAGGAATAGGGAGAGAGAGCAATTAAACACATGGCTACAGGGATTGTGCAGGAGGGAGGGATTCAGATTCCTGGACAATTGGGGCTCATTCTGGGGTAGGTGGGACCTCTACAAACGGGATGGTCTACACCTGAACCAGAGGGGTACCAATATCCTGGAGGGGAAATTTGCTAATGCTCTTCGGGAGGGTTTCAACTAATTCAGCAGGAGGATGGGAACCTGGATTGTAGATCCAGTGTACAGGAGGTTGAGAGTAGTGAGGTCATGGATAAGGTTTCAGCGTCGCAGGAGTGTACTGGCAGGCAGGAAGGTGGTTTGACGTGTGTATACTTCAATGCCAGGAGCATCCGGAATAAGGTGGGTGAACTTGCAGCATGGGTTGGTACCTGGGACTTCGATGTTGTGGCCATCTCGGAGACTTGGATAGAGCAGGGACCGGAATGGTTGTTGCAGGTTTCGGGGTTTAGATGTTTCAGTAAAAGCAGGGAAGGTGGTAAAAGAGGTGGAGGTGTGGCATTGTTAGTCAAGGACAGGATTACGGTGGCAGAAAGGACGTTTGATGAGGACTCGTCTACTGAGGTAGTATGGGCTGAGGTTAGAAACAGGAAAGGAGAGGTCACCCTGTTGGGAGTTTTCTGTAGGCCTCCGAAAAGTTCCAGAGATGTAGAGGAAAGGATTGCAAAGGTGATTCTGGATAGGAGCGAAAGTAACAGGGTAGTTGTTATGGGGGACTTTAACTTTGCAAACATTGACTGGAAAAGCTATAGTTCGAGTACTTTAGATGGGTCAGTTTTTGTCCAATGTGTGCAGGAGGGTTTCCTGACACAGTATGTAGATAGGCCAACAAGAGGCGAGGCCACATTGGATTTGGTACTGGGCAATGAACCAGACCAGATGTTAGATTTGGAGGTAGGGGAGCACTATGGTGATAGTGACCACAATTCGGTTACGTTTACTTTAGCGATGGAAAGGAATAGGTATATATCGAAGGGCTAGAGTTGTAGCTGGGGGAAAGGAAATTATGATGCGATTAGGCGAGATTTAGGATGCATAGGTTGGGGAAGGAAACTGCAGGGGATGGGCACAATTGAAATGTGGAGCTTGTTCAAGGAACAGCTACTGGGTGTCCTTGATAAGTATGTACCTGTCAGGCAGGGAGGAAGTGGTCGAGTGAGGGAACCGTGGTTTACTAAAGAAGTTGAATCTCTTGTGAAGAGGAAGAAGGAGACTTATGAAAAGATGAGACGTGAAGGCTCAGTTAGGGCGCTTGAGAGTTACCAGTTAGCCAGGAAGGACCTAAAGAGAGAGGTAAGAAGAGCCAGGAGGGGACATGAGAAGTCTTTGGCAAGTAGGATCAAGGAAAACCCTAAAGCTTTCTATAGGTATGTCAGGAATAAAAGAATGACTAGGGTAAGATTAGGGCCAGTCAAGGACAGGAGTGGGAAGTTGTGCGTGGAGCCTGAAGAGATAGGAGAGGTGCTAAATGAATATTTTTAGTCAGTATTCACGCAGGAAAAAGACAATGTTGTCGAGGAGAATACTGAGATACAGGCTATTATACTAGACGGGATTGAGGTTAATAAGGAGGAGGTATTAGCAATTCTGGAAAGTGTGAAAATAGATAAGTCCCCTGGGCCGGATGGGATTTATCCCAGGATTCTCTGGGAGGCTAGGGAGGAGATTGCAGAGCCTTTGGCTTTGATCTTTGTGTCGTCATTGTCTACAGGAATAGTGCCAAAAGACTGGAGGATAGCAAATGTTGTCCCCTTGTTCAAGAAGGGAAGTAGAGACAACCCTGATAATTATAGACCAGTGAGCCTTACTTCTGTTGTGGGCAAAGTTTTGGAAAGGATTGTAAGAGATAGGATTTATAATCATCTAGAAAGGAATAATTTGATTAGGGATAGTCAACACAGTTTTGTGATGGGTAGGTCGTGCCTCACAAACCTTATTGAGTTCTTTGAGAAGGTGACCATAGAGGTGGATAAGGGTAAAGCAGTTGATGTGGTGTATATGGATTTCAGTAAAGCGTTTGATAAGGTTCCCCATGGTAAGCTATTGCAGAAGATATGGAGGCATGGGATTGAGGGTGGTTTAGCGGTTTGGTTCAGGTATTGGCTAGCTCTAAGAAGATAGAGGGTGGTGGTTGATGGGAAATGTTCATCCTGGAGTTCAGTTACTAGTAGTGTACCGCAAGGATCGGTTTTGGGGCCACTGCTGTTTGTCATTTTTATAAATGACCTGGATGAGGGCGTGGAAGGATGGATTAGTAAATTTGCGGATGACGCTAAAGTCGGTGGAGTTGTGGACAGTGCGGAAGGTTGTTGCAGGTTACAGAGGGACATAGATAAGCTGCAGTGCTGGGCTGAGAGGTGGCAAATGGAGTTTAATGCGGAAAAGTGTGAGGTGATTCACTTTGGAAGGAGTAACACGATTACAGAGTACTGGGCTAATGGTAAGATACTTGGTAGTGTGGATGAACAGAGAGATCTCGGTGTCCATGTGTATAGATCCCTGAAAGTTGGCACCCAGGTTGATAGGGTTGTTAAGAAGGCGTACGGAGTGTTAGCTTTAATTTGTAGAGGGATTGAGTTTCGGAGCCAGGAGGTCATGTTGCAGCTGTACAAAGCTCTGGTGCGGCCGCACTTGAGTATTGCGTACAGTTCTGGTCACCGCATTATAGGAAAGATGTGGAAGCATTGGAAAGGGTGCAGAGGAGATTTACTAGGATGTTGCCTGGGTGGGAAGGTCTTATGAGGAAAGGCTGAGGGGCTTGAGGTGGTTTTCGTTAGAGAGAAGAAGGTTAAGAGGTGACTTAATAGAGGCATACAAGATGATCAGAGGATTAAATAGGGTGGATAGTGAGAGCCTTTTTCCTCGGATGGTGATAGCTAGCACGAGGGGACATAGCTTTAAATTGAGGGGTGATAGATATAGGACAGATGTCAGAGGTAGGTTCTTCATTCAGAGAGTAGTAAGGGCATGGAATGCCCTGCCTGCAGCAGTAGTGGACTCGCCAACATTAAGGGCATTTAAATGGTCATTTGATAAACATATGGATGATATTGGAATAGTGTAGGTTAGTTGAGCTTTAGATTGGTTTCACTGGTCGGCGCAACAGAGGGCCGAAGGGCCTGTACTGCGCTGTAATGTTCTATATCCTACGTGGGAGGTGGCAGCTGTCGGACTGAGTGGCCTGTTACGCTGAAAGTTTATAGAAAAGATTTGGGAAATAGCAGCAAAGGCTGAATTCTCAGTATCAGAATGCATGCAGACAGCACTCCCAAGTTTCCATCGAGTACCATGAAGACATGCCAATGGTTCCTTTGTTTTTTTTGTTTATCTCCAATTCAATCCAATCAAAGTCCACTTCAAAGTCTCAGCAAGTGAGACATTCCAGATCCAAGCTGACAAGACAGGCTGGTCACTTCCTGTCTTGGGCTTGATCGACATGATCCAAGCTGATTGGAGCAGGCATTGCACCTCCTCCAAGGCTTGATCTCATTTGCACCTTAGCCAACAGGCCTAGATGCTTCTTTAAACATGCAAGGGTTACAGCACAGAGGAGGCCACTTGGCCTGTTATATCCACACCAGGTGTGTGCAAGAGTCCCACTCTCCCATCCATTCACTCTCCTGCCCATTCCCCATCGCCATCGCCCTGCACAGCCTCTCTCTTTAGGTACTTATCCAGCTCCAACTTGAAAGCCACAATCGAATCTGCCCAGAATCCTAGAATGATTACAGCACAGAAGGAGGCCATTCTGTCATCTATGTGCTGACCTTCTGAAGAAGCAATTCACCTCGCGACACTTTGCTGCCTTTTCCCTGTAGCCCTGAAATTATTTCCTTTTCAGATAATCATAAAAAGCATAGAAACCCTACAGTACGGAAAGAGGCCGTTCGGCCCATCGAGTCTGCACCGACCACAATCCCACCCAGGCCCTACCCCCATATCCCTACATATTTATCCACTAATCCCTCTAACCTACGCATCTCAGGACACTAAGGGCAATTTTTAGCATGACCAATCAACCTAACCCGCACATCTTTGGACTGTGGGAGGAAACCGGAGCACCCGGAGGAAACCCACGCAGACACGAGGAGAATGTGCAAATTCCACACAGACAGTGACCCAAGCCGGGAATCGAACCCAGGTCCCTGGAGCTGTGAAGCAGCAGTGCTAACCACTGTGCTACCGTGCCGCCCAATTCCCTTTTTAAAGCCTTGATTGAACCTGCTGCCACCAAACTCTCAAGCAGTGCATTCCGGATCCTAATCACTCGCTGTGTAAAAATGCTTTTCCTCATGCTCCATTGCTTCTTTTACCCGTTACCTTAAAAACCCTTTGGTTCCCGATCCTGCTGCCAGTGGAAACAGTTTCTCTCTATCTCCTCTGTTTACACTCCTCGTGATTTTGAATACATCTATCAAATCTCCTTTCAACATTCGCTTCTCCATGGGAAACAGTGCCAACATCTCCAATCTATTGCTACGGACAAGAGGGGGTTAATTTAAACAACACTAATTTCTCCTCTCACTACCCATCCATAAACAGAGAGGTATTTTTGATTTGTTTCTCTCTTCATAAGCAGTGATGTATTTTCAAAACCCTCGGTTTTGGTTTCTCGAGATAGGATGAACTTAAAGGGTCCGTTTATTTTCACACACACAAAATGCGGGTGGAGGGTCGCACCATTGACTCCTTTGTACAGCAAAAGAGGGATAGAGAAAAAAAGATTTACAGTAAGGAGACCACTCAAAAGAATTATTGCTTCATGTGGGTCTAGAATCTACGTCGAATGAGGTATTCCTTCCCAGCAGTTGGCAGGTTGAAAACCGATGCTGTACAATTCACTTTTCTGGTGGTGTTGACATTTCAGGATGTGAAAAACATGCAAAGATGAATCACTCCTGAAAAACTACCATTCACCGTTACTCTCTGTTTCCCGTCACTCAGCCAATAACACTTTGATTCCAAAAGCTCTAACTTTGCAAGTTTGTTCTGTGGCACTTCATGTTGGAGTTGTATAGAACTTTGGTGGGGCCACAGCTAGAGCACTGTGTGCAGTTCTGGTTGCCACATTATAGGAAGGATGTGATTGCACTGGGGGGGTGCAGAGGAGATTCACCAGGATGCTGCGTGGGTTGGAACATTTAAGTTATGAAGAGAGGCTGGATAGACTCAGGTTGTTTTATTGGAAAAGAGAAGACCGAGGGGCGACCTGATCGAGTTGTACAAGATTATGTACAAGAGACTGCATAAGGAGCAGCTGTTCTCCTTAGTTAAAAGATCAGTCAAGTGGGGTTGAAAGTTTTTTAAAGTTTATTTATTAATGTCACAAGTAGGATAACATTAACACTGCAATGAAGTTACTGTGAAAATTCCCTAGTCGCCACACTCCAGTGCCTGTTTGGGTACACTGAGGGAGAATTTAACATGGCTAATGCACCTAACCAGCACGTCTTTCAGATTGTGGGAGGGAACTGGAGCACCTCAAGATGAAGGGCAGGAGGTTTAGAGAGGATGTGAGGAAAACCTTTTTACCCAGAGAGTGGTGACGGTCTGGAATGTGCTGTCTGGGAGGGTGGTAGAGGCGGGTTGCCTCACAACCATTAAAAAATACCTGGATGAGCACTTGGCACATCATAACATTCAGGGCTATGGCCCAAGTACAGAGGTCAGGTCTTTCACACATGTCGCTGCAGACCCAATAGGCCCAACGGCCACTTCTGCACTGTGATTCTAGGAAATGCCTTTTGGAAGTTCAAAAGTTTAAAGTTTATTTATTAGTAGGCTTACATTAACACTGAGGGAGAATTTAGCATGGCCAATGCACCTAACCAGCACGTCTTTCAGAGTGTTGGAAGAAACCGGAGCGCGCGGAGGAAACCCAACAGATGGGTTCATGGACACCACATCAGCAGTGATATCCTCATCAACCCTCTCTGTTGCCTCCATCACACACTCAGGCACAAGCATTCCAGATCCCAATCACTCACTGCGATAAAAAACATTCCCTAATTTCACCGCTGGACCTTTCACTATTCACCTGAAATCGGCGTCCTCTGGTTCCCGACTTTTCCACTTTGGTAATGCGAAGAATAATGGGAGCTGTTTTAAGAGATAAAAACTGCACCTGACTGCTGTGCTGCTCTACTGATCCAGCAGAAACAAGTGACTTCGGGCAGGCATGCACCAGGAAACTTCCCGTCTCTCTGACTCATCCAACAGAGCCTGTCTGCTGAACAAAACCCCGATTACTGTGGTCTCCAGAGAAACCCCTTCATGGGGCTTTCTCTCCTGAGGCACGCTGGCACAGTGGTTAGCACTGCTGCCTCACAACCAGGGATCCGGGTTCGGTTCCTGACTTGGGTCACCATCTGTGAGGAGTCTGCACGTTCTCCTCGTGCCTGTGTGAGTTTCCTCCCACAGTTCAAAAATGTGCAGGTTAGGTGGATTGGCCATGCTAAATTGCCCTTTGGTATCAGGGGGAGTAGCTAGGGTAAATGCATGGGGTTATGGGGATAGGGCCTGGGTGGGATTGTGGTCGTTGCTGACTCGATTGGGTGAATGGCCTCCTTCTGCACTGTAGAGATTCTATCATTCTTAATTCTTTGAATATATGCCCAAGGGAGAGAAAAATTGAGAATAATTTATGAATAAACACTTC
Source organism: Mustelus asterias (assembly GCF_964213995.1). Lineage (NCBI taxonomy): Eukaryota > Metazoa > Chordata > Chondrichthyes > Carcharhiniformes > Triakidae > Mustelus > Mustelus asterias. Next base: position 62,615,392 of record NC_135813.1, on the reverse strand, counting down.
GCTAACAGTTATAAATAGAAGTTATAAGATGGAAACAAGCCATTTGGCCCAACCAATTAGTGTTGGCATTTGAATTTCCTTGTAAGTAGCTCTCATCATATTTATTCACCCTGTTCCCATATTCCATTACCCTCCTTTGCCTACACTCACCTTTTCCAATCTAGCCTTGAACACTGACATTGTTTCCACCCCAAACACTAACCCATGTTAATAAATCCCAGAATTGTATAACCTCTACAGGAAGAGCTTTCTATTGCTACCTGTTCGAAACCTCAATCCTGCATCTACGGCATTTTGTTCTAAATCTCGCAACTAGAATCTGCTTCTATCAATCCCGTCCTATCTTTTGAAAACACGAATCAGTCCTGTTGTATCGACGACAGCTCAGCCTTCAACATCATTATTCCTATGAAACTCATCTCCAAACGCCTTTGACTGGGGCTCAGCTCCTCCCTCAGTGACTGGATCCTGAACTTCCTAACCCACAGACCACAATCAGTAAGGATAGGCAAACTACCTCCTCCTCGATCATCCTCAACATCGGTGCCCCACAAGGCTGTGTTCTCAGCCCCCTCCTATACTCCTTATACACCTATGACTGTGTGGCCAAATTCCCCTCCAACTCGATATTCCAGTTTGCTGATGACATCACCGTGGTGGATCAGCTCTCAAACAATGATGAGACGGAGTACAGAAAAGAGATAGAGAATCTGGTGCGATGAAAATAATCTCTTCCTTAATGTCAACAAAACGAAGGAGATAGTCATCGACTTCAGAAAGCGTATTGGAGGACATGGCCCTGTCTACATCAATGGAGAGCTTCAATTTTCCTGGTCCCTCCATGCCAACAATATAGTTAAGAAAGCCCACCAACACCTCTATTTTCTCAGAAGACAAGGGAAATTTGGTATGTCCACTATGACTCTCAGCAATTTTTACAGATGCACCATAGAAAGCATTCTTTCTGGTTGTATCACAGCTTGGTATGGCTCCTGTTCCGTCCAAGACCACAAGAAATTACAAAGGGTCGTGAACGAAGCTCACTCCATCACACAAACCAGTCTCCCATCCATTGACACTGTCTACACTTCCTGCTGCCTCAGAAAAGCAGCCAGCATAATTAAGGACCCCACACACCCGGACATTCTCTCTTCTACCTTATCCATCGGGAAAAAGATACAAAAGTCTGCGGACATGTACCAACTGCCTCAAGAACAGCTTCTTTCTTGCTGCCATCAGACTTTTGAATGGACTTATCTCACGTTAAGTTGATCTTTCTCTACACCCTAGCTATGACTAGAACACTACATTCTGCACCCTCTTCTTTCCTTCTCAATGAATGGTATGCTTTGTCTGTATAGCATGCAAGAACAATACTTTTCACTGTACACTAATACGTTTCAATAATAAAACAAATCAAATTGAAGAAATTCCATTTTTTCAAGTCTTCACTCCCGCCTACCTGAAAGAATCCCAGCGAATCTGCATTTTCACCTCCAGAATGCTTCCTGGTTATTACAATGTGGAGTCATACAGTCCTCAACTCAGGACTTTGTAAAATTTTATACAAGCTTTTATTATATCACAGCTTCTATATTCTATAACTCGTTAAAGCCCAGGCTGCTGTATTACACAGAATGTTACAGATTGCTTCCAAAATAGTCTGATTTTGTTTTTAAAGGGTGCCTACAGAGATCACCAGCAGATCCTAACCATACTTACAGGGTCATGTGTCTAAACAGTTGGCGAATTTATTATGTCTCGTTCTGACGTCTTTCAAATATATTTTTACGGTGATCAATAAAAGTTAGGTTAAATCACCCCCGGTTAAGCCTCCGTTGGAATGTGGTGTCCAATTCTGGGCATGTTCTGGAAGGGATGCTACAGCCTTGGACTTGGAACACAAGAGGCTTACCAGAATGGTTCAAGAGATAAGGGACTTCAGTTAGATGGAAGACTAGTAGCATTCAGAGTTATGAGGGGTTTGATAGAGTAGATACTCAGAAACTATTTTCATTAGTAGGAGGGTCCAGAACCAGGAATAGACTCCACAAGTATCCCCATCCTCAATGCTGGGGGAGCCCAGCCCAGTGCAAACATTAAGGCTGAAGCATTCGCAGCAATCTTCAGCCAGAAGTGCTGAGTGGATGATCCATCTCAGCCTCCTCCAGAGATCCCCAGACAAGAGTTGAACTCCAGAGATGAGGTGAGGGTGATTGCCCTTGATATCAAGGCCGGACTTGACCGAGTGTGGCATCAAGGAGCCCGAGCAAAACTGGAGTCAATGGGAATCAGGGGGATAACTTTCCATTGGTTGGAGTCATACCTAGCACAAAGGAACATGGATGTGGTAGTTGGAGGTCAATCACTGGAGTTCCTCAGGGTAGTGTCCTCGGCCCAACCACCTTCAGCTGCTCCATCAATGACCTTCCTTCACCATAAGGTCAGAAGTGGTGATTTCTTTTCTTTATTCACGAGATGTGAGCATTGCTGGCAGTGCCTGCAAGAACAGGTCAGAGGCTAGGAATCCTGCGGCGAGTAACTCATCTCCTGACTCCTCAAAAACTGTTCACCATCTACAAGGCACAAATCAGGAGTGTAATGGAATACTCACCACTTGCCTGGATGGGTGCAGCTCTAACAACTCTCAAGAAGCTTGACACCACTCAGGACAAAACAGCACACTTGATTGGCACCCCATCCACAAACATTCACTCCCTCCACCACCGGTGCACAGTGACAGCAGTGTGAACCATCTACAAGATTCTCTGCAGAAATTCATCAAGGTTCCTTGGGCAGCAACTTCCAACCCCACTGACATCTAGAAGGACAAGGGCAGCAGATACATGGGAACACCACCACCTGCAAGTTCCCCTCCAAGCCACTCACCATCTTGACTTGGAAATATATTGCTGTTCCTTCACTGTCACTGGGTCAAAATCCTGGAACTCCCTCCCTGACAGCACTGTGGGTGTACCAATACCACATGGACTGCAGCAGTTCAAGAATTAATACTTTCTTGGGGCAATAAGGGATGGGCAGTAAATGGTGACCCGGCCAGCGAAGCACACATCCTGTAAATGAAGTTAAAAAAAAAAAGAGGGCAGCGATTCATGTTAATTGGACACCGTAGCAATAAGAAATAAGAATTATTTTACAATGTGGGACGCACACTGTGGATGCAGATTTAATAGTAATTTTCAAGTTTTTTTGAAGTTTTATTTATTTTATTAGTGTCACAAGCAGGCTTACATTAACACTGCAATGAAGTTACTGTGAAAATCCCCTAGTTGCCACACTCCAGCGCCTGGTTCGGGTACACTGAGGGAGAATTTAGCACGGCCAATGCAGCTAACTGGCACATCTTTCAGACTGTGGGAGGAAACCGGAGCATCCGGAGGAAACCCACATAGACACAGGGAGAATGTGCAGACTCCACACACATTGATCCAAGCTGGGAATCGAACCCGGGTCCCTGGTGCTGTGAGGCAACTGTGTGAATCAGATAAACACTTGGGAAAGAAAATATTGCAGGGCTAAAGGGCAGTGGGACTCATTAATTGTCTCTTTCGATGAACAGGCACGAACACAGTTTGGAATCTCCTGCCGCTGGATTGCATAATGATATGAAATCCGTTGCTTCTTAAGCCAATAAACAGAGCAGTGCCTGCAAGAACAGGTCAGAGGCTGGGAATCTGAATCAGGCCGGTACGGTGGCACAATGGTTAGCACTGCTGCCTCACAGCGCCAGGGACCCGGGTTCGATTCCTGGCTTGGGTCACTGTGTGGAGTTTGCACATTCGCCCCGTGTCTGCATGGGTTTCCCCCCACAGTCCAAGATGTGCGGGTTAGGTTGATTGGCCATGCTAAATTACCCCTGTGTCAGGGGGATTAGCAGGGTAAATGAGGGTTACAGGAATAGAGCCTGGGTGGGATTCTGGCCGGTACAGACACAATGGGCTGAATGGGCTCCTTCTGTACTGTAGAAATTCTATGATTCTATTCTAGAAACAAAACCACAATAAAAAAACCTCTCCTTGTATCACAATGAATGCTTGGATCCCTTAAGCAAGCAGAGCAGGAACAGTTTGCACTCAGTCTACTCAATTCTAAAGAAAACAAAATTTAAATATTGTTTGTAAGTTATCAAATTTTCTGTTTTGGTTTCAAAAGGCTTTTAATGATCATAGAGTCATACAGTGCAGAAGAGGCCCTTCGACCCATCAAGTCTGCACCAGCACACGAGAAAAACCTGAACTCTCACCGAACCCCATTTACCAGCACCTGGCCCCATAGCCCTGAATGTTATGGTGTGCCAAGTGCTCATCCAAATGCACTGGAAATTTGATTTGGTTTGATTTATTATTGTCACATGTATCAGTATACAGTGAAAAGTATTGTTTCTTGCGTGTTATACAGACAAGCATACCATTCATAAAGGGAAGGAGGGAGTGCAGAATGTAGTGTTACAGTCATAGCTAGGGTATAGAGAAAGATCAACTCAATACGAGGTAGGTCCATTTAAAAGTCCGATGGCAGCAGGGAAGAAGCTGTTCTTGAGTCGGTTGGTACGTGACCTCAGACTTTTTAGACAAATTTTAGATCAAGTTAAGAGGGAGGGAGATAATGAAGAGTTACAGCATTTACCTCTATCAAGAGTGGACAATGATACTGGGCTTCTTACATGAGTGAAAGATAAAACATGTAGATCCCAAATATACTTCTCAAATGGGTTTCACAGAGACAGGATGTGGGAACTAATGACCTGCAGGTCTGAATGTTCCTGGGCAATAAATCCAGGTGAGCTTTGTCTAACATTCAAAACAATATCCTCTAATAATATTTTGGTATCAAATAATTTACTAGGAAGAAAGAAAGACCTTGTATTTATATAACATCTTTCCCAACCTCCAAGACATTCCAAAGTACTTTATAGCCAATGAAGCAAGGAGCCATTGGTACCGCATAATTTTCACACAGACACACTCTTACACCTGTTACTGACTTACTTGTATGCTAGATTTAGAACTCTGCAACGTGGGAGACTAACTAGAATCCTGCTGCTGTGTTATTCATTATTAGACCATCCTGTATATATTGCACCATACACTTGATTATTCATTGTATTCGTTATAATATTTATATACACATGTTTTAATAGATTACAAAGTATATCGTTCTAATTATACCACATTTCCCACTGCTCAGACACAGGTTAATTAATTCAGTAAGAAGGCTACGCTGAGGATTCCTATGCGACATCACACAGAATGCTCCAGCAGATATCAGCAATACAACTGGATTAAAACATCCGTCTCTCTGCAATAGTTAAACTGAGACATCAGAAACGTCATCCACTTACCGGCCTTCGACCCATCAATGCCGGAGCGTGGTCTGGACATCCTCCGACCTGCAGAGCCAAACCGCAGCCCAACGGCAATCCGGAACGCCCAACCGCCCAGACCCATCTACTGACGCAGGAACCGCAAACAAGGCAACAAATCCTCCATCCACACACCGACCAAAGCAAAGAACTTCACTCAAGGCATCTATACCCTCAATACCGCATACTGCTCTCACCGTCTCCCAGGCACAAAAAGAAGCAGCTGCTCCAGGGAGCATGGAAAACATGCAGGTGAGAGTGAAACAACACAATCCCAAGGACCCCCTCCCCAGCTTACACCTGGCAAATATCCAATAACTGGAAAACAAGCTGGATGAACTTAAAACCAGACTCACTTTTCAAAGGGAACTGAGAGACTGCTGTGTGCTCTGTTTCACGGAGACGTGGCTCACTCATGCTTCACCAGAATGAGCCCTACAACCAGAGGGCTTCTCAATCCACTAAATGGACTGTACAGCAGCCTCAGGCAAGGCTAGGGGAAGTGGGGTCTACCATTTAATCAACACCTCGTGGTGCCTAGACATAGCAACATTGGCAAGTTTCTGCTCCCTGGACCTAGAATACCTGACGCTAAAATGTCACTCCTACTACCTTCCGTGGGAGTTCACCTGTTACCTGACAGCAGTTTACATCCCACCCCATGTCTAGCGTGAAGATCGCGCTAGACAGAATATACCCCACCACCAATAGCCTCGAAATGAAACATCCCGAGGCCTTGTTCATCGTGGCCGGGGACTTCAATCAGGCTAAGCTCAAAAGCGTCCAAGTTACCATCAACACGTCTCCTGTTCCACCAGAGGCCAAACATCCTAGACCACTGCTACACAAATATCAAACATGCCTACCGCTCTATCGCCCGCCCACATTTTGGTAAATCAGACCACAAGGCTGTGCTCCTGCTCCCGGCTTACAAGCAAAAACTGAAGTGGGAGAATCCATCAAAGTGAGTCGTGCAATGTTGGTCTAAGGAATCGGATAATCTCCTACGGGGCTGCTTGGAATCAGTGGACTGGTCAGTGTTTAAAAACTCTGCGACCAGCCTAAACGAGTACGCCACTACAGTAACTGACTTCATTAGTAAGTGTGTAGAAGACTGTGTGCCAAAGAAGCAAATCTGTGTTTTTCCCAACTGGAAACCATGGATGAACAGGGATATCCACTGCTTGCTGAAGTCCAGGTCTGAGGCGTTCAAGTCAGGCGACCCTGACCTACAAGAAAGCTAGATATGATCTACGGAGATACTTCAAAGATGCCAAAAGACAATGCCGGACCAAGCTAGAGTCCCAGGCTAGCCACACTGACCCCCGCTGACCATGGCAAGGTCTGCAAGACATGACAGGTTATAAGATGAAGGTGTGTAAAATCGCCAGATCCAATGCATCCCTTCCCGATGAACTCAATGCATTCTGTGCCCGTTTTGACCAAGAGGTCAGCGAGAGCACGCCCTCCACCCCAGAAGCCTCGGACGAACCTGTATCAGAGGTCACCATCGCAGACATCAGAGCAGTTTTCTTGAAGGTCAACCCTCGGAAAGCGACTGGCCCGGATGGGGTACCCAGACAAGCACTCAGATCCTTTGTGGATCAGCTGGCGGGGGTATCTTCAACCTCCCTTTACACCAATCTGAGGTCCCTCTCTGCTTCAAGAAGCCGACCATCATCCCAGCACCGAAGAAAAGCCAGGCAGCGTGCCTTAATGACTATCAACTGGTGGCTCTGATATCCAACATTATGAAGTGCTTTAAAAGGTTAGTCATGGCATGAATCAATTCTGGCTTCCCGGACTACCTGAATCCACTACAGTTTGCCTACCGCCGCAACAGGTCCACAGCAGATGCCATCTCCCTGGCCCTACACTCAACCCTGGAACACCTAGATAACAAGGACACCTATGTCAGACTCCTATTTATCGGCTACAGCTCAGCCTTCAACACCATTATTCCTACGAAACTCATCTCCAAACTCCTTTGCCTGGGGCTCGGCTCCTCCCTCTGTGACTGGATCCTCAACTTCCTAACTCACAGACCACAATCAGTAAGGATAGGCAACACTATCCTCCATGATCATCCTCAATACCGGTGCCCCACAAGGCTATGTCCTCAGCCCCTTACTATACTGCTCATACACCTATGACTGTGTACTCCAACTCGATTTTCAAGTTTGCTGATGACACCGTAGTGGGTCGGATCTCAAACAATGCTGAGACAGAGTACAGGAATGAGATAGAGAATCTGGTGAACTGATGCGGTAACAATAATCTCTCCCTCAATGTCAACAAAACGAAGGAGATTGTCATCGACTTCAGGAAGCATAGTGGAGGACATGCCCCTGTCTACATCAATGGGGACGAAGTGGAAATGGTCAAGAGCTTCAGGTTTCTAGGTGTCCAGATCACCAACAACCTGTCCTGGTCACTCATGCCGATGCTATAGTTAAGAAAGCCCACCAACGCTTCTATTTTCTCAGAAGACTAAGGAAATTTGGCAGGTCTGCTACAACTCTCACCGTTACAGATGCATCATAGAAAGCATTCTTTCTGGTTGTATCACAGCTTGGTATGGCTCCTGCTCTGCCCAAGACCGCACAAAACTACAAAGGGTCATGAACGAAGCCCAGTTCATCACGTGAACCAGCTTCCATTCCGTTGACTCCATCTACACTTCCCGATGCCTTGGGAAAGCAGCCAGCATAATCAAGGGCCCCATGCACTCTGGACACACTCTCTTCCACCTTCTTCCGTTGGGAAAAAGATACAAAAGTCTGAAGTCATTTACCAACCGGCTCAAGAACAGCTTCTTCCCTGCTGCTGTCAGACTTTTGAATGGATCTACCACGTATTAAGTTGATCTTTCTTTATACCCTAGCTATCATTGTAACACTACATGCTGCACTTTCTCCTTTCTTTCTCTATGAACGCTATGCTTTGTCTGTATAGCGCGCAAGAAACAATACTTTTCACTATATACTAATACACGTGACAATAATAAATCAAATCAAAATTCTTGGGCAACTAGGGATAGACAATAAATGCTGGCCAGCCAGCAACGCCCAAGTCCCATTAAAGAATTAAAATAAAGATGCAGCCCCATGGAATTTAACCCTGAAAAGTGTGGTGTGATACACTTTGGAAGGATTAATTTGACAAGAAAGTATTCAATGAATGGCAGGACACTCGGAGGTTCTGTGGAACAAAGGGAACTTGGCGTGCTTGTCCACAGATTTCTGATAGCAGACGGTCATTTTAGTAGGGTGGTGAAAAGGGTGCATGGGACACTTGCTTTTATCAATTGAGGCATAGATTACAAAAGCAGGGAAGTCATGTTGGGATTATATAGAATTTTGGTGAGGCCACAGCTAGAGTACTGCGCAGTTCTGGTCACCACATTATCGGAAGGATGTGAGTGCAATGGAGGGGGTGCAGAGGAGATTCATCAGGGTGCTGCCTGGGATGGAACATTTAAGTTATGAAGAGGGGCTGGGTAGGCTTGGGTTGTTTTTATTGGAACATAGAAAACTGAGGGGTGACCTGATCGAGGTGTACAAGATTATGAGAGACATGGACAGAGTGGATAAGGAACAACTATTCTCCTTAGTTGAAGGGTCAGTCACGAGGGGACGTAGGTTCAAGGTGAGGGGCAGGAGCTTTAGGGAGGATGTGAGGAAAAACTTTTTTACCCAGAGGGTGCTGACGGTCTGGAATGTGCTGCCTGGGAGGATTGCCTCACATCCTGTAAAAAGTATCTGGATGAGCACCTGGCACATCATAACATTCAGGGCTATGGGCCAAGTGCTGGCAGATGGGATTAGGTGGGAGTTCAGGTGTTTCTAATGTGTCAGTGCGGACTCGATGGGCTGAAGGGCCTCTTCTGCACTGTGTTATTCTATGATTTCAGTTCTCTGAAGGGGTGCCTCCTCAATCTTTGGTTGCACAGCAGCCCCTCGCTCTTGATCTTTGGTCACTTGGTGTGGAGGGAGCGAGGATGAAAGAGGGTCTCCTTGCAAGCCTGCTCCAGCTCCAGGCAGCAGAGTTTGTGAGATTGTCTCTGTCCCTCTCCAATGGTTCTGTTCACAGCCAGGTAGCCCTGGCGAGAGAGGGTGTGATGTCCACTGGCATGTTTGAGACCTTCCATGACCAGTGGCCCCCTGCAGGGGCTGAATGCATTGTCAGCCCCACTAACACTATTTGAATTTAATTGGTTAGGTTTCCTTTCAATGCTTGGATTTTTGTTACAGTGTTCCACCAGGGGCTGTCAGCCCTTTTATTAGTTTAATTCACTGATCATTTGTTTTATTAAAAAGAGAATATAAATAGGGGATAATTAATTTAATTAGTAATGTTTTATTTTGTTACAACAAGGGGCTTTCACCCCGGTTAGATTTTTAATTGGTTTATGTTGTATTTGGTTCACAAAAGAGCTTCTCAGTAGAGGATAGCTGGGACACTGGGTGTGTGCGAGGAGAGCTCTGAGACTGAACAAGTCAATAAGAAAAGCTCTGTGTCTTGGTTTCAGCTTCACCAACTAGGCTTGGATTATTTTAGTGTGAAGCCACGTGCCAGCCTCCTTTGGAGGAAACAGATGGACAACCCTTTCACTAATGACCTTAATACTCTATAAAGCCAAACACTAAGAGCTGTGAAAAAGCAATCAGGTGAAATGGGTGGTAGAGCAAAACCAAGCTGGGTGTGGAATGGGCATCCAGCATGTTGGGGGAAGGTTCAGGGGAGTTAGAAGGGCAAAAAGAGGTCACGAGATGTTCTTGGCAGACAGGATTAAGGAGAATCCTAAGGCATTCTATTCATACGTTCGGAACAAAAGAGTTGTCAGGGAGAAAATCTGACCTCTCAGGGACAAAGGAGGGGAATTATGCTTAGAACCCAAGGGAATAGGGGAGATCCGAAATGAATACTTTGCATCGGTATTCACAAAGGAGAGGGACGTGTTAACCGGGAGTATCTCGGAGGGAGGTGTTGACCTGTTAGAGAAAATCTCCATTACAAGGGAGGAAGTGTTAGGTTTTTTAGGGAACATTAAAACCGACAAAGCCCCAGGGCCTGATGGCATCTATCCTAGACTGCTCAGGGAGACGAGAGATGAAATTGCTGGGCCTCTGACGGAAATCTTTGTCGCTTCTTTGGACACAGATGAGGTCCCTGAGGATTGGAGGATAGCGAATGTGGTCCTGTTGTTTAAGAAGGGTGGCAGGGATAACCCGGGAAATTATAGGCCAGTGAGCTTGACGTCCGTGGTAGGGAAGTTGTTGGAGAGGATTCTTAGAGACAGGATGTATGTGCATTTAGAACGGAACATTCTCATTAGTGACAGACAGCATGGTTTTGTAAGAGGGAGGTCGTGCCTCACAAATTTGGTGGAGTTTTTTGAGGAAGTGACAAAAACGGTTGACGAAGGAAGGGCTATGGATGTCGTCTATATGGATTTCAGTAAGGCATTTGACAAAGTCCCACATAGCAGGTTGGTTAAGAAGGTTAAGGCTCATGGGATACAAGGAGAAGTGGCTAGATGGGTGGAGAACTGGCTTGGCCATAGGAGACAGAGGGTAGCGGTCAAAGGGTCTTTTTCCGGCTGGAGGTCTGTGACCAGTGGTGATCCGCAGGGCTCTGTACTGGGACCTCTGCTATTTGTGATATATATAAATGATTTGGAAGAAGGTGTAACTGGTGTTATCAGCAAGTTTACGGATGACACGAAGATGGCTGGACTTGCGGATAGCGATGAGCATTGTCGGGCAATACAGCAGGATATAGATAGGCTGGAAAATTGGGCGGAGAGGTGGCAGATGGAATTTAATCCGGATAAATGCGAAGTGATGAATTTTGGGAGAAATAATGTAGGGAGGAGTTATACAATAAATGGCAGAGTCATCAAGAGTATAGAAACACAGAGGGACCTAGGTGTGCAAGTCCACAAATCCTTGAAGGTGGCAACACAGGTGGAGAAGGTGATGAAGAAGGCATATGGTATGCTTGCCTTTTTAGGACGGGGTATAGAGTATAAAAGCTGGAGTCTGATAATGCAGCTGTATAGATCGCTGGTTAGGCCACATTTGGAGTACTGCGTCCAGTTCTGGTCGCCGCACTACCAGAAGGACATGGAGGCGTTAGAGAGAGTGCAGAGAAGGTTTACCAGGATGTTGCCTGGTATGGAGGGTCTTAGCTATGAGGAGAGATTGGGTAAACTGGGCTTGTTCTCCCTGGAAAGACGGAGAATGAGGGGAGATCTAATAGAGGTGTACAAGATTATGAAGGGGATAGATAGGGTGAACGGTGGGAAGCTTTTTCCCAGCTCGGAGGTGACGATCACGAGGGGTCACGGGCTCAAGGTGAGAGATGCGAAGTTTAACTCATATATTAGAGGGATGTTTTTTACACAGAGGGTGGTGGGGGCCTGGAATGCGCTGCCAAGTAGGGTGGTGGAGGCAGACACGCTGACATCGTTTAAGACTTACCTGGATAGTTACATGAGCAGCCTGGGATTGGAGGGATACAAACGATTGGTCTAGTTGGACCAATGAGCAGTACAGGCTTGGAGGGCCTGTTTCCTGTGCTGTACTGTTCTTTGTTCGTTCTTTGAGTGATCACTGGTCTCAGACGCTTTTTTGGAGATGGTTAGCTAATGCCTGCAATTAGTCCAGCTGCTTGGACCTTAATACAGGGATGAGGCCATTAACTAGCAAGCAGGAACAAAGGGATTAGGGAGTGAAACTTTATTCCATCATGTGTTGTCGACACTGCGTGGTGTGAATTTGTTGCCAAATAAGGAGGTCGTCGATTCTGCACCTTTAACAGCTCTAGAACCTGAATTTTCCTGGATCCCTTCATTTCCAATGAACGCATCAGGAATACAGACCTTCATTTCCTCCAAAGATGTGCGGGTTAGGTGGATTGGCCATGCTAAATTGCCCGTTAGTGTAAGGGGGACTAGCTAGGGTAAATGCTTGGGATTATGGGGATAGAACCTGGGTAGGATTAGTGTCGGTGCAGACCCGATGGGCCAAATGGCCTCCTTCTACACGGTGGGGATTCTATGATTTTATTGCTGTGAATGAGTACAAAATGAAAACCAGAACCATTATTGCTGGTCCACTGCACAGGTACAAGTTAAAGTGACCATTAAAGTTAAAAAAAAATCTCACTTCGTCAGAAAAATATTTGAAAGATAGTCAGATTCTTAACAGCTAAAGCTGGAACAGGGGCCATTCCAATTAACACAGGAAATACCTGCCCCAAGGGCACACAGGATAAAAACTGCCCTTGAGTTGTTCGCTATAGAATCTGACTAACCAAAATGATCCATTCACAAAGACATTCATCGTTTATCATGACCCAGAATTGAAGTCCCACTTGTATATGAAAATACAAGAGCCTAAATCTTCCTTCAAGTGGAAGGGATGACCCAGTCCATCAGAAACATGCCCATTTTGCATCACAATGTGCTTTCTGAAGCCTGCCCGCACATACCGAGCACTTCATTCAGATATAACCTTGGGGACATGCCGGTCCATCCTGCTGTGAAGGATATCAAACGTTATTCTCATTCCCAATGACTGGCCAGCGTTGTTTTGGGGGTGGCAAGTATGCTGAACCTGTAATGACTTCAAGCAGGCCATCGAGGTCGGCCTATTGGAGTATGAACTCCCTGATTAAGGATCCAATTGATGGACCAATCAGGGAGTCTTTTACTTGTACTTAACCGGGAGTGGCAGTTCCTCTGATACCCCCAGAGATAGACTGCTGACTGATAGCACTCTGTGTACTGCTGTTAGAGTTTCTAGAGGGATCTAGAGGGATTTTGGTGACTCCGCAGACTTATTACAGGACCCAACAAACACCAATATGAAGGTTACAACATTTTAGCTGGCTATTTTCCATTTTTCTTCATTTACCTCTCCACCTTGTTGGCACTCATGAATACCTATGCCAAGTGTTGCAGCTTTTTTTTGCCTACTATTGGCACCGATGGGATTTCCTCGGTCTGCCGTGTTTGGGAGGGAGGATGCCAGACAGATCAGGCTTAATTGGAGATGTTCTTTGCCACTTTCTGGCATCCACACAACTACAAAGATAGCCAAACCTCACTTTGGCAAACCACCACTTTATGTGGAAGGTGATGCTTCTAAAGAAAACTGGGGCAGCGGAGTCAATGCTTCCGCCAAGACATATGGTGCTTGGCTATCCACCTCAGAATCAGAAGATTGAGAGTTCAAGACCCACTCCTAATGAACATTCGTGAACCAGATGTTTTTTTACAACAATCGACATTAGACTTTTAATTCCAGATTTTATTGGATTCAAATATCACCATCTGCCATGGTGGGATTCCAACCCAAATCCCCAGATTATTATCCCTGGTGTCTGGATTACTAGTCTAAAGACAATACCACTATGCCACCGCCTCCTCCTGTATGCTATGCACTCACCCGCATCATGAAAACGATAAGCCAGGGTGATGAAGCCAGCATAGCCTGATTGGCTAACCTCACAAAGGTACCAGCAACTGTATTTGCAGACTCTGTTATATCCATACACTCACGCACAAAATCATGAAAACTGGAAGGAAATATATATCTACATCAACCTGGCTACTCTATAAAATTTTTATTATACTAGCATGCAAGTTCAGCAGATAATACGAAACCAAATGGAATGTTGTCCTTTATTTCAAAGGAAATGGAGTAAAAAACAGGGAAATCTTGCTAAAACTGTACAAGGCACTGGTTAGACCACACCTGCAATACTGTGAACATTTTTGGTCCCTTTGTCTAAGGAATGATATAATGGCATTGATGACAGTCGAGGGAAGGCTCCTTTAGATGCTCGCAGCTATGGAGGGATTTTCCCATTGTTAAGAGTGCCAGATGCGAGACCCCAGGGTATATTATGAAGCCAGATTAGACTGCAACAATTTGTGGGACATGGGACGTTCATGTCCCCCATGAATGAACAATTTTTAAAAATTAAATGTGGACCGGGATGGCACGGTGGCACAGTGGTTAGTACTGCGGCCTCACAGCACCAGGGATCCGTGTTTGATTCCCGGCTTGGGTCAATGTCTGTGTAGAGTTTGCACATTCTCCCCGTATATTACAACAATATTAGGCAGGAACTGAAGAATGTAGATTGGGGGCAGATGTTTGAGGGTAAATCCATATCTGGCATGTGGGAGGCTTTCAAGTGTAAGTTGATAGGGATTCAGGACCGGTACATTCCTGTAAGGATGAAGGATAAGTATGGCAAGTTTTGGGAACCTTTGATAACGAGAGATATTGTGAGCCTAGTCAAAGAGAAAAAGGAAGCATTTGTCAAGGCTAGGAGGCTGGGAACACACGAAGCAAGTGTGGAATACAAGGAAAGTAGAAAGAAACTTAAGCAAGGAGGGCTAAAAGGGGTCACGAAAAATCATTGGCCAGCAGGATTAAGGAAAATCCCAAGGCTTCTTATTCAAATATAAAGAGCAAGAGGGTAGCCAGGGAGAAGGTTGGCCCACTCAAGGACAAAGGAGGGAATCTATGCGTGGAGCCAGAGGAAATGGGCGAGGTATTAAATGAGTACTTTGCATCAGTATTCACCAAAGAGGAGGACTTAGTGGATGATGAGTCTGGGAAAGGGTGTGTAGATAGTTTGAGTCATGTTGAGATCGAAAAGGAGGAGGTATTGGGGTTCTTAAGAAACATTAAGGTAGACAAGTCCCCAGGGCCTGATGGGATATGCCCCAGAATACTGAGAGAAGGGAGGAAATTGCTGGGGCCTTGAGAGAAATCTTTGTATCTTCACTGGCTACAAGGGGGGTAAACACAGTAAGAAGTTTAACAACACCAGGTTAAAGTCCAACAGGTTTATTTGGTAGCAAAAGCCACACAAGCTTTCGGAGCTGCAAGCCCCTTCTTCAGGTGAGTGGGAATTCTGTTCACAAACAGAGCATATAAAGACACAAACTCAATTTACATGAATAATGGTTGGAATGCGAATACTTACAACTAATCAAGTCTTTAAGAAACAAAACAATGTGAGTGGAGAGAGCATCAAGACAGGCTAAAAAGATGTGTATTGTCTCCAGACAAGACAGCCAGTGAAACTCTGTGGGGATTACAGATAGTGTGACATGAACCCAATATCCTGGTTGAGGCCGTCCTCGTGTGTGCGGAACTTGGCTATCAGTTTCTGCTCAGCGACTCTGCGCCATCGTGTGTCGCGAAGGCCGCCTTGGAGAACGCTTACCCGAATATCAGAGGCCGAATGCCCGTGACAAGGGGGGTCCCAGAGGATTGGAGAATAGCCAATGTTGTTCCCTTGTTTAAGAAGGGTAGCAAGAATAATCCAGGTAATTACAGGCTGGTGAGCCTGATGTCAATGGTAGGGAAATTATTGGAGAGGATTCTTCGGGACAGGATTTATTCCCACTTGGAAATAAGTGGACGTATTAGCGAGAGGCAACATGGTTTTGTGAAGGGGAGGTCGTGACTCAGTAACTTGATCGAGTTTTTCGTGGAAGTGACAAAGATGATTGATGAGGGTAGGGCAGAGGATGTTATCTACATGGACTTCAGTAAGACCTTTAAATTGGATTATTATCTAAATGGAAAGAAATTACAACATGCTGCTGTGCAGAGGGACCTGGGGGTCCTTGTGCATGAGACGCAAAATCCCAGTCTGCAGGTGCAACAGGTGATCAAGAAGGCAAATGGGATGTTGGCCTATATCGCAAGGGGAATAGAATATAAAAGCAGAGATGTCTTGCTGCATCTGTACAGGGCATTGGTGAGGCCGCAGCTGGAATACTGTGTGCAGTATTGGTCCCCTTATTTGCGGAAGGATATATTGGCCTTGGAGGGAGTGCAGAGAAGGTTCACCAGGTTGATACCAGAGATGCTCGCAGCTATGGAGGGATTTTCCCATTGTTGATTATGAGGAGAGACTGAGCAGATTGGGTTCGTATTCGTTGGAATTTAGAAGGCTGAAGGGGGATCTTATAGAGACCTATAAGATAATGAAGGGGCTGGATAGGGTAGAGATGGAGAGATTCTTTCCACTTAGAAAGGAAACTAGAATTAGAGGGCACAGCCTCAAAATAAAGGGGGGTCAGTTTAGGACAGAGTTGAGGAGGAACTTCTTCTCTCAGAGGGTGGTGAATCTCTGGAATTCTCTGCCCACTGAAGTGGTGGAGGCTACCTCGTTGAATATGTTTAAATCACGGATAGATGGATTCCTGATCGGTAAGGGAATTAGGGGTTATAGGGATCAGGCGGGTAAGTGGAACTGATCCACTTCAGATCAGCCATGATCTTATTGAATGGCGGGGCAGGCTCGAGGGGCTAGATGGCCTACTCCTGCTCCTATTTCTTATGTTCTTATGTTCTTTGACAAAGTCCCTCATGGCAGACTGGTGCAGAAGGTGAAGTCGCTTGGGATCAGAGGTGAACTAGCAAGGAGGATACAGAATTGGCTCGATCATAGAACAGTAAGAAGTCTCACAACACCAGGTTAAAGTCCAACAGGTTTATTTGGCAGCACAAGCTTTCAGAGCGCTGCCCTTCATCAGATGAGTGAAGGGCCCGAAAGCTTGTGCTGCCAAATAAACCTGTTGGACTTTAACCTGGTGTTGTGAGACTTCTTACTGTGCTTACCCCAGTCCAACGCCAGCATCTCCACATCGATCATAGAAGACAGAGGGTAGCAGTGGAAGGGTGCGTTTCTGAATGGGGGGCTGTGACAAGTGGCGTTCCTCAGGGATCAGTGCTGGGACCTTTGCTGTTTGTAATATATATATAAATGATTTGGAGGAAAATGTAACTGGTTTGATTAGTAAGTTTGTGGATGACACAAAGGTTGGTGGATTTGCGGATAGCGATGAGGACCATCAGAGGATACAGCATGATATAGATCGGTTGGAGACTTGGGCAGAGAGATGGCAGATTAATCCGGACAAATGTGAGGTAGTGCATTTTGGAAGGTCTAATAGTGATAGGAAATATACAGTAAATGGCAGAACCCTTAATAATATTGATAAGCAGAGGGATCTGGATGTACAGGTACACGGGTCACTGAAAGTGGCAACGCAGGTGGAGAAGGTAGTCAAGAAGGCATACGGTATGCTTGCCTTTATCGGCCGGTGCATGGAGTTTAAAAATTGGCAAGTCATATTGCAGCTTTATAGAACCTTAATTTGGCCGCACTTGGAACAGTGTTCCAATTTTAGTCAGCACACTACCAGAAGGATGTGGAGGCTTTGAAGAGGGTACAGAAAAGATTTACCAGGATGTTGCCTGGTATGGAGGGCATTGCTATGAGGAGAGGTTGGAGAAATTTGGTTTGTTCTCACTGGAATGACAGAGATTGAGGGGTGATCTGATAGAAGTCTACAAAATTATGAGGGGCATGGACAGAGTGGATAGTCAGAAGCTTTTTCCCAAGAGGCATAGGTTTAAGGTGCGAGGGGCAAGATTTAAAGGAGATGTACGAGGCAAGTTTTTTTACACAGAGGGTGGTGGATGCCTGTAACTCCCTGCCGGGGGAGGTCGTGGAAGCAGATACGATAGTGACTTTTAAGGGACATCTTGACAAATACATGAATAGAATGGGAACAGAGGGATATGGTCCCCAGAAGGGTAGGGGGTTTTAGTTAAGTCGGGTAGCATGGTCGGTGCAGGCTTGGAGGGCCGAAGGGCCTGTTCCTGTGCTGTAATTTTCTTTGTTCTTTGCATGGGTTTCCTCCGAGTGCTCCGGTTTCCTCCCACAGTCCAAAGATGTGTGGGTTAGGTGGATTGGCCGTGCTAAATTGGCCCTTAGCATCAGGGGGTTAGTACGGTAAATAAGTAGGTTTATTGGGATCCGGCCTGGGTGGGATTGTGGTCGGTGCAGACTCGATGGGCTGAACGGCCTCCTTCTGCACTGTCGGGATTCTCTCAGGACTAGACTATGAAATGGTTTTACACCAGGAATTAACACCAACCAAACCGAACTGCGGGGATCGAGAATAGACAGGACCCAAGGGTGAAACAGGAAGGAGTTGGAAGATAAGGAGCCTCCAATTTAAAATAGATGGATTAGGGGATCACAGAATGAGTATAGTGAAAGGAATAAAGCAAAATTCGTGCACGAAGGCATATTTCAGATCAGACCTATGGGAGCAACTCTGTGAGGAAGCCATCTGGCAAGAGCTTGAGACATAACCATGATATCAGTTTTGACAGAAACTTGGCTCCAACCAGGACAGGGCTGGAAACTAATATTTCAGCTTATAAAATCTCAGCAAGATAAAATGAAATAGGTCACTTTTGAGCACTCTGCACTCAGTTCACAAACAATGGCTGGAATTTTACCGGCACATCCGCCTGAGGCTCATAAGATCACACCCCAGGCCAACGGAACATGCCGTTTTACGAGCCTCGCCCACCCTGGTTCTGGGGCAGGCATGCCGGTAAAATCAGGGCCAATATCACCAGCAGTTTCATCGGGCTGCCAATTGGGCACCTGCCTGGTGAAAATTTCAGACGGCTACGAATAAGTTGCTTTAACAATTGAGCCGAATATAAAGTGTCAGACAACCTTGAGATTAATGATGGGCAAAACCAAAGCTTGTGAAAATCTTGCATGCAATTCTAGAGACAATAAATGGGGCCAACATTCAGTCCCTCAATGCAGAACCCCAGTTTATTTTAATGCATTAAGTCACACTGGATCACAAGTGGTGACAGCTCTTGCCGATGGGAGCTGACTCCAGTGAGAAGAGGAACAGCAACTTGCACCCACATGGCACCTTTTCTCATCATCAATCATCCTGCGGCAAATCACAGGAACAACATCACACAACGTTTCACACTCAGCCACATCAGGAAGTTGAGGACAACTAGTCAAAGTGGTCATATTAAAGGACTGCTGTAAAAGAGGAGAGATAGGACTATGTGGAGTTTGCACATCCTCCCAGTGTCTGTGTGGGTTTCCTCTGGGTGCTCCAGTTTCCTCCCACACTCCAAAGATGTGCAAGTTAGGTGGATTGACCATGCTAACTTGCCCCTTAGTGTCAGGGCGATTAACAGGATAAATATGTGGGGTTATGGGGATAGGGCCTGGGTGGGATTGTTGTTGGTGCAGACTCGATGGGCCGCATGGCCTCCTCCTGCACTGTAGGGATTCTATGATACTATAGAAAGACAGAGAGTGTTAGGAAGGAAATTCCAGACCTTAGGACTTGGGCAGCTGAAGGCTCGGTCCCCAAAGGTGGAACGTTTAAAAACTGGGATGCGCAAGAGGCCAAAATTAGTGCAGAACAGAGATTTTGGAAGCTAACAGTCGGGCTGGCAGTTATGGAGATAGGGAAGGCAAAGACCACAGAGTAATAACAAACTTGCTGGAAGTATACCAATGATCTTACATGACAGCGAATAAATGGAATACATCCACGTTTGCCACTTATACAAAGCTTAGTGGAAAAGATGGGGAGGACTCCAGATTGCAAATGGATGCAAACTGATTACGTGATTGGAAAAGAAGGTGGCAGGTATGAAATTATCCACTTTTGTAGTAAAAATGGAAAAAGCAGAATATTTTTTCAAAATTGATTCCCATTGTTGGACCTTAGAGAGATTTGACTGCCCAAATCACCGAAAGTAAAATGCAGGCATGGCAAGCAACTAGGGAGCTAAATAGTATGTTAAACACATTTATTGCAAGCGGATTGGGAGTAAGGAAGTCTTGCTGTAGGCATAGAATCATAGAATGGTTAAAGCAAAAGATACCATTCAGCCCATCATGTTCATGTTTGATCCCTGCAGGGGCAACTCAGTTAGTCTCACCAACTCTCCCCAACAACACACACTTTCTCCAAAGCCCCGTAATATTCTCTCTTCAGCGGTTTCTCCAATTTCCTTTTGAAAGTCACGATAAATCCGGCCTCCAGTACATTCTGGAGGCCGGATCCAGTACATTGGGCGGCACGGTAGCACAGTGGTTAGCACTGCTGCTTCACAGCTCCAGGGACCTGGGTTCGATTCCGGCTCGGGTCACTGCCTGTGTGGAGTTTGCGCATTCTCCTCGTGTCTGCGTGGGTTTCCTCCGGGTGCTCCGGTTTCCTCCCACAGTCCAAAGATGTGTGGGTTAGGTTGATTGGCCAGGTTAAAAATTGTCCCTGAGATGTGTAGTTGGAGGGATTAGCGGGTAAATATGTGGGGGTAGGGCTTGGGTGGGATTGTGGTCGGTGCAGACTCGATGGGCCGAATGGCCTCCTCCTGCACTGTAGGGTTTCTATGATTCTATAGAAAGACAGAGAGTGTTAGGAAGGAAATTCCAGACCTTAGGACTTGGGCAGCTGAAGGCTCGGTCCCCAAAGGTGGAACGTTTAAAAACTGGGATGCGCAAGAGGCCAAAATTAGTGCAGAACAGAGATTTTGGAAACTAACAGTCGGGCTGGCAGTTATGGAGACAGGGAAGGCAAAGACCACAGAGTAATAACAAACTTGCTGGAAGTATACCAATGATCTTACATGACAGCGAATAAATGGAATACATCCACGTTTGCCGCTTATACAAAGCTTAGTGGAAAAGATGGGGAGGACTCCAGATTGCAAATGGATGCAAACTGATTACGTGATTGGAAAAGAAGGTGGCAGGTATGAAATTATCCACTTTTGTAGTAAGAATGGAAAAAGCAGAATATTTTTTCAAAATTGATTCCCATTGTTGGACCTTAGAGAGATTTGACTGCCCAAATCACCGAAAGTAAAATGCAGGCATGGCAAGCAACTAGGGAGCTAAATAGTATGTTAAAAACCTTTATTGCAAGCGGATTGGGAGTAAGGAAGTCTTGCTGTAGGCATAGAATCATAGAATGGTTAAAGCAAAAGATACCATTCAGCCCATCATGTTCATGTTTGATCCCTGCAGAGGCAACTCAGTTAGTCTCACCAACTCTCCCCAACAACACACACTTTCTCCAAAGCCCCGTAATATTCTCTCTTCAGCGGTTTCTCCAATTTCCTTTTGAAAGTCATGATAAATCCGGCCTCCAGTACATTCTTAGGCAGTGCATTCCAGATCCTAACCACTCCCTTTGGAAAGCTTTATCCTCATTTTGCTTCTTTCTCCAATTCCCTTAAAGCGGTATTCTCCAGTTCTGGATTCTTCCGCCAATAGGAAGTTTCTCTCTCCCTATTCTGTCTCGACCCTCAACCATTTTGAACACCTTGATTAAATCTCCTCTCAATCTTCTCTTTTCCAAGCAGAATGGCCCCCGCTTTTTTTTAAATTCATTCGTGGGACATGGGTGTCACTGGCTGGCCAGCATTTATTGCCCATCCTTTCTCCAATCTATCCAAACACTGAAGTCTCTCACTTCTGGAACCATTCCTGTAAATCTTTTCTGTCTCTCTCGAAAGCCTTCACGTCCTTCCAAAAGTCCGGTAATCAGAAAACACCAGTTGAGGCCGAACGTTTTTTTAATATAAAGCTTCATCATCACCTCTTTACTTCATTCTTTAGTTAATAAAGCCCAGGATCCTGTACGTGTTTTTAACAATTTTCACAACCTGCCCTGCCACTATTAACAACTGATGAACATACAATCTGGTCTCTACTCCTGCACCCTTTACAATTGTACCTTTTCTTTTATTTAGCCTCCATTCATTCTTCTTACGATGTATCACTTCACACTTTTCTGCATTAAATTTCCTCTGCCACACATCCGCCCATTCCATCATACTGTCCACGTCCTCTTGAAGTCCATCGCTATCTTCCTCATAGTTCACCATACTTGCAAGTTTTGTGTCATCTGTAAATTTTGAAATTGTATCCTCCTTACCAAGTTTGGACCATTAATGGGATCATTAATCCCGTGTATCTTAACACACTGATAGTGTCTCCTCCCCAACATCCACCTAATGTGCTTCCACAAAAGTTGGAATTGTGCCAAATGACTTGAAGGTGACCAAAGTACAAAGAGGAAAGTGGTAATTTAGCCTTACCCAATTGGTAAACTTCATAAGATTAAATGAGTGAACATGTAGAAAATCATGATCTAATTAGAAATACTTGGCATGGGAGGTAAACACAGAGTAAAGGAGCAGGAGGAGGCCATTCAGCCCTTTGAGCCTACTCCACCATTCATTATGATCATGGCTGATCAACCAACTCAATAGCCTGAACATGGGATTTTCACAGTAACTTCATTGCAGTGTTAATGTAAGCCTACTTGTGACTAATAAATAAACTTTAACCTTGATCCTGCCTTCTTCCCATATCCTTTGATCCTCTTTGCCTAAGAGCCTTACTTACTGGAATGTGAGGGAATCACACAGCACGATGGAAATGCAATGGGTGGCTTCTCAGAAAGCACTTTTGAGATTCCACATAGGACTCTTGTTATAGAAGTTACAATTTGCTGGGAGGTTTTGAGTGGTCGTGCAAAACGTGCAACAGCACATTGGCAATTCATTTTATATTCTGCTTGATTTTCTTCACCCTGACTCAAGAGAATTTGATGCTTCTACTTTCTTTGAAGTTAACTACATTTGCAGAATAGAGGTTGTGTTTTATTGAGTGCCATGAATCTTCGATAACAAGGTCCTGCATTAAATTGTTTCTCTTATTAACAGACTGCCGGGAGGAACCAAGCTTATAACTTCAAGCACTCTGGTAACAAGAAGTAAATGAGTTTGTTGTCAAGGCACTATGGAGTGAACTGCATGTGGTATAAAGCATCATGTCACTGGTACCATAAACTAAACACCTCTTAATGGTGCAACATTAACCATGTTATGTATCTAGCTTGTTTATTGCCTTGTCAGTCTCCGAATGCTCCTTCCCATTACAGTCCCACATAATTGATGCATTTTGCATTTGCATTGCATTCGCACCTCCCCCACAATTGAGGCTTTCACTGCCAACTCACAACATTTGACAATCTTCCTCGCTATGGCAACTCATAAAATGTCAAATTTGCATTTGCAGGCTTATACAGAAATGTCTTTACCTCTGTAGGGATTTCATTAGCAGGTTCAGGCTTACATTCTTAGGCTGTGTTTAGAGTACTGCGTACAATTCTGGTTGCCCTGCTATAGGAAGGATGTTATTCAACCGGAAAGGATGCAAAAAAGATTTACAAGGATGTTGCTGAGACTGGATGCGCTCAATTATAAGGAGAGGCTGGATAGGCTGGGACTTTTTTCCCTGGAGTGTAGGAGGATGAGGGATGACTTTATTGAGGTTTACAAAATGAGGGGCATAGATAAGGTGAATTACCAGGGTCCTTTCCCCAGGGTGGGGGAGACCAAAATTAGAGGGCATAGGTTTCAGGTGAGGGGAAAGATTTAAAAGGGACCTGAGGGGAAACCTCTTCACACAGAGGGTGGTGTGTATCTGGAATGAGTTGCCAGAGGATGTGGTAGAGGCAGGTACAATTACAACATTTAAAAGACATTTGGACAGGTACATGGTTAGGAAAGATTTAGAGAGATATGGGCCAAACACAGGCAAATGGGACTAGTTCAGTTTAGGAGACCTGGTTGGTATGGACGAGTTGGGCTGAAGGGCCTGTTTTCATGCTCTATATCTCTTTGACTCTTTATCCACTCTGATGAAGATTTGTTGAATCTGTCGAAGACACCAGTTAAAAAAAAGGGTTAAGGAGGGGCAGAGTTCCAATTTGCCCCATGTTCTAGTGGGTGAATTTAGCGGCCATAAGGAGAAAATTGGCTTCTACCCTGTTCACTGGCCCAGCCCAGTTTAACAATGGCTGCCGGGATCACCTTTTCGGCCACAAGGTTCCAAGGTGGGCTCAGGGTGGGCAATCGAGTGTGTTTTGGAAGGAGGGGGAACCTGTGCAAACATTCTTGCGGTGCCATCACGTAAAGATCCCATCAGCAGTAAAAACAATTAATCAGAGAAAAAAAATACACCATTTTCAGGCAGCTTTACAGCCACCACCTCCCAAAGCGATGGTGGATCCCTCGCCCTCAGTCTGCTGCAGCTAAACCTAATCCCAAAATGAACATGGCTGCCTGGCATGAGCCAAGATGTCCACTCCATACATACAGAGGACACTGGGAGCAGAAATACTGCTGTAGTCACTGAGACATATCAGAGTATGTGTGTGTATATGTGTCCTTCACCTCCACTAATTTAAATTTCAGCTGGTTGGCAATTCAAAACCACAAATAGTCCCCTCATATGTAAAAATACATAGAGGTTACAACACGGAGTCACATCATTTGGCCCAGACTGTTTAACACACATCCTCCACGTGAGCAAATAATCGGAATCACATATAGTCAAACCTGTTCTCACATCTCATTAACCAAGGAAGAGAATTTTGCAGCCTCACAATTCTTTTATTGTTAATACGTTTATCTTGCTTTCTGCTCCACGTCTCACATGTTTAATCTTGTATTTATTGATCTACATTCTAGACCCCTCCACTACCATATCTGTTTCAGTCTGTCTGTCCCCCAATCCACATTGCCCTGGTGAAAAATGCCTCAAGTCAATATTTGCCATTGTATTACCTTGTACTAGACAACATTCCAGTGAATTTGGGGGTACCCTATCTAAAACCTCAAGAATCCTTCCTATGTTGTGAAGCTTACAGTACCTTAACTGTAGGTTTCACTGAAGATGCCTCTTAGATTCCAAACTTCATAATCAAACCTAGAAATATATGATTTGCTTCTCAGTGCTGTGTTTCTGTGAAGATGTGACCCCCGGATCCCATTGTTCTTGCATAACCTACTTTGAGTATAACTGATGCTGCATTTTTTTGAACCTGACTCTTGTCACCTCATACTTACTAACATCGAATTCCCTCTGCCGCTTTTTTAAAAATTTGATTTGATTTATTGTCACATGTATTAGCATACAGTGAAAAGTATTGTTTCTCACGCACTATACAGACAAAACATACCATTCATAGAGAAGGAAAGGAGAGGGTGCAGAATGTAGTATTACAGTCATAGCTAGGGTGTGGAGAAAGATCAACTTAGTGCGAGGTAGGTCCATTCAAAAGTCTGATGGCAGCGGGGAAGAAGCTGTTCTTGACTTGGTTGGTACGTGATCTCAGCCTTTGTATCTTTTTCCTGACGGAAGAAGGTGGAAGAGAGAATGTCCAGGGTGCGTGGGATCCTTTCTAGCTCGATACTCATTTAATTAATATTCCTTTCAGCTAATGGTTTTCTGAATAATAAACCACTCCCATTTTGGTATCATCTGCAACGTTAATACTATCTGAATCGATATAGTGACCCAACAATGACCTTTTGTTATCTCCCTCCTAACCAATTCTTAGTCCAGTCCCTATCCTTACCCCAAAACTAAACCGCTTAAATCTCCAGTAATTCTCTGGTGGTACCTTGTCAAAAGTTTTCCTGAAGTTCACGTAAATTACATGAACTGAATTTTCTACATCTGTTAGCTCCTCCAAAAATGTTACGAGAATGTCGACCACAAAGGTCTCTTTTCAAATCTGTGTTGTTTACTTCTAACCATTTATTTGTTTACTTTATTCTTTCATGGGATGTGGACATTACTGGCAAGGCCAGCATTTGCTGTCCATCCCTAATTGCACTTGAACGGAGTGACTTGCTGGGCCATTTCAGAGGGGCAGTTAAGAGTTACCCACACTGCTGTGGGTCTGGAGTCACGTGTAGGCCAAACTAGCAGGGACCCAGGTTTGATTCCCGGCTTGGGTTACTGTCTGTGCATGTTCTCCCCGTGTCTGCGTGGGTTTCTTCCAGGTGCTCCAGTTTCTTCCCACAATCTGAAAGACGTGCTGATTAGGTGAATTGGCCGTGCTAAATTCTCCCTCAGTGTACCCGAACAGGCAGGGGATTTTCACAGTAACTTCATTGCAGTGTTAATGTAAGCCTACTTGTGATACTAATAAATAAACTTTGCTTCCTTTGTTGTTTACTTCCCTAAAGGACAATCCAATTTTGAATAAATCAAAGAACCAATTAGACTAAATCAAATACATTGCGGCCTTAAAGGACATTAGCAACCCAGACAATCAACAATGATTTCATACTCACCATTACTGAGGCTAGATTTTCAATTCCAGACTGTTCTAATTAAAATTCCACCGACTGCCATGGTGGGATTTGAACCTGTGTCCCCAGATCAGTAGCCTATTCCTCTGGATTACTAATACAGTGATGTGGAGATGCCGGCGTTGGACTGGATTAAACACAGTAAGAAGTCTCACAACACCAGGTTAAAGTCCAACCGGTTTATTTGGTAGCACAAGGCATTTGACTCTGCACAACGCAGAGTCGCTGAGAGAGACTGATAGACAAGTTCCGCATACATGAGGACAGCCTCAACCGGGATCTTGGGTTCATGTCACACTATCTGTAACCCCCACGACTTGCCTGGGCTTGCAAAATCTCACTAACTGTCCTGGCTGGCGACAACACACATCTCTTTAACCTGTGCTTAACCCTCTCTCCACTCACATTGTCTGTACCTTTAAGACTTGATTACCTGTAAAGACTCGCATTCCAACCATTATTTTGTAAATTGAGTTTGTGTCTTTATATGCCCTGTTTGTGAACAGAACTCCCACTTACCTGATGAAGGGGCAGCGCTCCGAAAGCTAGTGGCTTGTGCTACCAAATAAACCTGTTGGACTTTATCCTGATATTGTGAGACTTCTTACTGTGTTTACTAGTACAGCGACATTACCTCTATGCCACAGTCTCCCCTCACCCCACCTAGATTTATATTTTTATCTAGACATGTGGTAATATTATCCTTAATTAAAGTTTTTAACATTTTAATTACCACAATGTTAACTGGTCTCAGTTGCAAAAACAGCACTGGTATCACCAAAATGGGGCAGGCAGCCTCTTCAATTCTATGACAGAAAAATAATAGGAAAAGCCAGAGTAAATAAAGATAACCAAAAGAAAAAACGCTGTAAAATCTCTGGTCTGGCAGCATCTATAAGGAGAGAAAAGAGCTGACGTTTCAAGTTCAGATGACCCTTTGTCAAAGCTAAAAGGTTTGGAAAGTGGGAGATATTTATATTGCAGGGGGAGGGAATGAAAGATGAGTCATAGCCACGGAAACAAGGGGAAAAGACTGCTAATAGCTGTCCGCAGAGAGAATAAAAGGTATGAATGGTCAAAACAGCAGAGAAGCCGTAAGCTGTAACAGATGGAGATGCTGGGGGAGGGGGGGGGGAGGGGGTGGAATGGGACAGAGGTAGAATGTAGAAAAGGGAAAGCGGGGGGAGAAAAGGCAAGGGAAATGGGATGAAGAAATAAAGATAAACTATTTCCACTGATTGGAGACTCGAGGGAACATGGTCTAAGAATCAGGGCCAGTGTGTTCAGGAGAGATGTTAGGAAGCACTTCTAATTTATTTAAGTCTATTTATTAGTATCACAAGTAGGCTTGCATTAACACTGCAATGAAGTTACTGTGAAAATCCCCTAATTGCCACACTCCGGCACCTGTTCGGGTACACTGAGGGAGAATTTAGCACGGCCAATGCACTAACCAGCACGTCTTTCAGACTGTGGGAGGAAACCGGAGCACCTAGAGAAAACCCACGCAGACACGAGGAGAATGTGCAGACTCTGCACAGAGAGTGACCCAAGCCAGGAATCGAACCCAGGTCCCTGGTGCTGTGAAGCAGCAGCGCTAACCACTGTGCCACCGTGTCGCCAGCCTATCCCTTTACGTGATTCTCGGAGAGGAAAAAAAAACATTTTTTCTAATCATTCATTTTCCATTCCTTGGGCAGAGTATTAACTGCCTACAATTGGCACTAAACTAGGTTACACAGAACAGAAAAGATGTGAGAATCACAGTGAATAAAAGGGACAAGCTCTTTATGATGCTGGTAATGGTTCTCTGGTAATGATTATCAGCGGTCACTGCAACCGGGCCACATTGTATTTTGAGAATGTGAGAGGTGCCTACACCAGAGACTAAGCACGTGTTGTATTACTGGGACACTAAGTTTTGCATTACTAAAATCTAGGACAACTAACAGCTTCCTGTATGAACTGACAACCATACTTCCTGTTTATTAATATTCTGACACTGGTGCTGATTAAGTACAGCAAGCAATTGTTTCAAATGGCAAACAGACGCACATAACAGTAAAGAGATCCAACCATATCCCTGAGTGAGGTCAGTCTGCAAATAATTAGCTTATCTTTCCGGCAAAGCAAACACCTGGGAGAATTAAGAACGTGTTCATAATTCACAATTCAAATTTAATTAAAAATTTGACATGGGGACGAGGGAGGGATGTTCTTACAAATTTGGAGTATGGTTTGCACATTCTGGTCACCACACTACCAGAAGGACGTGGAAGCTTTAGAGAGTGTGTAAAGAAGGTTCACCAGGATGTTGCCTGGTCTCGAGGGTGTTGACTATGAGGAGAGGTTGAATGAACTAGGGTTGGTTTCACTTGAAAGTACAAAATTATGAGAGGCATAGACAGAGTGGATAGTCAGAGGTCTTTTTCCCCCCCAAGGTGGAAATGTCAATTACAAGGGGACACAGGTTCAAGGTGAGAGGGGGAAAATTTAAGGGAGATGTGCGGGGCACGTTTTTCACGCAGAGAGTGATGGGTGCCTGGAACACGTGGTAGTGGAAGCAGCCACATTCACATTTAAGAGGCATCTGGATGGGTACATGAATAGGGAGGGAATAGGGGGATACAGACCGAGTAAAGGCAGAAGGTTTTGTTTTAGTTTCGTTAGGGCATTATGATCGGCACGGGCTTGGAGGGCCAAAGGACCTGTTCCTTTGCTGTACTTTTCTTTGTTCAAATTGTGCTTCTTTCCCCCTCTTGTACCACAACTTTCTTGTGTTCTGTTAAGTGGAGCAATAGACTGCAGCCGAACACCGACTGGTAAGTCATGCAAGGGGGGGGCCTAGGGGGACAGCCCATCTCAGTCAAATACTTCCACAAAGATTGATTGTGTGAGACTGTGTGCGTGCGCACGTGTGTTTGTGTGTGTGGGGATGTGTGTGCACTTGTGTGTGTGTGGGCGCACGTGCGCGTGTCCCTGTATGCGTAAACCGTCCAGAGTAGTTTAGTTCTCTTAACATTGTATATATTGCTTTTTAGTAAGCAATTCTAAACCACTTTTGAGATGAGTTCCATTGTCTTACCTTAATGTCTAAAATTGTCAGCTTTTGGCAAACAGGCTGTTTACTTTCCAGGATGTATCCCTTTTGATTAATAAATGAATCTGATTTTTTTTTCAAGAGTTAAGAACAGCTGAGTGGATGCAGCTCTTTTCCTTCCAGGTGGTAGAGGCGGTGGGTGTTGTAAAAGCATGTTGCTGCATTGCATCTTGTCGATGGTACAGACCACAGCCACCGCATGCCAGTGATGGAGGGAGTGAATGTTTAAGGTGGCGGGGATCAGTTCTTTTGTCCTCATTGCACCTCGAGTATTGTTGGAGCTGCACTCATCCAGGCAAGTGGGAAGTATTCCATCACACTCATGATTTATGATGGACAGGCTTTGGGGAGTCAGGAGGCGAGTTACTCAATGCAGGGTACCCAGCCTCTGACCTGCTCTTGCAGCCACGATATTTCAGTGACAGGTCTGTTTAAGTTTCTGGTCAGTAGCTGGAAATAACCTCCACATCCAGGATATTGACGGTGGGGACATTCAACAATGGTAATGCCATTGAATATCAAGGGGAGGCGTTTAGATTCTGTCTTCTTTGAGATGGCCATAGCCTGGCACTTGTGTGACGCTCGTGTGTTACTTATCACTAATCATCCCAAGACTGAATGTTGTGCAGATCTCGATACACCTGAACATGGACTGCTGCATTATCTGTGCAGTAGAGATTGCTGCCCACTGCAGCCATTAGGACAGGGTGAAGCCAACCCTTAAATGAACATCACTGTCTCCTAGAGGCTGAATGTGCAGCAGCAGAATATTAAAATAATCATCCAATTCTCATGCTTCATTTAAGAATTTATAATCATTTTCGCTTATCAAGTCTTGCGATATTGCTGGATGCAAGTTCATTTGCAGTGTGAACCCTACATACATTCAACTGCATTGCATCACTGCACAATGCAAGCACTGAGATGGTTTAAAAACCTTGGTGTAAAATGAGTTACTCCACAGTTGAAGCTACCAGTCACAGATAAAACAGGCCATTAAGAGTTGAAATCAAACCATCCGTTGCAACAGACAATAAACTGAGCACAAGAGTGAGTAAGAAAGATAACTAGATCTGAGAGTTAGTGTGATTGGGACAATGACAAATAGTGCCAAATATCCCAAAAAGAAATACAGCGGATGCTGGAAATCTGAAATCAGGTCAATTATCAATTGAATTTAGTCAAGATTGAAGAGGGTGTAAAAGAGAAAAATGCAAATAGGACTCTACTGAGAAAAAACAACTGTCACAAATCACAACAGTATATATATATTTCAGGTGGGTAAAGGTATAGTACATTCAGCCAATTCTATTCCAAAATTTCATAATGAGACAGATGGTAGTTGCTTCCTTAAAGCACTGTAATTGTTAGCAGGTGAGATAAGACTGAATGACACTGCAGAAAGAGAGACATTGTCCTCTCAATATGAAACTCTTGCTGCATTCTAGTATACGGATTCGGAATTGGGTTTAGACTGTAATACAGCAAAGTGCATACAGGCCTTTTTTTAAATGATCTCACTCACAGAGAATACCAAATTGTACAATAAAGAATTGTTGAACATGTGGAAACTGATTAGAATTGAAAGATATAAACACATATTTGTATCAGTGAATATAAATTACCAGTATTTTTGGATGATTGTTGTCCAGCAAATATAAGCCGCAAGTGAAATTCCCAAGCAAAATTAAATCTGCATTGTGTCATTACTCAAGCTTCAGGGAATTGGAGGATGGATGGGAGAACAGATTGCTGACTCTCTTAACCAGGGGAAAATGCATCCAAATCAGGGCCAGGATTAGGAACGGCGCATAACGTTACTGCAAAACTTTGCAACTCAGATACGCAATGCAAAACAAACATATGCAGACCTCATGGGACAACACTCACTCACAGAAAGCGTACCGCAGCCATTCAAGAAGAAAAATGCATCTCAAGATCCAAATTGTAATAAAATCACTCAGAATCCCTTTAAATGTGCATCGATAACCAAGATGGCCCACGTTTATTTATTCCCATTGTAATAACTGCTAAGAAGCTTAATTTTCTTCTTTCGCGTCAAGCAACATCTTGTTCCCCCCATTCACTATTTTTAATTCTTAAAAACTCAACTGTTTCCAAGATCTGAATACTGCCCCACGTCTGGAAAGGCTCCTACACTTCCTTCGGCTGGTTAGGATTTTCACCTTCAAACCGGTCTCCATTACAATTTCTCATCTCTCCTGACTTTACCAAATCCAGGGGCCTGGGTTCAATTCCCGTCTTGGGTGACTGTGCGGAGTCTGCACATTCTCCCCGTGTCTGCGTGGGTTTCCTCCGGGTGCTCCAATTTACTCCTGAAAGACGTGCTGGTTAGGTGCATTGTCCATGCTAAATTCTCCCTCAGTGTACCCGAACAGGCGCCGGTGTGTGGAGACTAGGGGATTTTCACAGTAATTTAATTGCAGTGTTAATGTAAGCCTGCCTGTGACACTAATAAATAAAAAACTTTAAAATAGGGCTCCTCTCATCCCTTCCAATCTGGAAATATGGTTTCCTACATGCTCCTACCTATACTCTCCGTGTTGCAGTCAAAATCCATCTGCCTCCTTGCCCAATTTATTCTTGCCCAGGACGTCGCTCACTCACACTCACAAAGAGTACATTCCAGACCCTAGTCACTCACTTTGTGGTTCAATTCGTACAATGGCTCCCATCCATCATTCTTCCATTCCTGGCATAATCTGAAGATGTAGAAAATCTAACCCTAGCAATCCTTAGCCAGCAGCTCTGGATTGATAAGAGTTTTCCCTCCTATCTTTCCAACCTCAGCAGAATTTGTGCCACAAGCCGTTGTAAAAGTGGCACAGCAAGGAATAAAGGAGAACAGTAAAGGGTCATATGACAAGGGACCTGGGGCAATCTAACAGAGACCTCTGTAGAAGCAAGCATGGAGGTAGCTCCTAGTCTGGGTTATAGTTTGTACACACATATATGGTTATGTGTTACCAATAAACACTACTGTTCAACCTTGCAAGCCTCTGAACCTCTTCATAAGACCCACTGAACAAATTCTCATGACACATGTTTCACGCCTTTGCTCAAGTATTACAATTTTATAAAGTTCGAAATAATCGATAATGAGCTCAGAAGCTTATATAGAGGAACAATTTGGGAAAGGAACCACTCATGCCCATGCAGTATAGGACACTATTTTATACCTAACCCAATTTACCTCTGATCTGGATAAAGGAATAGAAAAAAACCTGTCTGGCGCCTTCTGGTGGCCAATCCGGTAGTGACTCCTACAATCAACCCATCAAATCTGCACCAACGCTTCAAAAGAGAATCCCCAACCCTATCCCTATAACCCACTTACCATGGCTAACCCCCCTAAACCTACACATCTTGGGACACTAAGGGGCAATTCAGCATGGCCAATCCACCTAACCTGCACATCTTTGGACTGTGGAAGGAAACCGGAGCACCTGAAGTTAACCCAAGCAGACACGGGGAGAACGTGCAAACTTCACAGTCATCCAAGGCTGGAATTGAACCCAGGTCCCTTGCGTTGTGAGGCAGCAGTGCTAATCACTGTGCCACCGTTTCCTTTCAATATCTCTTTCTGTGGCTAAGTCCCTTTAGAGCTAAACACTGCTCCCTCGCTGGGCAGGGTCAGGATGCTCTGCTGCGTTCCCTGGGTGAGATCTCCCCGGATCCAGCTGCAGTCTCCAGCCGGGCTGCGGGCTTCGCGGCTCGGTCAGAGGAGCTGAGAATCCTCGGGCCGGCCCTCCTGCTGAAATCAAGCATTCCCTCTCTTACAATCCCCAACCTCCCTCTGGCTCTCCTAATCCCGGATCCCAGAGCATCAAACCCTGGAGATGTCCCGCGGTTCTCGCTAATTGAAATAACAATCTTACTTGTATCACAAGAAAGTGACATTGAAACTGGCTGATCCGAGACTGGGGCAGGGGGGCTGCACTCCTGCACCGGGAGGGGGGAAACACCCTGCACCCTCAGCTTTCCTCCCTGCTCCAAAGCCTGTCTCTATCTCACACCCCTTGTCCCGCTGACCTTGCCAGCCGCTGAACACACACGCTGCAGTCTGCTGGAGCTGGAAGCAGAGGTGGCCCAGGAATTTGAGGCACATCGCAGCAACACCGGGATGTGCAGAGGGAAACTCTGGTCCTCGTGATCCAGAGAGAGAGTGCTTACAGGAAGCCGGCCATTCATTCTCACTGGAGAGAGTCATAGCTTCCAGCACAGAGCCAGAGAGAGAGAGAGCACTGACACTTGCAGCAATATTTGTCTCCCCCTCCCGCCCCCCGGGAGAGCTGAACACAAGCATATTCTGTGGGGAGCTGTCAGGAGAGGCTGCTATCTCTCACTCCCCCCCCCCTCCCCCATCAGCAATTTGCAACCAGGGTATGGGTCAGACACAACCCTGTCCCTGTGCAATAGTTTGTGCACCAAAAACCAAAGCAGGACGGCTTCCACTCTCATCCTTAATTGTTACACCCTCTTCCTCACTCACAAATCTGCAATGCAACAAACGGCAGGCATTTCAAACTCCTCCACACACACAGTCAGTCAGCTCAGATACTCCCTGCTCATCGTTTCCGGGTTGTACCTCCCTCCACCTTGTCCATTCCTCTCCGCTTTGCTGCTGTTGCGCCACACTGTGGCACTGAACAGCTGTGGAGAGTGGGCAGCAGGGGGAGGACTGAATATCATATTGGGGGGGGGGGGGGGGGGAGGATTGGCCACACTGAGGGGAGAGGGGGGGAGGATTGGCCACACTCTGGCGGGGGTGGAGGGGGGATTGGCCACACTCTGGCGGGGGTGGAGGGGGGATTGGCCACACTCTGGCGGGGGTGGAGGGGGGATTGGCCACACTCTGGAGGGGGGATTGGCCACACTCTGGCGGGGGTGGAGGGGGGATTGACCACATTCTGGCGGGGGTGGAGGGGGGATTGACCCACACTCTGGTGGAGAGGGGACTGACCACACTCTGGCGGGAGTGATGGGGGGATTGACCACACTCTGGCGGGGGTGGAGGGGGGATTGACCCACACTCTGGCGGGGGTGAGGATTGACTACACTCTGGGAAGGGGGGTGGGGGAACACTTCAGCTTTGCTGCTCTAATAGAGTAAACACAGTAAGAAGTCTCACAACACCAGGTTAAAGTCCAACAGGTTTATTTGGTAGCAAAAGCCACTAGCTTTCGGAGCGCTGCTCCTTAAGAGTAAGCCAGGGCACATGCCTGTTCCTTTAAAGAGCTCTCCCCCCACCCAACCCCCTGTGCTCAGTGACAGGTTTGGAGGCATTATTTTGTAAATGGAGATTATCCCAAAAAAAACACTAACCTAATTAAACAGACATTTTGACACAAGTATTACTGGCTCACTGAACAGACTGGCATTTAGTGAGGGGCCCTACAGCACAATGAGGGAATGGGATTCATCATTTTCTGTTTGATTTGTTGGAAAGATCATTCCGGCAATGTTTCTGTGATTCTCTTGTGGACTCACATTGTCTTCTTACAAACGGTTACATTCACATTTCAGCAAATCCCAACTGACACTCAGTGGACTGTTATCATCTCGCCAATCAGACGATGACTTTAGCTGGCATTCTGTGCTGAGTGTGTCCTAGCCCAGTCTATTATAAGCAACTCTTCGCCTGTTCCAACCCAGCAACATACAGACAGCACCCCCTACACCCACCCAGTATCTCCCTCAGTGCCCCCTACACTCAAAGAACAAAGAAAGAACAAAGAAAACTACAGCACAGGAACAGGCCCTTCGGCCCTACAAGCCTACACCGACCATGCTGCCCAACTGAACTAAAACCCCCTACCCTTCCAGGGACCATATCCCTCTATTCCCATCCTATTCATGTATTTGTCCAGACATCCCTTAAAACTCACTATTGTATCTGCTTCCACTAACTCCCCCGGCAGCGAGTTACAGGCATCCACCACCCTCTGTGTAAAAAAACTTGCCTCGTACATCTCCTCTAAACCTTGCCCCTCACACCTTAAACCTATGCCCCCTAATAATTGACTCTTTCACCCTGGGAAAAAGCTTCTGACTATCCACTCTGTCCATGCCTCTCAATCTTGTAGACTTCTATCAGGTCGCCCCTCAACCTCCGTTGTTCTAGTGAGAACAAACCAAGTTTCCTCTCATAGCTAATGCCTACCATACCAGGCAACATCCTGGTAAATCTTTTCTGTACCCTCTCCAAAGCCTCCACATCCTTCTGGTAGTGTGGCGACCAGAATTGAACACTATATTCTAAGTGCGGCCTAACTAAGGTTCTATAAAGCTGCAACATGACTTGCCAATTTTTAAACTCAATGCCCCGGATGATGAAGGCAAGCGTGCCGTATGCCTTCTTGACTACCTTCTCCACCTGCGTTGACACTTTCAGCGACCTGTGTACCTTCCAGATCCTTCTGCCTGTCAATATTCTCAAGTGTTCTGCCATTTACTGTACATTTCCTATCTGTATTAGACCTTCCAAAATGCATTACCTCACAGTTGTCCGGATTAAACTCCATCTGCCATCTCTCCATCCAAGTCGCCAGCCGATCTATATCCTGCTGTATCCTCTGATGATTCTCATCGCTATCCGCAAATCCACCAACCTTTGTGTCATCCGCAAACTTACTAATGAAACCAGTTATATTTTCCTCCAAATCATTTATATATATTACAAACAGCAAAGGTCCCAGCACTGATCCCTGAGGAACGCCACTTGTCACAGCCCTCCATTCAGAAACGCACCCTTCCACTGCTACAACCAGTTCTGTATCCATCTTGCCAGCTCACCTCTGATCCCATGCAACTTCATCTTCTGTACCAGTCTGCCATGAGGGACTTTGTCAAAGGCCTTACTGAAGTCCATGTGGACAACATCCATTGCCCTATCCTCATCAATCATCTTCACTCACACCATATCTCCCTCAGTGCCCCCTCTTACTCCACACCCGGTATCTCCCTCAGATCCCCCTTACCCCAGACCCAGTATGTCCCTCAGTGCCCCCCCAGTATCTCCCTCAGTGTCCCCTGCACCCACTCCGTATCTCCCCCAATGACCCCCCCCCCCCCCCCCCGCTGGCACGCTCTCCCTCGTGTGCCTAGGACATCCCAGGTGGCTCAGGACTCTGTCGAGATTGCCACCATCAATACACTAAGCGTAGCAAATCCATCCCATTTTCATCCAACTGACCCAGTGGCTTAATGTGTCCCAGACAGCGAGCTGGATATGGCATGGGGAAGGTAGCAGAGACTGGCATGGGGAGGAGGACTGGCATGGGGAGGAGGACAGGCATGGGGAGGGAGGGAGGAACAGATATACCTGGGGGGGGGGGGGGGGGGGGGGGCGGAGGAGGGGGGAACAGATGTGGGGAGCGGGCAGGGTGGGGGCCAGGCACAATGCTCCTCATATTTCCTAAAGGTAGGCAGGAAACACCACTTGTCCTGCAAAGAAATCAGATCCGTTCAGGAGGATGGCTTGAAATTGCAGAGAAAGTGAAACAGGGGTATTTTGTTATTGCAGGATCGCTCAGCGCCATGTTGTGCTTTCAAAATCTGTTGCAAGACAAGCTGATAAATAAGACACAGGGAGATGAAAGAGAGTGACAGAGAGAGAGAGAGAGTGTGTGACAGAGAGAGAGAGGGAGTGACAGAGAGAGAGAGTGTGACAAAGATAGAGAGAGAGGGAGCGACAGAGAGAGGGAGTGACAGAGAGAGAGAGTGTGACAAAGAGAGAGAGAGAGGGAGAGAGTGCGACAGGGAGAGGGAGTGACAGAGAGAGAGAGTGACAGAGAGAGAGAGAGAGAGTGCGACAGAGAGAGGGAGTGACAGAGAGAGAGCGCGTGTGACAGAGAGAAAGAGTGTGACAAAGAAAGAGAGAGAGAGGGAGTGACAGAGAGAGAGAGTGAGAGAGTGACAGAGAGAGAGAGAGTGACACAGAGAGATAGAGAGAGAGAGAGGGAGGGAGCGAGAGAGAGAGAGAGGGAGTGACAGAGAGAAAGAGTGTGACAAAGAAAGAGAGAGAGAGGGAGTGACAGAGAGAGTGTGACAGAGAAATAGAGTGTGACAAAGAGAGAGAGAGAGGGA
Source organism: Mustelus asterias (assembly GCF_964213995.1). Lineage (NCBI taxonomy): Eukaryota > Metazoa > Chordata > Chondrichthyes > Carcharhiniformes > Triakidae > Mustelus > Mustelus asterias. The sequence continues at coordinate 62,577,735 of NC_135813.1, read as the reverse complement.
GCAACAGAGTGTGACACAGAGAGAGAGTGTGACAGAGAGAGAGAGAATGTGACAGAGAGAGGGAGGGAGCAACAGAGAGAGAGAGAGGGAGGGAGCGACAGAGAGAGGGGGAGCGACAGAGGGAGAGAGGGAGTGACAGGGAGAGAGAGGGAGTGACAGAGAGAGAGAGGGAGTGACAGAGAGAGTGACAGAGAGAGAGAGAGAGAGAGAGAGTGCAACAGAGAGAGGGAGTGACAGAGAGACAGAGTGTGACAGAGAGAGAACGCGTGTGACAGAGAGAAAGAGTGTGACAAAGAAAGAGAGAGAGAGGGGGAGTGACAGAGAGAGAGAGAGTGACACAGAGAGAGAGAGAGAGAGTGACAGAGAGGGAGAGTGTGACAGAGAGAGAGAGAGAGGGAGGGAGCGAGAGAGAGAGAGGGAGGGAGCGACAGAGAGAGAGGGGAGTGACAGGGAGAGAGAGAGGGAGTGACAGAGAGTGAGAGTGAGAGGGAGTGACAGAGAGAGAGAGAGGGAGTGACAGAGAGTGAAGAGAGAGGGAGTGACAGAGAGTGAGAAGAGAGGGAGTGACAGAGAGAGAGGGAGGGAGTGACAGAGAGAGAGAGAGAGGGAGGGAGTGACAGAGAGAGAGAGAGATAGAGGGAGGGAGTGACAGAGAGAGAGAGAGGGAGTGACAGAGAGAGAGAGATAGAGGGAGGGAGTGACAGAGAGAGAGAGGGAGTGACAGAGAGAGAGAGAGAGGGGGAGTGACAGAGAGAGAGAGAGAGGGAGGGAGTGACAGAGAGAGAGAGGGAGGGAGTGACAGAGAGAGAGAGGGAGGGAGTGACAAGAGAGAGAGGAGAGGGAGGGAGTGACAGAGAGAGAGAGATAGAGGGAGGGAGTGACAGAGAGAGAGAGAGAGGGAGTGACAGAGAGAGAGAGAGATAGAGGGAGGGAGTGACAGAGAGAGAGAGAGGGAGTGACAGAGAGAGAGAGAGAGAGGGAGGGAGTGACAGAGAGAGAGAGAGAGAGAGGGAGGGAGTGACAGAGAGAGAGAGAGGGGAGGGCGTGACAGAGAGAGGGAGGGAGTGACAGAGAGAGAGAGGGAGGGCGTGACAGAGAGAGAGAGGGAGTGACAAGAGAGAGAGAGAGGGAGTGACCGAGAGAGAGAGAGAGGAGGGAGTGACAGAGAGAGAGAGGGATGGAGTGACAGAGAGAGAGAGAGGGAGTGACAGAGAGAGAGAGAGGGAGGGAGTGACAGAGAGAGAGAGAGGGAGGGAGTGACAGGGAGAGAGAGAGGGAGTGACAAAGAGAGAGAGAGAGAGGGAGTGACAGAGAGAGAGAGAGAGGGAGTGACAAAGAGAGAGAGAGGGAGTGACAGAGAGAGAGGGAGTGACAGAGAGAGAGAGGGGGAGGGAGTGACAGAGAGAGAGAGAGAGAGAGGGAGGGAGTGACAGAGAGAGAGAGAGAGAGGGAGTGACAGAGAGTGAGAGAGGGAGGGAGTGAGAGAGAGAGAGGGAGGTAGTGACAGAGGGAGAGACAGGGAGTGACAGAGAGAGAGAGAGAGAGGGAGTGACTGAGGGAGAGAGAGAGAATGACAGAGAAAGAGAGAGGGAGTGCGACGGAGAGAGGGAGGGAGAGAAAAGAGAGAGAGAGAGAAAGGGAGAGAGGGAGTGACAGAAAGAGAGGGAGAGAGAGAGGGAGTGTGAGAGAGAGAGAGAGAGAGAGGGAGTGACCGAGGGAGAGAGAGAATGACAGAGAAAGAGAGAGGGAGTGTGACAGAGAGAGAGAGGGAGAGACAGAGAAAGAGAGAGAGAGAGAAAGAGAGAGAGGAGTGACAGAAAGAGAGGGAGAGAGAGGGGGCAGTGACAGAAAGAGGGAGGGAGTGACAGAGAGAGAGAGAGGGAGTGACAAGAGAGAGAGAGTGTGACGGAGAGAGAGAGGGGGAGTTACAGAGAGAGAGTGTGACAGAGAGAGAAAGAATGACAGAGAGAGAGAGAGAGAGGGGGAGTGACAGAGAGAGAGAGGCAGAGACAAGAGAGAGAGAAAAGGAGTGACAGAGAGAAAGAGAGAGAGTGTGACAGAGAGAGAGAGAGGGAGGGAGCGAGAGAGAGAAGGGAGGGAGCGACAGAGAGAGAGGGGAGTGACAGGGAGAGAGAGAGGGAGTGACAGAGAGTGAGAGAGAGAGAGGGAGTGACAGAGAGTGAGAGGGAGTGACAGAGAGAGAGAGAGGAGTGACAGAGAGTGAGAGAGAGAGAGGGAGTGACAGAGAGAGAGGGAGTAACAGAGGGAGAGAGGGAGCAACGGAGGGAGAGAGGGAGTGACAGAGAGAGAGAGAGAGAGTGACAGAGAGAGATTGGGAGTGACAAAGAGAGAGAGAGTGAGTGACAGAGAGAGAGAGAGGGAGTGACAGAGAGAGAGAGAGAGAGAGGGAGTGACAGAGAGAGAGAGAGGGAGGGAGTGACAGAGAGAGAGAGAGAGAGAGAGAGGATGGGAGTGACAGAGAGATAGAGAGAGGGAGGGAGAGACAGAGAGAGAGGGAGGGAGTGACAGAGAGAGGGAGGGAATGACAGGGAGAGAGAGAGAGAGAGGGAGTGACAAAGAGAGAGAGAGAAGGAGTGAGGGAGTGACAGAGAGAGAGAGGGAGGGAGTGACAGAGAGAGAGAGAGAGAGGGAGCGAGAGAGAGAGAGGGAGGGAGCGACAGAGAGAGAGGGGAGTGACAGGGAGAGAGAGAGGGAGTGACAGAGAGTGAGAGAGAGAGGGAGTGACAGAGAGAGAGAGGGAGTGACAGAGAGTGAGAGAGAGGGAGTGACAGAGAAAGAGGGAGTAACAGAGGGAGAGAGGGAGCAACGGAGGGAGAGAGGGAGTGACAGAGAGAGAGAGAGAGTGACAGAGAGAGAGATTGGGAGTGACAAAGAGAGAGAGAGGGAGTGACAGAGAGAAAGAGAGAGAGGGAGTGACAGAGAGAGAGAGAGAGAGGGAGTGACAGAGAGAGAGAGAGAGAGGGTGGGAGTGACAGAGAGAGAGAGAGAGGGACGGAGAGACAGAGAGAGAGGGAGGGAGTGACAGAGAGAGGGAGGGAATGACAGGGAGAGAGAGAGAGAGAGGGAGTGACAGAGAGAGAGAGAGAGAGAGGGAGTGACAGAGCGAGAGAGAGGGAGGGAGTGACAGAGCGAGAGAGAGGGAGGGAGTGAGAGAGAGAGAGAGTGTGACAGAGAGAGGGAGAGAGGGAGGGAGTGAGAGAGAGAGAGGGAGGGAGCGACAGAGAGAGGGAGAGTGACAGGGAGAGAGAGAGAGAGAGACAGGGAGTGAGAGAGAGAGAGAGGGAGTGACAGAGAGTGAGAGAGAGAGGGAGTGACAGAGAGAGAGAGGGAGTGACAAAGAGAGAGAGAGGCAGGGAGTGAGAGAGAGAGGGAGTGACAGAGAGAGAGAGAGGGAGTGACAAAGAGAGAGAGAGGGAGGGAATGACAGAGAGAGAGAGAGAGAGGGAGGGAGTGACAGAGAGAGAGAGAGAGAGAGAGGGAGGGAGTGACAGAGAGAGAGAGGGAGGGAGTGACAGAGAGAGAGACAGGGAGGGAGTGACAGAGAGAGAGAGAGGGAGTGAGTCACAGAGAGAGAGAGAGAGGGAGTGACAGAGAGAGAGAGGGAGTGACAGAGAGAGAGAGAGGGAGTGACAGAGAGAGAGAGAGGGAGGGAGTGACAGAGAGAGAGAGAGAGAGGGAGGGAGTGACAGAGAGAGGGTGGGAGTGACAGAGAGATAGGGAGGGCGTGACAGAGAGAGGGAGGGAGTGACAGGGAGAGAGAGAGAGAGAGAGAGGGAATGACAAAGAGAGAGAGAGAGGGAGTGACAGAGAGAGAGAGAGAGAGGGAGGGAGTGACAGAGAGAGAGAGGGATGGAGTGACAGAGAGAGAGAGGGAGGGAGTGACAGGGAGAGAGAGGGAGGGAGTGAGTGACAGAGAGAGAGAGAGGGAGTGACAGAGAGAGAGAGAGGGAGTGACAAAGAGAGAGAGAGAGGGAGTGACAAAGAGAGAGAGGGAGTGACAGAGAGAGAGAGAGAGAGGGGGAGTGAGAGAGAGAGAGGGAGGGAGTGACAGAGAGAGAGAGAGTGAGAGAGGGAGGGAGTGAGGGAGGGAGAGAGAGAGAGAGAGGGAGGGAGTGACAGAGGGAGAGACAGGGAGTGACAGAGAGAGAGGGAGTGACCGAGGGAGAGAGAGAGAATGACAGAGAAAGAGAGAGGGAGTGTGACGGAGAGAGGGAGGGAGAGAAAGAGAGAGAGAGAGAAAGGGAGAGGGGGAGTGACAGAAAGAGAGGGAGAGAGAGGGAGTGAGAGAGAGAGAGAGAGAGGGAGTGACCGAGGGAGAGAGAGAGAATGACAGAGAAAGAGAGAGGGAGTGTGACAGAGAGAGAGTGTGACAGAGAGAGAAAGAGTGACAGAGAGAGAGAGAGAGGGGGAGTGACAGAAAGAGAGGGAGAGAGAGAGGGAGTGACAAGAGAGAGAGAGAGTGTGACAGAGAGAGAGAGAGTGTGACAGAGAGAGAGAGAGGGGGAGTGACAGAGAGAGAGTGTGACAGAGAGAGAAAGAGTGACAGAGAGAGAGAGAGGGGGAGTGACAAAGAGACAGAGGGAGTGACAGAGAGAGAGAGAGGGAGTGACAGAGAGAGAGAGAGAGGGAGGGAGTGACAGAGAGAGAGAGTGAGAGAGGGAGGGAGTGAGGGAGGGAGAGAGAGAGAGAGAGGGAGGGAGTGACAGAGGGAGAGACAGGGAGTGACAGAGAGAGAGGGAGTGACCGAGGGAGAGAGAGAGAATGACAGAGAAAGAGAGAGGGAGTGTGACGGAGAGAGGGAGGGAGAGAAAGAGAGAGAGAGAGAAAGGGAGAGGGGGAGTGACAGAAAGAGAGGGAGAGAGAGGGAGTGAGAGAGAGAGAGAGAGAGAGAGAGAGGGAGTGACCGAGGGAGAGAGAGAGAATGACAGAGAAAGAGAGAGGGAGTGTGACACAGAGAGAGTGTGACAGAGAGAGAAAGAGTGACAGAGAGAGAGAGAGAGGGGGAGTGACAGAAAGAGAGGGAGAGAGAGAGGGAGTGACAAGAGAGAGAGAGAGTGTGACAGAGAGAGAGAGAGGGGGAGTGACAGAGAGAGAGAGAGGGGGAGTGACAGAGAGAGAGTGTGACAGAGAGAGAAAGAGTGACAGAGAGAGAGAGAGGGGGAGTGACAGAGAGAGAGAGGCAGAGACAAGAGAGAGAGAGGAGTGCCAGAGAGAGAGAGGGGGGGGGGGCGGGGAATGACAGAGAGAGACAGAGAGAGAGAGGCAGTGACAAGAGAGAGAGTGTGTGACAGAGAGAGAGAAAGAGGGAGTGGCAGAGAGGGTGAGAGTGTGACACAGGGAGAGAGAGAGAGAGGGAGTGACAAAGAGAGAGAGAGGGGGAGTGTCAGAGAGAGAGAGAGAGGAGTGACAGAGAGAGAGAAAGTGTGACAGAGAGAGAGTGTGACAGAGAGCGAGTGCCAGAGAAAGAGAAAGAGAGAGAGAGAAAGAGAGGGAGTGACAGAGAGAGAGGAGTGACAGAGAGAGAGAGTGTGTGACAGAGAGAGAGTGCCAGAGAGAGAGAGGGGGGGGTGGGGGGAATGACAGAGATAGAGACAGAGAGAGAGAGAGAGAGGGTGTGACAAGAGAGGGAATGACAAAGAGAGAGAGGGAAGAGAGGGAATGACAAAGAGAGAGAGGGGAGAGAGGGAGTGACAGAGAGACAGAAAGAGAGAGAGAGGGAGTGACGAGAGAGGGAGTGAGAGAAAGAGAGAGAGAGAATGACAGAGTGTGACAGAGAGAGGGAGAGACAGAGATACAGTGACAGAGAGAGACACACACACAGAGACAGAGCGGCAGAGTGACAGGGAGGGCGAGTGACAGGGAGGGCGAGTGACAGGGAGAGCGAGTGACAGGGAGAGCGAGTGACAGGGAGAGCGAGTGACAGGGAGAGCGAGTGACAGGGAGAGCGAGTGACAGGGAGAGCGAGTGACAGGGAGAGCGAGTGACAGGGAGAGCGAGTGACAGGGAGAGCGAGTGACAGGGAGAGCGAGTGACAGGGAGAGCGAGTGACAGGGAGAGCGAGTGACAGGGAGAGCGAGTGACAGGGAGAGCGAGTGACAGGGAGAGCGAGTGACAGGCAGAGAGCGAGTGACAGGCAGAGAGAGAGTGACAGGCAGAGAGAGAGTGACAGGCAGAGAGAGAGTGACAGGCAGAGAGAGAGTGACAGGCAGAGAGAGAGTGACAGGCAGAGAGAGAGTGACAGGCAGAGAGAGAGTGACAGGCAGAGAGAGAGTGACAGGCAGAGAGAGAGTGACAGGCAGAGAGAGAGTGACAGGCAGAGAGAGAGTGACAGGCAGAGAGAGAGTGACAGGCAGAGAGAGAGTGACAGGCAGAGAGAGAGTGACAGGCAGAGAGAGAGTGACAGGCAGAGAGAGAGTGACAGGCAGAGAGAGAGTGACAGGCAGAGAGAGAGTGACAGGCAGAGAGAGAGTGACAGGCAGAGAGAGAGTGACAGGCAGAGAGAGAGTGACAGGCAGAGAGAGAGTGACAGGCAGAGAGAGAGTGACAGGCAGAGAGAGAGTGACAGGCAGAGAGAGAGTGACAGGCAGAGAGAGAGTGACAGGCAGAGAGAGAGTGACAGGCAGAGAGAGAGTGACAGGCAGAGAGAGAGTGACAGGCAGAGAGAGAGTGACAGGCAGAGAGAGAGTGACAGGCAGAGAGAGAGTGACAGGCAGAGAGAGAGTGACAGGCAGAGAGAGAGTGACAGGCAGAGAGAGAGTGACAGGCAGAGAGAGAGTGACAGGCAGAGAGAGAGTGACAGGCAGAGAGAGAGTGACAGGCAGAGAGAGAGTGACAGGCAGAGAGAGAGTGACAGGCAGAGAGAGAGTGACAGGCAGAGAGAGAGTGACAGGCAGAGAGAGAGTGACAGGCAGAGAGAGAGTGACAGGCAGAGAGAGAGTGACAGGCAGAGAGAGAGTGACAGGCAGAGAGAGAGTGACAGGCAGAGAGAGAGTGACAGGCAGAGAGAGAGTGACAGGCAGAGAGAGAGTGACAGGCAGAGAGAGAGTGACAGGCAGAGAGAGAGTGACAGGCAGAGAGAGAGTGACAGGCAGAGAGAGAGTGACAGGCAGAGAGAGAGTGACAGGCAGAGAGAGAGTGACAGGCAGAGAGAGAGTGACAGGCAGAGAGAGAGTGACAGGCAGAGAGAGAGGGACAGGCAGAGAGAGAGGGACAGGCAGAGAGAGAGGGACAGGCAGAGAGAGAGGGACAGGCAGAGAGAGGGACAGGCAGAGAGAGGGACAGGCAGAGAGAGGGACAGGCAGAGAGAGGGACAGGAAGAGAGAGTGACAGGAAGAGAGAGTGACAGGCAGAGAGAGGGACAGGCAGAGAGAGTGACAGGAAGAGAGAGTGACAGGAAGAGAGAGTGACAGGGGGAGAGAGTGACAGGGAGAGAGAGGGACAGGGAGCGAGAGTGACAGGGAGATAGAGAGTGACAGGGAGAGTGAGAGAGAGTGACAGGGAGAGAGAGTGTGACAGGGAGAGAGAGAGAGTGACAGGGAGAGAGAGAGAGAGAGTGACAGGGAGAGAGAGAGAGTGACAGGGAGAGAGACAGAGAGAGAGACAGTGACAGAGACAGAGAGTGACAGAGAGAGAGACAGAGAGAGAGAATGATAGAGAGAGACAGGGAGAGAGAGAATGACGGGGAGAGAGAGAGACAGAGACAGTGACAGAGACAGAAAGAGAGAGACAGAGAGAGTGACAGAGAGAGTGACGGAGAGAGTGACACGGAGGGAGAGACAGGAGAGCTGGAGCTACAAACTATGGAACAGAAATGGCAAGAGATTGAAAATATAGAGAAACTCAGAAAAGCAACAAAGTGAGAGAGAAAAGATCCCTACCGGAACAGGGCACAGAGCTAACGGAATTGTATCAAAGCTCTCACCTTCAGAACAGAGAATCCCAGCCAGAGCCGCTTCCAAAACCCAATCCCCTCCAGCTCAGGGACTGCGAAGACCGTTCATATATCACACAGCAAAGAAAATAACACATCCAATAATAACACTGCACTCAAAACTCAAACATTGTTTAAGCTTGGATAAAAAAAACACAAGACAGCGGGCTGGTGTCTCACACTGTGCTTTCTGTATCGCATTTTTAAATAATATCTTCTTTCTACGATGTATTTTTTCAATGCTGAGGTTTCAAAGCCCTCTAGCTTTGAAAGGATGCATTTTCTTACAAAGTCCACACCAGATGCACAGGACACACTCAATCCTCCCCTCTCTCTCTCCCTGTGACTCTGTGTACATCACTAACAATTCCTGCATTCTTCCCGATTCCCTGCTGTTCCTGGTCACAATTGCGGAATGAATGAACAACCACCAGCTCCTACCTACAGACAAGCAGCGCAGTTGCCTCCAGTCAGACGGCTCTCTCTGTGCCCCGGCTTGGATTCTCCAGCCCCGCTATGAAGCGAGTGGAGTGCCGGCCACACCAGGGACAGTGTCTCAGACACTGATAACAATCTGCCCTCTCCTGTCCTGAGCACACAGGCTTAGGAAAAGGTGACCTCTCTCTCTTACATCTTCAGGCTGTCCAGTGAACTGACAAAGACGAGTTTGGACAGCATGGAGCAATTCTCATTTCAGGCACCGGTTGGCGTCAAATGCAAACAAATCCTCGACAGCACCCACCCGCCCCCTGAAGGTAGGGAGACAGCCCGGGTGGAAAAGGACATCAGGAAGCTTACAGGAGGTAGAGGGGAGGGAAGGAGTATTATTTGAGAAAGGATTCCCACTAGCAGGGCTGTACAGACACAGACCACCAGTGAGCTAGAAGAATTGGGGGAAATCAGAGAATTGTTACAGTGCAGAAAGAGGCCATTTGGCCCATCGTGTCTAAACCGACTCTCTGAAATGGCAATTCCTGCCATTCTCCCATCTCCTTTCAAGGGCGGCACAGTGGTTAGCACTGCTGCCTCACAATGCCAGGGGCCCGGGTTCAGTCCTGACTTTGCATGACTGTGTGGAGTTTGCAAGTTCACCCTGTGTCTGCATGGGTTTCCTCTGGGTGAAACATAGAAACTGGAAGCATGAGGAGGCCATTCGGCCTTTCGGGTCTGCTCCGCCATTCATTTTGATCATGGCTGATTATCGAATTCAATATCCTGATCCCCCTTTCCCCCCATATCTGTTGATCCCTTTAGCCTCTAGAGCGATTTCTTCTTAGATATGGGTGCTCCTGTTTCCTCCCACAGTCCAAAGATATGCAGGTTAGGTGGATTGGCTATGATAAAAAAAAATGCCTCTTAGTGTTCCAAGATGTGTAGGTAAGATGGATTAGCCATGGGAAATGTGTGGGGTTACGGGGATAGTGCCTGTGTAAAATACTCTGTCAGAGTGTTGGTGCAGACTCAATGGGCCAAATGGCCTCCTTCTGCACTGTAGCGATTCTATGAATCCTTAACATTCTTCTAATTTCCTTTCCAAAGCTTCAGTTGACCCTGCTTCCATCACACTCTCAGACCATACATCGGAGACCCTAACAACTCGCTGTGTGAATCTGCCTCCACTGCACTCTCAGACAGTGCATTCCACATCCTAACCACTCACTGTGTGAATCTGCCTGCATCTCATTCCCAGACAGTGAATTCCAGATCCTAAACACTCACTGTGTGAATCTCCCTCCACTGCACTCTCAGACAGTACACCCCAGACCCTAACCACTTGCTATGTGAATCTGCCTCCACCACACTCTCGGGCAATACATTCCAGATCTTAACCACTCACTGTATGAAAGTTTTTCTCCTCATGTCACTTCTGCTTCTTCTATCAAATTACTTTAAATCGGTGCCCTCTGCTTCTCAGTCCTTTTGTGAATGGGAATGGTTTCTCGCTGTCTGCTCTGTCCCAACTTCTTTGATAAAGTAAACATAGACCAAATGTTTCCTTTACGGGGCAATCGAGAACAAGAGGTCACTGGTATGGGTTGAGAGGCAGTAGATTTAAAACTGAGATGAAGAGGAACTACTTCTTGCAGAGGGTGGTGAATTTGTGGAACTCGCTGCCCCATAGCACTGTGGAGTCTGAATCATTGACTGGTTTCAAGAAGGAGATAGATAAGTTCGAATTAAAAAAAGGGAAAGAGGGATATGGGGAACAGGTGGGGAGATGGATTTGAGACCAGGGAGAGATCAGCCATGAACTGATTGAATGGCGGAGCAGGCTCGAAGGGCTGAGTTTGGCGACTTCTGCTCCTAATTCCTATGTTCCTTTAACATCTCCAATCCCATCTTCATAACTGATGCTTCTCCTTCCTGTAGTCCTTCAAGAAAAATCTCTACTGAGGAGGATTACAGAAAAATTACAGCTTCAGGATCAAGATGCTCACATAGGAAGTGTTGGCATTAACAAAGTAGTCTCTTTTTATATATAAGCACCCGATTTGCAGTAAAGGGGAAACTTGGCGAGAGCAGTACTCTCACTCCTCATTTCCATACCGCAACATCTCATCGATGAACTAATTACTTTCCACTGTTCAAATAAACTCTTCAGGACACTGAGATGGATTTTCAATGTGCTGCCAATCCAGAAACTATACTAAAAACTGTTCCATTTCCACTGAGATTAATTGAACTGAAAACTGAGTCTCAAAGTGCTGATCTACAAGTGCCAGTCTCATGCCCAGACAGCAAATGAACCAAGTCTGATCTTCCCAGTCTCAAACATCACAGTGCACTGCGGATTTCTTTTTGCATCAATGTCCTTCGTGTGAGCATAATGAGCATCTTGGACATTAAAAGATGAATTTAGTGCTCTTGCACAGGCAGACTCATCAACAGCTGGCTTTGAGTTGAGTGTTTCATTGCCCAGATTCAGGGTGGCTATATCTGCTGTCTTGGCAAAGATCATCAAATTCATGTTTCAAGTCCCCAAAAACAAATTTGTTCGCCTACAAAAAAAACACAGCAGCTCATTTTTGCATGCTGTTGCATGGTAAAATGGAACAGCAGTCAGCAAGCTGGCTGTACATGTGACAGGCGTCAGTTATCAACAGAAAACATCAAGCAATTTAACATCAAGTTGCATTTATAGCTTCAACACATTGGCAGTCTGAGGCTCTTAATAATGGGACACAAGGGGAAACTGGATACTGAGTTAAAGAAGGGCATTTTGGGAGGTGACTAAAGGTTTCGACCAAGTGATCGATTTTCTGGGAGAGATGTATGTGGATTTAGGAAGGGAATTCCAAGATAGAACATTGGGCTGAAATAGTTAAGGCACATTACCTAAAGGTAGGTGAAAGGAACAGGATTAAGGAGGAGGATCAGGGAAAGTGGGAAGGCAGTGATAGGCGGTGTATTCGTAGAATCCCTGCAGTACAGGAGGAGGATATTTGGCCATTCAAGCCTGCACCAACAGCAATCCCACCCAGGCCCTATCCCCGTTATCACACATATTTACCCTGCTAATCCCCCTGATACTAAAGGTCAATTTAACATGGCCAATCAACCTAACCCGCACATCTTTGAACTGTGGGAGGAAACCGGAGCACCTGGAAGAAACCCACGCAGACACGAGGAGGACGTGCAAACTCCATACAAACAGTGACCTGAGGCCGGAATTGAACCCGGGTCCCTGGCTCTATGAGGCCTCAGTACTAACCACTGTGCTGCCCTAGCTGAGAAAATTCCAGAGCTAGAGAGAGAGACATGGTCACGGGGCTATTTAAAAACCGGAAAAGATTTTTTAATGAGGTATTAGGGGAAATGAGGCCAATGTCGGTCAGCAGGGAGTGATGGGTGAACAGGAATTGCCTTGGATGGAATACAAGCAATAGAAATCTGGAAGAGTTGAAATTTACAGAAATTTGAGGATTTAAAAAATATAATTTCATTGATGTGAGCATTGCTGGTAAGGCCAGCATTTGTTGCTTATCCCTCATTGCCCCTGAGAATGTGGTGAGCCTTCTTCTTGAACCACTGCAGTCCCTGTGTTATAGGAACACCCACAATGCTGTTACAAAGGGGGTTCCACTATTTTGACTAAGTGACGCTGAATGAAAAGCAATCTAGTTTCAAATCAGGATGGTGTGTGGCTTCAAGGGAAACTTGTGGCGGTGTTACCATGCGTCTGCTGCCCTTGTCCTTCTAGCTGGTAGAAGTTGCAGGTTTGAAAGGTGATGTTGGAGAAGGCTTGGTGCACTGCATTTTGTAGATAGCATACACTGCTGCACTCTGCACTGGTGGTGGAGGGAATCAAAGTTTACTGAGCTAGGAGCACACTCACTGAACTAGGAACATACTCACTGAGCGAGGAAAACACTCACTGAACTAGGAACACACTCACTGAGCTAGGAGTACACTCACTGAACTAGGAACACACTCACTGAGCGAGGAAAACACTCACTGAACTAGGAACATGTTCAATGAGCTAGGAACATGTGGTGTTGGCTGGAGTGCCGATTAAGCAGGCCGGGCCACTTTGTCCTGGATGGTCTCGAGCTTCTTGAGTGCTGTTGGAGCTGTACTCATCCAGACAAGTGGAGAATATTCCATCAAACTCCTGACATGTGCCGTGTAGATGGTGGACAGGATTTGGGGAGTCGGGAGGTGACCTGCTCACTGCAGAATTTCCTGCCTCTGACCTGTTCTTGCAGAGGATGAGAAGTCGGTCAGGAGTTCATTGGAATAGTCAAGTTAGGAGGAAGCGAATGTATGGATGAGGATTTCAGCAACACTTGGGCAGGAGTGGAAAACAAATAATGATAATGTTACAGAGGTAGAAGTGTAAGATTTTAAAAACATTTTTTTACTCCATCCTTAAAGTTACAAAGCCAGTGCTCAGAGTGGACCGGGTAAACCCGAATCCATTCCTTGCTTGCTCCAAAAGCCAAATTCAAATTCCAATTGAATCCAATTCATGGTTTCCATTAGAGAGGCGAACAAGATCCAAGCTGATGAGATGAGGCATTGCAACCTATCTTGGGCTGGACCTGATGCTTGATCTTAGCCAAAAGGCTAAAAAGCAATGGAAGTGTCAGATCTTTGAGATGGAGAAGACACTGCGTTGGTAGCCCAAGACTAAAATAGGACTTGGTGAGATATTAGCAGGAAGGAGCCATGGTAAGATGCAGATGGAGTCAAGGATGGTGACTTTACTTTTCCCCAATGATTAGCTGGAGGAAGCTACAGTTAATTTAAAATTGTATGTTAATCAAGCCGCCTGACAGGGGTGGCACAGTGACACAGTGGTTAGTACTGCTGCCTCACAACGCCAGGGACCCAGCTTCAATTCCAGCCTTGGGTCACTGTCTGTGAGGAATCTGTACATTCTCCCTGTGTCTGCGTGAGTTTCTTCCGGGTGCTCGGGTTTCCTCCCACAGTCCAAAGATGTGCAGGTTAGGTGCATTGGCCATGCTAAATTGCCCCTCAGTGACCCAAGATGTGTAGGTGAGGGGGATTAGCAGGGTAAATATGTGGGGTTACAGGGATAGGGCCTGGGCAAGATGTTCTGTTGGATTGTTGGAGCAGACTCAATGGGCCCAATGGCCTCTTTATGTACTGTAGGGATTCTATGACAGCAAAGTGGCAAGGAGATATTGAGAGAACTGGTTTAGAGAGACATAACTGCGTGTCATTAGCATACATATGGAAGTTGACCAATGATTGCACATGATGGAACCAATGAATGTCTACCAGGAAGTGGAGAGACTAACAGCCAGGTTTAAGGAAGCTTACAGGAGATTCATAGAAGAAATAGAAATTCCTAGAAAGCCTACAGTACAGAAAGAGGCCATTCGGCCCATCGAGTATGCACCGACCACAATCCCACCCAGGCCCTACCCCCATATCCACCCACTAATCCCTCTAACCTACGCATTTAAGGGCAATTTTTAGCATGGCCAATCAACCTAACCCACACACCTTTGGACTGTGGGAGGAAACCGGAGCACCCGGAGGAAACTCACACAGACACGAAGAGAATGTGCAAACTCCACACAGACAGTGACCCAAGCCGGGAATCAAACCCAGGTTCCTGGAGCTGTGAAGCAGCAGTGCTGCCTAGTGTAGATGGAGGAATTTGGTAGAGAATTCCCATCAGCAGGGCTATAAACAAGGAACTTAAAGCAGGAAGGGAAGAGACTAGCCTTTGGGGGAATTTCAAAGGTCACATCACGGGGTAGGAAGTGGCATAATTGCTCAAACTTCCCAATTCGCTGACAGCTTAAGCTTTTAACCAAGCAGGATTGAAACACAAGACTAGTGGATATGATATTTTCTTTGTATTTATGTGGAAATCTCTGTCATCAACTGGACTTGTTCTTATTCACAAAAAACATCCAGATGATCATTTCCAAGGGTTCAGTTGGATTGCCCGATTCAGTAAACAAATACCAATCCTACACTATAGGAAATGGCACAAACAAACAGTATAGCTGTGATCTTACTGCTCACTGTGCCGGTTGATTGGAGCGACAAGCTAGTAAGATTGCATGTGAGACCAGAAACCAGGTTCGTGCCCAGTTTCAAACTGCACGCAGAGTTACTGGCACTGTTTTGCCAATTTGAATATTAATGTCAGGATTAGCATGACATTAGCACATTCGACAAGGCTGTTTACAGCCTCCCAGACACTTCCCCCTCACCAGAGAGATGCATCACTGGCAAGAATCACTGCTGCTCTCCACCAGCAGCAACCAGATGGGATGGCCATGCCCGGGGAGGGGGGGGATCGGAGGCCATTGAAGCTCCTGGGTGTTCAGGAGCATAGCCCTACAGTGCCCATCGGGCAGTGCCCGGTTGCATACCATGAATGTGCCAGGGGTATGATCTGAGTGGGGGTGAGGCTATGACCAGGTGGGTGGGGGGTATGCACAATGACGGGGGGCTATATAGGGGGGGGGAGGGGGGCGGTGCAGCAGGGCTATGCAAGGGAGGGGTTCTGCAAGTGGGGGTTATGCAAGGGGACTCATCGTGAGGGTCCAGTTGGCCTTTGCTGACAACTCGTGCTGGTGGGGGGGGCGCTGTAGTGTAGATCATGCCGCCAATGATGGCGGGGATGGGAGATCGGGGCGCCTGCGCAATAGCGCCCGAGCTCTGAAGCCTGTTTCACCGGCAAGCTGAGGCTCCGCTCCTCGCAAACCGGTGCAAATCACACTGCTGTCAAAAAACGTGGCAGAGTGTGGTAAGATTGCAATGCCAAACTCGCCCCCCAAAGACTTGTGAAACACACCTATTTTCAGACTTTAATGACACTTAGAATTTTTCTGGTAAGATTTCGCCCCAGCTGTTTAAGTGAAATCACAATAAATTAATGTTACTGCTGTCGCCAGTGACTAGCCTGAAATGACAACCCGAGAGTTCAAAATACTCTTTCCAGAAATTATGATCTACTCTTGGATTCCTGGAGAAAAGAGACCCAAGGCTGTTTATCCTTTCCTAACAGATACAACCTCCTAATTCAAATATCATCCATGTAAATCTTTTCTTCACCCTCTAAGGTACCTATATATCTTTTGAATAATCTGGCAACCAGAAATCTAAAGGTGTGTGTGGTCCAACTGAGGTTCAATACTCGTTTAGCATAACTTCTGTACTATTCAATCTATAATTCTATTCTATTCTATTCCTGACATTTTAGACCAGGAACACTGCTGTGTCAAAGCTATTGTCTCTGTTGAAGCTGGAAGCCATCCCAGACAGGATCAGCAATATACCTCTCTTGCTGTGGCAGTCAGCAGAAACATACTGACATCAACATAGCAAAGTAAAATGGGGAACATTTGCAGCAAAAGGTCATTTAAAAAAAAAAGAAAATACAGTTGCTAATTCCTGCACAACATTGATTTTTTAACTGGTATCCTTCACTCTTCTGAACCTGCCTTACCGCTCACTGCTGTTCCTTCCGTTTTGTTCCTTTAGTCACTTTACCTATTTGGAACTCTTTCCATTGCACCTTCCAACATCTTACCTTCCTTCAAACGTCTTAAAAATCTCTCTTGCCAGTTGTAAGCCAGAGCTCCTTCTCTCGCACATGTCCAATTAGTTATTCTCTGCTTCTCCTTTGTAAAGCATCTTGAGTTATTCACTAACACAAGGTGTCCTGTGCAATTCAAGCTGTTATTAAAACGCGAGAAAGAATTCCCTCATGCTGCTCCAGCCCACCCATCCAGTCTTCAAACCCCTTTTCCAACAACAACAACAACTTGTATTTACGTATTCCCTTTAACATCGTGAAATGTCCCAAGCAGTTAAAAGTCGGGGAAAATTTGACACTGGAACCACACAAGGAGAAACTAGGGAACATCACCAAAGGCTTGCAAAATGAGAGAAAAGTTGAGAGGTGCGGAAGTTTAGGGAGGGATTTCCAGAGCTTAGGGCCTGGATTGGTGAAGGCACATTCGCTAGTGAAGGAGTGATGGAATGTCCTAGATTACCACAGATATCTTAGAGAGATTTAGTGCTGGAAGAGGTTCCAGGGATAGCGAGGGGTAAGGCCATGGAGGGATTTGAAAACTAGAATGAAAATTTTAAAATCAAAGGGTTGCCATGCATTAGCAGGTGAATCTAGAAACTCAGCTAATTAATCCAGAAACTGTTGCTGAGTTTCGGATTCCCAGGTTCAAATCCCACCACGGCAGATGGTAGAATTGGAATTCAATAAAAAATATCTGGAATTAAGCATCTACTGATGACCATGAAGCCATTATCAATTGTCAGAAAAACCCATCTGATTCACTAATGTCTTTTAGGGAAGGAAACCTGCCATCCTTACCTGGTCTGGCCTACATGAGACTCCAGAGCCACAGCAATGTGGTTGACTCTCAATTGCCATCTGAAATGGTCGAACAAGCCACTCAGTTCAAGGGCAACTAGGGATGGGCAATAAATGCTGGCCAGCCAGCAATGCCCATGTCCCACGAGTGAAAAAAGAAATCCCCCAAAAACTCACTTCCCCACCCCACCACCATTCTGCACTAGATTTGTATTTACTGGTGTTAGAAATCAATTATATTTGGCCTCTTTTTCCAATTTAACGCAGCAGCAGAACTATCAGATACATACGCTTTCCATCATATGAAAAGTATAACATATGCTGGACCTCCTGTTCTTTGCGATGTGCAGTCTAGTCTCACAATATCATGCACAGTGTTTGCTTTTCCCCTGTGACATGTGGTGTGTTAACTTGTCTGAGTGCTTTTGCTTAAAAATTCACCACAAAAATCAAAGCCTTAGAAGATCCACTGGAGTACCATATTGTGGCAATGAGCAACCCCCGGTGTGTTACAATATTTGATCACTGCAAGCAAATGACATGCTGCTTTACTAAGATAGGATCCATATACCATGGAGAATGTATTATCCTGCAAGGTAGAACTGGTTTGTTTTCAGGTTTTATAGTTTAATTATTATTAAGACAGTTTTAAGGATGCTAAGATAATGGTGTTTTGTCACAAAAGACAGTCAGTCCCAACCTACAGCTCAGAAAGAACAAGCATTTAAACAAGCATTTTAATAATGTTTGTTCCTGAGGCTGTAGGTGAGAGCGGAGGATGAAATAACTGGGTTTCCTTCTCCTTCTAAATGCATTTTCTAATATTATTTTGGAAATTAAAGGCTTTAAAATATTATGTCTCCTCTACTAATGCATATTGCTATTGAAGAAGTTTCTTTTTTTGGCAAATGTTTAATTGTGTACAAGTTGAACATCTGAAAGAAATTATGCAGAAAACATCTGCCGAACATCAGGAAACATCATGCAGGATGTGTGGCATGCAAACTGTAACCGATTTGGTATCTATATACGCATGCTATTTTTATTATAATGAATTCTGAATGTCCCATGCTATTGCTCACAGGTAGGTTCAAATCTATAGCATAGATATGCAGCATAACTACCAACTTGGCTTTTGTTTTAAGGCCATTGCTCAGATACATTCTCTTAGAAAGTGTCTAAATAGATCTTGGGGTGAGCATGAGTCTAATTATTCTTGTAGAAAATACAGCTAGATTGGTAGCTGTATCGCTCCTCCTGTTATCTAACTAGCCTATCAACTGGGTTATCTCAAGTTCAGAGAATCAGAAGGAAATAATTGGACATATTTCTACTTTTGTACATTGGTTTAAAATTATTTGACACAAAAATGTACAAGTCTGGGTACGTGCACAGCCCACATTTGTTTTGCTGTATCCCGAGCAGCTGTCGAGGCTCTAAGCTCTGGAATTCTCCTCCTCTCTTGTTCTTTTTCTCTCTCCTCCTTTGTGAAGCTCCTTAAAATCGACATATTTTACCAAGCTCTTCATTATCTGCCCCAATATCCCTTGAGGTAAATGCAAAATTCTGCGGATGCTGGAATCCGAAACAAAAACAGAATAATGCTGGAAAATCTCAGCAAGCCTGACAGCATCTGAGGAGAGAGAATAGAGCCAATGTTTCGAGTCTAGATGACCCTTCGCAGAGCCTTTAGATAGCTTGGCGTCCAATTTTGTTTGATAGCAGTCCTGTGAGGCACCTTGGGATGTTTTATACCATTCTAAAGGTGCTCTGTAAATGCAAATCATTGCTGCTGTGAATGCAGCCCAGAGTGGTTGGAGGCTGGCATATGCAAGCAAGCAGGGGGAGATATAAAAAGTGACGGGTATCAAATTAGGAAATGATGAAAGAGAAAATTAGGAATTTGCAAAATGATGAGTTAATATGAAGATCGCTAGAACATAGAAACATAGAAAAACTACAGCACAATACAGACCCTTCAGCCCACAAAGTTGTGCCGAACATGTCCCTACCTTAGCGATTACTAGGTTTACCTATAACCCTCTATCTTACTAAGTTCCATGTACTTATCTAAAAGTCTCTTAAAAGACCCTATCGAATCAGCCTCCACCACCGTTGCTGGCAGCCCATTCCACGCGCCCACCACCCTCTAGGAGTGAAAAACTTACCCCTGACATCTCCTCTGTACCTACTCCCCAGCACCTTAAACCTGTGTCCTCTTGTGGCAACCATTTCAGCCCTAGGAAAAAGCCTCTGACTGTCCACTAGATCAATACCTCTCAACATCTTATACACTTCTATCAGGTCACCCCTCATCCTTCGTCTCTCCAAGGAGAAAAGGCCGAGCTCACTCAACCTATCCTCATAAGGCATGCCCCCCAACCCAGGCAACATCCTTGTAAATCTCCTCTGTACCCTTTCTATGGCTTCCACATCCTTCCTGAAATGAGGCGACCAGAACTGAGCACAGTACTCCAAGTGGGGTCTGACCAGGGTCCTATGTATCTGCAACATTATCTCACGACTCCTCAACTCAATTCCTAGAACACATGCTAGGTTGATAGCACAAGCTTGTGGCTTGTGCTACCAAATAAACCTGTTGGACTTTAACCTGGTGTTGTGAGACTTCTTACCTAGGTTGATGGTGGCCAGGCTAAATCACAAGGAAGGCATTGCAATGAGCCTGTGGACATGTAGAATCAATGAATCCTAGGCAGGGTAAAGGAATATCAGTGCAGGTTGGAATTTTGAAAATGTAATTAAATGGGAAACTGCCAATTTAGGTCAGGATGGCTGACGGAAGTATCAGGCAACCTGCCACTTTCACTTGTTCAGCTGTCTGACTGCATGATCTAGAATGGTTGATTAGGGAGTCAGTTAGCTGGTTCGTGATGCAGAGTGATGCGAACATCGTGGGTTCAATTCCCATATCAGCTGAGGTTATTCATGAAGGTCCCGCCTTGCCCCTTGCCCGAGGTGTGGTGATCTTCAGGTTAAACCACCAGCAGTTAGTCCCCTCTCAGGGGGGTAGCAGCCGATGGTCATCTGGGACTATGGTGATTTTACCTTTATTAAATAACACCATCAACATTTGGAGTAAGGTTTGGACTAGATTTGATGAAATCGAATCTTCACATGATCTATTTTCACACAATAAACTCCAAAATTCAGAGATAGATACACAAGTATCTGCCATTCCCTGTGACATACATATGTATGTTGCATTAAACACAAACTAGTATTCCTTGTAACACGCAACAATTAACATCCAGAATCACTGCAGTTCAAACCATGAGCTGCGCACTGTTACTCTGTTACTCTCTGTCACCTGCAGTGTTACTGCATAATACTAGCTAATCTGTTATGTTGTTGCGTGTGGTAAATTAGAGACTATGATTACTCTATTGTCCATGTGTAACTGTTTCTCTTTCTGTCTTTGCTCCTGTGTGTTATTTTTCTTGTCTGCTGCATGTGATCATCTTTAGTGCTTCTCCCTCTTGTATTATGAATGGATGGTGTGGTGGTAAAACAAGCTACAATGGCAAAAGGCTGCATGGTACAGATGGAGATAGTGGGGAAAGCAGTTCCCTTTTCAATCCCATTATTATCTCATAATGTAAGTCATCCCTCCACCTTCCCCATGTCCAATGATTTTGTTTCCTCCAGACTTGATTATTTCAATGCATTTTTAAAATTCATTCGTGGGACATGGGCGTCGCTGGCTGGCCAGCATTTATTGCCCATCCCTAGTTACCCAAGGGCAGTTGACAGCCAACCACATTGCTGTGGCTCTGAAGTCACAGGTAGGCCAGACCACGAAATGATGGCAGATTCTCTTCCCTAAAGGACATTAGTGAACCAGATGGGTTTTTCCAACAATCGACAATGGTTTCATGGTCATCAGTAAACTTTTAATTCCAGATTTTTTTTATTGACTCAAATTCCACTATCTGCCATGGTGGTATTTGAACCTGGGTCCCCAGAACATTCGTTGAGTTTCTGGATAATACCACTAGGCCATTGCCTCCAAATTCTTGGTTGTTCTCTCATCCTCCACCCTCCATAGACCAATCGCATCTGAAATGTTGCTGCCCGGATCCTAAATCTCACCGGGTTTCGTTCATCCATCACTCCTGTACTTGCGTTATCACTTGGTCGAGCAACACTTCTGTTTCAATATTATCTTTATTATTCAAATTCCTCCCCTGACTTGCCCCTTCCATCTCTGTAACCTCCTCCAGTCCTAAAACCTACTGATATATCTCTGCTCCTCCAATTCTGGTCTCTTATGTATCACCAACTGCAATCACTCCACCATTGGCAGCCAAGCCTCCAGTTTCCAAGGCATTAAGCTTTGGAATTTTCTCCTTTTGCCTCTTGGTCTCTCTACCCTACTTTCTTCCTTTAAGATGATCCTTACAGTGTTTCACTTTGACCAGTCTTTCTGCCCCAATGTCCCTTGGTGTGACTTGGCGTCAACTTTTTTGACATTCCTATTATGCAGCTTAGAATATTTTATTACATTGAAAGTAATATATAAATACGAGTAGTTGTTGTTAATAGCAATTCCCCTTCCCCCAATCATCCGGTCCTATTAATATCCATAGTTTTTATTGAACTACCTGCTCAGGTGCTACATCTCACCTTTTCCCTCATGCTGCTATGATCACTAATGTGTGAACAGATCAGCAACAACCTGTCCGGCCCCTCTAAGCTGACGCTATAGTTAAGAAAGCCCATCAACACCTCTGCTTCCTCAGGAGACTAAGGAAATTTGTCATGTCTGCTACAACTCTCACCAACCTTTACAGATACACCAGAGAAAACATTCTTCCTGGTTGTATCGCAGCTTGGTACGGCTTCTGCTCTGCCCAAGATCACAAGAAACTACAAAGGGTCGTGAATAAAGCACAGTCCATCACTCAAACCAGCCTCCCACCCACTAACACTATCTACACTTTCCGCTGCCTCGGAAAAGCAGCCAGCATAATCAAGGACCCCACTCACCCCGGACATGTTCTCTTCCACCTTCTTCCATCGGGAAAAAGATACAAAAGTTTGAGGTCACGTATCAACCGACTCAAGGACAGTTTCTTCCCTGTTGCCATCAGACTTCTGAATGGACCTACCTCGCATTAAGTTGATCTTTTTCTACACCTTAGCTATTAACACTACATTCTGCACTCTTTTCTTTCCTTCTCTATGTGCAGTATGTTTTGTCTGTACAGTGCACAAGAAACAATACTTTTCACTGTGTGTTAATACATGTGACAATAATAAATCAAATCAAAATGATCCACCTCACATTTATCGTTCGATTCTTTCCTCAAAGTGGTAAGAAGATGTGGGACACCAGCCTCTCTTCCTTTCTGTTTCCCTCAAAGCTGCTCCAGTTGCTTTCAGAATTCAGCTTGTTGTTTTGAAAAAGGAAATCAAATTAAAACAAGGAAAGAAATAACCACCCGTCTTTCTCTCCTGGGCATCAGAAGCTTTTGAAATTAAAATCTGTGCTGCGGAAGTAGACATAATCAGCAATTACTTTTTCTAGCTCTCAACAAAATACAAGTAAAATAATCTGCTTTAAAATTCAACTCTTGATTAAAAATTCAAGTAACATTAAATGAAAAGTGCAACATCATACTGTCTCACTCTCATGAATCAGTTATTAGTGTTGTCTTTTCTGCCAAACCATAAGCAAGATAATTAGTTGTCTTCAAAGTTCAGTGGATTTTTGTTGTAAAATTGAGCTAATATTACCATGAATATTCCTTCTCTCCCTTTTTCTTCAAATCCTTCCCTCTGCTTAATACATTCTCTGAAGCCTATAAAACATTAAACGAAGGCTGTGTCAGGCTTGCAGTCTGAACTTTTAATCTTCTCTCTCTTTTGCATACAAACACTTCAAGAAATGTATAAAATTTTGCCTCAGTTTTTGAAATTTATCTACTTAACTTTCAAAATTATCTGAAGGAAATCTATTGAGTAAAAAAGGCCAGAGGTCAAAGAAAACAAGTAAAGAGGACACTCAGTGTGACACATCTCTTGCCATGTTGTGTTAATTCAACATTATTATAATTATTCATCTCTTCTTCAAGACTTTGTTGATGCTCTGCATCTGCAAAGCTGAAAAACAATGGCTGGAATTTTACCACCCCACCTGCCACGGGAATCGGAGTGGGTGACGGGCAGACAATGGGAATGTCCGTTGACCTTGGGTGGGATTTTACAGGTTTCGGAACAGGCGAGGCCATAAAATCCCACCCAATACCTTTTTATTAAGAGTTTCCATTTCACAGAGGAGGGTCCAAACCCATCTACATCCAACAACCTGCCCTGAAAACTCTGCTCATATTTTGACAAATTCCACCACAGCAGACGTGAGCCAATCCACAACATTCTAAAACAATCAAACACATTCGAAATAAAATAACCCACAACCGTCTGAAATTAATTTGCCCCATCTCCCAATGTTAATGGATAAATCCTGGATTGAAATCTATATCTTCACCAAACACTAACAGCTTCTCCTTGGGCCGTACTCTGTACCAACGTTCATTGGAATTCACCCATCAGTTTTTGAGATATATCATCTCCAGAAAAACCAACAAACAGGAGCAAAAATATTACCTCCTCCCAGCTTCAGTGGAGGAGATGACTATCTGATCAGTATATCTATCTAAATGGTACCTAAATGTGCAATATCAATTGAATAAAAAACATTAAAAAATTATGAACAACAGCAATTTCAATTACCAAAAAACCAGAGGGTAAAAGAACAATTTTGTTACGTATTACGAGTGATTTATGCAAATCCAGTGGCTAGATCTCAGGATAATATACTATAACTATAAAATAGCAGCTATTTTATGTCACAGTAGAACACAACATTAAAATACTTTCCTTCAGTGCTCGGTGTAGGTACAATAGGTAATGACGGTATTCATAATAAACATTAAATCTAATATAGACATCATGAATGAAATTCAACATTTAATAGACATATCAGGCATTCTACCGTGACATTTTCACATTGTATCCACACAGATAGTTTTCAGGTGAGGGAGGGATAATTGAACCACATTCAGTCACGTTTCAGTCCCTCTCTCAAATACATTTATTCTGTTCTTATCTTTAATACAGTTTTTTTTTCGATTTCCATGCATTTCCTGCTGAATTGGTGTAAAATGAACAAATCAGGGTATTTTTACACATTATATTGTAGCTTTGGCCCAATAAAAAAAAGAGTGCACATTGATGAACGGGTATGGTAAGCTGTGTAAAATAACTCTCTCCACCAGAAAATGTAGCCAGACAGAGCGCAAGGTTCTCATACTTCTGTGTGTTTCCCCTGGGGACACTAATCCATTCACCTGATTAATTCCAGGGATGAAGAGGTTGACGAATGAGGAGAGATTAAACAGTCTGAGCTTGTACTCGCTGGGGTTTAGGAGGATCAGAGGGGCGTCTGATCGAGGTATATAAAATTTTAAAAGGGATTGTTAAAGTAAATATTGATGAAATATTTCCTCTTGTGGGGCAATCTAGAACAAGAGGTCACAGGCATAGGTTGAGAGGCAGTAGATTAAAAAATTGATAAGAGGAGGAACTAGTTCCTCGCAGAGGATGGTGAATTTGTGGAACCCGCTGCCCCATAGCGCGGTGGAGTCTGAGTCGTTGAATGGTTTCAAGAGAGATAAATATATTACTAATTTTAAAAAAGGGATAAGGGGATACGGGGGACAGGTGAGGAGGTGGATTTGAAACCAGGGAGAGATCAGCCATGATCTGACTGAATGGCGGAGCAGGTCGAAGAGCTGAATTTGCCGACTTCTGCTCCTAGTTCTTATGTTCCTATGTTAAATGGCCCGGCAAACAAGACATCTGAGACCGACTCAAGTCAATGGCGCACTACAGGTTAACGGCGCACTACAGGTTAATCGCGCACTATGGGTTAAGAGACATGACAAATATCTCTTGTTTTTGCTTGTTGTTCCAGTCACACAAGAGTTCCTGACAATTGTTACATAACAGCCACCAGACATTCCTGTCTTACGAGTGATTTCCTGGTCCAGTTGTAGACTGTGATAGTGCCCTTGATATCTTTATTCAGGTTTTTCAGCCATGCATAGTTCTAACTGTTGGGCCCACACACACTGGCACAGAGGATTCCATAAGGTGGCAATCCCTCTTCCACAACTTGTACAGAATACATAGCATAGCCTCAAGGGATACTGCTTCTATATACAGAGTACATCATCAAATATACTTAAGGAAACCAAAAGAGAGGGCAGTTAGCTCCAGACTTACCAGCTCTCAATATGCTTGTGTCTATCAGTAACAGCCTGAATTTATATAGCGCCTTTACCATAGCAAAACATTGCATGCTGCATATTCACAAGACTATTATCAAACAAAATTTGACATTACGGCACAGAAGGGGATGTTTGGATAAATAGCCAGAGGCTTTGTCAAAGAGGTAGGTATTAAGGAGCTTAAAGGAGAAGAGAGAGGTGGATATGTTTAGAGAGTGGCTGAAGGCACAGCTACCAAAGATCATAGCATCATGGAATCCCTACAGTGCAGAAGGAGGCCATTCAGCCAATTCATTGTCAACAATCCCACCCAGGCCTATCCCCATAACCCCACGCATTTACCCTGCTAATCCCCCTGACACTAAAGGGCAATTTTGCATGGCCAATCCACCTAACCCGCACATCTTTGGACTGTGAGAGGAAACTGGAGCACACGGAGGAAACCCACGCAGACACGGGGAGAATGTGCAAACTCCACACAGACACTGATCCAAGCTGGGAATCAAACCCGGGTACCTGGCGCTGTGAGGCAGCAGTGCTAACCACTGTGCAACCGTGCCCTATGGAGCTATCTTCTCACTACAGTAATAGCCAGAGTTTGAATTAGTGGCAGGTGCTCAGGATGTTAATGCCACACATCTTCTGTGTACCAAGATTCTGTAGCCCTCAGTGCCTGATGATGACAGCCAACCAATGCACTGTATTAACAGTGCTTATGAGCTTCTGAGGGAGATGAAGCTAAGATTGATCCTGTCCTGACCTCACGTCCACATTTATACACTTCCCAGCAGAAGTAACTGAATACCAATGGTGGTGATAGCAGCTGCTGTCTATTCTCTGTCCAACCATTCTGTCCTGCCAGGGTAAAAAACAAGATTCATTCTGTGCTTGGAGTAAGGGCCACACAGAACCCAGAAATAGCACTGCAATAGCAGCAGGAATAACAATTCACAAAGTGCAGCACATTGACTATTCCTGACACTAATTCAACAGAACTCAGCACAAACCCACACAAAATGAAGAACTCTGAAATTAATTCTACTCACTGCTGAACAACAATGAAATCTATAACCGGCTTCTACTGGCTATGTTGCTAGGTATGTTTGTATGTAACTACTGTATACTGCACTTCCGTATGAATCCTTTTCTCTAGATGATTTCATGACAGAAAACACAAGGATTACAGTTCCAATCCTACCTGCGACCACCTCAGTGTAACTGCTCATTCTGAATGGGGGAAGCTAGCCATGCTGATAAAATTAGAGATGCATCTTGGATTTCAGGATGTTTCAATGGGCCGTGCCCTGCTGATGCTGCCCGTTACTCAAACTCTCAAGTCAGAGAGAAAACACTGCATGTTTCACTCTGCTCCAAGCTACAAGTGTCATCAATATTTAAATAAACTCTAAATCAGTTTATAAAGCACCCAGACCACCAAACTCCCCCAGCTCCAACTCACATATATCAAAGATTGTAGAAGCAAGTAGATGGAATTCAAATACAGATTAGCCAATGATGGAACAGGCTCAAGGGGCTGAAAGGCCTTCTTCTGTTATGTATTCCAGACATATTTTAGTTTCTTATACAGTACATGGATATTAAGTCATTTGATATTCTGGTTAGTATCATAGTCAGTGTTCAGCTTGGGAAATACAGTTGCTGCAGGCGAGATCCTTGACTTTCAATTGATTCGACCAAACATTCTTCCCACGAAAACACATTCTGTTTGCAAAACTCATTAAGGATGGACGCTCTTCAATTGAGAACTATTCGGTACAATAATTGCCTTTGCTCTGCAAGTGCCACTTAATCCAAATGGAGTATAATAACTTTTTGAAAAATGAAATGTTTTTAAATCCCTCCAAACCGTTCCCTTCACAATCTCTGCAAACACCTCAAGCTCCATATGGCTCGAAATATCTGGGCTCAAATAGTTCTAGCCTCCGGAGCATTCCCAATTTTAATTGCTCCCCAGTTGGCGGAGAACTGTTACCAAACTAAGAGAGCTTTGGGAGATTATAGTTAGGGTGTCCATCTAAAATTGATCTCACTTTCTTCCTTTAGAAAACTGGAATGAAAGCCATCTGATCCTGGGAGTTTGTCTCTTTTTAGCTCATCATTTTCTTCAGTATTGTTATTTTGCTTACCTCGTGTTTCATGAGTTGCAATCTCTGATTTAATATTAGTTTCTGGAGGATGTTCAGCATCCTCTTCCTCTATTGTAAATACTGATGCAGAGCAATTATTCAACATGTCCACTATGTCCTTCACACCATTTACACTGTTACCGTTTAAGGAGCACACGTGAATCGTTGAATGGTTTCAAGAGAGAGGCAGACATGTTTCTAATAGAAACGGGATAAGGAGATATGGGGAACAGGTGGGGAGGTGGACTTAGACCAGGGAGAGATCAGCCATGATCTGACTGAATGGCGGAGCAGGCTCGAAGGGCTGAATCTGCCGACTTCTCCTCCTAATTCCTATGTTCATATCATCCCACATTCTGGAATTCATTCCTTAAACGTTTCCACCTCTCACCTCCTTGAAGACACTCCTTAAAAGCTGGCTTCTTTGACCAAGCCTTTGACCATCTGCCCTACCTTCATCTTATGTGGCTTTGTGTTAAATTTTGCTTCATAACCTTCCTGTAAGATATCTTTGGATGTTTTATTATATTTATATAGTGTTTTCAATGCAAGGTGCAGCAGAACCTGTGAAAACTAAAACCAGATTGCCTTTAACACTTTTTTAAAAAGTCACACAAAGTTTATTTATTTAGTGTCACAAGTAGGCTTTCATCAACACTGCAATGAAGTTACTGTGAAAATCCCTCGTAGGTGAGTGGGATGCACCTGTTCAGGTGCACTGAGGGAGCATTTAGCATGGCCAATGCATCTAATCGGCACGTCTTTCAGACTGTGGGAGGAAACCGAAGCACCCGAAGGAAACCCACGTAGACATGGGGAGAACGTGCAGACTCCGCACAGACATTGACCCAAGCCGTGAATCGAACCCAAGTTCCTGGCGCCATGAGGCAGCAAAACAAACCCCTATGCCACCGTGCTGCCCAAGCCTTGTCATTAATGTCATTATTTAAGTTTAAATATCTATGTTCACCAATCTCTCCAACCCACTTCTCCTACATTTATCAAACTCGTTACACCATTAGCATATTCCACATCAGAGAGTGGGCTGGATCTCAAATGAAAAATAAGATAATTCAAACTCTGACAAAATTCTAAAATAAAATAGTCAAGAGGGAACTGGACCATTATCTGAAATGGAATAATTTGAAGAATTATGGGGAAAAGGTGGGTGAGCGCAGGAGGGGAATTGATCCTCCAGAGGGCCAGTACATACACTATGGGCCGAATGGCATCCTTCTGTGCTGCAAACATTCTGTGATTCCAGTAGTAGATCATTTGATGTGAATTGAGGGTTCTAATGAATCCCTTCAAACTATCAAAAGCTTAGATTGTTCCCTTGTCTCAACTTCTGTCAACGTTTGCTTTTATTCAATGCTGAAACTAGGTTTTCATTATTGCTCTCTCTTGAGGGTGGCTCAGTGACACAGTGGTTAGCACTGCTGCCTCACAGCGCCAGGGACCCAGGTTCAATTCTGGCCTTGGGTCATTGTGTGGAGTTTGCGCATTCTCCCTGTGTCTGCGTGGGTTTCCTCCAGGTGCTCCGGTTTCCTCCCACAGTCCAAAGATGTGCAGGTTAGGTTGATTGGCCATGCTAAAATTGTCCTTTAGTGTCAGGGGAACTAGGAGAGTAAGTGTGTGGGGATAGGACCTGGGTGGGATTGTTGTTGGTGCAGGCTTGATGGGCCAAATGGCCTCCTTCCGCACTGGAGGGATTCTATTTTATGATTTCCCTCAGCCAAGCAGACAGTCGAGGATGATGCTGCACCACAGGAGCTGTCCAAGTGGGTGAGAAAATGAGAACTTGCATTTCTATTGTATTTTTCATCACCACTAGACATCTCAAAGCTCTTTCCAGCCAATCAAGTCTAGTCACTGCTGTGATGTAGGAAATATGATTGCACAGAGCAGATCCCCACAGACAGCATTGTGGGAATGACCAGGTCAGCTATTGTTGTGACGTTGATTGAGGGGTAAATATTGGCCAGGACACCAGGGATAACTCCCCTACTCTTCATCAAAATAGTGCCATGGGACCTTTTACATCCACCCGAGCAGGCAGCTGCAGCCTTGTTTAACATCTCACCAAAGGAAGTGCTGCATCACACTATAGTGTCAGCCTTGATTATTATCCTCAAGCCTTGGAGGGGGAACTCGAACGCAGAACGTTGTGAGCCAGAGGTGAGAGTTCTACCAACTGAGCCACAGTTGAGAGATGCAACATTCTTATTCTGTAGCTTGGTGTGCAGGTGCCGATGGCCCAATGGTATTATCGCTAGACTATTAATCCAGAATCTCAGCTAATGTTCTGGGGACCCAGGTTCGAATTCCATCATGGCAGATGTTGGAATTTGAATTCAATATAAAAAAAAATCTGCAATTAAGGATCCACTGATGACCATGAAACCGTGTTCAATTATCAGAAAAACCCATCTGGTTCACTAATGTTCTTTAGGGAAGGAAATCTGATGTCCTTAACTGGTCTGCCTACATGTGACTCCAGATCCACAGCAATGTGGTTGACTCTCAACCGCCCTCGGGCAACTAGGGATGGGCAATAAATGCTGGCCTAGCCAGTGACACCCATGAATGAATAAAACCTCTTGTGTTGAAAGCCTGGATCCAGCGGGGTTTATACAATTGTTGGTAATGTCTGTTTAGAAGGTGGAGATACAGATGACATGTGGCAGCGTAAGGAATCAGACTGCAAAGAGAAATAATGCAGAGCAGAGCTGAGCAAACTAATCTTCTTTGAATTATTTCTTCAGGCGGAATATATTACAAAGCAAATAACACTATCATCTTGACTTCTAATCTTTTGACAGCTGCAAGCTAATGAAATAGGAAAGCTTGATAGTTTATTTAAACCGTACGTACCCAGTACAGTACATGTTGAAATTTGACCATTATGTTCAATGCCAATAGAATCATAGATGCCATTCACTCCATCGTCCCTGTGCCAGCTCTTCGAAAGAACTGTCCAATTTTCCCTTCAAAAGTTTATTCATTTCTCTTTTGAAAATTACTATTGCATTTGCTTCCATCGCCCTTTCAGGCAGAGCATTTCCAATCGTAACAACTGACTGTATAAAAATAAACTCTCCACGTTGCCTTTGGGTCTTTGGCCAATTTCCTTAAATCTGTGCCCTCTGGTTACTGGCCCTTAAAGGGGAAAACGCTCCCAAATGAATTGACAATGTTGGGACCCAGGTCTGAGTCAAAGACAAGGAGAGGATAAGGTTAAATTGGCACACATACGAAATCCGACTCAACTTATCATGAATGCTCCCGCTCCTGTTTTAACTGCGGTGGGTTTAGGGGTGTCGGAGGAGAAGCGGGCAAGTCTGTCATTTTAATATGTAAATGAGGCTCCATTCCTGATCTTTAGGCAGCTATTTCAGTTTGACACGAACCACCCAGAGTTCAGGAATTATCAGAATCCCTACAGTGCAGAAGAGGCCATTCAGCCCATTGAGTCTGCACCAACTCTCTTACAGAGTATCATATCCAGGCCCCCTCCCCCACACTGTCCTCGTAACCCCACACATTTGCCATGGCCAATCCACCTAACCAACACATTTTTGGACTGTGGTAGGAAACCAGAGCACTCAGAGGAAACCCACACAAACATGGGGAGAATGTGCAGACTCCACACAGTCACTAAGGCCAGAATTGAATCCGTAACACTAACCACCGTGCCACCTAAAGGGGAGGGAAGTAGCCAAATGCTTTTTACAACATGCTTGTGGCCCAAGTGAAGCAGGAGTTCTCCATCTTGTCCCTTATGCAGATTTTCTACCAAATTGGCTCAGCTATGATCTGTTACCCTATCCCCCCTCTTTCCTGATTACTGATCGAAATCTCCACTCACCTACAAATCCTGTGGCCTCTTTCACTCCTATCTCCTTCCAGCTTGCCAACCTGACTCTACCCATCTGCCATGCTGTTGAGAAGCTACAGGTTTCCAATGACCATTCATGTCCCAGATCCCAAGAAATTCCATTCCAGAGCCAATCACTGCGGGGTGGGGGAGGAGGCGGGGGGGGGGGGGTTGGCACCACAATGCCTGAAAGGTGAGAGATGCCTTTTGTGGGGAGGGGGGTGTGATGGATGTGAGGAGGAGGGGTCCTCTGTGAAAATGGGGATGGGATATAGGGGAGTTTATTTTAGTGCCAAACAGGGTGCTCTTTACAGATGCTACCCGATCTCTGTGAAGCAGGGCTTGCTGATTCTATCAGGCCCCACCGCACCAGAGTGACGGCGCACACCACACCCCCAAAGTGCTAGAAAATCTGGAGTGAAAACTCGGCTGTGTTTCTGGAGAGATACATACCGGTTTACAGTCTGAAACTGACATACTGACAAATTCCACCCTATACATTCTGTTCCACTTGTGTACAACATAAACACCAACATGGATGCCATATTCCTGTACTGTTATTTCTATCTAATGCTATAGTTCCCCGCCTTCCAAATTTTATCAAATTAAATACAAGTGCAATAAATTAGCCAATAATATTTATGAAAAAAATAGAAATTTCTGAATTTTCAAATTGGTTTACATATCTCAAACCTTCAGAATTCTGTAATTTCCCCCCCAACATGCAAAAGCTCAGAGATGTCAGATCTCATGAGATCAAGTGTGTCGATTCTGAAAGCTGTAAAGGGCGTTCAGTGCTCAAAGGCCTGCCGCGCACAATTTTGTTCAAAGGAAGCTTAAACAATGTCAATCCTCAGAAAAGACACTGAACAGCAAAAAAGCTTAACCACCCGGGGACACAAAGTAAAGGTTAGGATGTTAGGAGTAAGAAAGGCTGTCTCGCACAGGGTAATAAACTTATGATACACGTTACCATGCAAGGACAGATTAACTGGATTCACAGGGCAATCAGATGTATTTCTGGGGAGAGGCAGAGTGAGGCTGAGAAGGCGGATAGATGGGTTGATCAAAAAAAAAGGGATTGGCTTCATAGCGGCTGCCTGTTGTTAATGGCGACTGCTTGTTGCTGTGGCATTAGGAAGGAATGAACCGGAAATCTGCTTCACCAGGGTCACTTTATTTTTTCGGAACAGTGGGTTGCTTTATATTTATTTTTGCAACTTTCATTTTATTCTCAGGTTACTAATAATTTCAGAGATACGCACTGATTATTAAAAAGGAAAAGAGGCAGACGATGAATAGAACATAGGGGATAATAAAACCCCAACATGTTCAGAAGGAGACCATTCAGCCCATAGGATCTGCACCAATTGTCCAAAAGAGCATCTTATTGTCTTAGTCAGGACTTACAGAATGGATCAAAGACCAATCAGCTTTGGCATCTGTGCTGCTACTGACTCTTTGGAGAGAGTTATGCTCTTGAAAGCAATGTTTCCTTCACTGTAATCTTCCACATTCTTCCTTTTCAAATATTTACCCATACCTCTTAAATGTTAGTCTTTACTTCAATAGCCACTTCTGAAACAAAAATTATGTTCTGATCATCTCGTGAACAAAAACAATTGTTCTAATTTTCCTTTTCATTCCACCAATAATAATCCTCCATCTCTGCCCCCTTGCTAATTTCCCCAACCAGTGGAATTAAATCTTTTCGCTGTTTATCCGCAAAACTGTTCCACAATTTAATTTTAAAAACCTTTACCTGATAGGATCTGGCCTTTTTCTACTTGGGTGGAAAAGGCCATAAATTCTAGTGAATTTTGACTACATCTTTATTAGTCTTGTACCATTTCTATAGTGAAATATCAAGACTGACTCCAATGCTCGGACTGTGTACAAGACATTGGGGTGAATTTTACCATCCCACCCGCCACGGGAATCGGAGCAGGCGAGTGGCAGACCATGGAATGGTCCGTTGAACTTGGACGGGATTTTCCAGTTTCAGGGCGAGCGAGGCTGGAAAATTCCACCATAGATTAGAGCAAAGTCAAATCACTTCCTTGATTTTATATTCAGTGCCCCTATGTATAAAACCCAGAATCTTATGAAGGTTTTTCCTACTCACACACCACTCTGTCAAAATCTACCCTTTTTGCACCTCATTTGCCAGACTGATTTTAAAAATCATTGGTGCCAATTTGAGTGGAAGGGAATCTTTTTCTTTGAGGTTTGGACTAGGAATTGCTATTGGCAAGATAGTGACATGCTGGCTGTGTGTGGGGTGGGGAAGGGGAGAGCGGGACTTGGAATTCTGTCCGTTCAGTAGATCACAGGCTACGTGTTAGACACCAGAATATAATAATGAGCGAATGGCATTGTCTGCTACAGACACAAATTACTGAAATTTCCACTTGCTTTTTGTTACTGTGTCACCTTCTATATGCAAACCACGGTCCGGACATCTCTGTAATTAGAAACTGGGACGCTTTGGAAAAGTGAGAATTTATTAATTCACAAACAGGTCACCCATGGTATTATACATTCACAATGAGCAAATTAGAGCACTGATGCCGAGTGGTATTATCACTTGACTACGAATCCAGAAACTCAGCTAATGTTCTGGGGACCCGGGTTCGAATCCCACCATGGCAGATGGTGGAATTTGAGTTCAATAAAAAAATTCTTGAATTAAGAATCTACTGATGACCATGAAACCATTGTCGATGGTCGGATAAAACTCATCTAGTTCACTAATATCCTTTAGGGAAGGAAATCTGCCGTCCTTACCTGGTCTGGCCTATATGTAACTCCAGAGCCACAGCAATGTGGCTGACTCTCAATTGCCCTTGGGCAACAAGGGCGACTAGGGATGGGCAATAAATGCTTGCCAGTCAGCGACACCCATGTCCCACGAATGAATTAAAAAAATGATTGAGGCAAGGCAGAATAAGCGTTGGGATTGGTTGGGGAGGAAGAGGGGAGTAAAAGAAAAGGGGAGAGAGAAAATGGGGAGGGTGCAGGAAGCAGGAATGGAGAGTAGGAGGGAGCAAGATAAGAAAGCAAGAGATTTGGAGATAAGGGGGATTGGAAAAGACCTTTGGGGCAAGGGGAATTAAAAAGTAGTAAAAACCTCAGCTTGGGATGGGAAGAAGCTATTTCAATAGGTTAGAAACGTATCTTAGGCAAGGTTGAAGAAAGGTGGATCAGATGAGGTGGGCGATTTAAAGAAATATTTCAATGCAGGATTACCCTAACTTACACCTCAAAAGTTCATAAGATATAGGAACAGAATTAGGCCATTCGGCCCACTGAGGCCGCTCCACCATTTGATCATGGCTGATATGCTCCTCATCCCCATTTTCCTGCCTTCTCCCCATAACCCTTCACCCCATTACCAATTAAAAATCTGTCCAAATCCTCCTTAAATACTCACTGTCCCAGCATCCACCAACTTTGGGGTAGTGAATTCCACAGACTCACAACCCTTTGGGAGAAGTAGTTTCCCCTCAACTCTGTTTTAAATTTGCTATCCCTTATCCTAAGACCATGACCTCTCGTCCTAGAATGCCCCACAAGAGGGAGCATGCGCTCTACATCTAGTTTATCCATACCTTTTATCATCTTGTATACCTCAATTTGATCTCCCCTCATTCTTCTAAATTCCACAGAGTATAGGCCTAAACTGTTCAATCTCTCTTCATACGACGAACCCCTCATCTCTGGAATCAATCTAGTGAATCTCCTCTGAACTGCCTTCAGTGCCACTACACCTTTCCTCAAATACGGGGACCAAAACTGTGCACAATACTCCAGGTGCAGCCTCACCAATGCCTTGTATAGTTGCAACAACACTTCCTTACCTTTATGTTCTATTCCTTTAGCTATAAATGCCAACATTCCATTCACTTTCTTTATTATCTGCTGTACCTGCATGCTGGTTTTCTGTGACTCATGAACAAGGACACCCAGATCCCTCTGCATCGGAGCATCCCGAAGTCTCTCCCCATTTAGATAATAAGTCGCCTTCCCATTTTTGCGACCAAAATGCATAACCTCATACTTACCAACGTTAAACTCCATCTGCCACATTTTGGCCCAGTCTCCTAACCTTTCTATATCCATTTGTAAGGTTCTTATTTCCTCATTGCAACTTACTGTCCCACCTATTTTTGTGTCATCTGCAAATTTGGCTATGGAGCCTTCTATCCCTGTATCCAAGTCATTAATATAACAAAGGAGAAGAACAAAGAACAATACAGCACAGGAACAGGCCCTTCGGCCCTCCAAGCCTGCACCGATCATGTGTTCCTAACTAGACCATCTGTTTGTATCCCTCTATTCCCAGTCTGTTCATGTGGCTATCTAGATAAATCTTAAATGATCCTAGCATGTCTGCCTCAACCATCTTGCTTGGTAGTGCATTCCAGGCCCCCACCACCCTCTGTGTAAAATACGTCCCCCGCATATCTGTATTGAACCTTGCTCCCCTTACCTTGAACTTGTGACCCATTGTGTTTGTCATTTCTGACCTGGGAAAAAGCTTTCAACTCTTCACCCTATCTATGCCCTTCATAATTTTATAAACTTCTATTAGGTCGCCCCTCAACCTCTGTCTTTCCAGGGAGAACAACCCTAGTTTACTCAATCTCACCTCATAGCTAATACCCTCCATACCAGACAACATCCTGGTAAACTTTTTCTGCACTCTCTCCAAAGCCTCCACGTCCTTCTGGGAGTGTAGCGACCAGAACTGGACGCAGTATTCCAAATGTGGCCTAACCAATGTTCTATATAACTGCAACATCATATGCCAACTTTTATACTCTATGCCCCGTCCAATAAAGGCAAGCATGCCATATGCCTTCATCACCACCTTTTCCACCTGTGCTGCCACCTTTAAGGATCTGTGGACTTGCACACCCAGATCCCTCTGTGTGTCTATACTCCTGATGGTTCTGCCATTTATTGTATAGCTCCCCTCTGCATTAGATCTACCAAAATGCATCATTTCGCATTTGTCTGAATTAAATTCCATCTGCCATTTCTCCGCCCAATGTTCCAGCCTATCTATATCCTGCTGTATTCTCTGACAATGTTCATCACTCCGCAATTCCAGCAATCTTTGTGTCGTCCGCAAACTTACTAATCAGACCAGCTACACCTTCTTCCAAATCATTTATATATATCACATACAGCAGAGGTCCCAGTTCAGAGCCCTGTGGAACACCACTAGTCTCGAAAGCTTGTGTGGCTTTTGCTACCAAATAAACCTGTTGGACTTTAACCTGGTGTTGTTAAACTTCTTACTGTGAACACCACTAGTCACAGACCTCCAATCAGAAAAAGACCCCTCCACTGCTACCCTCTGTCTTCTATGGCCAAGCCAGTTCTGTACCCATCTAGCTAGTTCACCTTTGATCCCATGAAATTTGCACCAGCCTGCCATGAGGGACCTTGTCAAATGCTTTACTAAAATCTATGTAGACGACATCCACGGCCCTTCCCTCGTCAATCATTTTTGTCACCTCCTCAAAATACTCAACCAAATTTGTGAGGCATGACCTCCCCCGTACAATATAAATTGTAAATAGCTGGGGCCCCAAGGACCGAACCCTGAGGCACCCCGCTAGTTACTCCTTGCCATCCAGAAAAAACATTTATCTCTGTCTTCTGTCCATCAACCAGTCACCTATGCAAATTAATAAATTATCACTAATCCCATGTGATCTAACCTTGTGAATTAACGTTATGTGTGGCACCTTATCAAACGCCTTCCAGAAGTCCAGATATACTACATCTACAGGATCCCCATTATCCACTTTGCTTGTTACATCCTCAAAGAACTCTAGCAAATTAGTTGAACATGATTTGCCTTTCATAACACCATGCCGACTCTGATGGATAGCGTTTTCACTTTCCAAATGTCCTGATATTGCTTCCTTGATAATTGATTCTAACACTTCCCCAACAACAGATGTTAAACTGGTCTGTAATTTCCCACATTTTGCCTCCCTCCCTTTTCGAATAAGGGCGATACATTAGCATTTTTCCAATCCATTGGAACCTTTCCTGTGTCCAGGGAATTTTGGAATATTATAACCAATGGATCCCTACCTTCGCCGCCACTTCTTTTAATACCCCAGGATGTAGGACATCAGGCCCGGGGGTCTAATCTGCCCTCAATCCCAGTAGTTTACTGAGTACCTTTTCCCTATCGATGTTGATTGTTCTAAGTCCACTGTAGGATTCTATGACAAACAGCTTTCTGTGTTCAGTTGCTGGGGAGGGCTGTTTAAAGATAGAAGCCTTCAAGGAGCTCGGTCTCTCTCTACAAAATCTCCCTGGAAGCTCCAAAGCTGTTATTCCAAGTCATAGCAAGTATGCCTGGATTTGATAATTATTTTTAAAGTGAGGTTTAAATCTACGAGAAACATTGTTTAATTGGAACTGAATAGTAATAAGTTAGAAGTTAAGAGTTGTTTATTTTCAGGTTTAAAGATTGTTTAATGATTAAGAGTTGAACTGTTTCATTTTGTTTGAGTTATAACTAAACTGTTATGAATAAAGCTTGTTTTGATGAAAGGTCCTGAATTTGTCAGTGGAATTACTCCTATTACAGCCTATCCTCACACATTTATGTCAATATAGTTAGTGTCTAGTCTGGCTTCATAACATACCTTGGGGTTTCTGATCTGGCACCCTAACAGGTGACACGGAGGCATTGAGGACATACGGTACCACACAGCAGTCAATTTCTCCCTTTTACGCCATGTGTATTGTGCACTCGAGTACAACTCATTGCTCGAAATAGATTTTAGCATTTACTTCTAACTCATGAGTTACAATCCATTGAGCTAGTTGCTGGTTTAATGAACAGAAATCTTCAGTTAGTTTATGCTCCTTAGAGAAGAAAATATATTGTATTCCAATGATGCGGACAGGAATGGAAGCAGATAATTACATATACCCGTCAGGAACACACAATGTGCTCAGCTTAACCTTTATGTTTGCACTATTTATGCAGAGTCAATTTTTAGTTTACCCTTTCATTTCCTGCCTCCGACCTAACCATAGGGAAGAGTGGACACATGACTGGCCCTCAAATTTGATCATTTGAGAGCCAGTTCTGTGACTGGTCGAATAGTCAGAGGAAACATCTGACCATCAGTCAGTATCCTTCCAACTGTCAGGCATAAAACCGTATCATTCTGTTCACCACACTGTTCTGCTCTCTGCAGCTTTTAGTGATTCACTTGTTTGCACTTCTGGCTTCTCCGAATGATTTTCATTCAGGAGTCACAGTCACTGCAATCTATACAGCTCCAGTTCAATGACAGCTTTACATCACCACTCCACAAGGTGCAAAGTGGTGTCTTCATAATTAAGAAACCCACTGCTGTGAATCCCTTTAAAGTAAAGTGGTATGGTTGTTCACTAGAGACCATTTCAGCTCAGTATTTAGTCAAAAAACCACAATGACCAAGAGCATATTTTCTCTCCGCCTACAACCCTCTGCTCTAGCCCTCATTGATCAGTCCGGGTTGTGTGCGAGCTGCAGAGATCTGCCAATCTGCAGCCTCTACCCATTTGCCTGCCACCTCTGTGGTGTGGGTGTTACTTGTTGCTAATCAGCCCAGGCCTGGAAGTTCTGCAGAGCTTGCTGCTTGTGGGCATGGACTGCTATCATATCAGAGGAATTGCCAATGGAATTGCAGTTCACCAGTGAACATCCCCACATCTGACCTTCTGATGTGGGAGAGGGAGCAAGGTCATGAAGCAGCTGAAGATGGTTGGGCCGAGGACTCTATGCTTAGAAGCTCCTACTGTAACGTCCCACATCTGAGATGAATGCACTGCACTGCGAACTCTGGTGGGGACGGGACATACGTACCCAGGAACGGTGCAGCAGACTGGGACATTGGGTGATAGTCGAGCTCATGGCAGCCATTGCAATTTTGTCACAAGTCTCCAGCTGTTCCTGAGGAGGATTTGCAGGGTGCAGTGGGCCACTGATACGTCCGAATCAAAGCCTAGCTTGATGCCAAGTGGCCTGTCCAATTTTATTCTTATTGTAATATGTTATAGTGGACTGATACATCTAAGTGGCTTCCTGGGCCATTTTAGAGTCAATCATACTGCTGTGGGTCTAGAGTGTGGTGTCAGTATGCCTTTAAGAATTTTTTTAATTTATACTCACAGCCTTAAGTGATGTCATTGTTGGGTAGCTCAGGTGATGGATTTATTTTCAGTTTGGAGCTGTAGGTTTGAGTTTATAGTTTTAGAAGGGACAGCAAGCTAAAAAGAATTGTTTTCTCTCTCTCCCTGCTGTTTTGAAAATTCTGTTGGTTAGCTGAAAACAAGATTTTGTTTTCCTGAAGGACAACCTGCTGTTGTTGGGGGCTGGACCAGAACTCTCTGGTGTTTTGGGAAACTGCCTCGTCTTCAAACTGGAGTGAATCCAGAGAACTGCAGACTTCAACCAAAGGACTCAATTTCCATTATCACGTGAGCAGTAGACTTTGCTGTATTGAACCTGTTCAAAAGGGTTTTGTCTATGGCACTGGTTTTGGTTTAATTGCAACACATTAGAGATATTCATTAAGGGTTATACATTATAGTGGTTGTTTTGTTTCTAGTTTGTAATTGATAAAAGTTCTTGCTAATTTCCTTATTAACTATATTCTTAAATAAACTTTGCTTGATAAAAGCTCCCTACTGGGTCATTTGAATTATACCTGAAGTGAAACATCTCATGCTTATCCTAGCCAAATTCAAGTTGGAAAACTTATGATTCAGGCTGGCTTCATAAATCAGTTTCTAACCTGAACCATAACAGGAGTCACAAGTTGGCCAGATTGGGTAAGGACGGCAGATTTCCTTCCCTAAAGGACATGAGTGAACCAGATGGGTTTTTAATGGCTGTCTGATAGCTTCATGATAACCATTACTGACACCAACTTTTTATTTATTTGACTGGTTTCAAATTCACATAAATGCTACGGTGGGATTTTTAACTTAAATCTCTGAATTACAAGTCAGCGACAGGACCACTATACCACACTACCGGGGCGGACAAAGTATTAACAACAGTGACCGTTAATCTAATCTTCCAGACATCCTGAGGTTGTGAAAGGCACAATATAAATGCGCACTCTTTTGTTCTATCACACTTTGGTTTGTGTCTTCAGCATACACATTGACAGCACAGACATTTTGCAAGTTATTCAACTATGAAGGGCATCACAATCCTGCCATTATCCAACTGCACGTTTTCCAGTAGCATCTTCCAGGCAATGATGAAGGGACCATGACTGAACTTTCCTTCAAGGCCTAAGGATGTTAAAAGCAACTGCAACGGCCTGTTAAATTTGATCCACTTAGTCAGAACTAAAAGCACCAGGAAAGTCCTAATCTTCAATTGTTTAGAATCACAGGTGCATTTACCAGCTAAGGGAAAAAGTAAAAGCAACTGTAACAT
Source organism: Mustelus asterias (assembly GCF_964213995.1). Lineage (NCBI taxonomy): Eukaryota > Metazoa > Chordata > Chondrichthyes > Carcharhiniformes > Triakidae > Mustelus > Mustelus asterias. The sequence goes on along the minus strand of NC_135813.1, from coordinate 62,537,146 downwards.
TTGAGCAAATCTCAACTTTTACTCAAACACTGCCAATCACACCACCCCTTCCCAGTGGTGTAAGGCAGTGCAATGGAGTCAGTATCTATCGAGGTTCCACAAAATGCTTTAGAATTACTAGTAGCAATACAAGGTCTCTCGCTTGTGACACTTCCAGTGTGGGCAGAGACTGAAGTCAACTTTCAACATAAAGATGTGGTGATCCAAGAGAGAGGAGTTCTTGTAGCATTCTGATTGCTGTCAACAGCTCATCGAGTCCTTGTCATGTCGCATTTCAGGATCATTCTTCCGAATCCAACAACACGTTAGATCAGATTTCTTTTTTAGTCATTCATGCAACATGGGCTTCGCTGGTGGCCAGCATTTATTGCCCACCCCCAGTCGCCGTTGAACTGAGTGGCATGCTCGGCCATTTCAGTGGGCACTTGAGAGTCAACCATATTGCTGTAGCTCCGGACTCACATGTAGGCCAGACCAGAACAGTGAACCAGATGGGTTTTTCCAACAATCGACAATAGTTTCATGGTCATCAGTAGATTCTTAATTCCAGATTTTTTTTAATGAATTCAAATTTAACCATCTACCGTGGCAGGATTCAATCCTGGGTTCCCAGAACATTAGCTGAGTTTCTGGACTGACAGTCTAGCAATAATACCATAGGTCATCGTCTCCTCTGCAAACCCATTGCAATATTTTAATATGTTCCAAGGTCTACATCAATTGTTACAAATTTGGAGATTGTAAGACTGTCTCTAATTCAGGATAGAGTGGAGAAATTGTGGTGGTCATGTGACCTGTTCTGAATTCTGCGAGGAACAAGCATGAGTGACTTGGTTGCTAAAGGTTAAAGGGGAGTCCAGATTGGCTTACTGGGAAGAAGGTGCAAGATATTCACACCTGTAAACAATGGCCAGAGCACTGCGCTGACAATGGATAGATGTCAGTCTTCAAGTTACAGAGAGGTGTTAGGAATGTCAGAGTTCGTAAATAGTTATACTATAAACTGCCTATTTAATTCCAAGATAGAGAGAGGTGGAGAGAGAGTGGAGGAGAAGTGCAGCCAGTCTCTATTATTTAGCACACAGAAAGTGGGAAGGGGTTTGGCCCTTGAATTGAAGAGATGAAGTTCATGTGGATTTAAAAGAGGTGGGAAGATTCACCTAGCTTTGGATAGAGGGAGGAATCTCCAGGGCAACTCTCAAGGTAAAAGTTAGTTTAGGGATTAGAAGTAACCCCACTAGAAAAGGGAAAAGGGAGCAAACGACCAGAAGCTAAGAACAGCTTTGAACTGATTTCTGGAGATTGAGGTGTCCACTTAAGGGACCGAGTAAGGTATTTACTATCGGGGGAGACTTTTGATCATATTCAAAGTGAAAGGGGAATCTTTTCTAGTCTAAAGTCTAAGTTGCCTCCTGAATAGTGTTTAGACAATGTTGCTTTTAGTTTGTTTGTTACAGTAAACATCTTAAAACATTACCATGTAATTCTGCCAGTTGATATAATTTTTTAAAAGGTATCAGGTCTCCAAGCTTCCATGGGATGGTAGTGATCATCCTCCACACCCTTTGAAATCTTAGTCTTGAATCAACCCAGTATAAGTTCCTCAAATTTACACTCACTATTGATTTTGTGACATGACCTATACTGCAGCCACCCACAGTACAAATCAGTCAATGACAAGCCAGAGTTAGCACCCCTTTGTCTCCCTCTAAGATAGTTAGCTCTTTACTGTGTCCCAGCACCCATGCAAGTCCTTAAATGTGGCAGCACAAGTGAAAAAGGTGGTGAAGAAAGCATATGGCATGCCGAGTATAAAAGTTGGCAAATTATGTGACAATTGTTTAAAATGTTGGTTAGACAACATTTGGAATAATGTGTCCAATTCTGGTCACCACACTACCAGAAGGCTTTGGAGGGAGTACAGAAAAGGCTTAGCAGGATGTTGCCTGGTATGAAGGGTATTAGCTATAAGGAGAGATTGAATAAACTGGGATTGTTCTCCCTGGAAAAACGGAGGCTGAGGGGTAACCTGATAGAAATTTATTAAATTATCAGGGGCATAGATAAGGTGAACAGTTCAAAGCTTTTTCCCAGGGCAGAATGACAATTACAAGGGGGCACAAGTACAAGGAATGGGGGGAAAGATTCAGTAGAGATGTGCGGTGGAAGTTTTTTTTACACAGAGGGTGGTGGGGGCCTGGAATGCACTGCCAAGTGAGGCGGTTGAGGCAGACATGGTTAGTGACATTTAAGATTTATCTGGATAGACACATGAACTGACAGGGAATAGAGGGATACAGGCGGTTGGTCTAGATAGGACGGGACTGGCGCAGGCATGGTGGGCTTGAGGGCCTGGTCATGTGCTGTACCGTTCTTTGTTCACACTATTTGCAAAGACTACCTATCATTTTCTGTGGATTTGTCCCATTACTGAAGCAATTGAGTGCCAATGTGACTGTGAGATCATGACTAAATTGTCCTGCTGATCGGGCATCTCAATGCTCCAATGCACTGGTCAAAAGAGCGATTAACTACAGGTCCGATCCTCCAACTTTCCCAAACAGATTCATACAGGTTATCATGGAATGAGGACTAATCGAGAAAAGGGCGGAGTCACGTTGACCTCTCCAAATGCCTCCGTACAATCATCTCAAGTGGCAGTAATGACAGGTGCACAGAAGCAAGTTCCCTTTCCAACTCCTCAACGTTATGTCAAGAATGGACTTCAGGCTTCATGAGGAAAGAGAGAGGCTGAGTTTAGTTGAAAGAAGAATGAGACTGACAGAGAGAGGACAGTCTTAAAAAATATATCCATCCTGATTGTAGGAAAAATAACTTTCTTTAAATGAAGCATTTTCCCCCTCTCAGATTTTCTCAGCTGCCTTCCTCTCCCAAGGGGATGAACTCCTTGCATCGTTTCATTTACTTTATTTCAATTCTTTCTCTGGATGCGGGCCGTTCTGGCAAAGCCAGCAGTTGTAACCCAGCCCTTATTGCCCTTGAAGTGGGTGGCAGTTTAAAGTCAACCACATTTTGTGGGTCTGGAGTCACATGTAGGACTTCCTTCTCTAAAGGACATCAATGAACCAGATGGGGGGTTTTTTCTACAACAATCGATGAAATCATGGTTGCCATCACGAATGTATCAAATTTATGAACTGAATTTAAATTTCACCAGCTGCCTTTGTAGGATTTGAACCCTTGTCTCCAGAGCATTAGCCTGGGCCTCTGGTTCAGTGACATTAGCATTAGGCCACCATTTCCCTCACTCAGGCAAACGCGCATCTCATTCAAATAGTCACTGTTGGTGTAAGAATCTAGACTGTAGTGTCTTTTGCAAGGGGATTTGACAGGTTGGGGGCGGAGGCAGGCATTTCACCAATATCCATACAGATATACATCGAGAGGTTGTTGATGAGCATTCACGAGACTGAATGAGGTGAACTCTGCAGTGCCTCCTATTCCTGACCCAGATAAGCTAATACTGGTCAATCGGGCTCAGCTACTCACTGTGTGGACTCCAATGAGGTTTCAAAATGCTAATCATAGATGCAAAGCCATACTGCAGTCTGGCCAGAAAGGGAATGAGGAGTTTTCTACGTTTTAATAAGCAAGATTTCCCCTTCATGGAGGATTCACTGTTCCTTGGACAATGCAACTAATCTGAATATCTGGTAAGAAAGACAGACTTGCATTTATATAGCACCCCTCACAACCTCAGGACCTTATCCCAAAGCCCTTTACAGCTAACAAAGTACTTTTGAAGTATGGTCACTTTTATAATGTAGGAAATTTGCACCCAGCAAGCTCCCACAAATAGCAACATCACATTGACCAAGTGATCTGTTTTAGTGATTTAGGTTGAGGGATAAATATTGACCAGGACACCAGGATAAATCCCCTGCTCTTCTTCAAATTAGTGCCCTCGGATTTCTTTACATCCGTGTGCAAGAACAGTCAGGCCTCAATTTAACATCTTATCCAACAGACAGCACCTCTGGCAGTGTGGTGTTCCCTCAGCAATGGACTGGGAATGCTCAGGTTCTATGCTCAACTCTTTAGTGTGGGACTTGAACCCATGATTGCTTGACTCAGAAGCAAAACTGTGACCAACTGAGGCAAGACTGACACCAGGTAAAATTAGTCCGATAAGACAAAAAAAAAACTTTCATTCTCAGAAAAAGCAAAACACACAAGCAAGGCGATTGAAAGCAATATTTCCTACATCTGTGCTGGGATCAGAGCATTCCAGCTGAATGCTCGTTTTATCTTGCAGTTCCCTCACAGGAAAACTGTAGCTAATGACAAACACTCTGATGCTTGCAACAGTTTGATGTTGCTGTGATCTGAGCTACATGAAAATGGAGGAGAGTAAATAATGACATGCAAGTAGGCTGGTAAAGGTGGGTGAGCAGTGCTGATGAGAACGCTGCAAGCACTCGGGGGGGCGGGGGGGGGGGGGAGCTGAGCATGAATCATACATGGTGGCCCTTTAAAAAAGACAATCATCAATGCAGTTGGATTTTTGTGCTCGATTAGCCTCTGGATCAGCCGGCCTACCTTGTATTCAATTCCCATTGTTCTGACTTGAAACCGAGTTTGTTCACACTTTGTATCAAACAAACCAATTTTAGCAGAAGGCATAAGTGGAGGGGCTATGAGATTGTCTCATCTTGGAAGCGTAATATCTCATTGACTCTGTCTACAGTTCCCGTTACCTGTATGCTTTGTCTGTGTAGCGCAATAAACAATCATTTTCGCTGTATCGTAATACATGTGACAGTAATAAATCAAAATCAATTATCTGTAAAGATAGACGCTGTATTGCAAATCATCTTTCTAGATGACACTAACTCGGAAAAGTACGTCTATGTACCAGCAGAGATCCGCAAAATATTTATAGTCAAATTGGCATCAATTATTGCAGCAATCATTCATTAAATGCAGGATTTCTAATCAAAGACTTTAATAGAAACAAAACTCTGATACACATGTACAAACAGGCTTAGGAATATAAATACCAATTTTATCAAGTGTCTGGGTTTTTGACTTGTTTATAGTCACAGAATTTGAAAGTTTCATTCGGTCTATTTTCTCCCGGACTGCAAAGATAGGTTTATGATTTGAGAAATAAACACTCAACTTCCTTGAAACCTGCCTGTTTTAATTCCACCATCTATCATCGAAGGAAAGAGCTACCTGACTATTAATCTTGTTCCATTCTTGTTTAGGATTCAGGTTTCGTAGAAACATTACAAGTGGAAGTCTAAGTTTGTGTGGTGAGCATTCCAATTGGGAGTTAGATCGTGCAGAAACTCTGGAGGGTAGTGATAGTTACACCATCTTTGTCAATAGAATCAATACTGATGTATTCTGTTTATTCAGCCAAAAGGCTTTTTTAAAACGTATTTATTCAAACCTAGTGAATCTTCATTATTAGCACAAAAATACTTTTCAACTTGTATCAAATAATAGTCCCTGCCATTTTGCAGATCTATCAGAACCAAACCCATCACAAACCAATCCTCCTAAAGTCATCTCCTCCTTCCCATGTCAACCCTATCAATGCTTTCCCCATCCTGCTCTTCCTGGCCCTATCCCTCCTCCCAACAATCACACCCCCCCCCCCCGTCTCCCCATCAATTCCTCCCACCACCCCCCCCCCCCCCCCCCCCCTCAAACCCATCTTCCCAGAATCTCTCTAGTCGGGATATCTCTGTGGTTTTCTGATTGAAAAATTCTCATCATCTTAAAAAAAAACTTCCTCTGGTTCCTTTACCAATTACCTTCAATCTGTGTCAGAGACATACAGCACAACAAAGGCCCTTCGGTCCATTGAGTCTGCACTGACAATAACTAAAACTAAGGCTGCACTCATTCCATTTTCCAGCACTTGTCCCATATCCTTGAATGTTATGTTTCAAGTGTTCATCCAAATATTTTTTAAAGGTTGTAAGGTCTTCGGCCTCCACTACTTTCTCAGGCCGTGCATTCCAGATTCCCACCACCCTGAGTGAAAAATATTTTTCTCAAATCTCCTGCCCCTTACCCTAAAACTATGATTGATCTCTCAACCAAGGGGAACAACTGCTTCCTAATCACCATGTCCAAGCCCACCATAATTTATACACTTCAATCACGTCCCCCCTCAGCCTTCTCTGCTCGAAAGAAAACAATCCAAGCCTATCCAGTCTCTCCTTATAACTCAAATGCTCCATCCCAGGCAACATCCTGGTGAATCTCCTCTGTACCCTCTCTAAGGCTATCACATCCTTCCTATAGTGAGGTGACCAGAACTGCACACAGTACTCCAGCTGTGGCCTAACCAATGTTACATACAGTTCCAACATCACCTCCTTGCTCTTATACTCTATGCCATGACTGATAAAAGCAAGTGTCCCATATGCCTTTTTAACTATCCTATTCACCTGCTCTGCTGCTTTCAGGGATCTGTGAATAAGTACCCCAAGATCCATCTGTTCCCCTGAGCTTCCCAGTGTCCTGCCATTGATTACTTCTTCCAAAGTGCATCACCTCACACTTATCAGGATTAAATACCATCTGCCACTGCTCTGCCCATCTGACCAACCCATCTATATCTCCCTGTAACCTATGACCTTCTTTACCACTTAACCACTCTACCAATCTTGGCATCAACTGCAAATTTGCTTATCATTCCCCCACATTATCACCTATATTGTTTATGCATATCACAAACAATAAGGGTCCCAGCACTGAACTTTGTCATACGCCACTGGAAATCAGCCTCCAGTCACTCAAACAGCCTCGACCACCACCCTTTGTGTCCTATTACTAAGAAAGTTCCGGATCCGTCTTGTGTTCTCTGGTTACCAATTCCCCACCTCCCCCACCGCCAGTGGAAACACTCCCTCTATATCGATTCCTCACAATTTTGAGCATCTTTATTGAGGCTCCTCTAATCCTTTCTATTCTAAGGAGAACAATCCCAGCTTCTCAAATTAAAACAGAAAATGCTGGAACTACTCAGCAGGTCAGGCAGCCTCTGTGGATTGAGAAACAGGATTAATGACCGGAGAGTTGGCATGGTTGCCTCATAGTGCCAGGGACCCAGGTTCAATTCCCGGCTTGGGTCACTGTCTGTGTGGAGTTTGCATGTTCTCCCCGTGCCTGCGTGGGTTTCCTCCGGGTGCTCTGGTTTCCTCTCAGTCCAAAGATATGCAGGTTAGGTTGATTGACCATGTTAAAGTGACCCTAGCTTTGGGGGGATTAGCAGGGTAAATATCTGGGGTTATGGGAATAGGGCCTGGATGGAATTGTTGTCGGTGCAGGCTCGATGGCTGGATAGCCTCCTTCTGCACTGAGGGGATTCTATGATTCTTCTATGAATACTGCGGAGGAGGAGTTTTCACAAGTGGGTCACCACCCCAACCTTGGCGTGCGGTGAGAACCGGGACTGCATTTTGCCACCAGCTGCCAACTAAACTGCCTGCCATCTGGTCTGCCATTCTATGAAGGATGATAACCTACTCCTCAAGAGTTGCTGGCTGCTCCGCAACAGCACTGCTAGCAGTGACCATTGCAGGGCGAGGGTGAACACTAATGGCCGTGTGTTCTCGCAGACAGTTAAGTGGGATCTGGGGACGCCAGGGTCAGTCAAGCAGACTGTGGGCAGGGGCTGGTCAGTGACAATGACAATCCCTCTCCTCCAAGGAAATCTAGTGTGGATTTCTAGGCTAATCCTATCAGCATATTCATTTCCTCCTCATGAGCTTCCCCTTATGGGCAGCACGGTGACACAGTGGTTAGCACTGCTGCCTCACAGCGCCAGGGACCCGGGTTCAATTCTGGCCTCGGGTCACCGTCAGTGTGGAGTTTGCGCATTCTCCCCATGTCTGCGCGAGTTTCCTCCGGGTGCTCCGGTTTCCTCCCACAGTTCAAAGATGTGCAGGTTAGATTGATTGGCCTTGCGAAATTAACCATTGTCCATTGTGTTATTGGGATTAACAGGGTAAATATATGGGGTTATGGGGATACGGCCTGGGTGGGATTGTGGTCGGTGCAGACTCGATGGGCCGAATGGCCTCCTTCTGCACTGTAGGGATTCTATGATTCTATTATTTATGCTATTTGTCTCAACTAGTCCGTGTGGTAGCAAGTTTCACAATTCTCATTACTCTGGGGAAAAGAGATCTTTTTTTCTGAATTTCTTCCTGGAAACAGGAGGATTGAATATGAAGTGGAAAAGGGCTGGCTGGCTCAGGTTCAGCTCTGACCCTTATATTTACCAGAGCAGAGCTGCTCAGCTTTTATCTAAACAGACTGCAGTCACTGTGCAGGGTTTGTGCTTTTGCATTTGTTGACACAAAGAATTAGCTTCTCAAATTGAAGCACAAAGTCAGTGGGGTGCACAAAGCCAGACGGTACAATGTGTCTATTTTTAGCCAGACTGAGTCATGTGAATGCTCTGTGTTGCTGAGGGCAAACTCATCAAGCACCTAGGACAAGGCATAGCGGTGACTTTGGCTTGGATGCTCTGTCTACAATATGTGAATATGACAGATGGCAGCCTTCCCAGAGAGACTCCATCAGCAGTTCTAGATCACTTGTGAATCGCAGCAACAGACTGCACTGCAAACATTGCAATAATGGGAAAAAAAACTACAAAGGGTCGTGAAAGTAGACCAGTCTATCACGCAAACCAGCCTCCCATCCATTGACTCTGTCTCTACACTTCCCGCTGCCTCGGAAAAGCAGCCAGAATAATCAAGGACCCACACACCCAGGACATGATCCCTACCACCTTCTTCCATCAGGAAAAAGATACAAATGTCTGAGGTCACGTACCAACTGACTCAAGAACAGCTTCTTCCCTGCTGCCATCAGACTTCTGAATGGACCTACCAGATATTAAGTTGATCTTTCTCTACACCCTAGCTATGACTGTAACACTACATTCTGCACTCTCTCCTTTTTTTCTCCCTATGTACTCCATGAACGGTATGCTTTGTCTGTGTAGTGCGCAAGAAACAATACTTTTCATTGTATCCCAATACACGTGACAATAATAAATCAAATCAAAACAGAATTGTAAGAGAGGAACTGGGATCTGGAGTTGGCTCTTCAGCCCTTGTGCCAGTTCTAGCATTCAATTAGACTGTGGTTATTCTGTACCCGAAGCCTATATACCCACCTTTGCTCTGTATTTCTTGGCACCATTTGTAGCAGCCTGTGACTGTTGGAGTAAAATAGAATCATTGAGAGGAAGCCAACGGCAGATAAACATCAGGCCAGGGGTGCAGGCACAGCAAGAGGATATAAAAACTGACATAGAAATTGGTCTAAAAGCAAGGTATGCTGGGATTATCTCAGTCCAAAACAGTCTGCCTGGGGACAGGCCCTTTGTAAGATTCGAGCTCAGACAATTGAAAACCAAAGATGCGCCAGGACATATTAGCATGTGTAAAAGGGCAGCTATACATTTCCTGAGAAACAAATCATCACTATATACACGGGACAGACATACATCAGTGAAACAAAAGATTCGATGCATATTCGAAGCTGAAATGAGACATCTAGGTACGTAGCACACAAACACAAAGGGTCCACCATTGAAACCCCATCAACAATGATGTCAAACTAATCAGACCTAAGTGCCGAATCCTCAGAAGATTCCGGAAGGTAGCCAAAAAGGTATAAGAAACCCATGCTATCAGCGTTCGAGAGAACCCAGGATAAAAGCAAATTACTGCGGATGCTGGAATCTGAAACCAAATGAGAACAAAAGCTTTGACAAAGGGTCATCTGGACTTGAAACGTCAGCTCTTTTCTCTCCTTACAGATGCTGCCAGACCAGCTGAGATTTCCAGCATTTTCTCTTTTGGGTTCGAGAGAACCCATCTCTTCCCCAAGAAGTGGGTCAGGACACGGCAGTGACAAGAGCAGCTCGCCTCAAACCAGAGAGAGAGAGACAGACTTGAGAGTTCAACGTACTGACAGGATCGCAAGGATCCAGAGTGGTATACAAATTTCTAAATGATCAATTAGCTAGAGAGAGAGAATTGTTAAAGTTGTAAAACTGAAGTCTTTTACTGTTTGGAATGAAGTTGTGAATTGGTTATTTACGATTGGTTTGTGTGTGTAGTCCCTTTGCCCGATGTTTGCAGAGGTGTTTGAGTAAAATCCATTATACACAGTGCTGGTTGAGTGAGTCCGCAGGATATTAGAAATACCCTGGAAAGCACATTACCCAACAAAAACCCCATCATTCTCAGTACTGAAAGTTTCTACTGACCCAACGTCCTCAGCTTTTGAGAGAGAGAAAATTCCACATTTCCACAACGCCTAATTTCACACCTAGCTCTAATTTTATTATTCCCCCCCACCCCATGTGCTAGATTCCTCTGATGTGGGGATGCCAGCGTTGGACTGGGGTAAACACAGTAAGAAGTCTAACAACACCAGGTTAAAGTCCAACAGGTTTATTTGGTAGCAAATACCACTAGCTTTCGGAGCGCTGCCCCTTCGTCAGGTGGAGTGAGAGATGTGCTCACAAACAGGGCATACAGAGACACAAACTCAATTTACAGAATAATGATTGGAATGCTAATCAAGCTCATCAATGCTAATACAGCTAATCAAGTCTTAAAGGTACAGACAATGTGAGTGGAGAGAGCATTAAGCACAGGGAAAAGAGATGTGCATTGTCTCCAGACAGGACAGCTAGTGAGATTTTGCAAGTCCAGGAAATCTCACTAGCTGTCCTGTCTGAAGACAATACACATCTTTTCCCTGTGCTTAATGCTCTCTCCACTCACATTGTCTGTACCTTTAAGACTTGATTAACTGTATTAGCATTGATTAGCTTGATTAGCATTCCAATCATTATTCTGTAAATTGAGTTTGTGTTTCTGTATGCCCTGTTTGTGAGCACATCTCTCACTCCACCTGACGAAGGGGCAGCACTCCGAAAGCTAGTGGCATTTGCTACCAAATAAACCTGTTGGACTTTAACCTGGTGTTGTTAGACTTCTTACTAGATTCCTCTGCCAGAGAATATAATTTCCTCTTTAACTACCCAATTTTTTTTCTTTATTCTTTCAATGGCTTGCAGGACCAGGACCAGGACCAGGCCAACATTTATTGCCCATCCCTAATTGTCCTTGCACAGAGGGGCTTGCTCAGCCATTTCAGAGGGCAGTTAAAAGTCAACCACATTGCTGTGGATCTGGAGTCACGTGTAGGCCAGCCCAGATAAGGACAGCAGATTTCCTTCCCTAAAAGGACATTAGTGAACCAGATGGGTTTTGACAAAATCGATGATAATTGAAGGTCATCATTACCGATTCCAGATTTTATTAAATTTAAATTCCACCAGCTGCCATGGTGGGTTTTGAACCTATGTCTCCAGAGCACTGATATCAGCCTCTGGATTACTAGTCCAGGGACTACCGTTATGCCACCATCTATAAATCTTCTGCAAAGAAAACAAGCCATGTTTATGAAACTTGTCTTCATAATTTAACCACTCCAAGTCCTAGTTTCTGGTGAGTCTGCACTTTATCCTTTCCAAGCTGATGTTTAGAACTGAACAAAATTCTTCAGAAAGGATCTAACCAAGGCTTTAAACAATTGGAAGGATGAATTCCTTCCTTTGTATTCCAGCATGCCATTGACTTTCTAGAGTGCAATTCCTCAGTCATCTTAAACACCTCTATTACATAGAAGATAGGAGCAGGAGGAAGCCATTTGGTCCTTCGAGCCTGCTCTGCCAGTCATTACGATTATGGCTGATCATCCAACTCAATAACCTCATCCTGCTTTCCCCCATAATCTTTGATCCCATTTGCCCCAAGTGCTATATCCAGCCACCTCTTGATTACATTCAATGTTTTGCACTCAACTACTTCCTGTGGTAATGAATTCCACTGGTTCACCACTCTTTGGGTGAAGAAATGTTTCCTTATCTCCATCCGAAATGGTCTGAATCCTCAGACTCTAACCCCTGGTTCTGGACACCCCCACCATCAGGAACATCCTCCCTGCCGAAGGTCAGCCTTCATTCTCTAAACTGGAGGGAACACAAGCCTAGTCCCTGTAATCTGTCCTCACACTTTAGATCTTTAAACCCCAACATTCAGAGATTGGGATCAGAGGATCCGACCTCTTGGGTTCATAGAATCCCTACAGTACAGAAGGAGGCCATTCGGCCCATCGAGTCTGTACCAACCATAATCCCATTATCCTATTCCCGTAACTCCGCACATTTACCCTACTAATCCCCCTGACACTAGGGGCAGTTTAGCATGGCCAATCCTCCTAACCCACACATCTTTGGACTGTGGGAGGAAACCGGAGCACCCGGGAGAAACCCATGCAGACACAGGGAGAACGTGCAAACTCCACACAGACAGTCACCCGAGGCCAGAATTGAACCCGGGTCCCTGAGGCTGCTAACCACTGACATCGTGCCGCCCTCTAATATCATTCTATTTAAACAAGCAGAGAGAAGAAGCCTGGATAGGGGCCATCTGGAGCACTCACTCAATGTCCTTCCCCCACCTGGTGCTGGCTCGGTTTCATGCTAATACCGAGTATCCCGGGGGACAGTTCTCTCTTTCCTGTTCCTTTGGCCTCCTCCTGCTTCACACTCTCTCCCTGAAACTTGAAACTGAAAAACTATCAATATTACCATGACAGATCTGTCCAGTCTCCGACTTACTGAAGACCTCTAGTGGCTGAAATGCTGTAGTGCACAATGTCAACGCAGACCCAGACCTTAATGAATCATCAGGTAGATGTGTACAAACTGCAGCCTGTGTTAAATTACAGCAAGAATTTGGAAAACTAAAGCCCATGGGATTTTTACAAGAATGTTACCAGGGCTATGAGGGGAGATTGGATAGTTGAAGTTATTTCCCTTCAACTAAGGGGAACAGTTGCTCCCCATCCACCCTGTCCATGCCCCTTCATAATTGTGAACACCTCAATCAGGTCGCCCCCTCAGTCTTCTCTGCTCCAGAGAAAACAACCCAAGCCTATCCAACCTCTCTTCATAACTTAAATGTTCCATCCCAGGTAACATCCTGGTGAATCATCGATTTCAGGAAGCATAAAGGGGAACATGCCCCTGTCTACGTCGTAAGAAGTCTCACAACACCAGGTTAAAGTCCAACAGGTTTATTTGGTAGCAAATACCATAAGCTTTCGGAGCGCTGCTCCTTCGTCAGATGGAGTGGAAATGTGCTCTCAAACAGGGCACAGAGACACAAAATCAAGTTACAGAATACTGATTAGAATGCGAATCCCTACAACCAACCAGGTCTTAAAGGTACAGACAATGTGGGTGGAGGGAGCATTAAACACAGGTTAAAGAGATGTGTATTGTCTCCAGACAGAACAGCTAGTAAGATTCTGCAAGTCCAGGAGCCAAGCTGTGGGGGTTACTGATAATGTGACATAAATCCAACATCCCGGTTTAGGCCGTCCTCATGTTTGCGGAACTTGGCTATCAGTTTCTGCTCAGCGACTCTGCGCTGTCATGTGTCGTGAAGGCCGCCTTGGAGAACACTTACCTGAAGATCCAAGGCTGAATGCCCATGACTGCTGAAGTGTTCCCCAACAGGAAGAGAACAGTCTTGCCTGGTGATTGTCGAGCGGTGTTCATTCATCCGTTGTCGTAGCATCTGCATGGTTTCCCCAATGTACCATGCCTCGGGACATCCTTTCCTGGAGCGTATCAGGTAGAAATTGTCCAACACTGGCATCTCCACATCCTGTCTACGTCAACAGGGACAAAGTAGAAAGGGTCGAGAGCTTCAAGTTTTTAGGTGTCGAGATCACCAACAATCTGTCCTGGTCCCCCCATGCCAACACTATAGTTAAGAAAACCCATCAATGCCTCTACTTTCTCAGAAGACTAAGGGAATTTGGCATGTTAGCTACGACTCTCACCAACTTTCACAGATGCACCCTAGAAAGCATTCTTTCTGGTTGTATCACAGCTTGGTATGGCTCCTGCTCTGCCCAGGACCACAAGAAACTACAAAAGGTCATGAATATAGCCCAATCCATCACGCAAACCAGCCTCCCATCCATTGACTCTGTCTACACTTCCCGCTGCCTTGGCAAAGCAGCCAGCATAATCAAGGACCCCACGCATCCAGGACATTCTCTCTTCCACCTTCTTCCGTCAGGAAAAAGATACAAAAAGTCTGAGGTCACGTACCAACCTACTCAAGAACAGCTTCTCCCCTGCTGCCATCAGACTTCTGAATGGTTGCATTAAGTTGATCTTTCTCTACACCTTTCTACATCTTTCTCTATGACTGTAACACTACATTCTGCAATCTCTCGTTTCCTTCTCTGTGAACGGTATATTTTGTCTGGATAGCTCGCAAGAAACAATACTTTTCACTGTGTGTTAATACATGTGACAATAATAAATCAAATCAAAATCTCCTCTGCACCCCCTCCAGTGCGTTCACATCCTTCCTATAATGTGACGATCAGAACTGCACACAGTGCTCCAGCTGCGGCCTCACCAAAGTTCTTTACAACTCCATCATGACCGCTCTGCTTTTGTATTCTATAGATGTATGAGGAAGAATTATCTTTTTTACGCAGAGGTTGGTGGGTGTCTGGAATTCGCTGCCTGAGTTGGTGCTGGATCTGCACCTTAAGTGCTGTAAACTACAGGGTTATGGGTGCAGGAAGGTGAGATTAGAAAGAGCACCTGGGTGTCCTTGGGCTGGAATGGATAAGATAGGCTGAATGGCCTCTCTCTGTGCTGTGACTTTTCTATGGTTCTAAAGGGGTAGTGGCAGTACGAATGTGAAACTGGGACAAAAAAGCAGAGTAGGGTGAATGATTATGTTTCTGATTAGAAAAAAACTCCCGAGGTTGACATTAGATCCACTGCTCTTTCTGATATATATTAGTGGCCTGGAGTTCGGTAGACAGGGTATAATTTCAAAGTTCAGATAAGATACAAAACTTCGAAATGCAGTGAACGGTGAGGAGGAAAGCAACTGTCTTGAGGAGAAAAGACAGACTGGGGAAAGGCTGAGCTGGAGACACTCCAAAACACAAGAGATTGAGAGGAATAACTGGATAATTTACTGCAGAATGCAGTCTCATACCACGGAAAGCACAGACATGAGGAGATGGTCAGTCAGCCAGGTAAGCAGAGTGTGGGAGAGTTAGGGAAGGCCAGCATACCTAACTTCTGTCCGACAGATACAAAGTAATCAATATCTATGTGGGAAGTATAGGCGGAATGCTGACCGAGATATTGTGAAGCAAGAGGCTGTCCAAGTGGAACAAGTGCAGAGTGGGAAGGTTGTAATTACAGATAATTTTGTGGTAGTATGGCCCCTTTAAGAGGGCAATTCCTGAGGGCCACGTGATCGGGCCGGACCCTATGGATTGCTGAGGCGGGAAGCCAAGCCAATCAGGTGCAAGGACGCTTATCCCACTTTGGGGAGGATCCTCAGCTGGAGCCAGGGAGGAGTGGAGAACAGTCACATAGTTAGTTCTGTCAGACCTGTGTTTGTAAATAACAAGGTCAAGTTTATTTATTAGTGTCACAAGTAGGCTTACATTAACACTGCAATGAAGTTACTGTGAAATTCCCCTAGTCGCCACACTCTGGTGCCTGTTCGGGTACACCGAGGGAGAATTTAGCATGGCCAATTCAGCTAACCAGCACGTCTTTTGGACTATGGGAGGAAACCCACACAGACACAGGGAGAATGTGCAGACACCGCACAGACAGTGACCCGAGGCCGGAAATCGAACCCAGGTCCCTGGCACTGTGAGGCAGCAGCGCTAACCACTGTGCCAGCCCCCACCCTATTCTTTTACTCTGTATATGTTCATAAAATACTTCAATGTTCTCGTTTATGTTAACCATTATTCTTTTCTCAGAGATTGGCTTGGTCTTCATTTCAATTTCTCTCTGCGATCTCTATTCACATTGATTACCCAGGGTGCTGTATTTTTGGATGCCTTTCTTTTCCTGCCCTCATGGGAATGTGCCTAGTCCATACGCAAACTATCTCCTCCTTCAACAACTCTCATTTAACTCTGTACCTGTTCACTCCTGGTTTTCAATTTCACCTGGACAAAATTCCAACTCACTGAAATTAACCCACTTCCAGTTAAGCATCTTCAACTTTGATATTTTCTTGGCCTTTTCAGTAACAACCTTAAACCTAATGCTCTTGTGACCATTGTTTCCCAGATACTATCCCCCACTGAAACAGGATCCACACGATCCATCCTCAGGATTAGATCTAGCATTGTTAATTTCCCCATTAGGCTAGAAACTGATCAGAAAAGTTCAACGGTACATATTCCAGGAATTCCTCCTGCGTCCTTGTTCTTTATACTCTTGTTTGCACCTAATCCGTTTTAGGATAATTCAAGTTCTCCACTATCACTACTCTTTAGAAAAAAAATCTGAAAGTTGCTCTTCCCGCCATTTGGTGGTCATTGGTACAATCCCAGCATGGCTATAGCTCATCTTCTGTACCCAGATACAGTGTACTTTGGCAGCTCAGAGAGACAAAGATAAATAGGATGGTCACAAGGACTTTAAACTAGCAAGTGTGGGGCGAGGGGGAGGGCGGGGAGGAAAGGGTAAAACTACAGGAAGTATACTAGTTAATAGGAAGCAAAGCAGCAGGTTAGCATGTGGGGAGAAGGTTTCAACTACATGGAAAATTACAAAAACAGTTAAAGGGGAGAAGAACTCAGGAGATGTTAGAATTCAAAAAAGTATAAAAACTAGCATAAGGGCACTTTATCTAAATGCTCGTAGCATTCAAAGCAAGGTAAATGAGTTGATGGCACAAATCTTCGCCAATGAGTGTGATTTAATGGCCATTACAGAGACATGGTTGCAGGGTGGTCATGATTTCTTCACACAAAGGGTTGTGAAACTGTGGAATTCCCTGTCCAGTGAAGCAGTTGAGGCTACCTCATTGAATGTTTTTAAGGTAAAGATAGAGAGATATTTGAACAGTAAAGGAATTAAGGGTTATGATGAGCGGGCGGGTAAGTGGAGCCAAGTCCACGAAAGGATCAACCATGATCTTATCGAAAGGCGGAGCAGGCTCGAGAGGCCAGATGGCCTACTCCTGCTCCTAGTTCTTATGTTCCATCAGCCTATGATCTGAGCTCTGATGAAGAGTCATCCAGACTTGAAACGTTGGCTCTATTCTCCCTCCACAGATGCTCTCAGACCTGCTGAGATTTTCCAGCATTTCTCTCCACGGCAGTAACACCATTTTCAGTCTGGTTGAGTGCCAGCCCTGCATTCCCTATTTCTCTTTTCCCGTTTCTCTTCAACACATTAGACAGGAATTTGTAATTCCTGTCCCTGCTCCTGTTTGAGCCAGTCTTGCTTCATTGCCGCTGCATCAGAACCCAAAGTGACAACTTGTGCCTGCAGTTCACTAACCTCATTTGTCAGGCTCTGTGCATTTATGTGTGTGCACTCCAAGCCTATCTTTGTGCAAAGTCAGATCCTTCCTATTTCTGGAACGTTCTGTTGCTGCTTGGCTCCCCTGGTTTCCTCTGCCCTTTGTTTCTTCTCTTTACTGCCTCACTCCGCTTCCCCCTGCTCAGTTATTTCAAACCATCCGCCCCCCCCCCCCCCTCCCGCCCCAACCCCGGTGTCTTCCTCTAATACTAGTTAGTCAAATTAAGGGTCATTTTTCATGCAAAGAAACTGAAACATGATGATTGGAGAGTATTGAAAATAGACACGGTACTCTTCATTTAAGCATCAGACACAGTGTAAATGATTGACAGCCACATTGAGTCATAGCGAGGCTGGTGTTCCAAACCCAGCTGCAATGGCCCCACTGAGGGCAGAGGAAATGCTTTATCCCCACAACGGCAATGTTAAACTCAAGACTCCAGTGTACTGTAATAAGCACCAGCTTCACAAACACTTTTCACACTGAGGAGCTTTCAATGTGATATTACAAGAATCTTATCCTCATCCTTCATGAGGTCATCAATCACATCTGGTCCCATTAATTTAACATGATGATAAACTAACACATTGTAAAGACTCCATGGAAATGCCAATGTTTCTGGGAACTCTGCTGCCGAGAAAAGTCACAGATTTAGGGGGTGGCACAGCGGTTAACACTGCTGCCTCACAATGCCAGAGACCTGGGTTCAGTTCTGGCCTTGGGTGACCATCTGTCTGCCCGGGTTTCCTCCGGATGCTCTGGTTTCCTTCCACAGTCCAAAGATATGCAGGTTAGGTGCATTGGCCATGCTAAATGCATTGGGTTACAGGGATAGAGTGGAAGGGAAGGCCTGGGGGTGGGATGCTCTTTCAGGGAACCGGTACAGATGCAATGGGCTGAATGGCCTCTTTCTGCACTGTAGGAATTCTATGATACCTGATGAGCTATCCTAGGTGTGCTAAGAATTGCACTAAAAACCAATTAAAGACAGTCAGGCTTACAATTAGGCTCACTTGCACTTCCTAGAGCTACATATTGTATGCAGGGACCTGTCCTCTGCAAAAATAGGAACATGACCAGGCATTGCACCTTTTTTGAATTAAACAAAAGCCTAGGAGGGCAATAATTCTGTGGTGCATTCTCCATGGTAATACCTTGACTAATCAGTCTCGTCAACCAATCAGCGCCCTTTGCTCATGCAGTATAAATTTGACATTCTTTGACAGTCTGTCCTGATGAATGCAAGACAAAACACTTCAACAGTATGCCTCTTTTTTCAACAATATTACCACCAAGCAACTATTTGTATACCTGAGACAAAATCCTTTGTTAATTCCTTCTCATTTTGATATTCTGACAATGGCATTTAGAACCTTACTCATGGTTTTGACATTACAGTGTCATTCATTACACCACCTTTGTGGTCAAGTTAGTATCATTTTTGAAACTGCGCTTCTTCAAATACCCGGGCAAAATGGAACCCGGGCGATGGGAATCTGGCCCACTGACTGGAGATATAGTGAAAGCCCAGTGTCACTTTTTTGAGGGGAGGACCGGTCACCTCAAGGGCCAATGCATTCCCCCACCCACCCCCCCAACCAAACCTGCTATGGGGGAAGGCATTAAACTCCCCCCAGGATTTCTAGTTATTCATTCATCAAAATCTTTAACAGAATCAAAACTTCTCAGTCAGTAGAAAGTTACGGAAAGCTGTCAGTGTTTAAAAACATGCTGAGCAATTTAATCGCAAGTGTGGTCAACGGTGTGATCTTCTGATTGGTTTACGGCCAATGAAAGGCTACTTGGAAACTGCACGTTATTCAAAACGCTACTTCCTTAAAGATTTCCTGTTCCAATTCCAGTAGAATTCTCCCAAAAAAGTTCGAAGTGTCGAATTCATGTGAAAACTGGAGTAATTCACGCTGGTTTTCTCAATGGGAGTTCACACTAGAATCTCCCACACTGTGCACTGCAGAATGAATCTCATTAAATTTCAGGGGTGGGGCCTATTCCCACCCAGGAGGTTGAAACCAGCAGGTCCCTGTCCATGCACAGTGGTCCCAAACTGTCAGCCTCCCCATTTGCTGGCCCGCTCGATCGCTGGCCAACCCAGGACCACCGCAGTGCTGCTCCCCCCAACCCCCCGATTGCAGCCCCCCCCCACATTTGCAGGCTAACCACGAACCCCTCTATCCCAGCCTGCCCTAATCTCCAACACCCCCCAGAACAGTGATGATCCCCTCGCAGACAGACCCTTCCCCCCCCACCCCCCGCTAGAAACCAACCCCCCCAGCCCACCCCGATCTCTGGCCTCCCTCCAACCCCAACCGGATTGTATGTAAAATTGTATGTAAAATACTATTTAAATATTAGTCCCGCCTCCCAGCTGATTTCCGGCACTGCACAGACGCTGCCGGAAATCTGGACCTGGGAGACGCAAGTGTGACGCAAATCCTCGCGGGAATCCCACAAAACTGGAGTAATTCACACTGGTTTCTTCAGTGGGAGCAGCAGGAATGGAGAATCACCCCCAACAACTTACCCACCATCAAGTCCTTGCTTTGGAGCAACATCGTAACTTCTCCAACTTTGAGTCTACGTTTGTGAAATGGAATGTTCATTAGAGTCAGACTGTGCAAAAACCCTACAAGATATAGATTGTTATCTTCTTCATCTATAGAATCAACGCTCATTCTTTTAAATCTGCCAGACAGCGTTTCTGAAAATATTTTCAACCAAGTCTAGTGAATCTTCATTTTCAGCACACACAATACCTTTTGAATAAAAAGTTGTATCAAAGAATTATCCCCATCATTTTGTCACACTTAGCCGATTCCCTCATCTCATCCACCCTTCCCATGCCAGTCTCAACCCAAGCCAGGCCATCACTCTCATAGCAGCCCCATTCAATTCCTTCAATCGCTCCCTATTTCATCCCTCCCAGGAACACAGTCTCTCCAGTCAGGATAACTTTGCCACTGGGCACCCCTTGCCTTTCATCGTTTGATCCTCCACATTAGGGATAATCCAGTATCCATTCTCACACCCAACCATGTTGCATTTCAATTGTATTAAGCCTCTGACAGGCTAACCACAGATAATCCACACATTAATGTCTGCTGTATGGTTTGGAAGTTACCACGTTGTCTGTACTAGTTACTCAACTTGCAGTTTTGCTTGGTCATCAAGCATTTCTTGACTGGCAGTTCTGTATCCAGAAGCTGACTGTACCTCAGGATAAGTATAAGCAGCTGACAACAAATGTTTCGTTCTGTTCAGCAGTTCCCTCACACTGTGACAGAACCGTGTGCATTTACATAAATACCTCAGGCAATTGCCACCTTTTACATATCAAAAAAAAACTGTAATAAGGCAAATAGGTTATATTTTAAATCTTCTTTCTACAACAATGATTACACATAAAAAGCACTTAACTGACTGTCAATTGGACATTAATGATTCCAAGGCATCATTGGATGAGTATGGAGCTTTCTCATGTTTTGCTCAACATCCTACCATCTGTCATTTGCAGTTGAGAAAGGTGCTATATCAATGCAAGTTTGTTCCTTTTCTTTTAATTCATCTGTGGGACATGGGCATCGCTGGCTGGGCCAGCATTTATTGCCCATCCCCAGTTGCCTGAGGGCAGTTGAGAGTCAACCACATTGCTGTGGCTCTGGAGTCACATGTAGGCCAGACCGGGTAAGGACGGCAGACTTCCTTCCCTAAAGGGAACCAGATAGATTTTACCGACATATGACAATGGTTTCATGGTCAGTAGATTCTTAATTTCAGATATTTTTTATTGAATTCAAATTCCACCATCTGCTGTGGTCCCCAGAACATTAGTTTAGTTTCTAGTTTCTAGCGATAATGCCACAAGGCCATCGCCTTCACCTTTTCTGGGTAATCTCCTAACAAATGCATGTTAGGTTTGTTTTTCCAGCCCTGGCTGCCTGGGCTGTCAGGGTGATGTTTTTCCCACAAGTGTTTGGCGAGATCTGGTGCTGCAATGAGTTGTTTGGGGTGGGCCAACGGCTTTTTTTTTAAGCCCACAGCAATATTGCAAAGGGCAAGATCAAGTTTTGTTTTTTGTTTGAAGTGTGGCTTGCTTTTGGAATCTGATTTTTTTGGGAGTACGAGTAAACTGTCCCGAATGCTAAAACTGTGCATTAATCTCTGAACATTCAAAGTCGGTACTCACATGTAGTCCTTTCCAAGATTCTTCATTTCAATTCTCAGACAAATAACTAGGCAGCTCCCCTGTGCTTGGCCTATGTGCCCTCCTCCAGGTGAAGGTGCCTGCTGCAGCAAATTATCAATATTTTGACACTTGCGTATGTTGTGTAAGGTTCTGATGAATGGTCCTTACCTAAAACATTAACCACTTTAAAATGATGCAGCACTTTCCCATGCTTTTATTTTGGAGTTGCAATTACTTTTGCATCATACATTTTACACACAGGACATTGTCTATTTACAATGTTACTATGTGTTTTTTAATGAGATGCCCAACAGGGGCGGAGGCAGATCAATTGGACATTAATGATTCCAAGGCATCATCGGATGAGTATGGAGTTTTCTCATGCTTTGCTCAACATCCCACCATCTGTCAATACCAAAACACGGTTCATTGTCTATTCATCTCACTGCTGTTCATGAGCTCATGCTCTGAATAAACTGGGTGAAGATTTGGTTATGTACAAGTTATTGCACTTCATCCACAGGGTGTGAAACTCTCTTACGGTGGTCTGGCGTGGCTTAAATGAATTTTCTCTCATCCCTATCTCTATATTATATAATATATATATATTATATATATATATGTAATTATATATTAAAACCCTCAAGGTCAATAGATCGTTTCACTATTTATGCTTACTGTGCTTTATTGTCTCCATGTCTGTAAGGTGCCTAACTGAGGGCTGTATGCTGTAGCAAGTGAAGTAAGTAGCAATAACATGAATGGACTCATCTGGCCAGAAGTTAATTTTACTTTTTAAAAAAATAAGTAAAAGTTCATATGTATTAAGCACACAGTAAAACAAAAGAAAGACATGCACATACACAGACACACATGCAAATACACAGACACACACAAACACACACATGCACACAATAAATGACAAGGAAATATAGAGCAGAATGAATCCACAAAAAATTTATTTTTAAAAATGAAAAGCTAAAGAAACCAAAGCTCAGAATTAAATAAAATACATGGATGACAATGAAGCTCAGATTAACAGGAATAAAGCTGGAAAGAAAAAATGTACAATGCACAAACCAGACCGTCACACGATAGGCCCATCCATCAATCTAATAAACAAAGACAGCTGACTGGACTTGCTAATAGTAACCACTTACCTACCACCTTATCTTACATCACAAGGGATACAAAGCACTCTTAAAACAGGGCAGCTTTGTGTTAATCTTAAATAGATCAGAACTTTCTGATAGCTGTTTGCAATTGAGTTTATATTTCAGATGTTTCCTAAAATGTGACTTTTCTTGACTCTTGCCTAAACTTCTTAATCATCATTTATAAGTATATACAGACTAAAGCTATCCAACTACAAAGACCTTGGGGTGTGATCTTACTGGCCGTTCACACCACACTCCTGCTGCAGCGAAGTCGGAGAATTTCGTGGCCAGCCAAATTTCCATTCACTGCGGCGGGTTGGGAAAATCCCGCCGGGGTGAACGGTGGTAAGATTCCGGCCCTTTATCTTCAGGACTGCTGTAAGTGAATGTCAAGGAGCTGTGAAACCCCAGCTGAGCATAAATATCCACTCATCAGGACTGTCAAGTCATGAAAAATAAACTGAATTTATTAGTCTTTTTCTTAAATAAAGGGACTATCCTTCCCAGATGAATCCTCAAATAATCACGCATAATTTAAACCTGGAATGTTTCAGAATGTCAGCAGTCTTCAAAATGATAGCAGCAAAATTGTTACTTAGCAGCAACCACAGGACAGCAGCACCATCTAGAGGCATCTTTTAATTATGGCAAGTCATGGAATTTTGTGATCAATTTCTGTGCCGAACCATCATAAATATTAAACAAACCCGGCCATGAAAAGCACTTGGCATGCTTTCCTTTTCACTATTATTTCTTCAATTTAATCAATGGCACCATGATATTTTTACCATTGAATAAACAAAACTGACAGCGGCAGGAGTAGCTAGGTAGAAACTGTTCGCGCTCAGGAAAAGATCAAGAGGGCATGGATTTGTAGCGATTTGCGAAAGGAGCGAATACAATGTACAAAAAAACACTTATTCCACAGAGTGATTCGGGTTTGGGACGCACGGTCTGGAAGTGTGGTGGAAGCAGGTTCAATCGAAGCATTCAAGAGGGCATTAGATGATTATTTAAATAGGAACAATGTGCAGGGGTATGGGGAGAAGGGCAGGGGAATGGCACCAAGTCATGATGTTCATTTGGAAAGCCCATGCAGACAAAATGGGCTGAATGGTCTCCTTCTGTGTCGTAACAATTCTGTGATTCGATCACTCAATATGGTGGGGAGTTTTAGTTCAGTTTATTTATTAGGCTCACAAGTAGGCTTACATTAACACAGCAGTGACGTAGCAGGTTGATAGTCCAACTAAACATTAAGAGACCTTCAGATCAGGACGATACACTTGGAGGTTGAAGTGCATTTTCAGGGTCAAAACCACTATCACAGCTTAAAATAACAGGTGTGGAGCTACTGCCCACCGCCTTTACTGCTGGAGTTTTACTGCACTGGCTCCATCTCAAGAACTTAATGACTCTCTCCCTCCAAACTTCATTCAAAGTGCTGGGCCACATACAGTGGAAATCCAAGTCGGACAAGGCACAGGTTCAGGAGTCCATTAGGGGCTGAAATCTCAAAGCCAGCTCTGCTGATCATCACAAATGTGAACAAATACATCAATATCCAGAAGTGGAAAAATAGAAGCATTTTACAGAAATTGGACTTCTGGTGATTGCTTTACGAATTTCAGGGACACCATACGAAACTTCAACTGTACAATCCCACCTTCATAACCCTTTTTTCCTCCTTTCCCTGCACAATTCCAATTTACTGGTTGAACCTGAGCCCATTCTCTCAATGTCCATCCAGGTGAAAGAGGTGGCTGTAGAGATAGTGGATAACTTAGTGGTCACCTTTAGGGAGATGGTGGTGTAGTGGTAGTGTCACCACACTAATAATCCAGAAGGCCAGGCTATTGCTCTGGGGAACATGGGTTCAAATCCCACCACGGTAGCTGGTGACATTTCAATTCAATTAATAAATCTGGAATTGAAACCATTAACAATTGCTGCAAAAACCCATCTGGTTCACCAATCCCCTCTCGGGAAGGAAATCTGCCTGCCTTGCCCAGTCTGGCATACATGTGACTCCAGTCCCACAGCAATGTGGTTAACTCTCTACAATGTGCTCTACAATGGCCGAGCAAACCTCTTCAGTTCAAGGGAAACAAATGCTAAGCTTTCCAGCGATGCCCACATCCATCAAAAATCCTCCAAATTACCATAAATTCTGGAATGTTTCCTGCAGATTGGAAACATAACCCCACTATTTAGGAAAGGAGAGGGTTGCGGGGCGGGGCGGCAAAGAGAAAGCAGGGAACAATATGTCCTGTTATCCTGACAGTCGTAGGGAATATGATAACTGGACCTTCAAGAATAGTGCTCGGATTGGGCAGAGTCAATATGGATTAATGAAAGAGAAATCATGCATGTCAAACCTGTTGGAGTTTTTTGAGGATGGAACTAGCTGAATAGAAATGGGAGAACCAGCGAGTGCCATGTATTTGGATTTCCAAATGACCTTTGATACGGTCCCAAGAGCAATATGAAATAGTTAGCTCCAGAAATGTATTGATTTACTGAATAATACTGTAAGTCTCCAAGCACTATATTAAACACAGTTCCATACTGGGCAAGAATTGAAGCAGCCACAAACTTTCACTCAGTCACACACCATTCTAACTTGGCCATAAAATGTGCTTCACTGACGCCGGGTCAGCAGGCTGGAATTCCTTGTTTAGCACTAGTCTAACCACAGGGACAACAAGTTCATGAAGACAGCCCAGCACCATCTCCTCAGGTCAATGAGGGTTGAACAATAACTGAGACCTTTCCAGTATCGCCCATATTAAAAACAAATAAGACTATTTTTCAGCCACAATTCACATCTTCTTTTATTCCAATACCTTTCCTAGGAAGAGTTCACATTCCCTCTGGTTCCCAATGTCAAACTGTCACTTCCTATGTGATTCTCTTACAATCAATGTGCAGACAGTCAGATTAACAATATCACATGTACAAATGAAAACAGGTCGCTTAGCCTGTACGGTTGTCTTCACTCTTCAAGGAAAGGCATTCCTCTATTCGATTTGGATAATGTCTCTGCCAGAAAGAAGTTTAACAACACCAGGTTAAAGTCCAACAGGTTTATTTGGTAGCAAAAGCCACACAAGCTTTCGAAGCTCTAAGCCCCTTCTTCAGGTGAGTGGGAATTCTGTTCACAAACAGAGCTTATAAAGACACAGACTCAATTTACATGAATAATGGTTGGAATGCGAATACTTACAACTAATCAAGTCTTTAAGAAACAAAACAATGGGAGTGGAGAGAGCATCAAGACAGGCTAAAAAGATGTATATTGTCTCCAGACAAGACAGCCAGTGAAACTCTGCAGGTCCACGCAACTGTGGGAGTTACAAATAGTGTGACATGAACCCAATATCCCGGTTGAGGCCGTCCTCGTGTGTGCGGAACTTGGCTATCAGTTTCTGCTCAGCGACTCTGCGCTGTCGTGTAAAGCTTGTGTGGCTTTTGCTACCAAATAAACCTGTTGGACTTTAACCTGGTGTTGTTAAACTTCTTACTGTGTTTACCCCAGTCCAACGCCGGCATCTCCACATCAGAATCTGGCAGCACAGAGTTGTAGCTTAACTCCAAAAGTGAGGGAGGGAAGTCAAAGATGCACCAGCGTGAAATCTCAGGTAATAAAATGCTTACGCTAAACAAAATGCCAGCAAAGCCACCTCTTTTTCACCGTGTAAAGTGAATCTAAAGCAGCATCGTTGTGATTTAAAAGATGATAAACATTGCTCCACAGACACTACCTGACTGATTGTTCATCATCCGAATAGCCTTCGACTTGGCCAGTTCCAACGCCGTCACCCAGCGTTGCCGCTCCACCTCCGAGCTTGCCTTCAGGTGGTACGTGCGCCCGCTATCCGAGAGCACAAAGGTGCACGAGTCCTCCACGTCAATGTGGGCAGTTGCTAGGTTAATGGTGCCTCTGCATGTGTGCCCCATCTCAGCCTGAGTCCTGGAAAAACAAATACAGCACAATGAACCATCTTACCAGCACTGCACACGAGTCAACCACATCACTCAAACTCCCCCAGACATTCAAACATATATAGACACTTTCTAATTCATTCATGGGATTTAAGCCTCATTGGCTGGGCCAGCATTTACCACTGTTCCTTAATTGCCCTTGAGAAGGTGGTGGTGAGCTGCCTTCCTGAACCCCTGAAGTCCATACAGTGTTATACAAGTGTATAAACTTACAAAGCATTGGCTAAATGACTTAAACTGTTTTTGGTGGGCACTTGTTAAAGAATGAACGGTGATTCAGACAACAGGATCCTGCTGCGCTTGAATAATACCATGAGGCCAATGTCCACCTGAACCGCAGGTATAGACAGAATGTCCTTGATTTAAAACAAATACTTGCATTTGTATGGTGCCAGTCACAATGGTGGATCATTCCAAAGCTATGAGGTATGTTTGAAGAGTAGACCAAGTTGTAATGGTGTATTGGTGGCAAACATGTGCGTGTTCTGGTAAGCAATTAATCATGATTGGATTAACCTTGCTGATAGTAAGAGGTGAAGACCTCTGGTCTTTAACTGGGTGTCTACGAAAAATAGCGTCAAACTGTTTGTGCAAGGAAATTATCTTGGGATGGGCAAAGAAGCCACACCAAAGAGTATACATGAAATCATTCATGAAAAATGGATACCACACCTTGCTAATCACTATGGCAATCAGGAGCAGGAGTAGGCCATCTAGCCCCTCGAGCCTGCCCCGCCATTCAATAAGATCATGGCTGATCTGACGTGGATCAGTACCACTTACCCGCCTGATCCCCATAACCCTTAATTCCCTTACCGATCAGGAATCCATCCATCCGCGCTTTAAACATATTCAGCGAGGTAGCCTCCACCACCTCAGTGGGCAGAGAATTCCAGAGATTCACCACCCTCTGGGAGAAGAAGTTCCTCCTCAACTCTGTCTTAAACCGACCTCCCTTTATTTTGAGGCTGTGTCCTCTAGTTTTAACTTCCTTACTAAGTGGAAAGAATCTCTCCGCCTCCACCCTATCCAGCCCCCGCATTATCTTATAAGTCTCCATAAGATCCCCCCTCATCCTTCTAAACTCCAACGAGTACAAACCCAATCTCCTCAGCCTCTCCTCATAATCCAAACCCCTCATCTCCGGTATCAACCTGGTGAACCTTCTCTGCACTCCCTCCAATGCCAATATATCCTTCCTCATATAAGGGGACCAATACTGCACACAGTATTCCAGCTGCGGCCTCACCAATGCCCTGTACAGGTGCATCAAGACATCCCTGCTTTTATATTCTATCCCCTTCGCGATATAGGCCAACATCCCATTTGCCTTCTTGATCACCTGTTGTACCTGCAGACTGGGCTTTTGCGTCTCATGCACAAGGACCCCCAGGTCCCTTTGCACGGTAGCATGTTTTAATTTGTTTCCATTGAGATAGTAATCCCATTTGTTATTATTTCCTCCAAAGTGTATAACCTCACATTTATCAACGTTATACTCCATTTGCCATATCCTCGCCCACTCACTCAGCCTGTCCAAATCTCTCTGCAGATCTTCTCCGTCCTCCACACGATTCACTTTTCCACTTATCTTTGTGTCGTCTGCAAACTTCGTTACCCTACACTCCGTCCCCTCCTCCAGATCATCTATATAAATGGTAAATAGTTGCGGCCCGAGTACCGATCCCTGCGGCACGCCACTAGTTACCTTCCTCCAACCGGAAAAACACCCATTTATTCCGACTCTTTGCTTCCTGTCGGATAGCCAGTCCCCAATCCACTTTAACACACTACCCCCAACTCCGTGTGCCCTAATCTTCTTCAGTAGCCTTTTATGGGGCACCTTATCAAACGCCTTTTGGAAATCCAAAAACACCGCATCCACCGGTTCTCCTCCATCAACCGCCCTAGTCACATCTTCATAAAAATCCAACATGTTCGTCAAGCACGACTTTCCCCTCATGAATCCATGCTGCGTCTGATTGATCGAACCATTTCTATCCAGATGCCCTGCTATCTCCTCTTTAATAATGGATTCCAGCATTTTCCCTACTACAGACGTTAAGCTGACCGGCCTATAGTTACCCGCCTTTTGTCTCCTTCCTTTTTTAAACAGCGGCGTAACATTAGCCGTTTTCCAATCAACCGGCACTACCCCAGAATGCAACGAGTTTTGATAAATAATCACTAACGCATCCACTATTACCTCTGACATTTCTTTCAATACCCTGGGATGCATTCCATCCGGACCCGGGGACTTATCCACCTTCAGTCCCATTAGTCTACCCAGCACTGCCTCTCTGGTAACATTAATGGTATTAAGTATTTCTCCTGCTGCCAACCCTCTATCGTTAATATTTGGCAAACTATTTGTGTCCTCCACCGTGAAGACCGACACAAAAAACTTATTTAAAGACTCAGCCATATCCTCATTTCCCACTATTAACTCCCCCCTCTCGTCCTCCAAGGGTCCAACATTCACTCTAGCCACTCTATTCCTTTTTATATATTTATAAAAACTTTTACTATCATTTTTTATATTAATTGCTAGCCGAGCTTCATAGTCTATCCTTCCTTTCTTTATCGCTTTCTTAGTCTCTCTTTGTTGTTTCTTAAATTTTTCCCAATCACTTGTTTCTCCACTATTTTTGGCCACTCTGTACGCAGCTGTTTTTATTTTAATACTCTCCTTTATTTCCTTCGTTATCCACGGCTGGTTCTCCCTTTTCTTACAATCCTTGTTTTTTGCTGGAATATATTTTTGCTGAGAACTGAAAAGGATCTCCTTAAAAATCCTCCACTGTTCCTCAGCTATCCTACCTGCCAGCCTGCTCTCCCAGTCTACCTTAGCCAATTCATCCCTCATCCTATCATATTTCCCTCTGTTCAAACAGAGGACACTGGTTTGGGACCAAACTTTCTCCTCTTCCATCTGAATCAGAAATTCGACCATATTGTGGTCACTAGACCCAAGAGGGTCCTTCACAATAAGATCCTTAATTCTACCTACCTCGTTACACAATACCAGATCCAAAATAGCTCGTTCCCTCGTCGGTTCCGTAACATGCTGTTCAAGGAAACTATCCCGACAGCATTCTAAGAACTCTTCCTCCATTCCACCCTTACCGACTTGAGTCTGCCAGTCAATGTGCATGTTGAAGTCCCCCATGATTATTGCCGTTCCGTTTTTACACGCATCCCTTATCTGCTTGTTTATAGCCCTCCCTACCTCAACATTATTATTTGGGGGCCTATATACCACACCTACTAGTGTCTTTCTCCCTCTACTATTCCTCATCTCTACCCATAATGATTCCACGTTTTGTTCCTCAGAGCCTATGTCATCCCTCAGTACTACCCTGATATTATCTCTTATTAATAGCGCGACCCCACCACCTTTTCCTTCCTGTCTATTCTTCCTAAACGCCTGATACCCCTGGATATTCATCTCCCAGTCCTGGTCACCTTTCAGCCACGTTTCTGTAATGGCCACTAGATCGTACCCACTTGTGCTGATTTGCACCATCAACTCATTTACCTTGTTCCGAATGCTTCGGGCATTCAGGCAAAGTGTCCTTATTCCAGCTTTTATCTGGACCCGCTTTGATGAGTCGCGAACACCCTCTCCCTCTACTCCCTTATCTAAATTACCGCCTTCATTCACTTGCACTCTCTCCTCTGCCATTAATTTTGTAATTCCCCTTACCCCTGCATCCTCCACCCCATCAATTAGTTCCTTGATCCTAGTCAACTCTTCTAGCTCCCCTCCCCCCAACCTATCTAGTTTAAATTCTCCCCAGTAACCTTAGCCAACCTACCGGCCAGGATATTGGTCCCCCTGTGATTCAAGTTCCACCCGTTTTTTTAGTCCTGTTAGAATTATATAGGTTTCTATGAGATTCCCCCTTCATTCTTTGAAGCTCCAGCAAATATAATCCTAACCAACTCAATCTAAAGTTTATTTATTAATTAGTGTCACAAGTAGGCTTACATTAACACTGCAATGAAGTTATTGTGAAAATCCCCTAGTCACCACACTCTGGCGCCTGTTCGGGTACATTGAGGGAGAATTTAGCATGGCCAATGAACCTAACCAGCACGCCTTTCGGACTGTGGGAGGAAACCGGAGTACCTGGTGGAAACCGGAGTACCTGGAGGAAACCCACGCAGATACAGGGGAGAATGTACAGACTCTGCACAGTGACCCAAGGCTGGAATTGAACCCACGTCCCTGACGCTGTGAGGTAGCTGTGCTAACCACTATGCCACTCTCTCTTCATACCTGCCACCCCAGGAATCAGTCTGGTAAGCCTGGAAGAATCTAGAACATGGGGTCACAGTCTCAGAAGAAATTGGACCATTTAGGAATGAGATGAGGAGAAATTTTCACTCAAGAAATGTGAATCTTTAGAATGTTCTATCCCAGACAGCACTGCTTGCTCAGTTGTTGAGTATATTCAAGATGCAAGTTAATAGATTTTTGGGTAATGAGGATAATCAGGATGGGAAACAGTGGGAAAGGTGAAGTTAAAGTAAATGAACAGTGATCACTGTTCGATGGCGAAGCAGGCTCAAAGGGCCAAATGGCCAACTCCAGCTCGTTTTTCCCATATTGCCATGTAGAAAATGTTGCACAGTATCTACAAAATTATAGGCTTGCGTTTTAATGAAAAACCTTTACTAAACTCCTATTCTGACAGAGTGGCGTCACCTGAAAAATTAACCTACCTGTACTTCAGGCGCCGATGGAACAGCTGTGCACTGAACTTTCCTGTTTCCTTTGGGACCGCATAATCTAAAGTAGAAAAATAGCAAATCCAGAGCTAAACTAAAAAAGGAGAGAGTTTCACGTTTTGGGAGATCTGTTGGGTTGAGCAGCACCAATCACGTTTTACTGAAGGAAAAGAATGATCTTGGCTGGAATTTTACCAGCACGCCCGCCCCAGAATCAGGGCGGGTGAGGCTCACAGAACAGCATTCTCCATTGGCCTCAGGCGGGATCTTATGAGCCTCAGGCTGGCGGGGCTTTTATTCACTTGTGGGATATAAGTGTCGTTGGCTGACCAGCATTTATTGCCTATTCCTAGTTTCGCTTGTTCAGAGGGCAGTTGAGTTGACCACATTGCTGTGGCTCTGGAGTCACATGTAGGCCAGACCCCGGTAAGGATGGCAGATTTCCTTCCCTAAAGAACATTAGTTTATTTATCAGTGTCACAAGTAGGCTTACATTGACACTGCAATGAAGTTACTGTGAAAATCCCCTAGTCGTCACACTGCAGTGCTAACCCACTGTGCTACCATGCCTAATTAGTGAACCAGATGGGTTTTTTCAACAATCGACAATGGTTTGTTCATGGTCATCAGTAGATTCTTAATTCCAGATATTTCTTATTGAATTCAAATTCCACCACCTGCTGTGGTGGGATTCGAACTGGGTCCCCAGAACATTAGCTGAGTTTCTGGATTAATAGTGCAGTGATAATACCACTCAGCCACCGCCTCCCCTTGTTCTGGTGGTGAGAGGCTTGCCAATAGTGTTTCATGCAGAAACGTCAATAAACATGCGAGATGTCAGCTCCAACTCCACAAT
This sequence comes from Mustelus asterias, assembly GCF_964213995.1. Taxonomy (NCBI): domain Eukaryota; kingdom Metazoa; phylum Chordata; class Chondrichthyes; order Carcharhiniformes; family Triakidae; genus Mustelus; species Mustelus asterias. The sequence goes on along the minus strand of NC_135813.1, from coordinate 62,504,725 downwards.
GATGCAATCAGGCTCTGAAAATGTGGCACGGCACTCGCATCCTTGCGAAAATTGAGCCAAAATCACATCATCCCTTTGCAATACAAAAGTACCATTCACGTACTCTTTCATCTCGCTTCACAATACTGGATTTACCAGCACGCAAGGATACTATTTATGTTTTTCTATCTTACTTTTCCAACGAAAGTTATAGAGGAAAACAAACACAATATTCACCAAGCATAAATGAAACTAAACTTGAGAAAGTTTAGTTTTAGAAAGATGCATTAGTGCCAACATAGAAATAGTAAAAACAAAATTTAAATTATTAACTGCTTTAACTTGGGAAGAACAATCAGTCAAATAAATATAGAGAAATCTCAGAAATGGGCAAAGTCTAATTTCAGGCAGGGGAATTGGTGTTTAACCCTTCGTATGCAGTGGTAGCTTTTTCTGCCGTATTGTGTGGCACCTACAGAAGAACGTGAGCAGACATAGGATCCATGCTGGATCACAGGTGGGCAGCCTCCGATTTGCCCACCTTGCCATCACCTGGCATGTATGGATGGTGAGCGGGAGCAGTGAGGACATGACCTGCAGGGGAGATATGGGAGAGTGGTTGGTGTTGTCCCTTGAGCTGGCAGTGAGATCTCTGTAGATGTGATGGGTCTGTGAGTTGTAAATGATGAGCAAAGTAACTTACCCTGGCAGAACGGAGGAGGTCATTCATCTTCTCGCGACGCTGGAAGGCTATCCTGTTCTGCACTGATCCGGGTGCCACATTCCGGCACAGCTAGCCCACTTCAGAAACTACTGGAAAATTATGGCTGCCGGACTCAGGAAACATTCTGCACCCAAGTTCACCGACGCCTCACTCAAGCACCTGCTGGATGCAATGGATGCTCGCCACAAATGTACTCTACCCACTCACAGGGCGAAGACCTGCAACCAAGGTAACCAATCCAGCCTGGGAGGCAGTGGTCAGTGCTAGCACCCTGCAGAACAGGACAGCCTTCCAGCGTCGCGAGAAAGTGAATGACCACCTCCATTCTGCCAGAGTAAGTTACTTTGCTCAGCATTTACAACTCACAGACCCATCACATCTACAGAGATCTCACTCACTGCCTGTTCAAGGGACACCACCACCCACTCTCCCACACCTCCCCTGCAGGTCATGTCCTCACTGCTCCCACTCAGCATCCGCACATGCCAGGCATCCTTATCATCCCTCCTGGTATGCATCCTACTTACATTCTCTCCGTCTGTCCTCATGCAGGACAAGCTGCCTCACAACAAGAGGGAGAGATCCCGGATAGGTAGAAGGATGCCAGAACTCAAGGCTCTCATGGACTTTGAAGAGAGAGACAGACAGCTAGCCGATAAGGACATGGGTCGTTCCAGTGCTGATGGTGAGGCGCAGAACCAAGTGAGGATCCAACACTGTAGTACCCATCAGACAAGCAGGCGGAGTGATATCTCCTGTTTCTCGGGCCCCTGCCGTGCACTAATGACCTCTCCTTTCTTTCACAGGCACATCTGGGAAGCAGCCCAGGGAATCCACCAGCCAGGTCCTCGACTCCAGCCTTGACAGCGACAGAGGAGGGATTTACAGACCCTAATATAGAAGGCCCCATTCACAGCACTCACCCACTGCAGATACCTCAGTGGGACCAATTAGCCTTGGGGGGGGGTCACAATCCGGTGGGCACATCACACTGTCTGATCCACAGCAGGCAGAGGCAGAGGCCTCTGGACTCCGGTCACGCCTCAGTTGCTGAAGACCCAAAGGCAAGATTGGGAAAATCAGGAAGAGATGTCTGCTGCACTCAGATTGCAAAGCTGTCCAGCTTCACACTGAGGCGATAGCATCAACATGCCAGGCAACAAGGTCAACACTGATAGGGTGGAGGCTGACATATAGACTTTGGTTCAGGACATGGGCCCTGCACAGCTGCAGGAGCTGCACTCCATGACAGAGGGACTTGCTGGGATTCATCAGTGCCAACGCCAGAGGGGAATGGGCTTCTAAAGCTCACTCCAGCTGCCCCTCCCTCTGCAAGCAGCCAGTGGCCCTTGGCACGGACAGGGAGGGTGATCAGCTGGCACCCACCCCAGGGCCATCCACCCAGGTAACTCTGGGAGTGTCCCGCCCATTCAAAGCCCCTCCTGCTGACCATTTCAGCTCCACAGGCAAGGAGGGTGACACAGCAGAAGTCTGAAAGCAGGCAAACCCCACCTTCCCCGCTGCATCCCCATGATAGGACCCTGGTCACTGACAACAAGTGGGCTGCCATCATCCAGTCAGAAGTCAGGCATTCACAGAGGTTTGGTGAGGATCCATGGACCGCCCCCACTGCAAGTCATCATCATCCTCCTAGAATGTGGAGACTATGGGCATCCGCTGCACCTCCATGACAAGAGCCCTATCACAGAAGATGTCCGTGCTGCCATCAGCCAGACAGGAGTGCAATGCTTACAGATGCTCTGTGAAGATAATGGGATGTCCTCATCAACCTCCATGAAGCTAACGGCAATCAGCACATGCCAAGCTTGTCTCATCTGAACATTGCCATCTCTCATGGCCGAAACCTCACCTCGTGGACCTCCTCAGCCTCTCCCCCTTACTGAAGCAAATGTACTGCTCCTCCATCTACCCCTCAGGAAGCTCCTTGCCCCGTTGCAGTGCCAGGCTGCGCAGGTGCAGCAAGTGAGGACACCACGCGAGATCCTCTGCGTTGTATTGCAGGGCTCCATCAGACCGGTCCAGGCAGCAGAACTGCAGCATCCCTTTGGTTTGCTCGAGCAAAGAGCAAGTTGCAGCAATGAGCCTCACTTGTCTCTGCCATTCCGTCAACTCCGCACAAGTATCACCAGCCACTTCCTGGCGGCACGGTGGCACAATGGTTAGCACGGCTGTCTCACAGCGCCAGGGACCCGGGTTCGATTCCTGGCTTGGGAGACTATGTGGTGTCCGCACATTCTCCCCGTGTCTGCGTTGATTTCCTCCGGTTTCCCCTCACAGTCCAAAGATGTGTGGGTTCGGTGGATTGCCCATGCTAAATTGCCCCTTAGTGTCGGGGGACTGGCTAGGGTAAATGCATGAGCTTATGGGGATAGGGCCTGGGTGGGATTGTGGTCAGTGCAGACTCAATGGGCCAAATGGCCTCCTTCTGCACTGTAGGATTCTATGATTCCTCGGTAGCCCTGGTCCCCAAGGAGCCAACACTGCAGTCTCTGTGGACCCTGAAAGATGTCAGGGCTCTGAGCGCTGCTGAGAATGCAAACATTGTGTACATTCCCTGGGATTCGAGCACACATCCTGCAGGATGCATTTGGTATGGTCACAGTCCAGCTGAACATTCTGCACATGGAAGCCCTTGCAGTTCACTGCTTGATGCCACAGGGCTCCGAGTGCCATGTGAATGCAGTCGATGGCACCTTGCATCTGTGGAAAATCAGAGATCAGCGCAAATCCCATTTGCTCTTGCTTCCTGGCTTACCTGATCCCGGTCAAAATGCACAAAATCGTGTGCCCTCGCGAAGATTGCATCAGTGACTTCCTAGATGTCTGTGTGTGCAGAGGCTTGTGAAATCCTCCAATGTCACCTGTGGAGCCCTGGAAGGAGCCACCAAGTCCGTGCAGTGCCACACCCTGCAGCAGATGGCAGATGTGCCTAACCAGTTCTATTTGGCAACACTGATTCTCGGACATCTGCAGGTACGTCAAGTGCTGACTGTAGACCCTGGGTCTAGTGATGCGCCAATGAGTGACGGCTCTCTGGGGATCCTCCTCTGCTTGTGGAGCAAGCCCTGCCACCCCCTTCCTTGTGAAGGTTCTGCTCCTGCCTTTGGAAGGCCAAGCACCGCCATTGACCTCATCTTCTTCTCACCTGTCAACGAACAAGAAGAGTGACAGCTCCACGTTCCTGATGGTCTCCTCACTGCAGGATGAGAGAGAGAGACACTCAACGATTAGCATTTGTTTCCTAAAGCCATTGACCCATGTCCTGTTCACAACATTGACGCCCAGTTCTTAGTGTCAAAAAAGAATGGTAGTTTTAAATAATTTATATTTGTATTTGTGGGTAATATAAATGTGGTATACCTTTAAGTTCAATTTCGGGTTTCGAAAGTATTAATGACCTCAGTTTGGTTGAGATCCATGCATTGTAATGAGGGCTTACAATGTGAAAGTACAATGTGAGTTTAAAAGGAAATCAGGCTGTTGTTTAGCAACCAGGGGCCACTCTCAGGCTGGAAGAACCTTTGAGTCAGTTGTAAGCTAGAGCTAGAGGAGAAGTTGGACAGGACAAAGGAGCTGCAGGGAACAGGCTTCCCAAAAGAACAAAAGTCCCAAAAACAGGGAATGGGAACAAAAATTAATATCTCAGAACGGAGCAAAGAACAAGAAGCTGAACAACATCCTGTTCAGAGGAATTCAGGTAAAAGGTAGAGAAAGTGTTCCAAGTTAAAGAGACAGCTGCAAGAGACAGCTTTAAATGTTGGCTGGTGAGAAGCCAGCCATCCGAGGTAAATCAAAAGTTTGGTGACATCTTAATACAGCCTGCAATGAAGTAGTGTTATGTCGGCATGGCTGGGTATCTGAGAGATTGCATGGAATGCATAAATGCACAAAAGAGATTGAAATCCTGGAGGTGGATCTTGGTGAAGGCATCCGACAGATAGCTTTGTTCGGTGGAAGATTCCAAGAGCGTTCTTCAAGAATGGAGTTTGGAAATACTTGTGTAGAATTCAGAGTTCCAGCGAGACCAGTTGACTCAGTGTGACAAGCATCAAGCCGGGGGTTTGATGAGAAATCCACAGAATTTGTATCGAGTGGCATCTGTCACTTGGTTTTGGAGTATGGTGTGTCTGACCACATTTTGTCTATTGGTTCAAATGCACTGTGTACTTACTGAAAACATTAAAGAATAAGACCTATTTTGTAACTTGTGTTTTCCTTACAAATCTCTGTATATCTGTAATGGTATAGCTGGGGTAAAGGAGTACTGTCCTGTAGCAATCTTTTCATGTTCAATAAATTATCATTTGTTAAAAGTTAATTGGCAGTTCTGTGACTGTTCATTCATGTCTCAATACAAAAAATAGAAGTTACGATCTATCGAGTCGGGGTTCCACTCTGGGACCTGACCACCCAATGGTATCAGCTGGAATCACAATATTCGTTTGCATGTGGGTTGGGCAAGATCCCACACCAGCCTTGCCCCATATCACATGATCATGGGGCAACAGCTTTGGTCAATCTACTGCATCCTGAGCTCTCATCTCAGGTATTTTCCTAGTCTTCACTCTAAGGCCTTGTGCTCAATTTGGCCCATGGGGGACAGACGTGCACACACATCAATAGGCACTTCATGACAGAGCCAAGAATTAAGAGCGCTCTCCTTGGGCAGTGTGTCATGGCCACCTTTCTGAGGAGATATTGTAGTTTGCCCAGTCGGACAATGGTACAGCCACACCATTGAAGCCATTGAATTTGGAAGTCCATGCACCAAGAGTTAAATGCTGAGCAGCAATCATCTCACACACAAGTCTACTTGAGTGGGCACAATTTTCCGAGTAGTCTGACTCCAAACCTGTGGACTGAGCTCCAGCTAAATGGTCTCAGCTGCAATGGAAAACAGATCAGTGACATGTTTTTCCATTTGCCTTGCACTCATCTACGACCCACCTCCATTATGGTCCCCCCTCCCCAACACACCGGGATTGTGAGGAACCTTCAGAGGCTCCCCAACACCAAAAGAAGTCTGTGTCCCAGGCTTCCTTTCTCTCTGTGCAGCCGGGAAAGAAGCCTGTGCCACGGCATCAGAAAGCAGCCTCGAAGAAGCTACTGTGCAGATTTGCCGGTGGAAGTTTAATTTGACATGGGGGTGGGGGGGGGGTATGGGTCCAATACTGATATAGAACCCACAAATCATAGAAACCCTACAGTGCAGAAGGAGGACATTCAGCCCATCGAGTTTGCACCAACAATCGCACCTAGGCTCCATCCCCACGACCCCACACATTTACCCCGCCAATCCCTCTAACCTACGCATCCTGGGACACTAAGGAGCAATTTAACATGGCCAATGAACCTAACCTGCACATCCTTGGACCATGGGAGGAAACCAGAGCACCCGGAGGAAACTCACGCGGCCACGGGGAGAATGTGCAAACTCCACACAGGCAGTGACCCAAGGTAGAAATCGAACTCAGATCCCTGGAGCTGAGAGATAGCAGTGCTAACCACTGTGCCGCCCACATATGCTAATGTATTATAATGATGTTCCCCACATTAAACAATGCCCATTGATTGGGGGAGTGAGGGGCGGGAGAGGGACAATAATGTGCTGCATTTACACCGCAGGGAAACACATTAAAGGCCCGCCCGTCTTGAACAGAAGCAGAAAATTCTGGCCATGGAGTCCTCTTGTTTGAGAAATTTCACCTACCTGAATCGTCTGATGTTTCTCCTTGCTATAATAACTCCAGCAGTCAGCTGTAAAGGAACAGTGCTTTATTGCACAAAATAAAGTAAAACAAAACTACAAGCCTGTGGTGAACACAAACAGGTCCCAACCGGGACAGTGGAATAACGGACCCACTCAGGGGCCTGCTTTATACAGGGCTCAGTATATGAGCTCCACCTGGTCAGTTAATTACCAATCCTCAGGGAGCTCGTATTCTACGAGTCCTACAAGGAGGGCAATCAGTGATTCCCCGTGCAAGTCCCGGGAGTTATCACGCTTGCTAAATTTCTTGCTGCAGAGTTAGTGGTGCGTCGGATGCTTTACCAGAGAATTGGTTGAGACAGAGACCATTACAACCATCATAGAAAAACCACAAATGCACTTTACCGTTGTCCCTGCCGCACCGCCTAGCAGTCCTGCTGCGACAGTAATGGCTAACTGACTGATACAGTTGCGTGCAGTGAATGGTGTTACCAATACAACATTTATGAATCCAAAGCAGAGGAATTCTGCTTCGAAGATTCCATGGTCAATCCAATAAAGCGTTCATCCATAGAGTCCAGTTACTGTGCACAGAACCTGTACGTAAATGTAGTAATTGGAAGGATTAGTGACGACCAGTCAAATACAACAAACTGTAGTGGTTTATTTACAAGTAGATAAATATACAGATTGGTGTGGCACGATGGTGCAGTGGTTAGCACTGCTGCCTCACAGCACCAGGGACCCGCATTTGATTCCCGACTTGGGTCACTGTCTGCGTGGAATTTGCACGTTCTCCCCGTGTCTGTGTGGGTTTCCTCCGGGTGCTCCGGTTTCCTCCCACAGTCCAAAAGACGCGCTGGTTAGGTGCATTGGCCATGCTAAATTCTCCCTCAGTGTACCCGAACAGGTGTCAGAGTGTGGCGTCTAGAGGATTTTCACAGTAACTTCATTGCAGTGTTAATGTAAGCCTACTTGTGACACTAATAAATAACTTTAAAAGTACTTTCATGGCGTTAACACTTCCAGCTCCAGGATCCACTCTGGCTGCAAAAGCCAAGATCCCCACGCTCGTTCCCCATTGGGCGATCAGATGACATGACCCTCCCAATGTATGCCCCTCAATGGGGCCAGGTACAACATCATGAAACTTCTATCTGAATTCTTACCCAGGGTATCCTTCAGATAACAAACTGCAGGTATTTTTTTGAATTCATTTATGGAACATGGACATCGGTAGGTGGCCAGCATTTATTGCCCATTCCTGGTTACCCTCAGAGGGGAGTTGAGAGTCAACTACGTTGCTGTGGCTCTGGAGTCACATGTAGGCCAGACCAGGTAAGGATGGCAGATTTCCTTCCTTAAAAAGGACATTAGTGAACCAGATGGGTTTTTCCCCAACAATCGGTAATGGTTTCATGGACATCAGAAGATTCTTAATTCCAGATATTTTTTATTGAGTTCAAATTCCACTATCTGCCATGGCGGGATTGGAACCTGGGTCCCCAGAATGTTAGCTGAGTTTCTGGATTAATAGTCCAGTGATAATACCACTAAGCCATCGCCTCTCCATATGGATAAAGCAGCACAAGAAACAGAATTTTTCAAATAAGAATCCTGATAATGACATTGTCTATCACTCTAATGCAAATATATCCATAGATTATCTGCTGAAACGGCAGATCTGTTGATCTTTATTCCATTCTTTTCTATCGGTTGCACAGATGACGGTTATCTTTCTGTGCGGCGGCTTAGTGATAGCGTGTTCCTCTCCAAATCAAAGGGCTGTAGGTTAATAGTCTCACTCCAGAGACTTCAGCAGACACCAGGCTGACGCTCCAGTGTTGTACAGTCAGAAGCGCTGGCTTTGAGATAAGATATTACAGCAAGGCCCCTCCTGCAATCTCAGGTGGGCGTTAAAGATCCCATGGCAAAGCAAAACAGGAGAGTTCTTCCTGATTTTCTGGCCAATGTTTAGCACTTCAACCAACATAAATAAATCTAATTTTCTGATCATGACTGTTTGCATTTCCAATTGGTTGCATTTTCCTACATTACAATAACGATTACACTTCAAAAGTACTTCATTGGCTGTAAAGTGCTCTGGGACATCTGAAATCATGAAAGATGCTGCAAGTTATATTTATTTCCTGTGCTGTCAATTTGTACGGTTCTTTGGAGAGTTTAACCTCATTGCTCTCCAAAAATCCAGATTTAAATAAAAATTCAATCGTCCCCTCGTGTCCATCGATTCCAGTGAGACAAATGACGCAAGACCAAGTGAACGTTTACCATAAGAGCACGGCCAAATCGCCTTGATTTGACATTGAGCTTTTAGATCACCAGGATGAATAAGGAAACCATATTTCTGACAATCCCTGGATAACAGTCTACCACCTATAAAATATTTTCCCCCATCCTTAATAAACAAAAACCCCAACCATCTCACCAGCTACACAAACATTACTGAGAGATCATGGTATTATGATGATCTGACCAGGATCAGAGACACCATCAGGGTACAGTTTGTATAGAAGACTAGAACATACATTTATAGAGTGCTTGATACCCCAGTGATGTCAGTACCAACAGGTGAAATGCCTGCTGCTTGGGGTGGACTTTACATTTCCGACAACATCTGAAACCCAATTTCTTGAAAGATCCTAGAGAGAGAGTTGGGAAGCATGGGAATAGTAATTAGCACAGTAAGAGGGGAGGACTGTAGTATTTGGATGTCACACATCTCTACTTCCATACCGTTATCCTGAGACCCAACACATTTTGTGAAGACCTAATCGACCATTACTGTACAGTCAAACCATACTCGAAAACATGCAACTAGACTGCCCAGTAGCACATGCAGAACAAGAGGCCCTCTGTCCCAACCAAGTACCAGCATCAGTTCTGGGACTGGTGCTCAGGGTCGGGAATGAGAGTCAATAGTTCTTTAGCCAGGACTTCAGATTAGTAACAGAAATGATCTGCTCACCCCATTGCAAGTGTGCCTCCCATCGGCCCCCCTCCTGGATGAAGGCCGCTGCATGATGGTGAGCATGTGCTGCTGAGGAATAAAGCAGGAGAAACAGTCAGATATTCAAACAAAGTACAAAGTCCATCTCTCGCATGCAGGAAAGGACATGCAGTGTTTGAATAAGGTGTGCTAACATTAGAAACTTCTTTGAATCTCAGCCATCTACCTCTGAGAGAGGGTGGAGGTGCAAGGGGTATCAGAAAGTCAGATTTCTGAAAGAGACTTTCTGATACCCCTTGCACCTCCACCCTCTCTCAGTATATGACGAATGGTAGGTTAATTTCCATAGCCACTGCCTTGATCACTTGTTCAACTGGCCACTATTCATATTTGGCCATAAACCATATTTGAGCTTGGACCATGATTGTTAAATTGACTGACAATCATAGCCAAGAGACTGAGCTTATGACAGATTTACACACACCCCATTGGCAACCAATGGACAGCAAATGGGAACTGGAACTCTCTGGTTTTTGCTTTCCTAATCCATGTGGGCTGAGGTCAGATGTGGCATTTTACTATTGTCCGGGCCAAAATCAGCTCCCTTAATCCAGATCAAAGACTTTCCTGCTCAGTGTAGTTCAGCTGCACACTAGTGTCACTGGATAGCTTTTGTTCAAGAATCAATTAAACAGAATGAATTTCCATATCGTTTTGATTTTTCTTACCACTTACTTATATTTTCTTCAACATTTGAAGAGTCAGTATAACCTAAAGGGTGAGAGCCCCTCCAGTCGGTCCGTAAACATCTTGGGATGCTCTGTTAAAGAATGTCCCAAATATAAATACAACTTATTTTTGTTGTTGTTGCAAGGGTTCCCCAAGTTTCCAGTGCCCTGTCGCCTTAATTCTCTGTCCCACTCTGAACTCAGCCTCTGACACGGCTGTAATGAATCTCGCAGGAGCTCTCGCCAGTCAATTCCGCATTTTAAAAGCCTTCTCGACTCACACCTCAAGTTCAATAATTTCTGGTCATGTTCAGATGGCAACTGTTGGTTGATAATTCTGTTATTGCCATTTACACTTCCTTTAGAGCTATCTCTTAGAGTCACAGAGCACAGAAGGAAGCCATTGAATTTTGTTCCTTCATCAGTCCCATACTACACCCCTTTGCCCTACATCAACACCTCTTTGGTCATTTGATATCGCCTGCCTTCCACCCTCTAGTTTACATATGCTCATACCAAGTAGGAACAGGAATAGGCCACTCAGCCCCTCGAGCTTGCTCCGCTATTCAACAAGATCATGGCTGATCTGACTGAACTGGAAATTTGTTCTTTCCTCCCTCTTTTTCCTGCTTCCAAACTTACTTCAAACCAATTATATCTCTAACTTTATCCAGAACTGACGAAAGGTCATCAACCCGAAACATACAACCCTGTTTCTCTCCCTCCAGATACCCCTTGACCTGCTGAGTACTTACAGCATACTCTGCGTATTATTCCAGATTGGCAACACCGCAGTACGGTACTATACAATATATAATCTAAAGAGTACTGTTCTGAGGAACGTGCTGGAGGAGAGGGACTTCACAAATCTCGGAAGATGGCATGGCAAGCCAATAAAGCAGTGAAACGCATGAAGGGGGATACTTGGCTTTGTAAACAGGGGCATTGAGTACAAAAGCAAGGAAGTCGTGCTAAACTTTTACAAGTCACTCATCAGGCCTCAGCTGAAGTATCGTATGTAATTTTGGGCACCATATTTTAGGAAGACTGCTCAAGGCCTCAAGAGGGTAAAGAGGAGAACACCAGGATGATATAGTGAATGAGCAAGTTCAGTTGTGTGGAAAGATTGGAGAAACTGGGATTTTCTCCATCTGATAGTCTGGCTAAAAATATGAAAAGCTTTAACTTGACCAGCAATCCCGATCCGAAAGTTCACACGTTTGTCTCTGTAATGCCTATTCATCTTCTGATTATTGTCTTACCCAATATTTAACCTTTTCCCATCTGTCCACAGGATATGAAAAGGTGTACAGTACCAGATGTTGGTACTGGATGATTTTAGCTGCAGTATTCCCTGTATCGGGACTGGATGATTTTAGTTGCAGTATTCCTCTATCAGGACACTCTTCCTTTGCACTCCGTTCTTGAGTTCTCCCACAGGCTCCCCAGTTGAAACTGACATCGGCATAGCATTGTCTGTTCAAGTTATCCATCTGTGTGGAATTCTCCCATTGTCTGCGTGGGTTTCCTCTGGATGCTCCGTTCCCTCCCATAGTCCAAAGTTGTACCAGTTAGGTTGATTGGCCATGCTAAATTGACCTTGGTGTCAGGGGGATGGATTACGGAGATAGGGCCTGGGTGGGATTGTTTTCAGTGCAAGCGCGATGGGCCGAATGGCCTCCTTCTGCACTGTAGGGATTCTATGATTCAAGATGTCGACAAGTTTTAATGCTTTGATCTGTATTATACCTGTATTAGATGTGCATCCTCTTAAGATCCTCTGATTGGTAATCAATTATTAGTGGAAAAGCATGGGCAGCTCTAACCTCAAGGAGTTGAGGCCTCTCTGGAGTCACCAACCATGCAGCAATACACTCAGTTAGTAAGAGACATGCTATGAGCACCGGCAATTCTGAATCATTCCTTTGAGTTGCACAACAATTTCAGGTACAATTTTGTCTTTTAAAAAACATTTAGATAATTACATGGGTATAGACGGATATGGGCCAAATGCGGGCAATTGGGATTAGCTTAGGGGTTTTAAAAAAAAGACATGGCATGGACAAGTTGGGCCGAAAGGCCTGTTTCCATGCTGTAAACCTCTATAACGCAATGTATGTTTTATTGCTCTTGTGTATTCAGAGGAAGGATTCACATTATGAAGTTCAGGATGAGATCTGTGTAATTAACATTCATTTGCCAGTTTAACTTCCATTGCTAAAGAATAGAATGGATCATATTACACAACATTAACCCAGCTTATTTCAAATTAATTTTGTCTTTGAAACATCCTACATTTGAGTACAATGTCAGAGAGCTTTGCCAAAGCAGTAATACGAAGTAGCTTGCTTCTCCGATCATGCTACCATCATAGCCTATTTCTCCCATCATGTTAGTCTGGCTTCACCAATCATGCTACCATCTGCATCTCTCCCATCGTGCTACCCCCAACAACGAGAAGACGTTATCCAGCAAGTTCCCAAAGTAATCATGGGACTCTCCTAAAGCTACTGATTCATTTATTCACCCCGAAAGCAATATACAGCGGGCATTTAGTAGCCCTGCGACAGGTATTAGAGAGGCCATAACGTGGGAGAATTGAGCTATCTGATACTGGCATGGAGCAGTGAACTGGCCCATTACAAATTCAAGAAAAAAGTTGTTAGAAAAGGAATGAGCTAAATGCAATGTACTGCAGATTTAGTGGGGGGAGGGGATTCCCATTCCACTTTAATAAATGGAGGTGGGCAGAAATAATCCACAACAAATTCCCAAAAACACCAGAAGCTGCATTTTAAAATCAACACAAATTAGTGGACGGAGAATCTTCCAACCATATCTCCATCTACAACACCTCTATCATCAACTCCGCTGAGATACACACAATGGAGCTTTCAAATTCACTCACATTTCTGAAATAAGTAAAATTCAGCTGGAAGTACTTGCAATGGCAATGGCATAGTGGTATTGTCACTGGATAGTAATCCAGAGACTCAGGGTAATGCTCTGCGGATAAACACAAAATACCACAGGTGTTGGAACTGAAACAAAAACAGAAAAATGCTGGAAAATCTCAGCAGGTCTGACAGTGTCCGTGGAGAGAGAATAGCTATCTAAATTTTTGTGTACAGTTCTGGTCACCCTATTATAGAAAGGATATTATTAAACTAGAAAGAGTGCAGAAAAGATTTACTAGGATGCTACCGGGACTTGATGGTTTGAGTTATAAGGAGAGGCTGAATAGACTGGAACTTTTTTCTCTGGAGCGTAGGAGGCTGAGGGGTGATCTTATAGAGGTCTATAAAATAATGAGGGGCATAGATCAGCTAGATAGTCAATACCTTTTCCCAAATGTAGGAGAGTCTAAAACTAGAGGGCATAAGTTTAAGGTGAGAGGGGAGAGATACAAAAGTGTCCAGAGGGGCAATTTTTCACAGAGGGTGGTGAGTGTCTGGAACAAGCTGCCACAGGTAGTAGTAGAGGCGGGTACAATTTTGTCTTGTAAAAAGCATTTAGATAGTTACATGGGTATGTGGGCCAAATGCAGGCAATTGGGATTAGTTTGGGGGTTAAAAAAAAAGGGCGGCATGGACAAGTTGGGCCAAAGGGTCTGTTTCCTGTAAACCTCTATGACTCTAATAGAGCCAATGTTGCGAGTCTAAGTGACCCTTCATCAGAGCTGGGTCATCTAGACTTGAAACGTTGGCTCTATTCTCTCTCCACAGGTGCTGTCAGACCTGCTGAGATTTTCCAGCATTTTTCTGTTTTTGCATGTAATGCTCTGGGGACCCAGGTTCAAATCCCATCATGGCAGATGGTGAAATGTGAATTAAATAAAAGTCTGAAATTAAAAGTCTAATAATGATCATCAAACAATTGCCGATCATCACAAAAATCTCTGATTCATTAATGGCCTTTAGGAAAGGAAACCTGCCATCCTTACCTGGTCTGGTCAACATGTGACTCCAGATCCACAGCAAAGTGATTGACTCATAATGGCCTAGCAAGCCACATAATTCAAGGGCAATTAGGGATAGGCAACAAATGCTGGCCCTGCCAGCGATGCCCACATCCCACAAACCAATAAAAAAGAACAAATCTAATCTGCAGGTTACACACACTTTCAAAAAAAGGCAAAGCAAAATAATGAATGACAGATCCAAAGCATCCAACTCAATAAAACACAAATACAACATTAATTTCCAACATAGAATCCTACAGTGCAGAAGGCGGCCATTTGGCTCATCGAGTTTGTACCGACCACAATCCCACCCAGGCACTATCCCCATAACCCAAAGCATTTACCCTAGCTAGTCCTCCTGACACTAAGAGGCAATTCCCCTCCAATTCAATTTTCAAGTTTGTTGACGACACCACCGAAGTAGGTCGGATCTCAAACAATGACGAGACAGAGTACAGGAATGAGATAGAGAATCTAGTGAACTGGTGTGGCAACAATAATCTATCCCTCAATGTCAACAAAATGAAGGAGATTGTCACCGATTTCAGGAAGTGTAAAGGAGAACATGCCCCTGTCTACATCAACAGGGACAAAGTAGAAAGGGTCGAGAGCTTCAAGTTTTTAGGTGTCTGGATCACCAACAACCTGTCCTGGTCCCCCCATGCTGACACTATAGTTAAGAAAGCCCACCAACACCTCTACTTTCTCAGAAGAGTAAGGAAATTTTGCATGTCAGCTACGACTATCACCAACGTTTACAGATGCACCATAGAAAGCATTCTTTCTGGTTGTATCACAGCTTGGTATGGCTCCTGCTCTGTCCAAGACTGCAAGGAATTACAAAAAGTCATGAATGTAGCCCAATCCATCACGCAAACCAGCCTCCCATCCATTGAACATAGAAACCCTACAGTGCAGAAAGAGGCCATTTGGCCCATTGAGTCTGCACCGACCACAATCCCACCCAGGCCCTACCCCATATCCCTACATATTTACCCGCTAATCCCTCTAACCTACGCATCTCAGGACACTAAGGGGCAATTTTAGCATGGTCAATCAACCTAACCCGCACATCTTTGGACTGTGGGGAGAAACCGGAGCACCCGGAGGAAACTCACGCAGACACGAGGAGAATGTGCAAACTCCACACAGACAGTGACCCAAACCGGGAATCGAACCCAGGACCCTGGAGCTGTGAAGCAACAGTGCTGACCACTGTGCTACCGTGCCGCCCATTGACTGTGTCTACACTTCCCACTGCCTCGGCAAAGCAGCCAGCATAATTAAGGACCCCACACATTATCTCTTCCACCTTCTTCCGTCAGGAAAAAGATACAAAAGTCAGGTCACGTACCAACCGTCTCAAGAACAGCTTCTTCCCTGCTGCTGTCAGACTTTTAAATGGACCTACTTCGCATTAAGTTGAACTGTCTCTACACCCTAGCTATGACTGTAACATTACATTCTGCACTCTCTCCTTTCCTTCTCTATGAACAGTATGCTTTGTCTGTACAGCGCACAAGAAACAATACTTTTCACTGTATGTTAATACATGTGACAATAATAAATCAAATCAAATTAAGCATGGCCAATCCATCTATCCCGCACATCTTTGGACTGTGGGAGGAAACCGGAGCACCCGGAGGAATCCCACGCAGACACAGGGAGAATGTGCAGATTCCGCACAGACAGTGACCCAAGCCGGGACTCGAACCCGGGTCCCTGGCACTGTGAAGCAGCAATACTAACCACCGTGCCACCGTAAACACGGCTTCTCTTCAAAGGGGCTCACTTGCAAATTTAACCACAGTCCCTTTATTTGATTGATATTTCTGCCGATTATTCCTCTCAAATACACCAGCCACACATTCTACCTCCACCATTCCAAACTCAAATCATTACACCATTTGCAATTTCATTCTATCTAGGATCTCAAAACCAGCTCTCCAGTCTTCTCCTTCCTCCAGTTTGACCAGTGAGTCATTTAATCACAATTTCTTACCTATTTGCTTCACTTTTGCAGCATCTGGTGCTGTGGCCTTTGCCTGATATCATACAATCCCTACAATGCAGGAGGCCATTCAGCCCATCCAGTATGCACTGGCTTTCCGTCAAAGCATCTTCCCCAGGCCCCATCCCTGTTACCCCACATATTTACCCCGCTAATCTCCCTTAACTACACATCTCGGGACACTAAGGGACAATTCAGCATGGCCAATCAACCTAACCAACACATCTTTGGACTGTGAGAGGAAACCAGAGCACCCGGAGGAAACCCACACACACATAAGGAGAACGTGCAAATTCCACACCTCACCCAAGCTGGGAATTAAACCCAAGGCCCTGGTGCTGTGAGGCAGCAGTGGTAAGCACTGTACTCAGTAAAAAACAAAATAGCCCATTCCGCTATACGTTCAGGAATACATGGTTTTACTACTAGGAACATACTAACTGTAACATTCAAACTTTGAATTACAACATAAATGCTATTTCATTCTCTTAGCAACTTGTATTTCTTTCTCCTCCAGAAATGGGTCCTGAATTGATGTACGTTATTGCGAGACGCTGAAATCGGTACTCGAATATTTATTAGATTGCATCTAGCCTGCACCTCTTCATTATCTAACTACAAGTCAATTCTCCCATGCAAATGAGTGTTTCATTATCCACAAGGTGAAGGAGGGGACTGTCCATTAGGTATGTCGGTCACATCCATCGTTTCTTCTACGCTGTGTGGGGAGATGGTTGCACAGAAATTTGGAACATACCACGCAGTGCACTAAACAGGCCGCACATCACCCACATTCCCTCCAAGGTGTGCTGGCATGCAGTAATCCTGAATGTGTTGCACTGTGTAATAAATAGGTGGCAGCTAACAAAGTTAGCAAGAATATTAATCACAGCTGTTCCTCTTTGGAAAGAGATGATTTTAAAAAAATAAGTTCATGGTATGTGGGCGTCGCTGGTTGGGTCAGCATTTATTGTCCATCCCGGAGTCAACCACATTGCTGTGGTTCTGGAGTCACATGCAGGCCAGTCCAGGTAAAGACGGCAGATTTCCTTCCCTAAAGGACATTAGTGAACCAGGTGGATTTTTAAGACAATCGACAATGGTTTCATGATCATCAGTAGACTTTTCATTCCAGATTTTTATTGAATTCTAATTTCACCATCTGTCCTGGTGGGATTTGAAACCGGGTCCCCAGAGCATTACCCTTGGTCCCTAGATAATTGATCCAGTGACAAAATCATTATGCCACTGCCTTCCCTGGGTTAGGTGGGATCAAGAGAATACAAAAACATATTTGAAGTGGCTGGTAGCTCCAAACCAGAAATAAATTGAGAAATAGATAGGGGAGGAGCAGGATTGAAGTAAACAAATGAGTAATCTATTATTATTCCTCAACTTCCATCTCCCAATGGAATGTACCCACGTGGCACATAAAATAGAAGTTGGAATTCAAGGGCCTAAATGGCGGGGATAGCTTGGAAAGTAGCTGTGCTAAAACCTACATCATTTTCAACTACCAAATCAAGACAATGACACTCAATGAAAGCACACATATTGCTGAGAAAATGCTCCACATAATTTATATGGGCACACCATGAGTAAATAAAAACAAAAAGTACTGGATAAACTAAACGACCCGAACAATGAATGACAGACCCAAAGCATCCAACTCAATAAAACACAAATACAATATTAATTTCCAACATTGAACCTACAGTGCAGAAGGAGGCCATTTGGCCCATCGAGTTTGATGATGTAAAGAAGTACTGGATAAACTAAATGACCCTTCTATGAATTTAATGGATTCTTACATATATTACACAGTAATACACAGTCAAGTTTTACTCTAGAAGGTCATTGTTGGATGAAAATCCAAGGAAAATGTCAAGGAGGCCACCAGGAACTCTGCATTTTTTGATCTGTCATACAAACATATGAATTAGGAGCAAGGGTAGACCACTCAGTCCCTCAAGTCTGCTCAGCCATTCAGTAAGATCACGGCTGATCTGATCAAAACATTTGACTGTAAATCATGAGGTTCTAGACTGTGCTCCTAAGATTTGGATTTCCAAGAAACTTCATCACAATTCTGCAGCTGCTTCATGATGAAATGACTGCAACTGTTTTGAGTGGGAGATCTGAAACTGATGCCTTCAAAATGCAAACTGGGATCTAGGAAAGGTGTGTGAAAGCATCCTTACTACTTAACACCATGCTGCCCTTATTGTACAATGTATTATGTGAGACTCATTCAGAATGCATTTCATCTGTCTGTTCATTTGACTAACATGTTTGGTACATTCTTTTATGCTTACCAGGCGTCTCACTGGAGGAATGGTACACAGGAATGTAACGTGCTAACAAACTGAAAAATACTAAGAATGTTAGGAGTTAAAATTGACCACTGTGACATGAAAGTTCAGGCTGTGCGAATTAGTCTGAACAAATATACAAACATTTATAAAACGGGATGACTTTTGAAATGCGTAAAGTTTTTTAAAAATAACTTGTTAACCCTGGAGGCTGATTTCGAAGTGTTTTGATCCTTTAGCGTTGCTCCACCGCACACAAGATCTTTTCAATCACAAAGTATCTGCTAAAGGTCCATCAGATAGTCATCACGTTTTTGCCATGGCTTCTTCAATATCAGTCAGAAGGCATAACAGGCGGTTGGAAGGATGCTCCTTCCCAGAAACAGTGTGATTTAGAAGAGGAGTTTAATGGAGTGAAGAGCTTCAGTGATCCAGTATACTGTAGCAGCGTCCCATGTTCTATTACACTGTGTCACTCTATCCGTTGGGAGCGCCTGTTCAGTCCAGTATATTTTGCACCCATTTATCCAATCCAACAGCTAAAAGTTACAGCTTTGATTAAAAATCAAACAAATTCTCCACGTTTGAGCTGGTGTCAACCGTTGATGTTATGGTTGCACATTTTTAATATAAAGGCCAGATGTTGACGTGTTGGTGTTTGGTTGATTAATCATTCTGAGAGCAAGGGACCAACCTCACCACTGAATGAGAAGCTGCAATCAGAAATTCTGTGCGGGAAATAGGGCAGCACGGTGGCAAGTGGTTAGCACTGCTGCCTCACAGCGCCAGGGACCTGGGTTTGATTTCCCGGCCTCGGGTCACTGTCTGTGTGGAGTTTGCACCTTCTCCCCGTGTCTGCATGGGTGAACTCTGGATGCTCCGGTTTCCTCCCACAGTCCAAAGGGGTGCGGTTTAAGTTGATTGGCCGTGTTAAATTAGCCGTTAGTATCAGGGGGATTAGCAGGGTAAATACGTGGGGGATAGGACCTGGGTGAGACTGTTGTTGGTGTAGGCTCGATGGGCCGAATGGTCTCCTTCTATACTGTGGGTGTTCTATAATTCTAAACGACATGCGCTAACTGCCCCATACTGCACCACTGAGCTACCACTCATCCACCCACTGCTTCATAAACTTGATAAAAACAAGGTGCATGAAGCTCGTAGGAGCCAGGCACTTACTGGGAACCTTATTGTACAAGGCAACCAGGAGTGTTTGTCAGACCACACTTTCGGTTTAAAAATAAAACCCAATCAGAACAATGATGTTGGCTGTTTAACAACTAAACTGTGCTTGACTGACAGAACAGAGAGTAACTGGGACCAGTCAAGGACATTGAAACCCATTCGATATGTACTTAAAAGTAACTATGAGCATTCAGAGTTCACTGATACCTAGCTGTTTAGTCAGCAACTTGTTGCATCAATGTAGTTAATTGGAGTCACAGCTGAACAAGTTATCTCCGAGAAGCTCGTATCAGTGACCCTAGAAGCAGGACACTAGCCAGCAAGTACAGCCAAGTGGCTTCCTCTGCTCTGACATAACTTTCTGCAACACAGATGCAACAGTTTGGAGACTGAGCTAGCCTTCAAATCTTTGCAGACCTTACTTTCTCTCTTCCCCCCCCCCCCCCCCCCCCCCCCCCTCCAAAGTCAAGGTGTTTGGAGATGGCAAGAAGCTTAACATAAGAAAGGTGCAAGAGTAGACCCATCGGCCCTTCCAGCCTGCTCGGCCATTCATTAAGGTCGTGGCTGATTTGATTGGGCCCCAGCTCCACGGGCCCGTTATCCACAAACCCCTCAACTCCCTTGTCGATCAAACTTTTGTCTAACTCAGCATTGAATGACCCAGTCCCAACTGCTCTGTGGAAGAAAATTCCGAAGATCGATGACCGTTTGAGAGAAGAAATTCCCATGCGGGTAAATCAGAAGCACAGCACCACCTTCCCTCGCTTGGCCAAAAGGGATAACATCACCGGTAGCATCAACATCAACTCCTAGACTGAGATCAGTACGCTTCACTCAAACCACAAATCCTCGGATTTTTCTGGACTGCACAGTTCAATACTCACACACACCCCCATCACATATGTGTACGCAGAGTTTAAGTATGAATTACTTCATACAAAGTTACAAAGAAAGAAAGTTACAAATAACAAAGATAAAAGCAAAAACTGTGGATGCTGGACTCTGAAACAAAAACAGAAAATGCTGGTAAATCTCAGCAGGTCTGACAGCATCTGCGGGGAGAGAATAGAGAGAGTTGGGTCTAGATGACCCTTCATCAGAGCTGAGAGCAAAGAGAATCAGCAGAGATTTATACTATTGGTGGTGGGTGAAGGGCGGAGGGGGGGAGCTCCCCCCCTCCCCCCCCCCCCCCCTTCACCCCATTTCCATTCATTTTATTTCATCCTATTCATCCATTTTATCATCCTTCTTTCTCACCTCCATTTTTCCACTTTCCATTCCAGCTCTCCTTCTTGCCCCCCTCTCCCCCTGCTCCCCCCCCCCCTCCCCCTCTCCCATCTCCTTCAGGGCAACTGCCACATTCCTCAGGCAGTCCTTTAACAATGTGTATCTCTGTTCTGCCATCCACGCATTCTGATCACTTAAAATGGACACTTTAGCACCTTTCACAGCCTTCTGAATCCTCATTTACATTCCCTTTGTCCCATTCCACCCACTCCAATAGTATAAATCTCCGCTCATTCTCTTTGCTCTCAGCTCTGATGAAGGGTCACCCAGACTCGAAACGTTGGCTCTGTTCTCTCTCCACAGATGCTGTCGGATCTGCTGAGATTTTTCCAGCATTTTCTGTTTCTGTTACAAATAACAAAGCTGGTTTGGCCAGGTGATTGATATGAAGGAGTTCAACAAACTTTTCAGTCATGGTTCAATGGGCAAATCACAGTATGATGGGATGTCAGAATGTATTTTCCTTTACTTACTTAAGCTCCCATTTAATGTTTTTCTTCCTGATACTGGTGGTCAAATCAAACTCATTATAGACCGGAGAGTCTGTCCATTTGCCATTGCTGATGTTCCCGAGTATGGAATGTTAGTGTCAGCAGAAACTAACTCTCAGATGAAGATTTAGTGTACCCTTGGTCGAGGATCGGAGGCGAGCAGGGCTCAACAGCTTTCCGTCTGTTCTGGTGTGCAAGTGAACACTCTCTATAAATGACCTGATAGCATGTGGCAGCAAAGGGAAGAATATGTCACAGAATGTCAGTGCCAGAACACAACACCATTTGACCCCACAGGTGCCACGGTGGTTAGCACTGCTGCCTCACAGCGCCAGGGACCGGGGTTCAATTCCGGCCTTGGGTCACTGTCCGTGTGGAGTTTGCACTTTCTCCCAGTGTCTGTGTGGGATTCCTCCGGGTGCTCCGGTTTCCTCCCACGGTCCAAAGATGTGCAGGTTAGGTGGATTAGCCATGATAAATTGACCCTAGTGTCAGGGTAAATATGTGGAGTTATGGGAATAGGGCCTGGGTAAGATTGTGGTTGGTGCAGACTCGATGGGCCGAATGGCCTCTTTCTGCTCTGTAGGGATTCTATGATCATTGCAAAAGCTGCAGCTGTTCTGTCCAAGCTGTGGAAGAGAGTGTGGAATAACAGCAACCTGACTGAGAACACCAAACTGTGAGTCTACCGAGCCTGCGTTCTCAGCGCACTCCCTTCCACAGCGGTGAGGCCCAGACAGCTCCTGTTACGGAGGCACAAAAGGCTGAACCGTTTCTACCTTCACTGTCCTGGATGTATTCTCAGCATCTCTTGGCAGGACAAAAATCACCAACTCAGGAGGTCCTAAAGGTGCTAATTCCATCAGCATACACTCGGTTCTAAGCGTCCACTCTGGCTTGGGATTCATCGGATGGCCACAGCATGGTACTAACTTGCTCATACCAACTCAACATTGTGCATTATCTGGGGTATGCTTCAGCTAACCTCCCCTGCTCCCCAGTCCTGTGTAACATTCCACACCTCCCACCACCCCCACTTTCTCATTGCAGGTCCAGCTTGCACACCTGGCTTTGATCTCCCACGGCAACAGTGGGCCATTTAAAATCATTTCCAGACCAGCCACCCAACATCAGTGGTGAAACCAAGACCACCCAGGCTGCAGCTGTAGTGCAGTCCAAACAATGACTCACATTGTCAAGGAGCACTGACTAAACATGAAAGCAGTCTTAAAGAACTCCATCTGGCCACTGGCTGTTGGCTTTGTGATTGCGTATTTGCTAAATAAAGCAAATAATCAGGTTGATGGCCATGTACAAAAAGAATCATAGAATCCCTACAGTGCAGAAGGAGGCCATTCAACCCATTGAGTCTGCACCAACCACAATCCCACCCAGGCCCTATCTCCGTAACCCTGCATATTTACCCTGCTAATCCCCGACACTAGGGTCAATTTAGGATGGCCAATTAACCTAACCTGCACATCTTTGGACTGTGGGAGGAAACCAGAGCACCCAGAGGAAACCCACACAGACACGGGGAGAATGTGCAAACTCCATACAGACAGTCACTCAAGGCCGGAATTGAACCTGGGTCCCTGGCACTGTGACGCAGCAGTGCTAACCACTGTGCCACCATGCCGCCCACCTTCTGTGCAGTGAATTGGCCACTGGGTTTGGAGCTCCTGGACTTCCAAACTCCCGTTAAAAGGGCATCTGCAAGTGAAATGTGAAGATGGCAGATGTTGACACAGATGGCGACTGATGGGCATGGCCTCTGGAGGCTGACTGTTTGGAAGGCCATTGGATGGACACAGGAGAAACAAAATGCTCAGTTGGCCAGGAAGAGCGAATCGTGCACCTTCTCGGCCAACTGTCTTCACCTACAGCAAGGACTGCCAGGTCAGTGTGGAATTCCAGAGGCACACTGGCCAACGCTTAACAGGGTTGACCATCACAGTGCAAATCATCACCCCGTGAGATGGGAGGTAGCCACACTTTTGCAGCACAGTGGTTAGCACCACTGCCTCACAGCGCCGGAACTCCAGGTTCAATTCCTGCCTTGGGTAACTATCTGTGCAGAATCTGCACATTCTCCTTGTGTTTGCGTTGGTTTCCTCCGGGTTCCTCCCACAGTCCAAAGATGTGCAGTTAGGTGGATTGGCCTTGCTAAATTCCTCTTAGTGTGCCAAGGTGTGTAGGTTAGGGGAAGTAGTGGGGTTACAGGGATAGGACTTGATTAAGATCAAACTAAAGGTGGGGCATTGGAGGACTGATGGGCCGAATGGCCTCCTTCTGCACTGTAGGGATTCTATGATTATCCCTGCTCGGGTAATCTCAATGTCTCAAGAAAGGTACCTTCTCTACACAAGTCATACTTTTATGAATGGTCAGATCTCTGTTCTACGTCACACTTCTACTCCTTCACCGTAAAGAACACAACCACTCAATGATAGCAGACTGCCTGAGGCAAGGTGCAAATGGAAGCAGCTGGGTGCAGGCACTGCTGGAATCCAACAATCTCTTTAAAAATGCATTCAGAGGATCTAGCTGCTCCCACATCTAGTACAAATAGGGTAAGCCCCATAACTTTAGCCATTAAGCCAGAAATTCAGAGTCTATAGCACTGCAAGGCAGGGAAGTAGCCCGACCCAACTTCTGGAATAGCTAGACAAAGAAAAGGTCCACCTAGTTCACCTTCTATTCATCCAAGCAGTTGTATAACATGATGGTAACTAATCAGAGAAATCAATTGATATCAATTTACTCTCATCAACTTTTACAGATGCACCATAGAAAGTATTCTTTCTGGTTGTATCACAGCTTGGTATGGCTCCTGCTCTGCCCAAGACTGCAAGAAACTACAAAAGGTCGTGACTGAAGCCCAGTCCATCACGCAAATCAACCTCCCATCCATTGACTCCATCTACACCTCACGCTGCCTCGGCAAAGCAGCCAGCATAATCAAGGACCCCACACACCTTGGACATTCACTCTTCCACCTTCTTCTGTCGGGAAAAAGATACAAAAGTCTGAGGTCACGTACCAACCGACTCAAGAACAGCTTCTTCCATCAGACTTTTGAATGGACCTACCTTGCATTAAGTTGATCTTTCTCTACACCCTAGTTATGACTGTAACACTACATTCTGCACTCTCTCTTTTCCTTCTCTATGAATGGTATGCTTTGTCTGTATAGCACAAGGAACAATACTTTTCATTGTATGCTAATCCATGTGACAATAAATCAAATCAGTTAGTCTACAGCAGACCCAGAAATGGTGAAGAGTCCAGTCGTGAGGGGTTTTGGGGCCATAGATCAAAAGATGCTGGTTCATTCCAACCATGCTACACTTATCTCAGGCTTTGTCTCAGTAATTACTCCTATATTGTATTCCAAAATGATAGCTTCTGATTGTGGCCTAGTGGCCAACGGCTGGAACAACTAGGCCTGACACAGAATTGGACAATCTAAATTTAACAGAGCCTACAGTCTCTGCAGCCAAGCCTGATGGGAATCCAAAGCCAAGTTTAAAACAAAGGAATAGGTCAGAGGCAAGCAGCGGCAAGCTTAGACTAACCCTGGAGGCTGGA
Organism: Mustelus asterias; assembly: GCF_964213995.1. Lineage (NCBI taxonomy): Eukaryota > Metazoa > Chordata > Chondrichthyes > Carcharhiniformes > Triakidae > Mustelus > Mustelus asterias. The sequence continues at coordinate 62,479,754 of NC_135813.1, read as the reverse complement.
ACAAGAGGTGCTCAGCCCTGACCAAACAAGGACAGTATTTGTGTATCCCCCAGTTTCGGCCAGACTCGCTGGCACCTCAGATTCCCGCCATTACCCTATATGGAAAGGGGTGACATGCACCAAGAGCACCTGAGGCTGGACATCTAGGGGGTCCCGGTGTCTTCCATATACTGACTCAGCAATCCCATTGGGTGCCGTGACCCCAGTCTGGTAAGCTTATTGGCTGGAAGCCAGAGAATCTTCCAGAAGAGCGCGAAGAGGGGGATAAGCAGAGATACCTGGAGGCCACCCCCAGCAAAGACTGACTTGATCTCCAGTAGAGACGGACGACCCACCTTCGCAAAGAAGACCCCGAGTTCGAGAGACAACAGAGCTCAGCTAATCGGACCCATCAACTCGGTCAAGTCCATCGACGCGGGTAGTATCAGAAATCTCAGGCAGATAGTAGAAAGCGCTTAGATAATTGTGGGAACTGAGAGTTGATTTGTACAGAGTTCATATGATAAGGATTGGTTAATAAAGTTGGGGTAACCGAGAACCGACTCTGCCTGTTCATCTCACAAGTAAGAGTACCTGGGTAAACGGGTTTGAGCGCAAACTGGTCAAAGTGTCCAATTTCCAGACACCATGATCCTATTTCTAACTCACTTGCCTTCGTGGAGCAGCTTTGATGCAGGGAATACTTTTGGAGACAACCTCTAAAACCATTGCATCCAGATATGAATCAGAACAGCTTGCCGGGACACTGCACTGGTTCGCTGCCCACAAAGCAGTACAGCACAATTGTAATCCACAGCTCATCAAGGTCCCAATCCGAGACCCAAAGAGATTTGGCAAGGTATGATCAGAACCATCTTTTAGGGCAAGGCCCTAAAGAAAAATTAGATCGGGTCAACTGAGGTGACAGGTCGCAGTGGCCATTGGGTTGTGTGCCAGTAGATTGATATGACAAAACAGGATTTATTGCTCATTGTGCCTACCACAGTAGTGAATGCTACAGCCCACTGCACACAGAGCACTACAGTCCCTCATAAACAAAGAATCTGTTGTCTGTCGCTGAGCTCTACAAAGTGTGGGTGGTGCAGAGCACAGCATTCTACTAAAGGCAGACATTCTACATATTCACATTCATTCCCTGCACACAATAACTTACAACGTCAAGAAAGGATATAAACATTGTGCCTTTTCAACAATGAAAAGATTTCATGTCAAATGAGTTAGACCCTCAGAAGTTCCTTGTTTAACAACGAGGGATGGGTGAATCCTACCCAGGGACCTGGAGCTGATGAGGTATTCAAAAAGCTCACACACTCAATGTGGAAATTCTATTCTGTGCCCATCTAGCACAGCGTGCTAGAATCCAATGTATTGAAAAGTGGTACTTCATGAGATGTACGCTCACAGTTTGACTTCAAATATTGAACATCAACGTTCTTCAAACATTGGCTACAATTAAAGTTTATTTATTAGTCACAAGTATGCCTACATTAACACTGCAATGAAGTTACTGTGAAAATCCCCTCCGATGCCTGTTCAGGTACACTGAGGGAGAATTTAGCATGGCCAATGCACCTAACCAGTACGTCTTTGGACTGGGGGAGGAAACCGGAAAACCTGAAGGAAACCCACGCAGACACGGGGAGAACTTGCAAATTCCACACAGACAGTGACCCAAGCTGGGATTTGAACCTGTACCACTGTACCACTGCTGCATTCTGGAGATTTCACAGAAGTCCCCAGATAAAAGTTCAAGACCTTACTTAAAGGATCAGCTCCATTTGCCCTACAGAACAGAACTCTCCGAAAGAGCATCCTACTTAGATCCACCTGTCCACCCTACTCTCACAATCCCATGCTTTTACCATGGCCAATCCACCTAAACTGCTCATCTTTGGACTGTGGGAGGAAGCCGGAGCATCCGGAGGAAACCCAGACAGGTACGGGGAGAACATACAAACTCCATACAGACAGTGACCCAAGCATCTGCAGGATTTTTTTTAAAAAATGACAACTTGCATTTGTGTAGCTAATTTATAAATAGATTATTTTAGGTTGGGAGCTTTAAAAAGGTAGACACAGAAATCATCAGATTTTACGTAATACATAAGATATAGATAGTATACACACACACTGTTAAGGACAAGTTAATTTCAACAGCCCTAATTTATCCTCTCACTACCTGTCCAGAAACAGAAAGGGGGTTTAATTTGTTTCCCTCTTTATAAGCAGTGCTGTATTTCCCAACTCCTCGGTTTTGATGTGGTCCAATTTCTATTTATAACCCTCAGCAAATTAGAGATAGGATTAACTCAAAGGGTTAATTTATTTGCACACATTCAAATCCTAGAGGAAGGTCACAACATAGACCCCCTGTGCACACATGTAATAAAACAGGTACAGAGAAAATAAAAATATGCGGGTAAAGATCACAACAGAAAATAATTATTGTTTCACTGGGGTCCAGGATCAAAACCCGAAAAGGTATTTCTTCAAAGAAATCAGCAGCCTAAAATTCAATGCTGTACAAGAAATGTAGATGGCCTTTGTATAGCTCTCTTTGAGCGTGTTTGTTTTGTATACTGCAGCCCACAGGAGTTCATCAGGGTCTCTTCAGAGATAACGAGATACAGGTTTCTATGATACTGCAATGGGAGCTCTTTTTGTTCAAGGTCACAGACAACCATTTTAAAAATGACTATTCTACAATAATTTGCTTTTAGTAGAGTTAACTTCCATGATGAGATAGAAACATAGAGATGAATCGGTCTTGAAGGCAATGGTATGGAAGTTCCAGTAGAAACAGTGCAGATGGGGCCAGGTATTGCTACCTGGACAGAGCCCCTTTTATATTACTGCTTATAGATGGTAAAATGGCAGACTGGGTTTTCAATACAGCAAGGCCATACAACTGGTTCCAGCAGCTAGAGGGTAATGTTGCAGGAATCCCATCTCTACATTCTGTTTTTTTTAAACAAAGTGTGTGTACTTCTTTGTCTGAGTCCAAGATTGTTAAATGTTCCAACCATTAAGACTTGAAAAGAAAGTTGCAAGGTTCTTTGTCCCAGCAGATGAATAGGGTCTGGGTGGCCAGGCCTGGCTAATGAAATATAGATGGTCTTTATATAGCTCTCTTTGAATGTGTTTGATTTGTGTATTGCAGCCCAGAGGGCTTCATTAGAGTCTCTTCAGAGATAACGAGGTGCAGGTTTCTATGATACTGCAATGGAAGTTCTTTTCATTCAATGTCGCAGACAGCCACTTTAAAAAATGTCTTTGTCCAGACTTTAAAAGTTTAGAAATTAGCCATGAGAAGATACATAAATGTAAAATATTCAGTGTAAGGTTTTAATCCCCTGACAATGCCAATAGCCGCAATGTTAAGATCTTGATGAATACATAAACCGCAGGAAATCTATGATACCCTATTGCTCCAACAAACAGAACCTAATATTATAGTTACAGAAACATTTTCTTTTAAAAAGGAGGGGGTTACACGAAGTGCATGCATTGATATTTGTGTCTGAATCATTGAATCCCTACAGAACAGAAGCAGGCCATTCAGCCCATCGAGTTGCACCGACCACAATCCTCTTCTTCAATGTCAGTAAAACAAAGGAGATTGTCATCGACTTCAGGAAGCATAGTGGAGGACATGCCCATCTACATCAACAGGGATGAAGTGGAAATGGTCAAGAGCTTCAAGTTTCTCGATGTCCAGATCACCAACAAACTAGCCTGGTCTCTCCACACCCACGCTATAGTTAAGGAAGCCCACCAACACCTGACCCAAAACGCAAGAAACTACAAAGGGTTGTGAAAGTAGCCCAGTCCTTCACGCAAACCAGCCTCCCATCCATTGATTCTGCCCGTTCATCCCGCTGCCTCGAAAAAGCAGCCAGCACAATCATGGACCTCAGGCATCCAGGACATACTCTCTTCCACCTTCTTCCATCTGGAAAATTATACAAAAGTCTGGAGATCACGTATCAACCGACTCAAGAACAGCTTCTTCCCTGCTGCCATCAGATTTCTGAACGGACCCAATCATATACCAAGTCGATCTTTCTCTACACCCCAGCTATGACTGTAACACTACATTCTGCACCCTCTCCTTTCCTTCTCTATGAACGATATGCTCTGCCTGTATGGCCCGAAAGAATCAATACTTTTCACTGCATACTAATACTTGTGACAATAATAAATTAAAATCTAAAAAAAAATTAAGACCATCGCCATTTCCTGACAAGAGTATATTTTACCAATTTGAAGGATAACTACATAGGAAGACAGTTACTTGGTTAGAAAACTGCTACTTGTAAACATGCTACAGTGCAACTACAGCCTCAGGAAGAGATGCATTGGAGCTAGCAGAACTGCAAAGTATCTAAAATTATTCAAATAAACTGAGTTGTGCTATCATCTTAGTCGGCTCAGTGCTTGATCGTACATGTACACAACCTTTGATATACAACGAATTACACCAAAGTTCATTGAGAATTAGTGCTTTACAGAATAATCAAAAGTTTTCATCTGTGGATCATTTAGGTGGGGCAAAAGGCCCCACAGACTACCTACCAGACCATACTCCACTGTTCCTTGCTTGCAAAAAAACAAACAAACAATCTTCAGAATTAACTGAAAGTTATGGAAACTATAAATATTTTGTTGATTTTTCCATTTCTAAATGTAATAAATTTAAGTTCATTAATTTTAATTAAATGCAAGTAAATGAGTGCATTAGTTCATGCCAGAAATAAAAGTATAGGCATTTTCACATTATAACGTTATGTATTATAAAAATTAACACAATAATCTTCTGCTGAGAAACTAACACTTGTCTTGTATCAAACAAAATCAACAGTAAAATGTGAATCTTTCTTATAAAACTACATTCTTGTTGCTTGCAGTTATGATGACACAAATGCGGGGAGCCAGTCTGGTGTGGCAACCAATGGTGGGGATGAGGCTTCTGGCCTGTTCTCTCATACAACCTCAGCCTTTGCATTGCTTAGCAATGACTTGCATTTTGGACCAGTCGTGGCCCTTTGAGAATCCTTGCTGTCGAGGATTGAACCAGCCAGCAGCAATGAGAGTAATAAATAGCCGACTGGTTTTTGATGGTTATGGTTGAGGAAAAATATTGGTAATAACACTAAGAGTGGCACGGTAGCACACGGTAGCACTGCTGCTTCACAGCTCCAGGGTCCCGGGTTCGATTCCCGGCTCGGGTCACTGTCTGTGTGGAGTTTGCACATTCTCCTCATGTCTGCGTGGGTTTCCTCCGGGTGCTCCGGTTTCCTCCCACAGTCCAAAGATGTGCGGGTTAGGTTGATTGGCCAGGTTAAAAATTGCCCCTTAGAGTCCTGAGATGCGTAGGTTAGAGGGATTAGTGGGTAAATATGTGGGGGTAGGGCCTGGGTGGGATTGTGGTCGGTGCAGACTCGATGGGCCGAATGGCCTCCTTCTGCACTGTAGGGTTTCTATGATTTCTATGAGAACTTCAACAACTCAAGGATGCCAATGCTGCTCCAGATCCTTCTTCCCCTTCACTTTCCTCCTGCCCCATTCCTTCTCCCAATGTTTTGCTATTTTCATGAGCCCCTCTGGTTTTCCTTTCTCTGAACAAATTAGTCCTTAGCAAAGACCTCAGCTTCAACCCCACATGCCCCCCCTCAATTCTTTGAGCCCAACGCAACACTGAGCTCTATAGCGGAGCCTGTGCTTCCACCCAGTTCTTTGGCCTGGAATCTTCCCCCACTAACCACCCTCCACCTAGCAGCTCCCACCTTGTTCCACCTGGGTCTCTTACCCTCGCTGGACCTTTTCACCAAAGACTGCTGGTGTGAATTCAGCTGTTTTAATCTCTCTACTCCTGTCAGTCATTCTAAGCAGTCTCCCTTTGAACTGGCAGCACTCCACTCTCTCAAGCGAAACCCAAACGCTATCATCAAATCTACCAACAGATGTAGTGTTGCTGCCATTTGACGTACTGACTTCTGCTGAGCAGAGGTAGAACACCAATTCTTGAACACGTCCTCCCATCTCCCCTGGACCATAACCCCACCACCGAACATCTAGCCATTGTTTCCAAGACTGTTACTGATCTCATTTCTTGTGCAGATCTTTCTTCCGTGGCCTCCAACCACATAGCTCCCCAAGCTCATTCAACTTGCTCTAGATCCTTTCCAAGATCCACAAATAGGACTGCCCTGGTAGACTCATAATTTCAATCAGTTCTTGCCCCGGGGACCGATTTCTCAAGGTTCATTTTTCTCCCCTTATCCAGTCATTTCACACCCACATCTGAGATTCTCCACACGATCCCCATCAGTTTGCAGTTTTCTGGCTCTAACCTTTTTACGACGGATGTTCAATCTCATCCCACCCGGACAGTCTGAGAGTTCACCCGTTTCCTCCTTGAATAAAGGCTCAACCAGTTCTCAATCCACCACCACCTTCCTCCACCTTGCTGAACCCATCCTCACAGTGAACAACATCCCCTTCAGCTCCATTCACATCCTCCAAGATGTTGCTATGGGAACGCATATGGGTCCTAGCAATAAAACAAGAAATTGCTGGTAAAACTCAGCAGGCTGAGTGTACCTGTAGAGAAACAGCATCAACACGGTGAGGCCAAGTTTTGAAGGAAACATACTGGAGTCAAAACGTTAACTCTGTTTCTCGTTCCACAGATGATGCCAGACCTGCTGAGGTTTTTTCCCAAATCTTGTGTTTTTATTTTAAATCTGCCGTATTTTGTTTTTGGTTTAGTAATTCCTAGCAATCCCTGCTTTTCTGTGGAATATCTGGAACAGGTCCCTTCTCTCACCTCTTTTTCCAGGATATCAGTAACTAAATCAATGACATTCCCTGCTCTTGTCCTGAACTGGAAAATTTCATCAACTTTGCTTCCAACTTCCACACTTCATTCAAGTTTCCATTTCCTGTCACTGACCATTCCCTTTCCCACTTCCTTGACTTTTCCATCTACATTGCTGGAGATGGGCGATCCACCAACATTCATTATAAACCCATTAACTCTCACAGCTACCTTGACAACAGTTCCTCACACCCCACCTGCTGTAAAGATCTATAGTTTATCAGTGTCACATGTAGGCTTACATTAACACTGCAAGAAGTTACTGTAAAAATCCCCTAGTCGCCACACTCCGGCACCTGTTCGGGTACCCCGAGGGAGAATTTAGCATGGCCAATGCACCTAACCAGGTCTTTCAGACTGTGGGAGGAAACCAGAGCACCCGGAGGGAACCCACAGAGACACAGGTAGAACGTGCAGATTCCACACAGTCAGTGTCCCAAGCTGGGAATCAAGCCAGAGTCCCTAGTGCTGTGAGGCAGCAGTGCTAACCACTCCGCCACCCTCAAAATTTCTCTGTCTCCATTGCATCTGTTCTTATGATGATACCTTTCAACCAGTGCTTCGGTATGTCTTCCTTTTCAGCCCTTCAAAGATTCCCCTCCCCCACCCAGCATGGTTAACCATATCTGTCCCATTTCCAGTACTGCTGCTCTGGCCCCTTCCCCATCTTTTCAGGACCAAGCATACAAATTAGGAGTACGCACTTCGACCCTTCAAGCTTGCAGGAGGCGGCCATTCAGCCCCTCAGGTCTGCTGTCCCATTTGATAATATCATGGCTGACCTGATTGTGGCCTCAACTCCAACCACATTTCCTACCTCCCTGTATCCTTTGACTCTCTTGTTAGTCAAAGATCTGACAGGGCTCCTCTTGTATCATATTCCATTTCAGCCATCTCCACATTTTCATGCTCTGCTCCTCTCCCAGTCTGATCTCTCGGTCCTTGGCTTCTTGCACTGCTCCAATGAAGCTAATGGAAGCTCAAGAAATATCAGCCCATCTTTTGAATAGGCACTTTACAGCCTTTCAGACTCAACATGGAGTTCAACCATTTCAGATTATCATCACTGCTGCCACTTTGTTTGTTTCTGAATGACATGTGTTGAGGCCATGATTGCCAGCATTTCCCTAAACACATCTTGTGTTTTTTCACTTGTCCCACTCACCTTGCACAACCACCTCTTTTGCCATAACAAAACTAAAAATGTGAATCAAGGGGAAAACTCTGCACTGGTTGGAGTCACACCGAGCACAGAGGATGATGGTTGTAGTGGTTGGAGGTCAATCATCTCAGTCCCAGGACATCACTGGAGTTCCTCAGGTTAGTGTCCAAGGCCAAACCATCTTCAGCTGCTTCATCAATGACCTTCCTTCCATCATAAGGTCAGAAATGGGCATGTTCAGCCCTGTTCATACTCCTCAGTTACTGAGGCAATAGATCAGGAACACAGTCAGGCTTGTGCTAATAAGTGGCAAGCAAGATTTATGCCATTCAAGAACCAGGCAATGACAATCTCCAACAAGAGAAAATCTAATCATCTCCCATTTACATTTAACGGCATTACCATTGCTGAATTCTCCTGGGGGGGTTACCACTGACCAGAAACTGAACCGGACCAGCCATATAAACACTGTAGCTACAAGAACAGGTCAGAGGCTAGGAATTCTACAGTAAGTAACACATCATCTGACTCCCCAAACCTATCCATCATCTATATGGGACCAGTCAGGAGTGTGGTGGAATTCTCTCCAGTTGCCTGGATGAGTATAGCTTCAACAAGACTCAAGAAGTTCGACACCATCCAGTACATAGCAGCCACCTTGATTGACACCCTATCCACCACCTTCATCTTTCACTCCCTCCACCACCAAACGCACAGTGGCAGAAGTTTGTATAATCTACAAGATACACTGCACCAACTTGCAAAGGCTTCCAAACCCACCACCTAGAATGACAAGGGCAGTGGATACATGGGAACATCACCAGTTGCAAGTTACCCTCCAAGCCATACATCATACCAACTTGGAAATATAGTGTCGTTCCTTTATCAAAATCTTGGAACTCCCTTCCTAACAGCACTGTGGGTGTACCTACATGAGATAGACTGTAGTGGTTCAAGAGGGTGGCTCACCACCACTTGCCTGCATATGGGCAGTTGGTGATGGGCAAGCCAGCCCGAAACCTCTGCTGCTTTCCACCCAGTCGCAGAGATTTGTTTTTATTCTTTTCTCCCCCTCCCTCCCTCTTTCCCGGTCTCTGCACTTGCTTAAAAACCTGCTACATTATTAACTTCTTCCAGTTCTGATAAAAGGTTACCTCAGTTCCTCTCTCCACTCGGACACTGCCAGACCTGCTGAGTATTTGTAGCATTTTCTGTTCTTAACTTCAGGTTTCCAGCATCTGCCTGTGTTTGACACGATGAGAGCTCCCTGATCTTCTTAGACTGCCATGAAATCTCTTTAATCACAGCAGTCTCTCAGCAGCACAGCACCGAAACGGTGGCTTGAGTTACCAGTTCAAATCCTGGAGTGGGGGCATGAACCCATAGCCTTCTGACTCAGCTGCAAGAATGTTACCAAATGAATCATGCTGACATTGAAATTACTTAAATTGCCAGTTTCCATTTTTAGAAACATATCATCAAAGTGCTATTTCCAAGCAGTTTCTTCACAACAACAGGGTCAAATAGTGTTCCAACTCACTTCTTTAAAGCAAAAACATGACACTTGAACTAAGTTACTCAGAGACTAGTTCACGCCACAGATGGCCAGTTAAACATGCCTAATTACTTTAGACAGGGAAAAAGGACAAACAACAAAAAATCTAAAGTAAATGCAAAATTCTGAAACACACAGCAGATTTTCCACCTGTAATGTCAAAGGTTCGAAAATTATAGCTTGGCAGCGGACAGCACCTGGCATTACTCGGCCTTGCCCTGTCCGTTTAATATCCATGATATTTCGCAAATTGTTGGAAGCACAAAATTAGCAACACCTTCTACAGGGTTAGCTGGGAGTTAAATGAACAGGGAAAGCAACTGTGTCTCCTTAACCAGTTTGAAGGATTGTGAAATTAGCAGAGCAGAGTCTGAACAAGCAATGTTACTTACAAACCCTGTAGCGACCGTTACCTTTTTCGAAAAAGTATCTGAATTTTCCGTGACCGACTTGAAATCTTGCCGTGCATTTTCTTTAAGTTGAGACTTTAATTGTAACGAACCAATATTGACTAAGCATTACTGAGGAGGCAATTGGTAGCCTAAACTGCAGAAAAGATATCCCACCTTTAATATGTCCAAAAACCCATCAAGTGACCATCAAAAGTCACCTCTCAGTTTTGCCAATACCAGTGGTTAGTCCGACACCTGCCAATCCTTTTCCCTGGCTACACCAGGACATATCTGTTTAGATTGCCACGGACTGCATCTCTTCAACCAAAGATGATATTCTGCCCGAAATCTGCCCGATAGCCCACAGAAAGCCAACATACTCCTCCCTGCTGACCACTTAGCAATAGCCTTTTATCTCTGAGACCTTTCTGTACTTTTGCCCAAAAACAGCTCACAGGACAGAAAGTCTGTCTACAGTTAGCCCAGCTGCCCTAGTCTTTGTTTCAGGGATGAACATTTTGCACCCTGATCTCGACAAATTTCAACCTGGCTCCCCGTCCCCATGTTTAAAAGTTTAACGGTTTTTTTTTAAAGTTTATTTATTAGTGTCACAAATAGGCTTACATTAACACTGCAATTAAGTTACTGTGAAAATCCCCTAGTCGCCACACTCCAGCGACAGAACCATGGACACAATGTTTGGAGGGCTAAGATTCTGTAACACTTAGCACGAGGAAGCCAGAATTAATTTAAGCACAGATACGATCGCATAGCTGCCGACTTCTCCAAAATAAGAACTAAACTACGCCAGTGTACAGTTTCAGATATACTTAATACCGTGACACAGAGGCAAATAAAAAGGGTAAATTTACTACCAGGCAAAAAATTAAACTGGGAAGAAGTGAAAAAAGCTTGCCATCTATTTAACTGCTACTGAAGAACAAGAGTCAGAGGTTTACAGCATGAAAACAGGCCCTTCGGCCCAACTTGACAATGCCGCCATTTTTTTAAACCCCAAAGCTAGTCCCAATTGCCCGCATTTGGTCCATATCCCTCTATAGCTATCTTACCCATGTAACTGTCTAAATGCTTTTTAAAAAGACAAAATTGTACCCACCTCCACTACCTCTGGCAGTTTGTTCCAAACACTCACCACCCTCTGAAAAAATTGCCCCTCTGGACACTTCTGTATTTCTCCCCTCTCACCTTAAACCTATGCCCTCTAGTTTTAGACTCCCCTATCTTTGGGAAAAGGTATTGACTATCTAGCTGATCTATGCCCCTCATTATTTTATAGAAGTCTATAAGATCACCCCTTAGCCTTCTATGCTCCAGAGAAAAAAGTCCCAGTCTATCCAGCCTCAAACCATCAAGTCCCAGTAGCATCCTAGTAAATCTTTTCTGCACTCTTTCTAGTTTAACTAGAGGAAAAACAAGACACAAAAACCGAGCACAGTCAAGGAATAGTGAATGTCTCCACTTCTTTAAAAAAAACTGATCACCAAACACAAATTTTACTTTCATTAGAATTTTGTTTTTTACTGTTACTGATTGATTCAGGAACTGATATAGTGGACATAAGTTATTTCGACCCCTCAAACTTTAATTGATGAGGTCTTGTGCAATAACTTTCTAATAATTGTATTTTGCAGTTCGGTACCTCATCTGACAGTTCAAACTTTATACAAGTTGCAGAAACTGCACGCCGATAAAGCCTAGAACCAATAAAATGACAAACAAATCAATACATGGAATATATATGCTGTGTAACCACCTAAATTCCACAATTATCTTGTTAGAGAGATAAATGCATCAGGACAAGAAAACGAACATGCCCTTCAGCCCATTATATCTAAAATGATCCTGCAAAATAATGGACAACTTGCATTTATACAAGTGGTATATATGGATTTTAGTAAGGCGTTTGATAAGGTTCACCATGGTAGGCTTCTGCAGAAAATGCAGATGTATGGGATTGGGGGTGATCTAGGAAATTGGATCAGGAATTGGCTAGCGGATAGGAAACAGAGGGTGGTGGTTGATAGTAAATATTCATCATGGAGTGCGGTTACAAGTGGTGTACCTCAGGGATCTGTTTTGGGGCCACTGCTGTTTGTAATATTTATTAATGATCTGGATGAGGGTATAGTTGGGTGGATTAGCAAATTTGCTGATGACGCCAAAGTCGGTGGTGTGGTAGACAGTGAGGAAGGGTGTCGTAGTTTGCAGGAAGACTTAGACAGGTTGCAAAGTTGGGCCGAGAGGTGGCGGATGGAGTTTAATGCGGAGAAGTGTGAGGTAATTCACTTTGGTAGGAATAACAGATGTGTTGAGTATAGGGCTAACGGGAGGACTTTGAATAGTGTGGAGGAGCAGAGGGATCTAGGTGTATGTGTGCATAGATCCCTGAAAGTTGGGAATCAAGTAGATAAGGTTGTTAAGAAGGCATATGGTGTCTTGGCGTTTATTGGTAGGGGGATTGAATTTAGGAGTCGTAGCGTTATGTTGCAACTGTACACAACTCTGGTGCGGCCGCACTTGGGAGTACTGTGTGCAGTTCTGGTCCCCACATTACAGGAAGGATGTGGAGGCTTTGGAGAGGGTGCAGAGGAGGTTTACCAGGATGTTGCCTGGTATGGAGGGGAGATCCTATGAGGAGAGGCTGAGGGATTTGGGATTGTTTTCGCTGGAAAGGCGGCGGCTAAGAGGGGATCTTATTGAAACATATAAGATGATTAGAGGTTTAGATAGGGTGGATAGTGATAGCCTTTTTCCTCTGATGGAGAAATCCAGCACGAGGGGGCATGGCTTTAAATTGAGGGGGGGTAGTTATAGAACCGATGTCAGGGGTAGGTTCTTTACCCAGAGGGTGGTGAGGGATTGGAATGCCCTGCCAGCATCAGTAGTAAATGCGCCTAGTTTGGGGGCGTTTAAGAGATCCGTAGATAGGTTCATGGACGAAAAGAAATTGGTTTAGGTTGGAGGGTCACAGTTTTTTTTTTTAACTGGTCGGTGCAACATCGTGGGCCGAAGGGCCTGTTCTGCGCTGTAATGTTCTATGTTCTATGTTCTAAGGTACTTAACACGGGATCAATAAAAATGTTGACACTAAGCCACAGAACGAGATATCAGAAAGATGACCAAAAGCTTGGTCAAAGAGGCAGGTTTTACACAGCGTCTTAAGAGGAGGGCGAGCGCGAAACGAGAAATAGTGGATGCATTGGTGGTCATCTTCCAAGATACAAATGGCTGGAATTTTACTGGCACGCCCGCCCAAGGCTCGCAAGATCATGCCCAAGGCCAACAGAGAATGACATCATGCGAGCCTCGCCCGCCCTGATAAAACCAGGCCCAATTACTCTGGAACAGCTCCTACCGTTTGGAGGGTAGCAAATGTAACCTGACTATTTAAAAAAAAAAGAGGTAGAGAGAAAACAGGGAACTATAGACCCATCAGCCTGACGTCAGTAGTGGGGAAAATGCAATATCAAAGATTTTATAGCAGAGCGCTTGGAAAACAGTGGCAGGGTTAGACAGAGTCAACATGGATTTACGAAAGGGAAATCATGCTTCAGGAAAGTCAGGGGGCAGAGTTGAATATGGTTGCCATCACAAAGGAGAAAGTGCTAGAGAAACTAAAAGGTCTGAAAATTGATAAATCTCCGGGCCCAGATGGGCTACATCCTAGAGTTCTAAAGGAGATAGCTGAAGAAATAGTGGAGGCGTTAGTTATGATCTTTCAAAAGTCACTGGAGTCAGGGAAAGTCCCAGAGGATTGGAAAATCGCTGTTGTAACCCCACTGTTCAAGAAGGGAACAAGAAAAAAGATGGAAAATTATAGGCCAATTAGCCTAACCTCAGTTGTTGGCAAAATTCTAGAATCCATCGTTAAGGATGAGATTTCTAAATTCTTGGAAGTGCAGGGTCGGATTAAGACAAGTCAGCATGGATTTAGTAAGGGGAGGTCGTGCCTGACAAACCTGTTAGAGTTCTTTGAAGAGATAACAAATAGGTTAGACCAAGGAGAGCCAATGGATGTTATCTATCTTGACTTCCAAAAGGCCTTTGACAAGGTGCCTCACGGGAGACTGCTGAGTAAAATAAGGGCCCATGGTATTCGAGGCAAGGTACTAACATGGATTGACGATTGGCTGTCAGACAGAAGGCAGAGAGTTGGGATAAAAGGTTCTTTCTCAGAATGGCAACCGGTGACAAGTGGTGTCCCGCAGGGTTCAGTGTTGGGGCCACAGCTGTTCTCTTTATATATTAACGATCTAGATGACGGGACTGGGAGCATTCTGGCCAAGTTTGCCGATGATACAAAGATAGGTGGAGGGGCAGGTAGTATTGAGGAGGTGGGGAGGCTGCAGAAAGATTTAGACAGTTTAGGAGAGTGGTCCAAGAAGTGGCTGATGAAATTCAACGTGGGCAAGTGCGAGGTTGTACACTTTGGAAAAAAGAATAGAGGCATGGACTATTTTCTAAACGGTGACAAAATTCATAATGCTAAAGTGCAAAGGGACTTGGGAGTCCTAGTCCAGGATTCTCTAAAGGTAAACTTGCAGGTTGAGTCCGTAATTAAGAAAGCAAATGTAATGTTGTCATTTATCTCAAGAGGCTTGGAATACAAAAGCAGGGATGTACTTCTGAGGCTTTATAAAGCACTGGTTAGGCCCCATTTGGAGTACTGTGAGCAATTTTGGGCCCCACACCTCAGGAAGGACATACTGGCACTGGAGCGGGTCCAGCGGAGATTCACACGGATGATCCCAGGAATGGTAGGCCTGACATACGATGAACGTCTGAGGATCGTGGGATTATATTCATTGGAGTTTAGGAGGTTGAGGGGAGATCTGATAGAAACTTACAAGATAATGAACGGCTTAGATAGGATGGACGTAGGGAAGTTGTTTCCATTAACAGGGGAGACTAGGACGCGGGGGCACAGCCTTAGAATAAAAGGGAGTCACTTTAGAACAGAGATGAGGAGAAATTTCTTCAGCCAGAGAGTGGTGGGTCTGTGGAATTCATTGCCACAGAGGGCTGTGGAGGCCGAGACGTTGAGCGTCTTCAAGACAGAAATTGATAAATTCTTGATTTCTCGAGGAATTAAGGGCTATGGGGAGAGAGCGGGTAAATGGAGTTGAAATCAACCATGATTGAATGGTGGAGTGGACTCGATGGGCCGAATGGCCTTACTTCCGCTCCTATGTCTTATGGTCTTATGGTCTTATGCTTCACAAATCTAATGGATTCCTTTGAAGATGTAACTAGTAGGGTTGATGAATTAATTCACCAGATGGATTCCTGAAATGGCAGGACTGACATATGAAGAAAGACTGGGCTTGTACTCACTGGAATTTAGAAGAATGAGGAGGATCTCATTTAAAAATATAAAATCAAGATGGGACTGGACAGGCTAGATGCGGGAAGAATGTTTCCAATGTTGGGGAAGTCCAGAACTAGGGGGTCACAATTTAAGAAAAAGGGGGTAAGCCATTCAGGACTGAGATGAGGAAGAACTTGTTCACTCAGAGTTGTGAACACATTTAGTTTCGATATCCAATTATCAAAGCAGAGTGGAAACGGCGGAGATGCAAACCTCGATTCCTGTGTGACCTCATTCAATTCCATTCTCAATTCACAATTCTCATTCGCATTTCTGGGTCCAGATTGTTCACGACTGGCATTTATTCAGACTTCTGGTTTTCTTTGGGTAGCTATTTCTCAAGACACCTCCAACCATCCTTCAATTCTCTTCAATAAGTACAAGACTGAACATGACAATATCTTGTTAATTAAGCAGTTTGAACGAACCGGCTTCATTGCAACAATTCATCCTTTTTTTTCTCCCCAAATCATTTTTGGGGAAAATGTTTACACATTCAACCCATGTCCCATAGCAACAAAGTTAGCAGTACTCACACTTCCATCAACTGCACTGAAATCAAACCTCTAAGGAATATAACACACCAGTAACACCCAAATGTTAACCTCTTCATGAAATTGAATGATACATAGCAGAACATTGCAGCTGGTTTGCTACAGCCCACATGGATATTTTACTGTTCAACTTCCATTATGGATTCCTTTTTTCCCCCCAAATTATGATTTGATTCTGTGGTAATGTTTTTGAGTCTGCTTCACTTAACTATTCCCCAGTAGAGAATTTTTTAAAACTTCCAATCTCAGGCCTCAGACCTCAAGAATTGTATGCACATGTCCCTCTGATTGTGTGTTTAATTTGCTTAATGGCACATTATTTATGCACCCAACATTTTAATGTCGTGAATCCTCTTAACATTTTCTCTAAAATGCAAATTCAGATTCCTTTGAAGACTCGTCTCTCCCTCACACAAAATCTGGTTTGTGTCTTGTTTTATGCAACCAGAAGCATCCTGCTCGAGACTTTTTAACCATCATTCAACTTTCGACTTTACCTTCCCTCAAGGAGATTGACTTGCCAAATACAGAGCCATGTGTGAACCAACAATCTTCCCGTAACTTCCCCAAGTAGTTATTCTTCACTGACTTTCCTGAATAAAAAGTGGCAGCAATGAAAAAGCTGAGCCAAATGCTGAGCTCACCAGACCAAACCCACTGCAGATGATGATACCAGATAAGTAAACAGGTGTGGGAACCCCAGTCAATTTTCTCCCCATGTCTATTCCAGCCCAAGTGCATCCAAGAGAGGTATTTGGCTGAAATCAGCTAACTCGAGCAGGGATTCCTAATCTACATGACACTCTATGAGTGTGAAGCAGTGGTAAAATTCAAGTCATCCTCTGGTTATAAAGCATGGGCAGCACATTGGCACAGTTGTTAGCACTGCTGTCTCGCAGTGCCAGGGACCCGAGTTCAATTCCCACCTTGGGTCACTGTCTGTGTGGCGTCTGCACATTCTTCTCGTGTCTGCATGGGTTTCCTCCAGGTACTCTGGTTTCCTCCCACAGTCCGAAAAATGCCCTGGGTAGGTGCATTGGCCATGCTAAATTCTCCCTCAGTGTACCCAAACAGGCGCCAGAATGTGGCGACTAGGGGATTTTCACAGTAACTTCTTGCAATATTAATTTAAGCCTACTTGTGACACTAATAAATAAACTTTAAACTTATTTTGACATAAAAACATAGACATAGAAACTAGAAGCAGGAGTAGGCCTATTCACCATCTACAAGGCACAAGTCAGGAGTGTGATGCTCTCCACTTGCCTGGATGGTGCAGCTCCAACAACACTCAAGAAGCTTGACACCATCCAGGACAAAGCAGCCCGCTTGATTGGCACCACATCTACAAACGTTCAATCCCTCCACCACCGACACTCAGTAGCAGCAGTGTGTTCTATCTACAAGATGCACTGCAGCAAATCACCAAAGATCCTTAGACAGCACCTTCCAAACCCACAACCACTTCCATCTGAAAAGACATGGGCAGCAGATACATGGGAACATCACTACCTGCAAGTTCCCCTCCAGGTCACTCATTGTCCTGACTTGGAAATATATCGCCGTTCCTTCGCAGTCGCTGGGAATTCCCTCCCTAACGGCATTGTGGGTCAACCCACAGAACATGGACTGCAGCGATTCAAGGAGGCAGCTCACCACCACCTTCTCAAGGGCAACTAGAGATGGGCAATAAATGCTGGCCAGCCAGTGACTCCCATGTCCCACAAATGAATAAAAATTTCGGTACTTTGAGCCTGCTCCACCATTCATTATGATCATGGCTGATCATCAAATTCAATATCCTGATCCCCCTTTCCCCCATATCCGTTGATCTCTTTCGCGCCATGTTCCGAGGATGTGATAAGGCAAGTGCGCATCCTTTGGTTCTGTTCAACTATTTACCAACTGAGTCCATCTGATGACACACACATATAGGATAAGCAATGGGAGATCTCTACAACAATCCACTGCTCCTTACTGGGAAAACTCAATCCAATTTAGAGTCGATTTGGTCAATCCCATAAACTCCAAACATCTTCAAAAACCAGAGGTGAAAAACCTGACTGAATACTTTCTCAAATTCCAACTAAATTATACCTACAGAGCACCATCTCAGTAGCTCCTCAGAGCTGCAGTAGAAGCATAGGGCATAACGTGGGAACAATATTCAGATGTGTGAAGGACAGGTTGAGGGCAGTCAACAGAAAGGGCAGAAGTGCTAGTCCTTCTATTAGACTTCAGAGATTTGTTTTCCCTGCCTTTGGTGTCACTACTAATTAGTCAGCAACTCATTCAGCACAGCTGGCTGCAAAGCTTCAAATAGAGCTTTTGTTCATGTACAATACCCGCTGCTTTGCCGCAAGCATCAGCTGATATGCTGGCTCAGGACAAACTGGCTACCTGAGAGAAGTCTACATACCCTTTGACTAAGATTGCTCTTGGTTTTGTTTCCCAAGGATCTTGGTTGAGCTACTGACTGGGACAGTTAAAGTAAGCACTTACTGCTTTTCTAGGTGGATGGGGGGGGGGGGGGGGGGGGGGGGGGTGGGGGGAAGGAGGAAGGAAGAAGAAGAGTGGAGAGAGCTTTTTATGCAGATCAAGTAATCTTGTGAAACGTTTAATCTTAGTCAGTGGCAGGTCAGTTGTGGAGGTTGTGGTGAACAGCTGAGCAGTGAGGTTGATCTTAGCAACGTGTTGCCTGATACATTTGTACTAAATGAGGATGAAATATTGTATCATTCACAAAATATGTATTTTTCTTTACAGTGAATGATCAACAATTGGAACAGATTCCCAGGAAGCGTGGCTGAGTCTAGAACTCTGCACTTGTCTCATAGCCAAGATGGCAAGACATTACACTTGATATTCTGGATCGATGAGACTTAATGCTTTCAAAAGGCCTTTTTCATCCAAAGCTATCTTGTGATCTTATAAAGGAGAGCTTTTTAATCCATGCAGACTACTTCAGTATTGCCTCTGCATTCTTAAAATAAATACAGAAAGTATACTGTAACATGTTCTCAGGCAATTCCCCCGCTACTAATACAGGACTATTTCAACATTAGATTTGATATCTTACATTTTCAGATGCAATCCAAGGCTTTGTGCAGCTTCACATAATATTAAGCACAGCCTTATTTATTTTACCCCAGGTATTCTAGGGTGCATCGCATGTGGCCCAGGCCAGACATTTTACATATAGTAACAGCAGGAATCTAATGTCAGTTTGACCTTTAAGTAGTAACAGAAAGTAGCTGGAGCCAGTTGGATTTGCAATAAGCATTGACACCAGATATCCACTTCAGGCTGGCTAATGTAAAGACCAACATTGGACAGCCTGTAAACTCAGCAGCTACATTGTCCAGTGGGAATGACTGCACAGCATTTAACTGCTTCTTAAAGGAGTTCAAGGTCATCCCCTTCCACTTTTCTTTTTAAAAAGAGGTATTTCTTGGGAGTACGGGATTTATTGGCAGGATCAGCCATTAATTGCCCGTTCCCAGATGCCGTCGAGAAGGCAGTGATGGGTTTTGAGTTGCTGCTGTCCATGTACTGAAGGCACTCCAACAATTCTACACAGAAGCCCACTCCACTTGTCAGTCGCCAGTTCTTGATAGCAGTATTAAACCTGCCTTTTACTCATTCCAACTGGAGTCCTTTTGCCTTAATGTTGCTGTTATTGGTCCTGCTCTATTTTTCCTTTCTCGTTTATAATTTCTATAAAAATCAGTCATCTCTTTTCAATACCAGAAAGCTCATTTTACTCCCCTCCTCATAATTCTTCATCAAATGTTAGGGATCGGTTCTGAGGGTCTTCTCTAGAACATCTTCCTTGTGACTCCAGAACTGGGCACAGTGCTCAAGTGGGGTCTAAGCAGAATAATACAGTTGAGCACGGGTCTCTAAGCAGAATCTAAAATGAGCACAGGTCTCTCCAACTTGTTCTTTTCCTTTCTGACTATATAGTTCAGCAGGCTAGCTGGTTTCTTGGTTGCTGCTCTGCATTGAATGGACACCTTGATGATTAATTAGTTAACCTAGGTATTTCAAAACCTGCAGAGTGCATACATCATCTTTTTCTTTCCCGTGTACAGCAGTTTATATGTTCACACAATATATTCTCTTTTATTACCAACATACAGATTTTGACGGTTTATATCTGAAACTTTTAAGCAACGAAATTCAACGAGAACTTCTAGTTTTGTACTTTCTAAAAATTCAACTCATTTGCATTGAACTTGTTTCCAAATCAGTAACGCAAATTAGACACAATAAATATTCCCAACACTAAACCCATGGGGAACTCCAAACAAAAAGACCCAAACGAATGTCTGAACCTTCAACACATGAACTAGGAGTGCCTTATGAATTCCCGATTTCATTCAAATCCTCACCACTAATTGCAAAGTTACAATGTACAACTCGTAGTAACGGCTTATTCTGGGTGCCAGCCTGGGGCACATCTGGGTGCCAGGCTAGGTGCCTGTCTGTGGATGCAGCGTCTGAATCTGGATGCCAGGGTGGGTGCCTGTCTGTGGGTACAGCATTCACATCTAGGCCTGAGGCTGGGTGCCTGTTTTGTGGTTGCAGCACTTGTCTCTGGGTACCAATCTATTCTTGCAGCGTCTAGGTGTCAGGTTGTGTGCCTGGTACAAGGGTAACACCTGGCTCTGGGTGCCAGTCTGTGAGTGCAGTGCCTGGCTCTGGGTGCCAGTCTGTGGGTGCAGTGCCTGGCTCTGGGTGCCAGTCTGAGTGTCTGTCTGTAGCTACAACATCTGCATCTGGGGACCTGGTGTGAGTGCAGCTCCAGGCTTTGGGTGGCAGGTTGGGTATCTGTCGTTGCTGCGTCTAGATGTCAGGCTGGGTTCCTGTCTGCAGTTGCTGTGTCTGGGTGTCAGGCTGTGTGCCTGTCTGCAGTGGCTGCATCTGGGTGCCAGTCTACAGTTGCTGGGTCTGGTTGTCTGTCTGCAGTTGCTGTGTCTCGGTGCCAGGCTGTGTGTGTCTGTCTGTAGCTGCTGTGTCTGGGTGTCTGTCTGCAGTTGCAGCACCTGGGTGCTAAGCTGTGTGCCTGTCTGTAGCTACTGTGTCTGGGTTTCAGGCTATGTGTCTGTCTGGGTGTCAGGCTGTGTATCTGTCTGTAGCTGCTGTGTCTGGGTACCAGGCTGGGTGTCGGTCTGTGGTTGCAGTATCTGGCTGGGGGTGCCAGGCGAGGTGTTTCTGTAGCTGCAGTATTTGCATCAGAGTGCAACTCCTGGTTCTAGGTGCCAGGTTTTGAATGTGGGTGCAAATGTCTGGGTGTCAGGCTGGATGCCTGGTGTGGGTGCAGCACCTGGCTCTGGGTGCCTGCCTCGGTGTCAGTCTATGGGTGCAGTGTCTGGTTT
The DNA here is from genome assembly GCF_964213995.1 of Mustelus asterias. NCBI lineage: Eukaryota > Metazoa > Chordata > Chondrichthyes > Carcharhiniformes > Triakidae > Mustelus > Mustelus asterias. The sequence continues at coordinate 62,458,441 of NC_135813.1, read as the reverse complement.
TGGATGCCAGTCTGTGGGTGCAGCCCCTGGCTCTGGGTGCCCTGCTCTGGGTGCCTGGCTCTGGGTGCCAGACTGGGTGCACTGCCGTCTGTGGGTGCCAGACTGGGTGCACTGCCTGGCTCTGGGTGCCTGTCTGTGGGTACAGTCCCTGGCTCTGGGTGCAGCTCTGGGTGCCTGTCTGTGGGTGCCAGACTGGGTGCAGCCCCTGGCTCTGGGTGCAGCGCTGGGTGCCAGACTGGGTGCAGCCCCTGGCTCTGGGTGCAGCGCTGGGTGCCAGACTGGGTGCAGCCCCTGGCTCTGGGTGCAGCGCTGGGTGCCAGTCACCTACCTGTAATAGGAGAGCAGTCCGTTACTCAGCACGAACCAGCGGCGCTGGTAACCCTTCAGGTAGTTTGTCCATTTGTGTAGCCAGCCTCGGTGGGTATCGGTGCTGGGGGGTAGGGGTGGGCTGCCGGCCTCCCGGGGGGGCTCGCTCATGGTGCCGGAGCTGAGTGCAGGGTGCCGGGGAGCCGGTGGCGGGCTGTGCGGCAGGGCTGCAGCCCGCAGGGTGGGCACCGCGAGCAGCCCGCAGGTCCTACAGCACAAAGAGAAAGCTCCTCAGCTCCGAACACAAAACCCCCACCTCACTAACCACCGACTGCAGTAAAAACACCTTCCCCATTTTACATTGCCAACCCCATGCCCGCACCACTCTGCACCGCCCCCTGATCCAGAATGGGTTCGAAATATTTATATACCTTTTAAGACAACTGGGCAGCGACACTTAAAGCGAGCTGTCAATAGGCTAATTTCGGTTGTACAACAATTATTACCCAAGCGAAACACAGAGGGCGGCAGCACAGTTATTCACCGGAAAAAAATGTTTCGATGAGGGGCAATAAAGGGCATTAATTCTGGAGTTGGGGCACTGTCTTTAGCGGGTGCAGGACTTTTACTCCTCACAAAAAGAGAAGGCAAATCACAAACAAGGAGCTGTCCCTTTAAAAGGTGTGGTGGCTCCAACCCTTCCCACGTGACTCTTTCCCGCGGCCACCCCATGTGAAATTAGGGCGGGTTTCTCGCCTGTTTCTGTCCCCCTCTCCTGTGTCTCCCTGACGCTGCAGCATGAGCAAGTGGGCTCTGGGGAGCTGGGGTGCTTGGTGGGCAAAAGTAATCACATTATTATTCCACTTTGCTTGTTTCCTTTGGTTTTGTGGTGAAATATTTTATTAATTTTGGGTGCATTTTAATTGCACTTTGGTGCAAAATACCACCAGTTCACGCCGCACTCCCGCTGCAGTGAAGACAAGAGAATTTGGCGCCTACCAATTCTCCGTTCACTGCAGAGGGATGGGAAAATTCCGGCCTTGTTTTCGATTGGTAACACTGGGCCAATCTAGTGTCTTCTGTTGTTTTTTTAAAGTTTATTTATTAGTCACAAATAGGCTTACATTAACACTGCAATGAAGTTACTGTGAAAATTCCCTAGTCATCACACTCTGGTGCCTGTTCGGGTACAGTGAGGGAGAATTTAGTATGGCCAATGCACCTAACCAGCATGTCTTTCGGACTGTGGGAGGAAATGGAGCACCCGGAGGAAACCCATGCAGACACGGGGAGAATGCCCAGATTCTGCACAGACAAGCTGGGAATCAAACCCGAGCCCTTGGTGCTGTGAGGCAGCAATGCTAACCACTGTGCCACTGAACCGTACCACCCATTATTGGGTTATTTTCAAAAACAATAGACCCACTGGACCCTTTCTTCACCAAGCATTGCCTATTTTTAATAAAAGCCAACAAAGATAACAATGGGTTGCTGCAGTGTCACCAACAAAAGGATAGGTCCATACTTGCTCCTTCTTAAGGAGATTTAAATGTAAAATCTAATCAGTGAATGAAATTTGTAATTCTAAATCATATTATTTGAATCTACTGGACTCTCGGTGCTCGCTGCTAAAGGAAGGCACCAAGGGTACCATTGGGCACTGGCATGCTCCCTTTGCAGGGTTACACAGGCACAGCCAAAAGGATAGGAGAGGCAGGCAACTAAAGTGGTTCTCCCCCTCCCCATACACCCCCACCTCCTGCCCCCGCAACCCCCATCATGCATCCTGTTGGTCACACAACCTGTGAATGTCAATGTCTTTTCTTCCCACTCCCACACCATTATCACTCGTATTTCCTGAGGATTTAACCTTGCACCACCGCCCCCCCCCCACCCCCCCACCCCGTCAATCCTCATCTACATGCTGCCCCTCAGTGACATCATCAAAAAAAACTCTTAATATTCCACATGTTCGCTGACAGCATCCAGCTGTGCATCACCACCACCATTCTGGGCTCTACCACCCTCTCCTAATTGTCAAACTGTTCATGTGACAACCCATATTGGTTGACAAGAAATTTCCTCCAATTGAATTTAGGGAAGATTAAAACCATTGTCTTTGGTCTCTTCCACTAACTCCATTCCTTGGCCACTGAGTCCATCCTTCTCCCTGGTAACTGTTTGAAATGGAACCAAGCTGTTCACAACCGTGACCTCCTGATTACATCTTCGTGCCATTATGAAAGGCCACCTATTTTCACCTTCGTATCATTGCCCAACTTATCCCCTGCCTCGGCTTATTTGCTGCTAAAACCCTCAGCCACATCTCCATTACCTCTAGACTTGTCAATTCCATTGCCTTTCTGACTGACCTCTCATTCTACGCACCCTGTAAACTTGAGGCTGCCATGAATTCACTCACACAAATCTCATTCACCCATTGCCCCTGTGCTCACTGTCTTACATATTGGCTCCCAGTTAAGCAACACCTTGATTTTAAAAATCCCATCCTTGTTTGCAAATCCATCCCTGACCTCACTCTTCCTGCCTCTGTAATCTTCTCCAGCTCTACAAGCCTCTGAGTCATCAAGTCATAGAGTCATATAGCACGGAAAAGGCCCTTTGGCCCACTGAGTATGCACTGACAATAACTACCACTAAAGTCACTCCCATTTTCCAACACTTGTCCCAGATCCTTGAATGTTATGATGTTTCAAGTGCTCATCCAAATTCTTTTTAAAGGTTATAAGGTTTCTGGCCTCCACCATCATTCCAGGCAGTGCATTCCAAATTCCCACCACCCTGAGTGAAAAAATATTTTCTCAAATCCCCTCTGAATCTCCTGCACCTTACGTTAACTATATGCCCCTCGTGATTGACCCCCTCAACTAAGGGGAACAGCTGCTCCCTACTCACCATGTCCATACCCCTCATAATCTTATACACCTCAATCATGTACCCCCTCAAAGATATCTGCGCTCCAGATCTCTGGTGTCCTTGCTAACATTTATCCCTTAACTGACATCCCAAACAGATTTTCTGGGATCTTGCTGTGCAGTTGCCATGTTTCCTGCATTACAACAGTAACTAACTGCAAAGGTACTTTGCTATGCTTTACAACAATCAGGATGTTCCAAGGGTGTGAATGGCATTGTAAAATTGTTGGTTTTCATTGTACTTTTATACATGCCCTTCAGTTAGTCTGTCCTGAGAATGAAAGTCAATTCCTGAGAACTTCATTTTCCTAGTCCAATGCGACTTGGTATTATGGTAGGATAATTGTGGTAGCGTGGCCCCTTTAAGGGGCATTCCCTAAAGGTCTTGTAATTGGGTTGGAAGCTATGGAGCGTCGCAGCAGGAACCTGTGCCAATCAAGTGCAAAGGGTGCATGTCCCACATAGGAGAGAGGAGCCAAGAAGCAGTTATTGGAGCCAAGAAGCAGTAGTGTACAGTTGCATACTTATTCTGTCTGACCCTGTTTGTAGATATGGTTATTTCTTCGTTGGCAATAAAGTCCTTTGTTTTTAAGCCTCATCGGATTGCCCTCAATTTATTACACTGGCAACGAGGAACGATTTTCCAAGTCCTTTGGGATCGCAGTGCACAGATAGAGGGAGAAGAGGCTGGAGCATCGAAAATAAGAAGAAGCAAGGTACAGATGCATGTTAAAATGCCTTTGATCTGGAAATTAGAACAATTTGACCCCGAAGTAGAAAACTTGGGACAGTATATTGAAAGGCTATGTTATTTTTTTTGTAACAAATGAGTTAACAACTGAAGAAAAGGGGAAGGTTATTCTGCTCAGGTTGTTGTCCACAGACTTACGGTTTAATCAGAAGTTTAACATCGCTTGATGCTCCGGACATCAAGTCTTTTGACCAGATAGTTGAGCTGGTTAAAAATCATTTCAACCCCCAACCCTCAGTCATTATGTTGAGGTACAAATTTCACTCAGCAGCTCGGGAGCCAGGGGAGACAGTCTCAGGATTAGCAGAGCATTGTGAATCTGGCCCAGGTTTAGGAGAAATGTTCAGGAACTTTTTGATCTGTGATACAAACAACCCAACTATACAGTAGAAATTATTAGTTGAGACAAAACTCCCTCTAGATAAAGTTGTGGAATTGGCCCAGGAGCCTGAATCTGCAGAACAAGGCATAAGTGAGTTGCAAGGTGTGCCAAACAGCTGTTCTGAGTTGCAACCCAAATGCAGGTACTGAAGAGTCCAATTAAAGGGATACAGGATCGAGGGCAAAAGTTTGTTATCGGTGTGAGGGAGAACACACCCAAGAAAACATAGAAACTAGAAGGAGTTAGCCATTTAGCCCTTCTAGCCTGCTCCACCATTCATCTTGATCATGTCCGATCATCAATCAATATCCTGATCCCCCTTTCTCCCATAATAAACCATAGAAACCCTACAGTGCAGAAAGAGGCCATTCGGCCCATCAAGTCTGTACCGACAACAATCCCACCCAGGCCCTATTCCTATAACCCCTCTATATTAAATCTGCTAATCCCCCTAACACTAGGGTCAATTTAGCATGCCCAATCAACCTAACCCGCACATCTTTGGACTGTGGAAGGAAACCGGAGCACCCAGAGGAAACCCACACAAACACGGGGAGAATGTGAAAACTCCACCAGACCTTTCCTTTAGCCCTAAGAGCTATATCTAATTTCTTCTTGAAATCAGACAACGTTTTGGCCCCAGCTATTTGCTGTGGTAGTGAATTCCACACATTCACCACCCTCTGGGTGAAAAATTTCTCCTCACCTCAGTTGTAAAAGGTTTACCCCATATCCTCAAACTCTGACCCCTAATTCTGGACTCACCCACCATCGGGAACATTCTTTCTGAATCTACCCTGTCTAACCCTGTTAGAATTTCATAAGTTTCTATGAGATCCTTTCTCACTCTTCTAAACTCCAGTGAATGTAATCCTAACCGACTTAGTCTCTCCTCATATGACAGATCTGACATCCCAGGAATCAACCTGGTAAACCTTCGCTGTACTCCCTCTATAGCAAGGACATTCTTCCTCAGATCAGAACACCAAAACTGGACACAAGACTCCAGGAATGCAGATGTGGGAATTATGGGTGTTTCAGGTACAGCACAAAGGGTCATTTACAAGCATGGTGCAGAGTGAAGCTGTCAGGACAGAAGAAAAATCAGAACGGCTAGTTTAATTCCTTTGAAGAAACTGGATGAGGAGGCTGACAAGGAACCCGAATTGTTTACCCATAACCAGGTCCAACTGAGTAAAGTGCCCCCATATAGAGATAATAGCCTTGATGGTAAATGGCAGATCTCTTAAAATGGAAGTCAACACAGGGGCGACAGTTATAGGGGAGCAGGCATGTTGTTACAAAGGACAAAGAACAGGAGAGCATAGGAACAGGCCCTTCGGTCCTCCAAGCCTGCACCGATCATGATGCCTGCCTAAACTAAAACCGAATGCACTTATGGAGTCCATATCCTTCCATTCCCTTCCTATTCATGTATTCGTCAAGATGCCCCATAACTGCTGCTATCGTACCTGATCCCACCACCTTCGAAAAGGCCTCCAACTGTTGAGATTGAACGAGACTGTAGCTACATTGTCTACCTATACCAGAGAAACATTGCAGACTTTATGGGCAGCCACAGTCACCGTGTTCTACAAGAATCAGACGGCACAGTTACGTGGCTTGGTAATTAAGGGACATCAACCTTGTTTAATGGGGCATGATTGGCTTAGTAGATTAAACTGAATTGGTTAGAGATATTCAGCAAGCTGCTATGTAAATATTCTGAGGTCTTCCAAAATTAACTCGGTCATATATGTGGAATTAAAGCTAAAATATATCTGAATTTGGAGCAACACCTCATTTTTTCAGGGCTCACCCTATGAGTTGAAAAGACTGGAAGATTTCAATATCACAAAACCTGTTCAATTCTCAGAATGGTTGTAAGTTTATAAGATATAGGAGCAGAATTAGTCCATTCGGCCCATCGAGTCTGCTCCACCATTCGATCATGGCTGATATGCTTCTCAACCCCATTTTCCTGCCTTCTCCCCATAACCCTTCAACCCATTACCAATTAAAAATCTGTCTAACCCCTCCTTAAACTTACTCACCGTCCCAGGATCCACCGCACTCTGGGGTAGCGAATTCCACAGACTCACAACCCTTTGGGAGAAGTAGTTTCTTCTCAACTCTGTTGTAAATTTGCCTTATCCTAAGACTATGACCTCTCGTCCTAGAATGCCCCACAAGAGGAAGCATCCGCTCCATATCTATGGGAGCACTCATAGCCTCTTTCCTAAAAGCAGATCGGACTGTAAGAATTTGTGGGGCCTATAAATTGACAGTTAATAGAGGAGCTCAAATAGACAGAAACCCCTTTCCTATTGAAGACCTCTGTGTAAAACTAACTGAAGGATTAAAATTGGACCTCAGCCAACTTAGCAGTTGGAATTGGACAAAGTCTCACAGGGGTCGTTACCATCATCACTCACAAGGGTTTATACCAGTATACAGACATGTCTTTGGTAGTCTCATCAGCCTGCACCATTTTCCAAAGTATGATCGAAAGTCTCAAGGCATCCTGAATGTAGTGGTTTATCGCAACGCTCTTTTAATTGTAGGAACCATGATGTGAAGATGCCAGTGTTGGACTGGGGTGGACAAGATCATAGAATCATAGAATCCCTACAGTGCAGAAGCAGGCCATTCGGCCCATCGAGTCTGTACCGACCACAATCCCACCTAGGCCCTATTCCCGTAACCCACATTTACCCTGCTAATCCCTCTGACACAAGGGTCAATTTAGCCTGACCTAACTCACACATTTTTGGACTGTGGGGGGAAATCGGAGCACCCGGAGGAAACCCACGCAGACACGGGGAGAACGTGCAAACTCCACGCAGACAGTGACCCGAGGCTGGAATTGAACCTGGGTCCCTGGCGTTGTGAGGCAGCAGTGCTAACCACTGTACCACCATGCTGTCTCTAAGGGATTAAATGACGAGAGGTCACACGACACCAGGTTATGGTCCAACAGGTTTATTTGAAATCACAAACTTTTGGAGCACTCCCCCTTCGTCAGGTGAAGTGGAACGAGATGCGCAGGTGCAGAATATATAGGCGGAGTGACGATAGCCCAACACTCAGGTAATCAAGAGTGTCAATGGATAAGTACAGACAGTGTAGTGCAGTGTAGGCCGGCTGAGTAATAAGTCTTTACAGGTAATCATGGGCGCGCCTCTCTCCACTTCACCTGACTAAGGGGCAACGCTCCGAAAACTTGTGATTTCAAATAAACCTGTTGGACTATAACCTGGTGTCATGTGACCTCTCATCTTAATTTATAGGAGACAGACCTGAAGAACACAGGGCTAATTTGGAGGAAATTTTGAAGTATGTTAAAGATACAGGTGTTTGGCCAAAATGGTAGAACTGCACTTTTCAAGCAGATGAAGTTGCCTAGTTAGGGTTTAGGGTAGATGCAAAAGGATTGCATCCTTTGGAAGATAAAGTAAAAGCCATAAAAGAAGTTCCACGGCTGCCAAACATCTCAGAGTTAGTCATTTCTTGGAACGGTGAACTATTATGGTAGGTTTTTTACACAATGTATCTACCACCTTAGCCCCACTCCACCAACTGTTAAAGTAACATCAATGCTGGAGGTGGGGAGAAGACCAGAAAGAAGCACTCAGAAAAATCAAACAAGCTCTGCAGTCATCAGCATTATTGGTGCACTATGGTCCAATCAAGCCCTTGGTGGTAACTTGCAATGCACCACTGTATAGAATGGGAACAGTTTTGCCCCACAGAATGCCTGATGAAGCAGAAAGGCTAATTGCCTTTGCCTCAAGGACATTGTCTGATGCAACAAAGAAGTGTTCCCAGACAGATAAGGAAAGCTTGGCAGTCATATATGCAGTCAAAAAGTTTCATCAGTACATTTATGGTCAGCATTTTACAATAGTTTTGGATCATAAGCCATTGTTGGGCTTATTCAGAGAAGATAAGTGCCACCAATAGCTTTGGCAAGAGTGCAGAAGTGGGCTCTCTTATTGGCTGTGTATATTTATAATTTTCAACATTGCCCAAATACACAGATATCAAATGCGGATGCACTCAACATTGCCACAGACAGTTCCACAAGAATTAGCGCTGGCACAACATATGATAGAGACTTTGCCAATCTCAGTGGAACACCTAAGGTTGTGCACAGAAAGAGACCCAGTATTATCGAAGGTGAAGAAAATCGTCGTACAAGGGTGATGGGATGAGAAGTCAGAGCTGCTTAAGTCCTGCTAACAAAGGAGGATAGAGATAACCTGTGAAGGTGGGGTGCTGTTGTGGGGGGACTACAGTTATAGTCCTACCCCAAAGAAGACAACTCTTGTTGCAACAGCTGCACGACTCACATCCAGATCAAAGCAGAATGAAAGCACTAGCCAGAAGTTATGTGTGGTGGCCGGGCTTCAATAGAGAAATAGAAAGGATAGTTAGGCAATGCCCCAGTTGACAAACTCAACAGGTTTTGCCGCTGCCAACTAATATGCATCCTTGAGAATGGCCAGACAGATCCTGGCCAAGAATACATATCGACATTGCAGGACCATTTATGGGCTAAATGTTTCTAATATGAGTGGGTGCACACTTGAAGTGGCTGGATGGCCAGTTGAGAAGTCCATGATGGCCGCTGCCAAAAGTGATAAATTGAGAAAAGTTTTTGCCACTCATGGTATCCCGGGGTCTCAGTATCAGACATTGGCAGATCCTTCATAGCGGAGGAGTTTCAGAAATTTGTAAAATCAAATGGCAGTCACCATGTCAGGTCACCACCTTACTGCCCAGCCTCAAGTGAGTTAGCGGAACGTGCTGTGCAAACTTTCAAGGCTTCAATGAAGAAACAAGTCAATGGACCTTCACGCTTGCGGTTGGCCAGCTTTTTGCTATCTTATAATATCACCGGTATGCTCAAAGTTTCCTATCACCAGTGAGCACTGGAGGGATTGCAGTGCATGGTTGACATGGGTAACAAATTTGTAATTTTACTACATTTTTTATGTTAGTTTTATTATAATTTGAAACACATTTTCTTTTTGTTGTCCCATTAAAATGTGGCAGTTGAAACTTAGAAACCGTACAGTGCAGAAGGAGGCCATTCGGCCCATCGAGTCTGCACCGACCACAATCCCACCCGCCCCCATCCCTGTAGCCCCACCCTTTTAACCCGCTAGTCCCCCCTGACACTAAGGGTCAATTCAGCATGGCCAATCAATCTAACCCGCACATCTTTGGACTATGGGAGGAAACCAAAGCACCCGGAGGAAACCCACGCAGACACGGAGAGAACATGCAAACTCCACACAGACAGTTACCCAAGCCAGGATTCAAACCCGGGTCCCTGGCACGATGAGGCAGCAGTGCTAACCACTGTGCTACCGTGCCACTCCAATTATGGCTAAAGTGGTTCAGATGGAGGACTTAATTGAAGTGTGGTGTGTAATATGGTTTGACTGAGGTTAGCTTAGGATTGGCATGGTTATGCTAGTTACCTGCTTCTTCCTGAGTTTCTCACATGATCCGTCATGACACTTCCATTCTGTCAACATTTGAATTTTGGCACTTGTAATTTCAAAACTTCAAAGTAAACAGCCATGCTTCTTAGATGAAGAAAATTGTTGCAATTTGCATGGCTCCAGCTCGTGATGTCCTCTGATCATTGACCATCTTTGTGCTTTGTTAAGGCTGCTGCCTCTCTGCTTGCTGCGCTACAGAATGATTTAAATAAACAAGATATAAAGATCAGCAATCAGTTGAAGCTTGTTCAAACTTGTGTAAAACTAAATTTTTATTTTATTTTTAAATTCTTGGATTTGGGCTGCACTGTTTACTACACTGCACTTTATTCATTTCTTATTTATTTTGTTCCTTTTGAAAGCCTTTCAATCATTTTAAAGCTTTAGAAAAGTCTTATTTTCCTATTTATTGCCTTAAACTAATGTTCATTTTGTTGCTGTCTGAATTTAGCTAAATTAAGTTGGGCACTGTTGGTTCCTGTACCAAGAGACAAGCATTTTCCTTGCCCTTTGTGTGTTTAGATTAGCTGCTCCACTGACCTTTGTTAATACTGCCATTTCTAACCAATCATGATTCACTATAGAACATAGAACATAGAACAGTACAGCACAGAACAGGCCCTTCGGCCCACGATGTTGTGCCGAGCTTTATCTGAAACCAAGATCAAGCTATCCCACTCCCTATCATCCTGGTGTGCTCCATGTGCCTATCCAATAACCGCTTAAATGTTCCTAAAGTGTCTGACTCCACTATCACTGTAGGCAGTCCATTCCACACCCCAACCACTCTCTGCGTAAAGAACCTACCTCTGATATCCTTCCTATATCTCCCACCACGAATCCTATAGTTATGCCCCCTTGTAATAGCTCCATCCACCCGAAGAAATAGTCTTTGAACGTTCACTCTATCTATCCCCTTCATCATTTTATAAACCTCTATTAAGTCTCCCCTCAGCCTCCTCCACTCCAGAGAGAACAGCCCTAGCTCCCTCAACCTTTCCTCATGAGACCTACCCTCCAAACCAGGCAGCATCCTGGTAAATCTCCTCTGCACTCTTTCCAGCGCTTCCACATCCTTCTTATAGTGAGGTGACCAGAACTGCACACAATATTCCAAATGTGGTCTCACCAAGGTCCTGTACAGTTGCAGCATAACCCCACGGCTCTTAAACTCCAACCCCCTGTTAATAAAAGCTAACACACTATAGGCCTTCTTCACAGCTCTATCCACTTGAGCGGCAACCTTTAGAAATCAGTGGATATAGACCCCAAGATCTCTCTGTTCCTCCACAGTCTTCAGAACTCTACCTTTGACCCTGTAATCCACATTTAAATTAGTCCTACCAAAATGAATCACTTCACATTTATCAGGGTTAAACTCCATTTGCCATTTTTCAGACCAGCTTTGCATCCTATCTATGTCTCTTTGCAGCCTACAACACCCCTCCACCTCATCCACTACTCCACCAATCTTGGTGTCATCAGCAAATTTACTGATCCACCCTTCAGCCCCCTCCTCTAAGTCATTTATAAAAATCACAAAGAGCAGAGTACCAAGCACTGATCCCTGTGGCACTCCGCTAGCAACCTGTCTCCAATCCGAAAATTTTCCATCCACCACCACCCTCTGTCTTCGATCAGACAGCCAATTACCTATCCAATCGGCCAACTTGCCCTCTATCCCACACCTCCTCACTTTCATCATAAGCCGACCATGGGGGGACCTTATCAAACGCCTTACTAAAATCCATGTATATGACATCAACTGCCCTACCTTCATCAACACACTTAGTTACCTCCTCAAAAAATTCAATCAAATTTGTGAGGCATGACTTGCCCTTCACGAATCCGTGCTGACTATCCCAGATTAGTCCGCATCTTTCTAAATGGTCGTAAATCCCATCCCTAAGGATCTTTTCCATCAATTTACCAACCACCGAAGTAAGACTAACCGGTTTATAATTACCAGGGTAATTTCTATTCCCTTTCTTAAACAGAGGAACAACATTCGCCATTCTCCAGTCCTCTGGCACCATCCCCGTGGACAGCGAGGACCCAAAGATCAAAGCCAAAGGCTCTGCAATCTCATCCCTTGCCTCCCAAAGAATCCTAGGATATATTTCATCAGGCCCAGGGAACTTATCGACCTTCAGTTTATTCAAAACTGCCAGGACATCCTCCCTCCGAACATCTATTTCCTCCAGCCAATTAGCCTGTAACACCTTCTCTTCCTCAAAAACATGGCACCTCTCCTTGGTGAACACTGAAGAAAAGTATTCATTCATCACCTCGCCTATCTCTACTGACTCCATACACAAGTTCCCACTACTGTCCTTGACCGGCCCTAACCTCACCCTGGTCATTCTTTTATTCCTCTCATAAGAGTAAAAAGCCTTGGGGTTTTCCTTGATCCGACCCGCCAAGGACTTCTCATGTCCCCTCCTAGCTCTCCTAAGCTCCTTTTTCAGCTCGTTCCTTGCTAACTTGTAACCCTCAATCGAGCCATCTGAACCTTGTTTCCTCATCCCTACATAAACTTCCCTCTTCCTTTTCACAAGACATTCCACCTCTTTCGTGAACCATGGTTCCCTCACTCGGCCATTTCCTCCCTGCCTGACAGGGACATACCTATCAAGGACACCCAGTATTCGTTCCTTGAAAAAGTTCCACTTTTCATTAGTGCCTTTCCCTGACAGTTTCTGTTCCCAACTTATGCCCCCTAATTCTTGCCTAATCGCATCATAATTACCTCTCCCCCAATTGTAAACCTTGCCCTGCCGTACTGCCCTATTCCTCTCCATTGCAATAACAAAAGACACCGAATTGTGGTCACTATCTCCAAAGTGCTCTCCCACAACCAAATCTAACACTTGGCCCGGTTCATTTCCCAGTACCAAATCCAATGTGGCCTCACCTCTTGTCGGCCTATCCACATATTGTGTCAGGAAACCCTCCTGCACACACTGCACAAAAACTGCCCCATCCGAACTATTTGACCTACAAAGGTTCTAATCAATATTTGGAAAGTTAAAGTCCCCCATGACAACTACCCTGTGACCCCCACACATATCCATAATCTGCTTAGCAATTTCTTCCTCCACATCTCTATTACTATTTGGGGGCCTATAGTAAACTCCTAACAACGTGACCGCTCCTTTCCTATTTCTAACCTCAGCCCATATTACCTCAGTGTGCAGATCCCCCTCGAAGTGCCTTTCCGCAGCCGTTAAACTATCCTTGATTAACAATGCTACTCCTCCACCTCTTTTACCAGCTTCCCTACACTTACTGAAACATCTATACCCCGGAACATCCAACAACCATTCCTGTCCTTGTTCTACCCACGTCTCCGTAATGGCCACAACATCGTAGTCCCAAGTACCAATCCACGCCCCAAGTTCATCTACCTTGTTCCGGATGCTCCTTGCATTGAAGTAGACACACTTCAACCCACCTTCCTGTCTGCCGGTACCCACCCTTGACCCTGATACCTTCCCCAATACCTCACCACCCTGAACACTGACTTCTGGACTACAACTCCTTTTCCCACTCCCCTGACAAATTAGTTTAAACCCCCCTGAAGAGCCGTATCAAATTTCCCTCCCAGGATATTGGTGCCCCTCTGGTTCAGGTGCACCCTGTCCTGTTTGTACAGGTCCCACCTTCTCCAGAATGTGTTCCAATTATCCACGTATCTGAAACCCTCCCTCCTACACCATCCCTGCAACCACATGTTTAACTGCACTCTCTCCCTGTTCCTCAACTCGCTATCACGTGGCACTGGCAACGTACCAGAGATGACCACATGTTTTGTCTTGGCTCTCAGCTTCCAGCCCAGCTCCCGAAATTCCTGTTTTAAATCCCCGTCCCTTCTCTTACCTATGTCGTTGGTACCAATGTGTACCACGACTTGTGACTGTTTCCCCTCCCCCTTAAGAATCTGGAAAACACGGTCTGAGACGTCATGGACCTTGGCATCCGGTAGGCAACATACCATCCATGAGTCTCTTTTGCTGCCACAGAACCTCCTATCTATCCCTCTAACTAACGAGTCCCCAATAACTATTGCCCTCCCGTTCTGCCCCTTACCCTCCCGAGCCACAGAGACAGACACAGTGCTGGAGATCCTCTCACTGCGGCTCACCACTGGTATGTCATCCCCCTTAACTGTATCCAAAGCGGAATACATGTTGCTAAGGGGAACGACCACAGGAGATCCCTGCACGGACTGCTTCCTCCTAGCCCCTCTCACCATCACCCATCTATTTTCATTCCTCGGAGTAATTGTATCCCTAAAGCCTCTGTCTATGGCCACCTCTGCGTCCCTAATGATCCTAAGTTCATCCAACTCCAGCTCCAGTTCCCCAACACGGTTTTGGAGGAGCTGCAGATGGGTGCACTTCCCACAGATGTAATCAGCAGGGACACTGACGGAGTCACCAAACTCCAAATATATTTATGTAGCCACTGAATAAATCAAATTCTGCATGACCTCACTGAGTGAGGCAAGACTTGTGGGTTTTCTCCGAGTGCTCCAATTTCCTTGCACACTCCAAAGACGTGCAGGTTAGGTGGATTGGCCATGCTAAATTGTCCCTTAGAGTCCCAAGATGTCTAGGTTAGATCAATTATCCATGGTAACTGTGTGGGGTTATGGGGATAGGGTGGGGAGGGGAGGGGTGATGGGTCTGGGTGGGATGCTCATTTGGTGGGTCAATGCAAACTCATAGAATCCCTATAGTGCATTGGAGTCCATTTGGCCCATTGAGTCTGTACCGACTCCAACAAAGCATCCCACCCAGGCCTTATCCTCATAACCCAATGTATTTACCCCGCTAATCCACATAACCTGCACATCTTGGGACTGTGAGGGGCAATTTAGCATGGCCAATCCACCTAATTTGCATATCTCTGGTCTCACAAGGCCAAATGGCCTCAGTCCGCACTGTAGCAATATATGGTTCCTTAGTGGTTCTATGCTGTTTAACATGACACTATTGATGAGCAGAGTGTCTACAAGTAGAAAAATGTATTAGGACAACTGGGAACTTCCTCGTGACACCAGAAACACAACAGATTTATGACCAGACTTTTGCTATAAGAGCTGTGTACATTTACTATGGAGTTGAAAAGTCATCACCATTCCCTTTGCTGAAAGTGAAATTAAGCTGGCAGTAAACTGAGTTAGAAAAGAAGATACACAGAATTAGACCCTTGAAAGTGGAGTCACAGGTGGACAGAGTGGTGAAGAAGGCATTCGGCATGCTTGGTTTCATTGGTCAGAACATTGAATATAGGAGTTGGGACGTCTTGTTGAAGTTGTACAAGATGTTGGTAAGGCCACACTTGGAATACTGTGTACAGTTCTGGTCACCCTATTATAGAAAGGATATTATTAAACTAGAAAGAGTGCAGAAAAGATTTACTAGGATGCTACCGGGACTTGATGGTTTGAGTTATAGGGAGAGGCTGGATAGACTGGGACTTTTTTCTCTGGAGCATAGGAGGCTTAGGAGGTGATCTTATAGAGGTCTATAAAATAATGAGGGGAATGGATCAGCTAGATAGTTAACATCTTTTCCCCAAGGTAGGGGAGTCTAAAACTAGAGGGCATAAGTTTAAGGCGAGAGGGGAGAAATGCAAAAGGGTCCAGAGGGGCAATTGTTTCAGACAGCGGATGGCGAGTGTCTGGAATGAGCTGCCAGAGGTAGTAATAGAGGCAGGTACAATTCTGTCCTTTAAAAAGTGTTTAGACAATTACATGGATATAGAAGGATATGGGCCAAACGTGGGCAATTGGAACTAGCTTAGGGTTTAAAAAAAAGGGGTGGCATGGACAAGTTGGGCTGAAGAGCCTGTTTTCATGCTGTAAACCTCTATGACCCAACAAAGCCAAGTATGAGGGACGCTCATATATTAGGGATGATTTACCCTTAAATTAATATGTTAAACATTAAAGTAACTTATACACTTAAAAGGTCAACTTTTAAGTGTATAATAAGAAAGATCATATGGAGTCAAAACGTTAACTCTGTTTTTCTCTCCACAGATGCAGCCAAACCAGCTGAATTTTTCCAGCATTTTCTGTATTTAGAATCATAGAAACCCTACAGTACAGAAAGAGGCCATTTGGCCCATCGAGTCTGCACCAACCACAATCCCACCCAGGCCCTGCCCCCATATCCCTACATATTTACCCACTAATCCCTCTAACCTACGCATCTCAGGACATTAAGGGCAATTTTTTTTTTAGCATGGCCAATCAACCTAACCCGCACATCTTTGAACTGTGGGAGGAAACCGGAGCACCCGGAGGAAACCCACCCATTTATTTCAACTTACATAATAATCGGGCAGCACAGTGGTACAGTGGTTGGCACTGCTGCCTCACGGTGTCAGGGACCCGGTTTCGATTCCCGGTTTGGGTCACTGTCTGTGTGGCGTCTGCACATTCTCCCCGCGTCTGCGTGGGTTTCCTTCGGGTGCTCTGGTTTCCTCCCACAGTCTGAAAGGTGTGCTGGTTAGGTGCATAGGCCATGCTAAATTCTCCCTCAGTGTACCCGAACAGGCACCAGAGTGTGGCGACAAGGGGGTTTTCACAGTAACTTAATTGCAGTCTTAATGTAAGCCTACTTGTGACACTAATAAATAAACTTTAAACTTAATCTGGTTGCTGGTTCTGAGCTCAGTACCTCAGGACTTAGTGAATCTAAGTACTCATTACAAGCTAGTTTTAAATATCTCTCTCATTCCCACTGTGTGTACTGTATAAAAATTAAGGTACAAGGAAAATGTAATTGTTTTATCCTCCATCAATAACTTCACTTAACAAGCTGTTTTGCCATTATCATTTCCGATGTTTCAGTCATATTCTATGTAATTGCTAATTTACAAAGTGACACCTTTCATGATAAGCCTGTCTTTGATTCTGTATCATTCATACCAATTAAGAAGAATGATGTGTGCTCAGATAATTTCCTTTGCAGATTAACTGTTATCCAACACTTCCTGGTTAAAGTTCCCTGAAATGTGGAATCATTATACGACAGCACATATTTAACAGGATAAACCCTGCCTCAAATGTTCAGTGATACTTGAAACTTTATACCTCCCTGCTTAACAGGCTAAGGCTAGAAGTTAACAGGTCCACCACAGTATTAGAAATCCAATGGCAATACAACATAATGGACTTCAGGACAGCCATATTAACCGTTTCTGCAGTTGTTATTAAATTAATTCCTGGAGGTTTCATCACATAATTTTCCTCCACGCTGTAGCCATTGGTAGGCCAACACATCCATCCTTGTAACGTACTGACTTCCTAGGCCACGTGGAAAGCAAAAAGACTCATTACCCAATTGGATGATGCTTAGCTGTTTGCAAATTTGGCATGTCCGCTACGACTCTCACCAGTTTTTACAGATGCACCATAGAAAGCACCCTTTCTGGGTGTATCACAGCTTGGTATGGCTCCTCGTCTGACCAAGACTACAAGAAATTACAAAGAGATGTGAACATCGCCCAGTCCATCACGCAGACCAGCCTCCCATCCATTGACAGTATCTACACTTCCTGCTGCCTCGGAAATGCAGGCAGCATAATAAAGGACCCCACCCCATTCTCTCTTCCACCTTCTTCCATCGGGAAAAAGATACAAAAGTCTGAAAATACGTACCAACTGACTCAAGAACAGTTTCTTCCCTGCTACCATCAGACTTTTGAACAATCCTATCATATATTAAGTTGATCTTTCTCTACACACTAGCCATGACTGTAACACTACATTCTGCACCCTCTCCTTTCCTTCCCTGCTATGTACTCTATGAATGGTATGTTTTGTCTGTATAGCACGCAAGAATCAATACTTTTCACTGTATCCCAATACACATGACAAAAATAAATCAATTCAATTGACTCAGCCAAACAATCTTTCCCCCCAACCCTTTGTTATTTTCAATACTTTTATATCTTGTAAAGAGAAATGTTCAAAGAAGATGAGAAAGAAAAGCAATCACGAAATGTCCCGATAATTTTTTTTCTAAAATTGCACACAGCAGTGTCTGGACACTGGTCTCCTCAAGAGGGCAGCACGGTGGCACAGTGGGGGGCACTGCTGCCCCACAGCGCCAGGGACCCGGATTCAATTCCAGCCTTGGGTCACTGTCTATGTGGAGTTTGCATGTTCTCCTGTGTCTGCGCGGGTTTCCTCCGGGTGCTCTGGTTTCCTCCCACAGTCCAAAGATGTACAGGTTAAGTGGATTGGCCGTGCTAAATTGCCAAATTGCCCCTAGTGTCAGGGGACTAGCAGAGTAAATATGTTGGGTTACAGGGATAGGGCCTGGGTGGGATTGTTGTTGGTGCAGACTTGATGGACCGAATAGCCTCCTTCTGCACTGTCGGGATTCTATGGTCCAATTTTTGGAGACTCCAGGCCAATCCTGGAGGACTGGCAACTCTACAGAGTTTACGATTTCTAAGGACAACATTAAACATGAGTTCATCAGCATCACATATCTTTCTTCATTTATTCTACCAGCACACATCTCTATAAATTGGCTTTACATAGTCAATCAAAATATTCTCCATCTCTTCGTAGATAGAGGTTTCCACTCTGGTTCTAGATTCTGAGATGGCTGATAAGTCCAATGTGTGAACTGGGGATTCTGTCACATGTCAGACAGGTGGTGCTTGAAGGATTGGGTCAGTGAGTTGTTTGTAAGTTTGTGTGCTCTCTTTGATGTCTAGACTGCCTTTCTTGCCCACTGGATTTGGATCGTTTGAAGATCTTGTGGTATTTCTCCAGTGCTTTGAGGTACCTGTAGGTTATCCAAGTCTCTGAAGCATATAGGAACGTGGGGAATCATTGGTGCTCAGTAAACGATGACCTCTCAGGCTTGAGATCCTAGCACTCCAATATTCTAATCCTCAGTCAGCCGAATGCTGAGCTCGCATATTGGAGACGATTATGAATTTCGTCACCTGTGCTTGCCTTCATCAAGAGGAAGCTTCCAATATATGGAAATTGGTCCACATTTTCCAGGTTCTCACCGCAAGGATCCTAGGGTGGAGGTCGCCGCCCCCCCCCCCCCCCCCCACCCCCACCCCCCCTTCCCTGTGGCTGGAGAGATCCTTCCCGAGTTGCAGTGCAGTTTTCACTCATCAAGAGGCTCCATAGACATTGGCCGATATTTTACGACCTCGCTCAGGCTCGTAAAATCCCGCCCAAGGCCAATTCCGTTCTGCGAGCCGTGCCCACCCCGATTCCAGGGTGGGCGTGGCGGTAAAATTCCGGCAATGGTCTTCATTGCGCGGCACCAAGAAAAATGCAAAGAACAGCTCCGACCACCATAGATGGTTGTTTTTGAGTCTGTCGACTGCGAAACCTTGAAGTTTGTCACTATCCTCTGCCTATTCTGTGATGACATGCAAGCTGTGATCTTCAGCAACAGAACCACCACCGACCCTATCTCAGACTGGGGGAAAATAAGGTTGTGTCATCACACCAACCCTCTTTTCAAATGAACATAAGCACTAGGAGCAGGAGTAGGCCATTTGGCTCCTCAAGCCTGCTCCACCATTCAATAAGATCATGGCTGATCTTTTCATGGGCTCAGCTCCACTTACCCGCCCGCTCGCCATAACCCTTAAATCCTTTACTGTTCAAAAATGTATCTATCCTTACCTTAAAATCATTCAATGAGGTAGCCTCAACTGCTTCACTGGGCAGGGAATTACACAGATTCACAACCCTTTGTGTGAAGAAGTTCCTCCTCAACTCAGTCCTAAATTTGCTCCCCCTTATTTTGTGGCCATGCTCCCTCGTTCTAGTTTCACCTGTCAGTGGAAACAACCTCCCTGCTTTAACTTATCTATTCCCTTCATTATCTTATATGTTTCTCTAAGATCTCCCCTCATTCTTCTGAATTCCAATGAGTATAGTCCCAGTCTACTCAGTCCCTCCTCATAAGCCAACCCTCTCAACTCCGGAACCAACCTGGTGAATCCCCTCTGTACCCTCTCCAGTGCCAGTTCCAGTATATCCTTTTTCAAGTAAGGAGACCAAAACTGTACACGGTGCTCCAGGTGTGGCCTCACCAGCACCTTATACAGCTGCAACATAACCTCCCTGTTTTTAAACTCCATCCCTCTAGCAATGAAGGACAAAATTCCATTTGCCTTCTTAATTACTTGCTGTACCTGCAAACCAACTTGTTGAGATTCCTGCACAAGGACACCCAAGTTCCTCTGCACAGCAGCATGCTGCAATTTTTTACCATTTAAATAATAGTCCATTTTGCTGTTTTCTTATGTTCTTATCTTTGGACACTAAGGAACAATTTAGCATGGCCAATCCACTTAACCTACACGTCTTTGGACACTAAGGGACAATTTAGCCAATCCACTCTACCTTTGCGTCTTTGGGCACTAAGGGGGCAATTTAACATGGCCAATCCACTCAACCTACTCATCTTTGGATACTAAGGGACAATTTAGCATGGTTAATCCACCTAATCTACACATCTTTGGATCCATTTTGCTGTTATTCCTACCAAAATGGATGACCTCACATTTACCAACATTGTACCCCAATTGCCAGACCCTTGCCCACTCACTTAGACTATCTATATCCCTTTGCAGACTTTCAATGTCCTCTGCACACTTTGCTCTACCACTCATCTTCGTGTCATCTGCAAATTTTGACACACTACACTTGGTCCCAAACTCCAAATCGTCTATGTAAATTGTAAACAATTGCGATCCCAACACTGATCCCTGAGGCATACCATTAGTCACTGATCGCCAACCAGAAAAACACCCATTTACCCTCCGCTTTGCTTTCTGTTAGTTGACCAAATCTCTATCCATGCTAATACATTACCTGTAACACCGTGCACCTTTATCTTACGCA
Source organism: Mustelus asterias (assembly GCF_964213995.1). Taxonomy (NCBI): domain Eukaryota; kingdom Metazoa; phylum Chordata; class Chondrichthyes; order Carcharhiniformes; family Triakidae; genus Mustelus; species Mustelus asterias. The sequence continues at coordinate 62,437,644 of NC_135813.1, read as the reverse complement.
GCAGCCTTTGGTGCAGCACTTTGTCAAATGCCTTTTGGAAATCTAGACACACTACATCCATAGGTTCTGCATTGTCCACCATGCACATATTGTCCTCAAAGAATTCCATCAAATTAGTTAAACATGACCTGCCCTTCATGAACCCATGCTGTATCTACCCAATGGGACAATTTATGTCCAGAAATATATATGGCTTCCTCCTTCAGCAAACTCAGGGGCATGAAGATAATTCACAGAGCAGCTGGGAAATATTTCACCTTCAATCCAAAATCCAAACTACTTCACCTCAGACATTGAGCTCCAGGACTGCAGATGATGCTTGTGTGTGCATTCACTCAGAAATTGTGCACCAGGTCATTGTTGACACATTCTCCAATGCACGAGGGCCTTTTCACAAAACACCCAGAAAATGAAGATTCTGTTCCAACCTGCTCCCACAGCACAACACTTCCCCCGTTAAAATATTGTACATTGGATAATAACCCAAGGTTCAAAGTCTATTTCTCCCACATACCTCCATGAAGCAGAAAGTAATTGTTGTCAGGTCTGAGACAAGAACAGAGGATGCTTGGAAAACTCAACATCTGTAAGGAGAGAAACAGAGTTAATGTTTCAAGTCCTTTGGCTCTCCAGTAGGTTTTAATGAAGTCTTCGTAGCTTGAAGTATTTATTAACTACAAGAGCCATGTACATATATAGAGTAAAGCAGGGGGTCCCAAAATGGGTATGTCCAGGTTTAAATTTGAAAAAAAAGCTGTCCTTCCAGCTCGTCCAATTGGAGGTGATTTTCACACTGCATTGGCTTCTGATAGGCACACTAGTCAGCCTATCAGCAGCCAATGCACTGTGAAGCTGGCCTCTGGTTGGATGAGTTGGAAATACTGGCAAAGTCAATTTAAACTGTCAGGCAAGGTGAAGACTGAAGACAACCGCATGGCAGAGCAAACTAGGACCCATCCAGGAGGTGAGAAATGCCAAGACTGGGGCCCTGGGGGCTGAGAGAGGCCAGGACCATAGAGGCCGAATCAAAGGAACAAGATGTGTGAGAGGTGAGTGAGTGTGCGAGGGAATACGATGCCTCATCCTGTCAGCTTGGATCTTGTTTGATTGAACCCAAGATGGGAGGCAATGTCTTGTTTTCTTAGAACCATAGAATCTTTATAGTGCAGAAAGAGGTCATTCGGACCATCAAACCTGCACAGACAACAATCCCACCCAGGCCCTAGCCCTGTAGCCACACATATTTACACTACTAATCCCCTGACACTAAGGGGCAATTGAGCGCAGCCAAACAATCTAACCTGGACACCTTTTGAGTGTGGAAGAAAACCCAAGATGTGTCCCAGTCCGAAGATGTGCAGGTTAGGTTGATTGGTCATGCTAAATCGACCCTAGTGTCAGGGGGATTACAGGGTTAATAGGTGGGGTTATGGGAATAGGGCCTGGGTGGGATTGTGGTCAGTGCAGACTCAATGGACTGAATAGCCTCCTCCTGCACTGTAGGGGTTCTATGGTTCTATGAAACTGGAGAACCCAGAGGAAACTCACATAGACAATGGGGAGAACGTGCAAACTCCACACAGTCACCCAAGGCTGAAATTGAATCGGGTCCTTGGTGCTGTGCCACCATGTGCCACCTGTCTTGTCAGCTTGGATCTGGTTTGCCCCTCATGAATGGACCATGATTGGACTGGGTGGCACAATGGTTAGCACTGCTGCCTCACAGCGCTATAGGGACCTGGGTTCGATTGTTGGTTTGGGTAATTGTTTTTGCGGAGTCTCCATATTCTCCCCATGTCTGCGTGGGTTTCCTCCGGGTGCTCCAGTTTCCTCTCACACTCCAAAGACGTGCTGGTTAGGTGCATTGGCCATGCTAAATTCTCCCACAGTGTACCCGAACAGGTGCCGGAGTGTGACGACTAGGGGATTTTCATTGCAGTGTTAATGTAGGCCTACTTGTGACACTGATAAATAAACTTTAGACTTAATTTGAATTGGCTTTTTGATTAGAAATAAAGGACCAAAATATACCAATTTTTTAAAAAAAGCAATTATTCCTCCCACATCTCAGTGCAGATTATGGGCAAATGTATTGTTGTAAACTGTGCAAAGCATGCACACTGAAGGAGAGGCTGGGCAGTGCTGGGGTGCTGCTGCTGGGGCTGGGGTGTTGCTGCTGGGGTTGGGCAGTGCTGCTGCTGGGGTGCAGCTGCTGGGACTGGGCAGTGTTGCTGCTGCTGGGATTGGGCAGTGCTGCTGTTGGGGCTGAAGGTGCAGCTGCTGTGTCTTCCCCCGGCTCGGAGCTCCGCCCTGGGGGGACTGTTTGTGCGAGGCGGCGGTTTCCAGTTGGTGGGAGCGGAGGAGGTGCACGGGCCGGGGGGAGAGAGCAGGTAAATAACCGGGAGGGGAGCTCCGATTAGCGGCTGCGAGGAGGCGGGAGGGAACCCGGAGCCGCTCCGAGTCTGTGCCCGCTCTCCGGGCCGCTATCTCCGCTCCGGCTCCAATCCTTCCCCCGGCTTCCCTGGGGCCTGGGTCCCGCTCTTCAAATCATACCCGCCTCAGCTTCAGACATGTCCCCAGCTCGGGGTGAAGATGATATCAGTCTCTGTCCACAGAGAGAATGCTGCAGGGAATTAACTCAAATCATTGTGTCACCACAATGACTATCACAGCAATAAGCATCTATTCATCTCTCTTTCTTATGGAAGAATCATAGAACCCTACAGTACAGAAAGAGGCCCTTCGGTCCATCGAGTCTGCACTGACCACAATCCCACCCAGGCCCTACTCCCATATCCCTACATATTTTACTCACTAATCTCTCTAACCTACGCATCTCAGGACACTAAGGGGCAATTTTAGCATAGCCAATCAACCTAACCCGCATACCTTTGGACTGTGGGAGGAAATTGGAGCACCCGGAGGAAACCCATGCAGACACAAGGAGAATGTGCAAACTCCACACAGACAGTGACCCAAGCCGGGAATCGAACCCAGGTCCCTGGAGCTGTGAAGCAGCAGTGCTAACCACTGTGCTACCGTGCTGCCGGAAGAGGTTGGAGACAATGCCATAAATCGCTAAATTATGAAGATAGATTCTGTAAGCTTGACTTATGCTCCCTGGAATTCAGAATTATTTGATTTATTATTGTCACATGTCCAAAGATGTGTGGGTTAGGTTAATTGACCATGCTAAATTGACCCCAGTGTCAGGGGGATTAGCAGGGTAAATATGTGGGGTTACGGGAATAGGTGGGATTGTTGTCGGTGTGAACTCGATGGGCTGAATGGCCTCTTTCTGCACTGTAGGGATTCTATTGGTACGTAGTGAAAAGTGTTGTTTTTCTTGGGTTATCCATGTAATTCTGCCACTACATCTGCTGAGTATTCTCTCCTCTAACATAAGTAATCCAGTTGTTTTTAAATCTCTCCCCCGCCCTTCCAATCTCTACTCATTTGGCTGCAGTTGGTATATATCAATGTTTAACTCTAAGAAGGGCAGGCTCTTGCACCTATTGGAGACAAAAACTATGTCCTGTGAACTGGATCTCAGTCAACGGTCAAAGGACAAAGAACAATACAGCACAGGAACAGGCCCTTCGGCCCTCCAAGCCCGCGCCGCTCCCCGGTCCAGGATTGAATCCTGAATCCAGGATCCCCGCCCAATTTTCCAGCCTATCTACATACCAATATCCTATCCACCGAGCTGTCCCTCACAGCTACGATGCTTTGTTCATTACAACCTATTAACTCACCCCCACCCCCCCATTCCAGACCATGTGATCTCCAGGGAGAGGCGAAAACCCAGAGTGAAAAACCCCAGGGCCAATATGGGGAAAAAAAATCTGGGAAATTCCTCTCCGACCCCCTGAGGCGATCGAAACGAGTCCAGGAGATCACAATGGCCCTGATCGGAAAATGCTTCCCAACCCTAGTCATTTCCACTTCCACGAACACCATATGAATTCCCTGCCCCCGAGACAGGTTCCCAACTATCCGCAGTCTCGCTCTGTACTGGCACCAGCAAGATGATCATAGAATGAAGCCTTGAAACAAGGAACAATTAGCCCGCGCCGCTCCTTGGTCCAAACTAGACCACTCTTTTGTATCCCTCCATTCCCACTCCGTTCATATAGCTGTCTAGATAAGTCTTAAACGTTCCCAGTGTGTCCGCCTCCACCACCTTGCCCGGCAACACATTCCAGGCCCCCACGACCCTCTGTGTGAAATATGTCCTTCTGATATCTGTGTTAAACCTCCCCCCCTTCACCTTGAACCTATGACCCCTCGTGAACGTCACCACCGACCCGGGGAAAAGCTTCCCACCGTTCACCCTATCCATGCCTCTCATAATTTTATACACCTCTATTAAGTCTCCCCTCATCCTCCGTCTTTCCAAGGAGAACAACCCCAGTTTCCCCAATCTCTCCTCATAACCAAGCCCCTCCATACCAGGCAACATCCTGGTAAACCTCCTCTGTACTCTCTCCAAAGCCTCCACGTCCTTCTGGTAGTGTGGTGACCAGAACTGGACGCAGTATTCCAAATGCGGCCGAACCAACGTTCTATACATCTGCAACATCAGACCCCAACTTTTATACTCTATGCCCCGTCCTATAAAGGCAAGCATGCCATATGCCTTCTTCACCACCTTCTCCACCTGTGACGTCACCTTCAAAGATCTGTGGACTTGCACACCCAGGTCCCTCTGCGTCTCTACACCCTTTATGGTTCTTCCATTTATCGTGTAGCTCCTCCCTACATTATTCCCACCAAAATGCATCACTTCGCATTTATCAGGATTGAACTCCATCTGCCATTTCCTTGCCCAAATTTCCAGCCTATCTATATCCTTCTGTAGCCTCTGACTATGTTCCTCACTGTCTGCAAGTCCTGCCAGTTTTGTGTCGTCTGCAAACTTACTGATCACCCCAGTTACTCCTTCTTCCAGATCATTTATATAAATCACAAACAGTCCAGATCATTTATATAAATCACAAACAGTGGTGAATGGGTATTTATTCCCTTGGAGAATCCATTTAGCAATACAGGAATGGAAAAACACCCCTTGAGCCTGTGGCTAATCTTTGGACAGAATTTTTCCATCCCACCCTCCACGGGAATCGTAGCTGTGGGTGAGCACTCTCTGCATATGCTGCCAGACCTGCTGGGTGGGATTTTCCGGTCTTGGGGCGAGCGCGGCGGGAAAGTTCTGCCCACTGTACCTCAACCTCATTTACCTGCCTTTGCCTCACTTGCCTTGAGTCCTTATTTAATAAACATCTGTTAACTCAGTTAATTGATGCAGCGTCCACAGCCTTTTGGGGAAGGGGGTTTCACTTTTCATTGCTCTTTGTGCAGGGCGGCACGGTAGCACAGTGGTTAGCACTGCTGCTTCACAGCTCCAGGGTCCCGGGTTCGATTCCCGGCTCGGGTCACTGTCTGTGTGGAGTTTGCACATTCTCCTCGTGTCTGCGTGGGTTTCCTCCGGGTGCTCCGGTTTCTTCCCACAGTCCAAAGATGTGTGCGTTAGGTTGATTGGCCAGGTTTAAAAAATTGCCCCTTAGAGTCCTGGGATGCGTAGGTTAGAGGGGTTAGTGGGTAAAATATGTGGGGGTAGGGCCTGGGTGGGATTGTGGTCGGTGCAGACTCGATGGGCCGAATGGCCTCCTTCTGCACTGTAGGGTTTCTATGATTCTATGATTTCTATGATTCTATGAGAAGAAGTGTTTTTTTAAAATTTACCTCTGAATGATCTAACTCTAATTCTAAGATCATAATCCCCTTGTTCTGAATTCTACAGTAAGAAGTCTCACAACACCAGGTTAAAGTCCAACAGGTTTATTTGGTAGCAAAAGCCACTGGCTTTCGGAGCGCTGCCCCTTTGTCAGGTGACACATTTTTGACTCATCTGATGAAGGGGCAGCGCTCCGAAAGCTAGTGGCTTTTGCTACCAAATAAACTTGTTGGACTTTAACCTGGTGTTGTGAGACTTCTTACTGTGTTCACCCCAGTCCAACGCCGGCATCTCCACATCCTGAATTCTACCACCAGAGGAACTAAAGCTGTGTAAATGGGAGTTTAATAACATCCTTTCTATAATAGGGTGACCAGAACTGGTAGCATTTTCATCTCTGATTTAGAAGATTTTGGGTCTGATCAACCATGACCATTTCTTCCAGTTGGAATCCCTTTATCATTTTAAACACCGTGATGAGATAACCTGCTGAATTCTAGAGAACACAAGTCAAGCTTACGAAATCCGTCTTCACAATTTAGCGATTTAAGCCCTGGCATTGTCTCCAACCTCTTCCATAAGAAAGATGTTAATCGATGATCTTTCCTATCAAGTGTGATATTCATTGTGATTACAAATAAGCAAACTTGAGTTAATTTCATGTAACGTCATTATGCCTAGACTCAATGGTAATGTAGTAATAAAAATAGAAAATACAGCAATTACTCAGGTGTGACAATATCTTTCAAGAAAGAATGGTTTCGGTTAGATGACTGACTTTTTGTCAGGACTGGTTAAATGTAACTCTGTTTCTCTCTCCATATGCTGCCAGACCGGCTGTGCATTTTCTGTTTTTACTTCAGGTTTCCAGCACCTGCGTTATTTTACTAACGCAGTAACGTTGGAATGAATTAAGCCAAGTTAAATCTTGGCTTGCTTGATTTGTGTAATCTGTTCCTTAGTAAGCTTCCTACTAAACTACGTTGCTTTCGTTAATATGATGAAGACTGCGTGGTGCTTCTACTTGGGAGAAACCAGGGCCACGTGGGAGCTACTGCATAATATCTCATGTCAGAGGGAGTGGGATTCTGTGAGCATGTCACTGGTATCTCCAAATGGCTATTTATGGAGGTTATTCCTTGCAACCTAGAAGAAGACTATCCTCAAATTCTAGGTCAGGACATGGGCTCGCCATGTGAAGGATAGGATAACTGGACACGCCAGATAAATGGATAGCTTCTCTGAATATGTAAGCATTAAATAAAGTGGCAGTGAGCTCTGCAATGTTTAAGTTTCTGATAATTTAGTATGATGAGATTTACTCATGATGTAAATGGCTCTCCTGCTTGTTTGAGCCATGGGATAAAGATACAGTGATGTGGAGATGCCGGCGTTGGACTGGGGTAAACACAGTAAGAAGTTTAACAACACCAGGTTAAAGTCCAACAGGTTTATTTGGTAGCAAAAGCCACACAAGCTTTCGGAGCCCAAGTGAAGAAGGGGCTTGGGGCTCCGAAAGCTTGTGTGGCTTTTGCTACCAAATAAACCTGTTGGACTTTAACCTGGTGTTGTTAAACTTCTTACCATAAAGATACAGAACATATTCTCATATGGTGCAAGAGATAATGCCTTGTTACTTATTGGATTTCAGTTTGAGGGACTGTTCCAGTGATAACAGATGGCTGTACCACAGCAAGCTGGGAGTTCTGCCCTAGAAGTCCAGCAGACCCTCCTGGCCACAGTCAGTGGAAATGTACAGAAGTATACAATCAAGAAGAAGAAGATCCTCAGTGCAGAAGAGCTGGAGCTGTATGAGCTCACACAAGCTGCTGGTATTGTCATGGACCAGGAAGTGTTCAAGTAAGTCTGACAGTAACCACAAAAATGGGAAATCAGCCTGGGAGATGCTCAAAATTAAAATGGATAATGCTGGAATGGTTTCTGTTCAGAAGTTGATCAACTACTCTGCATTTTTTAAAAATTAAAATATGATTAACCTTTCCTGCAATGTTGATTTGTTTTTAATAATGCAGCAAATAGTGCTCGCAGCCTGTGTAAAGGTAAAATATGAAGGGAATCCTTTTCAGAAGCAATGTTTATCTGGACGGCAATGATGCTGAAATTGCAGATATTTTACTTCCAGAACAGGTTTGTTGTAAGAATGATCAAACACTGGTGTCTGCTATCTACGTTTACATTGTCACTCATGGCTCAGTGTCATAGAGGCATAGTCATAGAGGCTTACAGCATGGAAACAGGCCCTTCAGCCCAACTTGTTTATGCTGCCCTTCTTCTTTAAACCCCTAAGCTAGTCCCAATTGCCCGCATCTTACCCATGTAACCGTCTAAACGCTTTTTAAAGGACAAAATTGTACCCACCTCTACTCCTACCTCTGGCAGTTTGTTCCAGACACTCACCACCCTCTGGAAAAAATTGCCCCTCTGGACCCTTTTGTATCTCTCCCCTCTCACCTTAAACCTATGCCCTCTAGTTTTAGACTCTCCTACCTTTGGGAAAAGATATTGACTATCTGGCTGATCTATGCCCATCATTATTTTATAGACCTCTATAAGATCACCCCTAAGCTTTCTACGCTCCAGAGGAAAAAGTCCCAAACTATCCAGCCTCTTCTTATAACTCAAACAATCAAGTTCCGGCAGCATCCTAGTAAGTCTTTTCTGCACTCTTTCTAGTTTAATAATATCCTTTCTATAATAGGGTGACCGGAACTGGTAGCACTTTCATCTCTGATTTAGAAGATTTTGGGTCTAAGTTCCTATCCATAGTTTTAAGCACATAACCTGGACTGAAGTTCATTTTATTACAGAAAGCTAGCTACACATGCTCACCATTCAGCTAGATCATAGCTGATGTACCTAATTTATCTGCCATGGTTCTGTAATCTGTTAATCCCTTTGCTTAACAAAAAACTTACCAACTATGGTTTTTAAATTTTCAATTGGTCTCGTGACAATTGCTTTTTCAGGGAGAGAATTCCATCTTTCCATCATCATTTGAGTAAAGAAATGCTTCTTGACCTTAGCCCTGAACAACCTATCTCTAACATTAAGGTTATGCCCCTGTGTTCAAGACTCTTCCTATAACACAGGTCAACCTATAACACAGACTACGCTGAGAGACTTTGCCGTCGCACCTCTCTCACCCTCCTCAACCACCTCATACACCAACTCTACTGCAAACGCCGCAGCCTGGAAACCAAGATAGAGTCCATATTCTCAACTTGCGCTCAGGATGCAGACCAGCTGCGAAACTCTGCCAAGCAGACGAGACAAAGGAGCTACACCATCTACATGCACACCAAGAACAGGAAACTTGAGAAACTCGGCATCACCACCAGCAGCAACCAAGCCTCCCCCGGTACCACAGTAGAAAACAGTACCACTGCAGGGAAGTCCATTGTCAACTTGTCCGACTACACACTTCAACCAGATGAAATCGAAGTTCTCAGCCGAGCGCTTAATTTTTGCCCCACCACCAAAATAGACCCCATCAGTCTCGCAGCAGACACAGAGGAATTCATCAGGCGAATGAAGCTGAGGGAGTTCTTCCACAAACCCCAAGAGGCCAACAACGAACACAATGGGACAGCCAATGAACCGGAACAGCCGACAGAGAGATCCGCAGTGCATCCGAAGAGGAAAGAGTCGAATTGGACTCCTCCGGAAGGCCGCTGCCCTCGACTTGACATGTATGCCCAAGCCGTCAGGAGGTGCGTCAACACCAAATTCATCAGCCGCACTCACAAGACAGCCCCGAACATCACCCAAGCACAACGTAACGCCATCCACGCTCTCAAGACCAACCGCAACATTGTCATCAAACCAGCAGACAAAGGAGGGGCCATCGTCATACTGAACAGAACGGATTACTGCAAAGAAGTGTACCGACAACTAAACAACGAGGAACACTACAGACAGTTACCTGCAGATCCGACCAAAGAACACACCCGTCAACTCAACACTCTGATCAAGACCTTTGATCCGGACCTTCAGAACACCCTCCGTGCACTCATCCCACGTACTCCCCCACGTTGGAGATCTCTACTGCCTCCCGAAGATACACAAGGCAAACACACCCGGCCGTCCCATCGTATCGGGCAATGGGACCCTGTGCGAGAACCTCTCCGGCTATGTCGAGGGCATCCTGAAACCCATTGTACAAAGAACCCCCAGCTTTTGTCACGACACGACGGACTTCCTACAGAAACTCGGCATACATGGAGCAGTTGAACCAGGAGCGCTCCTCGTCACAATGGATGTCTCGGCACTCTACACCAGCATCCCCCATGACGATGGCATTGCTGCAACGGCCTCAGTGCTCAGCGCCAACAACTGCCAGTTTCCAGATGCAATTTTACATCTCATCCGCTTCATCCTGGACCACAATATCTTCACCTTCAACAACCAGTTCTTCATCCAGACACACGGAACAGCCATGGGGACCAAATTCGCACCTCAATATGCCAACATCTTCATGCACAGGTTCGAACAAGACTTCTTCACAGCACGGGACCTTCAACCGATGCTATACACTAGATACATCGATGACATTTTCTTCCTTTGGACTCATGGTGAACAATCACTGAAACAACTCTATGATGACATCAGCAAGTTCCATCCCACCATCAGACTCACCATAGACTACTCTCCGGAATCGGTTGCATTCTTGGACACACGTATCTCCATTAAGGACGGTCACCTCAGCACCTCACTGTACCGCAAGCCCACGGATAACCTCACGATGCTCCACTTCTCCAGCTTCCACCCTAAACACGTTAAAGAAGCCATCCCCTACGGACAAGCCCTCCGTATACACAGGATCTGCTCGGATGAGGAGGATCGCAACAGACACCTCCAGACGCTGAAAGATGCCCTCATAAGAACAGGATATGGCGCTCGACTCATTGATCAACAGTTCCAACGCGCCACAGCGAAAAACCGCACCGACCTCCTCAGAAGACAAACACGGGACACAGTGGACAGAGTACCCTTCGTTGTCCAGTACTTCCCCGGAGCGGAGAAGCTACGGCATCTCCTCCGGAGCCTTCAACATGTCATTGATGAAGACGAACATCTCGCCAAGGCCATCCCCACACCCCCACTTCTTGCCTTCAAACAACCACACAACCTCAAACAGACCATTGTCTGCAGCAAACTACCCAGCCTTCGGGAGAACAGTGACCATGACACCACACAACCCTGCCACAGCAACCTCTGCAAGACGTGCCGGATCATCGACACAGATGCCATCATCTCACGTGAGAACACCATCCACCAGGTACACGGTACATACTCTTGCAACTCGGCCAACGTTGTCTACCTGATACGCTGCAAGAAAGGATGTCCTGAGGCATGGTACATTGGGGAAACTATGCAGACGCTGCGACAACGGATGAATGAACACCGCTCGACAATCACCAGGCAAGACAGTTCTCTTCCTGTGGGGGAGCACTTCAGCGGTCACGGGCATTCGGCCTCTGATATTCGGGTAAGCGTTCTCCAAGGCGGCCTTCGCGACACACGACGGCGCAGAGTCGCTGAGCAGAAACTGATAGCCAAGTTCCGCACACACGAGGACGGCCTCAACCGGGATATTGGGTTCATGTCCCACTATTTGTAACCCCCACAGAGTTTCACTGGCTGTCTTGTCTGGAGACAATACACATCTTTTTAGCCTGTCTTGATGCTCTCTCCACTCATGTTGTTTTGTTTCTTAAAGACTTGATTAGTTGTAAGTATTCGCATTCCAACCATTATTCATGTAAATTGAGTTTGTGTCTTTATATGCTCTGTTTGTGAACAGAATTCCCACTCACCTGAAGAAGGGGCTTGCAGCTCCGAAAGCTTGTGTGGCTTTTGCTACCAAATAAACCTGTTGGACTTTAACCTGGTGTTGTTAAACTTCTTACTTCGAGACCCTTCCGTCAGAGTATCTATCTATTCTATCGACTCTTTTAGTTATTCTAATTAAGTTCAATTAGGTTACCTCCTACTCAAGGACGACATAAACCCCATTTATTCAACAGTGGGTACGCTGTGTCAGAGATCCTGGGTACCAGCAACTTTAGGCACTCTTAGTCGACTTGAGTACAAACAGCACTAGACACCATGCATAATCCGATGCGAGGCCTTTAATGACTTGTGCACAAGGAGAACTATGCTGCAGTTGTCCTGCAAGTGTTTCTGATACAGAAAAACAACTTGACAATTATAGTCAACTACAGCAAATCAGAAACAAGCAATTTTTCTCATCCTTCATTTGCATACATATTCACCAATTAAATCCTGGCTTTTTGCCCTTTCTCATTCGATGAAAAACTGACCTGTTAATCTTCCATTTGCGTAGCATTTCCCCATATCTCGCCTTTGGTATTTGTTATGGAAAAATCTGGTCTTGTTCACCCTCTGGTGTAGACCGAAAAGCAGAATGTTGTGGGGCCTGCGCAGATGAAGATTAGCCTGTTCATGCTGAAATAGCAGACACTGACTCCTTTGAAAGTCTGCAAACTGATGAACATTTTCCACTAGCTGTTACAGAGAAGGCATGAAACTTTAATTTCCACAGTTTGGCTTCTGCACAATTTAGCTCCCGAGCTATGAAATTTTAATCTGGGCATTTTAACTTCCACAGCTGCACACTCAGAGAAGCTGTCTTTTGGATCTGTGCTCTCAACGTGACTTAAAAAGACCTCAATAAACAACATTAATCTCTTAATCTACATTATTAAAACGGATTCTCTGATCATTATCACACTGCTGTTTGTGGGACTTTGCTGCATGCAAATTGGCCATTAAGCACTTGAGACTATTGAGGTCATGGAAGCAGCTATAAAAATGCAAGTTTTTCTTTCTTTCCATCAGTGTAATCTTTGTACCTTCCATGGCTGCTATTTTTCATAAAGGAGACTCATCCAACTTTCCTGGCCATTTCACACTGAATTGGACTGCTTGTGACATGCTCCCTTTTCATTGTTCATTCAACCCTCTAACTTCATTGCAGTGGCTTGGAGTATCCTTTCATTCTTCCCTCCTCTCTCCACTGCCTGCCCTTTAAGTTTTGAACACTACGATTGCCCCCGTTTATTTTTATTTTCATTCCTGATGAAGGGTTAGACTTGAAATGTTAGCCTGTCTTTAGAACACAGAGGCGGACTGGTTTGTATATTTTCAGCATTCCTTTTTTCACCATTTTTTAAAAAATGGTCTAATGGGTGTTTGGCATACACTGAAACTATCTGCAAACTAAAGTTATAAGAAATCCACAAAGTGGAGTTTCTGTTTGCTTGATTATGGAGTACATTATCTCCCCCTGAGGACACCACTTACACATCTGTGCTCATTATTTGTTGTACTGGACAATAACTCCTAAATGTAGACATCATGTTACTTAAATTGCATTTACTTCATTCTCCTCGGGTTGTTTTCAGATTCTGTAATTTTCTCCCGATTCAGCACAAAGATCCATATCTCGCCCATAGATTTAGCTTCAGGATTTATTAAAAACTATATAGATCTTGGTTTGTGTTCTTTTATAATTTGTCTTTCCTCAATGCCACCAGGTTAATGACACCATGCGGGTGCCACAGTGGTTAGCACTGCTGCCTCACAGTGCCAGGGACTCGGGTTCAAATCCAGCCTCAGGTGACTGTCTGTTCTCCTTGTGTCTGCGTGGGTTTCCTCAGGGTGCTCCGGTTTCCTCCCACAGTCCAGAGATCTGCAGGCTAGGTTGATTGGCCATGCTAAACTGTCCCTTAGTTTCAGGGGGACTAGCTAGGGTAAATATGTGAGGTTATGGGGATAGGGCCTGAGTGGGACTGTTGTCGGTGCAGGCTTGATGGGCTAAATAGACTCATTCTGCACTGTAGGGACTCCATGATAATTAAGTTTCCTCAACCTGTCCTAACAGGACAATGGCTTAAACCCCAAGCCATTCTTTTTGCCGTTTTGAACTATTTGGCATGCCTTTGTCTTTTATACAAGCACAGCACTTTTGATCTCAGTTATTTATGTGTGTTACCCTGTATATTTTTCATGATTCCCCATTATTCCGTTCTAAACTGTTTATCTTTGTGGTACTTCTCCACACGATATTTATTTATGCCGGGAATTGTTGGTTTTGTTACCAGCATATGTTGAGTGCCGGAAGGATCCGGTTCCTCTGATGGCTGTTCCTGTTTCTCACCTGTCAGGATAATCGTGGATCTGTTGAAGATGAACGTGGCTCCATTGGCGGTATTCCAGATGTTGAAAGCCATGTGCGCAGGACACCGACTGGCTGAGATGTCCTCAACTGAGACACCGTCCACAACGACGCAGAGCAACCTGGCGGACTCCAGAGGTGAGAGACCAACAGCTGACCAGTGGGAGTAATGCCCCAAAGTAATTACTATTATAGTAGCGCGTACTTCTGAGTTCCTCATCTCTCAGATCTCATTATTCGTCCACAGATTGTATGCTCCATAGAGGTGTTGTGTAAACAGTTTTAAATATTGGACTTCTCAAACAGCATGCACAAGGCAAAGTATATTTCAAAGCACAGCAGATTGAAAGTATTTTTATAGTTGAAATGTTAAATTTAAAACTGGTAAAATGTGACTTATCTGCACAGCACCTAAAGAACGTTTCTAGTAACTTTGCTGCAGTCAATTTAAAGTTCAGATCTTGTAATGAGCTCAGAAATAAGTTTCTTTTTCATTCTTCACCCTAAGTAGACCTGGCTCAAGAATTTTATTCCCATCGCTAGAGCAGGGTTTAATTCTGGGTGTGCGAAGTACAGCATGTGGCGTGTCTGTGACTGTTCACAAATTCACAATCTAAGCCGTGGTGCCAGGGGAAGGATCCTCCCTGGGGGTAGGGAAGCACAAGTGGTGTTTGCCTCCCCCAGTTCATCAGCTGCAGTTCTCAATGGTCAAAATGAAACCATCAGCAGAAGCCTGCGAGCACACCCCTCTGCCTGCTGCCCAACCCAGAGAATGGTATGTGAAATAAAGAATTTAAGATAAAATAAATGCAAATTGAAAGAGAACCTGCTTCTCTTTAAGGACTTTTCCTTATATGGTGCTTCTCTCAGTCATTCCCGAACAGCCTTTGAAAGCATACAGCGTAATCCTCAGCTAATGTTCTGGGGACCCGGGCTCGAATCCCGCCATGGCAGGTGGTGGAATTTGAATTCAATAAAAAATATCTGGAATTAAGAATCTACTGATGACCATGAAACTATTGTCGATTGTTGGAAAAACCCATCTGGTTCACTAATGTCCTTCGGAGAAGGAAATCTGCCGCCCTTACCTGGTCTGGCCTACATGTGACTCCAGAGCCACAGCAATATGGTTGACTCTCAACTGCCCTCCAAAATGGCCGAGCAAGTCATTCAATTTGTTGAGCAACTAGGGATAGGCAATGAATTCTGGCCATCCAGCGACTCCCATGTCCCACGAATTAATAGAAAAAAATCCTGACACTAAAATAAGACACCATCCCAGTTATTCATTTGAATATTTTTAGATGAATTATGGGGCCCGAGCAAAACAAAAAACTTTTTGTGCTTATCAAAATGTTGAAAAATGGAAGAGTGAGCACTCTGTATCTACGTACAGCGCAAATTAGATACAGAGTAAACCTTCTTTAACTCCAACTACCATGCCTTAACTTCACCCTCCGAAGTGACCATCCTGCCCCAGTTACATATGTGATACGTCTATTGCCTACACCAGTTATACGTCTAGTTATGTGCCATTGGTAAGTATAGTTCTGAGGAGAAGGTTGATTTTGTTTTTCTTTCCTCCCTGCAAGACGTTGATTGCTGTTGGAATAATATTCATAGGCATCAGTCATCCTCAAGTATGCAGACCTAGGGAGAGTGTTGACAGCCAAACCTGACTGCTCTCAGCTAATATTTATAAATTCAAAGACACTTTCCAGCAGGATTAAATTTGTGGCAGTCAGAAGCAGGAATAATGTTTCTTTTTCTCTCATTCCTCCCCCTCCCACCATCTCTCCTGGCCTAAGGGTGATGAAGTTAAGCGTAGCACTCTTACCACCTATCTTAACCAACTAACTTAACACACAGTAACAAGTCTCACAACACCAGGTTAAAGTCCAACAGGTTTGGTTGGAATCACGAGCTGTCGGAGCACTGCTCCTTCATCACTCACCTGATGAAGGAGAAGAGCTCGGAAAGCTCGTGATTACAAATAAACCTGTTGGACTTTAACCTGGTGTTCTGAGACTTCTTACCGTGCCCACCCAAGTCCAACGCCGGCATCTCCACATCATAATTCAACACAGACTGGGCTTTGAACCTGGGATCTTCTGGTGTCTATGGCTCAGCTGCATTAACTAACTTGTATTTCAGCAACTTCAGTGTAGGAAAATATCCTAAGGTGCTTCACAGAGGAGTAAAAATAGGCATGCGACATGAATGAGGAAGTTAAGGATGTTGGGAGTTTTAGGGAGCTGATCAAATGCAGTCTTGAATAGACAGATTTTCGGATTGCTCTGGAAGATTGGGAGAAGTGATGGGGAGAGCTTTAGTGAAAGAGTAAAGCTGAGACGGCCAAAATCTTTGCCGCAAATGGGAGAAAAAGAGGGGGAAACTTTCAGGCAAGGTTGAAGAGAACAAAGAACTTGGAATGGGGCAAATGGATGGAGGAGTTCACAAATTATAAAGAGCTGAAATTGTCATGCTAGGAGATTGGGAGCCAATTTAGTGAGATTGGACTGTGAGCAAGCAGACATGAGTGGGTGGTAAGGCCCCACTGATGGAAATCTGGGCTAGTTAGAGTTCAGTAAGAGTTTTAACAACACCAGCTTAAAGTCCAACAGGTTTATTTGGTAGCAAATATCATTAGCTTTCGGAGCGCTGCTCCTTCGTCAGATGGAGTGGAAATGTGCTCTCAAACAGGGCACAGAGACACAAAATCAAGTTACAGAATACTGATTAGAATGAGAATCCCTACAGCCAACCAGATCTTAAAGATACAGACAATGTGGGTAGAGGGAGCATTAAGCACAGGTTAAAGAGATGTGTATTGTCTCCAGACAGGACAGCCCGCAAGTCCAGGAGGCGAGCTGTGGGGGTTACTGATAATGTGACATAAATCCAACATCCCGGTTTAGGCTGTCCTCATGTGTGCGGAACTTAGCCAAGTTCCTTAGCCAAACTTAGCCAAGTTCCGTAGCCAAACTTAGCCAAGTCCAGTCCAACGCTGGCATCTCCACATCATGCCTAGTTAGAGTTTACAGAGTCTGTTGCTTGTGAAGGAGTTTCAGTAGTTGTTGTTATGATCCCAGTTGATATTACTGGACTGGAAGGTCCCAGAATTGAACCCTGGCTCAAAAGAACCTAACTTTTACTTTTTTTTTAGAAAACGTGGATGAACAAAGTCACAAGATTAGCTTTTAACAACAGAAGAAAAACATTTATTAAACATGGAAAGTTTGACTATATTACAACTTTACTCCCACTTATCTTCACAAATGTACACAAATTTTAAGGATAACACAGGTTATAACATATATCTTAACCCAACAGGCTAATTGTGGTCAGACACACCCCACTTTGAAATCAAGTGGTAGATGTCACCCAATCAGATTCCTGTGGGTTTCCCCTCAAATTCCACACAGTTTAAAATAAAGATAAAAGCCCCCAAACATGCAAATATCTTTGTTTAACATGACTCTAACTAGAGTTTTACCCTTCCTTACACAGAAACGCTAAATTAAACTCAAATCTATACCTTATATCCAACTGTACAACCATAAATCACTTAAACCTACCTCTGCTTTGTGCCATTGTGGAACTGAGGTTGGGTAAGCAGTGAACCATGTCAATAGAAGTAGAAAGAAGTGACCCTGGTGGTAGTCAGGGTCTGGGCTTTGACACATGGCTCTGACAGAAGGGGCCCCAGGTCTGAGTTGAGCATAGAGATGTAAGGTTTTTGGGAGGGTAGATATTTGGAAGAAATTCTAACGTGACTTGCCATCTGAACCTTCAGGGCTAGGTTGCTTTTGGAGCTATAAAAGTGTCAGCTTGATTCATTTGGTTCCACACGTGCCATCTGTGTCAGGGGATTGTGGTTGAGGGACATTTGCTAGGCTGATGCACCAGTATAGCACTGATGGAGTGCTGCATGGCCTGGGATGCTGACCTTCAGATAAGCTATTAAAGCTATGTCTCTTCCAGTTCAGCAGGGTAATGGGTCCTATGGCACTACTTTAAGAGCAGTGAGTTTCTCCCTCTGTCAGTGTCAAACAGTATGAGCCTTTCGTTCATCTCATTGTGGCATTTTGCAGTATGTAATAGATTGCAAAGTCCATTCGCATGTTTTACTGAGATGTATGGAAATGCAATTTTCTTTGAAATTACAACATTTCTGTTTTGAATGGTCCTGATGTGTCATGTCCTGTGGAGATCACAAATGGGTAGATAGTGATTGTCAGGAATGAAGTAGTTTAGATTTTGAAATTAAGCTGGCACTGCTTATGTAGGGAGGGTGTTCAGCCCTCTGTCAGTCACTTCAAAATTAGCCCATCTCAGCATGCCCCCACTAAAGAGAACCTAGAACGCTCCAGCAGGTATGTGATGCAGAGGATTTATGCAATGCTACTGTTGGATGTTCTAGCAGATCTAAGTTAGTCTCAAAACACCAATGACTGATTTGTAAAAGTGTCCGTATAACACTTGCTGTGGGGTATCTCGGACTGTGGGTATTTGGGTTATTAACCCAAAATGGAAACTCTTTACAAATAAAAGAAAAAATAAATTGGCATGGGAGTTTGAGGAGAAAGGTTTGGAAGTGAATTAATTCACCTCTGTTCTTCCTCCGCTTTGTTTCTGATCAGATTATGGCCAAAAAAAACCCTTTCCCAATTACTGATTCCAATGAATTTGATGCATTAAAAGCAAGACAATTGATCCTGTGCAATGCAGAAACATTTGGTCAAATGTCTCTTACATTCCAGCTAATTGGCTACATCCTGTATTAAGAACAATTCTTAGTTCAATCTTAATATCAATTTGGTTAAAAAGGCAATATAATTACAACCAAGTAAAGCTAGATTTGATTACAGGTTGTTAGACTGTTGCTATTTGTAGCAGCAAGTTAACACTTGGTGACTGGTAGGAACACCTCTGCAACCACACTTGGAAGAATTGCCATTTGTTTGCTGCATTGTGACTGCTGTGTGGAAATGTCACCGTTTATAAAGACAAGAGGTCACACTCACCTGAAACATTAACTCGGTTTCTTTCAGCACAGATGCTGCCTGAGCTGCTTCAGCGTTTTCTGTTTTTATTCACTCTGAAGATATACAGGTTAGGTTGATTGGCCATGCTAAATTGCCCCTTAGCGTCAGGAGGACTAGGGTATCAGGGATAGGGCCTGGGTGGGATTGTTGTGGGTGCAGGCACAATGGGCCGAATAGCCTCCTGTCGGGATTCCATGTTTCTGTGATTTAACAATTTATAGTGAGGGGCTTCAAACCAGCCTTAGAATCCGCCTCATGTTTTAAATGCAGAAGAAAACTGTTTAGAAATGTATTACTTTGCCTTTTGTCAGGGTGTATTTTTGTCACAGTTAGAACCTCGGGCATGCTTAAAACTGATTCAGGAAATCTGTCTGTCTGTTCGTACTGAACTGCTGTTGAAGGTGGGACTGGGTGTTTGGGGGAAGGTGGGGAGGATCGATCTCGAGCAGAAACGTGGAGGGGGACACATTTACTGCATTGGAAGAAAAATTCCTAACTTCAGTGGAATTGCAAAATTGTCACTCAATTTAAAATATTAAAAGCAACTGGTAGTTGGAGTTATCTACTGAAGTTAACCATCAGTGCAGTCTATCATAGAATGACAAAAAACAAGTTCAGAACTGTAACTCCCCAGATGCTGCACCCCTAATCTCTGCTGAGTAGATACCTAACGCTTCCCAGAGAGAGAGAATTGAATGGTTGGTCAATCTGATCTCTCTCAAAGGTAATTTCAGAAGACCCAAATGTCAATTTTCTGTCTACTCATCCTGCCGATTTGGGTACAGTACACAACCCAGAGAGACCCAAAGAAATGGGTTGAGAAGAGAGAAAGAAGACTTGAGCTCTAAGAATTTCTTCACTCCCTACCCCACTAAACCCCTGTCTAAAAATAGATGACAATTTGTTTTTGCCTTTTTTAAAAAAAAAATTAGATTGATGACAAATGGCATTGGTCGAAGAATCAATTCAGGTTAAAAATAATCTAACTGGGTGGAAGCAAACTCATTGAGACTTAAAGCCACTGTCTTGTTATACAGTGCAATAACAGTCTTGTAGTTCCCCAAGGTTGAGGAAGATCTTGTTTGTACCAGTGGACACCACATGCTTCCTCTCCAGGCCACCCAGACACAGTCAAGACGGCGGAAGAGAGGCAAGCAGCCAGAGAGACCCTCTCCCTCTCACATGGAACATTCTCTGAATTGTTGCTGTCGCCAGAAGATTATTTTTCCATTGATACATTTTTTAACCTTGACTAGTCCTGTCAAAGGTGTACTCTTTTTAAAAAATAATATTACTTTGTTTATTGTCTCCTTGAAGGTCACTCTTGCTATTTTGACACAATGTTCAAGCAGGCTTTCTTTGCCAGTACGTCTGTGTTAATCGCTGTTTCCAATTAATCGCTGTTTCCAACAGGAAACTGTATTTTAAAATCTAAGTTTTCATTTAATATCTTGTGACCTCTTTCCCAACCCCCGCCCTCCCCACCTTGCTGGAAAGTGCATGCATTGTAAAGGCCAAGTAATGACAGAATTGAGTTCAAATGATGATGCTAGGGGTCAGCACGCCCACCAACACTCAGTTAGGCTCGTGTGAATGGTCACTTGAGTTGGGTTCCAAAGAATTGCCACATTGGACCCACAATGGCAGAAATATATTGGATTCTGCCCTTTGGTCAGACTAGTATATCTAAGACTACACTTAAACCAAATATTAAAAAAAAACACTTTTTATATTGCATTGATCAGAGGGTATGAATCATAATTCTAATCATTTCATTGGAGCAAAATGCCACACAAGTGGCTCGTGATCTTGAAGCTCTATAAATGTGCTGCTGGAGTGAAGGACATTGACCACGTGCACTGATTCATTTCACATTGTAGCAAGCAAAGGACATTTCTAATTCAAAATACAATAAAGGACCTTTCTAATTTAAAAATAATACAATTCTGAATGTATGATTGACATTTTGTGGATGGTGCCCCCTGCCCCACCCCCGCCCCGTCTCACCAATCAGATTGACTTTTAAAATCACAGTACAATTCACAATGTATTTCTTTTTTAGAGGATTTCTGTTTCGCTGGTGACAAAACTAATTTGTGGAATGAGGGGTTGTGACGGGAGCTATATTATAATGGGGACTTAGCCTGACACATTTCTGAAGGATAATTACTGTGAGCTTTCTGACCAACTGAACCCTTGCTGATAAGCTGCTGAAGTCCAGCTCTTTGCTTCTAGTCTTCTGGTATTCCGTGCAAGTTGGGAGGGGAGGTGTAGCTTCTTGCTGCTGTGTTTGTCTTTCCACTCCCCCCATCCCCCTCAATTTCTTCCCCAAACCCCTCCCGTTCTCTTGCTTTCTCTGAACAGCCTGAGGTAAGACACAAATCTCTGTTGGAGCAATAGTGATGTCTGATTGGAATGTCATACAGTAACTGCACTGAAATATGCTTTCAAATCTTACTTGGGAACAAATTTTCTTGCAAATTACAATCTTTTTTTTAAGAGGGAAGCCAAGTTACTTGCACTGGGAGTGTTTTAGTATGTCATCCAGAGAAATGCAGTATTAAATATTTTTTCACAGTAGCTTTGTGATATATTGGATTCTACAACATGGCATGCGTTGTTTTAAATTTCACTTACACAGTTCCATTTTAAGTACTTTTTTGATCATGTGCTCTCAGGGACCTAATTAAAAACTAACTCCAACTATGAGGAGGAATTTCTACTGTGCAAAAAGAGTCAGCCTTGTGTAAACTACTGTTGCATTTGTAATTTGAAGAGGAAGTCTTCCATTGGGATCCTCTTTAAGAAAATCAAACCTCTTTGTGGATAATTATTGTTAACACACACGAGCTGAAATACTATTGGTCATTACTCTACTGAATGTGAATTCTATTCCTTTACATCATTTGTCTCAGTAACAATTTCCAGTCTCTTATGATGCTCATAACTAAAAGTCTTGCTAAAATAAGTCAAAAAGACTAAATCGAAATGAGAGGATGTATTAGATTTCCTCATAACTTTTTCTTAAAGTGGTTTTGATGATGACTCGCTCTTTCAAAGTTGTGAGCTATGGCAATACGGCTCAGTTAAGCTACACTGTTCAGTAGATCAGTTGCGTTTGTATCTTTGCAATGGGCTAAGTTTCTGTACGTCGTTCCATCCTGTGTTCTTTAATGTCTTTTCATCTCTTTCCTCTCTGAACTAGAGCATTCGTTTATCTCCGCAAAGAACAGTAAAATCCCAGCACTCTCCTTTTCCTCTGCCCTTCGATCTCCGAGACTAGCCACTAAGATTGTGGTCTACAACCCTGCTGATGCTTGCACACCTCTCTCTCAAGGTCCCCCTGGTTCCTTCCAGTTTTCTTGCTGCCTGTTCTCGCCCTTCTCAGGTTGCGTTTATTAGTTTATCTGCTGGGTTCCTGTACAGTCAGTGATTGCACTAGGAACTAGATTGCAAACTGAAGGCATTTATAGAGTGGAGCGGACTTCTTGTACCCTGGGCTAGTATCTAGAATTAGATTTGCAAAAATGAAAAGATAAGAAGTTTTATTTGCCCAGGCTATTTCCTTTTCATTATGCTCTTGTGTGATTGATGGATACCAAATTTGGCATAAGTCATTTGCCTTATAATTCTTAATTACCACCATATCATTATATTCCATCTACTTAAGTTTTGAATACTTCTTGAATAATTTTGTGGAGGTACCTACGTATATACAGAGTATAATTATATCTATTTTTCAAATTCTCCGATCTTCTGCCCTTAGTCCTCTTCTGAAGACAATGAACAACTTTGGGATAGGGTTCTGTGGTCCCCAGGAATTTCTCCTAAATGTGTATTCTTTGATGACCCAAGGCAGTGAGATTTTGTGCTCAGCTGTGACCAACTAATCTAATACAGGTGTTGTGGCTTGTACTGCTCAGAGCACCCTGAGTATTATATATACCCTGTAAACCATTTTTTGGAGAGTGAGTAGTCTAATCAAGAAGCTTTTTATGGAATATTTTGATGGGTAGAAATTATATTCTGAAATCAATAGGAAAATGTTACCAATAATGGACCCAAAGGTAAAGCCTCCAAATGTTCTGTAAATTAGGATTATTCCTATCTGGATGAACTTTACATTTTTGTATCGTTTAGAATCTGAAAGATGCCTCTTCTTATCCACTTGTATCTATATTGCATAACTGGAAGTAAATACAGTAAGTCTGAGGCTGCCAACATAAGTTTCATGGTGAGAATCGCAAAACTCAGTGTTCGCCACCACTGTTGCTCTGAAGCTCTCAGCAATTTTTGGACTCAAGTGCTCACTTAACAGTGAAATCTGGAAGTTACTGCCAGTGATTTAATGCGTTTTCAGAGTGCACTGTGAAGTACTCCAGATTGCAATCAAGTAGAAGTCACTAAATTGATGAGAACTTGCATTATTAGTCTTACTGTAAAAACCCTTGTTAAAAAAAATGCACCTTGTTGAATGAGGTCTAACTAAATCCTAACTGTGAATTAAGTTCAGAATTATTCAGTGAAAAACCTTCCTAGCCTTAAAAAACTGATTTTCTATTTGTAGAATGTCAAATTTCTTCATTGCGATAAATCTAAATATCTTTAAAACATTTTTTGAAAGTTTGTTAAATATTTCAGCTTTCACCTTAATCATTTATTTTGCTCTCTGTAAAATGTAATTGCAAGTGAAGGATAATCAATGGACACGATTTTCCGTGCAACCTACTGCGTGTTTTGCAGTGGCGGAGGAGGCAGCCTGTCATTGGCTGGCAGCGGGATCTTCTAGTCCCTCCACTGTTAACGGGGTTTCCCATTGAATGCTCCCTTCGCTGCTGAAAAACACATGGCAGGGATGCTGTGTCGGCGGGACCGGAAGGTCCTGTGCAAGCATGAATGTCTGGAATGTCCAGGCCAATTCATTTTACCTCCTGGTGTGCTGTCTGTGAGAATACGCCATTGTAATTGGCTGCTTACCTTACTTGATGACTCCGCAGTTGGGCACCTGGGGATCCCACTGATTTGGTGTCAAATTTAAATTAATGGTCATTTCATCATTGACTGCCATATCTGGGCCATAAGGAACTACCAAAGTTTCAATAAACTCTACAAGGACAGTTCAGTTGGGGGGCTTGGATGCTTTTATTTCAAGTGTTTACAGCTTTGAATTTCCTGAAAGGATCTAAAGTGTACAATATAAAATGGATACTGAAAGATAATGGTGTGACTTCTGTTTTCAGCAGTTATAGTAGAGATGAGTGGCTAGTTTCAGGTGCATGATAGATCTTTTGTGACCAAGGATTATTGTTTTGGTACAGTTTTGGATTGCTTTGTAGTCAGTTCCAGAAAGCTTTGCCATCCTGATACAGTGCGCACTGTATTGCTGAGATGTCAGTGTGGCCATGTTTTCCACTCATTTCCTCCACCTCTTCTTCCACCTGTTCCCAGTGTGTAAATTATAAGTTGTGGAAATATCCCACAATAACACAGCCAGCACTATCAATATTTACTGTATGTACATCCTGCCGTTAAGATGGAAGTGTGTTTTGTTACACAGCAGTAGTGGGTGCTGCCTTCACATTGCATTTTGTCTTCGCGCATGAGACTTTATTGAAAGTTGCTTTTTGTAAAAAAGGTGTTTATGAAAACTTAACTCGCTGAACCTGTCATGTTGTAGGAAACTGATCCAATAACATCCTCTGATTCTGTAGGATTCATTGAGATTGGCTGATTGGTGAAGGAATTTGATTTATTATTGCCACATGTATACAGTGAAAAGTATTGTTTCTTGCGGGCTATACAGACAAACCATACTGTACATAGGGAAGGAAATGAGAGAGTGCAGAATGTAGTGTTCCAGCTAGGCTGTAGAGAAAGAGCAACTGAATATAAGATAGGTCCACTCAAAAGTCTAATGGCAGCAGGGGAAAAGCTGTTTTTGAGTCGGTATTGGCCTGTTGATCACAGAGATTGAAGTGATCAAGACTTGACTTGTTAAGAGGTTTTGATTTCTTAATGATCTTTTGGTATGTTTGACACTTGAATAATTTGGTGTCAGTTACTGTATAATTGGATCAATGACTGTCTGTTCTGCAATTAAAACACCAACTCACAAACCACTCCGACTGGGACCAGATGCAGGACCCAACTAATAATGTGGCAACTTAATCCTATGGTACATAATTTTATTTGTTAAACTATTTCATTGGTTAACACCCACTCTCTCCAGCTGGTTGCTTTACAGTAGCTCCTCTATTAATTTGCAGTAAACCATAATATATTTTGTTCAATAGGGTGGATATTTGAAGGCAGCCAGACCTCAAATATAGCCTTCAATGTTACAGTCCTCTTGCAGTCATTCCTGCAGTCCTGTCTATGTATAATTTAGTACTGTTGCTTGATTTTTGACATATTCTATTAATCTGAAATATGCTGTGGAACAGGTGCAGCTGTGCTCCCTATCTCAAAATCCCAGAAGTTAATTCACTGTTTATTGGTAAGCCTGTGTATGTGCCAACCAGTAACATGAAGAGTTTAATATCTTTTAATTTATTCATTTAAAAACATAGCTCCCTTTTGAAAAAGGTAAAGACATCTGGCATTCTGCATGTAATGCTGTTGCCCTAACTAAGAATGATGCTGAAAGAGACTTGCGTGTCTTTGTTGACTCAATGCTAAACGTGTCAAACTGATTGATAGCTAGTAGAATGTTAAATTTCATAACAAAGACGAAGGAATGAGTCAGAGGAAGCTCAATAAAAATGAGTTATGCCCAGTTCTGGTCACAATGACACAAGGGAGACATTTAAGCGCAAGGTAATACAGTGTAGGTCAATATCAATGGTCTTAAACTTGCCTCCATTCTAGGTTGAGGAGTCCATCTAAGGAATGGTCTTATAGACAATCTATAAGACCACACTAAGGTAGTTACCATATCTAAGGTAGTTAAGGGCATATTAATTTAAATTGCAAGAGTGGGACAATGAGACACAGATACAAGCTAACATAGTTAGTCTTGTGATTTTTTTTTGTTGTTGAGTGGTCACCAATAACTGGAAGAGTCCAGAACAAACTGTTGGACAATGTTAAAACTAAAGATTCTTTTTAACAAAATTACCTGCTTTTGACTACTTTCAAAGTGCTCCCAAAGTTATGCTCCAATAATCAGTGAAGTAGAATGATTAAGCAATAACGTGAGAGTTCTGGTTCCTGGTGCGATCTGACTGTCTGAGATGGGGGTGGGTTAAGTGTAGTTGATCTAAGGGTTGGAATTTTTGAGGTGTCCAGATGTATGGAAATACTTAGTGCTGCACAAATATCCATATCATAAGAGCTGACTCATTCTTCCTCATATACATCAACCTTTTGTTATAGAAATGCATTTGCAAACTAATTCAATTGTAGCAATTAATTTAAATCCATCTGAAAGGTGAATGGAATTTTGTAGTCATGTGTATGTTAA
Source organism: Mustelus asterias (assembly GCF_964213995.1). Classification (NCBI taxonomy): domain Eukaryota; kingdom Metazoa; phylum Chordata; class Chondrichthyes; order Carcharhiniformes; family Triakidae; genus Mustelus; species Mustelus asterias. The sequence goes on along the minus strand of NC_135813.1, from coordinate 62,411,176 downwards.
AAGCATTGCTTTCTGACTGAAGCCATCGAGATAGCGTGAATGTAGAAAATCTACGTGACATTGGTCCATAAAGAGCTTGAGGCAGTCTTTCACTCATTCATCTAACCACCTCTGGATTTGCCCATGTTCTGCTGCTTCATCTAATCACCTGCTTGTTCACTGCCTTCAATGCAATGCTGGTTAGGTGACATTGATGTATCCAGCAATTGGATGTTTGATTTGGGATTCTCATGTATTCATGTAATTAATGTGCTGGTGAACTTGTGAAAAAGGAATTATTTACTGAGGGTGGGTGGGGGAGTGGGTGTAGTGGTGGGAAATCAGAATAATAACTGAATTATTCGGAGCTGCCATGTTAATTTCCCCAATCGAGTCATTACTTGGAGCCAGGATGACAAGAGGACCTGGGATCTGTAACATTTTATGTGCACATTGTCAGGTTTATTCTCCAGCATTGCAAATAGGGCCATAAAGAAGCTTCAGTTTTTCCATATGGGTGCCTTGTTCAAAGTAACCATTCATTGGATCTTTGGTGCTGGGAGCTCCTATCTCTGTTACTGCTGCCTTTTGATTCCGATCCTTGCCAGCTGTGGAGTTATAATCTGACAAGTGGTCACAATGATGGCTAAAGCTTTAGTTTAACTAGTTGTATTACAGCATTCACCTGATTCTGTAAGGAAACCTGGGGAGGTTTGGGCTGTAAGTTTTCTCAAAGACCAGTGCCGACAGCAGTTACAATCAGCTGATAAACAGCACGTTGCTGTAAGATAGAAACCTGTGCTTTTCTGACCTCATCGACTCCACCCTCAATGTAGGAAACCATTAGGAAGCTGAGGAAGCTTCTTCTGATATCAGGATCGAAGTTTAAATTTCTTTAAAGACTGGGTTCAACCTCAGGTTTTTGAAGTGAGAGTCTAGGATTTCACTAGATAACCATAGCCTAATGATTTTCACACCAGATCACTGTCTTGCAGGATGTATATGTACAATAAAAATAATCCATCTTTTGCTTTCTGAAAGCCTTCAAGTTTCCTGATGAATTTTCGAGTTTTCCCTCAGACCCAATCTGTACAGGGAGCCCCTTTATGTCCCAACTGTTGGCACAACTGAAAGTTGTTTAGGAGGAAGAATTTCTATGGGATAATTGTCCTTTTGTTTCTGCACAGTAAGATTGTCCGTCTGCTATGTGTGGTCCAGGCAAATTAGTAGCAATGCAGGTCTGATGACGATAATGGCTTTTCCCATTGACTCGGTAAAGATTTCTACTGTAGCCTGACATGAATGTTGCTGATCTAACATTTGTTGCAGTGTACTGAAACCAGTCCACGAATAATAACTAGTAGAAACCTGTAGTTGTGACCAAATTGTTGGGTGGTTCTAGTCTCAAATTGTGCAAGTTTAAAAAGCGCACAGTGTTTTTCTAATGTGTGTTGATTTGAAGATGGAATTTTCCAACCCTAAGATGTCTGCAGGTGTGAGGTATCGGTGATAAACTAATAAACTCCTGTGATATTTATTCTGGACTCTGTAGATATATTAGTTGAATTAGCAAAAAAAAGTTTTCAAGTGGTGTGCGGGGCTTTTATATGGAGTGATGCATGTCTGCTTGGCTGCTTCCTTTACTTGGCTAGCATGTAGGAATATTGTGTATCAAAGGCATGATTCCACATCAGGTCACCAACTGAAAATAAGCCTTGTTCACTGAACATGCCAGCTGACTCTTCCCATCTCAGGCTATCCATTCAGCAGCTTAACTGTGATACTGTTAGCTATTGATATAGGTATCTCCTGATGAGTCCAATGGAACCGTAACCAGTTGTACTGGATAGTGTTTGAAGTGATTAATTTTCACTTTTTTTAAACCTAAGCTGCAATAACGCAATATTCCCCTTAGAGCTTTGGAGGTAATTGTCCACCTTTGGGTTTAGAACAGCGATCCCTTCCAAATATTGATATGTTCCTATCCTAACCTCCCCATTCTAACTTTAGCACTAAGAAAAATAGTCCTAATGTGGCAGAGAATATTTTTATTGATGTGACCTTCAACAAAAGGTTACTTGATACGCTTATAAGTCAGCAAATACTGTCTTGTATTGACCCCGGAAGGACAGAGGTAACCTTGTGGTCCAGAATTTGAGAAACAACCCCTCAGTTGTCTGTTTTATTGTGTGCATTGTAATTAAGCTCTGAAACTTTAATCAAACAATACATTGTCAGATTTAGGTAGGAATGTCGAGGACTGTTTCTCAAAGAATTGGGAGAAAAATGGGAAAGGCTGTTTCCTTATATAGTCCCTATGAACATGGGGAACATAGGAGCAGACGTAGACCATTCCAGCCTTTGAGTCTGCTCTGCCATTCAATGAGATCATGGCTGATCTGGTTGTGGCCTCAGCTTCAGTTTCCTGTCTGCCCCCCATAACCTTTGCCTAACAAAAATCTATCTAACTCTGCCTTCAATAAATTCAATGACCTAACCGCCACTGCTTTCTGGGGAAGAAGTAACCATATGGGAGAAAAGGTTTCTCCTAATCTCTGTCTTAAGAGGGAGATCTCCTATTTTTAAACTATGCCTAGTTGTAGTCTCCCCCACAGGGGGAAACATCTTCTGGATATTCACCCTACCAAGTCCCCTCAATATATTGTATGTTTCGATAAGATCACCTCTCATGCTTCTAAACTCCAATGGGTATAGGCCCAACCTATTCAAACCTCTTCAAGGCAACCCCTTCATCCTGCCACTATCATATTGGTAACGGCCTCGTCAAGTTATTGGCTGGATCGAACAGTCTAATTCTATGTGTTTCCAGGTGTTAAAAGGGATTCACAGAGAAGCATAAATAGAAACTAAAAGCAGAAGTGGGCCATTCGGCCCTTCAAGCCTGTTGTTCATTCATTATGATCATGGCTGGTCATCAAATTCAATATCTTGATCTCACCTTCTTCCACTTCCCTACCCCACTTCCCCATATCCCTTTAGCCCCAAGAGCTATATCTAATTCCTCCTTGAAATCTCTCAACATTTTGGCCTCACTACTTTCTGGGGTAGTGAATTCCATCGATTCACCAATATCTGGGTGAAGAAATTTCACCTCACCTTAGTACTAAAAGGTTTACCCCTTATCCTAAAACTATGACTCCCAGTTCTGGATTGCCCTACCATCGGAAACATTCTTTCTGAATCTACCCTGTCTGATCCTTTTGGAATTTTATAAATCTCTATGAGATCCCCTCTCACTCTTCTAAACTCTAGTGAATATAATCCTAACTGACTTCGTCTCTCCTCATATGACAGACCTGCTATCCCAGGAATCAGCCTGGTAAACCTTTGCTGTACTCCCTCTATAGCAAGGACATGCTTCCTCAGATAAGGACACCAAAACTACACACAATACTCCAGACGTGGCCTCACCAATGCGCTATACAATTGCAGCAAAACATCCCTATCCATATAATCAAATCCTCTCGCTATGAAAGCCAACATACCATTTGTCTTCTTTACTGCCTTTTGTACCTGAGTGCATACTTTCAGCAACTGATGCACAAGGACTCCAAGGTCTCGTTGAGTATGCACCTCTCTCAAATTGCACCCATTCAAGTAATAATCTGTCATCTTATTATTGCTACCAAAGTGGATAACCTCACATTTATCCACGTTATACTGCATCTGCCATGCACATGCCCACACACTCAGCTGGTCCAAATCACGCTGAAGCATCTATGCATCCTCCTCACAGCTCACCCACCCAACTTTGTATCATAGAACAAAGAACAGTACAGCACAGGAAACAGGCCCTTCGGCCCTCCAAGCCTGTGCCGATCCTTGGTCCAACTAGACCAATCATTTGTATCCCTCCATTCCCAGGCTGCTCATGTGACTATCCAGGTATGTCTTAAATGATGTCAGCGTGCCTGCCTCCACCACCCTACTTGGCAGCGCATTCCAGGCCCCCACCACCCTCTGTGTAAAAAACATCCCTCTAATATCTGAGTTATACCTCGCCCCTCTCACCTTGAGCCCGTGACCCCTCGTGAACGTCACTTCTGATCTGGGAAAAAGCTTCCCACCGTTCACCCTATCTATCCCCTTCATAATCTTGTACACCTCTATTAGATCTCCCCTCATTCTCCGTCTTTCCAGGGAGAACAGCCCCAGTTTACCCAATCTCTCCTCATAGCTAAGACCCTCCATACCAGGCAACATCCTGATAAACCTTCTCTGCACTCTCTCTAACGCCTCCACGTCCTTCTGGTAGTGCGGCGACCAGAACTGGACGCAGTACTCCAAATGTGGCCTAACCAGCGTTCTATACAGCTGCATCATCAGACTCCAGCTTTTATACTCTATACCCCGTCCTATAAAGGCAAGCATACCATATGCCTTCTTCACCACCTTCTCCACCTGTGTTGCCACCTTCAAGGATTTGTGGACTTGCACACCTAGGTCCCTCTGTGTTTCTATACTCCTGATGACTCTGCCATTTATTGTATAACTCCTCCCTACATTATTTCTTCCAAAATGCATCACTTCGCATTTATCCGGATTAAACTCCATCTGCCACCTCTCCGCCCAATTTTCCAGCCTATCTATATCCTGCTGTATTGCCCGACAATGCTCTTCGCTATCCGCAAGTCCAGCCACCTTCGTGTCATCCGCAAACTTGCTGATTACACCAGTTACACCTTCTTCCAAATCATTTATATATATATCACAAATAGCAGAGGTCCCAGTACAGAGCCCTGCGGAACACCACTGGTCACAGACCTCCAGCCGGAAAAAGACCCTTCGACCACTACCCTCTGTCTCCTATGGCCAAGCCAGTTCTCCTTGTATCCCATGAGCCTTAACCTTCTTAACCAACCTGCCATGTGGGACTTTGTCAAATGCCTTACTGAAATCCATATAGACGACATCCACGGCCCTTCCTTCATCAACCATTTTTGTCACTTCCTCAAAAAACTCCACCAAATTTGTAAGGCACGACCTCCCTCTTACAAAACCATGCTGTCTGTCACTAATGAGGTTGTTCCGTTCTAAATGCACATACATCATCTGCAAATTTGGAGATAATACATTCAGTTCCCTCTTCCAAATCATTACTAATTAATGTGAACAGTTTGGGTCCCAGCACAGATCCCTGCGGAACCCCACTAGTCACTCACTGCCAATCAGAAAAAGACCCATTTATACCAACTCTTTGTTTCCTATCTGCTAACCAGCTTTCTATCCATTTCATGACACTACCCACAATCCCATGCACTTTAACTTTACATAGTAATCTGCTACGTGAGACCTTGTCAAAAGCCTTCTGAAAGTCTAAATAAACCACATTCACCAGTTTCCCCTGGTCAACTCTATTGTTACATCCTCGAAGAATTCGAGTAGATTTGTCAAGCATAATTTTCCTTTCCTAAATCCATGCTGACTTTGTCTGATTATGCCACTGCTTTCCAAGTGTTGGAGCCATGAAATCCTTGATAACAGACTCTAGCAACTTCCCTACTATGGACATTAGGCTCACTGGTCTATACCTCCCTTTTTGAATAGTGAGCTTACATTAGCTACCCTCCAATCTATAGCAACCAGTCCAGAGTCCAAAGAATTTTGGAAAATGACCACCAATGGATCCACTATTTCTAGGGCCACTTCTTTAAATACCCTGGGATGAAGATTATCAGGCGCTGGCGATTTATCCACCTTCAACTCCATTAATTTCCCCAAAATCATTACTGTACTAATACTGATTTCCTTCAGCTCCTCACTAAAACTTGTGTTTCTCAGAAATCCCAGTACATTATTCATGTCTTCCTTTGTGAAGCAAAGTACGAATTTAGTTCCTCAGCAATTTCTTTATTCCCCGTTATGAATTCCCCCGATCTTTTTAAAATCCCATATATATTGTGTGTTGCAATTCCCGTAAAAGAACAACAGTTGGATTAGCACATTTAAGGAAACATGAGCTGATTGTGTTTTAATTCCTCTGGATGCAAAAGGTTGCCATGCACTGTTGCTGGCCTAAACAACCTGTATAGTAAGAACGAAACCAGCAACAATTAACCTGCCTTTTAAGATGGCATTTTTTAGTTCCTATGCTGTTAGTCTCACATAGGCATAACCCTGAATTTGTCTTTTTGTCATTGTTTTGGTCCTTTTTATACATATGAGATCATTCAAACTTCCCTCGGATCCTGAAGAAATAGATTGATTGCTGACAGCTGACTGTAGGTTACAGAGGTTGAACTCTGACAGTGAAGGATGGTGTTTTGATGTTGCACCAATCTGCTTTCTGGTTGTCTTGAAATTGAACTACAAGAACAGCTCCAATTTCACATTTACCCTTGTTTCAAGACCCAAGCTTAATTCGAATGGCTGCTGCATAGCTTGAAAGTTCAAAGTCTGAAAGACATTGGCAATTACTCAGAACCTAATACATTTGAAACAATCCAATTCCCAAGAAACTAGAATGTTAAACTCTAATACGCTGCTGAGTTCCTTAGATTATTGCTATGATTGAGAACCCATTAACTCAAAATGAGATGATAAATTGCAATAATGGCATTCTATGGTATCATGAAATTGGATAAAACTTTTCCCTTTATAAGGTGGAAACTCAGAGATAGAAAATCATATACTTGATTTGCTCTGGGAATTATTGTGCACGGAACTTTCCCCACAGGAAATTTGGGAGCAGAATCCATGATTCAGATGGGCTGAAGGAGCAGGTTCAAAGGGCTAAACATATCTTCCTTGTTCTTTTTATGCTGTTTAGGGCCTTCAGAGAACTACATGATACACAAATGTTATGCCTTTAAGTGTAGTTAATTTCTGTTCTCAAATTTCTGAGCCTTTTCAATCCTGGTAATTAGTTAATTGCTTTGTTATTCTGTCTCCAGTTGATCACTTTTTGGCAAAGAAGCATAGAGTAGTTGGGCATTCTCACACCTGGACATTCACTGCCCTTTTAACATCAGAATTAATTCCGTTTCTTTGCTTTGAGTGAGTGTAATTTGTCTGCAGCAGTGAAGGCACATAACATGCTGCTCTTGCTGAAGTGTTAGACTTAGCCTGCACCTTAGAGATTAGCCCCATGATATTGCAACTGACACCGCAAGTGCAAGATCCCATCTTCTGGTCACCATTTATTTTTATTTTTTTGATTCTCGTTTTGCAAGCATTTGCGGTGTATGTTCGGATTATCCTTCCTTGTTTCTTCCCATCCTCTTCACAAAGAGCAAATGTTCCTGCAAAGTATGAATCAAATTAAACTGCGGTTCTTTATTGCTGCACCTCAGTGGCAGATGTGTTGCGTTGCCAACCCAGCAGGTTGGCTTAAGAGAGGTGTGAGCTGCACAGATGTCAAGGCAAGCCTGGGCTGCAAGCGATCATGTGGAAAAGGCTGGTCCTATCAATTTCTTTCCCTTTCCTTCTGTTTCTCACTCTATACCCTAAAGATGGAGTGCAAAATGCACCTAATTATTGGTAGGTGAGTCTAATTGATGAGTGTGATTGACATTCTGGATTGGAGACTGCATGAACCTTTCGGTTAGGATATCCTTAAATAGAGTTGTACAAGTTTTTAATTTATTTTTGTAGAGGTGCATTCAATTTTGAAGTTCATGTTTGATGTTTGTGTGTAAATACATAAAGTTGCTGATACGAACAGATTTTCAGCTGAGTTGGCAAGTAGTATTTCCACCAACAGCTACACTTCAGGCCCACAAAATTCAAACATGCTAAATCAGCGAATAAGAAGTATGCGCCCAAGTTGCCCGGGCTTCAGATGTCAGAGTCTGGGCTTAAGGTTGGAGTTTAGACATTCTTGCTTTAAAGCTCTTACCACGAGCAACCATAGCATGCCTTTAAGTACCTTTGACACAGAAATGCATTCCTGACCACCTCAGAGGAAGAAACAGATCCCAGTTTGTTTTGTGAGGACCTGAAAGTTATCCAAAGGCTTGATGATTGTGACTGGATGAGAGCGGTGGTTCAGAACTAGTTTGCTAACTTGGAGGGTAAACACTGAAATGTATGGGGCGGATCGAGCAGTCGAATTCTATAAATATGTTTCTTGGTGTTGAGAGTGATTCACAGAAAGACAGACAGAGGTCCTTGTAAAATCCCTCGTATGTGATGTTTCAAATTTATTTATTAGTGACACGAGTAGGCTTACGGGGCATAGATCAGCTAGATAGTCAACATCTTTTCTCAAAGGTAGAGGAGTCTAAAACTAGAGGGCATAGGTTTAAGGTGAGAGGGGAGTGATACAAAAGGGTCCAGAGAGGCAATTTTTTCTCTCTCACGGTGGTGAGTGTCTGGAACAAGCTGCCAGAGACAGTAGTAGAGACGGGTACAATTTTGTCTTTTAAAAAGCATTTAGACAGTTACATGGGTAAAATGGGTGTAGAAGGATGTGGGCCAAACGCAGACAATTGGGACTAGCTTAGTGGTTTGAAAAAAAAGGGCGGCATTGACAAGTTGGGCCGAAGGGCCTGTTTCCATGCTGTAAACCTCTATGACATTAACACTGCAATGAAGTTACTGTGAAAATACCCTAGCCGCCACACTCCGGCGCCAGTTCACGTACACTGAGGGAGAATTTAGCATGACCAATGCACCTAACCAGGCCACCTTTCGGACTGTGGGAGAAAACCGGAGCACCCAGAGGAAACCCACGTAGACACAGGGAGAACTTAATACCTCTGCACAGACAGTGACCCAAGCTGGGAATTGAACCCGGGTCCTTGGTGCTGTGAGGCAGCAGTGCAATTCCTGTGAAAGAACAACAGTGGGATAAGCACATTTAAGGAAACATGAGCTGATTGTGTTTTAATTCCTCTTGGTGCAAAAGGCCTGTGTGTTGCCACACCCTGTTGCTGCAGTAGGAGCTATAAAACGGGTAACAATAGTACGTAGATAAAGCTGACCTGATGTGCTTCTGGATTTTTGCACATTCAAAGCTGAGACCTAGCGTGGAAATTTGGGTAAAAGATTCCCTAATGCTAATCAAAGACTAGAGTTAATTATTATCACTGAGATTATGGGATCTTGTACAGTGTGAGTTTCACCTTTTTATACTTGACTTGCTGCTTCCTGGCCTGAAGACAACAAACGCAGCCGGCACTGCCTGAGGCTGCTAATGGCGTGAACACTATTGGATTGCAGACCTGTGTGCTCAGCAGGCCAGGTGACTGATTGTGTTCAGAACAGTCACTCCATTGACGCGAGGCAGTCACTGTGGAATTGAGTCCTAGAATGATCCTTCTGGTACCTGTTGTTGGAATAGATGCGCTTGTTACCTGCTGATTTATGAATTCCTGCAATCTGACTTCCTATCTTGGCTGTGAGTTACCACGCTGCTGGCACTGTGGAAGACCTGGCTTGCTTTATGCTGTAGTTTTGTGCTATGGGCAATGGCAGGGGAGCACAATTAGGCTGCCAGTAGTTGGCTTTCACCTTTCCTTTTTTATTTGCTATGCTAAAAGCTGCTTTTCTAATCCACTTTGTTTCCAGTTCTCCGAAATGCTTTGGACGATTGCTAGTGTTCCTCTGAGACAGGGAGGAAAGATGTCCATTAACGCTGTTGTAGAGGGGTGAGAAACTGATTCATTACCCACACAGAACAGGTGTTCAAAGCTTATAGTCCACATTCAGATATTATTGAAATTTCAATGGCACAATGATGATGTCAAAAGCTCCCGTGTCTTATCAGCGATAACATTTTCAAAGTTGAATGAACAATATTGGTGATTCGGAGAGCGTCTGATAAATTCCAAAATGTCTGAGTTACCAAGCTAGCCATTAAATTTCTCCATAGCAGGAATGGCTCTGTTTCATGCAGAAGCTTGATTCTGACTGTGAATCTTCTCTCCACTCACTCTGTTGATTGATGAGAACAACATCAGAGCTTGTACGAGAGCCATACTTTTATTGTGCTTTCAAATTCAAGGAGTATTTTAGTGATAACAGCTTCCAAGCAAAAGAGTGTACTCTCCCTTTTCCTCTTTTTTTTTTTATTGGCAAACAGAATTTATTTTCTGGGAATCCATCTCTGAGAATAATTTCAGTTGATAGGAAGTAATGAATTTTCAGCATGTAGAAGGGATGATCTGGATAAAGATTTAAGACTCTCTGCTTTCTGTAAATTCATTAGCAGTTCTGGGAGAGATGAACGTTTTGCCTCTCCCTGCCTCAGGGTAGTTTGTCTGCTGCAACAACAGAGAATCTAAGCCATGCACACAAGAGTTGCAAGGTATAGGCTCACCCCACCACCCCTCACATGCTCATCTCCTCACCTTAACTGTGCAGTTGTAGCAATTGGCAAACCCTGTGATCCACCTCCTGTGGGTAGTGGAAGGTTAGGGTTAGGAACCCTATCCTGGAGCTTTGCAAAGTAGCATTGGTTATCTGCACAGCTCCACAGATAAATCCTTAGAATCATGCAGAAATTAAAAGGAAAGAGGTGGCACGTTACTAAAACAAAGCTGCTTTAAATTTCAACTAATTCATCATTGACGTTTGTGACACTTTCTCTTCCCCCCTCCCCCCCCCACCCCCAATCTCAGTCCAAAGTTAAAAGTTTATTTATCCCCTACACTCCAGCGCCTGTTCAGGTACACTGAGGGAGAATTTAGCATGGCCAATGCACCTAACCAGCACGTCTTTGGAGTGTGGGAGGAAACTGGAGCACCCAGAGGAAACCCACGCAGACACGGGGAGAATGTGCAAACTCCACATAGACAGTGACCCAAGCCGAGAATCAAACCCGGATCCCTGGCGCTGTGAGGCAGCAATGCTAATCACCGTGCCACCCCCTGCCCAAACCCCCCCTTCAGCAAATGAGTTTGGTCTTGATTGTGGCCTTGTCCACTGCTATCTTTGCCACTCTGTGGTTCGCTAGTAGGGACTGAACAAGGGAGAGTGATTCTGCCTCTGCTTTTCCTGCCTGTGATGGATCACCACACCATTGCATGAAAATTTTATTATTTCTTTCCTCGATGGCTGACGCCCAAAAGACAATGCAAGCCTTTTCCAAAGAAGAAGAACTATATGTTGCCATTCTCTCTTTTTAAAAAATCTTTCTGCACGTTCTGTCAACATTGATTAGGAGTAGGATTCCTGATTTTGTTTTTCCTCTCCCCTCCCTTTCCACAGTGACACCAAGGTTAATTACGTTACCTGAACAGCTATCAAGACTGATACTGGGGAAGCAAGGATTAAACTGTGCCAGTATAACCACTTCCTATCTCCCTTTTGGCATCATGACTGTTGCGTTTATTGAAAGCTGCTGTGGGTGATTGTCCTTTAGACTAGAGAGGATCGAATAAACAGTGTACTTATGGGGCAGCCATTGCTGCATTTCACATCACAGCAGGACACACCGGTATTCCTGCCCATCGTTTCTTGGAGGAACACTAGCGACAGGGGGCACATTGCCTCTGGTAGAGTGTGTGATGTTTTTTAGATACCATAATGTCTTGGTTGCAAAATTGACTGCTTTCTTTTCCCCACCCACCCCCTTGCTTTACTCCGCAGTGAGAAATAAATCCAACACCGCCATCAGTGGTGCGCAAACGCAGATGGAGCGAAGCAGCACCCGCGAGGGATCCAGCCAGCGGGTACCGCGGCAGCCCAGCGCCACCAGAGTCCCCAAAGGTAGCGGTTCTGGGAAAAGTACTGGAAGTGGCAGCAGCACACAGACAACATCCAGCCAGTAGTCTGAAGAATGTTTACCGTCTGATGTAAAGATGACAGCAATGCTGGCCTCGGGGTGTTTAAAGCAGGGCTTCTGCCCTTGAATTTTTTTTCTCCATGCATTCTCTTCCAACTATTGAAACCAGACTCTTGGGATCACTTCAGATTATTTGCATTGATGCAAGTTTGCAGGAAAGTATGACTTGGTTCAGTGACCTTTCACACCGTATGTGTGGTCCAGCATCTCTAGATTTTCTTCTCTTTCATATTTGTCACACTGATTCAACATAAAACGATTGAAGTGCTGATGTAAATGGAACAGATGCTGGCCAATTTTCAGGTGGGTTAATTTCAACCTAATTTCATGAGATAGCTCACATGATGAAGCCAGGGATGTGTCATGTACTGCTCCCATATGGACAGGTAGGCAGAGCACAGATTTCCCACTTCACCCTGGACATCAGAACCTCTCTCGCTTCAGTGCAGAATAATAATTGGGAAAGTATTGTCCACTATTTCATAGCAAATAGACTACTCCGCCCTCAAGCCTGTTCTGCTAGTCAATAAGATTATGGCTGCTCTGATTAACTCCATCTACCTTCAGTTTTAATGAGAGAACATTATGGACAGTAAGTGCTGGAATTTGCAAATTTGGGCAGAGTGCTGACGAGTTAAGTCAGAGCCTTAACAAAACGTCACTTTGTCAGCATGCAAATTCACAAGATCCACCGTGAGCACACCCACTCTGTAAATTGGATTTTAATTCTGTAACTTGATGTTGTGAACTACCCCACTCCCTCCTGTGCCGTCAGTCCACAAAGGTTTAATTTTCATGGTATCCTAATCTGATTAATAGATACCCTAGCTACTGACTACAATCAGTTACATGTCGATGTATAGATGAAGCACTATTTATGCTGTACTGTGTGTGTGTGTGTGTATTTGTCTCCCAGAGGAGATACTTGCTCCAAATAAACTTCTTGTATCATCCATGTTGCTGTACAGCTTTGTATTTTGGGCCAACGGGAACAGAAAAACAAACTGGGTTCAAAAGAATCTCAATTTTATGTCTATATGAAGGAAGTGAAGCTCATATCAACACATTCAATAACTTCTTGATTCAGGCAGAACGTCTTTATTTATTAAAAGTCTATGTTTTTCAATTTAGAATCGCATCTAAATTTAGAATTACATCACATTATGAATCCTTCAATGTGCTGTGGTTGTTAAGAGCCATTGGGTTGATTGTGACTGCATAAACCTACAGACGAATCAATCGGATCCCAACACTGGTCTGTGGTGTCACACGACCAGTGCAAATTGTTTTTCGAGCTGCCCTGCTGATTCTTCCAGTTCCGTTAAGAATGCTTCACTTCTGCTGCACTCTCACTTCAGAGCCACCCCAAGTGGCTCTGCTTCCTCTCACCCAGTCCCACCCTCAGTCTTCCAACTTCTCTCTCCTCCCCCGAGCCTAGGTGACCAATGTTAACCCTTTTCAAGCTAGCCACCTCCCTGGGGGCAATAGTTGGAAACTTTGTTGGAGTGCCAATATCAATGTTAAATTAGTTGTGGGGTTTATCTATTTCTATATGCATGCTGATAGTGAGCTTTGTTAGCATTTGCTTATGGAAGTCCTTTTCAAAAACAATTAATTATATTTGTATTTTGAATTACTGCGTCCTCTTACCTCCAATATTTTTCCTATCTTCATTCCTGCTATCATTCAATTCTATGCAAGCTAACCGCCTCCTCGTATCAGACCTCAGTGACCATTCTTTGTGTGAGCCTCAACTGTGGTAGGTTGAAAGAGCTCCACAGCACAGAAGCAAGAATTGAGCATTGCTGTTTATGTTTTAATGGATGGAAAATTGTGAGCAACTTCTGCCTGATTTAAGATCTGGGCTTTCACCCCACTGATCTCTTATGCCCCAGTCCCCAATCTACCCAGGGTTGATGACTGACTTCGTTGTGGAATGATCATTTATGGGATGTGCCCATCGCTGGTTGGGCCAGCATTTATTGCCCATATCTAATAGCCATTGAACTGAGTGGTTTCCTGGGCCAGTTGAGAGTCAACCACATTGCTGTGGGTCTGGAGTCACGTGCGGGCCACACCAAGGTAAGGATGGCAGATTTCCTTCCCTAAAGGACATTAGTGAACCAGATGGGTTTTTCCTACAATCAACGAAGGTTCCATGGCTATCATTAGACTTTTAATTGCAGATTTTTTTATTCCATTCAAATTTCACCATCTACTATGGTGGGATTCGAACCTGGGTACCCAGAGTTTTATACCTGGGCTTCTGGATTACTAGTCCAATGACAATATCACTATGCCACCATCTTCCCGATTTAAAAACATGCATTCTTATTAGCAGGAAATATTAAAAATTGATATTTGATTGCATCTCTAGTGCATTCGGATGGTTTTGTTCAAATGTCTATGTGAATGCAAGTTATTGCTGAATCCCTTGATGGGGATCAAGATCACAACACCCACTTGATTTTTCACTTCTCACTCACCTGATATAATGTAGTTAATTGTAGATTCATAACTGTTTCCATGGCTAAATTCCATTGGCTCAGCACTGACCAGGGGTCGAATCATACATAAATACTTGAAAGTTGAAATCATAGAATCCCTACAGTACAGAAGGAGGACATTCGACCCAACGAGTCTGCACCGACCACAAGCCTACCCAGGCCCTATTCCCGTAACCCCACATATTTACCCTGCTAATCATCCTGACACTGTGGGGCAATTTCACATAGCCAATCAATCAACCTAACCGGCACATCTTTGGACTGTGGGAGGAAACCCACTCAGACGCGGGGAGGACGCGCAAATGCCACACGGTCACCTGAGGCTGGAAATGAACCTGGGTCCCTGGCACTGAGGCAGCAGTGTTAACCACTGTGCCACCCATATATGGCAGTGAAAAAATAATGCCAATTATGAAAAAGATGCATGACTTGTAAATGGGAATTTCATTCAAGGCTCAGAAAAAGAATCCTTTAGGGGAACCTTGCATTTCAGCAGTCTGAGCCTCAGAGCAGAAATAATTTGATAGGAATTAAACAAGACTGATAGAATTTTTGGAGCTTATTGAAAACTAATGATGGGTACATTTGTTAAATGCACTGATGGAATTAAATTTCTTTCGTACTCCCTCTGCAACGATTAGCAGCAGCAATTACTGAGCTTGGTTCACTGAATTTGGAGCTGCTGGAGTTTTACATGGAATCTTCTTTGGTAAAAGAAACAGCAGCAAATCCTAGTTTGATGTGGCTGAGGATCTGACTGTGCTGAATAGGGTGTTTAGTCCAATTTCAAAATCAGAACAGCTTTTAATTTCTATTTATAACAGGCTGGCCATGTTAAATTTATCACGGTGTCACTGATATTCTAGTTGATTATACAAAATCGGTCCAAGAAATTTATAATGAGCTACAATGAGACTGGCTGTATTATCTGTTAATATTTCTATTTTGTTTAATGATTTGATTGGTGAGGGGTCAATTGAGTCAGAAGGAATTTAATTTTAATATGTTTTAACTACAAAACCATCAGTGTTGATTATTTCTCTCTGCTAAGCTGTTAATCTATGGATGAATGCTTCCTGCGTTCTAGTTAGCTGTGTATAACATTTACCTGCCAATCACCCCACAGCATTGTCTCACTATCAGACTGGTTCATTCATAGCACATGTCCCTTGAGCTGGAGTTCTGAGCAACACTTCAGGACTTGGCACCATAGAGTTTTTCAGTACAGGTGGTTACTGTTCAGCCAGTCACATCTATAGCAGTTCTTCGATATTGCAATCAAAAAATAATTCTACCATCCTCCCATCTTGCCTTAGTCCTATACCTTTGCCTCAAATATTTATGTATTCCCTTAAAAGATGTAATGATCTCCGTCTCAACTTCCCTCCATGGTAACTACAGATTCCATGCTCCAACAACCCTCTACATAAAAAATCTCTAAGCTCACTGTTTTAGTGGCAATTTTAAATTGATAATCCTTTGCCACTGACTCTGCAACCATAGGAAATCATCTTAAAGCCCTTTATAATTTTAAACACTGCCTATTAAATCAACACTAAACATGCAAATAACTGCTGTGTCATAATTTAAATTTTGCCAGCCGACCTTCTGTGGGAGACTTTATCAGAAGCCTTCTAAAGACCCAGGTACACTACGTCCACTGGCTCCCCTTTACCAATTCTGTTAGTATCATCGTCAAAAAACCTCCAACAGGTTTGTCAAATATGATTTTCCATTCGTAAACCCATGTTGACTCTGCCCAATTAGACCATTATTATCCAAGTGTCCATTTATCACATCCTTTATAATGGATTCTAACATTTTTACTACTACTGTTGTAAGACTAAATATCTATAGTTCCCTGTTTTCTCTCTCCATCCCTTCTTAAATATTGTGGTGACATTTGCTACCTTTCAATCTGCAGGAACCATTCCAGAATCTAAAGCATGTTGGAAGATGATCACCAATTCTTCCACTATCTCCATAGCTATCTCTTTCCACACTCTGAGATGTAGAATATCAGATCCCAGGGACTGATCCTTCAGTCCATTTAATTTCTCCAATACAACCTTCTTATAACCTTGAATTCCTCATTCGCCCTGTTCCCTTGGATCTCTAATTCTGGGAGATTTCTTCTATCTTCCTCAGTGAAGATGCATGCACAGTCTTCATTTAGCTTCACTGCCATTTTTCTATTCCCCATTATAAATTCTCTGACTCTGCCTGTAATTGAGCCACATTTGTCTTAGCTAAACATTTCCTTTTTATGTATCCATAGAAGCTTTTACAGTTTGTTTTTTACTACTTTACATTTATATTCTATTCTCAGTTTATCAGTTTCTTGGTCCTCCTTTGCTGTATTTTAAAGTCCTCCCAATCCTCAGCTTAACTACGATTTCTGGCAACTTTTTAGGCCTTTTGTTTTAAACTTATACAATCCTTAACTTCCTTTGTTAGTCACGGTTGATGGACTTTTTGGGGTTTTTGTGCCTTGAAGGAATGTAAATGGGCTGCCAAAAGTCACACTGTAGTCCAACTGTAGTGTAGTTATTGCCTTGTACAAATTTATTTTTTGTTCATTCGTGGGACATGGGCGTCACTGGCTGGCCAGCATTTATTGCCCATCCCTAGTTGCCTGAGAGTCAACCACATTGCTGTGGCTCTGAAGTCACATGTAGGCCAGACCGGATAAGAATGGCAGATTTCCTTCCCTAAAGGACAATAGTGAACCAGATGGGTTTTTCCAACAATTGACAATGGTTTCACGGTCATCAGTAGATTAGTAATTCCAGACATTTTTGTTATTGGGATTTGAACCCTGGTCCCTAGAATATTAGCTGAGTTTCTCGATTAATAGTCTAGCGATAATACCACTAGGCCATCATCTCTCCCTACCTTACTACTTCAATTTTGGACCCCACTTAAAAGTTCCAAATGCTAATGGGCTTGTTTACAGCTTTATCTAAATGTATTTGGATATTTAGGAATTATATTCTTAAACTTCAGAACTCCATGTTCATCAACACCCCTTAAGAACTTTCAGTGAGTTTAGACTTCCATTCAGTGCTTTACCTCCCCCAAATGTGTTAACTTGCATATCATCACATTAAAGTGCATCTGCCATCTGATCATTCAACTAATCTGTGTGTCCATTGAAGACAGCTAACCCTTTCTGAGTGTCAAACCTCCCATTTTTGTTAACAGATTTCATATTGGGCTCCTGATGTCCTGATCCTCTACAGACACTGAGAACCCCTTGTTCAATTAAAGCAATACATTCTAGTGCTTTGTTTCTGTCCATCAATCAAACTTTCCATCAGCACTCCCATGTTCAGACACCCAGATTTTTGGAACAAGCTTCCTTTTGGTCACACCTTATTGAATAACTTCTGGAAATCTGTATACACTGTAGACTTGCTTCCAGTTTCAGGATATAGGCAGCACAAGCAATGCCAACGTTTATTGCTCATCTCTAATTGTGCCTGAGAAGGTAGGGGTGAGTCACCTTTCTTGAATCATGTGGTGAAGGTACCTCCACGCAATGATGTTGGATAGGATGTTCTAGTGAACATGAAGTAAAGACAACTGTAAACGTCCAAGTGGGGGTGCAGTGTGCCTTGGAGGAGAATCTGGAGGTGATGGCGTTCCCATCCAGCAGCTACCCTTATTCTTCTAGGTGGTAGAAGTCAAGGGTTAGAAAACCTAAGAAACATCCTCTTAGAAAAGATGAAACACCTTGGGATGTTTTCCTGCATTAAAGATGCTACATGGATGCAAGTTTGGTGGCAGTTGGTGTGTAATGCCAGTCCTACCCAGCTCACATAAAAGAAGGTTCGCAACATCCTAAACCAGTGATTGGCAACCTAGGCAAGTGAATTGGCCATCTGAGTGACCCTGCTTCATCTCAGTGGACCACAAGATTGAAATCAGGCTTGTTCATTAACTATGGTCTCATGAATAAGATTAAAAACATGCCAAATATTTCATAATGAATGATAAAAACTGCTTCATCGTTTAGGAGGCCGTGGTGTAGAAGTATTGTCACTGAACTCACAAACCAGAGATCTGGGGTAATGCTCTGGGGACCAAAAGAGAAAATGCTGGAAAATCTCAGCAGGTCAGAAATCAGCTGAAATACTCTTTTCCCCTTTTTATCCCCCCTTTCCTTACTTTTTCTCCCACTTTGATTCGCCTTCCTCCCCTATTCCTCTATCCCACCCATCTCCACCCCCCACAATCTTCATCTGTAACAGTTTACCCTCTGATTTCAGCTTCTCTGCCGTTTGGCCATTCACACCCTTTATTCTCTCTATGGGCCGCAATTAACAGCCTTTCCCCTTGTTTTTTGTGGCTATGACTCATCTTTCATTCCCTCCCCCTGCAGTATAAATATCTCCCACTTTCTATGCCTTTTAGCTTTGACAAAGGGTTATTTGGACTTGAAACATCAGCTCTTTTCCCTCCTTACAAATGCTGCCAGACCTGCTGAGATTTTCCAGCATTTTCTCTTTTGGTTTCAGATTCCAGCATCTGCAGTAATTTGCTTTTATATGGTGAATGAATGTAAATTTCTCCCTGATTGTCCAGTGTGCGCGCGCGAGCCCCCTGGGTCTGCGTGCGCGCCCCCACATGTCCCTGCGCATGGTGACGGTTGGTGGGTGGGATCCCAGTGGCGGCGGTGAGGCGGTTTTTATCCCCGGGTGGGACCGGCAGCGGCTCCACTCCCTCCGGCAGCAATGGTAACCGCGCCGGGGAACAGCGCCAGGCCCCTGCAGCAACCCCCACTTCCCGGGTCATTCCGCGCACCTCGCCCTCACCAACTCTGCCTCCTCCCGGCTCCCAGCACCGCCACTGGCCATGGGGAGGCACACTCAGCTCAGGGATAGTAGGGAGCTTTGGGGCAGAAAGGCAGCAGCTCATGAAATGGAGATAGCATGGAATTTGGGGCAGAAAAGCAGCAACTGGATTGGGGATAAGAGGGAAGTTTGGAATAGAAAGGCAGCAGCTCAGGATTTGGATTCAACATTAACCGGGGAATGGAAACATCAGGGGCAGGAGGTTGGGACAGAGAGTGGGCAGGCACTAGCCAGGACAGATGAGGAAAACTATATAGCAGTTCCACAGATATTTCCACCATCATTTAGTGATTAGCACTCTGGTCTTTGAGTCAACGGTTATAAGACCCACTCCAGGGAACTGTGCACAATATCTGTGCTCACACACCAGTGGAGAGCTTTATAACAAGGACTAGGAGCCAGCGTGGATCTTTTGGCCCTTCAAACCTGCTCCACTATTCAATAAGATCATTGCTGATCTGATTGCAGCTTTAACTCCAATTTCCTGCCAGCCCCTCTTCTCAATCCATGACTTTCTTGAACATAGAAAAATGTGTCTGTCCCTCAGCCTTGAATATATCCAGTGACCCAACCTCCACTACTCTCTTGTGGAAGAAAATTCAAAAGCCATCCGATGGAAGAAATTCCTCCTCATCTCCATTTTAAATGGGAGGTCCCTTGGTTTTTAAACTGTTGTTCTGGATTCCCCCATGAAGGGAAACATCCTCTCAGCATCTACCCTGTTAAGCCTGTTGTACCTGTTAATTCTCAGATACTTTCAACCAGTTTACTTACTCCAAGGTTTTACCCCGGTGCCCTTATTTGCAAGGTGGACAAAGGACAAACACAAGTAAAGGTTCAACAAGTTTATTAATAATAACACTATTAACCCTTAAATTACCCACATAAAACAAGAGGATACCCCAGATTCAAGTATTCTACCCAGAAAGATGGCTTGGTTAAACTGCAGGCCCGATTCTCTGAGTCCCTCTGGTCTGTTGTCACGAAGGTGAGTCTCGATGGCAGCTTCTTCCTTCTGTGGTCAGTCTTCCGAATGGTCACAACTGCCTCCCTCGTCGAGTCTTCGCTGCTGTGTGCCTCTGAGTGTGTCCCTTTATCCCCAGCCTGCTTGCCTTTCCAGAAACTTCTCTGGCTTCCGGCCAATGAGGTCCCAGGAGGGGGTTCCAATACCCAGTGGGTTTCTTGATGTCTGCCTGACAGGACACCAGGGTCCGCCCCCCAGGCGTCCATCTCCATGTTGTTGAACTTGTTATCAGATAAGGTTTCTACAGGATCTCTTGGTGACAGAAAGTCTGGCCGATCTGGGCTTCTAACAATAGACCGATGCATTTCAATGAGGTGCCATGATCTCCTGCTAAGTCTCAAGTAGAGTGTAACGACCTTTGATGGGTGGTTGATGGGTCAGGCCCAGACACATTTGTGTATTGTACAATTGGCCTGCCTGAGGTTTGACTGTGTTTGATTTTAATATGCCCAATTCTTTAATTTAGGATATCCAATTTTATCAGCCTTAAAACTAGGCCCTGTTTATATCACCACAAGCCACATCCAAATTTCAACAAGATTGCCTCTCAATCTCCTGAACCCCAATAAGGACAGACTCAACCTGCTCAACTCTTCATCCCAGGAATCAGGCTGGTGACCTTTCCCTGAACTGCTTCCGATGCATGTATGGCACTTAAGTAAGGAGACCAAAACTATACAGAGTATTCTTGGTGCAGTATTACCAACGTGCTATGCAGATGTAGCAAGGCACCCTTACTTTTATACTCTCCCTTCCATTAGCTTCCTGATTATTTGTTGTACCTGCACGCTAACTTATTCAATTACAGTATACCCACATCCCTCTGTACTGCAGCATTTTACAGTCTCTCCCCACTTAAATAATATTCTGCTTTTCTATTCTTCTTGCCAAAATGGATAACCCCACACTTTCCAATGTTATACTCCACCTGCCAATTTTTTGCTCATTCAATCTATCCTTCGTATCGTCCTCACAACTTGCTTTCCTACCTATCTTTGTACCATCAGCAAATTGGGCCACAGTGCTTTGTCGCTGTACCCAAGTCATTAAAATAGATCATAATAGTTAAGGCCCCAACACTTATCCCTGTGTCGCTGAACTGGTAATCCAGGCACCCAGGCTAATGCTCTGGAGCACGTGAGTTCAGATCCCACCACGGCAGCTGGTGCAATTTAAATTTGATTTATAAATCTGGAATATAAAGCTGTTGTAATGATGACCATGAAACTGTCATCAATTGTCCTAAAAACGCATCCGCTTCCCTAGGGAAGGAAATCTGCCGTCCTTACCTGGTCTGGCCTATATGTGACTCCGAATCCAAAGCAAAGTCAGTTCAAGGGCAATTAGGAATGGTCAACAAATGCGGCCTTGCCAGTGAAGCCCACATCTCTTGAAAGAATTTTTAAAAATCTCCACAGTTGGAGTTACTAATAGTCCACCGTCAGAAATTGATGGATTTTATCATGACTGTGGTATCTGTCAGTTAGCCAGTCCTCGCTCCATGCTAATGTATGTAGCCAAACAGCTGGAGCTCTTAATTTGTGCAAACATCTTTTAAGTGGCACCTTACAGAATGCGTTTTGGAAATCCAAATAAACTGGTACCCTGCTTGTCTCCTCCTCAAAGAATTCTAATAACCCTGAGGGATTGTTACACACTAGTGCGGTGCTGAGGGAGTGCCGCACACTGGTGCGGTGCCAAGGGAGTACTGCACACCAGCGTAGTATTGAGGGAGTGCCGCACACCGGCGTGGTGCCGCACAGAGTGCAGTGCTGAGGGAGTGCTGCACATCTGTGCAGTGCCGAGGGAGTACCACACATCAGTGCAGTATTGAAGGAGTGCCGCACATAGGTGTGATGCTGCACAGAGTGCAGTGCTGCGGGAGTGCCGCACATCAGTGCTGTATTGAGGGAGTGCTGCACACCAGCGCAGTATTGAGGGAGTGCCGCACACCTGTGCAGTATTGAGGGAGTGCCGCACACCAGTGCAGTATTGAGGGAGTGCCGCACACTAGTGCAGTATTGAGGGAGTGCCACACACCTGTGCAGTATTGAGGGAGTGCCGCACACCAGTGCAGTATTCAGAAAGTGCCGCACACCAGTGCAGTATTGAGGGAGTGCCGCACACCAGTGCAGTATTGAGAAAGTGCCGCACACCAGTGCAGTATTGAGGGAGTGCCGCACACCAGTGCAGTATTGAGTGCCGCACACCAGTGCAGTATTGAGGGAGTGCCGCACACCAGTGCAGTATTGAGTGCCGCACACCAGTGCAGTATTCAGAAAGTGCCGCACACCAGTGCAGTATTGAGGGAGTGCCGCAGACCAGTGCAGTATTGAGGGAGTGCCGCACACCAGTGCAGTATTGAGGGAGTGCCGCACACCAGTGCAGTATTGAGGGAGTGCCGCACACCAGTGCAGTATTGAGGGAGTGCCGCACACCAGTGCAGTATTGAGGGAGTGCTGCATTGTCAGATATGTCATATTTCTGTTGGAACTTTAAACTGAAGCTCAACCTCCCTCTCACTTGGATATAAAAAGGTCCCAGTGCACAATTCAAAGGGAAGAGGAGAGTTCTCCCTCATGTCCCAGTTGATATTGATCCCTCAACCACCATTATTAAAATAAATGACCTGATCATTCTCACATTACTGTATGTGGGATCTTCCTGTGTGCAAATGGCTGCTATATTTCCTACATTATGAATAACCTGTAAAGCATTTTGGGATGTGCTGAAGTCTAGAATGATGCTATATAAATGCAGCCTTTTGAGATTTTTTTAAATTCACCTGTGGGACATAGGCGTTCCTGGCTGGCCAGCATTTATTGCCCATCCATAGTTGACCTTGAGAAGGTGGTGGTGAGCTGCCTTCTTGAATCGCTGCAGTCCATGTTCTGTGGGTTGACCCACAATGCTGTTAGGGAGGGAATTCCAGGATTTTGACACAGCGACTGCGAAGGAACGATGATATATTTCCAAGTCAGGATGGTGAGTGGCTTAGAGGGGAACTTGCAAGCTGGTCGTGTTCCAATGTATCGCCTGCCCTTGTCCTTCCAGATGGAAGAGGTCGTGGGTTTGGAAGGTGCTGTCTAAGGATCTTTGGTGAATTGCTGCAAAGCATCTTATAGATAGTACACACTGCTGCCACTGAGCGTCCATGGTGGAGGGATTGAATGTTTGTTGATGGAGGTATGATTCCATGAGAATGACTATGTCAGGCTGTTGCTTGACTAATCTGTGAGATAGCTCTCCCAATTTTGGCACTAGCCCCCAGATGTTAGTAAGGAGAATTGTACAGGGTGGACAGTGCAAGCAAGGTTTTACCAGCATTTTATCCCATGGCCAGCATTTAGTGATTGATGTATTTGTATTCCCAGATGCCTAATTAACAAAAAATAACAAGCCCACAAATAATGAGCAGCTCCAACACAGCATGTCAAAGGAAAGAGCAAACAGCATTCAACTGTGTTCTGAAAGGAGAGCGGGGGGTGGCAGGGGTGAGGTCTGCAAGGAAAGTAGATCAGGGGTCTGGAGGGTGAGTAGTGAGGGTCTTTAAAGGGGATGGAGAGAGATGGTGGAGTCTGTAGAGGGTGGGTCTGTAAGGTGGGGTAAGGTCTGAAATGACAACAAGGGTGAATTCTGTAGGGTGGGTTCGCATTGGGTGTGACAGCATTCTAAGTAATAACTCGGAGAATTATATTATGTTTTACAAGGATGTTGCCGGGACTTGAGAAACTGAGTTACAGAGAAAGTTGAATAGGTTAGGATTTTATTCCCTGGAGCGTAGAAGAATGAGGGGAGATTTGATAGAGGTGTATAAAATTATGATGGGTATAGATAGAGTGAATGCAAGCAGGCTTTTTCCACTGAGGCTAGGGGAGAAAATAACTAGAGGACATGGGTTAAGGGTGAGGGGGGAAAAGTTTAAAGGGAATATTAGGGGGGGCTTCTTCACACAGAGAGTGGTGGGAGTGTGGAATGAGCTGCCAGATGAGGTAGTGAATGCGGGCTCACTTTTAACATTTAAAAAAAACTTGGACAGGTACATGGATGAGAGGGGTGTGGAAGGATATGGTCCAGGTGCAGGTCAGTGGGACTAGGCACAAAAATGGTTCAGCACAGACAAGAAGGGCCAAAAGGCCTGTTTCTGTGCTGTAATTTTCTATGGTTCTATGGTTTCTATCTTCACACCCACAATTTTTTATCCATTGGGGAATAATGGGGGGGAAGAGGGAGGGAGTGGTGAAGGGCTTCCTAGCTGATTATCACCATGTTGAACACTCCATCTGTGCCCAACAAGTTCACCAAGTTCTGGCGATGGACTTGAACCCAGAGTTCTAGTCCAGAGGTAGGGGCACCAGTACTGCAGCACCCTCTGTAAATGCTGGACAGAAAGCTCGGAGCTGCACAAGCTTCTGCTCTGTCAATTCATGGCTGAAATTGAAACTTTAGAGGGGGAGAAAGACGACATCAATTAACCGGCAGCACCACCGCCGATAAGTGTTTGTTAAGTAACTATCCATCATGTAGAGGACATGTAGAGGGCGGCACGGTAGCACAATGGTTAGCACTGCTGCCTCACAGTGTCAGGGACCCCCCCATGTTCGATTCCCAGCTTGGGTCACTGTCTGTGTGAAGTCTGCACATTCTCCCCGTGTCCGCATGGGTTTCCTCCGGGTGCTCCCATTTCCACATCCAGAAGATGTGTTGGTTAGGTGCATTGGCCATGCTAAATTGTCCCTCGGTGTACCTGATCAGATGCCAGAGTGTGGCAACTAGGGGATTTTCACAGTAATGTAATTAATGTTAATGTAAGCGTACTTGTGATAATAATAAATAAATATATAATTTAAAATGTTTTTGTCTAAAATTAGTGCGTGTTGCTAAAACGGTGACAGCAATGCCACCGGTAGGGAGTCTGCAACGGGAGAGCATTGTGCTAGTACCCTCCGGACAGAATGAACTTGTGCACATAACCCCAGAATAGACAATCCAAACATAAATCAGATAAGTGAACACCAGGGGGAAATAAAACCACATCCTGTCAAATAAAAATACTGCAACACCTATCTGACTCACAAAGCCAGGGTGTTTGCTGCTGTATATATAGGTATCGGACCCAGATCCGAAACATTCCTTCACAGCCTTTTAAAAAAATATTTTATCCCTTTTTGAGAGTTACAGAGCCAATGCGCAGAGTAGACGGGGCAAATGCTTAACCCATCTCCTTGCTTGCTGTAAAAAACAACTCAAATTGAATCCAATTCCTGGTCCCCACAATGGGACATAGTAGTTCCAAGCTGACAAGAGCAGGCATTACACAAGATCCTCCCTATCTTAATATTTAATTTCAAATGGACTCATTGCAGCCCTAAGACAAGCACATGTTTATTGACTGACACTGTAAAATAGGACTGCCCAGTCTCCTAGCGTCCTGTGCGACCAGGGTTATGCAGCTCTGAATCTCATTAATTTCAATGTATTCACTAATGTTCACTAATGTCCTTTAGAGAAGGAAATCTGCCGTCCTTCCCTGGTCTGGCCTACATGTGACTCCAGAGCCACAGCATATTTCCAAGGTTTCAGTATTCCCTTAGAATATGGCTTTATCTGAATGCCCTTTACCATGATGCTTCACAGCAACGTGCCTTTGGCTAAAGTGTACAGTGATTCTTAAAAATAAATTAATATATTCAAAATATCAGTGTATGTGTTTTTAAATCATAATCACTTGTTCCAATCTCTTACTGCATTTCATATGTGTGTAAACTGGTTTCTTGTTACTTAAAAATCTTAATATCTAATGGTATAAAAATCTTTACTAACCTATTAGGATGTCTTTCCCTTACAACCCGCCTTTCTGGCCATTGGCTAGCCCAATACTAGGCCAGTAAATAAAGGTATCTAAGGAAATATTCTTAAATCCTAAAAGGTGTTTCATCTTCTTGATTTCTTTCTTCTTTACCTTGATTGTCATTACTAATATGGTATTAGTTGTGCATAACTGCATTTGAATTTATAATCCTATAATCATAAGGAAAGTAATATTATCTCATGTAGGCTATTAAGTAGATGTTTGACAGTACATATTCTCATACGCCGGAGGGGCGTTTGGTATTGGGGACATTTCTTTATCCACCTGGGTTGATGCCACTTCTGCTGCACCCCTCATAGACTTTGCTGCTACAGAACAGCAGCATCCAAACATTTGTATTATCACAATGAACATTAAGATAACAAGAAGAATGCTATCCCTTGTGTTATGTCTGTTCCCAGACAACCCATCCAGCCAGTTGCCCAGTTCCACAAAGAAAAGGATGTTGGTTGTTTAAGTTTTTCAACCTCCTTTCTAATGTGTGTGGCAAAATTGGTTCTGTTCTCTGAAGTGTTAAGTGTGTTCTCACTGGAATGATTTGTTCTCACTGGAACGACGGAGGTTGAGGGGCGACCTGATAGAAATCTACAGGATTATGAGAGGCGTGGACAGAGTGGATAGTCAGAAGCTTTTTCCCAGGAAAATTACTAAGCAGGTTTAAGGTGAGAGGGACAAGGTTTAAAGGAGATGTACGAGGCAGATTTTTTACACAGAGGGTGGTGGGTGCCTGGAACTCGCTGCCGGGGGAGGTAGCGGAAGCAGATATAGTAGTGGCTTTTAAGGGGCGTCTTGACAAATACATGAATAGGATGGGAATAGAGGGATATGGTCCCCGGAAGGGCAGGGGGTTTTAGTTAAGTCGGGCGGCATGGTCGGTGCAGGCTTGGAGGGCCGAAGGGCCTGTTCCTGTGCTATAATTTTCTTTGTTCTTTATATGTGCAACACTGTGATCCAATCAAAGCACATGTTCCACCCTTAGCTGCCAAAATAAAGTCTGGTGCCATTCGATTCTGCATTACCACAGTGTGTATTGCAACCATCTTGTCACTGATTTCAGTGAGGGCAATTGCTGTGTCATCGGCAACCTGTTCCAAAACTGACCTAATGGTGACAGTCTTATATACGCTTACATCATTATTCCAGAGAAGTGGCTAATCCCACAAGGACGCATCGATTTCTCCCAAAAGGGAGCTGATAAGAATGATAAATCTGTGAAACCACATATCCAAGGTAACATGACCCCTTCCATCCAACAGGTAGCCATGGGTATGCCTTGTTCCCTCAAATCCAATATGTGCCATTGAGAGTTGGATAAGTGTTGAAACAATTGGAAACAATATGGAATATTGCAGGATCGATCATTACTGGGTGGACCCATACATATCTGGTTAAGTTTACTGAGTGTTGACACTTGCTTGCTTTCAAGTTCCCTCCAGAACCTTTTTTATTCTCAACACCCAACATCCCCTTCGGTTTTGATTCTGCTTCATTTAAAATAAGGCTGGGTGCTGGACTGGATATGTTGAAAACAGGTGAATATCTATTCGTGTGGCCTGCTCCACCTATACAGGATCTATTTCTATAAAAGTCTACTCTTTTACAAGCTCGAGGAAAACCCGATGCCACTGCCTCATGATCTCTAAAAGACTGAGTAAACTGATCCCACACAATTAAATCTGACCATGACAGAGGCACTGGATGGAGAGGTATCCCTCCCTCAGCCTGTATAGGACTGTGCGAGCAAACCCAACACTGAGATAAATTGGCAGTTTTAGCATAAGTGTATGCCATATACAAATAAGTATTAGTATGCAGTTCCCGATGGACTGTCTGTGTTAAAAATAGTAAATTCAACAACAAAAAAGTAGAAAAGTTTATAATCATTTTGATAATTCTCAACTGATGATTTAATATTCTCTTTTATATCTCCCATAACCGCAGCACGATTATGTCGCCTTAAATTTCAAGTCTTGAGTTTGACAATTCGCCTTGGGATTTGATTGTTGGTTCTTATTTTTTTAAATACTTTTCCAATTCAATCAAATCAAATCCAATTCAGAGTCTCAACAAGTTGAGACAATTCAGATCCAGGCTGACAAGACAGGGCGAGCGACCAAAATCACCCTGTCCTGGGCCTGATCTACATGAGCCAAGCTGATTGGAGAAGGGGGAGGTTCCTCCTCCAAGATTTGAGCTCATTTGCATCTTAGCCAAAGGGCCGAGATGCCGCTTTTAAAAATTGCTTCATATGAAACATATGAAGCTTCAGTGTAACCTAATGACCTCAACCAAGTGCAGCATCCCATCCATACTACACTTGATCTTAGCCAAAAGGCCGAGGTTCTTATGTTCTATTGACTGGAGATCTCTGGATATCCTTGCACAAATTTTGTAAACGCAAAGTGCCCTGAGGCACTTGAATTAGTATCACATTAACTAAATCATGTCTATCTCCCCAATTCTAATATGACCCTGATTTCCCCGTGCCATAGTCTGCCCTACTCTAATAATTCATCTGCAAATCCAAATTAACCCTATTACCAGTAATGCAAGATTATCCACCCACTGGAACAATTTTGTTATTGTTGGAGTGCTCATTAAGATATGGTTTGAGCTGTGTCCAGTGCCGTCATCGCGGACTGTACGTTTCTTCAATCAGGGCACATGTTTGTCCTGTGACAATCACATTAAAAGGCTCTTCCCATCGGACACCTAGCCCTTTTTGTCAGTGATGAGTTTTACCGTTACCTTATCCACTGGGGTAAGTAATTTAGGAGTGTTCTCTTCTGCTAATCTCATCCAATCTCTGTGCTGTTGTTGAGTAATTACCTGCTTTTTGAGAGAATGTAAATGGTCTACTAAATCTCTCACACACTGAAACACTGTTTCTCTGCCAGTCCCAAGTTCTCCACCTCCTGAGAGGTGCATTGCCCCACCAATCATCAGTTCAAAAGGGGTTAATCCTGGTCCCCAAGCAGGAGTGGCTCTCTGGCGCAACAATATTGCAGGCAAGGCCTGTACCCAATTGTTTCCTTCCTTTAAAATGGCCTTGGCTAAACTATTCTTCAGTGTTTGATTCATTCATCCTACCATTCCTGAGCTCTGTGGGTGATATGGTATGTGAAATCTTTGTTTTATCCCTAACATTCGACAAACTTCTCTTAAAACTCTCCCCGTGAAATGAGTTCCGTGGTCTGAGTCTGACTGAAAAGGCATTCCCCATCTGGGGATTATCCCATTTGCCAATATCAAAGTTTTAGCTGTGGCATCTTTACATGGGACTGCTTCAACCCATCGAGTAAACTGATCAGTAATTACTAAACAATAGGTCTTCCCTTTTGCTCTAGGTAGTGGTCCTATAAAATCCACCTGCAGATATTCCCATGGTCCTTTGGGCCTCGGCTGGTTCTCCATTTTAACCTTGCATTGACGACCTGGTTCCACTAGGGTGCACTGCAAACAGAATTTGTTATCATTTCCCCCATTCCTTTCTTTCACCAACAATCTCCAACTAAATTGATCATCTTATCCCTGCGTGTATGGACTAATCCATGGGACACTTTTAACAGGGTTTGCTGTATTGCTTCTGGTGCTATTATTTTCCCTTCCCTCCTCCAGACACCACCTTGACCTTTTTTGTCCCCTTTGTTTTTCCCACTTCCGCTTCTCTTCCTCTGACGCTTGCTCCTGTACTTACCTCACATTAATGTCTGTATTATCACTAACTTGTAATGCTGCCGCACCTGCTGTCTGTGTCCCTGTCCCAATTTTGTTCTAACAAATCTTTTGCTGCCCTGTCGGTTTGACTGTTTCCTTTCTGGGCTTGACTCTTAATTTTCTCGTGTGCCTGCACTTTGACTACAACTGCTTCTAAAAGAATTACAGGCCTTTAGATTTTCGATTAGACCTTTAATCAAATTTTCATGCTGTACATGTCTGCCGCTTGAGGTAATGAAACCTTACCTGCTCCAAGCTGTCACATAGCCATGAATTACCCCAAAAGCATATAGACTATCTGTTTAGATGTTAACTCATTTTCCAGTACCCCATTCTAAAGCTTTAGTTAAGGCTAACAACTCTGCTACTTGTGCTGAATTGCTCCCTGGGATTTGTTCTCCTGCAATCACTGTTCCTTCATCATTTACTGCTGCCTATGTGGCACGGGGTTTGTTATTGACATAGTTTCTAGCCTCATCTACATACAGCTTAATTACTCCTTCACCTGTGAGTAGTTCTTCTGCTAAACCTTCATTTACTCCCCCATTCACTTCTGCTGCACAGTCATGCTCTGTTCCTTGCACTGTCAACCCCTCTGGAGAATTTTCCCTTACATTTCTGCTGATTCCCACATGCCTGTCTCCTGGCAAAAGATTTGCTTCCCGTTTTCAATGTCTTCCATCAGAAACTCCTCTTAATCTCCCTGCTTCTAAAAGCTGGACAATTGTGTGTGGACTGTAGAGAGCTATTTTTCCCATCAGGGTGAGCAATTCTGAAACTTACTGCCCATGAGGCTCAGTAAGAGTTTTAACAACACCAGGTTAAAGTCCAACAGGTTTATTTGGTAGCAAATGCCATTAGCTTTCGGAGCGCTGCTCCTTCGTCAGATGTTCCACTCCATCTGACGAAGGAGCAGGGCTCCGAAAGCTAATGGTATTTGCTACCAAATAAACCTGTTGGACTTTAACCTGGTGTTGTTAAAACTCTTACTGTGTTTACCCCAGTCCAACGACGGCATCTCCACATCATGAGGC
This sequence comes from Mustelus asterias, assembly GCF_964213995.1. Classification (NCBI taxonomy): domain Eukaryota; kingdom Metazoa; phylum Chordata; class Chondrichthyes; order Carcharhiniformes; family Triakidae; genus Mustelus; species Mustelus asterias. The sequence continues at coordinate 62,380,438 of NC_135813.1, read as the reverse complement.
TCAGACCAGTGCTCTCACACACCGATCCATACCTCTAGCAACTGAAGTATGGGCAGAGTAGTACCCCGCTGGCCTTAACCTAACCCCATGCTGTTGGGCTATCACTGCAGCTTGCATTCCATCATTTTCCTGACAGGAAATATGGAACGGTTTAGTGAGATCTGGTAATCCTAATGCAGGAGACTTTACCATAGCTTGCTTTAAGTCAGAGAAAGCCGGCGCTTCCTTCTCGCCCCTTTCTATTTTTACGTTGCTAGACCTTTCTCCTTTACTCAAATCCTGTAAGGGATTTACAAACTGATGCACTATCAATTAGGCAAAAGACTACTTGTGTGCCAATACAACTGTACGCTTTTATTCATAACAGAATCAGGAGCACATCCCAACAGGTAACCGACCCGAACTGAACAAGGGGGAGGAGACAGCCACCTTTATACTAGGTGACAAGGGGAGGAGCCGAGCCTGCAGGGGATGTGTCCAGGCATAACAAACACACAACGGTGGTCCAAGCAGGACAAAGGCACAACTGAAGTCCACCACATTCACCCCTCCTTTAAAAAAACAACACGGGGTGAAGCGGAAACAATATCACAAGTCCAGACGATCTGGTGGCTTGATCCGCCATTGCGATCGTCGTAGTGCAGGTCGCAGAGTCGTCCGAGCAGGGAGCGGTGTCAGCCCAGGCTCCAGGCACTGAGCGTCGAGAGGAGGCGCCAGGTGGTGTGAGGCCGATCCATCCGTCGTCCCGTCCAGTAGTCGGGTACTGCGTGGCGACGGCTCCGGCGACTCAAGCGAGCTGTACATAGGGGTGAGAGGAATGAGCTGTGGCCCTGGTGGTGTATGGAGAACAGTTGGAACTGGCGCTGGGGGGGTGGAGGGCCGTAGCGGGCTCTGGGCGCACAATATGGGAGACTGGGACTGAAGCGGGAAGGGGCATAGCGGTCTCTGGGCGCACAACACAAGGGACAGAGGGGCGGAGGGACGTGGTGGCCTCAAAGGCACCTGCGGGTGCCAAGTCGCGGACAGAGACCGTGTCCTCCCACCTGTCAGGGTACGCCACATAAGCGTGTTGAGGATTATTGTGGAGCAATTGGACCTCCTCGACCAAGGGGTCTGCCTTATGGGTCCGGACATGCTTCCGAAGCAGAACGGGCCCCGGGGACATCAGCCAAACTGGGAGCGAAGTACCCGAGGAGGACTTTCTGGGAAAAGTGAACATCCGCTCGTGAGGGGTCGTATTGGTTGCTGTACACAAGAGTGACCTAATTGAATGTGATGTGTCCGGCAGGACGTCTTGCCAACGGTTGACTGGAAGGCCCCTAGACCGTAGCACTAATAGAACAGCCTTCCAGACCATTGCGTTCTCCCACTCTACTTGACCATTACCCCTGGGGTTATAGCTAGTGGTGCAGCTGGAGGCAATGCCTTTGGCGAGCAGGTACTGCTGCAGCCCGTCACTCATGAATGAGGACCCACGGTCGCTATGAATACAGGATGGAAAGCTGAACAGGGTGAAGAGCGTGTTCAGGGTCCGAATCACCATAGCCGTGGTCATGTCCGGGCAGGGGAAGGCAAAAGGGAAACGCGAGTATTCATCGATGACATTCAGAAAATAAATATTACGGTTAGAGGAAGGGAGGGGGCCTTTAAAATCAATGCTGAGGTGCTCAAACGCGCGAGTGGCCTTTACAAGATGCGCCCCCCCCTGGCCGGTAGAACTGCGGTTTGCACTCTGCGCAGACCCTGCATTGCCCGGTAATCATCCGGACTTCCTCGAGGGAGTAGGGCAGGTTACGGGCTTTGACAAAGTGGAAAAATCTGGTGACACCTGGGTGACAGAGATCGTAATGGAGAGACTGTAGCTGGTCCAGTTGGGCGCTGGCACATGTTCCACGGGACAGGGTGTCTGGGGGCTCATTGAGCTTCCCAGGCGGGTACATGATGTCATCTCTGTAGGTGGAGAGCTCAATCCTCCACCGCAAGATCTTGTCATTCTTGATCTTGCCCCTCTGCCTGGTGTTAAACAGGAAGGCAACGGACCACTGGTCCGTAATTAAAGTGAACCGTTGGCCCACAAGATAATAGCGCCAGTGCCGGACGGCTTCCACGATGGCCTGGGCCTCCTTCTCAACCGAGGAGTGTCGAATCTCAGGGCCTTGTAGGGTCCGGGTAAAAAAGGCCACCGGACGGCCCCTTTGGTTAAGGGTGGCGGCTAGGGCAAAGTCAGACGCATCACTTTCCACTTGGAATGGGATGGATTCATCCACAGCATGCATCGCAGCCTTCGCGATGTCTGCTTTGATGTCGTCGAAGGCCCGACGGGCCTCCTCCGCCAGGGGAAAAGAGGTCGATTTTAGGAGCGGACGGGCTTTATCCGCGTAATGGGGAACCCACTGGGCATAGTAGGAGAAGAAGCCCAGGCATCTCCTCAGTGCTTTGAGGGTAGTAGGGAGGGAAAGCTGCATAAGGGGACACATACGGGCTGGGTCGGGACCAAGGACATCATTTTCTACCACGTACCCAAGGATGGCGAGGCCGCGTGTCCGAAAGACACACTTCGCCTCATTATATGTCAGATTCAGGAGAGTGGCCGTATGGAGGAATTTTTGTAGGTTGGCATCATGGTCCTGCAGGTCATGGCCGCATGTTGGTGACATTATCCAGATTTCTATGGTTCTATTAAGAAAAACTTGGACGGGTTCATGGATGAGAGGGGTGTGGAGGGATATGTCCAAGTGCAGGTCAGTGGGACTAGGCAAAAAATGGTTCGGCACAGACAAGAAGGGCCAAAAGGCCTGTTTCTGAGCTGTAATTTTCTATGGTTCTATGGTTCTATATGGGAAAGTGGCCCATAGCCCGTGCTGGTCCACCATTTAATCCACGGCCTGCTGGAAAACTGAGACCCCATTGATGACACCAAAGGGGACTCGGAGGAACTGGTAGAGGCGACCGTCTGCCTCGAAGGCAGTATATGGGCGATCCTCCAAGCGGATAGGGAGCTGGTGGTAAGCCGATTTTAAATCAATCGTAGAGAAAACCCTATAGTGCGCAATGCGGTTGACCATGTCCGCGATGCGGGGAAGAGGGTACGCATCTAGTTGCGTATACCTGTTTTTGGTCTGGCAATAGTCAATCACCATGCGGTGTTTCTCCCCCGATTTAACTACGACCACCTGCGCCCTCCAGGGGCTGGTGTTGGCCTGGATAATCCCTTCCTTGAGCAAACGTTGTACTTCGGACCGAATGAAGGCCCAGTCTTCCGCACTATAGCGCCTACTTTTGGTGGCTATAGGCCTGCAATCCGGGGTGAGATTATCGAATAAAGGGGGGGGGGTAATCTTGAGGGTCGAGAGACTGCAGGTGGTGCGCGGGGGGGCGCTGCAGTGACGGCGCCTTGCAGACGGAGAGCGGGGGATAAGGGCCATCATACTGCAAAGTGACGCTCCTATGATGGGTGAGGAAATCTAACCCCAGCAGTACAGCTGCACAGAGTCGCGGCAGCACGAGGAGCCGAAAACGCTCGTAGACTGTGCCCTGTACTGTCAGCGTCACCAAGCAGCACCCGAGGACCGCCACTGAGTGGGAATCCGAAGCCATGGAGATAGTCTGGCTCCAGGGCCGCATGGGAAGGGCATATCGACGCACTGTGCGAGGGTGTATAAAACTCTCGGTGCTCCCGCAGTCGAACAGGCAGTTTTCTGCATGGTCATTTACCTTGATCTCCATTATTGACTTGGAGAGTTGGTGAGGCTGCGACTGGTCCAGGCAAATCGATGCCACCGTCGAATCCAGTACGAATCCATCTTCGTCCGCGTCTGATGACGTCACGGATAAAGTTTCCCGCTCGGCGCGCCTTGATGACGGCATCAAAGATGGCGAATACCCGCGCATCCGCTGACTGCATCAAAGATGGCGACTCCCGCGCATCCGGCGACTGAATCAAAGATGGCGATTCGTGCGCAGCCCGCTGACTGCCTTAAAGATGGCTGCGCCCGCGGAACACACATGGCGCCACGAGGCTTCGCGATCGGCTTCGCCCGGCGGACTTTGACGAAGTGGCCTAGCTTACCGCATCAGGAGCAGACCGCATCCTTCGCCGGGCAGCGACACCAAAGATGCTTGGATAGGCCGCAAAAGTCGCATTTGGGCCCCGCTGGAACAGCCGTCGCGGTGGAACCGTCGCCGGAACGGGATGCGGGGTAGGCCCTGAGATTGCGGGAGGCCGCTTCTAGCGATTCAGCCATCGTGGCCGTTTTCTGGAGATCCAGGCACTCCTGTTCAAGCAGACGCTGCTGGATGTAAGTAGACTCAACACCCGCAACGTAGGCGTCCCGGATCAGGTCCTCCGTGTTCTGAGCGGCTGAAACAGCCTTACAGTCGCAAGCTCGAGCTAGGACCCGCAGGGCGCGCAGAAATTGGGCGCACGATTCTCCTGGCTGCTGCTTGCGAGTAGCCAGGAGATGTCTGGCGTAGACCGCGTTAGGGCTCTTTCGAAACTGCCCTTTTAAGAGTTCTATAGCATCCACGTATGTCGTAGCATCCCGGAAGATACCGTAGACTGCATCGCTTACCCGGGCGCGGAGCACGTGGAGCTTATCGCCGTCGGAGTCGACGACCGCAGCGGCGTCGATGAATGCTTCAAAGCAGTCCAGCCAATGGTCAAATTTATCTGACACTCTGACCTCTTGAGGGTCTAATGTTAACTTGTCGGGTTTTAAAAGCTGCTCCATGTCGGTCAAATGTTATGAATAAAATTGATGCGCTATCAATTAGGCAAAAGACTACTTGTGTGCCAATTCAACTGTAGGCTTTTATTCATAACAGAATCAGGAGCACATCTCAACAGGTAACCGACTCGAACTGAACAAGGGGGAGGAGACAGCCACCTTTATACTAGGTGACAAGGGGAGGAGCCGAGCCGGCAGGGGATGTGTCCAGGCATAACAAGGGCACAACTGAAGTGCACCACACAATCTTCCACCACACAATCTTCCACAAAATTCCCGCAATAATTAAAAAGTCCTAACACTTGTCTCACCCCTTTTACGGGAAGTGGTCTTTGCAAATAAAGCATAGCTTTCTTTCGATCTTCTGGAATCTTTTTTTTACCTTGGGATATAACATGTCCCGGGTATGTCACCTGTTCCTGTCCCAACTGAGCTTTGCTGGAAATTAGCTTAAGGCCGGCTTCCTGGGTTGCTTGAATCACCCTGTGTGCGGCTAAGCAATGTGCTATTGAACTGTCTGATGCTATCAAAATGCCATCCACATATTGCAATGTGCTATGGAATCCCTGTGGCAGACACGTCCAAGTGTATTACTGATTCCCAACTATAAATGCAAACTTATATCGGTGTTCCTCAGCTACAGGAATTGACCAAAATCCATTCGCTATGTCTGGTACTGTAAATATCGTCTGCTCTATTCCAATGGTGTTCGGGATGCTCGCTGGATTTGCCACTATTGAGTGCTGTCGAGTCGCGCAGCGATTCAAAGCTGTGTAATTAATAGTTAATCAATAACTGCCATCTGGCTTTCTTACTGGCCAAATAGGTGAATTAGTCTCAGAAGAGATCTTGGTTACTATTTGTTGCTTTTCTGAATCTGCAATGGTGTTTTTAGCTGCCTCCATCGTTTCTGGTTTGAGAGAATATTGTCTACGTGGAGGGCGAACATTTCCACAAATTGTTGTCGGACGGATATCTAAATACCCATAATCCTGTTTGTGTTCGGCCCAAACCTGAGGAAACTGTGCAACCAAATTTCCCCACTTTGTTCCATTCTTCCAATTTTGTTGGCATGCCGCTATCCTAGAGATATTGCAACCCTTCTTCTGACCCCACTGGTTTCGCTTGTATGACTTACACCAGCTTATGCTACCTGCCTCAGCATCGATTATAACTCCCAATTGTTCTAACAGGTCTATCCCTAAAATACTTCCTTAATAAATCAAATCAAATGATTATGATGATAGATTTAAATGAGTAAAGGTGGGGGAAGGCTCGAGTGGAGCATAAACAGCATGGTGGACTGGTTGGGCCAAGTGGCCTGTCTCTGTGCTGTACACGCTGCATAATCCTATGTAACTCAATAATGACACAAATTTACGGTATAGAAACAGACCAAATGATCTATGCAGATTTTTATCCACCACGCTCAACTCCTCCAGGTCATCTATGCCAGTCAGCAAACCTGTTTCCCTCCTCCCTCATGTACCTCCCTCACTGCCCTTTCAATCTGACTATTCCATGCTGCTGCCAGTTTGAAGCTGTCATTCCAACTTGTGGAACTGATCACATTGACAGCCCCTCTTTCTGTACAATGTAACTGGAGCTTCCATTCTGCTGGTGGTTGGAAGGAGGTCAAAAGGACAGATGACGGAAACAGGTTTGAAGAGATTGGGGCATTAATCTGAAGCAACTGAGGAGGAAACAATGGGCGGGGTTTTGGAGAGTGGTGGGGTTTCTGAGATAGGCGTGGTTTTTGGAGAGAGGCGTGTTTTTGGAGAGGGGCGTGGTTTCTGAGATGGGTGTGGTTTTGGGAGGGGCGTGGTTTTGTGAGGGGCGTGGTTTTGGAGAGGGATGTGGTTTCTGAGATGGGCGTGGTTTTGGGAAGGGGAGTGGTTTTGGGAAGGGCAGGGCTTTGGGAGAACAACAGGATTTTGATGACTATTAGATTGGACAACACTGTGTTAGAGAGTTATTTAAATACATTCTCATTATAACTGAGGGAAGCTAGTACTCTAGCATCATCCCTTTAATAAAAACCTTTCTCTTAAACACCATGTTCATCATCTCCACCATAACACCTGACATTGAATATGTGGAGCTGATGCACTTCCTTATCCCAGCCTTTAACATTGAATCCCAAATGTGGTTGTTCCCATCCTAAGGCAACCGCAGGTGTTCATTCTGTGTTACACAGCTTTCTGGAAATTACTAAGGTGGTTAAGCAGACACAATGATCAAAAACATTGAACACTTTTCTTGTAGCCGTACCATTTTACCAACATGTATACAAAAAAGTTAATGTTCACATAAATACACTGAATTTGAAAGGAGATCACATTCACAGTGAATTAATTACTCATCCAGAATACAACTAGCCATGTTGCTAATTAGCTACATGTTGCTGGTAGCTAACACAATGGACAACACTGTAATAAAGAGAGCCCGTTATTCCTGAATCATCCCATTGATGATTCTGAAGTCCTGCTCTTTAATACTGTATCTTACGAGTTACCTTGCCCACTGTCTCCCTCCTCACCTGAATGTGAGGAGCCTGTGGATTCCTTTGCCTCTATAATCAAATTAATCCACTTGTTTGAAACATAAGAACATAAGAAATAGGAGCAGGAGTAGGCCATCTGGCCCCTTAAGCCTGCTCCGCCATTCAATAAGATCATGGCTGATCTGATAGTGGGTTCAGTTCCACTTACCCGCCCGCTCCCCATAACCCTTAATTCCCTCAATGGTTAAAAATCTATCTATCTGTGACTTAAACACATTTAACGAGGTAGCCTCTACTGCTTCAATGGGCAGAGAATTCCAAAGATTCACTACCCTCTGGGAGAAGTTCCTCCTCAACTCTGTTCTAAATTGACTCCCCCATATTTTGAGGCTATGCCCCCTAGTTCTTGTTTCCATTGTAAGTGGAAATAACCTCGCTGCTTCTACCCTGTCCAGCCCGTTCATTATCCCATATGTCTCTACAAGATCTTTCCTCAACCTTTGCTCTGATCTCTGTTCTTTCCCTTTTGCTGTCCAACGTCAATCCTTTTTCCAAATCCATGCCCACACTTCCAATCTCACCAGACCAGTTCTGAGATCCTGAAAGGAGTGCTACTGAGAATGGATTCCTCGTTTGAAGAGTTGCATCATGTAAGCACTTGAAAACCGAGAGGTCGCCAATCAAAGTCGGTTCAATTATGTTCAGGAGGATTGGGTGAAGGGGCTTCTAGAAGGACTTCAGAAAACTTGTCAGGTATATTGGGGAGATGAGAGCCTGTGGAATTGCCAGGTATAATGGGGTGAAGAGAGCTTGTAGAAATGCTGGGAGGGATTCTGGACTTTAAAAACAAGATTACATTTCTTTTGAGAATGCAGGATAATGTATAAAGTCTAAATTGTACTTAGCCCAATGCAAACACTTTGAATGGTTTCTCCTCCCATGTTTCTTTTGTACCCTAGGGGTCCATCCTTGATATCCTTATCTTTATTATCTTATGCTAGCCTTCAGTTTATGGATATCTCCAACAAGCACAGAGCTAGACTTAGTACTTAATGTTATCAGTTGCGTTGAGAAGCTAATCAGGGATGTGTATTCTGTAAAGTCTTTTGAAATCTGGCATGACAGATCCTAACTTTTTTTTAAGGAATGGTGGAGGGAAGTCACAGGAGTCTGCTGATGAACTTTTAACACAAAGAATAAAATATTTATTAAAACAAGAAAAATGAATTATATTACACCAGACACAAAGGATGGAACAACTTCAATACAAAGACTAGGAGAGGATTCAGTTTCTTTATATTCCTTTACCCCAGCAATACCCCTATAGGCACAAGACCCCAGTGAATATTTACCACTATCTTGACAGGAAGGCTTCTTGCTTGGGCTGGCACAGTTGCAAGTGGATTTCTTCCGGTGAATTTCTGAGCATTCACTTGATGCTTTTCAACCAACTGTTATCTCTCCCCGCGACACCCAAAACCACACTCTAAATTCATGAGTTCCGTGAACTCGGTCTCCCAGTAGCCTTGTTTCTTATCAGAGAGTTTAAAATTCCTGTCTTCTCTCTCTGTCACCCATTGACTTAACCTCTCTCAGCTCCTGTCTTTCTGGCTGCGTCACCTGAGCAGTGACAATAGGCAATAGTCAAGTGTTTCTACTTTGCATTTTTTTCCAAAACCACGAAACTTCTAATCCCCTCTTTAATTTCCAGGGTTGTAAAATCTAATTACAAATGTATATTATATAACAAACCCAAAAGAAGCTAACCTTTCAGCTACTGGTCCACCGAGACTTCTTGGCATCAAGGCTCATAAAAAACTGAACTGAAACTGGACCACTCTCCCTTTCTTAAAAATACCTATATAAAATTATACATTAGTCCTAACATCTCCTTGCAGAAAAAAACTGAAAAAGCAAGTTTAAGAGGAATTTTCTTTTTCTATTAATCAATCCTCGCTTATTAACCTCTATCGTAATTATACAGAACAATGTATTTATATCGAATACACTAGGATACCTGACAATCAGTAATAAGTATATTTCAAGTCTATTCCGAATACGACATTCATATTCCCTTCACATTCAAACTCTTGATAAGACATCGGCTATGATAGTGTTTCCTTCTGCTTCAAGAATAATTTTCAAATTATGTGGTTGTCGCATTAAACTCCAACAAAAAGTCTCAGATTCATGGTATGAAATCTCACCAGAAAGGTTAGCAGATTATGGTATAAATAATAATCTCTGCAAAGTTGTTAGAGACCTAGATTTCAAAATGTTGTGGAGCCAACACCAAATTGCCGATCTTACCATCACACCCCGCCGGCCAATGGGTGGGGAGAGCCGGTAAGATCGTGTCAGAGCCGAAAAATCAGATTCGCGCCTGATTTCTCGTGATCCTACTGGCACCGGATATCCAGCAAAGTCAGCCAGATAATATATATTAAATAATATATTATATAAATATATTTACATCCTCATTTAAATGAAATTAGTGAGCCTGGGACTCAATCATCCGGGCTCACTTGCCTCTGTGGCCTCGCCAGGAGAGGTTCGGTCCGGCGAGAATCACAGCTGGTCCCCAACAACAGCAACCAGACATGATGGCCTCACCAGTAGAACTGGAGGCCATTGAAGCCTCTCTAGGAGGTCGGGGACAAGGAGGGTACCCCTTAGGCAGTGCCATCCTGGCAGTACCAGCCTGATACCCTGGCAGTGCCAGCCTGGCACTGCCCACTGGACATCCTGGTGCTGCACACTGGGCACTGGGCAGTGCCAAGGTGGCAAGGCCTGAGGATGTAGGGCGTATTGGGGCCAGAGCCAGACCAGGGTAGGACGGAGGCTGGGCCCGCTGCCACTGTGCATTCCAATCAGTGGTGGGGTGGATGGGGGGAGGTGGGGGCACTGCCACTCTGCATCCCGATCTGTTGCTGCTCTGCTGTTCCAATCAGTGGGGGGGGGGAGGGGGGATCAATCTGGGCAGGGTCGATTGTGGGGTTGTTTGTGGAGGTCGATCTGTGTGGGGGGGTCACGATAGGCTGCGGGACCCTGCAATAGCACAAGGGAGCCATGGAGCCCAGCTATGTACAGCAGAGGCATGTGCAATGGCGCCCTCTGCTGCTCTCAGCCAACATTCGGGTGATTTAAGCCACGCCCCCTCCCCTACAGGCAAGAAATGGATTTTGAGGTTTTTTTCTGCTCTAAGTACGTAAGATTGCAGATTTGGACTCGCCCAAAAAACGGATCATATACACTCCTGTTTTCATGCTTGTTCGGGACTCGAATTTTTTTTTGTCAGATCACCTCCAAAGTCTCTTTTTTAACCATTGAATGCTTTTGCTGGCAAGAATTTAACTTCCAAGAAAAGTAACTAAGTGACTGTTCTATCCCCATCTCAACTTCCTGTGATAAAACTGCACCAACACCTACATCACTGGTGTCAACAACCAGTTACTATGGCTTAACATAATTTGGCACTGCTAAAACTGGTGGCAGCAATAGGAATTCTTAAGAAATCCTCAAAAAAAAGTTGGACCAGGAAAGAAAATGGGTTTTGAAACCATAGCAGTGGTACAGGTGAAACATGTCCTCTCAAATCCTACCTTGATGGGAGATGTGGCTCAGGATAGTCTAGAACATTCCTCTTTGAGACTGCTAAATGGTGTCAGGAGGTTCTGGATGTTTTATCCCGGACGGGGCCCACTTTATTACAATCCCAGCTGATGTTAATATTGGACAAGTCAGATCCCAGATTGAAATCTGACTTGATAGATCCTAAGCTTTTTCTTTACAAACCATGGAGTGAAGTTACTGAACAAACTCACAGGAGTCTATTGTTTCAACTACAGAGCAAATACGTGACTTCCCTAAACTCAGTCTTTCAATAGTCTTGTAGTATTTCTTATCAAAGAGCTTAAAAGTTCCCGTCTTCTCTCTGTGATACAACAGTGCTGTTCAGCTCCTGTCTGTCCCTGTCTCACTCGGGCACTGTCGCTCGGCAATAGTCCAGATTTTTAAACTTTATTTTCCATTATCACTAAACATCTAACCCTTTCCTCTCTTTAACTTCAGGGAGTGTAAAACCTCATTAAAATATATATAACAAACCCCAAAAAACTGACCTTTCAGCCATCGGTGAACCAGACTTCTCGGCACCAAGGCTCATTAAAAAAAACTGAAGTGAAACTGAAACCACTCCATCTTTCCTTTAACATAAAAATACACACACACACACATATATATGTTATATATAGAAAGAAAGGTTCAACTTAATAGTTATATATGGCTCATCACACAGTAAATGTTTTAAAACCTAAAATCTTGTCACATGATCCTTTATGTTGGTCACTGAGAATTTAAATCTATTTAAAAAGTTGTACAGGGATTGTAACATTATCAATCCCTTACTATCTCCTGCTGCTATCCCATTTCTTTCAAAATTTTCATTATCCCATTTCACTAAAAAAAAAGTATATGTCTGTGCCTTACATTTCCTTAAACTATCTCCTTAAACTCCAAGGCTGATTCTCAGCAATTCCTTGTTTATCATTCCTTTCTTTCTCAGTCCTTCCCATCTGGTTTCTGCCTCATTCACAGCACCCAGTCTACACTGGTCGAAGTGAAAGTCAGCAGTCATCTTCTACACCTGTAGCATTCTGTCCCTTCTTGTCTTCCTTGACCTCTCTGTATTCAAAATTGTTAACCCATATTCTCCAGCACTTCCATTGCTCATTTTCATGCCCCCATACTCTCCTGATTTGAATTGTACTTATCCCAATGCAAACACTTTGATTGGTTTCTCCTCCCGTGTTTTTTTGTACCCTAGAGGTCCATCCTTGATACCCTCATCTTTATTACCTTATGCTAGCCTTCAGTTTATGGATATCACCAACAAGCACAGAGCTAGATTTAATAGACACACTGGTGACACCCATCAGGAATTCAACTGCTGACCCTGCTTTCTGATTGATGAGCAGCCAACTAGCCCAAATTTCCTTCGTCTCAATGTCGGCAAAACCAAAGCAATCTTCTTCACGGCAGAACCCACATGCTACTGGCTCCAGCTTCATTAACTTAGCCCAGCTACCGCTGCAAGCTGACTGGAATGATGCACAGAGTTGGCTTTCTGCTCAGTATCACATATTGCTTATTCCATAAAAGCAAATTACTGCGGATGCTGGAATCTGAAACCAAAAGGGAAAACGCTGGAAAATCTCAGCAGGTCTGGCAGCATCTGTAAGGAGAGAAAAGAGCTGACATGCCCATATATCTGTCCTTGTCTTGCTGCAATGTTCCAGTGGAGCTCAATGCAAACTGGAGGAACAGCTAGGCACTTTACAGCCTTCCGGTTTCAACATCGAATTCAACAACTTGAGATGATTTGCTCTATCCCACCACGATCCCCTTTGTTTTCATTCTATTTAATTTAATTTTTTACTGTTCTCTACCTTTTATTTCTTTATGGTCTTTCTTCATTTTTCTTCCCACCCGCCCCCCGCTCTTTCCTTCCCCCTACTTCATCCCCCTTCCCTTACCTTTTCTTCCCCGCTTCCCCTTTTCTACATTCTACCTCTGTCCCATCCCCCCCCACCCCGCCCTCCCCCACCTCCCCAACATCTCCATCTTACAGCTTCTCTGCTGGTTGGCCATTCACACCCTTTATTCTCTCTATGGACAGCTTTTAGCAGTCTTTTCCCCTGCTTTCTATGGCTATGACTCATCTTTCATTCCCTCCCCCTGCAGTATAAATATCTCCCACTTTCTATGCCTTTTAGCTTTGACAAAGGGTCATCTGGGCTCGAAATGTCAGCTCTTTCCTCTCCTTATAGATGCTGCCAGACCTGCTGAGATTTTCCAGCGTTTTCTCTTTTGATTATTGCTTATTCCATACCCAGTCAGTTGACAGGTGTGTCTCTGTCTGGAAGATGATTCAAATTCACGCTATTTCTTTACCCCAGGTGTCTCTTTACAGACACACAAACCAGTGAAGAGTTACCATTAGCTTAACATAACGGTTTCTCGCTTGGGACTGGCGCAGTTGCAAAAAGTTTACTTCCGGTGAATTTTTGAGCATTCACTCAATGTTTTTCTTTATTTCTCTCCTTCCGCTGTCAACCCCTGAGCCACCAATTCATCACTGAAGATTTCTTTTTGAATGCAGTCCTCACTGGCATCCCTTCCTCCCCCCTCCAGTTAAACCTCAAATGATCCAAATTCAGCTTATCTGAAGAATCTTCTCCAGAAACAAGATTCAACTGATATCCTCCCCTCTACTGATTTTGATTGAAAGTAAGTAAAGGCTTGCATTTCAGGGCATCCCAAAGTCTTTATAACCAATGGAGTATTGTCACTGTTGTAAGTTGGAACACAGTAAGAAGTTTAACAACACCAGGTTAAAGTCCAACAGGTTTATTTGGTCCTGGTGTTGTTAAACTTCTTACTGTGTTTACCCCAGTCCAACGCCGGCATCTCCACATCGTAAGTTGGAACTGCAGCAACTAAACATGCATGGCAAAGTTCCACAGACAGAGTGAGACAACTCATCAGATAATCTGTTATAGTTGCTGTAGTTTGATGGATGAACATTGGCCTCTGCCCTGAGAAAATCACTCTGCTTGTAGGGAATCTTTAATGTCCGAGAGGGTAGGGGCCTTGCTTTAATGCATCGTCTGTAAGATGGCAGCAGTTCGGCACTCCCTCAGTATGGAAGGGCCAACCTGGATTATGTATTTTAGTCTCGGGGAGGGCGAGGGATGGAGCGGGGGACTTGCATCCAAGTTTCGGTAACAGAAGCGAGGCAAGGCTGACACAAGTTTCAATCCACCATAGCAGGTTAGGTGGCCTGAGACCCCTGTGCTCTGTAACACCCTTCCGTCTTGGCCACTTTCACTACAGCGCTCTAACCATATCTTTGATTCTCTCTGAATCTAATCGTCTATGTGCCTTCCCTTTCTCTCAAAAGCATTCTTTATTTAAGGAGCATATATAACAGTGGGTTGAAACTAGAGGCAGTGTGTTCTATCGCAGTGATTGCAGTTTGTTTGAGTTCCGCAGTGAATGTAGCTATCACGCACTCCTAGATGTCTGGTCCTGGCCTGGTTTTGACCCTCCAGCAGATGACGTTGTGATTTCGATTTGATTTGATTTATTATTGTCACATGTATTGGGATACAGTGAAAAGTATTGTTTCTTGCGTGCTATATGGACAAAACATACCATTCATAGAATACATAGGGAAGAAGGAAAGGGGAGGGTGCAGAATAAAGTGTTGCAATTATTGATAGGGTGGAGAGAAAGATCAGCTTAATATCTGGTAGGTCCATTCAAAAGTCTGATGGCAGCAGGGAAGAAGCTATTCTTGCATCAGTTGGTACGTGATCTCAGACTTTTATATCTTTTTCCCGATGGAAGAAGGTAGAAGAGAGAATGTCTGGGGTGCGTGGGGGTCCTTGATTATGCTGGCTGCTTTTCCGAGGCAGCGGGAAGTGTAGATGGAGTCAGTGGATGGGAGGCTGGTTTGCGTGATGGACTGGGCTTCGGTCACAACCCTTTGTAGTTCCTTGTGGTATTGGTCAGAACAGGAGACATACCAAGCTGTGATACATCCGGAAAGCTCTGAACTGGAAAAGAACTTGAACTGAAGTCAAGCTGGTAAGACGATTAAAATACCTGCAATGGGAGGTGAAGCACTGGTTGGCATGAATGAACTAGCTGAAAAGGTATCACTGTTAAATGGGGCAATGACAGAGCAACTGCATGCTAAGATAATATGCATTGTGAGGGAGGTATTTAGGAAGAAGGCATTGAGTGGAAATTCCAGGATTTCAAGTTAAGTAGATAACAGAGCTTTTAACTATAATTGAGACAAGGATGACTCAGAGCTTTTGCAACGCTGTCGCAGGGAAGGGATGTTGCTTAGTGATGATAAAGAGTGTAAAACCATATTTTAATCCAACAACATGGAAATGCTTGATTCAGAAATTTTCTAATTGCAAGATGCCCTGAAGGATCCTATCATGAGTTGTAGTCTAAACATTTCTATTTCAGACTAGTTACTGCAGAGGGGTTTATACAAGGACATTAAAGAGCAGTGCAGTGACGTTCCAAAGGGCGAATATACATATGCTGCATAGAGGGGTTGCTGGTGGGCTTTTGCTCACAACTCCTGTAGTAGGTGAGCTGCTCTCAGCAGTGGGAATGCTAGCTGGCATTTCAGCTTCTCCTGCATCTTCTGCCCTTTGCATTGAGCTTCCAGTGTCCAGTTACAGGGCAGCATCAGTGCAGTCTTCGGAGCAGATTTCTGCCTCATTAATCTTAGCTGGAGATTGTTTGATGAATTGAGACTTGTTTTAAATGCCAATATAAATAGAAAGAGTTTTTAAGTGTCATACACAGCATCCTCAACACATTCTCCTTTCTCAATCCTTCCCTGTGCGACCTTCCATCCCAGCCAATCAGCTAGATATATAGGAGTGGGCCTTTCAGCCCCTTGAGCTGTTCCACCATTCACTTTGACTGTGACTGATTGGCACCTCAACCCCTTTTACTGACCTGTGGTACATATCCCTTGATGCTCCTGACCCAACATCCACAATGTGATGTGGGCAGTGGAGGGGGGTATGGGGGGGCTGGGGCTGGGGCTGCAGCATGGAGGCAGTGTGGTAGAATTCCAACGTTCCACCTTTGTGTGACAAAGTGCCTCCTGATTATATTCTTGAAAACCCTAGTTCCCAATTTTAAGATTCTGCCATTTTGGATTCCCACACAAGAGTTTCATTGCACGTACCTCACTGAATTTCTTTTTAATCTTTTTAAACATTTCAGTTAGATCACCCTCAATCTCAGGGGAATACAAGCCACGATTTTAAAGCCTGACTTTATAATTTAACTCTTTCATCTCTGGTATCACTTTGGTGAATTTGCATCGTATCCGCTCCATGGCCATTATGTCCTTCGATGTCCAGATGGTCAGACTGCCTCATACTTAACTGCGTTGAAATCAGTCTGCCACAGTTCTGCCCACTCACTTAATCTATCGCTGTCTCATTGCATGTTTAAGCTTCTGTCTGCACTACTATGTCATTAATCTTTGTTTAATTGGTGTAAATGATGGCTATCTGAGTCATTTATAAATACTGTATAGCGGATAGTTGGAGCCCCCAGCGTAAATCCTTGTGGGGCATCACTAGTCACTTTGTTCCAATTTGAAGGGAAATAATTTATTAGGGACCTTCCATCTTAATACTCTTGTTATGATTTCAGACCTTGGTCTGCATTTTGCATGTATTTTTCTCCTCACTCCCCACCTTAGACAGCAATCCTTTTGATTCTACAGATTGGGTTTAAGTCCAAACTTGACCAGTGGGGCAATAGTATCCTTTCTCATTCCTCGTGTGACCATCATACATAAAATTAATCTGGAGTATTGTCAACCTGATTCCTATTGAATGGGAGCCACAGCTTGTAGTTTTGTACAGGTACAGTACAGGGTCTCAAATCTGGCTGTCCATTCACCCGAATTGTCTGAAAATCGGACATTTTTAGAATGTGCCATGCATCAATTTTAATTGAATAACATTTTTAAAAGACTCAAAACTAGACAATTGCATCAGCGCTATGTGGTGTTTGACTAGTTATCCCCATCTCTGCTTGCACGCCAGTGTACTCCCACACTCTGAGTGACCCTTGGCAGCACCCATCCCGCCTTGGAGTGAATTCTTCAACCTGAAACCAACAGGGTGTGAAATACGGGGGGCGGCCTTGGCCCTGTTTTGAGATGGTACCTGTACTAAATGAGTCTCAGTTTCCTAGAGAGACGTGTGCAGAGTGGAAATGTTGTATTTGGGCAAAAGGGAATTCTCTATTCTGGGATGGGAATTAAGGCACGCATATTCTCAAATCAGAATCTTCAATTATTATTGATTCAGTGACATGAAATGGAAATTCCTACCTATTTCACATGCTAATTTAATGCAGCCATTATCATAAAATAACAACCAAAGGAATTTTATAAAAATACATTAAGTATCGATTTGTTAATAATCAATGAAAATATTTTTCTAGCAGGGGGAAGTGCTTAGTCTGTATGTAATTTGCTAGGCCAGAATGTTTTGTGCTGACACTGCCACCTATAGTAATGGTTGACAACCTTGTCATTGAAGAGCACAGAAACATTTCCAGAAGGCATATTTGGTTTTTTAACCTTCATTTCCCCCAGATTGCGTTGCTGAAAGTCTTATTAGATGCAACAAAAGTATAAAACTGCCTCTTCCACTGGCCACCATTGACATTACTTCCTCTCCTTATTGTAGAGCTGATGGCTTGGTTTAAAAAGTTTATTTATTAATGTCACAAGTCGGCTTACGTTAACACTGCAATGAAGTTACTGTGAAAATCCCCTAGTCGCCACACTCTGGCGCCTGTTCGGGTACACTGAGGGAGAATTTAGCACGGCCAACCAGCACGTCTCTCAGACAGTGGGAGGAAACCGGAGCACCCGGAGGAAACCCACGCAGACATGGGGAGAACATGCAGACTCCGCACAGACAGTGACCCAAGCCGGGAATCGAACCTGGGTCTCTGGCGCTGTGAGGCAGCAGTGCTAACCACTGTGGGGGCAGTACAGTGGGAAGCAAACCGTGAAGATGCAGTGAAAACCCAGCAAAGCAAGTACACCCACTACAAAGCAACTGTGATAATCCATAATAAAACCAGATTGAAATCGTTCTGTGCTGTTGGCATTTTATTTATTGTTTTTTTTTAATGCGATGTCTCAGGCATATTAAGAGTGCAACTATTGAGAGTGGATTGAATTATTACTTAATTATATTTAAAAGCTTTGCGATTGGAAGTGGCGACTTGGCTTTCTTGAAATTAAAGCGTCAATCTGGTCCAGCTGGTATGCTCTTGGCTCAGAGTCGGAAGATCGGGGCACTCACGCCACAATTTGTCTGCATAATCCAAGTTGACATGCCCAGTGCCGTGCTGAGGGCGTGCTGCATTATCTAGGCTTTCATCCTGCCTGCAGTTGAAATTTTAACAAGATCCTGGGTGGAATTCTCCCATCTCGCCCGCCATGGGAGCCGTAACGGGTGGGACATGGATCATGCAAAGGTCTGTTGATCTCGGGGGCGGGATTTTCCTGCCCTCTGTCTGCATGTTCTGATGGTTCAGGTAGGCAGGAAAGTTTACATGGCTCAACACAAGGAATGACAGCCCAGGACAGATGTTAAGGTCGTTTTAGGTGCCAGCTGTGTCTCAGTCAGTAGTACTTTCATCTTTGAATCAGAGGATTGTGGACACATGCCTCAGTCCAAAGATGAGCAAATTATCTGTACTGATGCTTCTATGCAGTACTGAGGGAGTGCTGAACAGTTGGAGGTACCATGTTGGAGTTGGGACGTTAAACTGTCTGTCCTCCAAGGTAATGTAATTCAAGATCATAGCAGTCGGCTATCACTAGGCGCCACTTCCAATTGCAAAGCTTTAAATATAATCAAGGACCTAGCACAAAGGAATATTATTGTGGTTGTTGAAGGCCAATCGTCTTAGTCCTAGGGCATTACTGCAGGATACAGTGTTTCTCAGGTTGGTATCCTAGGCCTAACCATTTCCAGGAGCTGCATCCATGATCTCCCCTCCATAAGGTCAGAAGTGGGAATGTTCACAGATGAATGCACAATGTTCAGCACTATTTGTGACTCCTCAGATACCAGAACAGTCTCTGTGCATTACAGCAAGACCTGGACAACATTCAGGCTTGAGGTGACAAGTAACATTTTTGCTGCGCACATCTCCAATTATCTCCAACAAGGGAGAATCTAACCACATCCCCTTGATGTTCAACAACTGTTGACCATCTCTGAATGCCCCACCATCAACATCCTTAAGTACCATTGACCAGAACCTTAAATAGATCAGCTATAGGTTAGAGTCTGCAAATTCTTCAGCAATTATCTCATCTCATGACTTCCCAAAGCCTGTCCACCATTTACAAGATGTGGAGATGCCGGCGTTGGACTGGGGTAAACACAGTAAGAAGTTTAACAACACCAGGTTAAAGTCCAACAGGTTTATTTGGTAGCAAAAGCCACACAAGCTTTCGAGGCTCTGAGCCCCTTCTTCAGGTGAGTGGGAATTCTGTTCACAAACAGAACTTATAAGACACAGACTCAATTTACATGAATAATGGTTGGAATGCGAATACTTACAACTAATCCAGTCTTTAAGAAACAAAACAATGGGAGTGGGGAGAGCATCAAGACAGGCTAAAAAGATGTGTATTGTCTCCAGACAAGACAGCCAGTGAAACTCTGCAGGTCCACGCAACTGTGGGAGTTACAAATAGTGTGACATAAATTCTGATTCTAGGATCGCATGATA
Source organism: Mustelus asterias (assembly GCF_964213995.1). Lineage (NCBI taxonomy): Eukaryota > Metazoa > Chordata > Chondrichthyes > Carcharhiniformes > Triakidae > Mustelus > Mustelus asterias. The sequence goes on along the minus strand of NC_135813.1, from coordinate 62,360,827 downwards.
AAGACTCAGGAGGAAAAAAGCAGAAATATTTATGTGAAATAGTGTGACATAAACCCAATATCCCGGTTGAGGCCGTCCTTGTGTGTGCGGAACCTGGCTATCAGTTTCTGCTCCGCGACTCTGCGCTGTCGTGTGTCGCGAAGGCCGCCTTGGAGAACGCTTACCCGAATATCAGAGGCCGAATGCCCGTGACCGCTGAAGTGCTCCCCAACAGGAAGAGAACAGTCTTGCCTGGTGATTGTCGAGCGGTGTTCATTCATCCGTTGTCGCAGCGTCTGCATAGTTTCCCCAATGTACCATGCCTCGGGACATCCTTTCTTGCAGCGTATCAGGTAGACAACGTTGGCCGAGTTGCAAGAGTATGTACCGTGTACCTGGTGGATGGTGTTCTCACGTGAGATGATGGCATCTGTGTCGATGATCCGGCACGTCTTGCAGAGGTTGCTGTGGCAGGGTTGTGTGGTGTCTTGGTCACTGTTCTCCTGAAGGCTGGGTAGTTTGCTGCGGACAATGGTCTGTTTGAGGTTGTGCGGTTGTTTGAAGGCAAGAAGTGGGGGTGTGGGGATGGCCTTGGCGAGATGTTCGTCTTCATCAATGACATGTTGAAGGCTCCGGAGGAGATGCCGTAGCTTCTCCGCTCCGGGGAAGTACTGGACAACGAAGGGTACTCTGTCCACTGTGTCCCGTGTTTGTCTTCTGAGGAGGTCGGTGCGGTTTTTCGCTGTGGCGCGTTGGAACTGTTGATCAATGAGTCTAGCGCCATATCCTGTTCTTATGAGGGCATCTTTCAGCGTCTGGAGGTGTCTGTTGCGATCCTCCTCATCCGAGCAGATCCTGTGTATACGGAGGGCTTGTCCGTAGGGGATGGCTTCTTTAACGTGTTTAGGGTGGAAGCTGGAGAAGTGGAGCATCGTGAGGTTATCCGTGGGCTTGCGGTACAGTGAGGTGCTGAGGTGACCGTCCTTAATGGAGATGCGCGTGTCCAAGAATGCAACCGATTCCGGAGAGTAGTCTATGGTGAGCCTGATGGTGGGATGGAACTTGTTGATGTCATCATAGAGTTGTTTCAGTGATTGTTCACCATGAGTCCAAAGGAAGAAAATGTCATCGATGTATCTAGTGTATAGCACCGGTTGAAGGTCCCGTGCGGTGAAGAAGTCTTGTTCGAACCTGTGCATGAAGATGTTGGCATATTGAGGTGCAAATTTGGTCCCCATGGCTGTTCCGTGTGTCTGGATGAAGAACTGGTTGTTGAAGGTGAAGATATTGTGGTCCAGGATGAAGCGGATGAGATGTAAAATTGCATCTGGAAACTGGCAGTTGTTGGCGCTGAGCACTGAGGCCGTTGCAGCAATGCCATCGTCATGGGGGATGCTGGTGTAGAGTGCTGAGACATCCATTGTGACGAGGAGCGCTCCTGGTTCAACTGCTCCATGTGTGCCGAGTTTCTGTAGGAAGTCCGTCGTGTCGCGACAAAAGCTGGGGGTTCTTTGTACAATGGGTTTCAGGATGCCCTCGACATAGCCGGAGAGGTTCTCGCACAGGGTCCCATTGCCCGATACGATGGGACGGCCGGGTGTGTTTGCCTTGTGTATCTTCGGGAGGCAGTAGAGATCTCCAACGCGGGGAGTACGTGGGATGAGAGCACGGAGGGTGTTCTGAAGGTCCGGATCAAAGAATCAGAATTTATGTCACACTATTTGTAACTCCCACAGTTGCGTGGACCTGCAGAGTTTCACTGGCTGTCTTGTCTGGAGACAATACACATCTTTTTAGCCTGTCTTGATGCTCTCCCCACTCCCATTGTTTTGTTTCTTAAAGACTGGATTAGTTGTAAGTATTCGCATTCCAACCATTATTCATGTAAATTGAGTCTGTGTCTTATAAGTTCTGTTTGTGAACAGAATTCCCACTCACCTGAAGAAGGGGCTCAGAGCCTCGAAAGCTTGTGTGGCTTTTGCTACCAAATAAACCTGTTGGACTTTAACCTGGTGTTGTTAAACTTCTTACACCATTTACAAGACACAGTTCAGGACAGTGATGGAATAATCTCCACTTGCCTTGATGAGTATAGCTCCAACAACATTCAAAGCCTGATAATTTCCAGGAACCTGCAAGTTCCCCACAATGTTACATAGCATCCTGACTTTGGAATATATCTTCATTACTTAATTATTGCTGGGTTAAAACCCTGGACCTATCTCTAACAGCACTGTCGATGTACCTGTGCCAAATGGACTGCACCACTACCTTCTCAAGGGAAATTAGGGATGGGCAATGAATGCTGGTCTTTCCAACGATGCCCACATCCCATGAACAAATAAAAAGGAACGGAAAAAAAAAAGCAGATGAGATCTTCCGGTGTCCTGACCGCAGATACCCCACAACTAAGACCTAAAATAGATGATATGGTCATTTATTTTTGTTTGTGGGAATTGTGCACAAATTGGCGGTGTGTTTTATATATTACAGCAATGACTATCTCGTCCAAAGTACTTCATTGCCTGTAAAACACGTTGACACTTTCTGAAGTCATAAAAAACCTTTGTCCTGGATATCATTCCACCTGTCATGATGTGGAGATGCCGGCGTTGGACTGGGGTAAACACAGTAAGAAGTCTCACAATACCAGGTTAAAGTCCAACATATTTATTTCAAATAAACCTGTTAGACATTAACCTGGTGTTGTGAGACTTCTTACTGTATCATTCCACCCACAGCCAACACCTCGAGATACAGATTAACCCGCCATTCATAGAATCATAAAATCCCCACAATGCAGAAGGAGGCCATTTTGCCCATCGAGCCTGCACCAACAACAATCCCACCCAGGCCCCATCTCCGTATCCCGCCTTATTTACTCTGCTGGTCCTCCTGACACTAAGGGGCAATTTAGCATAGCCAATCAACCTAACCTACACACCTTTGGACTGTGGGAGGAAACCAGAACACCTGGAGGAAACCCACGCAGACACGGAGAGAACATGCAAACTCTACACAGACAGTCACCTAAGGCTGAAATTGAACCCGGACCCCTGGCGCTGTGAGGCAGCAGTGCTTGCCACTGTGCCACCCATTTGTCCTCTTACTGTTTGTGGCTGCCACATTGCCTGCTTTTCTGAACTTCTAGGTAATTCACCATGTGGAATGCTTTGAGGCCTATATGCGAGATGGGGTTAGCGCAAGTGCATTTTTGTCTTCTTTCCTGATATATTTTGTGTTTCATTTTTGTCTGCGTCAATATTAGGGGAAGGGAGCATTTCACTTGTTACCAGGGCCAGCAACAAACACTTCCACATCAAGCATTATATTGCAAAATAACACTCCTTTACCCTCTCATCAAAAATGTCCTGATATAAGATGGTTCAGATGCATAGTAAAGGCCATTCTGTTACATTTAGCATTTGCAGGCCATGTATAACATGGTTAGATTCAAAGTGCAACTTTACATTGTTGCTTTAAGCACAGCCAAGGCAGCTGTAACGTAAGTTCACAGAATCACAGAATTGTTACAGTGCAGACGGAAGCCAGGATACTGCGCCAGTGTGACATTTATAATTTCTCTACTAGTCATCTTTCGGATTTGCCTGAGTGAGATCGCAAATTTATGTTTGCAACGTAACAAGTTTGCCTTCTAGCAAGTAGGTTGAGACTGCAGCAGACTCACTTCATGTATGACCTCTAGGGAAGACAGATTTTCATCCTAGCACTGTGGATTCGATTTAAACCTACATTCCAAGGATAAAAAGACAAATAGAAAGGCAGCGGAAATTGATTTGCCTTCAAATGGGGCATTCAGAGGTCACCGCCGTGAACTCAAAATAGCAACGTAACTGGTTTAATGGTATTGCAGGCCTGAGGAACACAACCCATTCTCTCCTCTCCTTCAGTCTATCAGACATGGACCGTTCAGCAGAGCAGAGAGGTAGCTTTAGTGTGTCTCACAAATTGGAGTGCTGAGCATTTTATTACATTGAACCACTGGTGACAATCTAACTGTTGTCTGTCTTTTATTCCTTAGGGTTGTTGTAGAAAGGAAGGAGCGTGGGTTTATCGCAGCTTCCTCCCCGTAGGAAGATTAACGTTAATGGCAAAGCACTCCTCTGCCAAGCGCACATTCATCAATTGGTAAGAATGCTTCCTGGTCAACGTTGACACCTTTCGCTTATGCTGCAGTTTTATTCTGGAGTTGCTCCTAATTGGAATGAGACTTGAATTTGAACAGAGTTTGGTTGTTTACAAAATTTTTTTCTTTATTCATTTGTGGGACATGGGTGTCGCAGGCTGGGCCAGCATTTACTGCCCATCCCTAGTTGCCCTTGGAGGGCATTTGAGAGTCAACCACATTGCTGTGGCTCTGGAATCACATGTAGGCCAGACCAGGTAAGGACGGCAGATTTCCTTCCCTGAAGGACATTAGTGAACCAGATGGGTTTTTGAAAGGGATAAAATGAGTTGGTCTTCATCAGTGCTTCATGGACCAATTCTGAGTGGAGAAATTCCCCAGTTTGGCAAACACTCCCCTCAATTATCTTTCATTCTTTTAAGATAGTTATAGGAACCTCTCTGAGGATAGGAGACAGTGATAATAAACCCTGACACATTTCTGTGTCTCTGTAGGTACAGCATTACTGGGCACCAAGAAGTCAAGTTTGAGGAGACCTGGGTGTCTCTTTCTCTCATTCCCCTGTACCTGCTTGCTTGGTGGGCACCCTTGGTACCTTCTGGCAATGGCCTTAGGATAAACTGGAACTGGGAGGAAGCAGTCAGTACAGGGGATCCCCTGTGGTCGTTCCCCTCGGCAACAAGTATTCCGCTTTGGATACAGTTTGGGGGGGACGACCTACCAGTGGTAAGCCACGGTGACCGGATCTCCAGCACTGAGTCCATCCCTGTGGCTCAGAAGGGAAAGGGGGAGAGCAGGAGAGCAATAGTTATTGGGGACTCGTTAGTTAGAGGGATAGATAGGAGGTTCTGTGGCAACAAAAGAGACTCACAGATGGTATGTTGCCTCCCGAATGCCAGGGTCCGTGATGTCTCGGACTGTGTTTTCAGGATTCTTAAGGGGGAGGGGGATCAGTCACAGGTCGTGGTACACATCGGTACCAACGACATAGGTAAGAGAAGGGACAGGGATTTAAAACAGGAATTTAAGGAGCTAGGGTGGAAGCTGAGAGCCAGGACAAATCATGTTGTCATCTCTGGTTTGTTGCCGGTGCCACGTGATAGCGAGTTGAGCAACAGGGAGAGAGTGCAGATAAACACGTGGCTGCAGGGATGGTGTAGGAGGGAGGGTTTCAGCTACGTGGATAATTGGAACACATTCTGGGGAAGGTGGGACCTGTACAAACAGGACGGGGTGCACCTGAACCAGAGGGGCACCAATATCCTGGGAGGGAAATTTGCTACAGCTCTTGGGGGGGGTTTAAACTAATTTGTCAGGGGGATGGGAAAAGGAGCTGTAGTCCAGAAGTCAGTCTTGAGTGTAGTGAGGTACTGAGGAAGATATCAAGGTCGCAGGAGTGTACCGGCAGACAGGAAGGTGGGTTGAAGTGTGTCTACTTCAATGCAAGGAGCATCCGGATAAGGTCAGTGAACTTGGGGCGTGGATTGGTACTTGGGACTACGATGTTGTGGCCATCATGGAGACATGGTTAGAACAGGGACAGGAATGGTTGTTGGAAGTTCCGGGGTATAGATGTTTCAGTAAGAGTAGAGAAGGTGGTAAAAGAGGTGGAGGAGTAGCATTGTTAATCAAGGATAGTTTAACAGCTGCAGAAAGGCAGTTCGAAGGGGATCTACCTACTGAGGTAATATGGGCTGAAGTTAGAAATAGGAAAGGAGCGGTCACGTTGTTAGGAGTTGCCTATAGGCCCCCAAATAGTAATAGAGATGTGGAGGAAGAAATTGCTAAGCAGATTATGGATAGGTGTGGAGGTCACAGGGTAGTTGTCATGGGTGACTTTAACTTTCCAAATATTGATTGGACCCTTTATAGGTCGAATAGTTCGGATAGGGCAGTTTTTGTACAGTGTGTGCAGGAGGGTTTCCTGACACAATATGTGGATAGGCCGACAAGAGGTGGGACCACATTCGATTTGGTACCGGGAAATGAACCGGGCCAAGTGTTAGATTTGGTTGTGGGAGAGCACTTTGGAGATAGCGACCACAATTCGGTGTCTTTCGTTATTGCAATGGAGAGGGATAGGGCCATACGGCTGGGCAAGGTTTATAATTGGGGGAGGGGTAATTATGATGCGATTAGGCAAGAATTAGGGAGCATAAGATGGGAACAGAAACTGTCAGGGAAAGGCACAAATGAAAAGTGGAGCTTGTTCAAGGAACAAATACTGGGTGTCCTTGATAGGTATGTCCCTGTCAGGCAGGGAGGAAATGGCCGAGTGAGGGAACCATGGTTCACAAAAGAGGTTGAATGTCTTGTCAAGAGGAAGAAGGAAATGTATGTAAGGATGAGAAAACAAGGTTCAGTTGGGTCCATTGAGGGTTACAAGTTAGCAAGGAATGAGCTGAAAAAAGGGCTTAGGAGAGCTAGGAGGGGGCATGAGAAGTCCTTGGCGGGTCGGATCAAGGAAAACCCCAAGGCTTTTTACTCTTATGTGAGGAGTAAAAGAATGACCAGAGTGAGGTTAGGGCCGGTCAAGGACAGTTGTGGGAACGTGTGTATGGAGTCAGAAGAGATGGGAGGCGATGAATGAATACTTTTCTTCAGTGTTCACCAAGGAGAGGGGCCATGTTTTTGAGGATGAGAGTGTGATACAGGCTGATAGGCTGGAGGAGGCAGATGTTCTGAGGGAAGATGTATTAGCAATTTTGAAAAGCCTGAAGGTCGCTAAGTCCCCTGGGCCAGATGAGATATATCCTAGGATTCTTTGGAAGGCAATGGATGAGATTGCAGAGCCTTTGGCTTTGATCTTTGGGTCCTCACTGTCCACGGGGATAGTGCCAGAGGACTGGAGAATGGCCAATGTTGTTCCTCTGTTCAAGAAAGGAAATAGGAATGACCCTGGTAATTATAGGCCGGTTAGTCTTACTTCGGTGGTCGGTAAGTTAATGGAAAAGATCCTGAGGGATAGGGTGGCACGGTAGCACAGTGGTTAGCACTGCTGCTTCACAGCTCCAGGGACCTGGGTTCGATTCCCAGCTTGGGTCACTGTCTCTGTGGAGTTTGCACATTCTCCTCGTGTCTGTGTGGGTTTCCTCCGGGTGCTCCGGTTTCCTCCCACAGTCCAAAGATGTGCGGGTTAGGTTGATTGGCCATGCTAAAATTGCCCCTTAGTGTCCTGAGATGCGTAGGTTAGAGGGATTAGCGGGTAAATATATATATGGGGGTAGGGCCTGGATGGGATTGTGGTCGGTGCAGACTCGATGGGCCAAATGGCCTCTTTCTTCACTGTAGGGTTTCTATGATTTACGACCATTTAGAAAGATGTAGCTTAATCCGGGATAGTCAACATGGATTCGTGAAGGGTATGTCTTGCCTCACAAATTTGATTGAATTTTTTGAGGAGGTAACTAAGTGTGTCGATGAAGGTAGAGCAGTTGATGTCATACACATGGATTTTAGTAAGGCGTTTGATAAGGTCCCCCATGGTCGGCTCATGAAGAAAGTAAGGAGGTGTGGGATAGAGGGAAATTTGGCCGATTGGATAAGTAACTGGCTATCTCATAGAAGTGGAGATGCCGGCGTTGGACTGGGGTAAACACAGTAAGAAGTTTAGCCTTAAGCCCCTTCTTCAGGTGAGCACTCACCTGAAGAAGGGGCTTAAGGCTCCGAAAGCTTGTGTGGCTTTTGCTACCAAATAAACCTGTTGGACTTTAACCTGGTGTTGTTAAACTTCTTACTGTATCTCATAGAAGACAGAGGGTGGTGGTGGATGGAAAATTTTCAGACTAGAGACCAGTTACCAGCGGTGTACTACAAGGATCAGTGCTGGGTCCTCTGCTATTTGTGATTTTTATAAATGACTTGGAGGAGGGGGCTGAAGGGTGGATCAGTAAATTTGCAGATGTCACCAAGATTGGTGGAGTAGTGGATAAGGTGGAGGGCTGTTGTAGGCTGCAAAAAGACATTGATAGGATGCAGAGCTGGGCCGAAAAATGGCAGATGGAGTTTAACCCTGATATGTTGAAGTGGAAACTTTCCTGCTTCCTTATTGTGATAGACTCAACAAAGTTCGTTCCGACAAAGTAACAAGCATTTATTTACGAAAGACTGCATGCAGTTTTGGCTGAAACTTGGGTTCAGAGAGCAGTTATTACAACTTGCTAATTCCTCCCCAAGTCCGCAATTACACAGAGAAACAGTTCAGTATTTATACATAATCATTATCAGTTTGCGTGACCAGAGCATATTCAGGAATTCGATTAGTAATAGAATCATAAGCAATATCATTAATCATGTTTTAACTCGCTGACCTCCTAGAACTCTTTGTCTCATTATTCATACCCTTATCTTGTCCTTTGATGGAACAGAAGAAGGTCGGTGACTCCTTCCTCCCAGACCTTATCTTGTTTTATTTACTCATACAGCCTTATTAACTCTTACAGGGGTCTGGCATTTTGAAATAGCTTTGGTCAGCTGTTCTTTATATTGTAAGAAATAGTTGACCAATTTTCCTATCATGCCCTTACTTAGTTCATACAACTTCACATTCCCTCCTTTTGTCATATCATGACAACTAATTAAATAGGTATATCCATGACCTGATTAACGATGCATTTGCACAAGCAACCAAGCAATCCTATCTCCAGTAGCAGTAGTAGTAGCATGAAGGCCTTAAAAATCCAATCAAATAATCCGTGATCCAGCCATCCTAACCAACCCAGTGGGTTATAATCATGAAATTCACGACCAATCTCTTGAATTTGATCAGCCCGTCTCTTAATATGGTCGGCCAGGTTGGTGATATTTTCAGAGGCACCTGGGATACAAGTACAGCATTCCTGACCTACAATGGCGCACGTTCCTCCCTGTGAGGCTAACAGATAATCCAAAGCCAGTCGATTTTATAATGCCATGGTCCAGACAGCTACTAGCTCAGCCGCGACCTCGGCCAGTGCCTGTCCAGTTGCCCTGGCTTCCTCCGCTATTACGTTTGCCAGTTGTTCCAATGCTGAGGCCATAAGAATCAGTTCGTTGGCTGCCCTGCCCCTTGTTAGATATGTTTGCTACTGGTCCTTGCCACTCAGCTGGAAGGTTGCATCTACTTTGCCCCATCAACTTTCCTTTCCCTGATTTACTAAAATATAGGGAACCTCGCACATCACTCGAGGGGACGGTAAGGGAGGGTGGAAGCAAGGCACGATTATAAGCAGGCTGGTACCAAGCCGAAAACCTACTCATTCCATAGCCAGTCGATTTCCAGTCTCTCATATCTCCCCCGATCCCTGTTTGGTTTTGACGTAGAATCCATTCAGCTGTCTCTCCTATCTGGATTGGAAGGGATTGGAGAGGTATTCCTTCCCTCGAATGGACGGGGATGTGGGTACAAACCCAACACTTGCTCACATTCAATTTTTCAGCATAAATATATGACATATATAAATAGGTATTGGCATGCAGTCCCCAGGTAGTTCGCTTTTTCACTACCGAGTGGCCATTAAGGCCAAATAATCCAGATCTTCATCCTGTGTTCGTATCCGGGTTGGAGATGATCTTCTTGCAGTCTGACAAGTGTATCCAACTTGAACGTCCTTCAAGCTTGACGGAAGTCGGTGTGGTCAGCAGTATTTGAAAAGGTCCACTCCAGCGGTGTCCCAACTTCTTTCTGTCCCAGTTTTTCACCAATACGTAGTCTCCGGGTTCGATGACTGGATATCGAGGGGTGGCTGTCCCTGCTGTCACTGGGAGATGTGCCTGTTTCACCTGTGAGTGGAGAAACTTCAGAGAAAGTGTTAATTGCTTCAAATCATTCTGCATCTGTTCCCTCATCACATGGAGGTCTACTCCATCCAGGGGTTTTTCATGGGCATCCCAGGGAGTCCTCATTGGCCGACTGTAGACTATCTCTGTAGCTGACAGTCCGGTCCGCGAATGTGGAGTCACCCGCATGTGAAACCGTGCCCAGGGCAATACCCTTAGCAAATTTAACCCGGTTTCTTCAGTCAATTTAGATAATTTTTCTTTTAAAGTCCCATTGGCTCTTTCCACAATTCCTGCTGCCTGCGGGTGATACGTGCAGTGCAGTTGTTGTTTAATTACGAGTGCGTCACACAATTCAGTATTGATCCGAGCCACAAAATGTGGTCCATTATCTGAGCTCACCATTTTGGGTACCCCAAAACGGGGAATAACTTCTGTCAACAATAACTTCACCACCGTATGTGCAGTACAATTCATGGTGGGGAAGGCTTCAATCCATTTACTAAACACATCGATTATTACTAAACAATATTTATAGCAATTTATTTTTGGTAATTCAATAAAATCAAGCTGTATCCAGGCAAAAGGGCCATCTGGCAAGGGAGTGGTTCTGGGAGGCCGTTTAATGCCTTTACCCTTATTATTTCTCCTGCAAATGAGGCATCGATCCAGCCGCGTTTGCGCTGCTGTATTCAAATCTGGGTGCCACCAAGTCTTTAGAAGTAGCTGTACCAACCCTCCTTGCCGAGATGGGTACAAGAATGCAAATAGTCAATAAGTACCGGCAATAAAGAATCCGGAATACAAACTTGACCAACTGGAGTAAGCCAGAGGTCCCGTGCCAAGGAGTGCGAACACCCCATTGACTTCCATAGTGTGTGCTCAGAATCCGAGGCGCCCCTCTGTAATTGTTGAGCCTCAGTTATCTCTGGCATGCCCTTCGTCCCCAATGCAGGTACTCGATTTAGAGCCTGATTACCCCCAGTGGGAACAATCACAGAGGCCGATACAGCTGCCTCCTTAGCAGCTGAATCAGCACGGGCATTCCCTAATTGCACAGGAGTGTTCCCCTTCGTGTGCGCAGCACATTTAATAACAGCCAATTGACGAGGAAGCTGAACAGTATCGAGAACTCCTCCTCTTCCTCCGTATCGCCTGAATAGGGAAACAGCGGCATGCCAGTGTAACTGGGAGGATCCTCCTGTTGTTTAACCTGATGGGCGAGCCCAACTTGCCTATCACCCGATGATTTCGTACCCCCACCCTGTCGTTTTGTCCCCTGATGCTTCCTTTCCCAAAGTCCACATTCTAATTTTAAAGTTTCCCAATCCTTAGATTTCCCGTCCACACATTCATCAATCCCTTTTTTGCGGGCGTTATCCCTCCAACTCATTAATAACGATTGTTCGTGGCGCCTAGTCGACTCTTTTTTCCATTTTGAAATTAAAGGTTTTCCATTTGCAACCTGCATTTTTTTCCCAAATAGCTTTTTCTGTTGCAGCGCAATTTGCCAAGTTCCATGTGCCGCTGAGTGGCCAAATATCGGTACCTAATTTACCATTTAGTATGGCAGATAAGCGACGTAAATTACGTTCCTGAGTAGGGGACTCAGAACACATAAAAAGCAACGGAGATTTGCCCCCCGTTTTGTCTAAACTCTGTCCCATAACGTCAGTATACTGTGCCCCTGGCAAAAACGTTAAAAAATAGAATTCCTGGTACCAAATTCAAATCACAGGGTCCCTGACCCAAAGTAATCAAATCACAGGGTCCCTGACCCAAAGTAAGCCTGTGTAACCTTGATCCGGATGCAACACGAGATCAAGGGGTCCCTGACCTCAGGCTAGACACAATCGGGTCCCTGACCCTAAACACTCTATCGGGTCCCTGACCCTAAATACTCTACTCACAGTCACAAACAGATCCCTGACTCTAAATACTCCACTCATAGTCACAATCGGGTCCCTGACCCTAAATACTCTACTCACAGTCCAATTTAGGTTCGAATACCGTCACCTGTTAGTGTCCTCCGCCAGGGACGAGGGGTCGTAGCACCGATCCGTGAGAGAGAGAGACCAAGGCGAATCTTACCTTGTGCTGGTGTCCGTCTCTTCCCTCCGGGTTGTGGCTCGATCACTTCTTCAGTCCCCCATGGAATTCACTCAGGGTGTTGGTTTCTGCTCACAGCGCCAAATGCTGAAGTGGAAACTTTCCTGCTTCCTTATTGTGATAGACTCAACAAAGTTCGTTCCGACAAAGTAACAAGCATTTATTTACGAAAGACTGCATGCAGTTTTGGCTGAAACGTGGGTTCAGAGAGCAGTTGGTACAACTTGCTAATTCCTCCCCAAGTCCGCAATTACACAGAGAAACAGTTCAGTATTTATACATAATCATTATCAGTATTGGGACTACGATGTTGTGGCCATTACGGAGACGTGGGTAGAACAAGGACAGGAATGGTTGTTGGACGTTCCGGGCTATAGATGTTTCAGTAAGTGTAGGGAAGCTGGTAAAAGAGGTGGAGGAGTGGCATTGTTAATCAAGGATAGTTTAACGGCTGCGGAAAGGCACTTCGAGGGGGATCTGCACACTGAGGTAATATGGGCTGAGGTTAGAAATAGGAAAGGAGCGGTCACATTGTTAGGAATTTACTATAGGCCCCCAAATAGTAATAGAGATGTGGAGGAAGAAATTGCTAAGCAGATTATGGATATGTGTTGGGGTCACAGGGTAGTTGTCATGGGGGACTTTAACTTTCCAAATATTGATTGGAACCTTTGTAGGTCAAATAGTTCGGATAGGGCAGTTTTTGTGCAGTGTGTGCAGGAGGGTTTCCTGACACAATATGTGGATAGGCCGACAAGAGGTGAGGCCACATTGGATTTGGTACTGGGAGATGAACCGGGCCAAGTGTTAGATTTGATTGTGGGAGAGCACTTTGGAGATAGTGACCACAATTCGGTGTCTTTTGTTATTGCAATGGAGAGGGATAGGGCCGTACGGCAGGGCAAGGTTTACAATTGGGGAAGAGGTAATTATGATGCGATTAGGCAAGAATTAGGGGGCATAAGTTGGGAACAGAAACTGTCAGGGAAAGGCACTAATGAAAAGTGGAACTTTTTCAAGGAACAAATACTGGGTGTCCTTGATAGGTATGTCCCTGTCAGGCAGGGAGGAAATGGCCGAGTGAGGGAACCATGGTTCACAAAAGAGGTGGAATGTCTTGTGAAAAGGAAAAGGGAAGCTTATGTAGGGATGAGGAAACAAGATTCAGATGGCTCTACTGAGGGTTACAAGTTAGCAAGGAACGAGCTGAAAAAGGGGCTTAGGAGAGCTAGGAGGGGACATGAGAAGTCCTTGGCGGGTCGGATCAAGGAAAACCCCAAGGCTTTTTACTCTTATGAGAGGAATAAAAGAATGACCAGGGTGAGGTTAGGGCCGGTCAAGAACAGTAGTGGGAACTTGTGTATGGAGTCAGTCGAGATAGGCGAGGTGATGAATGAATACTTTTCTTCAGTGTTCACCAAGGAGAGGGGCCATGTTTTTGAGGAAGAGAAGGTGTTACAGGCTAATGGGCTGGAGGAAATAGATGTTCGGAGGGAGGATGTCCTGGCAGTTTTGAATAAACTGAAGGTCGATAAGTCCCCTGGGCCTGATGAAATATATCCTAGGATTCTTTGGGAGGCAAGGGATGAGATTGCAGAGACTTTGGCTTTGATCTTTGGGTCCTCAGTGTCCACGGGGATGGTGCCAGAGGACTGGAGAATGGCGAATGTTGTTCCTCTGTTTAAGAAAGGGAATAGAAATGGCCCTGGTAATTATAGACCAGTTAGTCTTACTTCGGTGGTTGGTAAATTGATGGAAAAGGTCCTTTGGGATGGGATTTACGACCATTTAGAAAGATGTGGATTAATCCGGGATAGTCAGCACGGATTCGTGAAGGGCAAGTCGTGCCTCATAAATTTGATTGAATTTTTTGAGGAGGTAACTAAGTTTGTTGATGAAGGTAGGGCAGTTGATGTCATATACATGGATTTTAGTAAGGCGTTTGATAAGGTCCCCCATGGTCGGCTTATGATGAAAGTGAGGAGGTGTGGGATAGAGGGAAAGTTGGCCGATTGGATAGGTAACTGGCTGTCTGATCGAAGACAGAGGGTGGTGGTGGATGAAAATTTTCGGATTGGAGGCAGGTTGCTAGCGGAGTGCCACAGGGATCAGTGCTTGGTCTTCTGCTCTTTGTAATTTTTATAAATGACTTAGAGGAGGGGGCTGAAGGGTGGATCAGTAAATTTGCTGATGACACCAAGATTGGTGGAGTAGTGGATGAGGTGGAGGGCTGTTGTAGGCTGCAAAGAGACATAGATAGGATGCAAAGCTGGGCTGAAAAATGGCAAATGGAGTTTAACCCTGATAAATGTGAGGTGATTCATTTTGGTAGGACTAATTTAAATGTGGATTACAGGGTCAAAGGTAGGGTTCTGAAGACTGTGGAGGAACAGAGAGATCTTGGGGTCCATATCCACAGATCTCTAAAGGTTGCCACTCAAGTGGATAGAGCTGTGAAGAAGGCCTACAGTGTGTTAGCTTGTATTGTAAGAAGTCTCACAACACCAGGTTAAAGTCCAACAGGTTTATTTGGTAGCAAATACCATAAGCTTTCAGAGCACTGCTCCTTCGTCAGATGGAGTGGAAATGTGCTCTCAAACAGTGGAAACAGACAGAATCAAGTTACAGAATACTGATTAGAATGCGAATCCTACAGCCAGCCAGGTCTTAAAGGTACAGACAATGTGGGTGGAGGGAGCATTAAACACAGGTTAAAGAAATGTGTATTGTCTCCAGACAGAACAGCTAGTGAGATTCTACAAGCCCAGGAGGAGGCAAGCTGTTGGGGTTACTGATAACGTGACATAAATCCAACATCCCGGTTTAGGCCGTCCTCATGTGTGCGGAACTTGGCTATGAGTTTCTGCTCAGCGACTCTGCGCTGTTGTGTGTCGTGAAGGCCACCTTGTCTGTTTGCACTGTTTGAGAGCACATTTCCACTCCATCTGATGAAGGAGCCGTGCTCCGAAAGCTTATGGTATTTGCTACCAAATAAACCTGTTGGACTTTAACCTGGTGTTGTGAGACTTCTTACCGTGTTCACCACAGTCCAACACCGGCATCTCCACATCATTAGCTTTTATTAACAGGGGGTTGGAGGTTGGGCCCCACACCTCAGGAAGGACATACTGGCACTGGAGCGGGTCCAGCGGAGATTCACACGGATGATCCCAGGAATGGTAGGCCTGACATACGATGAATGTCTGAGGATCGTGGGATTATATTCATTGGAGTTTAGGAGGTTGAGGGGAGATCTGATAGAAACTTACAAGATAATGAACGGCTTAGATAGGATGGACGTAGGGAAGTTGTTTCCATTAACAGGGGAGACTAGGACGCGGGGGCACAGCCTTAGAATAAAAGGGAGTCACTTTAGAACAGAGATGAGGAGAAATTTCTTCAGCCAGAGAGTGGTGGGTCTGTGGAATTCATTGCCACAGAGGGCTGTGGAGGCCGAGACGTTGAGCGTCTTCAAGACAGAAATTGATAAATTCTTGATTTCTCGAGGAATTAAGGGCTATGGGGAGAGAGCGGGTAAATGGAGTTGAAATCAACCATGATTGAATGGTGGAGTGGACTCGATGGGCCGAATGGCCTTACTTCCGCTCCTATGTCTTATGGTCTTATGGTCTTAAGAGCCGCGAGGTTATGCTGCAACTGATCTTGGTTTCAGATAAAGCTTGGCACAACATCGAGGGCCAAAGGGCCTGTTCTGTGCTGTACTGTTCTATGTTCTATGTTCAGTTTTCGTGACCAGACAATATTCAGGAATTCGATTAGTAATAGAATCATAAGCAATATCATTAAATCATGTTTTAACTTGCTGACCTCCTAGAACTCTTTGTCTCATTATTCATACCCTCATCTTGTCCTTTGATGGAACAGAAGAAGGACGGTGACTCCTTCCTCCCTGACCTTATCTTGTTTTATTTACTCATACAGCCTTATTAACTCTTACAGGGGTCTGGCATTTTGAAATAGCTTTGGTCAGCTGTTCTTTATATTGTAACAAATAGTTGACCAATTTTCCCATCATGCCCTTACTTAGTTCATACAACTTCACAGATAAGTGCGAGGTGATTCATTTTGGTTGGATTTGAATGCGGATTACAGGGTCAAAGGTAGGGCTCTGAGGAATGTGGAGGAACAGAGAGATCTTGGGGTTCATATCCACAGAGCTCTGAAGGTTGCCACTCAAGTGGATAGAGCCGTGAAGAAGGCCTATAGTGTGTTAGCGTTTATTAACAGGCGGTTTGAGTTTAAGAGCCGTGGGGTTATGCTGCAACTGTACAGGACCTTGGTGAGACCACATTTGGAATATTGTGTGCAGTTCTGGTCACCTCACTATAAGAAGGATGTTGAAGCACTGGAAAGAGTGCAGAGGAGATTTACCAGGATGTTGCCTGGTTTGGAGGGTATGTCTTATGAGGAAAGGTTGAGGGAGCTAGGGCTGTTCTCTCTGGAGTGGAGGAGGCTGAGAGGCGACTTAATAGAGGTTTATAAGATGATGAGGGGGATAGATAGAGTGGACGTTCAGAGACTATTTCCTCGGGTGGATGTAGCTGTTACTAGGGGTCATAACTATAAGGTTCATGGTGGAAGATATAGGAGGGATGTCCGAGGTAGGTTCTTTACTCAGAGAGTGGTTGGGGTGTGGAATGGACTGCCTGCTGTGATAGTGGAGTCGGACACTTTAGGAACTTTCAAGCGGTTATTGGATAGGCACATGGAGCACACCAGAATGATAGGGAGTGGGATAGCTTGATCTTGGTTTCGGGAAAGGTTCGGCACAACATCGTGGGCCGAAGGGCCTGTACTGTGCTGTCCTGTTCTATTTTCTATCTATGTTCTAAACCACATTGTCCAACCTTCATGGCAAGTAAACAAAATGAAGGAATTGCAGCATGTGGTGAGGAGCACAGTTTTACCTCAGTGGTATTTGCACAGAGAATGCAGAGTATGCTGATCATAGATACCCGAGGCAGGAAATAAACCTCCCCAACACTGATTTTAATCATTTCAGTGCCATGTTCCAAATGCTCACTGACCTACATTGGTTCACAGTCTGGCACCACCTGGCTTTCAAAGTTCTCATCCTTGTGTTCAAACCTCTCCAGAATTTTAGCCCTCCCTATTTCTGTATCCCCCTCCGTCCCTGCAACCCTTCTTGGATGGTGGCACAGTGGTTAGCACTGCTGCCTCACAGCTCCAGGGACCTGGGTTCGATTCCCAGCTTGGGTGACTGTTTGTGTGGAGTTTGCACATTCTCCCCGTGTCTGCGTGGGTTTCCTCCGGATGCACCGGTTTCCTCCAACAGTCCAAAGAGATGTGCGGGTTAGGTGGATTGCCCATGTTAAGTTGCCCCTTATTGTCAGGGGGACTAGCTAGGGTAAATGCATGGAGTTATGGGGGTAGGGCCTGGGTGGGATTGTGGTCAGTGCAGACCTGATCGGCCGAATGGCCTCCTTCTGCACTGTAGGGATTCATATGAGATCTCTGCATCCTGCCAACTCTCGCCTGATTTTCATCACTCCAACTAGACAACTAAGCCTTGACATTCCCCCTCTACTTCTCTCCACATATCCACTCCCACCTTGAAATACTCATCAAAACCTACCTCTTTAAACAAGTTTTTGGTTATCAGTTTTAATATATCTGATGTGAATTTCTGTTAAATTTTGCCTGATAATACCCTTGTGAAGCATTTTAAAATCTATATTAGAGGCATTATGTAAATTCAAATTGTTGTAAAGTCAAAAAGCTCATTTTCTGATGTTTCAATTGTGCTCAAGGGTCCGACAAAGCAGAATTGCAGAATTGTTATGGTGCAGAAGGAGGCCATTTGGCCCATCATGTCTGTACCAGCTCTCCAATGAACATCATGGCTTCGTACCATTTCCCTGCCTTTTCCCCATACCCCTGCAAATTGTTTCTGTAAAGGGAATGCCAGGAGTGGGATTTGAACCAACGTTCTAGAAAGTAACCGGAATTCAGAAAGCTTTTGCAAAGCAAGGAATCGCACTCCTTAAGTTTGGCACCTTGGACCACTCGGCCATCCTGACAACTTAATGATCTGCTGCAGTTCCACCATTAAGTTAAATCACACAAACTTGCTAAAATAAAAAGCGATACTCATTATTCCTCACATTGCAAGTTCTCAACCTCAGCTTGCTGTCGGGAGCAGTGACAGAGAAGTTTGATCTTGCATACCTCCTAAAGGTTCGCTCCTAACACTTAGAACAAAACTGCAAGTAGGTAAGTGTCAAGAATCTTATGGCATACATTCAAAGCTCCAGAAAGACATCAAAGAAGAGGCAACAGAATGCCAAGGCACAACTTTTGTGTACAAATTATTTAGGGAGCTCGTCCAAAGTCAGTCCTGGGCAATCTCTTGGAATCCATAACTCTACATTAAATTAGTGAGGGTTTAGAAAGGTCGAGCTCAGCCATTATGGGGTTATTAACGGAAAGCTATGTCTCATAAAGCCAAGGAGATGTCACAGAGTTTATTTCGCTTTGTGACATCTCATGTGTTAGATGGCCTCAGAATTTACCATTTTAACCGTCTCCTGGACATTCTTGTATAAAATGCTGATACTGGCGCAACAATGCTGGGCAACTATTGAAGTTTCTGGGAGGTGTCACAGAATACAACTTTGAGGCAGTTTTATTATCCCCTGATTGTCCTTTTCTGTTGTGATTCTCCAAGGTCTCAGTGAATTTATCCAGTGAGACCATTCAGACCAGCAAGGTGCCAGGTTTGACCTCTGGTCTGTGACTGTCTGCACTCTGACAGTTGCTGGCGTACGATTCCATGACTACGGTTCTCCTCCAAGTACTTCATTCAAGTGAGATGGTGAGTGTTGATGAATTATTTTACCATCAGGACATTGCAGTGAAACTCAGCGTTATGTCAATGTGTGCACTTACCACCTGTTCAGGGGAGGAAATCTGGGTGGCTTCACCTTCCCTGAATATTGGGGTATGGCAACAAATAATTCTTTCATGGGGAAGTGAGTATCTCTGGAAAAATCAGCATTTGTTACCCATTCCTACTTGCACTTGAGAAGGTGAGGGTGAGCCACCTTCTTGGAGCTTTCTTTGGATTGCTAAGTCATTTCAGAGAGCAGTTCAAGTCAACCACAGTGCCATGCGTTTGGAGCCATATGTAGGCCAGACTAGATAAGGACAGGAGATTTCCTTCCGCAAGGGACATTAGTGAAGCCGATGGTGAACTATAGTGATCGACTGCAGTCCTGCCTATCGGTTAACCCCAGAACAGACCAGAATCAAAGTTTTATGATGAGCTACTCGGAATAGATGAAGTAGCGTGAAAGGGGAGGCTTGTGCAGAGGACATAAAACACTATATAGGCCAGCTTTGCCAAATAGGCTGTCTCTCTGCTGTAAGTTGTCTGCAATTCTATGTAAACCTGAACCTTTAAATAAACTAAGATTATTTCAAGGAATCCAATGATAATTATTTTGGTGAAAGTCTCTCTTTATCATTTTATAAGCAGCCAGGTTACTTTTATTCACCGCAAACAGATTTGTTATTTGTGTGTCTTTCTTTTGAAGTCACCATTACCCACTTTTGAGTCTTTTCAAATCACGTCCTATTTCTATGCAGCTGAAGAGCACATGGGTAGCACGGTGGCACAGTGGTTAGCTGCCATACAGTGCCAGGGACCCGGGTTCGATTCCTGGTTTGGGTCATTGTCTGTGAGGAATCTGCATGTTCTCCCTGTGTCTGCGTGGGTTTTCTCCGGGTGCTTCGGTTTCCTCCTACAGTTCAAAGATGTGCGGGTCAGGTGGATTGGTATGTTAAATTGCCCCTTAATGTCAGGGGGATTAGCAGGGTAAATACATGGCCTGGGTGGGATTGTGTTCAGTGCAGACACAATGGGCCAAATGGCCTCCTTCTGCACTGTAGGGATTCTATGATTCAGCTGCTATTGAGTGGCCAGAGGAAAGAATACCCCACAGTGTGTATGAGCCCATCGCTTTTATTTGTCAGCTTGTGCAAACCATCCTATTCTCTGCAGATACAGTCTGTTACATTTGGCAAATTTTAGTCATCAACCGTATCCAACACAATGTCACACCTTCAGCTTCCTGCACTGTTTCCCAAGGACCCTGGAAAATCTGATACTGTGCCTGCCATTCACCAAACTTATTTTCCGTGCTTCCTTATGTGCACTTATGGCCTAACATCGATTTTGAACAGCCATGGGGACCAAATTCGCACCTCAATATGCCAACATCTTCATGCACAGGTTCGAACAAGACTTCTTCACCGCACAGGACTTTCAACCGATGCTATACACTAGATACATCAATGACATTTTCTTCCTTTGGACTCATGGTGAACAATCACTGAAACAACTATATGATGACATTAACAAGTTCCATCCCACCATCAGACTCACCATGGACTACTCTCCGCAATCGGTTACATTCTTGGACACAGGCATCTCCATCAAGGACGGTCACCTCAGCACCTCACTGTACCGCAAACCCACGGATAACCTCACAATGCTCCACTTCTCCAGCTTCCACCCTAAACACGTTAAAGAAGCCATCCCCTACAGACAAGCCCTCCGTATACACAGGATCTGTTCAGATGAGGAGGATCACAACAGGCACCTCCAGACACTGAAAGATGCCCTCATAAGAACAGGATATGGCGCTCGACTCATCGATCGACAGTTCCGACGTGCCACAGCCAAAAACCGCACCGACCTCCTCAGAAGACAAACACGGGACATGGTGGACAGAGTACCCTTCGTCGTCCAGCACTTCCCCGGAGCGGAGAGGCTACGATATCTTCTCCGGAGCCTTCAACATGTCATTGATGAAGATGAACATCTCGCCAAGGCCATCCCCACACCCCCACTTCTTGCCTCCAAACAACCGCACAACCTCAAACAGACCATTGTCCGCAGCAAACTACCCAGCCTTCAGGAGAACAGTGACCACGACACCAAACAACCCTGCCACAGCAACCTCTGCAAGACGTGCTGGATCATCGAAACGGATGCCATCCTCTCACGTGAGAACACCATCCACCAGGTACACGGTACATATTCTTGCAACACGGCCAACGTTGTCTATCTGATACGCTGCAGGAAAGGATGTCCCGAGGCATGGTACATTGGGGAGACCATGCAGACGCTACGACAACGGATGAATGAACACCGCTCAACAATCACCAGGCAAGACTGTTCTCTTCCTGTGGGGGAATGCTTCAGCGGTCATGGGCATTCGGCCTCTGATCTTCAGGTAAGCATTCTCCAAGGCGGCCTTCACGACACACGACAGCGCAGAGTCGCTGAGCAGAAACTGATAGCCAAGTTCCGCACACATGAGGATGGCCTCAACCGGGATCTTGGGTTCATGTCACACTATCTGTAACCCCCACAACTTGCCTGGACTTGCAAAACCTCACTAACTTTCCTGTCTGGAAACAATACACATCTCTTCAACCTGTGCTTAATGCTCTCTCCACTCACATTGTCTGTACTTTTAAGACTTGATTAGCTGTAAAGACTCACATTCCAATCATTATTCATGTAAATTGAGTTTGTGTCTTTGTATGCCCAGTTTGTGATCAGAACTCCCACCCACCTGACGGAGGAACAGCCAGTTCTGAAAGCTAGTGGCGTTTGCTACAACTAAACCTGTTGGACTTTAACCTGATGTTGTGAGACTTCTTACTTCAAATACCACTCCAGGGCTCAAGCACAAAAATCAAAGCTGACACTCCAGTACAACACTGAGTGAGTGCTGCATTGTCGGCAATGCTGTCTTTCGTATGGGATAGCGCCCTCTACCTGTAAAAGATCTGGTAGCACTGTTTTGAAGAAGAGCGGGGGAGTTATCCCAGTGTCCTGGCCAATATTTAGCCCTCAATTACATCTCAATGACTAGGTCATTATCACATTGCTGTTTGTGGTTTTCGCTCTGTGCAAATTGGCTCCCACATTCTTACATCACAACAGTGAAATAAAGTTATGTTTATTTATTGGTGTCACAAGTAGGCTTACATTAACACTGCAATGAAGTTACTGTGAAAATCCCCGAGTTGCCACACTCCAGCGACTGTTCGGGGACACTGAGGGAGAATTTAGCATGGCCAATGCACCTAACCAGCACGTCTTTCAGACTGTGGGAGGAAACGGGAACACCTAGAGGAAACCCACGCAGACACGGGGAGAACATGCAGACACTGCACAGACAGTGACCCAAGCTGGGGATCGAACCCAGGTCCCTGGTGCTGTGAGGCAGTAGTGTTGACCACTGTGCCACCGTGCCACTCAATGACTATACTTCAAAAGTACCTCATTGGCTATTAAGTGCTTTGGGATGTTTGGTGGTTGTGAAAGACACTATATATGCAAGTTTTTTATTTACCTCTTTGTCAGACCGATTTCTTACTCAAGTGTTATCCAATTCTCCCAATCCTGTGTGCACCTTGTATAACCTTCCTAATGCCCTGCCTGGTTCCCAACCCCCTGCCCAGTTAGTTTAAACCCTCCCCAAAAAGCACCAGCAAACTGCCCCACAGGGACATTGGTTCTGGCTCTGTTTAATCCATCTGGTCTGTATAGGACCAACCTCTCCCAGAACTGATCCTAATGTCCCAGGAAAACAAAGCCCTCCCTCATGCACCATCTCCCTAACCAGATATAGATGTTCACATAGGCCTGTTAAATAGGGAGTTTAAAAAAACTTTCATTTGTTAGTGTCACAAGTAGGCTTACATTAACACTGCAACGAAGTTACCGTGAAAATCCCCTCGTCGCCACATTTTGGCACCTTTCGGGTACACAGAGGGAGAATTTAGCATAGCCAATCCACCTAACCAGCACGTCTTTCAGACTGTGGGAGGAAACTGGAGCACTAGGAGGAAACCCACGCAGACACGGGGAGAATGTGCAAACTCCACACAGACAGTGACCCAAGCCAGGAATCGAACCCGGGTCCCTGGCTCTGTGAGGCAGCAGTGCTAACCACTGTGCCACCCCAGTTCCAGGATTATGGCACAATGACAACGAAAGGATAGCAATATATTTCCAAATCAGGATGCTGTGTGACTGAGAGAGGGTCTTGGAGGTGGCCATTATTTCCATGTGCCTGCTATCCCTGTCCTTCTAGGTAGTAGTGAGAATGAGTTACTCGCTGGGTAACCTGCTGAACCAAAAGGGGGGACCCATATTTTCATCTTTCCTCAACAGGGTTATTACTGACTATTGTTGGTAGCAGTAAAATGGTCTTGTGCTGTGTGTCTAACCTTTGCCAATGACAAACAAAAGAGCAACTGTGGTCAGTCCTATTGATCATCATCCATCAGCAACAGGGAGAGAAGGTCGTTCTGATCTTTGTTCTGTTGCCATGGCATTGACTGACTCATCCTGCTCACTGCAAACCAGATGATTCCAGCAAAGTGATAACTGGATTTTGCTTTTTGTGAAAGACTTACTATTGCTAATAATAAAAGCTTCCATTTATCATTTTCCGGTGCTTATGTAAACTCAGAAAATTAGAATGTGGAAGGAAGCAATGAAGGAGGACGTGACACGCTTACCGATACATTGCTGCATTGAGGAGTCTTGCTCCTGACTTGGTATTTTAGGCATTGCTATTTTACATTTAAACTCTTCTGGTTAACAGCTGGCCAATCTTGATATTGTTCTGAGTGCTGTTCCTCTTACAATGGCTTCCTCTCAGAATCATAGATATCCTACAGTGCAGAAGGAGGCCATTCGGCCCATTGAGTCTGCACTGACCACAATCACACCCAGGCCCTATGCCCGTAACCCCACATATTTACCCTGCTAATCCTTCTAAGCTACGTATCCCGGGACACTAAGGGGCAATTTAGCATGGCCAAAGCACCTAACCCACACATCTGGGTGGCACAGTGGCACAGCGGTTAGCATTGCTGCCTCACAGCATCAAGGACCCAGGTTTGATTCCAGCCTCGGTCACTGTCTGTGTGAAGTTTGCGCATTCTTCCCGTGTCTGCGTAGGTTTCCTCCGGGTGCTCCAGTCTCTTCCCACAGTCCAAAGGTGTGCGGGTTAGGCTGATTGGCCAGGCTAAATTGACCCTAGTGTCAGGGGGATTAGCAGGGTAATATTCGAGAAGAAATATGTTTACAGAGAATATTCCACTAGGTGGCAGGGTTAGCAGTAGTAGTAGCAGGGTTACGGGAATTGGGCCTGGGTGGGATTGTGGTCGGTATAGACTTGATGGGCTGAATGGCCTCCTTCTGTATTGTAGGGATTCTATGATTCTATTCTATGATCTTTGGACTGTGGGAGGAAACCGGAGCACCTGGAGGAAACCCATGCAGACACGGAGAGAACGTACAAACTCCACACAGACAGTGACCCAAGCCGGGAATCGAACTCAGGTTCCTGGCGCTGTGAGGCAGCAATGCTAACCACTGTGCCATCGTACCGCCTCAGCTGGGATGCCATGGTCGCACTCCCATTCCCCTCACTTCTGCCTTTATTTGCTGGGCCTCTTGTCTCAGTTTCAGAGATGGGAAAGTATTAGGCGAGTGAAGGGATGTGGTTGGTCGAGCGTCCCAAATTTATTCTGCTCCAGGACTGGAATGCCATATTTTCACATTGCCCTGGCTGCTGGAACATCTTGTTGCCATAGTAATAATACAAGGGGAGCTACAAGAGTGCTTGATGATTATTTTTTTTAAACATGATACCGGCCTCGCTGGCTAAACCAGCATTTTTATTGCCAATCCCTAATTGCTCTTGGGAAGGAGGTGTTGGTGAACTTCTCTGCACCACTGCAGTACATGTGGTGTAGGTACACTCACGGTGCTGTTAGAGTTCCAGGATTCTGAGCCAGCGTCAGTGAACGAACAGCAAAACAGTTCCAAGTCAGGACGGTGAGTGACTTGGAGGAGAACTTGCAGGTGGTGGTGTTCCCATGCATCTGCTGCCCTTATCCTTCTAGATGGAAGCAGTTGTAGAGTTGCAAGGTGCTGTCAAAGAAACCTTGGTGAGTCGCTTCAGTGCATCTTTTGCCATTGTTCATCGAGGGATTGGATGGGGTGCCAATCAAGGTGGTGGATGGGGTGCCAATCAAGCGGGCTGCTTTGTCCTGGGCAGTGTTGGGTGTTGTTGGAGTTACATTCATCAACGTAAGTGGATAGTATTCCATCACATTCGTGACTTGTGCCTTGTAGATAGTGAACAGGCTTTGGGGAGTCAGGAGGTGAGTTACTCACCGCAGGATTCACAGCCTCTGACCTGTTTTTGTAACCACAGTATTTATATGGTTAGTCCAATTCAGTGTCTGGTCAATGATAGTCCCCAGGGTGTTGACAGTGGGGGATTCAGCAATGGTGATGCCATTGAATGTCAAGGGGTGATGGTTGGATACAATACTTTTCAGTGTATGCTAATACATGTGACAATAATAAATAAATCAAATCAAAATCAAATCAAGTCATTGCCTGGCAATTGTGTGGTGCAAATGTTACTTGTCACTTATCATTCAAAGCCTGAATGTTGTCCAGGTCTTGCTGCATTATAGACATGGACTGCTGTCAGCGATATTCAATGTGTCAATGTCACCCCCCACCTATTTCAGATAAGTTATCAGTCTCACTTGTAGCCTGAAGGTAACAAAGCAGAATGGAGTAAGAGGCAGGAAGAGCCAGGATTGGGAGAGGAAACAGTGAAACTGTCACCAAATCGGTCTGAGGGGAAGGTGGAGTTTGAGTTGGGTTTGTACTAGTCAGGGAAGAAATCTTAGGTGGTACAAAGCAGCTGAAGGAGGAACCTCAGGCATGTAGAGTTAGAACTGTCTTAGAGTGATTGAAGGAGACAGAGGGAGTATGGGTGTTCGAGAGAAATTAAGAGAATCCATGTATATGAGGTATAGCGTGCAACATGAGGAGAATATCTGGGTCTGTACTCGTTGGAGTTTAGAAGGATGAGGAGGGATCTTATTGAAACTTACAGGATACTGCGAGGCCTGGATAGGGTGGACGTGGAGAGGATGTTTCCACTCGTAGGAAAAACTAGAACCAGAGGGCACAATCTCAGGCTGAAGGGACGATCCTTTAAAACAGAGATGAGGAGGAATTTCTTCAGCCAGAGAGTGGTGAATCTGTGGAATTCTTTGCCGCAGAAGGATGTGGAGACCAGGTCATTGAGTGTCTTTAAGACAGAGATAGATAGGTTCTTGATTAATAAAGGGGGTCAGTGGTTATGGGGAAAAGGCAGGAGAATGGGGATGAGAAAAAAATCAGCCATGATTGAATGGCGGAGCAGACTCGATGGGTTGAGTGGCCTAATTCTGCTCCTATGTCTTATAGTCTAATGTGAAAGATAGGGAAGTGCGTGCATGTGAAAAAAGCAGAACGTGAAAGAAATGGGGAAAAGCATGTTCGTGAGAAGGCCAGTGTGTGTGTGGGCATGCGTGTGTGCGTTCGTGTGCGCGTGCATTCATGTGTGTGTGTGTGTGTGTATGTGTAAGTGTGTGTGTATGTGTGTGTGTGTGTGTGTGTGTGTGTAAGTGTGTGTGTCTGTGTGGTCTCCCGGGTGGGATTCTCTGGTTCCGCTGCAGTGAGTGGAAAATTCCAGCCACGGTGTCTGTGGATAAACCAGTTTAAAGTAAAAGGGGAAAACTGTTGCTGCTTTGCTCTGCTTGGGGAGTTTTCACAGCTATGAATTATGAAGAGGGGGCAGGAAAGTAGGATGTACAATAGCATTGTGGTTATTTACACTCATCCAGCTGCCTAATCTAATAATCCAAAGACATTTGTTTCAATCATACCTTGGCAGCTCGGGAATTTAAATTCAATGAATTAAATCAATCTGGAATAATTATCAGTAATGGCGACTACAAAACTACCTGATAGTGTTAAAAATCTGAGTTGTAAAAAATGTCCTTTAGGGAAAGAAATCTACTGTCCTTGCAGGTTCAGGTTTATAACATGACTCCAGAACCACAACAATGTGATAGACTTGGTTGTGATTGATATGGGTGCAGTGGTTAGCACTGCTGCCTCACAGTGCCAGGGACCCTGACGCTGTGAGACAGCCGTGCTAATCACTGCGTTTGAGTTCGATACTAGCCTCGGGTCACTGTCTGTGTGGAGTTTGCTCATTCTCTCCACGTCTGCATGGATTTCCTCCGGGTGCTCCGGTTTCCTCCCACACACTAAAGATGTGCAGGTTAGGATGATTGGCCATTCTAAATTGCCCCTTAGTGTCCCAAAATGTGCAATTAGAGGGATTAGCCAGGGTGAATGTGCAAGAGTAGGGCGAGGAGAGGGCCTGGGAAAAACACTCTGTCAGAGAGTCAGCGGAGACTCGATGGGCCGAATGGCATCCCTCTGCACTGTAGGAATCCTGTGATTTCTAACTGCCCTCTAAATGGCCTTGCAAGCTACTCAGTTATACTGGAGAAGGTGGCTGTTCATCACCTTCTCAAGGAATTAGGAATGGGCGATAAATGTTGGTCTTGTCAGCTATGTCCACATCCTGTGAAGGAGTAAAATAAAACTCATAAAGGAATAGAGAAGGCCATTCGGCCTATTAAGTCAGTCCAATGTTTTTCTCCATCTGTGCCATGATCCTAGTGTCCAGCTAACTCCACAGTCCCGTTCATTCCTGCATTTTTCAAACTACCATCTACTTTCCTTTTAACAGGTCCTTGTAAACTGCTTCAGCCGTGATTTATTGTGGAGAATGCCACATTCTAGAACCCTCTGTGAATTTCTTCTCTGTCTTTTACTTACATATTGCGAGTATCTTTGTGCCCTTCCCATTTTTTCTTAATAATGTAAGATGACAGTTTGGCCATGTTCTATACACTGACTGTACCTGGGAAAGTCACTCAACAGGACAGCTGAGAAGGAAATAAAACAGGCCCAAGGCTCTCCAAAGTGTACGTTGTTATAAATAGCTGATGAACAGGGGCTATTTTAAAACTGCAATCTCTGTTTGCGCTTCTGATGATTGTTGTAAATGATTTAAACTTGCTTTCAAGCTTTAAGGTTTCATTTAATCTCTCAATGAAATTACAACCTGTAACTCATTCCCAGTGATCCATTCATCTATCTGTAAACTCTCTGACCTTACCCAGTGGAAATAAAAGCTATAAACCAATGCACTTCTCAGACACCAAAAGCCGGAAGTTCCCAAAGTTCACTCTCCAGGTCTGTCCAGTTGACACGTTTCAGGCCTGGCAGCAGCAGAGGTGCTGTCAGTTCAGCTGTGATGATATTCAGTGTTGAAAAGCACGCTGACATTCTGTGTTAAAGCTTCCCAATGAAGAATGGGCTCTTGGCTGAGACATTGAGCAGTACCCACCACCCTCACAATGGTTTAGTGTCACCATGTAGAGGGAGAAAACTGAGGGAGACCTTCTCTCCGAGTCCCTTGATTAGATTCCAGTTTGCAACACACTTCTGGGTGGTCTTTAAAGAAAGAAAGGCTTGCAATCATAGAATCTCTACAGTGCAAAAGGAGGCCATTCGGCCTATCGAGTCTGCACCAACCACAATCCCAGGCCATGTTCCCGTAACCCCACATATTTACCCTGTTAATCACCCTGACACTAAAGGCCAATTTAGCATGGCCAATCAACCTAACCCGCATATCTTTGGACTGTGGGAGAAAACCGGAGCAGTGACCCGAGGCCAGAATTGAACGGGGCTCCTGGCGCTGTCAGGCAGCAGTGCTAACCACTGTGCCACCGTGCGTTTGTGTAGCGCCTTTCACAACCTCAGGACGTCCCGAAGCGCTTTCCAACTAATGAAGTCATCACTTTTGTAATGTAGGAAATGCAGTCAGCAATTTGCACACAGCAAGCTCCCACAAACCGCAATATAATAATGACTAAATAATATATTTCAGTGACGTTAATGATGCAATTAACATTGGATAGTACTTCCTGGCTGTCCCTCACAACTGTGTCATGGAACCTTTCCTGTCTGCCTGAGAAAGAGGATCAGCCGTGTCTAAGCGACGGCATCTCTGACAGTGCAGCACTTCCTCATGCTGTACTTTTAAGAGCATCGTGCTGTATAGGCTGCAACTTACAGACTGCACAAAGAAACTCTTACCTCAGGCACTGTCCAGAAGCACATTATAAATGTACCAATGATTGCATACTGTACCAGCTATGCCTGTACGTGGTCCCTGTGATAAGAGTTTGAAAATTCTGTCACATGACATTAAATAGTTGATAAAATAATAGCTGCTTGGTGAATGTTTGAAAGTTATTGAATCTGTCTGCAGTTACAGGCTTTGGCCATTGAGTGTCACCATGGGGCAGCCTACATTTTTGAGCCAGCAGCCTTATTCACAGAATCACAGATTACTACAGTGCAGAAGAGGCCCTTCGGCCCATCGAGTCTGCACCGACGCATGAAAGGCCCTGGCCTGCCCACCTAATCCCACTTGCCAGCACTTGGCCCATAGCCTTGAATGTTATGGCCAAGTACTCATCCAGGTACTTTTTAAAGGATGTGAGGCATCCCGCCTCCACCACCCTCCCAGGCAGCGCATTCCAACCACTGTGGAATGCCATATTGGGATAGATAAAGTCTTTAAATAAACCTGAAACTTCTTAGAATATTTTTTGAAAGCTGGGAGATCCCTTGCAGTGCTTTGTACCTTAATGCCCACTAGATATGATCCTCTTCATTCCTTCCCCACCATTCACTGCATTCTGAATGATCCTTTTGGACTGACTGCTGGGACTCCGACTAACTTGTCCTTAGCCAATAGCCTCACTATTTGGTTGGCAACTAAATATCTCCCTTCTCCCTACCTCTCTCCCCACCTCTCACTCTCACTACTCAACACTCTCTCTCTGCCCCAACCCCTCTCTCTGCCCCAACCCCTCTCTCTGCCCCAACCCCCTCTCTGCCCCACCCCCTCTCTGCCCCACCCCCTCACTGCCCCACCCCTTCTCTGCCCCACCCCCTCTCTGCCCCATCCCCTCCCTGCCCCATCCCTCTCTATCCCACCCTCCTCTGCCCCACCCCCGCTCTGCCCCAACCCCCCTATCTGCCCCAACTCCTCTCTCTGTCCCAACCTCCCTCTCTGCCCTAATCCCCCTCACTGTCCCACCCCCTCTCTGCCCCACCCTCTCTGTGCCCCAACCCCCCTCTCTGCCCCAACCCCCCTCTCTGCCCCAACCCCCCTTTCTGCCTCAACCTCCCTCTCTGCCCCACCCCCTCTCTGCTCCAACCCTCCTCTCTGCCCCACCCCCCATGCCCACTCCCTCTCTGCCCCCTCCCCCTCTCCCTCTCTGCCCCCCACCCACTCTCTCCCCACCCTCCCACTCTCTCTCCCTCTGCCCCCACCCACTCTCTCTCTCCCTCCCACCAACTCTCTCTCTCTCTCCCCCCCCACCCACTCTCCACGCCCTCCATCCACTCTCTGCACACCACCACTTCTCTCTCCCCCACCTACTCTCTCTCCCCCCACACTCTCTCTCCACCCCCATATCCACTCACTTTCCGCCCCCTAACCCCACTCTCTCCCCGTCACTCCTCTCTTCCCCCACCCCATCTCTCTCCCCACTGACTCTCACTCCCCCCACACTCTCTCTCCACCCCCATATCCACTCACTTTCCGCCCCCAACCCCTCTTTCTCCCCATCACTCCTTCTCTCTTCCCCCACCCCATCTCTCCCCCCACTGACTCTCTCTCCCCCCACACTTTCTCTCCACCCCCCACCCATTCTCTTTCTCTCCCAACCCCTCTCTCTCCCTGCCACCCCCTCTCTCTCCCCCCCCACCCCCTCCACCCATCTCTCTGTGGTGAACCATCGTTGGTTCCCACTGTGGGGTTGTTCTAATGTTGTTGTTGGGCTAGGGTGTTCACACTGTGAGATTGTTCTAATGTTGTTGTTGGGCTAGGGTGTTCACACTGTGGGATTAATACACCTGTGGTTGTTACTGTTGTGGCACATCCCAGTCGGGCTCCGCCTCCTGGGAGAGGTATAAGACCCCCTGCTCGGGCGGGACCTCGTCAGTCTGGGGTGGTGTACTTACGTTCTAGTAGTCCCATTGTTAGGCAATAAAAGCCTTCAGTTACCGAAGCCTTGTGTCTTGAGTTCGATTGACGTGCATCAATTTTATTGCCTAACACTAAGCTCTCGACGGAAAGGAGAGTATGGAACAAATCCTAAAGCCAGAGCGTCTGACGCTGGATCCACGTGCGGTTGGCGCCTCTAACACCTTCGACCACTGGCTGAAGTGTTTTGAGGACTACCTGGCAGCCTCTGCAGCGGTCATCACAGATGACGACAGACTCCGGGTCCTCCATGCGAGGGTAAGCGACACTGTCTACCTCGCGATCCGTGCGGCCACCACTTACCCGAGGGCCCTCGAGCTTTTAAAAAAGCGCTACACGAGACCTCCCAACGAGATCCACGCTCGTTACCTCCTCACTACACGACGTCGGCAGTTGGGCGAAACCATGGAGGATTATGCCAATGAGCTCTTGCAGCTTGCCAGGGCTGCGACTGCAAAGCTGTGTCGGCTGAGCAGTATATGTATGACCTCGCCCGAGATGCGTTTGTGGCAGGGGTAGGGTCTTCGTACATCTGTCTCAAGCTGCTGGAAAAGGGGAATCTCAACCTGACCCAAGCTATGGAGATGGCTGAAATGCTTGAGGCGGCTTCGAAGAGCTTGGTCCTGTATCCGGAGGACCACGTGGAGACAACATGGCAGGAGCAGTCACAAATCCCTCCTCGTCCCACGGGCTCGAAGTGCAGTGTTATGGCGTGCTCCCATGTAGACCCGACGACGGCGGCTGCCCCAGGCGGCCCGCGGTGCTACTTCTGCGGAGGAGCCAAGCATCCACGACAAAAGTGTCCTGCTAAAGCGGTGGTCTGTAATCAATGTGGTAAAAAGGGGCACTACGCGAAGGTCTGCAGATCGAAGCCCAAGAACGGCAGTGCAGCCTGTGACCCTCCAAAACGGGGATCATCACCATCGACGTCGAAGTACCCACGGGGTTCGTCCACGTGCGAGTCCAGGATGACGCCATTGTGGTCGACGGAGTCGGAGGAGGATGACCGCCAGGAGTCGCTACGCTTGGCGCCCTCAACCATGTGCGATTCATGGGGGTGGCCATTTTGGTCGACGACGACCAGGAGCGACCAGCAAGGGTCCTCAGCATCGACCTCAGCTGCCTGCAGTGACGTTCAAGGGCCAACGGTGGCGTCGATCACCCTGAACCAGGCTAAGCACCACAGGCTTGACTGTTCAATGATGGACATAAAGGTAAATGGTCGTGCAATTTATTGTCTGTTTGACAGCGGGAGCACTGAGAGCTTTATTCACCCTGACACTGTAAAGAGGTGTGGACTCCAGGTTCAACCTGCCAATTTCTATGGCATCACGGTCCCGGTCTGTCCCTGTTCAAGGACGTTGTGTGGTAACTCTGAAAGTGCAGGGCACAATTTACGAGCGATTCAGGCTCATTGTGCTGCCGCATCTTTGCGCACCAATTCTCCTCGGACTAAACTTTATGGTCCACATGAAGAGTGTGATCCTACAGTACGGTGGGCCACTCCCTTCGCTGACAGTAGGGGACCAGCTGCAGCCTCCAAATTGTCCAAAGCGCCCCGCATGCAATCTTTCCACATTAAAGATCACCACACCCTCTTTATTCAAGAATCTGGTACCAGGCTGCAAGCCCATCGCTACTAAAAGTAGGCGTTACAGCGCTGAAGATCGGACCTTCATCAGATCTGAGGTTCAGCGGCTCCTCAAAGAAGGAATCATACAGCCCAGTGTTAGTCCGTGGAGAGCACAGGTTGTGGTGGTTAAGAGCGGGAACAAACTCCGGATGGTCATTGATTACAGTCAGACCATTAATCGATATACGCAGCTGGATGCGTATCCTCTCCCGCGCATATCTGATATGGTCAATCAGATTGCGCAGTACCGGGTGTTCTCCACCATAGACCTTAAGTCCGCCTACCACCAACTCCCCATCTGCCCAGAGGACCAACACTACACGGCTTTTGAGGCGGATGGTCGTCTGTATCAGTTTCTTAGGGTTCCATTTGGTGTCACCAATGGGGTCTCGGTCTTCCAGCGTGCTATGGACCGAATGGTGGACCAGAACGGGCTGCGGGCTACCTTCCCGTACCTGGATAATGTCACCATCTGCGGCCGTGATCAGCAGGACCATGACACAAATCTCCAGAACTTTTTATGCACTGCATCTCGCCTGAATTTGACCTATAACAGGGAGAAGTGTGTATTCCGTACGCGCCGGTTAGCCATCCTGGGATACGTAGTTGAAAACGGGGTCATTGGCCCTGATCCCGACCGTATGCACCCCCTTGCTGAACTTCCTTTGCCCGCTAGCGCAAAAGCACTGAGGAGATGCCTAGGCTTCTTCTCCTATTATGCACAGTGGGTCCCCAACTACGCGGACAAAGCCCGTCCGCTTATTAAGTGCACGACTTTTCCACTCACGCCAGAGGCCCAATTGGCCTTCAAGGCATTGAAACACGACGTTGCGAAAGCCACGATGCACGCGGTGGACGAATCCATCCCTTTTCAGGTGGAAAGCGATGCATCTGATTTCGCCCTGGCCGCCACACTAAACCAGGCAGGCAGGCCCGTCGCGTTTTTTTCCCGCACCCTCCAAGGTCCCGAAATTCGGCATTCAGCGGTGGAAAAGGAGGCCCAGGCCATTGTGGAAGCCGTCAGACACTGGCGCCATTACCTGGCGGGGAAGCGGTTCACCCTGATCACGGACCAGCGGTCCGTGGCGTTCATGTTCAATAACACGCAGAGGGGCAAGATCAAGAATGACAAGATCTTGCGGTGGAGAATTGAGCTCTCCACCTATAATTACGATATCATGTATCGTCCAAGGAAACTCAATGAGCCCTCGGATGCCCTCTCGCGCGGAACATGCGCTACTATGCAGGAGGATCGCTTGAACGCCCTCCATAATGACCTGTGCCATCCTGGGGTCACTCGGCTCTACCACTTTATCAAAGCCCGCAACCTGCCTTACTCGGTGGAGGACGTCAGGTCAGTGACAAGGAGCTGTCGGATTTGCGCGGAATGCAAACCGCACTTTTACCGACCTGACCGGGCACATTTGGTCAAGGCCACTCGCCCCTTTGAGAGGCTGAGTGTGGATTTTAAGGGCCCCCTTCCCTCAACAGATCGGAACGTGTACTTTCTTAACATCATAGACGAGTACTCCCGGTTCCCGTTTGTTGTCCCCTGCGCGGACACGTCGACTGCCACGGTGATCAAGGCATTCCGTGATCTCTTTACCCTGTTCGGGTACCCCAGCTATATACATAGCGACAGGGGCTCGTCGTTCATGAGTAATGACTTGAGGCAATTCCTGCTCTCATACGGGATTGCCTCTAGTAGGACCACGACTTACAACCCTAGGGGCAATGGACAGGTGGAAAGAGAGAATGCTACAGTCTGGAAGGCTGTCCTATTGGCGCTGAAGTCCAAAGGCCTTCCAGTCTCCCATTGGCAGGAGGTCCTCCCAAATGCGCTTCACTCCATTCGCTCCCTCCTGTGTACGGCAACCAATGCTACTCCCCACGAGAGGATGTTCTCATTCCCTCGGAAGTCGTCCTCGGGGATATCTTTACCAGCCTGGTTGACGTACCCAGGACCCGTCCTTCTGCGGCGACATGTAAGGGCCCGCAAGTCCGACCCCTTGGTCGAACTGGTCCATCTCCTCCACGCCAACCCTCAGTATGCTTATGTGGCATATCCTGACGGGCGAGAGGACACAGTCTCGATCCGAGACCTGGCGCCCGCAGGGGACGTAGCAACTCCTGTCGCTCCCATACCCCCAGTGACGAATCCCTTATCCCTTATTTCTCCCCCGGACGTGGCGCGGTCAGCACCGGGACCAGTGCATAACAGTTATACTCCACTGTACAGCTTGCCTGAGACCCGGAGATCGGCGCCATCGCAGAATGTACCGGGATCCCCTGCACTACCGCTTCATCAGGGTCAACCGGCCCGTGAGTCCGCGAGAGGACAGCCGGACGCTGTTTTGGAGAGAACGCCACCGCAAGCACCTACTCCGGTGTCACCGCCGGTATTGAGGAGGTCACAACGATGGTGCGGTCCTCCAGACCGTCTGGACTTGTAATCTGTTGACTTTTTTTAGTCTGTTTTCGCACCCCGCCGGCCTTTGTTCTCAAAGGAGGGGTGAATGTGGTGAACCATCGTTGGTTCCCACTGTGGGGTTGTTCTAATGTTGTTGTTGGGCTAGGGTGTTCACACTGTGAGATTGTTCTAATGTTGTTGTTGGGCTAGGGTGTTCACACTGTGGGATTAATACACCTGTGGTTGTTACTGTTGTGGCACATCCCAGTCGGGCTCCGCCTCCTGGGAGAGGTATAAGACCCCCTGCTCGGGCGGGACCTCGTCAGTCTGGGGTGGTGTACTTACGTTCTAGTAGTTCCATTGTTAGGCAATAAAAGCCTTCAGTTACCGAAGCCTTGTGTCTTGAGTTCGATTGACGTGCATCACTCTCTCCCCCCACTCTATCTCTCCCCGCAATCCACTCTCTCCCCACCCACTCTCTCTCCCCCCCACCCACTCTCTCTCCCCCCCACCCACTCTCTCTCCACCCCCACCCACTCTTGTCCTTCTAAAGCTCTTACTCTTTCTATCTTCCCTCTCGCTCTCTTTCCTCGTGTTGCACTCTCAGTTCCCTTCTCTCTCATTCCCCTCTTCGCCCTTTCCTTCTTCTGTCTCACTTTTCTACCACAATAGGGTGGCATGGTGGCACAGTGGTTAGCACTGCTGCCTCACAGCGCCAGAGACCAGGGTTCAATTCTCGGCTTGGGTGACTGTCTGTGTGGAGTTTGCACATTCTCC
This sequence comes from Mustelus asterias, assembly GCF_964213995.1. Lineage (NCBI taxonomy): Eukaryota > Metazoa > Chordata > Chondrichthyes > Carcharhiniformes > Triakidae > Mustelus > Mustelus asterias. The sequence goes on along the minus strand of NC_135813.1, from coordinate 62,324,945 downwards.
CCGTGTCTGCGTGGGTTTCCTCCGGGTGCTCCAGTTTCCTCCCACAGTCCAAAGATGTGCGGGTTAGGTGGATTGGCCATGCTAAATTGACCCTTAGTGTCAGGGGGATTAGCTAGGGTAAAATGCATGGGATTATGGGGATAGGGCCTGGGTGGGATTGTGGTCAGTGCAGACTTGATGGGCCAAATGGCCTCCTTCTGCACTGTAGATTCTATAGTTCTGTGAATAACCTTGAAAATACTGCCTGGCTACAACAGCACATTATAATTTACATGAGAATGAAGCAGTTCACTGAATCTGTAATGCAGCCATTCTTTGATCTCTGCAACATGCGAGTGAGTCTGAGTGGCTGTCCATTAACTAATTGCAAATATCAGGTTCAGTTTAATGCCTCAATCTGCTTGGATCTGGTTCGTCCCTCATGTGGGAACCATGATTGGACTTCATTTGAAATGGCTTTTTCGATTAGAATTAAAGTACAGAAAGGTAAAAAAAAAGTCTTGTGATATATTGGGGCCGCTGCTACTAAACCAAACCTGTTCCTGTAATTGTGAATCCACCGATCTCACAGCATTATCTAACTACGTAAAATGATTTCACTTTTTTCTAACTGTCTATAAATACTATCCTTCAAGCAAGTGAATGACGTCTACAGACATATGTGATATGTAATGTGCGTTAAGACACTCTCACTGTACTGAGGATTATATGTGAGAAATCAGGACTGTACCTCCAACTGTTTTCATTATTTCCAAGAATCTTAATCTGTATTAACTCATCCTTGGATTCCACTCAGACACTCTACAGGATCAAGCTGGCAGTTTAGAGTAGATTAGCAAACTTTTAAAAAATTTGTTCATGGGATGTGGACATCGCTGGGTGGGCCAGCATTTATTGCCCATTCCTGAGGGCATTTAAGAATCAACCACATTGCTGTGGCTTTGGAGTCACATGTGGGCCAGACCGGGTAAGTACGGCAGATTACCTTTCCTAAAGGACGTTAGTGAACCAGGTGGGTTTTTACAACATTTGACAATTGTTTCATGGTCAAAATCAGACTTTAAATTTGAGGTTTTTATTGAATTCAAATTTCACCACCTGCCATGGTGGGGATTCGAACTCGAGTCCCCAGAGTATTATCCTGTGTTTACATAGAAATGGATGGAAAATTTTCGGACTGGAAACTGGTTACCAGCGGAGTGCCACAGGGATCAGTGCTTGGTCCTCTGCTATTTGTAATTTTTATAAATGACTTGGGGGAGGGGGCTGAAGGGTGGATCAGTAAATTTGCTGATGACACCAAGATTGGTGGAGTAGTGGATGAGGTGGAGGGCTGTTGTAGGCTGCAAAGAGATATAGATAGGATGCAGAGCTGGGCTGAAAAATGGCAAATGGAGTTTAACCCTGACAAATGCGAGGTGATTCATTTTGGTAGGACAAATTTAAATGTGGATTACAGGGTCAAAGGTAGGGTTCTGAAGAATGTGGAGGAACAGAGAGATCTTGGGGTTCATATCCATAGATCCCTGAAGGTTGCCACTCAAGTGGATAGAGCCGTGAAGAAGGTCTATAGTGTGTTGGCGTTCATTAACAGGGGGTTTGAGTTTAAGAGCCGTGGGGTTATGCTGCAACTGTACAGGACCTTGGTGAGACCACATTTGGAATATTGTGTGCAGTTCTGGTCACCTCACTACAAGAAGGATGTGGGGACACTGGAAAGAGTGCAAAGGAGATTTACCAGGATGCTGCCTGGTTTGGAGGGTAGGTCTTATGAGGAAAGTTGAGGGAACTTGGGCTTTTCTCTTTGGAGCAGAGGAGGTTGAGAGGAGACTTGATAGAGATTTATAAGATGATGAGGGGGATAGATAGAGTGAACGTTCAAAGACTATTTCCTCGGGTGAATGGAGCGGTAACTAGGGGGCATAACTATAAGGTTCATGGTGGGAGATATAGGAAGGATGTCCGAGGTAGGTTCTTTACGCAGAGAGTGGTTGGGGTGTGGAATGGACTGCCTGCAGGGATAGTGGAGTCAGAAACTTTAGAAACATTTAAGAAGCTATTGGATAGGCACATGGAGTACTTCGGGATGATAGGGAGGAAATAGCTTGATCTGGGTTTCAGACAAAGCTCGGCACAACATCGTGGGCCGAAGGGCCTGTTCTGTGCTGTACTGTTCTATGTTCTAGAAACATAGAAACTAGAAGCAAGAGTAGGCCATTCCCCCCTTCTAGCCTGCTCCACCATTCATCTTGATCATGGATGATCATCAAATTCAATATCCTGATCTCCCTTCCTCCCATATCCCTTGATTCCTTTAGCCCCTAGAGCTATTTCTAATTTCTTCATGAAATCAGACAACATTTTGGCCTCAACTACTTTCTGTGGAAGTGAATTCCACACGTTCACCACTCTCTGGGTGAAGAAATTTTTCCTCACCTCAGTTCTAAAAGGTTTACCCCTTATCCTCAAATTATGACCCCCAGTTCTGGACTCCTCCACCATTGGGAACATTCATCTAACCCTGATAGAATTTTGTAAGTTTCTATGAGATCCCCTCTCACTCTTCCAAACTCCAGTGAATATAGTCCTAATGCTCCTCATATGACAGACCTGCCATCCCAGGAATCAGCCTGCTAAACCTTCGCTGTACTCCCTCTATAGCAAGGACATACTTCCTCAGATAAGGACGCCAAAACTGCACACAACATTCCAGGTGTAGCCTCACCAACGCCCTTTACAATTGCAGCAAAATATCTCTATCCCTATACTCAAATCCTCTCGCTATGAAGGCCAACATACCATTTGCCTTCTTTACTGCCTGCTGTACCTGCATACTTACTTTCAGCAACTGATGCACGAGGACACCAAGGTCTCACTGAGTATCCATCTCTCTCAACTTACACCCATTCAAGTGATAATCTGTCTTCCAATTATTTTTACCAAAGTGGATAACCTCACATTTATCCACATTATACTGCATCTGCCGTGCAGATGCCCACACAAACAGCCTGTCCAAATCACACTGAAGCATCTCTGTATCCTCCTCACAGCTCACCCTCCCACCCAACTTTGTATTATCTTCAAATTTGGAGATAATACATTCAGTTCCCTCTTCCAAATTATTAATATATAATGTGAACAGTTGGGGTCCTAGCACAGATCCCTGCAGAACCCCACTAGTCACCTCCTGCCAATCAGAAAAAGACCGATTTATGCCAACTCTTTGCTTCCTACCTGCCAACCAGCTTTCTATCCATCTTAAGACATTACCTGCAATCCCATGTGCTTTAACCTTACATAGTAGTCTGTTATGTGAGACCTTGTCAAAAGCCTTCTGAAAGTCTAAATAAACCACATCCACTGATTCTCCTCGGTCAACTCTACTCATTACAGCCTCAACAAATTCCAATAGATTCGTCAAGCATGGTTTCCCTTTTGTAAATCCATGCTGACTTTGTCTGATTATAGCACTGCCTTCCAAATGCTGAGTTATGAAATCCTTGATAATGGACTCTAGCAACTGACATTAGGCTCACTGGTCTATAGATTGGATTAGTAGTCCAGTGACAATGCCACTACCTCTCCTTAACCCTGGGTGTGAGGCTCATGTGGAGCAGGCTCTTGCTATAAAGAGAGAGTGAAACATGAGGCCCTTCAGAAGGTGCTGGTGAGCTGGCTCAAGAAGGCAGCTCACCAGCACCTTCTGAAGGGCCTCAAGTTGCAGCCCCTGAGGTGTAGGTACACCCACAGTGCTGTTAGGGAGGGAAATCCAGGATTTTGACCCAGCAACACTGAAGGAACAGTGATATATTTCCAAGTTAGGGTTGTGAGAGGCTTTGATGGGCATTGCCAGGTGGTGGTGTTCCCAGGTATCTGCTGCTCTTGTCCTTCTAGATGGTAGTGGTCGTGAGTTTGGAAGGTGCTGCCTAAGGAATCTTGGTGAGTTCCTACAGTGCATCTTGTAGATGGTAAACACAGCTGCCACTGTTCGTCTGTGGTGGAGGGATTTCTGCTTCTATTTATGATCATAAGATCTTAAGATATAGGAGCAGAATTTAGGCCATTCGGCCCATCGAGTCTACTCCACCATTCAATCATAGCTGATAAGTTTCTCAATCCCATTTTCCCGCCTTTCTCCGTAACCTCTGATTCCCCTACCAACCAAGAACCTATCTATCTCGGTCTTAAATACACTCAATGACCAGGCCTCCACAACCTTCTGTGACAATGAATTCCATAGATTCACCACCCTCTGGCTGAAGAAATTTCTTCAAAACAAGGCGCCCAATGTGGGGATCAAACCCATGACCCTGAGATTGAGAGTCTCATGCCCTACTGACTGAGCTAGCCGGGCACATTTTCATCTTGGTTTTAAAGGGTCTTCCCTTTATTCTGAGGCTGTGCCCTCGGATTCTAGTCTCTCCTACTAATGGAAACATCTTCCCATGTCCACGCTATCCAGGCTTTTCAGTATTCTGTAAGTTTCAATGAGATCCTCCCTCATCCTTCAAAACCCCATTGAGTACAGATCTAGAGTCCTCAAACGCTCCTCACACATCAAGCTTTTCATTCCTGGGATCATTCTCGTAAACCTCCTCTGGACCCTCTCCAGGACCAGACACATCCTTCCTTAGATACTCGGGTCACTGTCTGTGTGGAGTTTGCACATTCTCCTCGTGTCTGCGTGGGTTTCCTCCGGGCGCTCCGGTTTCCTCCCACAGTCCAAAGATGTGCGGGTTCGGTTGATTGGCCAGGTTAAGAAAAATTGCCCCTTAGAGTCCTGAGATGCGTAGGTTAGAGGGATTAGCAGGTAAAATATGTGGGGGTAGGGCCTGGGTGGGATTGTGGTCGGTGCAGACACTCGATGGGCCGAATGGCCTCCTTCTGCACTGTTGGGTTTCTATGAGATACGGGGCCCAAAATTGCTCACAATATTCCAAATGGGGTCTGACCAGAGCTTTATACAGCCTCAGCAGTACATCCCTGCTTTTGTATTCCAATGCTGTCAAAATGAATGCTAATATTTCATTTGTCTTCCTAACTACCAACTTAACCTGCAAGTTAACCTTAAGAGAATCCTGAACTAAGACTCCCAAGTCCCTTTGCGCTTCTAATTTCTGAATTCTCTCCCCATTTGCCTTAATGACTATCGGCCGTGGCTCTGACATCCATCATTATGAAGTGCTTCGAAAAGCTAGTCATGGCACGAATCAATACCTGGTTCCACTACAGTTTGCCTATCGCCGCAACAGGTCCACAGCAGACGCAATTTCCCTGGCCCTGCACCCAATCCTGGAACACCCAGATAACAAGGACACCTATGTCAGACTCCTATTTATTGACTACAGCTCAGCCTTCAACACCATTATTCCCATGAAACCTATCTCCAAACTCCGTGGCCTGAGTCTCGGCACCTCCCTCTGCGACTGGATCCTGAACTTCCTAACTCACAGACCACAATCAGTAAGGATAGGTAACAGCACCTCCTCCACGATCATCCTCAATACCGGTGCCCCACAAGGCTGTGTTCTCAGCCCCCTACTATACTCCTTATACACATATGACTGTGTGGCCAAATTCCCCTCCAATTCGATTTTCAAGTTTGCTGACGACACCACCGTAGTGGGTCGGATCTCAAACCATGATGAGACAGAGTACAGGAATGAGAGAATCTGGTGAACTGGTGCGGCAACAATAATCTCTCCCTCAATGTCAACAAAACGAAGGAGATTGTCATTGACTACAGGAAGCGTAAAGGAGAACATGCACCTGTCTACATCAACGGGGATGAAGTAGAAAGGGTCGAGAGCTTCAAGTTTTTAGGTGTCCAGATCACCAACAACCTGTTCTAGACCCCCATGCCGATACTATAGTTAAGAAAGCCCACCAGCGCCTCTACTTTCTCAGAAGACTAAGAAAATTTGGCATGTCAGCTACGACTCTCACCAACTTTTATAGATGTACCATAGAAAGTATTCTTTCTGGTTGTATCACAGCTTGGTATGGCTCCTGCTCTGTCCAAGACTGCAAGAAACTACAAAAGATCTTGAATGCAGCCCAATCCATCACGCAAACCAGCCTCCTATCTATTGACTCTGTCTACACTTCCCGCTGCCTCGGCAAAACAGCCAGCATAATTAAGGACCCCATGCACCCCGGACATTCTCTCTTCCACCTTCTTCCGTCGGGAAAAATATACAAAAGTCTGAGGTTACGTACCAACCCACTCAAGAACAGCTTCTTCCCTGCTGCTGTCAGACTTTTGAATGGACTTACCTTGCATTAAGTCGATCTTTCTCTACACCCTAGCTATGACTGTAACGCTACATTCTGCACTCTATTGTTTCCTTCTCTATGAACGGTATGCTTTGTTTGTATTGCGCGCAAGAAACAATACTTTTCACTGTATACTAATACATGTGACAATAATAAATCAAATCAAATCAAATTAAACCATTTAGAAAATAGTCTTTGCCTCTATTCTTCCGACCAAAGTGTATAACCTCACATTTTGCCACATTGTTTTTCATCTGCCACATTCTTGGTGGGCTTGTTCCTGTTCTTTGCCACTTCTTTGCCCACTGCCCTAACCTGTCCAAGCCCTTCTGCAGCCTCCCCACCTCCTCAATACTACCTGTCCCTCCACCTATCTTTGTAACATCTGCAAACTTAGCCGCAATGCCCTCAGTTCCTTCATCTAGATATGATCTTCTAAGGTTGTCACTGAGAAATCTAGTTGTGAATTCAGGAGAAAAAACTTCATGCCAAAAGTGTTGAGAATATGGAGCGTGCTTTCACACGGAGTGGTTAAAGCAAATACTATAAATAGATTTAAGGGACAGCTGGAGAAGCAGATGAGTGAGAAGGGAATGGATAGTAACAATGGTAGATTTATATAAGAAAAGATGGGAGGGGTTCAAGTGGAACATAAACACCAGCATGGATTGATTGGGTTGAATATCCTGTGTAATCCAGTGTAACTATTGAACAGCTGTGTAAGTAGGGACCTTTTGGCCCAGGTTTTCCATACTTTCACCAATCATTCTGGGATTTATTTTGGTGATGGATCAGCAATGACTGTTGGCAACGGAAGAGAAACATGTCCTCTTTGCAAAAACCAGGTGGTGGAGAAGAGTGTGAATCAGTGGAACCGCACACACCTTGCACGCTGTACGTGCCGTTGATCAGGTCATTGATGGAAGATAATTTTTGCAGGAAAGGAAACAAAGGCTATTCACAGGATCAGAGAATTGTTACCGCACTGGAGGTGACCATTCGGCCCATTGAATCTGCTCTCTGAATGAGCAATTCACTTCGTGACATTCTCCCGCCTTCTCCCCGTAACTCTGCACATTCTGCCTTTTCAGATGATAGTCTAATTCCCTTTCAAGTGCTCCGATAGAACCTGTCTCCACCACACTCAGTTGGTGAATTCCAAACCCTCTCGCTGCGTGAAAAATTTCTTCCCTCACATTGCTTTTGCTGCTTTTGTCAATTATGTTCAATCTCTGTCCTCTGGTTCTTGACCCTTTGATGAGCCAGAACAGTTCGCTCTGTTTACTCTGTCCAGCTCCCCTCATGATTTTGAAACTCTCTTTCTCATCTCCTCTCTGAGGAAAACAAACCTAATTTCTCCAATCTGTCTTCATCACTGAAGTTCCTCATCCCTGGAATCATCCTCGTGAATCATTTACCATTTACCTAGTACTTACCTGTGTCAGCAAGCACTTACTCAGCAATAACCTGCTTACCAACGCTGGATTTGGATTCTGCCAGGGTCACTCGGCTCCAGAACTCATGACAGCCTTGGTCCAAACATGGACAAAAGAGTCGAATTTCAGAGATGAAGTGGGAGCGACTATGCTTGACATTAAGGCAACATTTGAAGGAGCCTGCCTTAACAAAATTGAAAAGGAATTGGGGTAATTCTCCACTCGTTCGAGTCAATTAGTTCCTCAACGTAACGTCCTTACTTAATCATCTTCAGTTGCTTCCTTCCAACACCAGGTCAGAAAAGGGGATAATTGCACAGGGTTTAATATATTTCGCAACTTCTCAGATAATGAAGCAGTCTATATCTGCATGAAGCAAGACTTGCACAATATTCAGGCTTGGGCTAATAAGTGGCAAGTAACATTTTTTGCCACACAAATGCCAGGCAATGACCATCTTCCCCTGACACTCAGTGGCATTGCCATCGCTGAATCCTTAGCATCAATTTTTGGGAGTTACCACTGACCAGAAACTTAACTGGACTCGCCACATAAATACTGTGGCCACAGAGCATTTCAGAGACTGTGAATTCTGTGGTGAGTAATTCAGTTCCTGACTCCCAAATATCCAGCATTTCCAAGGTACAGGTCAGGAGTGTGATGGAATACTCTCCATTTGCCTGGATGGGTGCAGCCCCAACAACACTCAAAGCTTGACACCATCCAGGACAAAACCCACAACTCGATCAGCACCCCATCTATTACTTTGAATATTCACTCCCTGTGCAGTGTACAGTAGCAATGCTATGTATCATCCGCAGTAAAAACAGAACATTCTGGAAAAACACAGCAGGCCTGGCAGCATCTACGGCAAGAGTTAACATTTCAAATCCTTATGACTCTTCGGAGCTCTGAAGCAGAGTCATAGAATAATAGAATCCTTGCTGTGCAGAACGAGGCCATTTGGCCCATTAAGTCTGCACTGACTCTTCAACAGAGCATCTTACCCTGGCCCAGCCAGCCCTGTAACTCCACATATTTAACCCGATAATCCCCCTAACCTACACTAAGGGGCAATTTAGCCAGTCCACCGAACCCACACATCTTTGGACTGTGGGGAGGAAACCGGAGCGCCCGAAGGAAACCCACGCTGACACACAGACTGTCACCCAAGGCCGGAATTGAACCTGGGTCTCTGGCACTATGAGGCAGCAGTGCTAACCCACTGTGTCACCGTGCTGCCCAGATGAACTCAAAAAACTAACTCTGTTTCTCTCTCCACAGATGCTGCCAGACCTGCTGAGTTTATCTAGCACTTTCTATTTTTATTTCAGATTTCCAGCATCCGCAGTATTTTGCTTTTATGTACCACCTACAAGATGCATGGCAGCAACTCCTTCAACACCACCTTCCAAATCCACAGCCTCTACCATCCAGAAGGACAAGGGCAGCAGGTACATGTCAATACTGCCCCCTGCAGGGTCACCTCCAAGTCACAAACCACCCTGACTTGAAACAATGTCGCTGCTCTTTCACTGTCACTGGCCAAAATCCTGGAACTCCCACACCCCTCGTGGGTTTACTGCAATGGTCAAGGAAGCGACTCACCATCACCTTTACAGGGGAATTAGAGATGGACATCAAATAGTGATGCTTGCCAATCCTATGTACGAATGTCCTATGTTCTTCTATTTTACTTTTGATTAAAAATCGACATCTATCATCTCCACCACCCATCTCCATCTCAGTCTCATTTCCTCTGCTGCTGATAGCCCCATCCACACTTTTGTTACATCTGTGTCCACCTCCACCACCCATCTCCAATTCTGTCTCATTTCCTGTGCTGCTGATAGCCTCATCCACGCTTTTGTTACCTCTGTGCTTGAGTAATCTCCTTATGTGGCCTCTCATATTCCACCCTCCATAAATTTGAGCTCATCCAAGCTCTGCTTCCAACATCCAAACTCATACCAATTCCTAATTGCCCATCACTCCTGTCTCCCTATCTTGCAATGTTGAACCTGGGCAGCACGGTGACACAGTGGGTTAGCACTGCTGTCTCATAGTGCCAGAGACCCAGGTTCAATTCCGGCCTTGGGTGACTGTCTGTGTGGCATCTGCACATTTACCCCATGTCTGCGTGGGTTTCCTCCGGGCGCTCCGGTTTCCTCCCCACAGTCCAAAGATGTGTGGGTTCGGTGGACTGGCCATGGGTCACTGTCTGTGTGGAGTTTGCACCTTCTCCCCTTGTCTGTGTGGGTTTCCTCTGGTTTCCTCCCACAGTCCAAAGATGTGTGGGTTATGTGGATTGGCCATGCTAAATTGCCCCTTAGTGTCAGCGATTAGCAGGGTAAATATGTGGGGTTATAGGGATAGAGCCACGGTGGGATCGTGGTCGATGCAGTCATGGTTGGTTGAATGGCCTCCTTCTGCACTGTAGGGATTCTATTCTGAAAGAAATCTCCCCCTTGTTTTGAAATTCCTCTGTTTCAGTGCCCTGCGTATGGCTTTAACCTTTTTCAGCCTGGCAACTCTGTGAGGATTCTGTACTCTTCCAGTTCGGACCATTTGAATATCTCCCATTTTAATCACTGATGACTGTGCCTTCAGCTACCTTTACCCTAAGGCCTGGAATTCCCTCCCTAAACCTCTCTGAAATCTCTGGCTCACCCTTAAGAAGTTCCTTAATGCCTACCTCTTGGTCACTTGTCTTCCTGCATTACTTGGTGTCAGGTTTTGTGTGATGATGCTCCTGTGAAAGGACTTTGGAAATGTTACGATATGAAAGGCATTATATAAATGCAAGTTGTTGTTGTTAAGTGAAAGTTTTTGGCTGAACCCCATGAAGTGTGTAAATATAAAGAACTTGTTCCAGAGAACAGAATGGCGTTCGGTCTCTCTTTGATGTCGAAGGGCGTGTGAATAAAGTTAACTTTTAATATTTGCTTTTGAACATTTGGAAGTTTCCTTCAGTTCCTATTTTCTTTGTTCTTTATTCAACTAAAAGTTTTTCTTTCTGGAATTCCCCAAAGTTTTCTGTGATTTTAGGTGTACAATTTTATCACCACTCGCCTCTCCCTTTTATTGATTCTTAAAATAAAACTTGAAAACGCACGGTTTTCAGTTGGCAATATGAATTACTTTAAAAGGCTCGAACTGTTCAAGAGAGGTTGTAAGATCCTCCAGGTTAGGCAAGTTATTTTCATACCTGATCAAATGTAATTGGGGAAGATAAAGGAGGTTTTGGCTTGATCAAGGAAAACAAGCTCACAGATCAATAAAAAATATTTGGGAGTCAAAATAGATTGGAGTAGGGATTGCAGCCACAGCACTCTGACGATGTCACTTACTGCACAACATATCGCACACTGCCTCACTCTCTTATTCCGCACTGCACCAAATAAAAAAGCACATGAATCCTACTGTGTTCATAGAATCCTACAGTGCAGAAGGAGGCCATTCGGCCCATCGAGTCTGCACCGACCACAATCCCAACAGGCCCTATCCTCATAGCCCCATGCATTTACCCTAGCTGGTCCCCTTGACACTAAGGGGCAGTTTAGCATGGCCAATCCACCTAACCCACACATCTTTGGACTGTGGGAGGAAACCAGAGCACCCAGAGGAAACCCACACAGACACAGGGAGAATGTGCAAACTCCCACACAGACAGAGACCCAAGCCGGGAATCGAACGCTGGTCCCTAATGCTGTGAGGCAGCAGTGCTAACCACTGTGCCACCGTATCGCCCTTAGGAGAAGGTAATGATGTGAGGTTGGATGTTTCCCCGGAGTGGGGTGGGGGGGGGAGACAAGATTGAAAGACACATTGCCCTCAACATAGCTGCAAAATCGGGAATTAAAAGTCTAATAGAGGTTTACAGCAGGGAAACAGGTCCTTCGGCCCAACTTGTCCATGCCACCCAGTTTTTACCACGAAGCTAGTCCCAATTGCCTGCATGTCACCCAAATCCCTCTATACCCATGTAAGGGGAAGTTTCTCGCTTCCTACCAGCATAAAAGACAAGCAGACATGAGTACAGTACAAAAAGGCAACACAAACTTTATTCTCTGTTTAAAATAACAAAAACCACAGGCCTGGGGAGAGACAGCTGCTCGTCAACTGCTCTCCCTGGCCATTGTGTACTTTACAATTTATAGGGTTTTGAACTTCGCGCCAAACATATGGTAATAGGCTCATCATTTACTACCAGTTACATGATCAGTGCCTGCTAATAACACAAAGCAGTGGCACAATAGCAGGATATTAAAAAGCCATTATAGATAGGTGGAATTGATCTGTGGCTGATGATGATGTGAACCCATTTCCCTGGGCTGATCTCTTTCTGGAGGGTTCCCTTTGTGTTTTGAGCTTCTTGCATAATCTAATCAGTTGAGCTATTGTCTATGTTTTCCCTGCTTGGAGTCTAAAGTGATTAGGCTGTCTGAAGTGATTAAGGGGTGCCCATGAGTCATCGCAGTGCTGTGAGCTGCTGACAATATTTTAAAATAAATTTGATATACACGTGTAAAAATGTCCATGATATTAAGCATAAAAGTCGTCTTAAGCAGAAAGGTCACCCCCTTCTTAGGTTTACAGCAGGGAAAGAGTGGTTGGGGTGTGGAATGGACTGCCTGCAGTGATAAATGCTTTTTAAAAGACAAAATTGTACCCGCCTCTACTACTGCTTCGTTTCAGACACTCACACCCTCTGAGTGAAAAAATTGCCCCTCTGGACCCTTTTTTATCTCTCCCCTCTCACCTTACACTATGCCCTCTAGTTTTGGACTCCCCTACCTTTGGGAAAAGGGCCGGAATTTTACCAGCTCGCCCACCCGAGGCTCGCAAAATGGCATTCTCCATTGGCCTCAGGCGGGCGAGGTGGTAAAATTCTACCAACGATGTTGACTATCTACCTTATCTATGCTCCTCATTATTTTATAGATCTCTATATGACCTTAGGGGTCATATAAGATCACCCCTAAGCCCCCTACGCTCCAGGGAAAAAAGTCCAGTCTATCCAGCCTCTCCTTTCTCAAACCATCAAGTCCCAGTAGCATCCCTAGTAAATCTTTTCTGCACTCTTTCTAGTTTAATAATATCCTTAATGATGACCTTGAAACCATTGTTGATTGTCGTAAAAACCCATCTGGTTCACTAATGTCCTTTAGGGAAGAAAATCCGCCGTCCTTACCTGGTCTGGCCTACATGTGACTCCAGAGCCACAGCAATGTGGTTGACTCTTAAATGTCCTCAGGGATGGGCAATAAATACCGGCCAACCAGCGACACCCACATCCCAGGATTGAATAAAAAAAGTTCAAGTGTACTGAGGACAGACACCAAGTTAGGTAGCACAATGACTGGAGTAGATTTGAGCAGAAAGTTGCAAATGGGGATCAATAGATTAAGTGTGTAGACGAAACTGAGGTTCTTTGTGGGGAAGTGTGAGGGCCCTCCAGTCTGGACCTAAGATAAATCGAAGCATTTTCCAAATGGAGAGTATAAGAATATTGATGCGTTTTTATATTACTTTCTTTCTAGCAAAGACAAGCAGGCAGAATTGGGTTAGTGTCCTCACAATTGTCTTTTCCCCTCAGTGCTCAACTAATACCATCAGGAAAGGATGAATTTTGGATCCAAGAATTGGTACTGTAAAGATAGCCACTTTTAATAAGTGAGCCAGGTGGAGGAATGTTGAGATTAAATAACTGTGAAGATTAAAACATACAAGCTTCTGGATCACAGCAGGAGGGAGTGTAAATGCCAGTTGTAAGAATGGCAACATGTCTTTAGAAGCATTTCAAAAGTTGTTCACAGTGAAACTATGGCTCAGTAAAAACAATGAGACGGAATAACATTGCGGTGTAAAAAATCATGGGACTTCACCACCGGAATTTTACTGGCACGCCCGCCCTGATTTTGGGGCAGGCAAGGCTCGCAGAACGGCATTCTCCGTTGGCCTCGGGCGGGATCTTACGAGCCTTGGGTGGGTGTGCTGGTAAAATTCCTCTGTTTGGCAATCGGTTCAAACAACTGGGTGGTGATACACTTGCATCGGCAGAAAGAGAACCATAAAGGAGATGGTTTAACCATGTCTTGACTTTGTTAGAAAGACTCTTTCTAACTAGGAAACTCTGTGGCATGGACAGGCTCTGAGAAGCCACCTTCATGGGAACTCATTAGTATCTACGCACCAAACATTTACATCGGAGGCTAATATGTATTACTTTTATGGTTGGTTAGGGTATTTGAAGATGAATGTTTTGTCAATGATAAATTATGTGGATTATCGAACATATTACTGTCTCTAACTGTACAAATCTGCCCAATGGGCAAAGGGTTAATCCAAAACTGAGAAACAAAGAACGAAGGAGGAGCAGAAAGATTTAGAGATCCAAGTTTTTAAAAATCACTCAAAGTTCACAAATGCAACTAATTATTAGAAAGTCTAATCATTGAATCATGGAATGATGCTGCATAGAAAGTAGCTATCAGTCTAACATGCCTCTTTGATGGAGCTGTCCACATTAACCCACTCTCCTGCTCTTTCCCCAAAACCCCATAATTTATTTTCTTTCAAGTATTTATCCAATTCTCCTTTGAATGTTTCTGCTTACTCTTTCCTCACATCAGCTCTGGCCCTTCCGCCATTCGCCTTCGTTCTGTGCCCTCTGGTTACTGACCCTTTTGCCACTAGAAATAGTTCCTCAATCGTCATCAAAATCGTTCATGAGACTGCAGCCTCTATCATATCATCCCCTTCTCTGATTCATGGAGAACAACCCCAGCTTCTCCAGTCTTTACACATAACTGAAGTCCCTCATCCCTGATACCATTCTAATAAATCTCATCTGCACCCTTTTTAAGGCCTTGACATCCTTCATGAAGTGTAGTGTCCAGGCCTGAACACAATACTCCAGCTGAGGGCTAATGGTTATTGAGAAGAGATAGCTTCTGATTAATCCATCGATTTACCCAATGGCTGTGGCCTGAAGCAGAACTTTCAATTTGCAGTCATTGCTAAAGTTGCTCCGAATCGGACAAGCTGGTTCATGAGGCACAAAATTAGGTTCCGTTATGGGTCTCAGAATGGTCTCATGATGTACATGTGCACACTTCTGCTGCGAATTACACTACACGCTTATTAGTGAAGGAGTGAGCGCATGCAGCCAAAGTGCCCCAGGAGAATGCAGATCAGGCGTATCATGACATCAGCCAACATGCAGCACTGATTGGATGCCAGCATTGCTACTTTGGATTCAGTGAACACGCAGTAAGCAGCGGGAAGGACTTCCCACGAGTGCTACTTAAAACGATCAGCAACTACTTCCAGGTTAGCTGCTGATTAGGTTCATTTGGCTGTTGGCGATTCTACAAGTGTCTGATGCGTTCTATAGTTGTTTTAAGTTGCAAAAGTTGTCAGCCAGTGGTACAGCTGTTGAAGAATTTTCCCCGACTTCACAGCTTCTGTACAAACCAATTGCTGCTAAAGATTGATGCACTATCTTCCCCTTGGAAAGCAGCATGGACGCGAGAATGTACAGAGGCCACGCGGAGCAGAACAAGCTGCTGGAAAAGTGAGACGGAGAAGAGGAAGAAAGGCAGTCATCTAGACAACCTCTTTCTACCTGGGCTGCACATGGATAACGACTTCAAAAGAGATGCCAGTAACTGCCACCCCAATTTTGCCCATTCCCAGTTACTGACCATCACATTCTGTCTTGACCACATTCCAAAAATGAAAACTGCCACAAACTAAACATGCTAAGCGGAATTTATAAATAAGTTTGTGCCATTTTGTATTAATACTGAAATGAATCAGCCTATCCCATTCTCTTTGAGCATCTGTTCCATGTGCTTTTTCCTGCCCTAGTGCTTCTATGTAGTAATATCCCGGTGGCTGCAGCACTGTGCTGAATTACACTGGGGGAGACAGCATATGGCCTGAAAAGACATCCTTGAGCAAATCTGGGCCAGCTTCAGTCTGCATCATTTTGACATTGACAGCAGCAATCTGCATAGGCAGGCTGGCCAACAGGTGGCAAGCAAGGGCACTGCTGCAGTGGCAGGAGCATGTGCATCCTGATAGATGACAACAGACTCACACTACTGAAGCCACTTTGGTTCCCCTGGGGCAGCGCCTCAGTAATCCTCATAGTCTATCAAAGGATTGCTGTGATATCCTTTAAGTTTAAATTTATTTATTAGTGTCACAAGTAGACTTATATTAACACTGCAATGAAGTTACTGTGAAAATCCCCATGTCGCCACACTCCGGCGCCTGTTCGGGTACACTGAGGGAGAATTTAGCATGGCCAATACACCTAACCCGCACGTCTTTCGGACAGTGGGAGGAAACTAGAGCACCCATAGGAAACCCACGCAGACATGGGGAGAATGTGCAGACTCCGCACAGACAGTGACCTAAACCGGGAATTGAACCCGGCACTGTGAGGCAGCAGTGCTAATCACTGTGCCACCGTGCCAGCCTGCAAGCCTCTTTAAATCTGATACCCTCAGCCATGATTGCAACAGTCTGAGCTGGCATGATATAGCAAGCTGGCCATGCATAACACCAGCCTGAGCATCTACAGCAGCACTCAGACCTCTGATGGAAGCTATTTGTGCTGCCGTGGAAACGTAGACAGCAGCTAGATGTTGCATGATGAGTTGGTCCGATGGAATTGGCCACTCAATCCACGCTGGAAAGGGTTTCTAAGGTCAGCACAAATAATTCTACAAAGTTGAGCTCCTCCATGCTGTGTGACTTTGAAAGCAGGCTTCCTGGTGGACTTCCCAATAGCCAAGCATTTTATTGTGCTTCTCCATCTGCCTTCTTCTGCAGCCTACCCTAGGATGCAAGACTGGGCGGAGAAGTGGCAGATGGACTTCAACCCAGATAAATGTGTAGTGGTCCATTTTGGCAGGTCAAATGGGATGAAGGAGTACAATATAAAGGGAAAGACTCTTAGTACTGTAGAGGATCAGAAGGACTTTGGGGTCTGGGTCCATGGGACTCTAAAATCTGCCCCGCAGGTGGAGGAGGTAGTTAAGAAGGTGTATGGTGTGCTGGCCTTTATCAATCGAGGGATTGAGTTTAGGAGTCCGGGGATAATGATGCAGCTATATAAGACCCTCGTCAGACCCCACTTGGAGTACTGTGCTCAGTTCTGGTCGCCTCATTACAGGAAGGATGTGGAAAAGATTGAAAGCGTGCAGAGGAGATTTACAAGGATGTTGCCTGGATTGAGTGGCATGCCTTATGAGGATAGGCTGAGGGAGCTCTGTCTTCTCTCCTTGGAGAGACGAAGGATGAGAGGAGACCTAATAGAGGTATATAAGATGTTGAGAGGCATAGATCGGTGGACTCTCATGTGGTCCCAGGGTGGAAATGGCTGCTACGAGAGGATACAGGTTTAAGGTGCTGGGGGGTAGGTACAGGGGAAATGTTAGGGGGAAGTTTTTCACACAGAGGGTGGTGGGTGAGTGGAATCGGCTGCCGTCAGTGGTGGTGGAGGCAAACTCAATAGGCTCTTTTAAGAGACTCCTGGATGAGTACATGGGACTTAATAGGATGGAGGGTTATAGGTAGGCCTAAAAGGTAGGGATATGTTCGGCACAACTTGTGGGGCCGAAGGGCCTGTTTTGTGCTGTAGTTTTCTATGTTCTACCCTAACGAAGTCCTCATCGGAATCTCCAGCAGCATTTGTGGTGCAGCCTCACCCTCCAGTGGCTCACTTTCTGTGCCCTATTCCTGCCTTTTGTGCCCTGTGTCTCACCACGAATAGATCCAAGGTGTTGCCTGTGAAATACTCTATACAGACACTTTGACTGGTTTATCACTCAAAACACGCTTACCCTGGTGCTCTTACTCTATGAGACAAAGGACTGTGTTTTGAACTTAGCTTTATTAAAAACAGCTTTAAGGTGAGAGGGGAGAGATACAAATAGCCCAGAGGCAATCTTTTCACACAGAGGGTGGTGAGCATTTGGAACAAGCTGCCAGAGGCAGTAGTAGAGGCGGGTACAATTTTGTCTTTTAAAAAACATTCTGACAGTTACATGGGTAAGATGGGTATAGAGGGATATGGGCCAAATGCGGGCAATTGGGATTAGCTTAGTGGTAAAAACTGGGCGGCATGGACAAGATGGTTCGAAGGGCCTGTTTCCATGCTGTAAACCTCTATGACTTACAGGTTAAAGAGACAATTCTTACACAATAAATTAAGTTAACCGGCACGGTAGCACGGTGGTTAGCACTGCTGCTTCACAGCTACAGGGACCTGGGTTCGAATCCCAGCTCGGGTCGCTGTCTGTGTGGAGTTTGCACATTCTCCCTGTGTCTGCGTGGGTTTCCTCCGGGTGCTCCGGTTTCCTCCCAGAGTCCAAAGATATGTGGGCTAGGTTGATTGGCCATTCTAAATTGCCCCTTAGTGTCCTGGGATGCATGGGTTAGTGGGTAAATATGTGTGTGGATAGGGCCTGGGTGGGATTGTGGTTGGTGCAGACTCGATGGGCCTAATGGCCTCTTTCTGCACTGTAGGATTCTAAACTTTTCTCCAAACTAGGCTAATTGCTTTCGAAACAGATACTACCCTTCTGGGCTGTTGGATTCACTTCACTGGGCTCATGTCGACAGATGAACCCAGAGTTTTTTTGACATGAAAGTGGGTTTCGTAAACTCTCTTCTGTCGTCCCAGGTTACAGCAGGTCAGTCAAGTCTTTGCTGGAATTTATCACAAGATACCTGTTTTTATCCCCCTTCTTCGAGCCCTTTTGGAATGTTTTCTGGCTTTCAGCCAATGGGGTGAAAGGGCAAGGGTCACAGCACACAATAAGGTTAGGCCAGGTCATCCTAGTTGTACATGTCTCCTTTCAGGATATGGTTAAGAGCAGGGAGTCTGGCTGAAACTAGGGGATACACAATCATAACGTTTCTTTCTATTCTTCTGGCTGAGTATCTCCTGATGGGTTTCGGACCATAACGGCTCTTCTATTGCTAAGTGTGAGCACCTCTATTCAATATGTGAGAGGTCTGGATTCTGGTTTGGGTCATATTGACTCCCCCATTGTTAAGATCAAGCACCTCTTGCTCAATATGTGAGACAGCTCGGGTATGGTCCCTGTTGGCTTTTGACCTGTGATAACCTTGTCTGCATTCCATCAGGCTTTGCCTGTAGAGCAATTTAGCTGTATTAATTTAAAGTGTCCAATTTTATGTTGGGCCTAATTGTTCAGGCCACTGTCCATTTGACCACAAAGGGTAAGGTTGTAGTGTGGGGGGAGGGGGGGGGGGGTTTGCCGAAAGAGCTAATGGAAAACATGTATGATTACCCCATTTGCAGTCAGTAAGTCAGATAAAATTATGGGAAGCGGAGGAAGTGGGCAGTGACAAGGAGGATTGGCTATGACAGTCCTGGTATCTTCAGTTGATTCAGTCCTGCTGATGGCCATGGCCTGTGCAATGAGCATCTCAATAGCGGCCAACACCATCTCCTCCCCACGAGTTTGGAGATGCAGGCATGCCTGTCTCCCTCTGGTTAGCTCCTGCAGTCTCCAATCATGAGCCATCTTGTTCTGCAAGAGAGGGAAATGTGCCAGTGAGTGTGTTGCGGCCTTTTTCGGGTGGTATGTCTGTCAAGGTTGACATGATGGTGGTGTATGAAAGCTGTGGGATATGGGTATGAGGGTTGCAGGAGAGTTAAGTCTGGAAGGATTTGTTGGAACATATAAACACCAGGTATGAGTCCCTATTGTTAAAGGTTAATGGTGGTTGAGTAATGGTAGTGTGCTTAATTGCAGTGTCTGGAGAGAGTGTTGCAGTTAATAGGATATTGGGCTGCACGGTGGCACAGTGGTTAGCACTGCTGCCTCACAGCTCCAGGGACCTGGGTTCAATTCCCAGCTTGGGTCACTGTCTGTGTGGAGTTTGCACATTCTCCCCGTGTCTGTGTAGGTTTCCTCCCACAGTCCAAAGATGTGCGGGTTAGGGGGATTGGCCATGCTAAATTGTCCCTCAGTGTCCGTGATGTGTAGGTTAGAGGGATTAGTGGGGTAAATATGTGGGATTACACCGTATAATCCCACATATTTACTCGCTGATCCCTCTAACCTATGCATCGTGGGACACAGGGACAATTTAGCATGGCCAATGCACCTGACCCGCACATCTTTGGACTGTGGGAGGATAGGGCCTGGGATTATTGTTGGTGCAGACTCAATGGGCCAAATGACCTCCTTCTGCACTGTCGGGTTTCCAAGACATTTAAAGATGCATTCATTAACATTGTCCATTTCAGTCAGGTCGTTGGACTTTCTACAACACTGCATGCAGGTCCCTGGGGCTAGACGCTGGCATTGACCACTAGAGCTAACTGCTCCTACTGCCCTTTGGGCTTGTGTCTGGATGGCCTTCAGGCCCCAAGCAGATACAGAATATCGCTCTTACTTCCCATCTTCTCCACCATGTTCTCCAGTGCAGCACGTGGAAGCTGCTCTCTTCCAGGTTGCACCATTCTTTGTTATTTCACAGGTCAGAATTATTCCTAGAGTGTCGGCGCCTGGTTTAACCGCAGTGCACTGCCCTGTGAAAACATGCCAGCTAGCTTCAAGCAGTGCTTGGAAGTTCCAATTTGGGCCCAGCCCCTGCTGATGTCTGCAGCCAATGAACTCCAGTGGCTGCCATTCTAATGAGAAGGCAGAATTAAGTTGGCATGCTTCCTGCAGTTCAGCGACGGGCATTGGTAATCATACATTACAATCCCCACACCCCTTTTCAGGGGCTATTCATTTTAGCTCTTTGTGCCTTCCTCTTCTATTATAAGCAGCAATCCCATAAATTATTTGGAACAATGTTCTGGCAGCTGCTAAAGAAGAAGAAGTGTTTCTTAATGGATGGTGCTGGTGAAAGTGCTGATATTTTATCATCAATTCAGCAGTTTAAAATCTGCAATGAACAGAACTCACAATAAGCCAAGGATTTGGCAGAGGTGCCACGATTGCTATTCCAATTCCAATTAGATCACCATATCCTGAGGCCATCCAAGCCATCGCTACATGTTTCTCCTCTGCTGAAACCTTCCCTTCCTTCCCATATTTGCCCCTTCCAGAATCTGACTGCTTGTCAGATGGAGAATGGGACATATAGCTGTTTACGGGCATCTTTGACTACAGGTGGGAGACAAGAGCAGTTGAGCGTATGCAAGAGGAGGTGAGGGAACAGCTTGGGGTTTGAGATGAAAGAAGGCAAGTACTATTCAGGGGCTTCGTTGAGAGTAAGGGTTGGTTGTGTTCCTGGCATACTTGAACTAGTGAGGTTAACTAGGTTACTGGCACCTTTGGACTTGCGAAGTTAACAAGGTTATGGCACCCTTGGGCAGGCGAGGGTGACTGGGTTACTGGCATCCTTGGGCAAGTGAGCGTGACTGGCTTTCTTGTGTAGGTGAGGGTGATTGGGTTACTGGAACCTTAGAGTAGGTGAAGGTGACTGGGTTAATGGCACCCTTGGGCAAGTGAGGGTGATTGACATTCTTGGGTACGTGAGGATGGTTGGGTTATTGTCAATCTTGAGCCATTTGCGGGCCTGGTCATGATAGGCTGAAGCCAGGCAGCATTACCTTCTGTTGGTTGTAATAAAAAGCCATTGTTGTATCTACTACAAGTTCAGTGTTATTAATAAAGATGAACGGTGGGAGGGGGGGTGCCTTGGTGGCACAGTGGTTAGCAGTGCTGCCTCACAGCGCCAGGGACCCGGGTTCGATTCCCGGCTTGGGTCACTATCTATGTAGAGTCTGCACATTCTTCCCGTTTCTGCGTGGGTTTCCTCCAGGTGCTCCGGCTTCCTCCCACAGTCTGAAAGACATGCTGGTTAGGTGCATTGGCCGTGCTAAATGCTCCCTCAGTGTACCAGAGCGTGGTGACTTGGAGATTTGCACAGTAACTTCATTGCAGTTTTAATGTAAGCCTATTTGTGACACTTAAATATAAACTTTTAAAAACTTTAAAAACGTTTTCCTCCAGGTGCTCTGGTTTCTTCTCACAGTCTAAAGATGTGTGGGTTAGGTTGATTGGCCATGCTAAATTGGCCTTTAGTGTCAGGGGGTTAGTGGTGTAAATAAGTAGGGTTATGGAGATAGGGCCTGGATGGGATTGTGATTGGTGCTGACTCGATGGGCCAAAAGGTCTCTTTCTGTGCTGTAGAGGCATCTGGCCTATCAAGTCTGCACCAACTCTCCAAAAGAGTATGCCATCCAGGCATCCACCCCTCCCCCCCCCACCTCCCCCACCCCCCCAAACGCTGCCCAATCCACCTAACCTGCACATCTTTGAACATGCTGAGATGCTCTTGCATAATTAGTCTTCCCCGTCCCAAACCTGTAGTGGGTTCTATGATTATTGTGGGCTTGGGAAAATGTTGAGTCATTTGAATAGCTGATTGGCAGTGTTTTGTTAATATACCAGTGGGATATACCATGGTCTATTAAACCATGGGTTTGTGTCGATGGGCACTTAACAGAGGGGGAATCACTGAAGTGATGAAGTTTGCAGACACCTCGGGGTAAGTCATATGATTGTCCATCCTGGACGTAGTCCAATGGGAACCAACTAAATAAACACAGGGTTGATTGGAGGGAATATTAAATTGTGTTGAGCTGCAAAGTGTGCTGGCAAAATAATGTAAATTGGGACTCTGACTCACTTTCCCTATGCCACCAAGCTGCTGATTCCAGACAACTCCACTGTTGCTTTCCCGTTAAGCTGCTGGGAAGAAAGTTGTCCACTCACTGACTTCCTCATGACCGGTTGAGAGCCACGCAGGTGTGAATTGGAATTGGCCTGTCCACTGGCGGAGGAAGCTACATGGAACAGAAAGACCTGAGCAGGGGTCATTCCAGTTGCAGAGGGACAGAAACTGGTTGGAGTGCAGAAAGATGGAAAGTTAGTGAGCACAGGCTAAACTCCAGATGAAGCATTTTCAGAGCATGCTGGCGGGAGCATTCCTAGCAGACCTGACAGTATCGCATCTGGCAAGTTAGCAGCATCCTGGTGTCATGTGCTGGGGCAGTCCAGCTGTGACTAAATACTCCCCCAGAATAAATAAAAGTGCTCCTGACTTATTTTTAACAAAATGGTAGTGTTTATTTGCCTGGTAAAAGAGATTCATTTAGCTCTTTAATCTCGTAATATATTGAGAGTTGATATTTAAATATGCATTTTGACCTGCACATGTTCGGACCAGCTTTGCGATTCCTGTTCCTTATCAGAATTTGCCATTACTTTGCTTCAATCCTGGTATGTAGCTAGATTGTGTCAAAATTATAAAAACCCTACACTCAATCCCAATATAATCCATTGATCGTGAGATTAAAAGGGTACGTGATAACACGTGCAGGAACAGGAAAATTACCCAACCAAGTACACTTACCAGTGAATTAAACTGCGCCATTGAAACTCAAGCAAAGCCTGGAGGTGAGATGCTTTCTGGGTTTTGCTGCTGTTTGCTGATAGCTGTCAGCAAGTGACAATTGACTAGGTGTTTTAGAGCAGCTTCTGTTTACTCCAGGATATTTTTCTGTCATGCCTGAATCGGTAATTGAATGCAATGGGAGTTAAGAGCAAGATACCTTGTTCCACTGGGATTCCATGTTTTGTATCAACCGAGTGTATTTTGAAATCCCTTTCATTATTCCTCTGTGTGCATCATCCTAATGGAAAGTGCGCTTTTCCTGTCGCTACTTTAATTTTTTTCCCCCATTTTCTCTGTCAACCCTTGTTTCCCGGCTGAATCATGCTGAACTGCTCTTGCAAACCGAGGAAGCTACACGGCAGAGAAAGGCCCGAACTGGGGTCACTCCCCTTTTACCCACTTTGCAGGATTCCATTCTAATGTCTATAGACCCATGTCACTACATCCAGCCCGTCTCCTTTAACTTCGTCCTTTATTTCCATAAAAACCTCAGGTAGCCTTCTAAGGAATCAGGTTAACAATTTTGAACTGTCTCCTTTTGTTGTGAACTCTTTGGCTGGAATTTTACCGGCACGCCCACCCCGTTTCCAGGGGCGGGCGCGACTCGGAGAACGGCATTCTCTGTTGGCCTCGGGCAGGATCGTACAAAACTCAGGTGGACGTGCCGATAAAATTCCGCCCTTTGAATCCAAATTAACTTTTTTGAACAATCCAGGGTTTTTTTTTAGTTTCCCTAAAATACAGAATCCCTACAACACAGAATCATAGAATCCCTACAGCACAGAAGGAGACCATTCGGCCCATCAAGTCTACACCGACCACAATCCCACCCAGGCCCTATCCCCATAACCCCATGTATCTTATCCTAGTGTCAGGGAGACCAGCTAAGGGGCAATTTAGCATAGCCGATCCACCTAACCCGCACATCTTTGGACCGTGGGAGGAAACCGGAGCACCCGGACGAAACCCACACAGACACGGGGAGAATGTGCAAACTCCACACAGACAGAGACCCGAGCCGGGAATTGAACCCGGGTCCCTTGTGCTGTGAGGCAGCAGTGCTAACCACTGTGCCACCGTGCTGAAGGAGGCCATTCAGCCCATCCAACCTGCACTCTCAACAATCCCATCCAGGCACTTTCCCAGGAATCCCACATATTTACCCTGTTAATCCCCCTGACACTAATGGGCAATTTAACATAGCTGTCAACCGATCCTGCACATCTTTGGACTTTGGACTGAAAGACTTCAGCAAAATGAAATAAAGAGTGGGGTTAGAGCTGTGAAATTCAGTTCCCACATGCAAAATATAAACATGATTGCAGGATGAACAGGTGAAAGATATAGATTGGCACCGCGTGGTTAAAGCAGGTAAATCCAATCTGACACAATCTCATTGAATGATAGAATGTGCTTGAGGGGCTGAATGGTCCAGTCCTGTCCCTATGGTAGGGACTTAAAGTCAAATTCAACAAGTCACTACCCTCCCCCTGTACCCTTCCAATGGGGTGACGCCTTATTCATTCTTGCCAACTCGCTTTTGAATGCCGTTCTGTGATTGGGAAGGTTGCACTGGGAAGCAGCCAAACTTTGAAACTGTAAAACCTGCATGCCACCACTTTGCAGCAGGCTGCTTCGATGCAGCAGTGTATTGTTTTAGAGTGCATGTTAGGATGGCCACATGCATTTCAGCAAGGCTAGTCCCCCATCTTGTAAGAAACTTCAATCAGCAGCCACTCTCAGTAATGAAGAATGAATGGACTTGCAGCTCACAATTGATTGCAGAATTCTGTTGAACTCGAAACTCTCAAATTCACACCTTCATGAGTTGTTCTCGAATGTGTTAAGTGTTAATTCACTATCACCTCACCGTGTCAGCAGCAACAATAAACTGTGCCGCTGTTCTAATGAGCTGTGAGACTGTTTCAGAGTAGGAGCTGTCTCGTTAAGAATGGAATTTACAGGAAGAGTGAGGTAGTGAGTACTTGCAGTAAGTGAGATGTGTTGTGAACATCACATTGAGGTGTTAAAGTTCGTAATTAAGAATATCAATAGGGTCAGCTGACTGAGACTGTGACAGCCACATGGGATGGACAGTTTGAGTGACCAAATCGCTTTTCTTGGTTCATTTACGGAATGTAAGCATCACTGGCTAGGCCAGCAATTACTGCTCATCGCTAATGCCCTTGAGAAGGTGGTGAGCAGTCTTCATGAACTGCTGCAGTCCATGTGCTGTAGGTACACTCACAGCACTGTTAGGGAGGGAGTTCCCGGATTTTGACCCAGTGATACTGAAGGAACGGTGATATATTTCCAAGTCAGGATGGTGAGTGGTTTAGAGGGGAAACTCCAGGTGGTGGTATTCCCATGTGTCTGCTGCTCTTGTCCTAGAGTCATTGGTTTCGAAGGTGGCGTCTAAGGAACCTACCAGAGTTGCTGCAGTGAATCTTATAGATGGTGCACATTGCTGACACTGTTCATCGGTGGTGGAGGGACTGAATGTTTGTGGAAAGAGTGTCAATTAAGCGGGGCTGCTTTGTCCTGGATGGTGTCGAGCATCTTGAGTGTCGTTGGAGTTGCACCCATCTAAGCAAGTGGAGAGGATTCCATGACATTGCTGAGTTGTAGATGGTGCAGCAAGAAGTCTCACAACACCAGGTTAAAAGTCCAACAGGTTTTTTGGAATCACGAGCTTTCGGAGCGCTGCTGCTTCATCAGGTGAGTGAAATTTTCGTTGGTCCGGCTTTAGTCCCTCGCTTTTTAGCTTATGCTCCAAGTACATGATTCCATGAAGATCTATTTGGCACTTTTCCTTCTTCAACTTGGAGTTCCTTTCTCAAGCTCTTGCCAGAAGTGTAAAACCCTGTAGTGCCCAGATGGTGTACTGAAGGTACAGAGATAGGAGCTGTATTCACTCCGTTTGACCTGCCAGAAGCCTGAACTCACATCCAACACTGAATAGTATTTAGCATCAGTGAGCTTACACATGATCCTGTCACAGAACTTTCAAGTTGCAGTAATTGCCAGAGTTGCTCCTAATTGGACAAGCTGATTCATTAGGGACAAAATTGGGCTCTGTTGTGCGTATCAAAATAACATCTGATGTGCTTGCCCACACGTCTGCTGCGAATTAGACTACCAGCGGGAGTGGCAAGTTCTGGAACACAAATCATCAGTACTATTGCTGCAATATTGTCAGGAATTTGGAGCCATGTGGTGAGGATGGCATTAGTGATGAGTTTTTACAACAATCGTTAGACTTTGAATTCCCAATTTTTTCTGGAATTCAAACAGCGTGCTGGGATTTAAATTCCCTAGAGCGATACCCAGGTCTCTGGATTACTAGTCCTGTGACAACATCACTATGCCACTGCATTCCCTTATCAGTTAGTTAATCCCAGATGCAGTGCAAGTGGAAGTGGGAAGGAGGAATGAGGGAACGTGGTTAGGGGAACAGCAAAAGTATTGCTGCCATTGATCTCAGCATCTCTGGACTAGGAGAGGAATAATTTCCTTCCCCTGCTCCCTCTCAAGGACCCCCTGTGGAACTGCACATGTATGATGATTGCCTTTACATGTATCCTGCCTAGTAACTGGGTCTGTTCCTCCATTAGGGTTGCCTACCTTCCAGGAATGCCCTTCAAAATTAGGGATTAACCTCAAGGGCGCTGCTATTTACAATCTACGTTGATGAGTTGAGTGAAGGAACTGACTGCATTGTAGCCAAGTTTGTTGATGATACAAAGATAGGTCGGAAAGCATGATGTGAGGAGAATACAGAGAGCCTACAAAGGGATATAAATTACTTAACTGAGTGGGCAAAAATCTGGCTGATGGAGTGTTATGTGGGAAAATATGAGGTTGTCCACTTAGGCAGTAAGAATTGAAAAGCAGAATATTATTCAAATGGTGAGAGATTGCAGAATACTTTGGTACAGAGGATCTGGGCCATCTCGCACTGGAATCACTAGAAGTTAGTGTGCAGGGACAGCAAGTAATTAGGAAGATAAATAGAATTTATTATCTAAATTGCAAGGATCTTGGAGTATAAAAGTGGGAAAGTTTTGCTACAACTGTACAGTGCATTGGTGAGACCACGCCTTGAGTACTGTGTACAGTGGTGCTCTCCTTACTAAAGAAGGGACATACTTGCATTGGAAGCAGTTCAGAGAAGGTTCACTGGGCTGATTCCTGGGATGAAGGGGCCATCCTATAGGAAAGATTGAGCAGGTTAGGCCCATATTCGTTGGAGTTTAGATGAATGAGAGGTGATCTTCTTGAAAGACAAGATTCAGTGAAGACTTAAAGGGTAGATGCTGAGACCTTGTTTCCCCTTGTAGAGGGAATTAAAAATTTTTTTTTTACAGGAATGGGCATCACTGGCTAGGCCAGCATTTGTTCTCGATCCCTAATTGTCCTCGTGAGGATGGTGGTGCGCAGCTTTCTTGAACCACCGTAGTCGCTGTGGTCTAGGTAGACCCACAGTACTGTTAGGGAGGGAGTTCCAGGTTCCCTCAGTGACCCAGAATCTAGAATTAGGGGGCACAGTTCAAAAATAAAGGGTCTTCTCCCATTGGAAACTGGGATGAGGAGGAATTTGCTCTCTGAGAAGGTGGTGAAAGTGTGGGATGTGGTGGATGGAGACAAACGCCATGTGATAAAACCAATAGGAATATGTCCAACTAGAGTTGCCAACTGTACCACTGTGGTTGAGGTAGAACAGGCTTTATTTATGCACTGTATTGGGTCTCATTATTGAAACTCAGGGCCAGAGTTTGGCTCCCAAGGTGAGTAGCTCAAGTTGGGGAATTTCCCCACTCAGCAAGCCCTCAGGATCATGTACTCCAAATTACGAGAGTTTCATTCCCGGAGGGCAGGTGTGGGATAGAGTTGGGCGTGCCAACCCCCAGGAGCAGAGTGCAGGTGGCCACGGCAGCAGGCAAGTACTGAGGAAAATTGATTAGAAGGTCCGCCTCAGTTCTCTGGGACTTTATCCCAGTTGTTTTAGACCCTCTGGCCCTTACACCTGACCTGCCCCCATGGTCCCTCATACCCTCCATGCCAACTCAGTGCCAACTCATGCCCCCACCTCATGGCCTCCCCATGTCCACCATGTCATTGGAATCATAGAATCCCTAAGTGCAGAAGAGGCCATTCAGCCCATCGAGTTCACACCGACTCTGACAGAGTACCTTACCCAGACCCTCTGCCCTGCCGTTTCCCTGCAACCCCACACATTTCCCATGGCTAATCCCCCTAACCTACACACATTGGGAAACTAAGGGGCAATTTAGCATGGCCAATCCGCCTAACCTGCACATCTTTGTGACTGTGGGAGGAAACCGGAGCACACACAAGCCTGGGGAGAACGTGCAAATGCCACACAGAAAGTCACCCAAAGCCGGAATTGAACTCGGGTCCCTGGAGCTGTGAGGCAGCAGTGCTAACCACTGTGCCACCATGCTGCCATATGAGCTTAATGCCAACTCAAACCCTATATGCCACCTCCATAGTCACTCACCCAATACTTACTATGGGCAGACCTCAGGAGCCACATGGCAATGAAATAAAATAAACTTCTAATAACCTATTACAGCTCTCATTATACGGACTTGATAGTGAAAATAATCCCATTCACATTGCATTAAAATTTTTAAATCTACTCTGTTCATGCACCTAATTCTTTAATATCTCTTTAAGCTGTCAATCAAACTGCACACTCAGAGCCTCCTGCTGAGATAATTGTGTTTTTTGTAACTCACTCTGGCAGTCATGATGAACCCTCTTGGGGAAGTGTTAACAAATTGAAATTGCTGAAACAGGTGCTACATCAGCTGGCCAGCCAATTGAAGCAGTCCAGCAGAGTTTTATTTTAATAATCACCGACAGACAGTTTAAAGAGCCGGTTCATTAATAGAACTTTCAGCTCGTGACAGTTAAAAAGACCTTGTCCGCCCTCCAACAGTGCTTCCATCTATTCTATAAATTCATAACTCCCACACAGCAGGTTAAGTACCTCGCAACAGCCAACATGGGTTCTGTCTGAACTCAGCACTAAGTTCCAGTGGCGCCTTGCGTGAAACACATCCCACCGCCTGTGGCCTACTGGCAAAAATGGGATCTGCTGCAAAAAGGGAATGGTCCTTCCACATCCGGGTCCTGCCCGCAATTTTTAAATGTCTGCAGAGACTTTCTAATTCTTCTAAAACCTAGCCCTCTATTCCTGGTATGGTGCGCATTAGTTATTGACTGTTCTTTTATAACTGTCCTTAGTCCTTAGTGAACTGCAGTGGTTTAGTGCATGCTTCAGAAAGCCAGACAGATTGATTGATTTGCCCATCTTAAAAACAGAGTGCAGTGCTGAATACAGGTAACTGTTGTGCAGGTGACCTTATGTGTAGATGATTGTTTTACAGTTAATAGCAATGGAATTTTCGCCCTGATTGTAAGTGACTGCAAACCCGGATAGCAGCAGTGCAGGATATTGTCCTGTTTTCAAGAAGGTACAATTATATCATGCCTTTCATAACCTCAGGATGTCCTGACCATTTTACAGCCAATAAAGCATCTTTGAAGTGTAGTCATCGTTGTAATGTTGAAAATATGGCAGTCAATTTGCACACAGCAGGATTCCACAAACAGCAAGATGATACCGACCAAATAATCTATTTCAGGAAGGTTATTTGATGAATAAACAACACTCTGGAGAAATCCCCCTTACTCTTCTTCTAAATTGTGTCCTGCATTCTTTCACACCCACCACACAGGGCAGATGGACTTTGGGCCAATGCATAATCCAAAGGATGACACCTCTGACGGCTCAGTGCTCCCTCTGTACTGCAATGGAATGTCAGTCTAGATGTTGTGCTCCAGTCAATCACACCTGAACCCTCAACTTTCTAACTCTGAGGTGTGAGTGCCATCGCTCAATCACAACTAACACCACAATACTGGCAAGTAGCAGTGTGGGATGCTGCTCTGAATGTAGGTGAATAATCCTGGAGGAATGCTGTTGAAAACTATCTTTAGCTTTATCACGTGGGGTGGAAGTGGTTAAAAGCAACATTACCTGTGCCCAAGAACATGAACTTGATGAGGAAATGATTGCTTTGTCCCAGTTAAACTGTATATATGTCCTAGATAGAACTGAAATGTGGTGAAATGCTGAGAGACATGTCGCAATTATACAACAGACTGTCTTGTGCTTTCCTAAAGCTAATACTGATCTTATAACCACACGGAAGAAATCTGGGTTACTTAACTTGAACGCATTGCCCTCCCTGGATTAATGGAGAGATGGCTATTTACAGCTCAGATCTGGGTGTTCTACTGAGTAACCAAGTGATCGATACCAGTGAGGGGCAGAGGGACATTGGGGCAAAGGATAGATCTCCCTATTTTGCACAATGTGGCTGCTGTATTGCCCATTCTCGCACTTCCCTGCTTTTAAAATTGATCTCACTGCTTTGCTTTTCGCATGCTGGAAATCACTTGTTCTGTGACAGGCTCAGAATCTGAGAGTGTGCAGTGACTGTCGCTGCAACATCTGGCCCCACTGTATATGGACTGCGTCTTGACACCTCAATAAACATGTCACTTGGCTGTGGCTGAGAGAAGTTTGACAGGAACGCTGGATGATTAATCCCTTGTTCTATCAATTAGAGGTACTACAAGGCAATGGTATGTCATCCACCATATTTAAAGTGGTAGTGCAGGTTGTGTAGACTAAAGACAATTTCAACTTGAGACACAGTCCACATCTAGAGCACTTTGTGAAAGAATTGTTCCACTACAAGACAGGGTCAAGAGTGTGTGTGTAATGTGTGTGTGTAATGTGTTTGTGTGAGTGAGTGTGTGTGTGTGTGTGTGTGTTTGAGGGGTGTAGCCTGTCTTATGTAATTGTTGATCATTTAAATCTTTTTAAAAAAAATTTCCAGTGTTCCGTTACTGCAGTGTTTCTGTTACTATCAAGCTGCTTGATCCATTAATGGCATATTAATTATTTAGGCAAGGGCTTTACCTTGTCAGGGCATGTCTTGGCTTTAAGTGACAATTCACGGAACATTAATTGACTTTCTGTTCATGTAACGTTGAAACCATGAGATTTGCATTGTGAACTCCTGTATTTTAAACACATGCTGCCAATGTGATTGGAAATTCTTGTGCATTGTTTGGTTAATGTTGTAAGTTTGCAACAAATTTTAACCAGTTGTGGAACTAATTTCTGGCTGGTTGTTTTGCCAAGTCTTTGTACTGCAGTGTTCAACCCACTCCTGGATACTTGGTTGGTCACCAAGCCACAACAGATATATGCTTGGAATAGCAAGAGTGAGTCGGGTAGCTCAGTCAGCTCGAGTGGTGCAGAATGACCAACAGTGCAGGTTCAATCCCAATACAGACTCCGTTAGTTTATTGGAGGGCTGTTCCACGCTGTATAACCAGATCCCTCTGTGCTGCAGCATTGTACAGTCTCTCTCCATTTAAATTATAACCTACTTTTCTATTCATAGAATCATACAGTGTAGAAGAGACCCTTTGGCCCATCGAGTCTGCACCGACTCGTGAAAGACACCTGACCTCCCATTTAATCGCATTTACCAGCACTGGGCCTATAGCCTTGAATGTTATGGCGTGCCAAATGCCATAAAAAGCACCCAGGTGCTTTTTAAAGGATGTGAAGCATCCCGCCTCCACCATCCTCCCAGGCAGCGCATTCCAGACCATCACCACCCTCTGGGTAAAACACATCCTCTCTAAACCTCCTGCCCCTCACCCTGAACTTGTGTTCCCTCTTGACTGACCCTTCAACGAAGATGAACAGCTGCTCCTTATCCAATCTGTTCATGCTCCTCAGAATCTTGTTATTCTTTCTGCCAAGGTGGACAAGCTCACATTTTCCCACATTATGATGTACCTGTCAATTTTTTGCCCACTCACTTAACCCATCAATCTCCCTTTGCAGAGACTTTGTATCCTCCTCGGAACTTGCATTTCCTGCCTATCTTTGCATCGTCAGTAAATTTGGCTCCAATATAGTCAGTCCCTTCATCCAAGTCGTTAATATAGATCTTAAATAGCAGTGTCCCAGAGATTAATCCTTAATTCCTGAAGGCTCCAGGACAATCCTGGAGGGTTGGCAACCCTCATGGAGGAACAGACCCAGTTACTAGGCTGGCACATGGGTTTATAAAATGAATGGGGGAGATGGCAGCTTAATTCAGAGGCCCAGGCCAATGCCCTGTGGATATGGGTTCAAATCCCAACACTGCTGGTGGAATTTAAATTCACTTAAGAAATCTGGAATGTTGAACTAGTCGATGACAATGGCGACCATAACAAGTATCAATGATTGTTCTAGAAAAGGGAATGACACCTGCTATCCTATCTACCTGGTCTTACCTCCATGTAACTCCACACCCCACCCACAGCAAATGACTCTTAAATACCTTCTGAAATAGCTAACAAGCCACTCAGTCCAAGGGCAGTTAGGGATGGATAACAATGCTGGCTCAGCCAGCGACACCCACATCCCATGAAAGAATAAAAAAAGTAGGCTGAATATCCACTTTTACCAGCTACCGCCATTAAGCCCCCTCTTCACCCCTTTTTCACCCATGTCTCTCGTCCCTCTCCCTAACCTACCCAAACCCTCTCAGCCCAAGACCTTGGACTTATCTACCCCAGACATCCATGGGCCTTGATCATCTTTTTCTCCTGTCATCCTGGCAGCGGCCACTGATGTCTTCCTGGCGCTGCCCAGATTGGCTGGCAGCCCCAGTGGGCAAATATCAGGCCCAATGAGTGGTGGAAGTCCCATTCGGCCCTCGTTAGTCACTCCACAGTGCGGGTAGGTTGGCATGATGTTATTTCTGCGGTGGCGTACCATCTTTCCCCGCTCCATTGTATTATTCAGCCTTTCGCGATTATTTAAACTATAATCAGAGGCCATGATGGTACCGTAAGTTAATGTACCAGAGGGATGTACTTTGAGGATCGGAATTTTCATGACACGTTAGCTAGTTTTGTTTTGGTTTTAATTCAAAGTTCAGATGTTCAGCTTCAGAATTTTGGTAAGCTGATTTAAACTGTGGTGGGTAGCATTAATTGTTGGCGTTTCCTTTGAGTCGAACAAGGTTGATGGTTTATCTTTTGCGAACGCCTTGAATCTTGTGTTTGCGAGGAGTCTTTCCTGCTCATTAAATTCAGCCTATTACCACCTCGAAGTATTATTCAGGTGGTGTTGTTTGGACTTTGTTGATAGCGTTTCTGCATAAAATTAATGTTGATGAGAAGTTTAACATTTTTGGCTCTTGTTTTCAAATCTCTCTATGACCTTGGCTCTCCACATCTCTGTAATCTCCTCCAGCCCTACAACGCTCCAAGATATTAGTGCTCCTTCTCCAGTTCTGGCCGCTTGAATATCCTTGACCTTAATCATACCACCATTGGCAGTTAAGCCTTCAGCTACTTAGACCATAAGCTCTGAAATTCCCTCTGTACCCCTCTCTCCTCCTTAAGGCCGTTTCTTAGAATCTCTTTGACCAAGCTTTTGGTCGTCTGTCCGAAGATTTTCTTCTGTGATGCAGCACCAAGTTTTGCTTGAAAATGCTCCTATGAAATGCCTTGAGACATTTTTACTATGTCAGAGGTGCTATATAAATGCAAATTGTTGTTACTGTCTGAAAATCTTGACCTCAAAGCAATTACAAGAATCAAAGTGGATATTGACCAGTTCACTATGATGTCGGGGATTGGGTTCAGACTCCATAAATAATGCTTACATTCAAAGAACAAAGAACAAAGAAAAGTACAGCACAGGAACAGGCCCTTCGGCCCTCCAAGCCTGCACCGACCATGCTGCCCGACTTAACTAAAGGCTCCTACCCTTCCGGGGACCATATCCCTCTATACCCATCCTATTCATGTATTTGTCAAGACGCCCCTTAAAAGTCACTACCTGGCAGCGAGTTCCAGGCACCCACCACCCTCTGTGTAAAAAAATGTGCCTCGTACATCTCCTTTAAATCTTGCCCCTCGTACCTTAAACCTATGCCCCCGAGTAATTGACTCTTCCACCCTGGGAAAAAGCTTCTGACTATCCACTCTGTCCATGCCCCTCATAATCTTGTAGACTTCTATCAGGTCGTCACTCAACCTCCGTCGTTCCAGTGAGAACAAACCAAGTTTCTCCAACCTCTCCTCATAGCTAATGCCCTCCATGCCAGGCAACATCCTGATAAATCTTTTCTGTACCCTCTCCAAAGCTTCCACATCCTTCTGGTAGTGTGGCGACCAGAATTGAACACTATATTCCAAGTGTGGCCTTACTAAGATTCTATAAAGCTGCAACATGACTTGCCAATTTTTAAACTCAATGCCCCGGCCAATGAAGGCAAGCATACCGTATGCCTTCTTGACTACCTTCTCCACCTGCATTGCCACTTTCAGTGACCTGTGTACCTGTACATCCAGATCCCTCTGCCTATCAATACTCTTAAGGGTTCTGCCATTTATTGTATATTTCCTATCTGTATTAGACCTTCCAAAATGCATTACCTCACATTTGTCCGGATTAACCATTGCATTACATTTAAGATCCTTAGAAATAGGAGGAGAATTAGGCCATTCAGCCCCCAGGCCTGTTCCACCATTCAGTATGATGATGGCTGATCTGTTTCATAGAATCCATAGAATCCTACAGTGCAGAAGGAGGCCATTCGGCCCATCGAGTCTGCACCGACCACAATCCCACCTGGCCCTATTCCCATAGCCCCATGCATTTACCCTAGCTAGCCCCCCTGACACTAAGGAGCAATTTAGCATGGTCTTAACTCCTCTTTCCTGCCCCCACTCCCCCTTGCCCCATAACCCTGGACTCCCATTGTCGATCAACAATCTGTCTAACTTAGTCTTGAATGTATTCAATGACCCAGCCTCCACTGCTTTCTGCAAAAGAGAATTCCAAAACAAACGGTCTTTGAAAGAAGAAATTCTCACCACAGCCTTAAATGGGAGACTCCTTATTTTTAAACCGTGCACTTTAGTTCTAGATCCCAATTAGAATCACCCTCACAGCGCCAACACTATCAAAATTCCCCAGAATCTTGTACATTTGAAGAAGATCACCTCTCATTTTTTGAAAATTCAATGACTAGGCCCAAACGGCTCAAACATTCCTCATAAAAAAAACACTTTATCCCAGGGATCAGCAAGTGAACCTTAGAACCATGGAATCCCTGCAGTGCAGAAGGAGGCCATTCAGCCCATCGAGCCTGCACCAACAACAACCCCACCCAGGCCCTATTCCCATAACCCCACACATTTACCCTGCTAATCCCCCTGACACTAAGGGGCAATTTATCATGGCCAATCAACCTAATCTGCACATTTTTGGCATTTGGGAGGAAACCGGAGCACCCGGAGGAAACCCACACATCTCTGAGGCTGATGATAAGCAGCAGACTGAGCTTTTCAGTTCAGCAAGGCAATATTACTTGTTCCACAAGCCAGAGGCCCATATCACATGATTCCCATTTCTCCCACCATGACAAAGGATGTGTATCCATCTTCTGGATTCCAAAGACTGTTAAATGTCTCAGCCATTAGGAATCGAAAGGAAGGTTCCAGGGCCTTTGTCTTAGCAGATGATCCATCTCCTTCCAGCTAGCCTAGGTTATTAAATGCACATGGCCTTTGTATAGCTCTCTTTCAAATGGGCTGTACAATCCATAGGTGGCTGTTAGTGGCTCCCCTGAGATAATGAGGTGTGAGTTTTCCCAAAACTGCCAGGTAGCTTCTTTTGTTCAGGAATCAGCCATTTTAAAGTTCTTTATTCAGTTTTAAATTTTGGAAACAGCAATGAGCATATCTAAGATATTTTATAAAACTATACATTGTAAGATCTTAGTCCCTCATACAATCCTCAATCTCCACCAATATAGCACACCCAACACTATGAGCTCTTATAATGTACAGTAATATTTTAGGTGGCACCTAATCAATGCCTTATTGCAAATCCAAATACACTACCTCTACTGGTTGCCCCATTTCCACTATCTAATACATCCTCAAATAACTCTAATAAACTTGTCATTAATGATGTCCATTTCAGAAAACCACATTGACTCTCCTAATTGTACTATGATTTTCTATATATATCCTGCTACTACCTCGTTAATGGATTCAAGCACTTTGCAATGACAGATGTTAAGCTAGCTAGCCTATAATTTCCAGCTGTCTGTCTCCCTCTTTTCTTGAATAGAGGTGTTACATTTGCAGTTTTCCAGTTTGCTGGGACCTTTCCAGAACCTGACAAATTTTAGAAGGTTACAACCAATGCCTTTGTTATCTCTGCAGCCAATTCTTTTCAGACCCCAGGATGCAGGTCATGCGGTCCAGGGGACTTGTGAGCCTTTAGTCCTATTGGTTTGCCCAATACATTTTCTCTAGTGATCGTGATTGTTTACAGATCCTCCCTCCCTTTTGCTTCTTGAATTTAGACTATTCTTGAGATGCTTTTTGTGTCTTCTACTGTGAAGCTGAGTAGAAAATACTTGTTCAACGTCTCTGCCATTTCATGGTTTCCCATTAATAATTCCACAGTCTCACCTGGAATATAAAACTATTCTCAGTAATGGGGACCATGAAACAATCCTCGATTGTGATTAAACCCCATCTGGTTCACTAATTTTCTTTAGGGAAGGAAATCTGCTATCTTACCAGGTCTGGACTACATGTGACTCCAGATCCACATCAATGCGGTTGACTCTTAAATGACTCTGAAATGGTCTAGCAACCAGTCAATTCAAGGGCGATTATGGATGAATAGTAAATGCCGGCCTTGCCGGTGCCACCTCTGAGGAACTTTTTTTGGCTACTCTTTCGCTTTTAATATATTTGTAGAAGCTTTTACTGTCTGTTTTTATAGTTCCTGCTGGTTTTCTCTCATCTTCTAATTTCTCCCTCTTTATTATAGTTTTTGTTATTTTGTTGTTGGCTTCTCAAATGGTCTATCACTTGCCTTCATGGCCTTTTATGCCTTTCTTTCAACTTGATAACATTGTTAACTTCCTCTTAATTCATCACAGATAGTGTTCAAAGAGTTTTTCTCATTGGAATATACTGTAACATTTTTGTAATCCAGCATGGGTGGTGTTGGTTAATGGAGAGTTCCATTCACCAATGACATATAATGCAACACTTGTACAAGATTGCACATGATCTGTACTGCAAGATTCGTAGCCTTTTCAAAACATCTGTAACTGCCCCTTTTCTCTTTTAATATCATAAAAACTCGATTGCGCTTCTCACTTTAGCCTCTCTCTGGTCTATTGGATGCCATCATGGCAGGATGTGGTTTTTACTTCACAACAATGCTCAACACAAAACCAAACACAAATTACAACGGTAGTTGCCAACAAGGACTACAAGTGCCTCTACAGGGCACTTGGCTAGGCATACCAAGGTGACCTGACAGGGCTCAGAAATCTCCTGGTTGCGGGTAATTTCTCAGTGGCTTCTGGTTGGTAAAGTGACGATTTGCATCATGGAATATCAGAAATTCTGGGTAATAAGACATTCCAGTAGGTACAAAGAACAAAGAACAAAGAACAATACAGCACAGGAACAGGCCCTTCGGCCCTCCAAGCCCGCGCCGCTCCCCGGTCCAGGATTGAATCCTGAATCCAGGATCCCCGCCCAATTTTCCAGCCTATCTACATACCAATATCCTATCCACCGAGCTGTCCCTCACAGCTATGATGCTTTGTTCATTACAACCTATTAACTCACCCCCACCCCCCTATTCCAGACCATGTGATCCCCAGGGAGAGGCGAAAACCCAGAGTGAAAAACCCCAGGGCCAATATGGGGAAAAAAAAAATCTGGGAAATTCCTCTCCGACCGCCTGAGGCGATCGAAACGAGTCCAGGAGATCACAATGGCCCTGATCGGAAAATGCTTCCCAACCCTAGTCATTTCCACTTCCATGAACACCATATGAATTCCCTGCCCCCGAGACAGGTTCCCAACTATCCGCAGTCTCGCTCTGTACTGGCACCAGCAAGATGATCATAGAATGAAGCCTTGAAACGAGAAACAAGGAACAATTAGCCCGCGCCGCTCCCTGGTCCAAACTAGACCACTCTTTTGTATCCCTCCATTCCCACTCCGGTCATATAGCTGTCTAGATAAGTCTTAAACGTTCCCAGTGTGTCCGCCTCCACCACCTTGCCCGGCAACACATTCCAGGCCCCCACGACCCTCTGTGTGAAATATGTCCTTCTGATATCTGTGTTAAACCTCCCCCCCTTCAAAGAACAAAGAACAAAGAACAGTACAGCACAGGAAACAGGCCTTCGGCCCTCCAAGCCTGTGCCGCTCCTTGGTCCAACTAGACCAATCGTTTGTATCCCTCCATTCCCAGGCTGCTCATGTGACTATCCAGGTAAGTCTTAAACGATGTCAGCGTGCCTGCCTCCACCACCCTACTTGGCAGCGCATTCCAGGCCCCCACCACCCTCTGTGTAAAAAACGTCCCTCTGATGTCTGAGTTATACTTCGCCCCTCTCAGCTTGAGCCCGTGACCCCTCGTGATCGTCACCTCCGACCTGGGAAAAAGCTTCCCACTGTTCACCCTATCTATACCCTTCATAATCTTGTATACCTCTATTAGATCTCCCCTCATTCTCCGTCTTTCCAAGGAGAACAACCCCAGTCTACCCAATCTCTCCTCATAGCTAAGACCCTCCATACCAGGCAACATCCTGGTAAACCTTCTCTGCACTCTCTCCAATGCCTCCACGTCCTTCTGGTAGTGCGGCGACCAGAACTGGACGCAGTACTCCAA
Organism: Mustelus asterias; assembly: GCF_964213995.1. NCBI lineage: Eukaryota > Metazoa > Chordata > Chondrichthyes > Carcharhiniformes > Triakidae > Mustelus > Mustelus asterias. The sequence goes on along the minus strand of NC_135813.1, from coordinate 62,285,918 downwards.
ATGCGGCCTAACCAGCGTTCTATACAGCTGCATCATCAGACTCCAGCTTTTATACTCTATACCCCGTCCTATAAAGGCAAGCATACCATATGCCTTCTTCACCACCTTCTCCACCTGTGTTGCCACCTTCAAGGATTTGTGGACTTGCACACCTAGGTCCCTCTGTGTTTCTATACTCCTGATGACTCTGCCATTTATTGCATAACTCCTCCCTACATTATTTCTTCCAAAATGCATCACTTCGCATTTATCCGGATTAAATTCCATCTGCCACCTCTCCGCCCAATTTTCCAGCCTATCTATATCCTGCTGTATTGCCCGACAATGCTCTTCGCTATCCGCAATTCCAGCCATCTTTGTGTCATCCGCAAACTTGCTGATTACACCAGTTACACCTTCTTCCAAATCATTTATATATATCACAAATAGCAGAGGTCCCAGTACAGAGCCCTGCGGAACACCACTGGTCACAGACCTCCAGCCGGAAAAAGACCCTTCGACCACTACCCTCTGTCTCCTATGGCCAAGCCAGTTCTCCACCCATCGAGCCACTTCTCCTTGTATCCCATGAGCCTTAACCTTCTTAACCAACCTGCCATGTGGGACTTTGTCAAATGCCTTACTGAAATCCATATAGACGACATCCACGGCCCTTCCTTCATCAACCGTTTTTGTCACTTCCTCAAAAAACTCCACCAAATTTGTAAGGCACGACCTCCCTCTTACAAAACCATGCTGTCTGTCACTAATGAGATTGTTCCGTTCTAAATGCACATACATCCTGTCTCTAAGAATCCTCTCCAACAACTTCCCTACCACGGACGTCAAGCTCACCGGCCTATAATTTCCTGGGTTATCCCTGCTACCCTTCTTAAACAACGGGACCACATTCGCTATCCTCCAATCCTCAGGGACCTCACCCGTGTCCAAAGAAGCGACAAAGATTTCCGTCAGAGGCCCAGCAATTTCATCTCTCGTCTCCCTGAGCAGTCGAGGATAGATGCCATCAGGCCCTGGGGCTTTGTCAGTTTTAATGTTCCCTAAAAAACCTAACACTTCCTCTCTCGTAATGGAGATTTTCTCTAACGGGTCAACACCTCCCTCCGAGACACTCCCGGTTAACACGCCCCTCTCCTTCGTGAATACCGATGCAAAGTATTCATTTAGGATCTCCCCTATTCCCTTGGGTTCTAAGCATAATTCCCCTCCTTTGTCCCTGAGAGGTCCGATTTTCTCCCTGACAACTCTTTTGTTCCTAACGTATGAATAGAATGCCTTAGGATTCTCCTTAATCCTGCCTGCCAAGAACATCTCGTGCCCTCTTTTTGCCCTTCTAACTCCCCGTTTGAGATCTTTCCTACTCTCTCTGTATTCCTGTACAGTGCTGAATAAAGTGAGGTATGCTGCATCTTTGTTCAGAGTGATGAAATAGCTCCTTAAATGTCTGCTGCTGTTTCTCTATCATCTTACGTTTTAACTTCTTTTCCCATTCCGCTTTAGCTGACTCCATCTTCATACTCTTGCAATTGTCTTTATTTAAGTTTAAGGCTCTAGTTTCAGACCAACATTTGTCACCCTCAAACTGACTGTGGAATTCTATCACGTTATGATCACTCTTACCTCGAGAATCCTTTACTCTGAGATAATTAATTAACCTTATCCTGTTACTCATTACCAGGTCTAAAATAGCCTGTTTCCTGGTTGGTTGTCAAACTTAATTATTTTAAGAAATTGTCCAGAAAACAGTCTGTGTACACATCTTCCAGTTATCTTTGCCAATTTGGTTTGTCGAATCTATATGAAGAAAAATCATCTATGATTATTGCAGTACATCTCTTACAAACCTCCATTATTTGCTGATATAGTGTAGTTACCGTTAGGGCATTTATAAATTATTCCCACCAGTGACCTATTTTCTTTGCTCTTTCTTGTCTCCACCCAAACAGGTTCTACATCTTGATCTTCTGAACGAAGATAATTTCTCACTACTGTACTGATCTCATCCTTTATTAACAGAGCCACCCCACCACCTTTCTTCCTCTCCTGCTGACATGTCAAATACCCTTAAATGTTCAATTCCCAGCCTTGGTCATATTGTAACCACATCTGTATCATAGCAGATTCTCTTTGTGCTAGCAATTCATCCATCTTGTAATGAATACAGTGTGTGATCAGATAAAGAACTTTTAAAGTTTATTTATTAGTATCACAAGTAGGCTTATATTAACACTGCAATGAAGTTACTGTGAAAATCCCCTAGTTGCCACACGCCGACGCCTGTTCGGGTACACTGAGGGAGAATTTAGCATGGCCAATGCGCGTAACCAGCACGTCTTTTGGACTGTGGAAGGAAACCAGAGCACCCGGAGGAAACCCATGCAGACACGGGGAGAATGTGCAAACTCCACACAGTGACCCAAGCCGGGAATTGAACCCAGGTCCCTGGTGCTGTGAGGCAGCAGCGCTAACCACTGTGCCACCGTGTCGCCCGTTCTGCCTTTTACCATTTTTCCCTACTCTGACCTTCTTTGCTGGTGCACTCTCATGTTTGTACTTTGTCCCTTCCTGTCACGTGCTGACCATCATCTCACTACACCCACACTATTGACTTGTCTTTTCTCTTTAACTTTCCAAATCTCCCATCTCCCCCTATTGTTTAGTCTAAAGCCCTCTCTACAACCCTAATATGATTGGCAGACGCACTGGTCCCAGCACGGTTCAGGTGCAGACTGTCCAAGCGATCAGTTGAATTGAAACACCAATACAAAGTGGAGCAAGAGTCCTGAAACACTTCACTGACAATCAGAATCTGTTTATCAAATGGGAGTAAGTTGTCATCTTTTCTTTCATAAGCTATTGGGAAAGGTAATTAACCTATTTTGAACTCTGCTAATTATATCAGATACTAGTAAACCTCCTGTAGTTTTGTATGTGGGGAGTCAAAGCCTCCAGATGATCCAAGGTTAAAGGTTGGCTAATTAAAGTATCATTTGCATGCTGACATCATTTAGAAGTCATATGTTCAGTTCTTAATTTTAACTTTCTATTACAAATTGTGTTGTCTTTGTTTATAATGGAAACTACCTGTGTGAGCTTGTTCCATTCGAGTGAAAAACCTTGCCCCCTGTCCCCCTCTCCCTAGTTTACCTCTACTCCCTGCTGGAATTTTAACTCTAGAGATTTGAGAAATCTCCAGAGCAAGGACAAACAGACAGTCAGGGCATCAGAGGGCATCCGGCCACCGATTAATTCAAACAGCCTGAAATATAATATAATAACCCTAAGTACAATATATAGGCATTTCAACTTTATTTATTGGTGTCGCAAGTAGGCTGATATTAACACCGCAATGAAGTTACTGTGAAAATCCCCTAGTCACCACTGTTCGGGTGCACTGAGGGAGAATTTAGCACGGCCAATGCACCTAACCAGCACGTCTTTCAGACTGTGGGAGGAAACCGGAGCACCCAGAGGAAACCCACGCAGACACAGGGAGAATGTGAAGACTTCGCACAGTGGCCCAAGCAGGGAATTGAACCCGGGTTCCTAGCACTGTGAGGCAGCAGTGCTAACCACTGTGAGGCAGCAGTGCTAACCACTGTGAGGCAGCAGTGCTAACCACTGTGAGGCAGCAGTGCTAACCACTGTGAGGCAGCAGTGCTAACCACTGTGAGGCAGCAGTGCTAACCACTGTGAGGCAGCAGTGCTAACCACTGTGAGGCAGCAGTGCTAACCACTGTGAGGCAGCAGTGCTAACCACTGTGAGGCAGCAGTGCTAACCACTGTGAGGCAGCAGTGCTAACCACTGTGAGGCAGCAGTGCTAACCACTGTGAGGCAGCAGTGCTAACCACTGTGAGGCAGCAGTGCTAACCACTGTGAGGCAGCAGTGCTAACCACTGTGAGGCAGCAGTGCTAACCACTGTGAGGCAGCAGTGCTAACCACTGTGAGGCAGCAGTGCTAACCACTGTGAGGCAGCAGTGCTAACCACTGTGAGGCAGCAGCGCTAACCACTGTGAGGCAGCAGCGCTAACCACTGTGAGGCAGCAGTGCTAACCACTGTGAGGCAGCAGTGCTAACCGCTGTGAGGCAGCAGCACTAACCGCTGTGAGGCAGCAGCACTAACCACTGTGAGGCAGCAGCACTAACCGCTGTGAGGCAGCAGCACTAACCACTGTGAGGCAGCAGTGCTAACCACTGTGCCACCGTGCTGCAATATCATTTGTTGGGGTATTTTGCTTAAGTTACAGATTAAAAAGTTTTTTGGCAGTTCGGACAGCTCTGAAAGCTGCATCACAGCCAATGAATTGAGGGGGAAAAGTCAATGGAAACCATGTGACAATGGCATGATGATAGGAAAGCAAATGGTGCAGACAGGAAGTGTGTGCTTACTAAGCTTTAGTATTATAGATTGATTGCACTCTTCTGTGCTTCATACCTTCACTTAACTCTACTTAAGTCTCAGTAAGCTGAAAGACTCTGGCCCTTGTATAACATTCACCTATTTGAACAGAATGTGTAGCATCATGCATTTAATCCAGGAAAACTGGATTACTTCCAATTGAGATAATTGTTAATCCTCCAGACACACAACTCGGTGAAAGACAGATTATCGTTGAGAATACAGCTTGCGAATCGTAGGAGGGAAGGTCACTTACAGGAACTGCAATCGAGCGAGGACGTTGTTAAAAAAGAAACTTCTCTCCCTCCTCATTTCTTTGCTGGATTGCTATTCCTGTGACTGAATGGAGAAATATATGGCCTTTCTTTTCACATCTACTCAAAAATGTTCACTCCTGCGAAGGAAATGTTTGTGTCAGAAATTTGGCAAACACTGCACAAGGCAAAATCGCAGTTATTTCATTCAATCACAATAAAAGAATCACAAGCGTAGCACTGAACTCATTCACCATACATATAAAAATCTGAGGTAGTATTTCAGTCCTTATTACTGTGGCCTTACCGTGTCTGATTTTCACTCTGTCTTGCACTCATGACCCATGTTTTTCCTTCTGAATCGCTGGGCCTGCCACTTGATCAGCTTTCATAAAAAATGAAGGCCTGAAACTGTGACCTGATCAATAAAAGACTACATCTTTGTGCTCACCAGGTTTGATCCTGATCTGTGGTATCCCAGTTGGAATAACGATGGGGGCACCACAATTCGCTGGAGACCTAGTATGTTATGGAAAGGAAAGTGACCCAAGGCGCGTGCTGTTGGATCCTCTACATAGAAATAATAGAAACCGTACAATGCAGAAAGAGGCCATTTGGCCCATCGAGTCTGCACTGACCACAATCCCACCCAGGCCCTACCCCTACATCCCTACATATTTACCCGCTAATCCCTCTAACCTACGCATCTCAGGACACTAAGGGGCAATTTTAGCATGGCCAATCAACCTAACCTGCACATCTTTGGACTGTGGGAGGAAACCGGAGCACCCGCACGCAGACACGAGGAGAATGTGCAAACTCCACACAGACAGTGGCCCAAGCTGGGAATCGAACCCAGGTCCCTGGAGCTGTGAAGCAGCAGTGCTAACCACTGTGCTACCTTGGAGCTCGGTCTGCAGTGCTAACCACTGTGCCAACTTGGTTGATCATGACAGAAATGCCTCGATTGTTGCAATGACTTTCCGGTGATGACTATTGAACTTCACTTGGGTGAATGCAAGTGAAACTCCACTCCCAGCAAGGAGAGAAGGGAAAGGTAGAAAATTAGAAAAAAAAATTCCCATATATTTCCTCTGTCCACTCTTGGACAATCTCCATTTCAAGCTGCTAGTGAGAGCAAGGCATGACTCTGGGTTGACAGCACAGACCTGTCCTTTCAGCATATTTACTGGATCTGAAATGTGAAACACGCAGTTCCAATATCTACCCAAGCAATCCAGCATTACCTAACTGGAATATTCTATTTGACGGATCACCCAGTGCCTTTGGCATGAATGTTTTGTGTTGTAAATTTCCCAGATGGTTCAGTTGGCGAAAATAATGGAGATGGGTTTTCACATTGGGCACAGTCAGTGATCTAGTCCAAATTGTGCTCAGAGAAGTGTCTTTTTGCTCAGGTTTCTGTTTACGTTTCAAGTTTATTTATTAATGTCACAAGTAGGCTGACACTAACACTGCAATGAAGTTACTGTGAAAATCTCCTAGTCACCACACTACGGCACCTGTTCGGGTACACTGAAGGAGAAATTAGCATGGACATTGCTGCTAACCAGCACATCTTTCGGACTGTTGGAGGATACTGGAGCACCAGGAGGAAACCCACACAGACATGGGGAGAATGTGCAGACTCCGCACAGACAGTGACCCAGGCCAGGAATCGAATCTGGGTCCCTGGTGCAATGAGGCAGCAGTGCTAACCACTGTGCCACCCCAAAACCTGTTGTCCTGCACAAATCTATTTGCATATTGCCAAATGTAAAATCGGCCATGAGTTAAGGTTTTAGAACGTAAGTTTAAAATAAAAATGATGATTTAGAAGTATTCCTTGATATATTTCAGAGTGATGACCTGGTGCAGTTTTATTAATATAGCTGAACATTGATTTATCACAAGGGTAAGCATTTTTGATCAAAGTGTCTAGTCCATCAGCTGTGAATAGCCCAGTTTGAAACAACTGAAATAACTTTTTAAAACTACACAAAAGCATTTCCAGCGTACAAGAATTAGGGAAATTTTAGTTAAAATGCAATTTACCCCTATTAGTCCTTTTGTGCCCAAAAAGAAACTTAAAGAGAATCCTCAAAAGCCCACAAATAGGTATAGTTAGCAGGCACTCGCAGTGGTGTTTATAATTTGATGGGGGTGCAGGGAGATGGTGACCAGCTTTTTAGGTTAGCCCAGCTTCCAGGGCAACGGTTTTCAAACTAATACAAAATATCATAGAAACTCACTTTGTCCTGAATATAATTTGCACTTGAAGCTCCTCAAAACCTGGAGCTGGTTTGGCCAAATTTAGCTGAATTGTGCTGCAAAGATCAGCATGAACCAGCAGAAACTCATCCAAGCGTCCCAGAAGGTTCCCTTCACATTTCCTGCACTTTATTGAGTTGGCTGATCTCTGCTGAGGTAACGGTTGGTACTCTCTCTCTCAATCTAAGGAGTGGAAAAGTCATCAAGAGCTTTTGATTGCTTTCCAAGAAGTCTTTCAGGTCAACATAATGTGTGAACATGATGCCATGCATCATTGAAAAGCCTCCCAACACTGCATTCACTTGTGAGGAGTATCCACTTAAGAACTCTTCCATGTAACAACTCTGTAACCAGTTCATTCTGGTGACGCTGCACATGGGCAGGGATGCAAATCTGGTGCAATTACCATTGCTGCCACATGCCTGGTAGTCTATGTTTTCTTTTATTTGTTCACAAGGTGTGGGTGTTGCTGATTGCCCTACCCTAGTTACCCTTAATCATGTACTGGTGAATTGCCACCTTGAATCATTGCAAGCCATGTGTTGTAGGTGTTCCCATGGTGTTGTTAGTTGGAGAGCTCCAGAATTTTAATCAAAAGCCATGATGAAGGAGCTGCGATATATTTCCAAGTCAGGATAGCGTGTAACATGCTCCAGGTGGTAGAGGTGGTGAGGTTGGAAGGTACAGCAACATTCCTCTCACAGACTTGAATGCCACTTTAAATACAGTTAGCAACCATAAATAAACTTGTTATAATGAGTGTAGACTGTCTTGAAGCTTTCGGGGGATAGAGTTCCAGAAGCCTGCAAAATCCTTCTAACTTCAGCCAGGCTTCAGCTGTAAACTAACTGCTTTCTTGCAAAAGCTTTTTTCACTCTGCACATAAAGCACATCATCACATGACCCTGTCAATCACTCTAATCCAAATTCCCAGGGGAACCCAAGTAATCAAAAGTCCATTAACTCTACTTAGCATAACCACTTGCCAGGCTGAAATTAGTAATTATCCTGCTCTCCCAAAATCTGAGCTGAGTTCCCTCCAGACAAACTGACTGCCTGTAGCATAAAGCTGAATTTTTAAACATTCCCCTTAAAAAAAAAATATATATATATAAATTGCACCACTATCTTCACAGTCAGCAAGCACAGGAGTGATAGGGGAACAGGACTTGGTCCGAGTTAAAACCTGAGCAGAAAGGTTTTGGATGACCTCAAGTTTACAGAGAGTAGAATGCGGGAGGACAGCCAGGATAGTCAAATACAGAGCTAACAGAAGCAAGAATGAGGTTTTCATTCAGAGCTAAGCTGAAGCAGAGGCGAAGTCAGGTTACGTTGCAGAGGTGGAATTAGGTGGTATTAGTGATGATGTGAAAATGAGGTTGAAGCTCATTTTGGGGTCATATGTGACACCAAGGCTGGAACGTACTGGCTTAATCGCCGACTGTTGCCAGGGAGAGGGGTGGAGTTGATAGCGAATGAACAGATTGGGACGGGGCCGAAAATAATGGCTTCAGTCCCTCCAGTATTTAATTGGAGGAAATTTCTGTTCATGCAGCACCGAAGGTTGGATAAGAAGTGCGATAATTTAGCAACAATGAAGGAGTTGAGGGGATGGGGGTGGGATAAATCTTGTCATCGCCAGCATGTATCTGGAAATTAATGCTGTGCTTTTGTATAATGTTGCCAAGGGGCAGTACGAAGATGGGAAATAGAATGTGGCCAAGATTACATCCTTTGGGAACACCAGAGATAACAGTGTGGGAGCAGCAAGAGAAACTGTTGCCAGTGAGTCTTTAGCTCTCATGTGCTGGACTCATCCATCTTCAGGGCTCCTTGGAGGCCTCCTCTTTATGTTGAAGTCAAAGGAATTGAATACTGGGCAATATTTAAAAGCAGGGGTCAGATGTGACTGGGTTTCCTTTACATCTACAGCCCTTTTCCATTTCAACTCCATTGTTTTTAATGATTGAACTAGTGCGTGACCCATTTTAAGTTTATTAGTTTACTTATTATTATCACAAGTAGGCCTACATTAACACTGCAATGAAGTTACTGTGAAAATCCCCTAGTCGCCACACTCCGGCTCCTGTTCGGGTACACTGAGGGAGAATTTAGCATGGCCAATGCACCTATCCAGCATGTCTTTCGGACTGTGGGAGGAAACCCACACAGACACGGGAGAATGTGCAAACTCCATACAGACAGTGACCCAAGCTGGGAATCAAACCCAGGTCCCTGGTGCTGTGAGTCAGCAGTGCTAACCACTGTGCCACCCTGAGTCACCATGCCACTCTTAAGCAGCTCTTATGATTTTGGCAGCTTACAACCATAGAAATCAAACTCAGCAATACCCTGCCTGATTTTTTTTTAATGCTTGTTGCAAAATGTGTAATGCATAACTTTTGCTTCTGGCATCACTCATACCAGGACTTTGGTCTCAGACAAATTCCACAGTTAAAAGATTTAACCTTGCTGAATAATTCACAGCTTCGTGATTCTACATTATTCAAGTCCATTACTTGGAGGTGTTTGAAAGTTGTGGACAAGGAAAATGATTTATTTATTACAGCAAAATTATGTAGTGGGGCATCTGCATTTGTGTTCAGTGTATCTGGATCGCTATACAAATTATGCATACATTGCATTCCACCTATTTTATACAGTAGCATCGACCTGGAGAGCACATACGATTTACTGCAACCTTGCATATGGATATATAAGGCAGTCTATAATGTACACTAAGCACTGTATCACTCTGCACTTAAAATTAACTTGCTAATGTTTCCTATCTGTATTTATACATTCTTCAGTTACCTAGGCACTCTGGTGTTTGCAGAAGAGGTTGTCTTTGCTCTTTATATAATTATAAGTTGGATCCTTTGGTGCTTTGTGACTACTCAGTTGTCAATTCGTTATCTAACAGAGCAGTTCCATAACTCATGAATCACTAAGTTGATTCCATACACTGAAAATGAAGATATATGAGGTAGTCCTGTAGTATAAATTAAAAGCAGTCTCTCCTCTCTATGTATATGCCTTGAATGGGTATCGCAATTATAAAGATGGGTTTAATTGTAAGGAAGACACTGCAAGATCCAACTATATATCTGATTGTTCATTGGTGAGTATAGATAATCCAAAAGGATCTGCAATCGACAATCCAAATCTATCTTACTTGACTCAGCATTCTGGAAAACCTCGAGTCAGTATTGAGTTCAGGAATAAGTGATTCACCACAAAGAGTTCTGAAAAAGGCTCAGATGTTAATGGAGGCTGCTTGTGTCTTATCGGGAACTGACTGATCACACTAATTCTGATGATATCATCAAGCACAAACCTAACTCTTGAGTTTGAATCAATGCCTTAAAAGCATTCAGATGTTTTTCTTATTCTTCATATGATCACCTTCATCAATCAGCGCACATTTATCATGTTAATGTAGCTTTCGTTTTCTCATTTTGGACAGCTGTTGCATTGAACAGTAGATACAACTTCTGGTACAGGGAGTTAAGGTGCAATTCAGACACCAAATAAGCAATGGAGGGAAGTGTTTGTCATCATTTGAATAACAATTGGAAGTTTTGATTGCAGATACTAGGAAATGTACAATATCTAATATTCAATATACAATATACTACAGTACATATGCACTGTGCTAGTATATACTGTATACTATCGTCCAAAAGTGTGCAAGTTAGGTGCATTGACCATGCTAAATTGCCTCTTGGTGTCCCAAGATGTGTTGGTTAGGGAGATTAGCGGAGTAAATACATGGGGTTACGGGGATAGGGCCTGGGTAAGATAAAAAGGTGGGCCAGTGCAGACTCGGTGGGCTGAATGGCCTTCTTCTGTCCTGTAGGGATTCTATGATGATTCATTGCACCATTTTCCTCTGGTCATATAATCAGACCTGGGACAAGTGTGATTATATGTTAGAGTTCGACCAATCCCAGGCCTCGAGGGTAGGATGTTGGTCACTGATCTTGCCATTGGTTTATTGTTGTACCTTTGCAGCTTTAAGTAACCATTCAGGTTGGTTTCTCACTTTTCTGACTGGTAATTGTAACTCTGCAAGCAGCCATCACGTTGAGCAGCGCACAATCCTGCAGTTGTCCTCATTCTGGGTCTATTTCAATACATCAGGGAGGAACAGAGTTACCTGGGCACTTTGACCCAGGAGGCAGTCACATCCCTTAGATTAGGCATTAGTTTAGATTTCATCAACAGTCAGAGGTGGGTAGATGTGACCCTGAGTCTGGCAGATATAGGGACCGAGGATGCAGTGAATCTCAGCCTTTTACCTGGTCATGTATAAGGCACTTGCTGCTTGTAGGGATGAGAAGAAAGCTTGCAGGGAGGATGGGCAGTTTGGCCACAACACCATGGTACAGAAGGCCATTCAGGTGAAGGGAGTAAAATAGATGTGGTAGTGATAGATATTATAATCAGGCAGATAGACACTGGGAGTCCCATGGTTGTGCTTCCTGTCCTGTGCTTGGGTTAAGGATATCTGATTGTGACTGGGAATGGACACAGAATGGGGGAAAGTGATCCATGTGAGATAGTCGATGTAAGAACTAAGCAAAGATGGAATGAAAAATGAGGTTCAACTGAGGGAGGAGCAAGGGTCCAAGTTACAAGCAAAACCTAAACGTTTCTGAGCCACATGCAAATTGGCATAGGGTCAAAAGGAGCAGAGAGTTGAATGTGTGCTGCAAAGAGTGGTTGGAAATCAGTGGCTTCACATCAAGGGATACTGGCATTGGTCTTAGCTGACAGTTGTAGTATGTTTAAAACCTTCTCCTTCACCTCCTGAGTTGCCTCTATGACTTCAAGTAACCTTTTTGAGAGTGTAATTGTTCTGCCTATCTGAAGGTTGCCAGCCTGTCTGATGACCATCATGCATGCTGACAGAACCTGCTCCAAATGACTAACTCTTTTGCCAGAAGCTCCTGTCTAAGTGGCCTAACACTTCATGCCTGTAAGCTTTCCTAAAGTACCACCAGACAATTTGCTATTGAGAAATAAATGTGAAATAGTCCATTCACCAACTTGCAATTTAAGTTTGATTGTACACAGTGCACAATATATTAATATAATGTATGCTATAGATTGTATATAACATAATATGCAATATATGTTGCTTTAGAATACACAATGCAATATGCAATGTAACTACATTATACTTACTGAGTGTCAATGGGTAGAGCATTGTGTTTCATATAGCTTACTGATCAATATTGGCTAGAAATTACTATTGGCTGTGTTCTCATACAAGTATCAAATATGCCGGCATCAAACCCCTTAATCTGCTATTTAATTCTCCGTTAATGCCTCCAACCAAAACACAAATGAAAGCTTAAAGCTTAATTTGATAAGATGTCACTGCTGACCATTATTTCCAGGATTTTACGGTTTACCCCACGGAAAATTGCCAAACATTAGATTGCGTGATGTTCACACAGCCGTGGGCTCACCCCAGTTTAATTCCCTGGTGGAATTGAATTGGAACTATGAAACCTTTCTCTGACCCCTGTAGTTAATCAATCAAATTAAAATTCCAGGATTATCAGTGCGATGTGGCTTGAACTGGGTTAGTTAGATTCCAAAGGTAACATTCCAAGCTACTGATGGGAGTGGAGGCAGAATTGCACAAGACATTTGACTAGCGATATCTATGCTCAAAGATGCACCCCAATAATTGGTAAGCCTTTTTAAGTGGTTCAAGTTAACAGGATGCTCTGAGTAATGTTTTACATAAAAATAATTTTGCTTCCTCCCTTCCCTAGCCCATCCAGTTAGTTGGTACAGATTCCTTTGAACACTATCGTTACGTCTTTCATTAGTCATCTGATGCTTAATTATCATTGGCAATATTGTAATAGTTACAATATTAGAATCTAGAGATGTTTCCACTTGTGCAGGAGTCCAAAGCTGAGAATATAAATAGGCTTGTCACCAATAAATCCAACCTAGAGACACTGGGCAGAATTCTCCCGTCCTGTTCGCCGCGGGAATCATGGCGGACAGAACAGAAAATCCGGCGGACTATGTAAAGGTCCATTGACCTCAGGTGGGAATTTCCAATCTTGCGACGCACGCGGCCAGAAAATCCCACTCATTACTTACCAGAGAATAGTTAAGAGTACGGAATTGAGGATCACATGGAGTAGTTGAGGCGAATATCATGTATGCATTTAATGGGAAGCTGGATATGTACTTGAGAGAGAAAAGGATCATAGAATATGCTAATAAGGATGGATGAAACAGGGTGTGAGGAGGCTCATGTGGAGCATAAACACTGGCACAGAGCTGTCTGTTTCTGAAATGTAAATTCTATGTAGTAATATGACTAGAAATACGCTTCACAGTATTGTTGGTGAACTGTGTGACCAGTTAGAGGCCCAGCGATATCTCTGTACTTTGTCTCAGGCGAATCTTCCTTCTACCTTTAACTTCTGCCTTGTATCGCCAAACCAATTCCTAATCCAGCTAGCTAATTTCCCATCAGTTCCAGAGGCCGCAGCCTTGTTGAAGGTTTTGCATATGGAAATGTACTGAATGTTGTCTGAAGAGCTGAGAAAAATTACACCCACTGGCTGCCTTTTATTCTTTAATTTATGGATTAATAAATGCTCAAAGAATTCCGGTAGAATTATGAAGGGCAACCTATTTATAAAGTTGTGCTGACTCATGCCTGCCGAGGCCTCCGTACTGTTTATATGAGCATTGTTATCATTGTGCATCTGCTGGCATGAGGGTGAGGAGTTCTCAGGCCACCTTCCTTCATAGGTTACAGCAAAGTTATTTATGCAGCTTCTTATTCTCAAAATCATAAAAGCTTTTTCATGGTTTGGGAACATTGGAACCACCTTCACTGTCAACCCTGTCTTCTGTGGCTCTCTCCAGAATCTGCTCCTGCCTGTGTCTCAAGGCTGTGATTTATGAGTGCTCGGCCATGGTATCAGAATAGAACATCATTCTCTCTCCTTGTTTTAAATTAAGAAGGCACAAGGGAGCGTTATTTGGAGTCATAGAGTCATAGAGAGGTACAGCATGGAAACAGGTCCTTTGGCCCAACTCGTCCATGCCGACCAGGTTTCCTAAACTGAACTAGTCCCATGTGCCTGTGTTTGGCCCGTATCCCTCTAAACCTTTCCCATCCATGTGCCTGTCCAAATGTATTTTAAATGTAATTGTACTCACCAATACCACCTCCTTTGGCAGTTCATTCCAGATACACACCACCCTCTGTGTGAAAAGGTTGCCCCTCAGGTCTCTTTCAAACCTTTCCCCTCTCACCTTAAACCTATGCCCTCTAGTTTTGGACTCCCCTACCCTGGGGAAAAGACTATTCACCTTATCCATGCCCCTCATAATTTTATAAACCTCTATAAAGTCACTCCTCATCCTCCACAAGTCCCAAGCACAAATGATTACAGTTATAGAGCTGTATCAATCCTGTAGTTGTTCCCTTTTTTTTTAACATAGTCTCCATGTGCTAACTCTACAGGTTGGACTGTTTGACATCAGGAGATCACCATATAGTGAATCACTGTCCCATCATTGCATAATGGAACGTTCTTAAATGTGACCCTCAAGAGTGACCCTCAGATTCCAGCATGTTTCAGATTCCAGCAGCCGCAGTATTTTGCTTTTAACTCGTATAACGGGATTGGGTTCTCGAAGCATAGGATTGAAAAGCAACAAAGCTATGTTAAACTTATGTAAACACTGTTAGACCACCCTTGGAGAACTTTGTACAGTTCAAATCTCCATACTGTAAAAACGATGTATGCAGTGAAGAAAATATAAAACGTTTGTGAGGGTGATAGCAGAATTCAGCTCTCAGGAAATAGGCCAGGGCTCTTTTCTCTGGATTAATGGTCACCTGATAGAGGTTTTTAACACCATAAAAAGCCTCAGTAGGGTAAACATAGAGAAGGTGTTTTCACTTATGGGAATGTTCAAAATATAGAATAGTTCCTAATAAATCCAATAAGGAATTCAGAGTAAACTTCTAATATAAAGGTAAGGAAATACTGTTGCAACTATACAAGGCATTGGTGAGGCTGCACCTGGAGTATTGTGCACAGTTTTGGTCCCCTTATTTGAGGAAAGGTGTAGTGGCATTGGAGGCAGTTCAGAGGAGGTTCACTAGATTGATTCCAGAGATGAGGGGTTTGTTGTATGAAGAGAGATTGAACAGTTTAGGCCGACACTCTCTGGTATTTAGAATAATGAGGGGAGATCAAATTGAGGTATTCAAGATGATAAAAGGTATGGATAAAGTAGACGTGGAGCGGATGCTTCCTCTTGTGGGGCATTCTAGGACGAGAGGTCATAGTCTTAGGATAAGGGATAGCAAATTTAAAACAGAGTTGAGGGGAAACTACTTCTCCCAAAGGGTTGTGAATCTGTGGTTAGAATGTGGAACTATTGTCACGTGGAGTGGTTGAGGCCAATAGCATAGCGGGACATTCTTAAGAATGAACCTACCTATCTTACTCTTAAATATAGAGGTAACAGCAAGAAGGAGACAGTGGTGGAAGGACTTGCCAATGTTGGAGGCTCATGTGGAGCACAGACAATGGCATTGACCATGTAAGAAAGGGATGACTTGGATTAATGGTGCTCAACAAAAGGTTATTGACACTATTGTCAGATTGTGTGTATGCCTGGCATGGAGGTGGGATAAGGAAATCTGTGATTGAATATCTTAACCTATGACTGGCAAGGTTGAAACAAGTGCTTCCTGGACAATTATCCTTCGCAGAAAGTTTCCAGTAACATGAATTCCCTATGCGGAGTTAATGTAGACACGGTGACACAGTGGTTAGCACTGCTGCCTCACAGCAGCAGGGACCTGGGTTCGATTGTGGCTTTGGGTAACTGTCAGTGTGGAGTTTGCACGTTCTCCCCGTGTCTGCGTGGGTTTCCTCCGGGTGCGCCGGTTTCCTCCCACAGTCCAAAAATGCGCATGTTAGGTTGATTGGCCATGCTAAATTGAGCCTTAGTGTCAGGGGGAGCTAGCAGGGTAAATGCATGGGGTTATGGGGATAGGGCCTGGGTGGGATTGTTGGCGGTGCAGACTCGATGGGCCGAATAGCCTCCTTCTGCACTGTGAGGATTCTATGAACCTTTTAGCTCAATATCTTTTGATATTGAAACTTAATTCATTAGTCCTTTCGTCAGAGCCACTGGGACCCGCATGGCCGGCTGGAACTGGAAAGAAATGTGCGAGAGGGTTTGCTTGGAATTGCTTTTGTAGTCACGGAGCTGTAAGAAATGGGGCAGCTCAGTGGCACAGTGGTTAGCACTGCGGCCCCACAGCGCCAGAGACACAGGTTCGATTCCCGGCTTGGATGACTGTCTGTGTGGAGTTTGCACATTCTCTCCGTGTCTGCGTGGGTTTCCTCCGGGTGCTCCGGTTTCCTCCCACAGTCCAAAGATGTGCGGGTTAGGTGGATTGGCCATGCTAAATTACTGCTTAATGTCAGGGGCACTAGCTAGGGTAAATGCAGAGGGTTCTGGGGTAGGGGCTGGGTGGGATTGTGGTCGGTGCAGACTTGATGGGCCGAATGGCCTCCTTCTGCACTGTAGGGATTCTATGATTCCATGAAATGTGTCCCTGCTGTTGAGTAAGATGTGCGGTGGTGATTTAGGCAAATTGGGTTAATCCTTTTGCTGGGAAGTGAGAGAAGTGAGTAGAAAGAGTTAATTCTTTCTGCTGGGGATCACTCTGTGTTGCGACCAGGTGGATGAAAGGGTTGCTCTGCCTTCTGGGAGTAAGGGTTAATGCTTACTAGCTACGGATAGACAGCTGGATGAAAGAGTTAATCCTCTCTGCTGGGAAGAGGCTTTCTGGTGACTCCCTGATACTGGGAAGAGGCGAGGGAATGCCTTAAACCCTGCAGCCTGGAACAGCCCGTGCACCAGTTGGTTCTAGCTCATTAAAGGGAGGGTTAATACCCTGAGTCATGTCTGACTACTGCTGCTGCCACAGGAATGCATCTCCCTCTTGATGAGGTTTTCTAGCTGAAGGATAAGCAGAACGATGTTGTGACTATGTACTGCTGCTGATATGCAATCCGATAGCGAGGCCTCGAGACAGCTAAAAGAAGCAGTCTGTGTGTAATGTAATTACAGTGCTGACGAGGGCTCTGATGCAGGATTAGGTGCTATATACAGTACAGAAACTGCTCGACACTTCAGTAGCACTCCTGAGGCATAGGTGGGCGAAGATGCTGCCTGTGCCGGCCAGAAGGATGCTTAACTTGTTTTAAAATATCTTTTAGTATCAGGATCGCAGTGAGGAAATTGCTATCGGCAGGAGCAGTTTTGATCATCCTGCCACCTAGAAAGCATGTGGTGACTGGATTCTTGTAGAATTGTTCTATTTTAATAAGTCGGCTACAGAGGATTATTTTTCAAAAGCTTTTCTCTTCCTCCCTCCCACCCCTTGCAGGGCAGTGCCATGCTGTGTCTCTATCCACATTCCCGACCTCTCTTGGCATTTCAAGGTAAGAGCTGTCTTCACTGAGGTGGGTTTGAGCCTTTAAAGCATAAGCCCTTCCAGAGAGAAGAGTGCAGAATAATGAAAGCGTGCGATATTTTCAAGCCAGCTTTGTCCATTGAAACATTTGTATTTTATAGAGTCAAGATTCTCATGTTCATTATTCTGAGGGGGTGAGGGTTGGAGTGTTAAAAGGATGATATGATTTAAACATGATGCATGTACAGTGGCCCTGAAGCAGCCACGTAAGGCCAAGGGAGTTGACACTGATGGGTGGGGATTGCCATCTTTAGGTGCAGTGTCGGATGTCCCATCATGATTCCTTGTCTTCCTGGCTGGATGCTTTGCGTTATGGGTGGATGCGTGATGCCTTGCGACAGCTCAGGCTTGCTCTCAGTTGTGCTGCTGTCTGCAGCGACTGGGCTGCACCACAGGAAAATCAGCAGAGTGTTTCTCTCATCGTCAGGGGAGACTCTCCACCATTTAATCAGGGGAAAGCCGGCAGTGAATCCCCCTCAGCAGGATCCTCTCCTGCTTTTCCCCCGCTGTTTTGCTGTTGACTGTCGGCGCAAGTTGTGGTGGTCCCGCATGGGGTGGTACGTTTTTATTTTGCATTTTTTGCCCCATTCGCTGTGGAAGAAAGTTGGCTCGGTCAAAGTGTTGACCTCCAAAATCTAGGTGACAGCTGCAATACTCAGTTGACTTGGAAATGATGACAAAGGCAGATGAACTGAAAGGTGTTTCAACATGCAGCTTCTGAGCAACCATTTTGCACAGAATGGCGGCGACGTTGCAAGTGAGGGGATTAACGTCACCCCCTCCTAACCATGAAGCTGCTGCAGTGAAACTTCAGGAAGTCATGTAAGGGGGAGTTTTACGCACAATATTGTGCGCAGGCTGTCTGTGAGTTGTCAAACAAAACCCACACAGTTGCCAGGGATAGCCGGGTGCATGCAGTTACCTCCCTTTACTGACAAATATCGTTTCCCTTCCAGCTGCTACATTGAGAAGCATCAGGTACTTTTATTCCACCAGCCGCCCTCTCATATATGCGGAAATGTGTCTGTGTCTGTGCCTCTTCATAATTTCTTCTGAATCACACATGGGTAGAAAATCCAAGTTTAAACTGTGCAGATTTCAGCTGCCCTTTGTCATTTTATCAGCTGTAGTTCTGGAGAGATACATGTGATATATGGTATTAGTGCTGGAGGCAGTATTTTGGCATAATCCGCACCCTGTCCTCATGTGGGTGACATTGCAGGGTCAGGGACAGCCTTGGCTTTCAGCATTTTACTTTCAAAGTCTGTCGGAGCAAAGTAAATCCTAAACTAACCGCTCAAGAAATGCTTCAGAAATCATTAGAATCACGTAAAATATTTCCCCTCGATAATTGTGAAGTAGGAAGAGATGTGCTGAAAGGGTTAACCCATCTGTTACAAAAACTGCGGGCCAATCTTTTCTGGAGCTGGGAAGAGGTGGGCTTAAAGGTGTGAATTTTCTATGAAATGTATTTCCCGGGCTGCTTATTCTAACCCTTAGGTTTAAAGCAGATAAATCCAGTATCGTGGAGGACAGAGAGGTGCTGGCAAATGTAGACAACTTTCCTTTTATTTTGTTTAGTGTTTAAAATAAGGCAGCTGAATATGGCAGAATCAGACCGACAGCGACCTGATCCTCCAGTATTTTCCTGTAAAATACATGCCAGCTCAGACACTCCAATGCAGTATTCACAGAATGCTGCATCATCCACTGTGTTGCCTTTTCAGCAAAGCATTAAAACAAAACCTGATCTGGCACTTCTCACACTGTTATTAGCACAAGAAATTTATTAGGCCCCTGGCCTACAAGGGTTAACACTGCCTCAAATTTAAAACACTCATCCTGGTGTTCAAATCCTCCCCTCGCCCATGGCCACACCCCTTTTTATCATTGTCACCACCTTCAGTCCTACAATCCTCAAGATCTCTGCGCTCCTCCAGTCCTGGCCTCTTGTGCCACCCCGATTTCCATCCCCCCACCATTGGTGGCCATACGCCTTCAGCTCTGAAATTCTCTCCCCAAACTTCTCCAGTTCTCTTTAAGATGCTCCTTAAAATCTCTCTCTTTGCCCCAAGCTTTTAGTCACCTGTCCAAATATTTCTGAATGTAGCTTGGCGTCAGATTTTGTTCGGTAATACTCCCTTGAGGAAGCTTGAACCTCGAGATGTATTCCGACATTGAAGACACTCGAAGGGGTGCTGCTATGGCAGTGTCTTGCAAGGCATTTTGTTTATTCAGTGTTGCGAGCTACCTTGCAATGAAGCCATTGTGCATTTTGTTTTATGACTTGCAGTTCTCAATAGAAGTTATATTCTGATGAAAGCTGCTTTTGAAATGTGGCAGGTGAAAAAAAGAACTTGATACCCGTAGTACCATTTGCCTGAAGCCAACAAATTCATAGAATCATAGAATGGCTACAGTGCAGAAGAAGGCCATTTGCACCAACAACAATCTCTCCCAGGCCCTATCCCTGTAACCCCATGCATTTACCCTGCTAATCCCCGACACTAAGGGGCAATTTAACATGGCCAGTCCACCTAACCCGCACATCTTTGGACTGTGGGAGGAAACCAGAGCACCCAGAGGAAACCCACGTAGACACGGGGAGAATGTGCAAACTCCACACTGACAGTCACCTGAAGCAGGAATTGAACCTGGATCCCTAACCATTGTGCCACTGTGCCGCAATTCTTCGGAATGTGTGTTTGCTGTTGTTTTGTAAGTAAAACCTGCACTAATCAGCGCAGCAGAGATTCTTGCAGCTTGTGACGTGTCATCCAAAATGATGATGCAGGGCGTCAAGGCACACTACGTCAGCCTGAAAACGTGGAGTGCCATTCCTGTTAAACGTCCATATCTGCCATCTATTGATGTGCTGCACAGCAAGCTGTCAACTATCATTCTCCATTTACCAGCCAGGATCAAGACCACTGACAAGGGTCAATTAGCCTAGCGAGCTGAGAATGCCATGCCGCCAGTGAACACCTTTCTGAGTTAAGTGGGTGTGGCAGGCTGCGGCCTCCATCATTGCTGTGTCGATCCAAATAACCGAATGGGAAATGAAGTGTTTGCATAGATCCTGCTGTCCATTTTTAGTGATGTTCCCTTGACGGTCAATTAATATTGCTTGTTTTCCGTTGTAAGTTGCAGAATAATTGAGGACAAATGTTTTATAAATATTGTCAGGAAAAATTGTCAGAATGACCATGGTATTTTAATTTTGTGTTTATTTTTAATTTACTTTTCCAATTTGATGTCACCTATTACGTCACTGTCTGACCGTAAGCCTAAAGAAGGAGGCCTGTAATCTGACTGCGGCACAGAGAGTTTATCACAGCCTACAAGCTATTTTAATAGCGAGGAACTAGATTATTGAATAACTTTTATGTTCCTATAGCAACAGTCAGCTGCTGTCAGACCAGGACCTTAATGTTAAGCACAGCAAAGAATGCTGAAATTATTAATTTTGTTTTAAACTTTGAAAATTGTTAAAAGCGAGGCATTGCTGATATAATGTGATGACTAATACCGCACAGGAGTTTTAACGTAATGATGTGCTTTATTCAATTGGATAGATATTAGGAAGACTTTGTGACTTGTGTATTGACTTGATTCTGAGCATGCTTCCTCTAAGCAGATTCCTTGAAGATGGAGATTGGAAGAACAGCGCAATAATAATGAACAAGTAAAATTTAAAAATTGCCAATGATAAAAGAAAACACACAATCCAGTGAAGATGTTAATCTTAATAATAAAAAAGGAAGGATTGTTGAGATACTGAAAGGTCAGAACGAATAAAACATGAATCATCTTCGTCATTTGTCTCCCATAGTGCAGGTCATGATGAATCAGGCATTATGGTGTTTTACATTATGGCCCTGCTAGGCCTAAAATTAATATCCACTCTTACTGGTGCCAGAGGAGTCCTTCCCCCCTGTTATAGGGCATCTCTCTATTCGCCTGCCCCTCCCCCAGCTATGGTCTTTGTCCTTTTCCGCAACAGACTTTCTTTAGCTCTGCTACCCAATATGTTTGGTCTCATTCTCCTCCTGCAAGCGTGGTGTATTTCTGCCCTTCTGCCTCCCCTGTCTGATGCGCTATCAATCAAGTCAAGACGAGTTGTGAGCAAGACAAATAGGCTTTTATTAGCAAGAACTTGGAGCCATCCCTGTCGGAGATCTGGTCTGTACTGAAGGCTAGAGGGAGGAGCCACCACCTTTATACTCAGATCAGGGGGGAGGAGTCTTGGGCGGAACCGACAGGGATGTGCCACACATACAGGTAACAGATAACAGTGGTTTACCGCATTGTTACCCAAATGGAATGTGGCCTTTGCTCTGTGTACTTCCACGACCAGCAATATCTCTGCCTCCCTGTGCTCCCCTGCCACAGGATTTTCATCCCGTTCCATCCCAACCAGTTCTGCCCTCTCCATTAGAACAGTTTGTCCATCACTGACCCTCGCTGTCCACAACAGTTTCTGGCAGCACAGTGGCACTGCTGCTTCACAGCACCAGGGACCCAGGTTCAATTCTAGCCTCGGGTCACTGTCCGTGTGGTATTTGCACGTTCACCCCATGTCTGCGTGAGTTTCCTCCGGGTGTTCCAGTTTCCTTCCACACTCCAAAGATGTGCAGGTTAGGTTGATTGGCCATGATGAATTGCCCCTTAGTGTCAGGGGGATTATTATTGTAAATATGTGGAGTTACGGGGATGGGACCTGGGTGGGATTGTGATCGGTGCAGACACGTTGGGTCAAATGGCCTCCTTCTGCACTGTAGAAATTCTATGATTCTATGAATCTACCCCTGTTCATTGTTCTGCTGAAATAAATGAAACCAGTTCACTCACTGGAGATGAACGCTTGCCCATGTAGGGAATTAAATCAGTGGGTTTTAAACCTCTTTAGGTTCTTCCCCATCCAAATATTCTCATCATGCCTCTCAGTCCTCTAACTATGGATACTGTTATTGGTAAGTCTGCAAAATTGTTCATTCTCTTCTCATTTGCTTTTCTCCCTCTGTTCTCTTTGCTTTCACTTCTGTTTTTCTCTCAGTTCCCCCACAGCTTGTGTTTTGTTCTTAGGGCAACATTTTTTGGATGGTGGGGTTTGGGGACCTGTCCCTGAAGAGGCCCATTGTCCCGCAGCCAATTGACTGCTCTCTCAGGAGGACGTCCCACCTCAGACAACAGCCATTGTCCGCCACTCCAATCCCATCAGAAGCAACCTGGAGCGGGGGGCCACTGCTGGGATCATAAGCAGTCCCACCAGTCAAAGCGCCAGGGTCTGCAGGACAAGGTGGGTGCTTGGGAAGGCGGGAGAGGGTGTGTGTGTGTGTATGTGTGTGGGGGGGCGGGGGGCATGGGTGGTATGCAGTCAGGATGGCAAAACCAGCTAGTTTTAGGGAGGGAGTGATTGACCGATGAAAAAGGGGCCATTGGTGGAGACTTCCCCCTTTCCCACCGAAGAACCAGGTAGGGTGACACACACACACACACCCTCTGTTTCTGCATTATTCTAATCTTCATTCACCTCCTTATTCTTTTGTTTTTACCTGCCTTGTATGTCTCTGTCATACTTTATTTTCACCCTGTTTCTTGTGCTGTGCCTCTCTATTTTGTGGTAAGGGATGGACAACTGACTGAAGCTCACAAAGTGAGGGCCACCAGGATGGGGCCAAGGATGTCCCATAGGGAGGGGAGGCATGTCTGATAATGTCTACCCCAAAACAGCTAAAAGGTCATCCGCAACATTGTACTCACATTAGCATGGTCTGTTGATTCCAACAAAATAATGTTACACCCGATTGCTCTTGAGAGGGCATCCCACAGCTAGAATGAACCTGATATCAAACATAGTTTTCTTAATGCTGCTGTTACTCTGATAGCAACATCGGAAGCAGCAAAACCAGGAAACGTTCTCCACATTATCGCTGTAGCAAGCCTGGAGCAAGTTTGAATGGCTCCCGTTTCTGTGATGTGACAGTGACAATAAACCCTGTCGGAATGATTGGGAAAGGTCGTCTGTGTGGGTTGTAATTTGCGCTGTAACCCAACTCAGACTGTTGTTGCAGAGTGCTAAATATGTTAATTCCTCACACACCAACTTTCAGCTTTAGGGTTGGGACCTATAGACCTGCACCGAGTTCAAGGTCATAAGCTGCTTATTTTGGACAGCCTTCAAAACTGAAACTATTCAGTGACGGAGGAACACAGGGTGGAATTCTCCCACAGGAGACTAAAGGCGGGATTGTACAGCTTTGCTCGACCCGAGACCGGAAAACCCAGCCCGAGATTTCCCTTGTCTGCCACTCGCCCGCTCCGATTCTGTGGCAGGCAGGGTGGTAGAATTCCGGGGTAGGAGCGGAATTTTCCCAACCTGCCCGCCATGGGAATCGTAATGGGCGGGATACGGGCCATGCAAAGGTCCGTTGACCTCCGGCAGGATTTTCCGGTTTTGAGGCAAGCACGGCCGGAAACTCCCGGTCTAAGTGCAGTGACAGGCGGCTCCAGTGGCTCCTTTCCCGCTGGTCGGAATGGTGGGATCCTGTGCCAGATTCTGCACTTGGAACCTCATTAGTTATGCATGGGTGAGTTCCCCTCCAAATCTCCCAGCGGGCCGTCAGCTGATGGGTTTGGAGGTCCAGGTGCCATGTTTAAACACCAGTCCAGCACACTCAGATCACTCTCTCCAGCTCAGCTGTCCTCACCAGACAGTGCAGGATGTCAGCAACCCAGAGGGTAAAGGCTGGCATCCTCAAGAAGTATGTTCCTCGATTCAACCACACGCCCCCCCTCTCCCCGCCCAAGCTCATCGCCTGTGACCCGCCCATGTCACATTTGGACCTCTATCCACTGCATCCATGACCTTCCTGCATTTCCTTCCAGGAAAATATGTGGTATCCCTTGTTTGTGAGATTTTCATGCAACTTTGTCGGGGTCCAGCTTCCCTCCATCGGTCTTCCCTCTGACTCCCATTGTTAGTCTTCTCCAGGACCAGGAGACTGATGAAGAAGACTAACAGCAGAGCCCTAATCTGTCCTTGACAGCAATCTGATGTGCCTGTAAGGAACATGACTTTATGGACAGGATTTTCAGCCCCTGTAGAGGTTGGGAACTGAGCTGGATGGGGTTTAACTAACTTACTGGAGTTTTGTTTAATTAAATTTCAGGAGTTTTTCTTTAACTCTCTGGAGTTTTAGTTTAACTAATTTGCTGGAGTTTTCGGTTAACCTACTGTTTAATTTATTTAGAATCATAGAATCCTACAGTGAAGAAAGAGGCCATTTGGCTCATTGAGTCTGAACTGACCATAATCTCACCCCATAACCCCATGTATTTACCCTCGCTTGGCCCCCTGACACTAAGGGGCAATTTAGATGGCCAATCCATCTAACCTGCACACCTTTGGACTGTGGGAGGAAACCCACGCAGATACGGGGAAAATGTGCAAATTCCACACAGACAGTGTCCCAAGCCAGGAATCGAACCCGGGTCCCTGGCGCTGTGAGGCAGCAGTGCTAACCACTGTGCCCCCATGCTGCCCCCACTGGACTGCGCCCAATTTCCTGGTGACTTTTGATGAGGTAACAGAGAGAGTTGATGAGGGTGATGCTGTAGATGTGGTGTACATGGACTTCCAAAAGGCTTTTTTGATACAGCACCACACAAGAGGCTCGTAAGCAAAGTTAGAGCTGATGGAGAAAAAGGGACAGTCGCAACATGGATATAGAATTGGCCGAGTGACGGGAAACAGAGTAGTGGTCAATGGATGTTTTTTGGGCTGGAGGAAGGTTTGTAGTGAAGTTCCCCAGCAATGTTGAGACTGTTGCTTTTCCTGACGCATATTAATCATCTAGACCTAGTACAAGTCCGCAAATGGTATGAGACTTGGAAGCATTGTGAGCTGTGAGGAAGCTAGTGTAGAACTTCAAAAAGACATTGACAAGCTGGTGGATTGGGCTGACTGTTGGCAGATGAAGTTCAAGATGGAGAAATGAGAAGTGATTTATTTTGGTAGGTAGAACACGGAGAGAAAATAATTCTAATGGGCTGCAAGAGCAGAGAGACAGAGATGTATACATGCATAAGCCATTGAAGGTGGCAGGAGTGGGTTTCCTCCGGGTGCTCCAGTTTCCTCCCACACTCTGAAAGACATGCGGTTAGGTGCATTGGCCATGCTAAATTCTCCATCAGTGTACCCGAACAGGTGCCGGAGTGTGGCAACTAGGGGATTTTCACAGTAACTTCATTGCAGTTAATGTAAGCCATTTGTGGCACTAATAAATACATTTTTGAAAAAAAAAACTTTAAAAAGAAACAGGTTGCGAGCACGGTTAATAAAGTATACAGTATCCTTGGTTTTATTAATAAGGGCTTAGAGTACAAGAAACTTCTGGTATGAAGGGATTGGAGAAGTTAGGACTGTTGCCCTTAGGGAAAAGCAGTTTGAGAGGGAATTAGACTGTTATCTGAAAAGGGTGAATGTGCAGGGCTATGAGGAGCAGATGAGAGAATGGCAGTAAGTGAGTTGCTCATTTGGAGATCAGATGGGCCGAATGGCCTCTTTCGGCACTGTAACAATTCTGTGACTCAGTGGGCCCGAAAATCAAATTCACAAACTACCATGGTGGGATTCGCACTCTTGTCTCTGGATTATTAGTCCAGGCCTCTGGATTACTTGCCCAGTAACATAATCACTCAACTCCCATACTCATTTGAGTGACTCCTTTGGTCAATGTTGAGACTGCCAATATATTACACATATTATACTCTTGTTACAATGAGACACCAGAGCACATTGGTTCAGCTCAATGTTTTATTTCAGTTGTCATATTTGATTTGCTACAATTTTTTGTGGCAATGTGTGCAACCGTCTAACCTGAATGGTACAATATTAATTCAGGGACCCGAGTTCGATTCCGGCCTTGGGTCACTATCTGCGGAGTCTGCACATTCTCCCCGTGTCTGCGTGGGTTTCCTCCGGGTGCTCTAGTTTCTCCCACAGTCTGAAAGATGTGCTGGTTAGGTGCATTGGCCATGCTAAATTCTCCCTCAGTGTAACCGAACAGGCGCCGGAGTGTGGCGACTAGAGGATTTTCACAGTAACTTCATTGCAGTGGTAATGTAAGCCTACTTGTGACACTAATAAATGAATTTTAAACTTTTAAAACAGTACGCAAGGAAATTCTACAACAGAGAGGGAATCTTACCTCAGAATTCTTTTTCAAGAGGGAACTTGGCTGCTCAGACCTTTGCAATGGGGGAATGGGTTCAGCGTGACTTCTTTTTAAGGTTGTACCTCTGCCCTGCTCCAGCCAATGTGCATTTTAAATTGTTTTAGGCTATCGACTTGCTCAAAGCAGAGGAATTGACACTCGACACCAGAGAGAAGCTGTGTTTATTGCTTCAATTTCTCACCATATTTCGATGCCTCACTTTAATCTGGGGAGTGTTCTAAATCATTCCGAACAAATTTAATTTGTCTGCTGACCTTGTGGGGAAGATCTGTGGGAGTGCTGAGTCACACAGTTGTGAAGCCGACAGATGGTTGGCTTTGCCTAATTGTCAGTGGAAATTGCGTTCTGTTCATTTTGACTGCCAAAGGCGATTGATGGGTGAGGGAAGCAGGTAATGATTTTTTTTTGGACAGTCAAGAAAGGATCTGCTTAGAATACAGCTGAAGTTGAAGAATTTTGTTTTTTTCCCCTTGTAGGTTTACCTGGAATAAGTTGTGATTTGAAATAGCTTGCCAAGAGATTCCTTTCTGCTTATTTCATTTCATAAATTAGGATTATTACATGGTGGTATACACTTATCTCGCAGTATCGTGTTACTGCCAGGATTTGGCCCATGCCAATCTCTCTCTCTCACTCTGTCTCAGGGCTTACTGTACCTGGTGAATAAATAATCTGCAGTTTATTGGATTGCCCTTTTAATTTCTGTCACGTTGAGTCCTGGACGTTGCTGTAAGTTAAAGATCCAAATAGCACGACACACATTACAAGCCACCTGGGACACGTGGAATTATGGGAAAGACCATAAGATATAGGAGCAACATTGGGCAATTTGGCCCATTGGATCTGCTCTGCCAACAACTGTGTATCTCATTAACCGATCAGGTTGTGAATGAACAGAATCTGAACCTGGAAGTAGTTAGAATGGTGAATTCAGAGTTAAATCGTGCACCAAAAGTGAAATAAAGGGAGTGAAAGAAAAGTCTGATTAAGAGAAAGAGGAAAAAGACAGGAACATAGAACATAGAAAGCCACAGCACAAACAGGCCCTTCGGCCCACAAGTTGCGCCGATCACATCCCCACCTCTAGGCCTATCTATAGCCCTCAATTGTGCTGGAAGATTACTTTTTGTCTGGGTAAGTCCCTTTTGAGTTGTTAAATTGATGTGAGTTTGCATTTTGGGATAAAATGGAAAAAATCATTATCTCTAACTTGGTGCGCCAAGGGACATCTTGAAAGGAAGACATAAAAGCTAAAGATCTGAAACAAAAACAGAAAATGCTGGAAAATCTCAGCAGGTCTTGTAGCATCTGTGGAGAGAGAAACAGGATAAAGGTTTCAACATGGCTGTTCTTCGGAAGAATCATCTTCCTTGTTGAAAGTACTGTATGTTCAACATGTCTGACAAAGAGATTTGGGGTGGAATTTTCCCATCCCACCCACCATGGGAATCGCGGGACAGGACCATGCAAAGTTCCGTTGACCTCAGGGGGGATTTTCCAGTCCTGGGGCCAACACGATTGGAAAATCCCATCCTATACGTCTTGTCTGGTTTGACGTTAAGTGCTTATTGATAACCTTAACTATGTACACACGTACAAGACATAGCCCAAGCTATGAGCTAACTCCATGCTGGCTTCTGCACCAGATCGCTGTCCAGTCCACAACTAACTTGTTTCAGGTCATGTGCCTCTTTATATCAAACTGTGGGTGGTACGGTTACCCAGTCCCACATTAACCCTTGCTATGGATTAATGTATTTACATTACAATTGTGCTTCCCCTTCGCCCTGACTCTCCAGTCTGTGACTTTATAAATTCAGTTGGTATGAAGGCTTGACAATTCTTTCAGATATTGTTCTTTCATCTGCTTTGCTCGGAGATCCCCGGTTTGTCCCACTCTTTCTGGAGAGAGTGTTCACTCTGTTATGGTAGAACCTGGTTTTTCTGATTCTGTGTGGTCTGCTGCGATCTTTGTGAGAACCGTAGGTGTCTCCCTGTTGTTTGGATTTCCTCATCAGTGAGCTCACCTTGCTGTTTGGCTTTTATTGCAGCACCGTCCTTCCGTGTGTCTCTCTGTCTCACTGAGGTGTGCTTTGGCGCGTCGATGGTTGCTATTTCCTTGGCACCAGCATTGTCTTGCAGCTTTGTATGTTGGCTGGAGGTTGCAGTGTCTGTGCTGTGGTGTTTACAGGTCTTGTGACAACACCCATTGGAGCCATGGGTTGGGCTTCATTCTTCTGTTGCTGGTCATTTTCCTGTGTCTCTTCCATTTGAGGTACAGTGGTGATTATCTGAAGGTTCGGTTGGTCTGATCAAGTCATCTGCCAGAGAAACTGAACAAGCCAGCTCTGCGAAGAGAGAAGGCAAGTCAGAGCTGAAGTCCCAGTCAAAAATCTCTTTCCTGGTGGGCCTCTCGAGAACTTACAGATCCATGTAGCTCAAGACAGAGGTTATCTTGAGATAGAGTCATAGAGTTTTACAGCATGGAAACAGGCCCTTCGGCCCAACTTATCCATGCTGCCCAGTTTGTACCATTAAGCTAGTCCCAATTGCCCACATTTGGCCCATATCCCTCTATACCCATCTTACCCATGTAACTGTCTGAATGCTTTTTAAAAGACAAAATTGTACCAGTCTCTACTACTACCTCTGGCAGCTTGTTCCAGACACTCACCATCCTCTATGTGAAAAAGATTGCCCCTCTGGACCCTTCTCCCCTCTCACCTTAAACCCTCGAGTTTTCACATCTTCTGCCATTTTAAGAAGGTGAAGAACAACACAGGCATCCCTGCTCATGAAAGAAAAGGATTGGTTTTGAATGGTGTAAATGAGTTTGAATACCTGTTTAGCACCATAGGATCGTGCCTATGACCGGAAGTTAGACTCTTCCAGGCCTGTAGAGTGTTGGGTGTGTCATTCGTAGCCAGAGGTCTCTGCCACAGTTTCTTATCCAAGAGGACCATAACACGGGCTTCCGCGTCCACTTTGAAGTCAGTGAGGTGACATTTTGCTGAGATTTCCACATTTCAAAAAGAGAATCCTGAATCCTTGACATCACCCAAGAAGTACGCACAGTTGGGTCTCTTCCTGGTGTGGTACCTCCGTCTCATGGATTGCCTTGGGATCCTCTGCCTGTCAGGGTGTCCTGGCTTTGCATAACTTTCCAAAGTGTCCCAGGCAGCTGCGGTTGAAGCACTGCGCTGAGATTGTTGGATATTTCTCTCGCCTGTGGGGGTGTTTGACTCCACAGTATTGACATGGTTCCCCACCCTCTTGTGATCGGTTTTGGTATTACCTTCCCTGGCCTGGAGCATTCTGCCCCTTTGTTCCTTTCTTGCTGGATAGTTGGGGTTGCTCTGACCCATGGCTTGCTTTTGATAGCCTCAAATGGCAAAATTTAGACAGTCTATTTGCTCGATCTGCTCAAGAGTCAGATTTTCCTTGGCGGAAAGGGTATTGGCAGCTACTCCAACAACCATTCTGTCCCTCATGAGCTCTGATTTAAGGTTACCATAGCTACCGCCCCCAGCCAATCTGTATAATTTGTTTATAAAGGCGTGAACTGGTTTTCCAAGCTGCTGGGCAGGCTTGTTGCATTTTGTTCTCTCTAAACTTTTGTTGCTTCTTGTATTAATATTTGTTTTGAAGGATTTCAGAACTTCCTCAAAATTTATCTGAGAATTGGTTTATTCTCTGCCTCACTATAATATCGATGTGGAGATGCCGGCGTTGGACTGGGGTAAACACAGTAAGAAGTTTAACAACACCAGGTTAAAGTCCAACAGGTTTATTTGGTAGCAAAAGCCACACAAGCTTTCGGAGCTCTAAGCCCCTTCTTCAGGTGAGTGGGAATTCTGTTCACAAACAGAGCTTATAAAGACACAGACTCAATTTACATGAATAATGGTTGGAATGCGAATACTTACAACTAATCAAGTCTTTAAGAAACGAAACAATGTGAGTGGAGAGAGCATCAAGACAGGCTAAAAAGATGTGTATTGTCTCCAGACAAGACAGCCAGTGAAACTCTGCAGGTCCACGCAACTGTGGGAGTTACAAATAGTGTGACATGAACCCAATATCCCGGTTGAGGCCTCAACCGGGATATTGGGTTCATGTCACACTATTTGTAACTCCCACAGTTGCGTGGACCTGCAGAGTTTCACTGGCTGTCTTGTCTGGAGACAATACACATCTTTTTAGCCTGTCTTGATGCTCTCTCCACTCACATTGTTTCGTTTCTTAAAGACTTGATTAGTTGTAAGTATTCACATTCCAACCATTATTCATGTAAATTGAGTCTGTGTCTTTATAAGCTCTGTTTGTGAACAGAATTCCTACTCACCTGAAGAAGGGGCTTAGAGCTCCGAAAGCTTGTGTGGCTTTTGCTACCAAATAAACCTGTTGGACTTTAACCTGGTGTTGTTAAACTTCTTACTCACTATAATATCATCAGCTATCGGGCCCACTGAATAAAGTTGGGTATTCATTTGTTCAGATTCTGGGTGGGGTTCTAAGGGCGGGATTTTACGGCCTTGTTTGAGCGAGAACGGAAATTCCTGCCCAAGGTCAGGGGGCATTTCCATTGTCCGCTCCTCGTCCGCTCTGATTCCGTGGTGGGCGAAGTGGTAGAATTAAAGTGTAAGTGTCGAAGTCGCGTGAAAAATGGAGTAAATCCTGCTGGTTGTTTCAGCAGGATTTTCAAAATGAATCTCCCACACTCCACGTCACAGAGAGTCCTGGTGTGAATATCATTAAAAATCAGTGGGTGGGGCCTATCTGCGCTGAAGAGTCCGGCAGCAGAGTGCTGAGCGGGCCACTGCGCCGATCTCCGCGCTGACAGAGCAGCGCACGTGCAGTAGCCCCGCACTGTGGGCCTTCCGATTGCTGGCCAGCCCAAACGCTCGCTAGCCTTATGACCCCCCCGCCCTTTCACTGGCCATGGGACCCCCACACCCTGATCGCTGGCCAGCCTTGACCCCCCCCCCTCCCCGACAGTCCCGATTCCCACCCTCCCCCATCAGAGGCCCCTACCACCCCCCCCGCCTCCTGACAGGCCGACACCCACCCACCCCAATGGCCAGCCCCAATCACTGACCTTGCTTCCTTTGTCACTGCCGAGTGCAGACTGGCAGCGGGACCCCCCACTCCCACCGATTTCACCCCAGAGGCCATGTCCCCATTAGGCCCCCCCCCATAGACCCCGCCCCTTGGAGCTGCTGATTCCCCGTGGGCTGTGCCAGGGGGCCAGGCTGGCACTGCCAAGCTGGCAATGGCCAGGGGGCACCCCCATCCTTTCGCCTGACCTCCTGGCCTCCCCTCACTCCAGCGGGTCGGGCCGCCAGCTCCCCGCAAGTGGGAACCTATTGTAAACCTCGCTGGAGTGAAACACTCCTGGGGAGGGCGGGGGGGGGGGGGGGGGGGGGGGGGGGGGCTCCAGAGACTTCAGTCCCTGGCCCGCTAATGAGATTGAAATCATCATTATGATAATTTATGCAGCTCTGCCCTAATTTCTGCGACAGAGCTGACAGCGCCAGAAATCAGGCGGCCAGAGACATGCAGGGATTGTGCCGCCTAGCAAGAAACCCGCTAGACGGCCTCTGCTTGAGTCTCCCCCTCTGTTGCCCCGTCTGTCTTTTTATCGAATCCTGAAGCCATCATCTATCTTCAGAATTTTTTCACCAAGGTCCCTGGCTTGGTCTGGCCCTTGGATTAGTCCAAATTGGGTAACAGTTTTAACAACACCAGGTTAAAGTCCAACAGGTTTATTTGGTAGCAAATACCATTAGCTTTCGGAGCGCTGCTCCTTCGTCAGATGGAGTGGAAATGTGCTCTCAAACAGGGCACAGAGACACAAAATCAAGTTACAGAATACTGATTAGAATGCGAATCCCTACAGCCAACCAGTTCTTAAAGATACAGACAACGTGAGTGGAAATTTGGTCAGATAATGTTGGTTTGTTGTCCATGGTTGTTTTAAAGTTCGGAATGGTACAGCTTTGACGGTTGTGCAGGTTTTAAAGATGCCAACACAGCAGCCATTTCTTGGAAGAGTTTTCCTTTATTGGTGGGCTCCCGCAGCGAGGGCACTTCCGACCACTTTGGGGTTTTATATTTTTTTTTGCAGTGATTTGTTATTTCAGCGATGTGGGGCCTTCCCTGTGATATTGTAGGTGTTATGGGCATTTAGCAATCGATTCCTGGCTTTGCCTGAGATTTTTAAACCAGTTGCTTCATTTTTGTTTTTCTTTCTGGCAATGGGTTCAGCTGCCATGTGGTATTGCCCCGGATCTGAACCCGGGGTGGCCGGGGTGGAAACGAGCAGCACTGAAGCTTTTTAAACCAGTCCTGGCTTAGATCTGAATGTTGCATTCATTCCTTCAAAGTCCTTTGACTCTGTGAGCATTCACAATGGAGTTCCATGAGACCTTGTGGAGCCTTCAGCTGCACAATTGGGGTTTTTTCTTCTCCCTTTTTGCACCCAGTTCTGCAGAGGAGCTTCCCTCCGGTAATCTCTGTCTGTTTCTTCAATTCAGGTGCTTTCAGTCAGATCAAAATGCTGCTCTTCTCATTTTCCAACTTTTGAATTTCTGCTCCAGCTTCTCTGAGGTTCTGCGTTTTTCCATTCGCTGCCACCATGTTATATGTTCAGTAGGTCTCACAAAGAGGTTCTGAGTCTTGTACGGTTTAACATTAAACGTTTATTGATAACACATAACTATGAACATATACAAGATGTAGTCCAAGCTATGGGCTAACTCCATGTTTGCTTCTACACAGGTCTCTGTCCAGTCTACAGCTGGCTCCAGTCTCAGCTCACGTGGTTTATTACATCACACTGTGGCCAGTAATGTTTCACAGTCCCATGTTAACCCTAGCTATGCACGATACCCTTATATTACAGAAAGGAAGACCATTTGAGCAGGTGATTGAGCATGTGATGCCTCACAGCGCCAGGGACCCGGGTTCAATTCCGGCTTTGGATCACTGTCTGTGTGGAGTTTGCAAGTTCTCCCCGTGTCTGCGTGGGTTTCCTCCGGGTGCTCCGGTTTCCTCCCACAGTCCAAAGATGTGTGGGTTAGGTTAATTGACGATGGTAAGTTGATCCTTAGTATTAAGGGTAAATACGTGCGGTTACGGGGATAGGGCCTGGGTAGGATTGTTGTCAGTGCAGGCTCGATGGGCCAAATGGTCTCCTTCTGTACTGTAGGGATTCTATGATCCTCTGAATTAATGACTGTTTTCTCTAATTCTGGAGTGGGAATCAGTACAATGGGATGGAAAAGTGATCCCTTAACTCTACTGATCCAACATTGTACTAGAATTATCCTCTCAAAATATCATCAATGTTAGACACATCCCAAATCATTATTTCTATATAAGTGGTGATCTGGACGCCAATAGGTTATCACAGAGGTGGAGAGTGCATTGAGAAGAGTATTTTGTTTGCTGTAATTGAAAATTGATTTTATTTTGTCTGACAATCTGTTTAATATTTTTCTGTCCAGACATATCTTGCTATTTTAAGTCAGTCCTACTGCTATTTTTTGCGTTGAGAACATGAGATTCTTAAATCCTTTTATCGCAATGTTATGAGTTTGAAGAGGCCTCATTGGTGGCACTTGAAATGAGGCATTGTAGAAGACATTTGTTTCCAACCCATAGACATCTGCTCACCACAGTATACGAGCTAAAGATGTACTTTTCTAAGTGTGCTTCAGAAGTTTGTATTTCTTCCTGTAGGTTGTCCTTCCTCCTTTTGGGAAGATAAATCAACTACTGGGCGGCATGTTGGCACAGTGGTTAGCACTGCTGCCTCACAGCTCCAGGGACCCAGGTTCAATTCTAGCCTCGGGTGACTATCTGTGTGGAGTTTGCACGTTCTCCCCTTGTCTGCGTGGGTTTCCTCCCACACTCCAAAGATGTGCGAGTTAGGTTGATTGGCCATGCTAAATTGCCCCTTAGTGTCAGGGAGATTAGCAGGATAAATACATGGGGTTATGGGGATAGGGCCTGGGTGGGATTGTTGTCAGTGCAGACTCGATGGGCCGAATGGCTGCTTTCTCCACTGTTGGGATTCTATGGTTCTATGATTCTATTCTTTATTGGTTGAAGACCTGCAGTTACTTCCACCAGATCAAGAGTCATAACAGAGTCATCACTGGCTAGAATTCCTTTGACGTGGAGATGCTGACATTGGACTGGGGGACTGCTTCCTTAATGCAGCATCTACTGCTACAGTAGTCAGGTAGCAGATCATCATTGCTTCAAGAAGGTTGCTGACACTTTGTCCAGGAGGACAGCACCATTCATACCCTTCCCAATGGAGCCAGAGAAACAGAGCTATCCAGTTCTGTGGGCCAGCAGTGCTCTCACTGGTGCAATTGATGGAATGCCTCCAATGTTCAAAGCTGCATTTGCTGAATCCCTCAGTCTTATAAATAAAAAAGAAACAACTTGCATTTACTTTTCACAATTCCAGAATGCCCCAAAGCACTTCACACGCAACATGGAACTCTTCACTTGTTCCCGGTAATACAATAGCTTACAGGCAGCCCACAAACAACAACTCGATAAATGAGCAATGAAGCTATTTTGGTGAGGTGGCTGAGAGGTAAATATTCACCAGAGAAAACCTTCCTGTTCTTCTTTGAAATAGTGTATGGGATCTTTTACGTGCCCCTAAGAGGGCAACTGGAGCTTCAGTTTACCCTGACAGCTGAAAGATCCTTTCAGAGTCCAATATTCCTTCAGTAGGGGATCGGTTAGCTCAGTTGGCTGGTGGTTCGTGGTGTGGAGTCACACCAACAGTTCGGGTTCAATTCCCGTTCTGGCTGAGGTTATTCATGAAAGCCCTGCCTTCTCAACCCTGTCCCTCGCTTGGGGTGTGGTGACCCTCAGGTTAAATCACCACCAGTCAGCTTGCCTCCTCAAAGGAGAGTGCAGGCTATGGTCATCTGGGACTCTGGCAACTTTAGTCCTTCAGCACTGCACAAAAAGGTTAGCTTAGGTTAAATGCTCAAGACCTGGACTGAAGCTCGGCCACAACTCTCTGGCTCAAGGGTGTGTTACCACAGATGCCTTTATGAACAGGATAAACTTTCATTTCATTATTCTGAAGCTAATGTATGATGCTGAACACCTTCAAGCACATGACAAGAGCTGTCATAACACTTCCATCATGCAAACCGACTGTATTAGCACT
This sequence comes from Mustelus asterias, assembly GCF_964213995.1. Lineage (NCBI taxonomy): Eukaryota > Metazoa > Chordata > Chondrichthyes > Carcharhiniformes > Triakidae > Mustelus > Mustelus asterias. The sequence goes on along the minus strand of NC_135813.1, from coordinate 62,249,993 downwards.
TATGGCTTTGATTATACATTCAGATGTTCATTTGTGATCATAGCTGTTGACAATAGGAAGGCTGCTGCAAACACTATTTTTAGTGGATATAATGAGATCCGCAAAAGCACTCTAAAGCCTAGTTTCAGACATCTGACTAAGTCTAGTGCGGCTCTGCCATACAAATTAATGAGGGTCTTCGCAATCTTTACAGCTTGATGACATAACGTGGAGGGAAAGAAAGGTTTGCAGCTTCTGGAAGCTGAAGGAGATGCAGTGATGATCGATGGTGGGAAATAAATCAAAGCCTCCTTCTCCACACCACACCGTGTTGTGGAAGAACATGGATCCAATATATGAAAGTTAGTATTGAATTTGCTTCCAGCAATTTCATAATGTTGCAGCTGTAAATAGATTTAGTGTAACTGTTCCATTGGCTGACAGGAGGAGGCGATGGCCTAGTGGTATTATTGCTAGACTAGTAATCCAGAAACGCAGCTGGGGATCCGAGTTCAAATCCCACCACAGCAGATGGTGGAATTCGAATTCAATAACAAAAGAAAAATATCTGGAATTAAGAATCTACTGATGACTATGAAACCATTGTCGGAAAAACCCGTCTGCTTCACTAAGGTCCTTTAGGGAAGGAAATCTGCCGTCCTTATCCGGTCTGGCCTACTCCAGAGCCACAGCAATGTGGCTGAGTCTCAGTTGCCCTCGGGAACTAGGAATGGGCAATAAATGCTGGCCAGCCAGCAATGCCCATGAATTAAAAAAACTTATAGATGTGTTATCTATTCCTTTCCAATTGTCGCGTCAGATCATAAATACATATACTTACCTACAAACGTACAAATTAGCAGCAGAAGCAGGCCATTCGGCCCTTTGAGCCTGCTCCGCCATTCAATAAGATCATGGCTAAATTGATTGTAACATAAACTCCACGTTCTGCACGTTTTACAATTCAAATTATTTTATTCACCTGTATATTTGTCTAATTGCAACAGATTTAATTTTTCCAATTTATAGCCCCTTATATGTCTTTCAAATACAGCTTGTATGGCATGGTATGTGCTCTGACTGAAGGCTGGTCCTTGGCTCATCTGCTCTGCCTTATCCTGAGTCACTTTTCCTGAGAGATTTTGGCAGTGGTGGTTTGCCATTGTCTTCCACTCTCAAGGGCAGAGCAAGGAGGCAGATCCCAAGTTTGAAGATCCCTCATGCAAACTTTGAAGAGGTCTTAAGAATGCAGATTTGGTGCTACCGTCTAGAGAAACAATGACATCCGTGGCTGCTTCTTACAAGGTTGGCCAGTTCTTGGAGGTGTTGCTGCTCAGCATTGTCACTGATGGAATAGTCTCAGGCTATCCTGTTCCAAGATCTGTTGCTCAATTAGAGCTTCCAGTCCAGAAACCATCATTGTTTTTAGCACCTTCTCCTCGATGCTCTAGAAATTTCTGCATGTCTTGGGAAACATATTGCAGTATCGAGGGGATGTGGGTAGTGAATTTGTTGCACTCTCTATCACCTCAGTGATATCCATGTCAGACACTTCCACCTCCTCCGTATAACTTTGATGCTCCATAATCATTGGTCTTTTGAGGATTGCCTCCTGCACTCTGATATTTAACTCGGCTTCTCGACTGTGGACTGTAGTTTCTCCACGCTCCTCGGAGGAATGGCACTCAGCTTCTCTTCCACTCCCAGGTCCTCATTCCCAAGAGTGCGACGTGCTTCAACTAGCATACGTCTTCCTGACTCACTATTTGCTCCCTCCTGACTGGGTGTTTGAGATGGTACTTGCAAGTGTATATGATATGAAAGAGTTAGTAAAGCGACAGGAATTGCAAATGTAGAGGTCGCAGTGATTGTGTCTCGAGATGTCACTGGTTTCTCCCTCACAGCAACCATGTGAATCGCAAGAGCCTGTGTAGTGGTGTACACAGTGATATTTGCTGTTAGAAATCTAGCAGATATGTAACTTAGATTGATAGATGCTTGTTCACTAAGTATTTTTAAAGGATGTTTAGAACGCAGGTGGATAAATGGAGTTCAGATACAGATCAGTCAGCATCTAATTGGCTCAAGGGACTGAATGGCCGACTCCTGTTCCAAAGGGAAAGTGAAGCATTTATCTGGAGCTTTGCCCTGAAGACACGAACATTCTGCTGTAACCTTCTCTTTTCCTGCTGCAGCCTCTCCTGTTTGACTTCTATTGTTCTGAGAGCTTGTAATTCAAGGGAGTTTTACTCATGGTGTTTCCCTCCCATTTGGAGTCCTCTCAGTGATTGCATCCTACCGTTGCCTTTGTGGGAGGGAAGACATTGTTGAAAGAATGTAAGTGACACTGAGGTCCATTTTTCCTCCCGACATGTACCTCATGGTGCAGCTACATTATTCCTTTAAAAGATGTCCCTGAAGATCATCAAAAGGCCTGATAGCAGGTTATGTAACCTGACAGAGTTTAAATGTTGAATGAGTATTGCAGAGGTTGATCTTTGCATTAGCTTCCCCGACAGATCTAGAATCATAGAATCCTTATAGTGCAGAAGGAAGCCATTTGGACAGTTAGTGAGATTTTGCAAGCCCAGGCAAGTCGTGGGGGTTACAGATAGTGTGACATGAACCCAAGATCCTGGTTGAGGCCGTCCTCATGTGTGCGGAACTTGGCTATCAGTCTCTGCTCAGCGACTCTGCGCTGTCGTGTGTGTCCTGAGTGGAGACAATACACATCTCTTTAACCTGTGCTTAACCCTCTCTCCACTCACGTTGTCTGTACCTTTAAGACTTGATTAGCTGTAAAGACTCTCATTCCAACCATTATTTTGTAAATTGAGTTTGTGTCTTTATATGCCCTGTTTGTGAACAGGACTCCCACTCACCTGTTGAAGGGGCAGCGCTCCGAAAGCTAATGGCTTGTGCTACCAAATAAACCTGTTGGACTTTAATCTGGTGTTGTGAGACCTCTTATGAAGTTCCTTTAGACATCTTTTAACCTCTGCTGTTTAAAAATGGATATACTCTCTTTAACTTGCTGTCACCTTTTAAAGCTGTGCCAGCACTAAGTCTCTCTCCCCAATAGTTCGACCCTATAGGGAATAGGGTTACCATTGCAAACCTGGGAGGAAAGTTCAGCAGGACCATGGTGGAGTCAGGAGCCTGTGGTTTTCCTGTTCCCACCGGCCCTTTAACAGGATAATCCAGCCCTTAGTCTCACGTTCAATACTTAATTATGACATAAAAGGCTTCTTTTGCCCTAAAGGCTCTACCATTATTGCCCACCTGTGATTGAGAGTTCAGATTCAGCGATTAGCTTTCAAATTGTATTTTAATTCATGTAATTAAGATTCAGATATTTTATGGCGGGTCTTACCACATGCAAGTGCCCCATCAGGAAATCCGCCAACAGATTGTGTCCTCCAAAATTCTCATAAGTTATCAGATAATGCAATTCATTCCCACAAAAGTATTTAAACTCTTTTGAGTAGATTCAATTTCTATCGCTTTCTAGGTATTTTAATATTAGTATCTAATGCGAGTTTTTTGCTTCTGTGTAATTTTCTACTTCCCAGTAAATGTATCTGTTGGTTTTAGCCTGATCATAACAATTTCTCAGCATTATGTTAGCGCATGACGTCACAAGTTAAAAAGTAATTGATATTCCATTCAATCAATATATTTTTGTCAGCTAATGATATTAAGGGATATAGAACAAAAGTGGATAAATGGAGTTGAGGTACAACTCAGCGATGATCTAATTAAATGGCAGGGCAAGCTCAAGGGGCTGAATGGCCTACTCATGTTCTTATGTTCCTCGACAGGTAGTCTATCGGAGGTTGTGGCAGCTTACGTAAACTGTTTCCGTAACTTTTTGTCAGCTGAGTCATCATGTAGGATTTATGAGATATTCAAGTTTGTAGAAACAACAATGCTTCTGGTCTGTGCAAAGATAACCTCATGGATTCTCATAGAAAGAATCATAGAAACCCTACAGTGCAGAAAGAGGCCATTTGGCCCATCGAGTCTGCACCGACCACAATCCCACCCAGGCCCTACCCCCATATCCCTACACATTTACCCGCTAATCCCTCTAACCCACGCATCTCAGGACACTAAGGGGCAATTTAGAATGGCCAATCAACCTAACCCGCACATCTTTGGACTGTGGGAGGAAACCGGAGCACCCGGAGGAAACCCACGCAGACACGAGGAGAATGTGCAAACTCCACACAGACAGTGACCCAAGCCGGGAATCGAACCCAGGTCCCTGGAGCTGTGAAGCAGCAGTGCTAACCATTGTGCTACCGTGCCGCCTGTTTGACATTGATTTTGACCATCATCTTAAAAGCAATGGTTGTGGACCTTTGTGAACCCGAGTGTGTACCTGTGGTGGAACGCCACTAGTGTCGATGGGTTCACCATATACCTATATGCTTTTAACAGAAGGACACCTAGCCCTAGAGGATGAAGCCACTCTGTGAAACCTCATTGGCCAACTCATCATTGTACATTGCTTGAGAGAGACACCAATTCTTAAAGGGTATTTTGTGAGAGGGGAGAACATGATGAATCATTCATCATGGGTGAGGAAGAGGCAGTGAAGTTGGCAGCAGGAAGTTTAGTGCAACCAGATGTCCTGCTGAGTCACTTTGCAATGCTGACTTCATTTGGCCACCAGTGAATTTGAGCATCTGTCATGATTAGTGACTGATGAACACATCATCTTGCTTACTGCACAATGCAACAGAATTTATTCTGGGTGATGTGTAAGGCAGCAAGTGACACCAGTAGAACTGCAAGTAGGTCTTCAAGAAAGCTCTTGAGAACATTGCAAATGGTGGCGCACTGTTTAGCATTGCTGCCTCACAGTGCCAGGACCTGGGTTCAATTCCATCCTCAGGTGACTATCTGTGTGGAGTTTGCACGTTCTTCCCATGTCTGCATGGGTTTCTTCCAGGTGCTCCGGTTTCCTCCCACAGTCCAAAGATATGTTCTGCAAGGGACGAGTGTTAGGTTGATTGGGTTAGGTTGATTGGCCATGCTAAATTGCCCCTTAGTGGGTACTAGCAGGGTAAATACGTCGGGTTACAGAGATAGGGCCTGGGTGGAATTATTGTCGGTGCAGATGGGCCGATTGGCCTCCTTCTGCACTGTAGGGATTCTATGAATATTCTACATCTCATTCCTGTAGGGCACTAATGCAAAGGGATAAGCTACCAGGAACAGTGAGAGAAGCTAATGTGGTACAGTATAGCGAGATGACCATCACCTCCTCGTGGGTAATTAGGGATGGGAAATAAATGAGGCCTACAATCCGTAAAAGAACTATAAAAATAGATATCTTCATGCTCGTCCCTTGGAGAACGCTAATCAGTGGAAGAATTTGCTGAGTGATTAACAAGCTGACAGACTATGATGTGAATGCTCCTTCCATGACCCTGACTTTCTTCATACTAGGAGCATTTATCTTGCCAATATACTGTTAACTGAAGTGTTTTGGCCAGTTATGCAGAATATATTAAGAGACTCATCCCAGTAACAGCCAGATCTTTAGAGATGCCATTGGAGCGAAATGCCTTGGAGGGTGTGACATTAAAGCGCATAATATTATATCTGTATATGAATATTGTTTCAGACAGGAGGGAGGGTCGCTGCAGCATTGTCTCCTTTGCATTCATTCAGTAAAAAAGAGAGAAAATAAAGATTTGCAGGGCAAAGGCCACAGAGAAAATAGACATTGTTTCAGGCGGGTTCCAGAGCCTGAATGAAAGTCCAATGAGGTCTTGCTTGACAGTCTGAAAACCAATGCAGGTTAATTCACTTCTCCGGTGCTGATGGCTAGGTTGGCACGCAGAGATGAATCAGTCTTGTAGGCGCTGGTACAAATGTTCCAGTAGAAACAGTGTAGATGTAGCCAGGTATTCAATCTGGACATGGCTCCTTTTCTGTGAAACTGCTAATTAAATGGTAAAATGGCAGTTTGAGTTTGCAACCCAGCAAGGCAATATAATTGGGTCCAAAAGCTAGAGGCCCATGACTCGCCACATTGTCATTGACAATGGGTCCTCGAGATGGCTATTGAAAGGAAGGTTATGGGCCATTTTTCCCAGCAGGTGAGATGGCCAAGCTGGGTTATGACATGCAGATGGCCTTTGTATAGCTCTCTTAGCATTTGTTCTGTGCAGCCCACAATGTGTCTGTGGTGAACCATAGATGGTTACCACTATGGGTACTTGTACATCTGTTACTCTTGTTACTGTTGGGGTTAGGGTTGGGGTGTTCCACCTGTTAGCATTGTTCTGTGGTACACTCCGTTTGGCTCCGCCTTCTTACAGGAGTATAAAGGTCACTGCTACTTCCTAGTAGCCCTTAGTCTGGGACAGTATTGTTAAGCAGTATGCTCTATTCTTGTTGTGAATAAAAGCCTTTATTCCCGGGTACGTCCTAGCCTCCCGTGTGAATCAATCGAGCATCAATTTTATTCACAACAAAATAGCGAAAATTTTGTTCGAAGAAAAATGGAGCAGATGCTGAAACCCGATCGGCTAACCTTGGATCCACGTGCCGCGGGAGCGTCGAACACTTTCGACCATTGGTTGAAGTGTTTCAAGGATTACATCAACGCCTCAACAGCAGTCCAGACCGACGCCAACAAATTGCGGGTCCTCCACGCAAGGATGAGCGACACTGTGTATGCAACAATCCGTGATTCCCAAAATTACAAAGAGGCCATCATAGAACCATAGAAAATTACAGCTCAGAAACAGGCCTTTTGGCCCTTCTTGTCTGTGCCGAACCATTTTATGCCTAGTCCCACTGACCTGCACTTGGACCATATCCCTCCACACCCCTCTCATCCATGAACCCGTCCAAGTTTTTCTTAAATGTTAAAAGTGACCATTTACCACTTTATCCGGCAGCTCATTCCACACTCCCACCACTCTCTGCGTGAAGAAGCCCCCCCTAATATTCCCTTTAAACATTTCTCCTTTCACCCTTAACCCTTGCCCTCTGGTTTTTTTCTCCCCTAGCCTCAGTGGAAAAAGCCTGCTTGCATTCACTCTATCTATACCCATCAAAATCTTATACACCTCTATCAAATCTCCCCTCAATCTTCTACGCTCCAGGGAATAAAGTCCCAACCTATTCAATCTCTCTCTGTAACTCAGCTTCTCAAGTCCCGGCAACATCCTTGTGAACCTTCTCTGCACTCTTTCAATCTTATTTACATCCTTCCTGTAACTAGGTGACCAAAACTGTACACAATACTCCAAATTCGGCCTCACCAATGCCTTATATAACTTTACCATAACACTCCAACTTCTTTACTCGACACTCCGATTTATAAAGGCCAATGTACCAAAGGCACTCTTTACGACCCTATCCACCTGTGACGTCACTTTTAGGGAATTCTGTACCTGTATTCCCAGATCCCTCTGTTCAACTGCACTCTTCAGAGTCCTACCATTTACCCTGTACGTTCTTCTTTGGTTTGTCCTTCCAAAGTGCAATATCTCACACTTGTCTGTGTTAAATTCCATTTGCCATTTTTCAGCCAATTTTTCTAGTTGGTCCAAATCCCTCTGCAAGCTTTGAAAACCTTCCTCACTGTCCACTACACCTCCAATCTTTGTATCATCAGCAAACTTGCTGATCCAATTTACCACATTATCATCCAGATCATTGATATAGATGACAAACAACAATGGACCCAACACCGATCCCTGCGGCACACCACTAGTCACAGGCCTCCACTCAGAGAAGCAATCCTCCACAACCACTCTCTGGCTTCTTCCATTGAGCCAGTGTCTTATCCAATTTACCTCCTCCCCATGTATACCTAGCGACTGAACCTTCCTAACTAACCTCCCATGAGGGACCTTGTCAAAGGCCTTGCTGAAATCCAGGTAGACAACATCCACCGCCTTCCCTTCATCCACTTTCCTGGTAACCTCCTCGAAAAACTCTAATATCATAGAAATCATAGAAACCCTACAGTGCAGAAGGAGGCCATTCGGCCCATCAAGTCTGCACCGACCACAATCCCACCCGGGCCCTATCCCCACATATTTTACCCGCTAATCCCTCTCACCTACACATCCCAGGACACTAAGGGGCAATTTTAGCATGGCCAATCAGCCTAACCCGCACATCTTTGGACTGTGGGAGGAAACCGGAGCACCCGGAGGAAACCCACGCAGACACGAGGAGAATGTGCAAACTCCACACAGACAGTGACCCAAGCCGGGAATCGAACCCAGGTCCCTGGAGCTGTGAAGCAGCAGTGCTAACCACTGTGCTACCGTGCCGCCCTAATAGATTGGTCAAACATGACCTACCACGCACAAAGCCATGTTGACTCTCCCTAATAAGTCCCTGTCTATCCAAATATTTGTAGATCCTATCCCTTATCACACCTTCCAATAACTTGCCCACCACCGACGTCAAACTTACTGGCCGATAATTTCCCGGATTTCTTTTGGAACCTTTTTTAAACAACGGAACAACATGAGCCACCCTCCAATCATCCAGCACCTCCCCCGTGAATACTGACATTTTAAATATGTCTGCCAGGGCCCCTGCAAGTTCAACACTAGCTTCCCTCAAGGTCCGTGGGAATACCCTGTCCGGTCCTGGGCCCATCAAATTACTCAAGAAGCTGTACCATAAACAGCCGAACGAAATTCATGCTTGTCACCTATTAGCCACTCGACAGCGGCAGCCCGGCGAAACTATAGGACAGTACCTGCGCGAACTTCAACAGCTAGCCAGAGCCTGCAATTGCAAGAAGGTTTCGGCTACTCAATACACCAACGATCTTATCCGAGATGCGTTCGTGGTGGGAATCGGCTCATCCTATATTCGCCTGTGGCTGCTAGAGCAGGGTAACTTGGACCTGGCTAAGACGGTAGAATTGGCCGATGCAATGGAAACGGCCTCCAGAAGTCTTGAAACCTACCCCACCGACCACGTGGGAACAGCGTGGCAAGTACAGCCACCGCCTCAACTGTACCCGGCGGCTCCTCGGAACTGCGCGATAATGCTCTCAACTTCAGACCTGACGGCTGCGGCAGCTCCTGGAGGCCCACGGTGCTATTTCTGCGGATTGGCGAAGCACCCTCGTCTGAGATGTCCGGCCAGGACGGTGTTTTGCTCCGCCTGTGGGAAGAAAGGGCACTATGCAAAAGTGCGCCGAAGAAGACCCCTTCCAAGCCCAGCAGTGCTGCGTGTGACTCCCCAGGATCCATCTCCTCGTCTTCGGCCTCGTCGATGTCTTCAACCACGTGCGATTCACGGGCGCCGCCATTTCCTATGACCTTTTTTCCTTTTTTTTTGAGGAAGTGACAAAAACGGTTGATGAAGGAAGGGCCGTGGATGTCGTCTATATGGATTTCAGTAAGGCATTTGACAAAGTCCCACATGGCAGGTTGGTTAAGAAGGTTAAGGCTCATGGGATACAAGGAGAAGTGGCTAGATGGGTGGAGAACTGGCTTGGCCATAGGAGACAGAGGGTAGTGGTCGAAGGGTCTTTTTCCGGCTGGCGGTCTGTGACCAGTGGTGTTCCGCAGGGCTCTGTACTGGGGCCTCTACTATTTGTGATATATATAAATGATTTGGAAGAAGGTGTAACTGGTGTAATCAGCAAGTTTGCGGATGACACGAAGATGGCTGGACTTGCGGATAGCAAAGACCATTGTCGGGCAATACAGCAGGATATAGATAGGCTGGAAAATTGGGCGGAGAGGTGGCAGATGGAGTTTAACCCGGATAAATGCGAAGTGATGCATTTTGGAAGAAATAATGTAGGGAGGAGTTATACAATAAATGGCAGAGTCATCAGGAGTATAGAAACACAGAGGGACCTAGGTGTGCAAGTCCACAAATCCTTGAAGGTGGCAACACAGGTGGAGAAGGTGGTGAAGAAGGCATATGGTATGCTTGCCTTTATAGGACGGGGTATAGAGTATAAAAGCTGGAGTCTGATGATGCAGCTGTATAGAACGCTGGTTAGGCCACATTTGGAGTACTGCATCCAGTTCTGGTCGCCGCACTACCAGAAGGACGTGGAGGCATTAGAGAAAGTGCAGAGAAGGTTTACCAGGATGTTGCCTGGTATGGAGGGTCTTAGCTATGAGGAGAGATTGGGTAAACTGGGGTTGTTCTCCCTGGAAAGACGGAGAATGAGGGGAGATCTAATAGAGGTGTACAAGATTATGAAGGAGATAGATAGGGTGAACAGTGGGAAGCTTTTTCCCAGGTCGGAGGTGACGATCACGAGGGGTCACGGGCTCAAGGTGAGAGGGGCGAAGTATGACTCAGATATCAGAGGGATGTTTTTTACACAGAGGGTGGTGGGGGCCTGGAATGCGCTGCCAAGTAGGGTGGTGGAGGCAGGCACGCTGACATCGTTTAAGACTTACCTGGATAGTCACATGAGCAGCCTGGGAATGGAGGGATACAAACGATTGGTCTAGTTGGACCAAGGAGCGGCACTGGCTTGGAGGGCCGAAGGGCCTGTTTCCTGTGCTGTACTGTTCTTTGTTCTTTGTCTTTGTTCTTTGATGATGCAAGCCACGTGCGACCTGCGGGTGCCGCCGTTTTCAACATCATCGACCACGTGCGATTCGTGGGCGCAGCCATTTTGGTCGACACCGGCCGCAGAAGACCAGCAGGGGTCCTCGTCGTCGGCTATCTCAGCTGCCTGTAGTTACACTCGGGATCCAACAGTGGCGTCAATCATCCTGGACCAGGCCAAGCCTCACAGACTCGACAAGTCCATGATGGACATAGAGGTAAATGGGCGCCTGACGCATTGCCTGTTTGACAGCGGGAGCACGGAGAGCTTCATCCATCCGGATACAGTGAAACGGTGCGCTCTCCGCGTGCAAACTGTCAGGCAGACAATCTCCATGGCGTCGAGGTCCCAATCTGTTATCGTTCTTGGGAGCTGTGTGGTAACCTTAGCGGTGCGGGGCACAGTTTACGAGAACTTCAGGCTCCTCGTGTTACCGCACCTTTGCGCTCCGGTACTCCTGGGGCTAGACTTTATAGTCCACCTGAAGAGTGTGACCCTGCAGTACGATGGGCCACTCCCTCCACTTTCAGTGGGAGAACAGCAGCCTCCAAATTGTCCAGCGCGCTCCACATGCAGTCTCTCGACATTCAAAATTACCCTGCCTTCCCTATTCGAAAATCTCGTGCCAGGCTGCAAGCCCATCGCGACTAAGAGCAGCCGTTACAGCGCTGAGGATCGGATCTTTATTCGATCTGAGGTTCAGCAGCTCCTCAGGGAAGGGATCATTCAACCTAGCACTAGCCCATGGAGAGCACAAGTCGTGGTGGTCAAGACTGGAGACAAGCCCCGGATGGGCATAGACTATAGTCAGACCATTAATAGGTACACGCAGCTGGACGCGTACCCTCTCCCGCGCATATCTGACATGGTCAACCAGATTGCGCAGTACCGGGTGTTCTCCACCATTGACTTGAAGTCAGCCTACCACCAGCTCCCCATTCGCCCAGAGGACCGCAAATATACAGCCTTTGAGGCGGATGGCCTTCTCTACCACTTTTTAAGAGTCCCTTTCGGCGTCACAAATGGGGTCTCGGTCTTCCAGCGTGAGATGGACCGAATGGTGGACCAAAACGGGCTACGGGCTACCTTCCCGTACCTGGACAACGTCACTATCTGCGGCCATGACCAGCAGGACCACGACGCCAACTTCCAGAAGTTTTTACGCACTGCGTCTCTCCTGAACCTGACCTACAACAAGGAGAAGTGCGTATTCAGCAAGCACCGCCTAGCAATCCTTGGATACGTGGTGGAAAACGGGGCCATCGGCCCCGATCCAGACCGTATGCGTCCCCTCCTTGAACTTCCCCTACCCACTAGCATCAAAGCACTGAGAAGATGCTTAGGCTTCTTCTCGTACTATGCACAGTGGGTTCCCAATTACGCGGACAAAGCCCGTCCGCTCATAAAATCTACCTCTTTTCCCCTGACAGCAGAGGCTCGCCCAGCCTTTGAAAGGATAAAAGCCGACATCGCGAAAGCCACGATGCACGCTGTCGATGAGTCCATCCCCTTTCAGGTGGAGAGTGATGCATCTGATTTCGCTCTGGCCGCCACACTTAACTAGGCAGGCAGGCCCGTCGCCTTTTTCTCTCGCACCCTCCAAGGCCCTGAAATTCGGCACTCCTCTGTGGAAAAAGAGGCTCAGGCCATTGTGGAGGCCGTACGGCATTGGCGCCATTATTTGGCTGGCAAACGGTTTACCCTGCTCACGGACCAGCAGTCCGTGGCCTTCATGTTCAACAACACGTTAAAGGGAAAAATTAAGAATGATAAAATTTTGAGGTGGAGAATCGAACTCTCCACCTACAACTATGATATCATGTACCGTCCGGGGAAGCTCAATGTGCCCTCAGATGCCCTGTCGCATGGAACGTGTGCCAGTGTGCAGGAGGACCGGTTACAGGCCCTCCACAATGATCTCTGCCATCCGGGGATCACTCGGCTCTTCCATTTTGTAAAGGCTCGGAATCTGCCCTACTCCATAGAGGATGTCAGGTCGATAACTCGAAGCTGCCAGGTATGTGCAGAGTGCAAGCCGCACTTCTATCGGCCTGACAGGGCACACCTCATTAAGGCCACTCGCCCTTTTGAACGACTGAGTGTCGACTTCAAGGGCCTCCTTCCTTTGACAGATCGGAATGTGTATTTCCTCAACGTGGTTGACGAATACTCCCGATTCCCCTTTGCCATCCCCTGTTCTGACATGTCCTCTGCCACGGTCATCAAAGCCCTGCGGAGTCTTTTTACCCTGTTCGGCTACCCCAGTTATATCCACAGTGATAGGGGTTCGTCGTTTATGAGCGACGACTTGAGGCAATACGTGCTCTCTAAAGGAATTGCCTCAAGTAGGACTACGAGTTATAACCCCAGGGGTAACAGACAGGTTGAGAGAGAAAACGCTACAGTCTGGAAGGCTGTTTTACTGGCGTTAAGGTCTAGGGGTCTTCCAGTCTCCCGTTGGCAAGAGGTACTTTCTGATGCGCTCCATTCAATCCGGTCCCTCCTGTATACGGCAACCAACGCTACCCCACATGAGCGGATGTTTACCTTCCCTAGGAAGTCTTCCTCTGGGACCTCACTGCCGTCTTGGTTGACGTACTCAGGACCTGTCCTCCTGCGGCGGCATGTTAGGGCCCGCAAGTCCGAAACTTTGGTTGAACAGGTCCATCTCCTCCACGCCAACCCTCAATATGCCTATGTGGCATATCCTGACGGGCGAGAGGACACGGTCTCTATCAGAGATCTGGCGCCTGCAGGGGACCTGGAAACCCCCATCACTCCCACACCCCTGGTTAGGATTCCTTTGCCCATTCTCTCCCCTCCTGACACGGCGCGGGCAGCATTGGGACCTCAACTTAATCTTCTTACTCCCGTGTACAGCTTGCCTGAGTCCAGGAGATTGTCGCCACCTCGCGGTCCACAGGCATGTGAGGAACTGGAGGAGTCACTGGACACCACCTTGGAGAGAGGGTCGTCACCACGGTCACCAGAACCGGCACTGGAGCCAGTGCTGCGGAGGTCGCAGAGACGGTGCGGCCCTCCGATACGGCTGAACTTGTGAACATATGGACAGTTCGTATTGTCTCCTTACCCCACCGGCCTTTGTTTTTTAAAGGAGGGGTGAATGTGGTGAACCATAGATGGTTACCACTATGGGTACTTGTACATATGTTACTCTTGTTACTGTTGGAGTTAGGGTTGGGGTGTTCCACCTGTTAGCATTGTTCTGTGGTACACTCCGTTTGGCTCCGTCTTCTTACAGGAGTATAAAGGTCACTGCTACTTCCTAGTAGCCCTTAGTCTGGGACAGTATTGTTAAGCAGTATGCTCTATTCTTGTTGTGAATAAAAGCCTTTATTCCCGGGTACGTCCTAGCCTCCCGAGTGAATTAATCGCGCATCAGTGTCGTTAGTGGTTCTCCAGAGATAATGAGGTGCAAGTTTCTTTAATAATGTCAGCTACCCTTTTTGTTCTGGGACCACAGACATAGAAAGGTCTTTATCCAGATTTCAAAATGGCTGAAATGGCCATGGGGGCATCGATATTTTTTAAAATGTGAGTTCTTAGCCCCCTCACAATATCAGGGAGCATATTGCAACACCTCTCTGACAGTCACCCGTTGATGGGTTCAATATTCTCCTGGAATCGTACACATATCACGAATCATTTTGCTTCAAGAAAAGCTAGATGGAAATTGGACTATTAAGGGAAATGTTTGAGATACATTGATAACTTAAAAATAAAGTTTGGAGACGGAAAGCAGAAACACTGAGGAAAAGTACTGGTCACAAGTAGAGAGATGCAGGATCCTAGCAAGAGATGTGTGTGACAGCCTGCTACACATTTCAGTTCAACTGGTCCCTATGTTCTTTGTGATCAGAGTTTATCTTCAATGCTGTCAGTGTGATCTGAAGCCACACCAGTGAAACACATATTATATCAATTGAAAATGGTGGTCTGGTACATGTGACCATTTGTGTTTCGCTATTTTTGTGAGGTGTAATGAATGTATGAATGAGATAATACCACATGTAAATCAAAAAGCTGCTTTATTATAAAATTGAGAAGTAAGTGTAGAGACTAATATGTATGTCAGTCCAGGTATCAGCAGGGGCTCAATGGTAAAAAGTAAAGTTTATTTATTAGTCACAAATGAGGCTTACATTAACACTGCAATGAAGTTACTGTGAAAATCCCCAAGATGGTAGAACTCTCAGCTCTGAATCTGAAGCTTCTATCTCACTCTAGGGACTTCAGTCGGATTTGAACAGACATTCTCGAGTACGGACAGAGGGATGTACTATCTTTCAGATGAGAGCCATGATGTCGAGATACCGGCGTTGGACTGGTGTGGACACAGTAAGAAGTCTCACAACACCAGGCTAAAGTCCAACAGGTTTATTTGGTTGCACGAGCTTTCAGAGCGCTGCCCCTTCACCAGGTGAGCGGAGAGTTGGGTTCACAAACAGGGCATATATAGACACAAACTCAATTACAAGATAATGGTTGAAATGAGAGTCTTAACAGGTAATCAAGTCTTTACAGGTGCAGACAATGTGAGTGGAGAGAGGGTTAAGCACAGGTTAAAGAGATGTGAATTGTCTCCAGCCAGGACAGTTAGTGAGATTTTGCAAGCCCAGGCAAGTTGTGGGAGTTACAGATAGTGTGACATGGACCCAAGATCCTGGTTGAGGCCATCCTCACGTGTGCGGAACTTGGCTATCAGTCTCTGCTCAGCGACACTGCGCTGTCGTATGCCTTGAAGGCCGCCTTGGAGAACGCTTACCCAAAGATCAGAGGCTGAATGCCCATGACTGCTGAAGTGTTCCCCAACAGGAAGGGAGCACTCTTTCCTGGTGATTGTTGAGCGGTGTCCATTCATCTGTGGTCGGAGCGTCTGCACGGTCTCCCCAATGTACCATGCCTCGGGACATCCTTTCCTGCAGCGTATCAGGTAGACAACGTTGGCCGAGTTGCAAGAGTATGTACCGTGTACCTGGTGGATGGTGTTCTCCCGTGAGATGATGGCATCCGTGTCGATGATCCAGCACGTCTTGCAGAGGTTGCTATGGCAGGGTCGTGTGGTGTCATAGTCACTGTTTTCCTGAAGGCTGGGTAGTTTGCTGCGAACCGAAGAGGAAAGAGTGGAATTGGACTCCTCCAGAAGGTCGCTGCCTCGACTCAACATGTATGCCCAAGCCATCAGGAGGTGCGTCAATGCCAGATTCATGGGCCGCACTCACTAGATAGCCCCGAACATCACCCAAACACAACGCAACGCCATCCACGCTCTCAAGACCAACCGCAACATTGTCATCAAACCAGCAGACAAAGGAGGGGCCACCGTCATACTGAACAGAACGGATTACTGCAAAGAAGTGTACCAACAACTGAACAACGAGGAACACTACAGACACCCGCAGATCCGACCAAAGAACACACCTGTCAACTCAATAGACTGATCAAGACCTTTGATCCGGACCTTCAGAACACCCTCTGTGCTCTCATCCCACGTACTCCCCCACGTTGGAGATCTCTACTGCCTCCCTAAGATACACAAGGCCAACACACCCGGCCATCCCATTGTATCAGGCAATGGGACCCTGTGTGAAAACCTCTGGGTTTCCTCTGGGTGCTCTGGTTTCATCCCATAATCCAAAGGTGTATGGTTTAAGTGGATAGGTCATGCTAAATTGCCCCTTAGTGTCCAAAAATGTGTGGGTTAGGATTATCCATGGTAAATTTGCGGGGTGACGGGGATTGGACAGAGGGGAGGGCCTGAGTGGGATTATTTTTTGGAGAGTCGGTGCAGACTCGATGGGCCGGATGGCCTCTTTCTGCAATGTAGGGGTTCAGTGGTAACCTTCACAGACTTGTGTACACACACATACTACTACAGGTCTCTATGTTGCTGCACTCTCTTTAACATTGTATCATTCAGTTCACATTGGTTCTCTTCGTAAGTCTGTTACTATCTGTCCCATGAGAGTTTCATATTATCTTTGAACATTTTGAAATATTGTCCTGCATGTTGAATTCCAGGCAAATAATTTATACCAAAAAGAGCAGTGATCCCAGAACCTATCCCTGAGGAACACCATTGTACTCTGGCCTGAAAAACAACCATTCGCCACTACTCTGCTTCCATCCCTTAAGTATCCATAATGCCCTTTTCCAAATGACAATTTATTTTATCTTAGCTCATTTACTATAAGAGTTTTTTTTCCCTGTAAGATCCTCGATGGGCCGAGTGGCTTAATTCTGCTCCTATGTCTTATGGTCTTATGATGGCCAGAACTTCCGCAATATGATGCCACCCATCCAGCTTGGATGGTTTTTCCACTTAAATTCTGCCAATCTTTTATCCTATCCAATATTGCTATTGCCTCATCATTGTTACTTTAATAACATTAATAACTATTTAGTATGTCAACCATGCTCTTTGCCCGCACAAGAAGATCTCTTTTTTCAACCCCTAATCAATCCCACCTTTTTTTTTTTGCCTACCTTTTACTATTTGTGTGTTTATAAAAGAATTTTGGGTTCCGTTTATGTTCAACTTCTCATCGGTTCTCGTAGTCTGGACTAAATCTTACCAAGAAATGGCAGCGTTGTTTCTAGTGAGAAAACCAGCGTGTTTCTATCCACAGAAACCGGTCGGTTTTCTCTCCAGATTTTACCACACTGCCAAAAAAAGTCAAGGGGGTGTGATTCATTTACACAAATTCACCATAGACTGCTTTGCGTTTGCAGACTGTCTGATCCCTCCTATTTCTGATTTCTTTGTTCTAGCGCTATTGTGCAGCTTGTTTGGCCTCTCTAATTTTTGAACCCCTCCCCCCCAACTCCCCTCCTCCAAATTAGATTAAACCCTCCCCACAGTACTGGTTAAGTTTACAGCCAGGATCTTGGTCCCAACTCTGTTGAGGTCACCCTGTTCACCACCCATACCCAGGTCTGATGTCAACGCACTAAGAATTGAAGTCTTCTCTCATGCACCACATCTCCAGCTACTCATGAACCTGATTTATCCCACTATTTATAAACTCAATCGCATGTGGCACTGCCTTTGAGATCCTGTTTCTCAATTTCCTCTCCAGTTCCTGACTGCAGAACTTCAATCCTTTTCCATCCTCAGAGAAATCATCTTAGAATCCCTATAGTGCAGAAGGAGGCCATTCGGCCCATCGAGCCTGCACTGACAACAATCCCACCTAGGCCTTATCCCCGTAACTCCACATATTTACCCCGCTAATCCCTCTAACCTACGCATCCCATAAGGGGCACTTTAATATGGCCAATGCACCTAACCTGCACATCTTTGGATTGTGGGAGGGAACCGGAGCACCCGGAAGAAACCCATGCAGACATGGGGAGAATGTGCAAACTCCACACAAACAGTCACCCAAGCCGGGAATCGAACCCAGGTCCCTGGAGCTGTGAGGCAGTAGTGCTAGTTACTATGCCACCGTGCCGCCCCAATCTTTCATCCTGTTTCATTGGTCCCCACATGGAGCACAACTTCTAGCTGTCTCCCTTCCTACTTCATAATATTATGCACCCTCTCAAGAATGTCCTTTATCCTAACACCAGTGAGGCAGCATCCACTGTAAGATGCCTGGCCTCATTTGTAGGGATGCCTGTTCATCCCCCTATTGCATCTCCGATGACCATTGCATTTCTACACTTCTTGCACTTATTAGTGCAATAATTTGCCCCACTGATGTGGATATGTTCTAGAACATTCCCCCTGTGTGTCATCATCCTCTCTGGTACTCACAGCATGAAATTTGACAAGGAACTATTCAATGAATAGCATGACACTAGGAAGTTCTAAGGAACAGAGAAACTTTGACATGTTTGTCCACAGATCTCTGAAGGTGAATGGGCATGTTAATAGAGTGGTGAAAATGGCATATGGGTCACTTGCCTTTATCAATCAAGGCATAAATTACAAAAGCAAGGAAATCATGTTGGAGTTCTATAGAACTCTGGTGAGGCCACAGCTGGAGTACTGTGTGCAGTTCTGGTCGCCATATTATCGGAAGGATGTAATTGCACTGGAGGGGGTGCAGAGGAGATTCATCAGGATGCTGCCTGGAATGGAATATTTAAGTTATGAAGAAAGGTTGGGTAGGCTTGGGTCATTTTTGTTGGAGCAGAGAAAACTGAGGGGCGACCTGATCGTGGTGTACAAGATTATGAGGGGCATGGACAGAGTGGATGAGGAGCAGCTGTTCCCCTTA
This sequence comes from Mustelus asterias, assembly GCF_964213995.1. Lineage (NCBI taxonomy): Eukaryota > Metazoa > Chordata > Chondrichthyes > Carcharhiniformes > Triakidae > Mustelus > Mustelus asterias. The sequence goes on along the minus strand of NC_135813.1, from coordinate 62,231,192 downwards.
GTTGAAGAGTCAGTCAAGGTGAGGGGCAGGAGGCTTAGGGGGGATGTGAGGAAAATCTTTTTTACTCAGAGGGTGGTGACAGTCTGGAATGAGCTGCCAGGGAGGGTGGTGGAGGAGGGTTGCCTCACATCCTTTAAAAAGTACCTGGATGAGCACTTGGCACATCATAACATTCAGGGCTATGGGTCAAGTGCTAGTAAATGAGATTTGGTGAGAGATCAGGTGTTTCTGCACTTTATATAGGGGAATTTCACAATGACTTCATTGCAGTGTTAATGTAAGCCTTACTTGTGATTAATAAATAAACTTTACTTCTCTAATGTGTCGGTGCGGATTCAATGGGCTGAAGGGCCTCTTCTGCGTTGTATGATTCTATGATTCTATGAAAACTAGATACTGAAAGCCACAGTCCAAAAAAGGACAGTTTCAGGGAAGAATTTAATTTTTTTCCCTATATGAATAATGCTGTGAATGACAACTAAAACTATTTTGTTATGTATTGTAAAATATTGTTTGTTACATGATATAATACCCCCGTCATAATATGATGGAGCATAAACTCCATCTTATTAAACCTGCTACATTCAGCAGTGCTTTTCTCAGTGGTGCATAATCTAAACGAATAACACATTATGTCGAGTATCTGCCTGTATCCTGAAATGTTGTCAGTAGAGTCACATGATAGCTAATATATTATTGATTCACATCAGTGCAACATGGCTCACAGCCAGATTTTATTTTAAGTATTAATACTGTGGCAGCTTTTTCACAAAAATGTTCAGGAAGAAATTCATTTTAATTTCTCTGTGTGAAATGGTTTCACTTTATCGATCTTTGTAAGCCATTAGTCAGTATTTAGCAATCTGCCCGGATCATTATGAGTACATCCAACAACTGACATTGGAAAAGTAATGGATTACATTGAATCTAAAAGCATTTGTGTTGGCTCATATTCAGAACTTGAAAATTTAGGATCTTATTCCGGAGACCCAATTTCTTGAGAAATAAATACAGGTAAGGGTGATCAGAGAGGGTAAGGAGGGGAAACAGGTCTAATAGGATTCTGCACCAAATCATATCTTCAAACATAATGGAATCTAGTGATACCGGTGAATGATTTTCTATTGAACTAACAGGGTTGCAGTGCCTGCATCTACATTCACCTCTGTTTCTCTCACCACTTATCAGATAATGATTTACGATCAAGACTTTCCTCCCAAAGGATTTAAACCATTCCCTGTTTCTCATGAAGCGCTAGATTGGAGGAGATGCAGAATGAGTTACCCCTCTCTCGTACAATGACAGATTACTGTGGATGCTGGAATCTAAAACAAAAACAGAAAATGCTGGAAAATCTCAGCAGCTCTGATAGCATCTGTGGAGAGAGAATAGAGATAATGGGGGAGATTTTACCATTTTTTTCCGAGCGATGGGCAGACTTGAAACTTGGAGAGTTTCAGATCCATTTTTTGGGTGAGTTTTCAGGCCCCCCCCCCCTCCCCCATACGCACTGTGCCTGTAAAATTCTGAGTGAGCCTGTTGCTCGCTGCGGAAAGCTGTGGGCGGGGCTTAATGCACCGAAAGCCTGCAGAGGGAGGTAGAGCGCATGTGCAGGCCTCTGATGGTGCACATGCGCATTAGCAGTAGCAGGGATCCGACAGAAAAGGGAGAGATGTCAGGCCCCTGCTAGTGCAGGCAGCCTGAAGTAGCTTCCCCCCTACAATCACAGGGGCCCGCAGCCCAAGATACTGCTCCACTGACACCGCTCCCCCCCCCCCCCCCCCCCCAACTGCCCAGACCGATCACGGATCTCCTCCCTCTCCCACCGATCGCGGCCCCACCGTCCTCACCCCACCGATCACTGCAGAGTGGCAGCAGGCCCCCTTCCCCCATTAGCCCTGCCCCATTAGCTCCTCCCCATTAGCCCCTCCCCATTAGCTCCACCTCCCATTAACCCCACCCCATTGACCCCTTTCCTGGCGAGGTCATAAAGGGGGGCGGACCCAGTTGATTGAGTGCCGGGCTCACTAAGCAAATGTTAATCAACATTTAAATAAATTTCCATTCATTAACCTGTCTCCTACCCATTTCCAGTGAGAGGCTGACCGCGCCCGAAATCTGGCGCTTGTAAAATGGCGCCGGTCGTGAAAACCAGTGCCAATCGCCCCACTTTACCACCGTGTCATTCCTGAAAATGGGCGCAACGCAATGGTTAAAATTGCCCCCAATGTTTTGAGTCTGGATGACCCTTCATCAGAGCTCAGAAACAAGTGTGTTTGTCTGGTCTGAAGGTATTAATACTGCTCTCAGGGGCTTTCAGCTCTTGGCGTGGAGTGATGCGCAATCACTTTGCCTTCTGTTAACCAATGCCAACTTTGAGCATCTCCAGCTCAAGTATTTGTGGGTTGTTGTTTCTCTTCCCACACCGAGTGACGCACAAGGCAGACTTTCCATAGCGAGGTATTTCCTGGAACCGGTTGCTAGCTGGAGGGGCGCCTCTCCACATCAAGCATGGCTGAAGAGGAGTCTCTCCTGCCAGTACCACCTGCCATTGGCAAATCCATTTTTAGATTGACGCTCAACCTTTTTGGCTGTGCTGTGAACGCATCTTCCTGACCATCAAGTCCTGGGATGGGAGGTAAAAGCTGGAGCTTCTGGCTCAGAGGCTGGGATGCTACCCCCTGCGCCCCTCTACCCTCACAGCATGACTATGCTATGAGCTAAATACAAGCCTTCATTTGTGCTATTCCTCTGAGGACTAGCAGTTAAGGTATGGCACAAATTTGATGCATGATTAAGATCCCGCTGTTCTGTTGCATCAAATGCAGCACAGGTTAGATGATGAGCATTTCTCAAAGCTTAGCCCTAATTTTTCTGAGCAGTACCTTTTGTTGTTTCACCATTGTTGTTGGCATCTGTCATGAGTTGTCCATGTGCCTCCTCTCAGCTGGCATTGCCGGTTTTGTGTCACATATAACAACCTGCAGATGGTATGCTATATGGATTCAGGATTGATGAGGAACTCCATTGAGACAGCCCAGCCTTTAAAGTGTATTTATTAGTGTCACAAGTAGGCTTACATTAACACTGCAATGAAGTTACTGTGAAACTCCCCCAGTCACCACACTCCAGCGCCTGTTCGGGTACACTGAGGGAGAATTCAGCACGGCCATTGCATCTAATCAGCACGTCTTTCGGACTGAGGGAAGAAACCGGAGCACCCGGAGGAAACCCACGCAGACACGGAGAGAATGTCCGAACTCCACACAGACAGTGACCCAAGCCGGGAATCGAACCTGGGTCCCTGGCGCTGTGAGGCAGCAGTGCTAACCACTGTACCACCGTACCTTTACGTTGGACCTTTGCAGTCAGCTGAGGTAGGAGACTTTTACCCACAAGTCAGGGTAGGATTTCAACCCGCTTCGAACAAACCTTAAATGTTCCTGTCATTTCAGAGCATTAATTGTGAATGTAATGATGGTATTGTTAGTGTGACATCGCTTTTCTTAACCACCGAGGGAATGGGGAAAAATGCTGCACATTCTCCAAATGTGGTAATCCAGAAGGAAGTTTATGAAGATTCTCATAGAATCATAGAGTCATAGAGGTTTACAGCATGGAAACAGGCCCTTTGGCCCAACCTGTCCATGCCGCCCTTTTTTTTTAAACCCCGAAGCTCGTCCCAATTGCCCACATTTGGCCCATATCCCTCCATACCCATCTTACCCATGTAACTATCTAAGCACTTTTTAAAATACAAAATTCTACCCGCCTCTACTACTACCTCTGGTAGCTTGTTCCAGGCACTCACCACCCTCTGTGTGAAAAAATTGCCCCTCTGGACCCTTTTGTATCTCTCCCCTTTCACCTTAAACCTATACCCTCTAGTTTTAGACTCCCCTACCTTTGAGAAAAGATATTGACTATCTAGCTGATCTGCGCCCCTCATTATTTTATAGACCTCTATAAGATCAGCCTTCTACGCTCCAGAGAAAAAAGTCCCAGTCTATCCAGCCTCTCCTTATAACTCAAACCATCAAGTCCCGGTAGCATCCTAGTAAATCTTTTCTGCACTCTTTCTAGTTTAATAATATCCTTTCTATAATAGGGTGACCAGAACTGTACACAGTATTCCAAGTGTGGCCTTACCAATGTCTTGTACAACTTCAACAAGACGTCCCAACTCCTATATTCAATGTTCTGACCAATGAAACCAAGCATGCCGAATGCCTCTGTCCACCTGTGACTCCACTTTCAAGGAGCTATGAATCTGTACCCCTAGATCTCTTTGTTCTGTAACTCTCCCCAACACCCTACCATTAACTGAGTAAGTCCTGCCCTGGTTCAATCTACCAAAATGCATCACTTTGCATTTATCTAAATTAAACTTCATCTGCCGTTCGTCAGTCCGCTGGCCCAATTGATCAAGATCCCATTGCAGTCTGAGATAACGTTCTTCACTGTCCACTATGCCACCAATCTTGCTGTCATCGACAAACTTACTAACCATGCCTCCCATATTCTCATCCAAATCATTAATATAAATGACAAATAACAGTGGACCCAGCACTGATCCCTGAGGCACAGCGCTGGTCACAGGCCTCCAGTTTGAAAAACAACCCTCTACAACCACCCTCTGTCTTATGTCATCAAGCCAATTTTGTATCCATTGAGCTATCTCAGCCTGGATCCCGTGAGATTTAACCTTATGCAACAACCTATCATGCGGTACCTTGTCAAAGGCCTTGCTAAAGTCCATGTAGACAACATCAACTGCACTGCCCTCATCTACCTTCTTGGTTACCCCTTCAAAAAACTCAATCAAATTTGTGAGACATGATATTCCACTCACAAAGCCATACTGACTATCCCTGATCAATTGTAACCTTGGTCAGTCTGAGAAGATTCCATCCAATTATCTGTATCTTATACATGGAGGATATACAAGTGAGCAGGAGCATACCACCGTATTGCCTCATTGGAACATGGTCAGACAAAGAAGGCAAGCTTGGCAGCTATTAATGGAGGCTAACACTGATAATGGGAGTGTATTGCTATTGGATTTTGTTCATATTGTGAACTGTGAGGTTAAAGCTCCATAGGATTTAGTTATCCAAACCTTCATCACAATTTTAAACTGAAAAACAAGTAAATATCTCAGCATGAGCTTCTCACACTAATTGCTTCTATGTTACTTTAGTTAGCCTCTCACGCTACTCTCATTCCACCCCCTGGCCACTACCACTCTGGGGCAGCATGGCGGCACAGTGGTTAGCACTGCTGCCTCACAGAGCCAGGGACCTGGGTTCGATTCCTGGCTTGGGTCACTGTCTGTATGGAGTTTGCACGTTCTCCCCGTGTCTGCATGGGTTTCCTCTGAGTGCTCCAGTTTCCTCCCAAAGATGTGGGTTAGGTTCATTGGCCATGCTAGAACCGCTTCTACACGCGAACCATTCCAAAGGATTATTTTTCGGAGGGATTGGCAGGGTAAATATGTGGGGTTACGGGATAGGGTTGAATTGTTGTCGGTGCAGGCTCGATGGGCCGAATGGTCTCCTTCTGTACTGTAGGGATTCTGTGATTCTATTCTATGCTAACCCCTTGATGCCTGTGAGGGCAAACCCTGCCCTCTGCACCCCAACCCAATCTCCCACATTTCTCAGACCATCTCCTACATTTCTTGTTATCTCAAGAAAGTTCCAATCTCTCAGAAAGCGCTCACCACCCATCCTCCTGTCACCACCCCCTTCCCCGCCCCCGCACCCCCTCGCTGCCTGAAACCCCTCTCATCTACTTTGTTTTTCTGTTAACTTCCCATTCTGTTACTCACTCTGCAGTCTTCTTCGTTTCTCTGCTTCAGTTGTACAAAACTCCAGATCTCTCTCATTTCCTCAGGAACCTCAACCTCCCCTCATGTCTTATGCCTACCAGTTCCTTTAGTCTCTCAAACTCCCTCAGTCTTCCAGTCTCCCTCATTCTCCCTTGGTCTCTCTCAGTTTGCCGTGCATTTCCGCAGTCTCTCTTGCCCCATTGTGCAGACCCGCAGTTTCTGAATCTCTTGGGCAATATCTCTCTGTTTTTAACGAGATCATTCTCTTCATATATTTAAAAATACTGAATACATTTTGGAATGTCATTTTGTTTTGAAAGGCTGCCAGAAGCTTACAGCTTTGAAGGTGGAATTGAAGACGGCAATTGTCCATTGAAGAATTCCTCCAAGGCAATGTTGTAGCAGTGCTGATATTGTAGCCAGGTGTGGAGACTGGGCCGTGCCACACTCGTTCTTCACTGGCTAGCTTTACTGCTGTACCTTGGTAAAGCTGCCAGTTGAAGAGCTGTTGTGGGCGGCCATTTTACCACTGACGACATTTGGAAAGGATGGAATGTACCATATAAAGTGGAGAGAAGCTCTGTCACGTTCTGTTCACTGCGGACAAACAGTTTGAAGATACAGTCTGATCGTTGGGAACTTGTTTAAAGAGAAACCTTGCTATATGAAGAGGCTGCCCTGCCATTAGAACCACTTCTACACGCGAACCATTCCAAAGGATTATTTTTATTGAAGCAATAGTTTGGAAGGCTCTCAATACACTGTGATTGGCAGAATGGGCCACACTTGCAAAGTGCTCATTTTTCTATTGAAAATGAACTGGAGGCCATTTGGCCCATCGAGCCTGCACTGACAACAATCCCACCCAGGCCCCATCCCTGCAACCCCCCACATTTACCCCACTAATCCCTCTAACCTACACATCCCAGAACACTAAGGGGAAATTTATCATGGCCAATGCACCTAATCTGTACATGTCTACTGTAAGTCTGCAAAAGGATGCTGGAGCTTTCAAAGCTGTCATATTTCTATCCCTCTGATTCTTATTTCAGTATTTTTCTGTATTTGTTAATTTTGATGGACATTAATGCCCTACCCGAGGCAGGCTTGAAGAGAGCACACTGCTGATTTTCCACCTCTGTCTGATTAATGCTAGGGCAAGAAGACTCATGGATGACTTTGCTGCCTCACCATCAATTGATGCACTTACGTGGGGAAGTGATGTTGTGGACAGGGTATTTATCACCTGGAAAGTGAACCCTGTGGTTGCTTGCGCACTCGTGTAGGGATTGGGAGGCCCCTGGTTCAAAGACACTCAGTGGGTGCCCACTGAGGGATGGCCCACTGAGAGCCAGCTGCCTGTCCTTACTATTGAGCCCACTGCCCCCCTTCCACCCCTCTGGTGCCCCCCAATCCCATTTTTATTCACCTGGGTCCCTCAGTGACTCTGTGCCTCGGTGAGTGCATTGTCAGCAGCTACCACTCTCGCTGTCACTGCCTGGAATCTGAGTGGTTGGCAGCTCTTGGGGGTGGGATTTTTACTCCAGGGTCTTTAATCCTGACGAAGGCCTGTCTCTGGCCACTTAACTAACCATAGAGAAATCATAGAATCATACAGTGCAGAAGGAGGCCATTTGGCCCATCGAGCTTGCACTGACAACAATCCCACCCAGGCCCCATCCCTGCAACCGCCCACATTTACCCCACTAATCCCTCTAACTTACGCATCCCAGGACACTAAGAGGAAATGTATCATGGCCAATGCACCTAACCTGTACATCTTTGGACTGCGGGAGGAAATCGGAGCACCCGGAGGAAACCCACGCAGACATGGGGAGAACGTGCAAACTCCACACAGACAGTGACCCAAGCCGGGAATCGAACCCGGGTCCCTGGAGCTGGGAGGCTGCAGTGATAACCACTGTGCCACCGTGCCTCCTGATTCAGCATTTGATTTGGCCTACCCAAAGGAGGTGATGCAGCATGCTGCTGATTCTCCAGATGGTGGACAAGACCCCCACTGCCTCGATTATATACTGCCCTGTTCCTGTGTACCAATAATGAAAGGTTTCCTGCTCTCTATAACTATTGGATTTCTTGTGCTATGTATTGGATCAGAATATTGCTCACTCACCTAAAAATTAAGGATAGGTGGGAGAAGGAGGATTGCCCACTCTGGTCTACATTGTGACCAGGTTGGGGAGGCTGGAATCCCTACCTTATACGCCAACCCACCCCCTGCCTCAGAACCCGCCAGGAGAGATAAAATTCTGGCCTTTGAAAAATACTAGTTTATGAGAGAGAAGGTGGAGTAATTTAATATGGATTAGGGAAGGCCAAGCTTGGCTATATATTAAAGCCAGAAGATTGTGGGAGAACGTCAATACTGAGGGAAACTTGGAGATCAACAGGTGGAAAACCAGGGAACAGATGAATTAGTAACAGCAGGTTATTAAAGGCCAGAAACTTTTTTTTATTCATTCATGGGACATGTGCATCGCTGGCTGGCCAGCATTTATTGCCCATCCCTAGTTGCCTTTGAGAAGGTGGTGGTGAGCTGCCTCCTTGAATCGCTGCAGTCCATGTGTTGTGGACGACTGGTGCATTACTGATAAATTATCAAAGAAATGTTACTGAGTAATAAGTGATTGCAGGCTGTGCTTTTGTACAGTATCCATGAGTGGTAGAACGGTCTATGCTTTCACTCTGATGGACCAACAGGGTACAGCAGTAAAGAAAGAATAGTTTTGGAGAGTTAAAACCATAGAATAATACAACATAGTTTAAAGTTTTAAAGCTTAAAGTTTATCAGTGTCACAAGTAAGCTTACATTAACACTGCAATGAAGTTACTGTGAAAATCCCCTAGTCGTCACACTCCAGCCCCTGTTCGGGTAGATTGAGAGAGAATTTAGCACCTAACCGGCATGTCTTTTGGAGTGTGGGAGGAAACCGGAGCACCCGGAGGAAATCCACGCAGACACAGAGAGAACATGCACAGATTGTGCCCCAAGCTGGGAATCAAACCCGGGTCCCTGGCGCTGTGAGGCAGCAGTGCTAACCACTGTGCCCCCGTGCTGCAGGAGGGAACCACTGAGGCTGCATCCACTCTTTTGACAAGCAATGCAGTTAGCCCCGTTTCCTTGTTCTGTCTCCATATTTAGCCCCGTTTCCTTGTTCTGTCTCCAAGTTTATCTCCTTCAAATAGCCAGTTCTCTTTTCAGAGTAAGGGAAATGGAGAAAGAGCGAGCATTTCAGACATCAAGACAGTGACAGAAATCTCTTGAGTTCTCATTTTATGATCCTTTGCAAAGACATGTTTTTTAATATAATTGGACTTCCATCTGGAGTAAGCTTGCAAATTGTGCATCTGGTACATCAGATTTCAGATAGCACGTTCTGGGGATTGCATTTCAATAAAAACTATCAGCAAAATACTGTGGACACGAGGAATCTGAAATAAGTGCAGGGAGTGTTGTGAATACTCAGCCACTCTGCCTGGATCTGTGGAAAGAGAAACTCAGTGAATATATCAGAGTGTGAGCTTTCAACATTTCAATAGCCCCATCAAAAAAAAGTACCATAATCGTATAGTGTTTCCCCAAGCAGGGAATTAGGTAACTGAAGGAAACTAGGAGCAGGAGTAAGCAATTCAGCCCTTTGATCCTGCTTCGCCATTCAATATGATCATGGCTGATCCGGATACATATTTAATATAATTGACAGAAGAACCAGGGGGATGGCGGGGCAGGGGTGCTGGTTGGTGTTTGAGATTAGACACTTCTTAATGAGTTGTTTACTAAAAAAGGTAAAGTCCTCAGGACCATGTGGAAAGAACAGGGAAGTAGGACTAATCGAATAGCTGTGTCAATGTGACAAATGTGTTATAGATTCTAACATACGCTGGGACTGTGAATAGCTCAGAACATCCTGTTTGGATTTATGCATTGGGGACCTGAGCACATACTAATGTTATTTGCGTATTAATGAAGTTGAACGGTATACAGGTGCTGGATATTAATAGAGGTTCCACGAACACGCATAAAGCTATACCTATTGAAACTGTGGAGTGCTTGAGCTTGGTAGTGAAAGCTTGGAAACTCTGTGAATTAATGTAAGACATTCCTACCCATTACCAACTGGCTTTCCAGAATAAAACAATTAGGACCAATATCATGCAATGCTAAACTATGGTGAATCCGACAATCAACTTGCCAGAACTACTATGTGCACAAGGCAAGCCCGTTTGCTTACAGATTGTTCAAACTGGTGTGGGATAACCAGCTTCCAACTCTATTCCATTTATTTAGCATTGTAGTATTTTAATATATTTATCTGTACTCACATTGGTACCACGTGAATGGCAGTGTCTCTGAGGAATCTGTACTGGGGCTTCAGCTTTTCACCATATTTATCAATGACTTTAATGAAAGAATGGAAAGTTGTTTATCCAATTTTACAGGCAACCCCAAGTTAGGAGATATATTAAACAATGAAGATGGGAGCAGAGAATTGCAAAGGGATCTTGAAAATTTAAGTTGAGTGAACAAAACTGGAGTTCAATGTGGAAAAGGTCATTTAAGGTCATCCACATGTGACCAAAGAAAGATAAACCAGAGTATTTTCTACACGGTGAGAAGTTAGGAACTGTTCAGGAATAGAGAGATTTAGCAATCCATGTACAGAAATCAGGAAACGTTTGTGGATTAGCACAAATAATAATTTAAAAGACCAATGGAACATCAGCCCTTATCTCGAAAGATCTGGAGTACGAAGGGAGAGAATTAAAAGAGCCATAGAGTCATTCAGTGCAGAAAAGACCCTTCGGCCCGTTGAGTCTGCACCGACAATAACTACCGCTAAAGTCACGCTATTCGCATTTTCCAGCACTTGTCCCATACCCCTGAATGCTATGATGTTTCAAGTGCTCACCCAAATATTTTTTGAAGGTTGTAAGGTTCCTGGCCTCCACTATCTCCCCAGGCAGCACATTCCAGATTCCCACCATCCTGTGACTGAAAGACTTTTTTCTCAAATCCCCTCTGAATCTCCTGCCCCTCACCCTAAAACTATGCCCCCTCATGATTGACCCCTCAACCAAGGGGAACAGCTGCTCCCTCCTCACCCTCTCCATACCCCTCATAATCTTATGCACCTCAATCACGTCCCCCCTCAGCCTTCTCTGCTCTAAAGAAAACAATCCAAGCTATCCAGTCTTTCTTTATAGCTCAAATGCTCCATCCCAGGCAACAAATTGGTTAAACTCATCTGTACCCCCTCTAGTGCTATCACATCCTTTCCATGGTGAGGTGACCAGAACTGCACACAGTATTCCAGCTGTGATCTAGCCAACATTCTATACAGCTCCAACATTACCTCCTTGTTCTTATATTCTATACCACAACTGTTAAAAGCAAGTGTCTATTTGCCTTCTTGACTATCCTATTCACCTCCTCTGCCACCTTCAGGGATCCGTGAATAATTACCCCAAGTTCCTCTGAACTTCCCAGTGTCCTGCCTTCCATTAAATGCTTCCTTGTTGATAGGGTTAATAGACAGAAACAATTTCCTTTAATGGGTGAGTCTGGAAGAATGGGGCATTTGCTTCAAATTAGACAACAGCAAAATAATCTCCCACTGCATTGATCAGCTTTATTTTTAGCTCAAATAACACAGACCAAAGCTGATGTCAGGATAAGCCCTTTCTCACACAAGGGGTAGTGGACATATCTACACACTCCCTCATAAAACTAATGAAGTTGGGGTTAACAGTTGAAAATTTCATTACTGAGATTGATGGGTTTATGCTCGGAATTGATATTAAGGTTTATGGAACTAAGGCAATGGAGTCATAGAATCATAGAAGTTTTACAGCACAGAAAGAGGCCCTTCAGCCCATTGTGCCTGTGTCCGCCATCAAGCACCTATCTATTCAAATCCCATTTTCCAGCATTGGTCTGTAGCCTTGTATGCTACGGCGTTTCAAGTGCTCATCTAAATGCTTCTTCAATGTTGTGAGGGTTCCCACCTCTACCACCCTTTCAGGCAGTGAGTTCCAGATTCCCACCATAATGAATAACATTAAGATACAGATCAGCCATGATCAAATTGGATGTCTCAGCAGGTTAGAGGGACTAAACGGTCTACTCCTGTTGTTATGTTCCTAAGATATTACAAATAGATTCTTAAGTTGTGCTGTAGTTGCCAGTGTTCTCTGCTGCTCCCTATCTACAACACACAATGACTGTGATGTTAATGGCTGTTCTCAGCTGCACTGATTAAACCTCATCTGAATTTGTCAAAGGAAGCTTCAGGTGGCCTTTGTGTTATAGCGGATGTAAAAATAAAGCTGATCTATTCAGTGGGCATTTCTTTTTCTGTTTTTTTGGAATCATCTGAAGCACATCCTTCCAGATTAGATGTTTCTTTGTTCTGATCTTTTTTCTCCTGTAACACATTCTGCTATCTTCACTCTTGCTACTATTAGCACTCTTTAGTCCTTAGTGGCACCATTAACACTCCCATTTATTTTATGTCTATGACACCTTTGTCAATGTCTGTATTGGTCCGGTCTGTATTGGTCCGACCTATCCCTGTCTTTCTGTTCTGCTCTACCTCCTCCCCCCCCACAACCACGATATAATTCATTCCATTTCTACCCCTCTTCAGTTCTGTACAAGGATCATATGGACTCGAAACATGGCTTCTCAGCCTTTTGGCTAAGATCAAGTGTAGTATCGACATGCTGTACTTGGTTGAAGTCATTAGGTTACATTGTGGCTTCATTTGAAGCAATTTTTAAAAGCGGCATCTCGGCCTTTTGGCTAACATGCAAATGAGATCAAGCCTTGGAGGAGGTGCAATGCCTACTCCAATCAGCTTGGATCATGTAGATCAAGCCCAAGACAGGAGGTGAGAGCCCTGTCCTGTCAGCTTGGATCGGGAATGTCTCACTTGATGAGACTCTGAATTGGACTTGATTGGACTGAATTGGATAAATAAATTTTTTAAAAATTCTGTTTGTCTCTCTCCACAGATGCTGCCAGACCTGCTGAGTTTATCCAGCATTTTCTGTGTTAGTGTTAGATACTCAATGCTTGGCAAAGCCATGTTAGAATTGCCCTAACCCCAGACATCAACCCACATCCCAAACCACTCTTGTTGTTTGCCTAGGGTTTTTTTTAGCGTGTGCGCTAATCACCATGGTGGGTAATAACTTCCACAGTGGCTAAATAAAGCTCTCGAAACCCCCTGCTGAATTTTATCAGGGGGCGGTCTTCAGTGATGTGAGTCATTGAATGGGGTGTACCACAGTTGCACTCTGTATTCTCTGCAAGGCCCCACGGTATGTTTTGTTTATATAGCGCGCAAGAAACAATACTGTATACTAATACATGTGACAATAATAAATCAAATTAAATCACTTGTGCTGTTTTGCTGCACAAAGGCCTTAACCAGTGTGGAAATGGTGAGGAGTGCCCAGTGTTGGTGTGGTAGGTTGAAGCTAGGTGAGCGGGCTATGGATCTGTAATGAGGGAGTGGTGTTCAATGGTTGGTTCCATTCCTACTGCCACTGGGCCTCTGCTGTTATTCCCTGGCCTGATGGTGTAATGGGAGGCAAGCAGCAAGTGAATTGGTCTGGTCATTGTGTAGCGGCAGGCTTGGATTAATGTAGATCTTCTCCAGGAGCTTTCTTGTTGCAATCTCCCTTCTTATGTGAGGGGGTGGGATGTTGCTCAAGACCAGGAATCAGGGGAGTTGAGTTGATTGGAGGGTATCCGAGGTGATATCCAAAGATGGTTAGGTTGATTGGCCATGATAACTTGCTCCTTAATGTCAGGGTGATTAGGAGGATAAATATGTGGGATTACGGGGATAGGACAGACCCTGGGTGGGATTGTTGTCGGTGCAGGCCTGATGGGCCAAATGGCGTCCTTCTGCACTGTAGATTCTATGATTCTATGAATCCCCTAGTCGCCATACTCCGGTGCCTGTTCAGATACACTGAGGGAGAATTTAGCATGGCCAATGCACCTAACCAGCACGTCTTTCGGACTGTGGGAGGAAACTGAAGCACCCGGAGGAAACCCACGCAGACATGGAGAGAATGTGCAAACTCCACACAGACAGTGACCCAAGCCAGGAATCGAACCTGGGTCCCTGTCACTGTGAGGCAGCAGTGCTAACCACTGTACCACCATGCCGTGAGGAACTCAAATGTTTCCCAGGTGAGCAAATTGATTTCATCTTTGTTGTCTTTGGGTCAGACGCTGTGCAGGCGGATATTGAGCATCAGGGAAAGGCTGGATGTGATGTAATGTGATGCACTTCTACCTGGAGGAGTCCAGTGCATCAGTGCAAAGACAAGACTGAAGCATTTGTAACCATTTGCTGCCAAAAGTGCTGAGTGGTTGATCCATCTCGGCCTCCTCAGAGGTCCACAGCAACGCAGATGCCATTCTTCAGCCAATTTGATTCACTCAACGTGATATCAAGAAATGGCTGAAGGCGCTGGATACTTCAAAGGTTATGGGTCCTGACAACGTTTCAGCAATAGTACTGAATACTTGCTCCAGAACTAGCTGCACATTAGCTACACTGTTCCAGTACAGCTACAACACTGGCCTCTACCTGTTAATGTGAAAAACTGCCCAGGTACGTCCTGCCCACAAAAAGCTGGGCAAATCCAATCTGGACAATTACTCCATTTACTTGTGATCATCAGCAAGGTGAGGGAAAGTGTCGCCAATAGTGCTATCAAATACTTCCACTGCAATAACCTGCTCACTCACATTCAGTTTGGTGAACACCAGGCCCATGCAGCTCCTGACCTCATTACTGCCTTGATCCAAACATGGCCAAAGAGCTGAATTCACAAGGTGAAATGAGAGTGACTGCCCTTAACATCAAGGCTGCCTTTGACCAAGTGTGGCATCAAGGAGCCCTGGCAAAACTGGCGTCGATGGGAATCGGGGCAAAACTTGCCAATGGTTGGAGTCATCCCTAGCACAAAGGAAGGTGATTGTGGTTGTTGGATGTCAAGCATTTCAGTTCCAACAACAAGAGTGCGACATGAGTTCCTCAGGATAGTGTTCTAGGTCCCTCGACCTTCAGCTGCTTTATCAAAGATCTGCCCTCCATCGTAATGTTAGAATTGGGGATGTTTGCTGATGATTGCACAATGCTCAGTACCATTTGCAACTCCTCAGACACTAAAGCTATGCAGGCTCATATGCAATAAGATCAAGACAACATTCAGGCTTGGGCTGATAAATGGCAAGTAACATTTGCACCACACAAGTGCCAGGCAATGACCATCTCCAGCAAGAGAATCTAAGAATCGCCCCTGGCACTGAAAGGCAGTACCATTTCTGAATTCCCCACCATCAGTATCCTGGGGGTTATCATTGACCAGAAACTGAACTGGATTAGCCATGGAAATACTGAGAGAAATTGCAAATTTTGTGATGAGTAATTCACTTCTTGACTTCCCGAAGCTTGTCATTTAAAAGGCAGAAATATGATGGGACATAAGCCTAATGAGCAGGAGTAGGCCATTCGGCCCTTTGAGCCTCCTACACCATTCAATAAGATCAAAGGTAAGTCTTTGCTTCCCCAAGAAGCTTTGGAGTTTGGGTCTATTGAAATGTTCAAGACCATGATGGACAGGTTTTTAATTAGGTAAAAGGTATAAGGAACAAAAACAGATAAATAGCATTGGGGCCCTGATCAGCCAGTATCCCATTTAGTAGTGGACTAGGCTAGAGGGGCTGAATGGCTTAATGCTGTGCCAATGTAATAGCACCATCTGAGTGGGAGTTCCACTGGCAGGAGAAGTGGCAACTGAATGGTAACTTTATTCGATATTAATAGTTGGTATTGATGAAATGGTTCACTAATGTCCTTTAGGGAAGGAAATCTGCCACCCTTACCTGGTCTGGCCTACATGTGACTCCAGAGCCACAGCAATGTGGTTGACTCTCAACTGCCCTCTGAAATGGCCGAGCAAGCCACTCAGTTCAAGGGCGACTGGGGATGGGCAACGAATGCTGGCCAGCCAGTGACACCCATGTCCCACGAATGAATAAAGAAATCTGTGGAGGTGTAGTTCCAAATGATGTAGAACCTAACAAGCAACTTAAGGAAGAGAAGGTGACATAAAAGTGGAGAATTTGAGAGAGGGGATTTCAGAGTTTGGGGCCAAGGCTGTTGAAAGCCAATGGTGGAGCAAAGAAAATCAGGGAAGCAGAGATTCAGAGGAGATACTGACGGGATCGTAAAGCTGGAGGAAGTTACAGAGATGACGAGGGGTAATTTGAACACAAGGGTGAGAATTTAACACTGAAGTGTTGCTTAATCAAAAGTCACTATAGATCAGCAAGCCCGGGGGTGCAGAAAGGTCACAATTGCTACATCCTGCCGAATTAGCTGATCCTGGGCAGACTGACACAAAAGCAGTACAATTATGCCCCAGCTCCCTTGGGCTTGGGAGAGGGAAACATAGCCAACATTCCCCATCCTGACCACCATCCAGCGACTGCAGCTGGAAATGTACGGGTGTGAATGTTGGCTGAAGACAGGATCAAGCTACGATGCCTTCCATGGTCAAATAGCCTGCCAGTGGTCCATCATTTGGATTTGCCAGCGAAGAATGGTTAATTGTGTGAAATAACAGAGGGTGATCATCAACTGTGAAACTACCACGTGCCTTCAGAAGAGAAGGAGGGAAAAGAAATATTGAAAATGAAAGGAATGGGAGCAAAAGCTAATATTTAAACTGGTTTAGGGTCCTATTATAATAAGGGAGAGTTTTCTGAGCAGAGAGTAAGGGCACCTGTTGTGTTTTCAGTTAGTGCAGTGAGGTTGTGGTTTACCTGTTGTCTGAGGCATGCTGAGCACGGCAATGACTTTGTGGACTGAGTGCCGCACAGGCCGATTAATTTTACTCGATTTCCCATTGAGCTGAAAGTGAAATTTATTGCTCGTCGTAAATGAGACCGGGGGCAGCTTAGGCTCCCGTTGCTGTGGAATCAGCACTGCACATTAGGCTGTCTGAGGACGCGGGGAAGCTGGGGTGGGAAGTGTTCCGGCTGCTCCACAAAGATAATGGGAAACAGAGAGCGATTGCTGCCTTCTGGAATACAGAAATGGTGGGGTGGGATTAGTCTAGGATATAATGTAACATTATAATGAAGGTGGGAGGGGAGTCGGGATGGCAAGGAACGCTGTGTTCAATTTCAATAAATGTGAACACCACAATGATCGTGTATCCTATTTGAAGAAACAGCGAGTGAGCCTAGTGTGAGAGCCATTTGCAGATGTTTCCTCGCTTGTGCCTGTGACAGCGAAATCAGAATGGCTCACTTTTTAGGTCACAGATACATCTATATATATTCCTTTTTAGCACAGTTTCCCATCATGTGACCATACATCATCCATTTTCCACTTTCTGTCCATTTATTCCCATTTCTATTTAATTTGCTTGTAGGCTGACACTACTGAAAATAAAACATCTTCCATTTCAATAGAAGCAAAAGACTGCGGACGCTGGATATCTGAAATAAAATCAGAACATGCCAGATAAACGCAGCAGGCCTGACAGCATCTGTGGAGAGGGCAACACAGTTAACGTTTTGAGTCCGTACAACCCTTCTACAGACCCTTCCGCCGCAGGATCATATGGGGCGGGATTTTACGGCCTTGCTTGGGCGAGACCGGAAATTCCCGCCCCAGGTCAATGGGGATTTCCGTTGTCGGACCCTCACCCGCTCCCATTCCATGGCGGGCAAGGTGGTAGAGTTTTGGACTCCAAATGTTAACTGTGTTTCTTTCTCCACAGATACTGCCAGACCTGCTGCGTTTATTCAGCCTTTTCTGCTTTCATATTCCATTTCAAGTTTTCTTTAAAGTCAATGAGGCCCAGTGGGAACCAGATGTATTTGCCTGTTGAACATTAAATGTGTGGCGTCATTAGCTGATGGTTTTATTTGGTTGATTTTAGGAAGTGTCGATGGGGATGGTTCAAGAGTTATGTCGGCTGCCTGGGCCCAACAAATGTGGCTTTGAAGTACAGACTTTCTACATCTTTATATCAAACACAGTAAGCACTCGCGACATCTCAATCAACGACATTCCTTACTCAAAGAAGTTGACTGCACTCAGGTTTCCAGATATCTACAGTGCCACTCACGAAGCACCCAGTTAATATACCAACATCAACCGCGGAAGGTAAACTTTCAGTTGAAACTTCCACCACACGCTTACTCAAACCCATTAAGAGGACAAACGCTTCAGCAACTATCTGCATCCTTCACCTAATATAGTGTTCAGGTCAATCAATCCATATTTTGTTTTTGCCAAAAATACACTTTATCTGTAAAATATCTGAAAGAACATTGCAAACATTTCAAAATGGCTGTCACAAAGAGCGACAATGTTTAGATTTTCTGCGCAGATCATCGCCAGAATTCTATTGCCCCGTCCACCATGGAATCGGACCGTAAATGTCTGTTGGCCTCGGGCGGGAATTTCCGGTCTCGCTCGAGCAAGGCTGTAAAATCCCGCCCCATTTACATTCTGAGCTGTTTCAATACAATCAAAGAAACATTACAGACATTCCAAAATGGTCACTACAAATGGTGCAAAAGTACTTACATTTTTTTATTCATTCGTGGGATATAGGCATTGCTGGCTGGCTAGCATTTATTGCCCATCCCTAGTTGCCCTTGTTCAGAGGGCAGTTGAGAGTCACCCACATTGCTGTGGCTCTGGAGTCACATGTCGGCCAGACCAGGTAAGGGATGGCAGATTTCCTTTCGGAAAGGACATTAGTGAACCAGATGGGTTTTTCCAATAATTGACAATGGTTTCACGGTCATCAGTAGATTCTTAATTCTAGATTTTTAAAAGTTAAATTCAAATCCCACCACCTTCTGTGGCAGGATTCAAACCCAGAACATTAGCTGAGTTTCTGGATTAATAGTCTAGCGATAGTACCACTAGGCCATCACCTCCCGTCTCCCCCTTTTCTACTTTGATCAAGTTGCACTCTGAGGTGCTTCAATACAATTTTGATACATGTTACATTGATTCACTGTATACGTTCAGTGTGAGCCATACAGCCTGCGGGAGTTCTATACAATTTTCCTTCCCTTAGTTTGCCATGGCTGAAAGATCTTACACAGTAAGAGTTTTAACAACACCAGGTTAAAGTCCAACAGGTTTATTTGGTAGCAAATGCCATTAGCTTTCGGAGCGCTGCTCCTTCATCAGATGGAGTGGATATCCACTCCATCTGACGAAGGAGCAGCGCTCCGAAGGCTAATGGCATTTGCTACCGAATAAACCTGTTGGACTTTAACCTGGTGTTGTTAAAACTCTTACTGTGCTTACCCCAGTCCAACGCCGGCATCTCCACATCATGAAAGGTCTTAAGAACATAAGAAATAGGAGCAGGAGTAGGCCATCTAGCCCCTCGAGCCTGCCCCGCCATTCAATAAGATCATGGCTGATCTGACGTGGATCAGTACCACTTACCCGCCTGATCCCCATAACCCTTAATTCCCTTACCGATCAGGAATCCATCCATCCGCGCTTTAAACATATTCAGCGAGGTAGCCTCCACCACCTCAGTGGGCAGAGAATTCCAGAGATTCACCACCCTCTGGGAGAAGAAGTTCCTCCTCAACTCTGTCTTAAACCGACCCCCCTTTATTTTGAGGCTGTGTCCTCTAGTTTTAACTTCCTTACTAAGTGGAAAGAATCTCTCCGCCTCCACCCTATCCAGCCCCCGCATTATCTTATAAGTCTCCAGCGATCTTCCCCCATTGCAGCTACCCCACCCTTCAGTGCGTCCCTCAGCATGTAAACCACTCTGCTGGGACACAGTGGGAATTTTACATCCATATAAATCCTGGAATAGCATGGTGGTGAAGTAGATGGGATAGTTCCTGTAATGATGAGAGTGTTACCAATTACAGGAAACTGGTAATCAGATTTTGAGACTGTTTGCTGTTCAGCTCTCAAAGGATTTGCTGAGACATGATTTGTACAGTAGATAGTGGATTAAGTGCTTGTTGGGTTTGGTGACTCACACAGTTAGTTCAGTGTTGGCTGGGAGGGAGAAACCTTTTAGATATTTGCTGAGATATTTGTACCTTCTCCCAAACCCTGAAGAAATACTGAATTTTCCTTTATAACTTCACTTGGCAACTATTTTTCACCACTTCTTCCCAGCCCTTCTGTGCTGCCCAGATTGGCTTGTTCACTGTTCCCACGTTGATGTCAAAATCACCCTTACTGCTCTGGATCTAGCTGCCGGCAGCTACATGGGACTGAAGCTTTGTGCGTTTGGAGACATGACACTCGGGAGGACTTTGGTAAAACAAATGGAACTTTATTTATGGTGCGTGTTCATTCTCGTGTCTGCTGTTTCTCTGCTTCCCACTCTACACTCCATTATGTCGACAGTGTATGCGCCTCCTTCTGCACTGTAGGATTGGCGGGAGGCCTACATTTCAGCAAAATTAACCTGAGCCAGGCCTCCTTGCAGATGAATGTGGACAGGAAGTCACAGGAATTTCAGACAAACGTGATACACAAACCCTGGGGTCAAACCTCGACAGAATACTTCTTTGCTTACATTATTACAGCGGGACTCTACAGTGAGCCAAAAGACAACTACATAATATTTATTCGCCCCCCCTCCACTTAATCTGAACATCCCCAAAACAATTTCAACATGAAAAATAGTCAATGAGCTAGTCACTACTATAAATTCAGACAGTCTGGGGGTCATTGCTCTTGGGCGATTGATGGCGAACCTCTGGTGTATTCTTCT
Source organism: Mustelus asterias (assembly GCF_964213995.1). Taxonomy (NCBI): domain Eukaryota; kingdom Metazoa; phylum Chordata; class Chondrichthyes; order Carcharhiniformes; family Triakidae; genus Mustelus; species Mustelus asterias. Next base: position 62,210,524 of record NC_135813.1, on the reverse strand, counting down.
TCACACGGATGGAACGGCTGGAATTTTTCTCTTCACACTGGCCTCAGCGGTGGCTAGTTTAACCAGTGTTGACATAGGAACTAGAGGTTGTCTTTGTGGCTGAACAGAGTGTGAGATGTTGACTTCCCCAACAGTGTAGAATCATAGAATCCTACAGTGCAGAAGGAGGCCATTCGGCCCATCGAGTCTGCACCGACCACAACCCCACCCAGGCCCTATCCCCATAACTCCATGCATTTACCCTAGCTAATCTCCCTAATACTAAGGGACAATTTAGCATGGCCAATCCACCTAACCTGCATATCTTTGGACTGTGAGAGGAAACCGAAGCACCCGGAGGAAACCCATGCAGACACGGGAAGAACGTGCAAACTCCACACAGACAGTGACCCAAGCCGGGAATCGAATCTGGGTCCCTGGTGCTGTGAGGCAGCAGTGCTAACCACTGCGCCACTGTGCTGCCCATAATCTTCCATTATAATTCACCAATCCCAGGAAGGAACGTAACTGGCTTCTATTCTTGAGGTGCAGGTGCCTCCATGATGGCCTTAACCTTAGAAGGAGATCTGTGAAGGTCAGTGGCATCAATCACATGTCCCATAAACTCAATGGAGGACTGGATGAACCCACACTTGGCCTTATGGACTCTCAGGCTATAGTCTTCCAATCCCTGGACGGTAGCATCCAAGTTTTGAAGGTGTCCCTCTTCATCTTTTCCAGTGACTAGGATGTCATTTAGATAGCACTGGATTCTGCTCATTCCACTCACGATCTGGTCCATTGCCCTTTGAAGCAATGGAGGAGCAGATGTGTTATCAAACGGCAGTCTTAGATACTGGAATAAGCCTTTGTGTATCACGTTTGTCTGAAATTCCTGTGACTTCCTGTCCACATTCATCTGCAAGGAGGCCTGGCTCAGGTTAATTTTGCTGAAATGTTGGCCTCCCGCCAATCCCGCAAACAGGTCTTCAATGTGAGGTAATGGGTACTGTTCAGCAAATAACACTGGATTTATGGTGCCCTTAAGTCCCCACAAGCCCTCACAGATCCATCTTTCTTGATAACTGGAGCAATAGGCGTGGCCCATTTGCTGACACTGACAGGTTCCAAAACTCCAGTCTTCACAAACTGCTCCATGTCAGCCTCCACCTTCGGCGTAATAGTATATAGTACAGGCCATGCCTTCAAACACTTTGCTTGGCTTCCATCTTTTATTGTTAGTTTGACTGTAACGTCCTTAATGCTCAATAATAAGCAAACAACGATGTGCTTATAAAAACTCCACGGAGGCGAAGGTCCCGTCACCAAGTTACTTTATTTACACCATACATCTGCACACAGCCAGCTCTCCAGTTGTTCCCTGCTGAATGCAGGCTGGGAGTCTGACACACCTGCTTTAAATAGGGAGCATGAGGCTCCCTGATTTAACCAGCAATTAGGACTCATCAGGTATCTCTTTTCAGATACCAAACAAATAAACTAAATCAAATTAACTGAGGGACAAATTAAAAGGAGCAGCTCCCCAAAAGGAGGGGGAAAGGACTCATCAGGTCGTTCATATTCTAACAAGCCAACCTCATTAGTTTGGCTGAAGTCATCACAGTGTTTTTAAAAGAAGTTGTGAGGCCTAACTCTCCATTGGCCATCATGTGGACTTCAGCCCAGTTCAGTCAAACCTTGTCCAGCCATGCACTCCCCATCAAATCTGCGTAGTTTCCCTTCACTACTTGCAGAGGTGAATCTGCCATTTGTCCATTAAGCTGCACAGCCACTTTAATGCAGCCATTCAGGGGAAACCATTTCTTATTCAACACTATCCTTGATGGTTTGAAGGGAACGTGTTTCTCATTGTAGATAGTCTCTGGCACCAGTGAATCTGCTGCCCCAGTATCAACTTCTACCCATACTGGCTGCCCTTCCAGCAGTGCAGTGACCCAATATCTGTGTGCAGTACCAGCGATGGCTAGCACATGTAGTGATAGCTCCTCCTCTGACTCAGAGCCGACGAAAGGTCATCCAGACTCGAAACATTGGCTCTTTTCTCTCTCCCCACAGATGCTGTCAGACCTGCTGAGATTTTCCAGCATTTTCTGTTTTTGTTTCAGATTCCAGCATCTTCAGTGTTTTGCTTTCATCTTTTAACCAATCAAGAGCAAGGTCATTGAGATTTCACCTGAGGATGCCATTGGAGATGAGTCTCTGCTGTGGTCTTTGGGTTAACTTTGTGATAGCCCAGACAAACAGGTGCACCAGAATGAGTTATTACTCTGAGCAGGGGGTAGGGGGTTGCTGCCTATGAGTTGAATCTCTTCTTGTCTTTCCTCTCTTGCTGAAAGTGCCTGCCCCTTTCACCCAGATGAGCTAACTAGACTATTATCGCTAGACTATTAATCCAGAAACTCAGCTGATGTTCTGGGGACCCGGGTTTGAATCCCGCCACGGCAGATGGTGGAATTTGAATTCAATAAAAAAAATCTGGAATTAAGAATCTACTGATGTCCATGAAACTATTGTCGATTGTTGGAAAAACCTAATGTCCTTTAGGGAAGGAAATCTGCCATCCTCACCCGGTCTGGCCTACATGTGACTCCAGGCCCACAGCAATGTGGTTGACTCTCAATTGTCTTTGGGCAACTAGAGCTGGGCAAAAAATGCTGGCTTAGCCAGCGACGCCCATATCCCATGAATTATTTTTTTAAAAAGTGAAACCAAGCTTGTGGGATGAGAGAACAGTATAAAAGGGAATTAAATATTAGACCACCTTTCCTGATGGAAAGCTGCCACAAGACCTTTGATAATAACCGCAACAAATCATACAGGTATACCTCAGTTTAACATCTACACCAGAATCAATTTCTGGCAATGCAGTCTCCCTCAGTGCTGTGCAGGAATGTCAATGCAGGTTATTCTACGAGGGTTGGATTTAATGGATGCAGTAATTCAGCATTGGGGACAGCATTAATTACTTTAAGGTGAGACTTCTGCCCCCAGCTCGGGACGAAGCCCACCTGAGGGGGTTCAGGCCAATCGGATGATCTGGCAGCTGTGTAGGTCCAGCAGCGCTATGGCGAATGCGCCTTGCTGAGGAGCCCTGGGCCAGGGTTCTCGGCAAAGGTTGGGGGAGACGGTTCAAGAGCCAAGCAGGGGGTGGGCTGGTTAAAGAGGCTGAGGTCACATTTGTGGGGGGTGCCGAGGGCCGCCCCTACAAGCCTGCCACCAGCCCTTGCTGTGAAAGTTACTCGGCCCCCCCACAGTGTGTGAGCCTTCCCGTGCCTCTGGGAGGGGGTCTGAGGCCTGTATGTGGACAATTAATGGTCACCTAAGGATCTCAATAGGCACAGCGGGTGGGTCAAACAATGCCTCCCCGTGCAATTTCAGAGAGGTTGGACTTAAGCAGATCATAGAATCATAGAAACCCTACAGTGCAGAAAGAGGCCATTTGGCCCATCGAGTCTGCACCGACCACAAACCCACCCAGGCCCTACCCCCATATCCCTACACATTTTACCCGCTAATCCCTCTAACCTACGCATCTCAGGACACTAAGGGGCAATTTTAACATGGCCAATCAACCTAACCCGCACATCTTTGGACTGTGGGAGGAAACCGGGGCACCCGGAGGAAACCCACGCAGACACGAGGAGAATGTGCAAACTCCACACAGACAGTGACCCAAGTCGGGAATTAAACCCAGGTCTCTGGAGCTGTGAAGCAGCAGTGCTAACCACTGTGCTATCGTGCCGCCCAGCGACAGGAATCATAGAATCCATAGAATCATAGAATCCTACATTGCAGAAGGAGGCCGTTCGGCCCATCGAGTCTGCATCGACCACAATCCCATCCAGGCCTTATCCTCATAACCCCATGCATTTACCCTAGCTAGTCCCGCTAACACAAAGGGGCAATTTAGCATGGCCAATCCACGTAACCTGCACATCTTCGGACTGTGGGAGGAAACCGGAGCACCCGGAGGAAACCCACGCAGACACGGGGAGAACGTGCAGACTCCGTACAGATAGCGACCCAAGCCGGGAATCGAATCCGGTTCCCTGGAAGACCACCCACTGGATTTTATGTGCCCATCTTGCCTTCAAACCCAGTGGTGAGGGAATATCCAGTAATATCCAGCCCCTGGAGTGTGGAACTTAGACTACAAGACAAGACTGCTAGCGACTACAGCCAGCTGCGTGTTTGAGATGTATATGAGTAACATCAGTGCGCTTATTGACAAAAACTAGGTATTTGTCACTATCAAGATCTCCTCTTAGCAAGTTCAATTGCAAAGAATTACAATCAATAACAATCTTTTTGAACGTCCCTGTCAGCTTTTAGTTCTTTTTGAAGAATGTTTGCATTCCTTTAAATTGAACATAGTTTCTGCCTATCAGCTGTGCACAACCTGAGGAGTTTAACAACACCAGGTTAAAGTCCAACAGGTTTATTTGGTAGCAAAAGCCACACAAGCTTTCGAGGCTCTGAGCCCCTTCTTCAGGTGAGTGGGAATTCTGTTCACAAACAGAACTTATAAGACACAGACTCAATTTACATGAATAATGGTTGGAATGCGAATACTTACAACTAATCCAGTCTTTAAGAAACAAAACAATGGGAGTGGAGAGAGCATCAAGACAGGCTAAAAAGATGTGTATTGTCTCCAGACAAGACAGCCAGTGAAATTCTGCAGGTCCACGCAACTGTGGGAGTTACAAATAGTGTGACATAAATTCTGATTCTAGGATCGCATGATAAAGACTCAGGAGGAAAAAAGCAGAAATATTTATGTGAAATAGTGTGACATAAACCCAATATCCCGGTTGAGGCCGTCCTTGTGTGTGCGGAACCTGGCTATCAGTTTCTGCTCCGCGACTCTGCGCCTCTGATATTCGGGTAAGCGTTCTCCAAGGCGGCCTTCGCGACACACGACAGCGCAGAGTCGCGGAGCAGAAACTGATAGCCAGGTTCCGCACACACAAGGACGGCCTCAACCGGGATATTGGGTTTATGTCACACTATTTCACATAAATATTTCTGCTTTTTTCCTCCTGAGTCTTTATCATGCGATCCTAGAATCAGAATTTATGTCACACTATTTGTAACTCCCACAGTTGCGTGGACCTGCAGAGTTTCACTGGCTGTCTTGTCTGGAGACAATACACATCTTTTTAGCCTGTCTTGATGCTCTCTCCACTCCCATTGTTTTGTTTCTTAAAGACTGGATTAGTTGTAAGTATTCGCATTCCAACCATTATTCATGTAAATTGAGTCTGTGTCTTATAAGTTCTGTTTGTGAACAGAATTCCCACTCACCTGAAGAAGGGGCTCAGAGCCTCGAAAGCTTGTGTGGCTTTTGCTACCAAATAAACCTGTTGGACTTTAACCTGGTGTTGTTAAACTTCTTACTGTGTTTACCCCAGTCCAACGCCGGCATCTCCACATCATGACAACCTGAGGCTCAGGGCTGGACTTTCCGGCCTTTTCCGCCAGTGAGAACTTCCGAAAAACACCGTAGACATTGATGGAACTGGAAGATCCCATTGGCGGTCAATGGCGAACTGCCTCTGCCATTGGAAAAAGTGCTGTGGGGAAGGTGGAAAATCCCAGCCTGAGTTTGTGGATGCAATGTGTTGTTCCAGCTCCTTGCCAATCCCGTTCTTCAGCCAGCAATTAAGAAATACTTCAGAATTGTGGGATGACACCACGTCCTGTAATTTCTTTCCTCATTGCTCTGTGATTGATTTTTGTTCAAGGTCTGAGGCTGCACACACCATTGGAGGGTAAAGGGGATTGTGAAGAACAACTACGGTCTAATGAAATAGCAAAATAGGCTAGTGGGGCTGAATGGCCTACTTCTGTTGCTATGTATTAACCCAGGCAGCTAGGATAATATCCCAAACAATCCCAAAATGTAATAGGATACTGACCTGAAGGAGTTACTGAACCACATGTAGTTGAGCTAATGTGCTGTTACTGGAGATGCAGTCATCAACTTAGATAATTTAGCATCAGCTACCCGTACGAACTCAGCTCTCTTTCAAGGTCAGTAATGCTTCCCCTGACTGCAGCACATCCTTATAAAGCCCCAGTGTTCATTATTTAAAAAGAAGTATTCAAATATTGAATGTGGAAGATGTGCTGGTGAGCTGCATTGGTCATGCTAAGTTCTCCCTCAGTGTACCCGAACAGACACCGGAGTGTGGCGACCATGGGATTTTCACAGTAACTTCATTGCAGTGTTAATGTAAGCCTACTTGTGACAATAAGAAATAAACTTCAAACTAAACTATTGATTGTATGGATAGGAGAAAATGGTAGATCATTAATATTAATCAGATTCTGGATAACCGATCTTTAAAATGTCCTGATAGTTAACTTCCTTCTCTAAATATGATATCCTGATGCCAAGATAAAGATTCCGGCTGGTATTTTATGACCTCGCTCGGGTGAGGCCCGTAAAATCCCACCAGAGGCCAACGGAGAATTCCGTCCTGCGAGCCTCGCCCACCCCGATTCCGGAGCAGGTTTGCCGGTAAAATTCCTAGTTTAAATTGTGACCCTGATGGTAAGATCGCCACTTAGCACTGGGGGACCCAGATATTGAAACTCCTTGTTTAAGAGCGGGTTCTTGGGATTCGCATTGTAAGGGACCCCTAATGATGACAGTCATTTAGTAAGAGAGCTACCTTCTGATACAAGTCTTTCTGTAGAAGTGGGTCATGGTATTAAGATTGCCTCTTTAAAAATTCCGACACTATCTCGCTTTGCCGCAGTGTGGCTACCAACTCTAATCTGCTGAATGAGACAGAGACTGCGGGCAGCCCACATAAATCTGTCAGGTAACTGGCTTCAATTCAGTCTGCTTCTCCACCAATTCATCTTTCTGTGGTGACACCTTGCAGCCTGGATTTAATATCTGCTTCGATCTCTCGGACACTTCTGTTGCATGGGCAATAACTCTTTGGTAGCCTAACTATATCTCCTACCCCCTTGTAGTGATGGCAGCACAAGGTTGGCAGGTTGTTAATCATGTCACCTCAAAAACCGCTGATGAAAGAAACTGCAGTGTAAAGCCAGTTGAGATTTAAAGCTGCAGTGTGCATTTTTTTAAAATCAACTTATTCTCCCTCGGAATCTTTGCTGTCACCAAGTGCTGGGGAATATACATTTCCTTTTAACCAGACTCTCAGCTCCCTGTGTACTGCCCCACCAAGCTCTCTAATGTCATTGTCAGAGAATCGTGTTCTCACTCATTCATGGGACGTGGGCATCACCGACCAGGCCAACATTTATTGCCCTGACAGCCCTTGAGAAATGGTGATGAGCCGCCTTCTCGAACCCCGAGAGGAGGTTCCAGGATTTTGACGCAGCCAAAGGAGTAACAGGCTGCAAGTCAGGATGGTGGAGGGGAGCATGCAAGCGTGGTGTTCCCAAGCCTTCAGAGCACAGAAGGAGGTCATCGGCCCATCAAGTCTGTGTCGGCTCTTTCCAAGTTAGTCCCCTTCTCTTTCCACACCTCTCAGCAACTTCACATATTTATTTGACTCCCTTCTGAAGACTGTTATTGGATCTACAGCCACCACCCTATCAGGCAGTGCATTCCAAATCCTAACCACTCGTTGCATAAAAACATTTTTCCTCATGTGGTCTTTTGTTCTTTTGCCAATCACCTTAAATCTTCATCATTAGGGTATCAACTTTTCACCAGTTGGAAACAGATTCGCTTTATTTATTCTCATCTAAGCCCTTCATGAATTTAAACATCTCATAGAATCCCTACAGCGCAGAAGGAGGCCATTCGGCCCATTGAGTCTGCACCGACCACAATCCCACCCAGGTTCTATCCCCATAATCCCATGCATTTACCCTAGTTTATCTCTATCAAATTTACTCTTACCCTTTTCTGTTCAAATGAAAACAACCCCAGCTTCTCTGATCCATCTCCGCAACTGTAATCCCTCATCCCTGGAACCATTCTAGTCAGTCTCTTCTGTACCCTCCCCAAAGCCGTTTCACTCTTTAAAGTTTGGCATTCAGAATTGATCAGAGTGCTGCTGCCAGGGCTGAAGAGGTGTTTTATGTAGGTTTGGCATAACTCCTTGGATTTTGGTTAAAGTTAAAAGCAAGTGCTTTATAAATAGCTGAGCTAAGTAAGCCTGAGATGCATTGAAAAAAGCAAGTAATACTAAAATAGATTAAAACCATCGTGTTTTAAATATGTCTGCACTGACTGGTTGTCAATTTATGGCAAATGCAGATAGTCCTCTTTAAGAACCCCACACACCGAATGAATGCACTGACACAATAAGCTAGGCAAATGTGACGGCCTAGTGGTATTATTGCTAGACTATGAATCTAGAAACTCAGCTAATGAGCTGGGAACCTCTGTTCAAATCCTGTCACCGCAGATGGTGGAATTTTAATTTAATGAAAATATCTGGAATTAAGAATCTACTGTTAACTGTGAAAGCAAAGTCGATTGTCGGAAAAACCCATCTGATTCACTAATATCCTTCAGGGATGGAAATCTGCCATCCTTACCTGGTCTGGCCTGCATGTGACTCCAGAGGCACAGCAATGTGGTTGACTCTCAACTGCCCTCCAAGGGTAACTAGGGATGGGCAATAAATTCTGGCCAGCCAATGACACCCATGTCCCATGAATGAATAAAATAAAAGGTAAGGAGAATTTAAGCTGTGTCACACCCAGTCTGGGAGCCTGTTTAATGATCTGGTGTAGGATTAACTTTGTTGCTATCCCATGACATACCACAGCACTCAACACCCTTCAATTTACAAAGCAAGAAGAATAGATCGGCCCAAAAGCATGGGCAGGAGACTGACAGAAATCCTTAGAAATGGTTGGAAAACAGCTACCTTGGATGGTGGTGAGTCCTGGTGTCCTGCTATTGAAGTTATGGAAGGTGATTGGATAACCATATAATCCCTACAGTGCAGAAGGAGGCCATTTGGCCCATCGAGTCTGCACTGACAACAATCCCACCCAGGCCCTATTCCCGTAACCCCACATCTTTACCCTACTAATCCCCCTGACACTAGGGTTAATTTAGCTTGGCCAATCCACCTACGTCTTTGGACTGCGGAGGAAACCGGAGCACCCGGCGGAAATCCACGCAGACACGGGGGAGAATGTACAAACTCCACACAGACAGTGACCCGAGGCCGGAATTGAACCCGGGTCCCTGGCACTGTGAGGCAGCAGTGCTAACCACTGTGTCACTGTGCCACCTATAGAGTTTCTGTACCATCATAACATTTATATTTTTTAAAAACAGAGAAGTTTGCAATCATTAGGTTCACACATAACTTTGCCCAAAGTTCTATTTTTGATCCTTCACACTGGATCCAATTTCAAATCCTAGCCAGCTCCTTTGCGTCAATGTGTTCATTCTACACTACAGGGTTCTTAAAGGGGAACAGCAGTGTTTGCCTTAAATTAGCAAATAATCAACATAGACCTATTAAAATAAATAAAATGCTTTCTACCTATTTTAGTATGACTTGCTGTTTTCAATATATCTTGGACTTATTTATTTCAGCTAATCATGCTAACTGTTGATACTGTGGAGGGATGGTGGAGGGAGTGAATGTTTGAGGTGGGGTGGTATTGGAGTGGGCTCCTTTGTCCTGGATAGTGTTGAGCTTCTTGAGTGTTGTTGGAGCCCTGCACTCATCCAGGTAAGTGGAGAGCATTCCATCAACTGCTGACTTGTGTTGTTCAGATGATGGGCAGGTTTTAGGAGCCTGCGGGTCAGTTACTTGGCACAAAATTCCATGGGGGTAGAGGGGGGAGCAGGGCGGGGGCGGGGGGGGGGGGGGGGTTCCGCTCATATTTTAAGAAATGGCGGAGGGTTGGAGAATTGAGCAGGAATCCCAAAATGACTTTTATGTTTGATTGTTCCGTCCGCCCTCGGCGCATCCCGTCAATGCAGGAATCCAGAATTTAAAAATCTGAATTCCCACCTGCATTTATTTCAGTATAATTATCCGGTCTTTGCGCCCAAAAGTTCCCCCCCTCCGTTAAATTGTCCACTCACACCGGCATCACGGCAGGCCCCCCCACGACTTGCACCCGGCGAGAAGAATCCGCCGGAGGCATAAAAGAACTAGGAGCCGGAGTAGGCCATCTGGCCCCTCGAGCCTGCTCCGCCATTCAATAAGATCATGGCTGATCTTTTTGTGGACTCAGCTCCACTTACCCGCCCACTCACCATAACCCTTAATTCCTTTACTGTTCAAAAATGTATCTATCCTTGCCTTAAAAACATTCAATGAGGTAGCCGCAACTGTGTCACCGGGCAGGGAATTCCACAGATTCACAACCCTTTGGGTGAGGAAGTTCCTCCTCAACTCAGCCCTAAATCTGCCCCCCCTTATTTTGAGGCTATGCCCCCTAGTTCGAGTTCTGGGTGGGTGAGGGGGCAAAATACTCCAATGGGGGAGGTGCAGGGAGTTCCTTGGTTGGGTAGGGTTCCATTCCATTTTCTTTACATCGCCCAAAAGGGCGCCTTACAAAGGGTGCCCTTTATAAACCACACCCTGATCTTTTAAAAGCCAAAGTTATTGATGGGGCGGGCACATTTGGAGCATGCCCTGCCAGTGTGACATCATACAGTGGTACAAGTTGGCAGTATAGATGGCGGGCTACCCTCTACTTTTCCCCCTCGAGTTGACACTTAGACAAAAAAAAATTGGTAAATTCTGCCCCCGGCCCCTGAGCTGCCCTGGTAGCCACGGTGTTAATATGGCTGCTCCAGTTCAGTTTCCACTCAATTGTAACCCCCCCGCCCCCCCCAGGATATTATCGGGGGGCGATTCAGCGGTGGTAATGCCATTAAATGTCAAGGGGAAATGGTTAATTTCCCTTTTGTTGCCAATAGTTATTACCTGACATTTGTGTGAATGTTACTTGCCACTTATCAGCCCGAGCCTGAATGCTGTCCAGGTCTTGCTGCACATGGGACATGGATTGCTTCAGTCCCTGAGCATTTGTGAATGGTGCTGAACAATGTGCAATTATCAGGGAATGTCTAATGGAGGGAAGGTCACCAGTGAATTAACTGAAGGCAGTTGGGCCAATGCAACCACCTTCTTTTGTGCTGACTCAATGACTCGAAGGTTTTCCCCCTGATTCCCATTGAATTTGCTGGGTCTCCTTGATGCCAAACTTGGTCAGATGCTTCCTTGATATCGAGGGTAGTTAATCCCAGCCTACTTCTTGTGCTCAGCTTATTTGCCCATATTTGGACCAAGGCAATGGAACCAAGTGACCCTGGCAGAACCCAAACTGAACATCAGTGAGAGGGTTATTGCTGTGGAAGACAGCACTGGCCATTACATCTTCATTCCATCCAGAAGGCAGAAAAGAAGGAGCAATGATGATGAGAAGAGCTGAGTTTCTGTCACACACAGACTATTCAGCCTCAGAAACATTTACATTTGTCAGTAAATTATAGTGCATCTTAAAATTAATATATATATAAAGCATATCTCTCACTGTCCCCATCCTCCCAATAAACCCAGATAGTATCAGGTATTTAATGGTGATATGTTAAAGGATTCTATGCTACTTACCTTCATCTTGTTACAAATGATTTGTTGGAAAATGTACAGTGGGAGTAATTTAAGACTGTAGCTTTCTGTTTCTTCATTTTTCCCTCTACGTGTGGAAGTTATGGCTGATCATTTTCAATAACTGCTTGTGTTTACGCCTCTGCGTCATCACTCAAAGCCTTTTTTAAAAAATAGCTCCTTTAATTCTCTGAGGAGCAGCTTCTGTTCTCTCACTGTCCCTGTTTCCACTCTGAGTGAGATTACCCGAGGATTGAGCTGAATTGTGGCTGTGAATGTGTAACTGGGCCAAGGTTAGCCCAGACTGTCAAAGCTGCCAGAGAAATGAGACTAATCCCACCAGCCTGCACTAGATTCCAACCCAGGCTGTTCAGACTCACCATTCAAAGATTTACTTGCCTCCTAAGAAATGATCTTTAACTTCAGATAACAATTAACAAGACTGTACGAAATACTCTGAACCAGCTGGAGAAGGATTGCCACCTGATCACAGAAACTATTATTAACAAACTGACACAAAGAGTTTCTCCCACTTGATGTTCCACAGCCCACTGGGAATCTTTTGGCTTTTTCTGTATGTTCAATTCTTCAGCCTTTGTTACCTGCTGATTTTTTAAAAAAAGGAACAAGGCAAAATTTACAAGGTTTTGTTCTGTGTTCTATGCATTCAATTATTGCAGTAAAGAAAAGTGAATGAGATGTAACAATTTGGTGTTTATTATGACTGGATTAGAAAATGAAGCATGCCCCAGTGTTCAACTGCAAAGTTCAAGGGGGTTTAATTGGACATCTCCCAAAAACAGGCGTGGGGATCATGTTACATTAATTATCTGTAGCCTTTTATTGCTTTTTGTTAAATTAATGCTGCTTGCAGTTTTAAATGATTGCTGTATGTAGCCAGCACTACCCACGCTCTTCACTGGGTCCCCTTCTGATGTGTGCAGCCAATGTCATGAGTGAGTAACGCTCTGTAAAGACAGCCTGCATCTCTGAGAAGAGATCAAAAGAATTGAACATACAGAAGAAACCCACTGGCATGGTGGCACAGTGGTTAGCACAGCTGCCTCACAGTGCCAGGAACCCGGGTTCAATTCCAGCCTCGGGTGACTGTCTGTGTGGAGTTTGCACATTCTCCCTGTGTCTGTGTGGGTTTCCTCTGAGTGTGGTGCGAGTGATGGGAGCAACAATTATCTCTGCAAGCTCAACAGACATCAGGCACAAGAGGGCCACCTTTTAAAGTAGCCATGCAAAAAATTTAAAGGAGCCACGCACTTAAATCCCATGCACACTCCCAAAAAATTGGGTACTTTGGAAAGTGAATCTGCGCTGTGACATTCTGAATATGCAAAAACATGCACTGAGATTCTCAGACACTGCACTGGAGGTCTTGGAGGAAGAGTTGTAAAGAAGGCGATATATCCTATTTCTGCACAAAGGTGGTATGTTTTCCGGGAAGATGCTCGGGGAGATAGTGGGAATAGTGGCAGAGGTCAATGCCAGCAGTGTCGTTGCAAGAACAAGGATGCATTGAAGGAAGCGGTTTAGCAATCTGACACAAGTTGTCAGGGTCAGAGATTTCAGTTCTCAAATGGAACATTCTACCAGCTAGACCGCCAGCCTCATCACTGCTCAATGCATTACTCCCCATCACCGGTCTCCTAACAACTCAGATACAATGTGCTGCTCTCAGAGGAAATCCACGCAGACATGGGGAGAATGTACAATCCCCACACAGTCATTTGAGGCTGGAATTGAACCCAGGTCCCTGGCGATGTGAGGCAGCAGTGCTAACCACTGTGCCACCATGCCGCCCTTTGGTCTTCTTCAGTACAATTCTTTCGATCTCTTTTCAGAGATGCAGGCTGTCTTTATAGAGCGTTACTCACTCATGTCTCATCCCTTTATGCTTTACCTCATTCACACGATTAGCACTATAGCAAGCCTCACATTCATAAATCAGAGCTCAGACACACTGGCAGCTTTTCAACCATGACAGGCACTTCACTCAAACATCTTGCAGCATGCTCACTTGATGCACGTCAATCGAGCACAAGACACAAGGCTTCGGTAACTGAAGGCTTTTATTGTCTGACAATGGAACTATTTGAACACGAGTACACCATTCCAGACTGGAGGGGTCCCGCCCGAGCAGAGGGTCTTATACCTCTCCCAGGAGGCGGGGCCCGACTGGGATGTGCCACAACAGTAACAACCACAGGTGTATTAGTCCCACAGTGTAAACACCCTAGCCCAACAACAACATTAGAACAACCCCACAGTGGTAACCAACGATGGTTCACCACATCACTATAACACTTTCCTCTTCCTTGCAGGAGGAGGTGCACAACAGGAGAAAGCAGGAAAAGAACAGCAAGGGGATAAATGCACCCGTATATCACTGAGGAAGTGGCTATGGCAGGGCTGGAGGAATTGAAGATGAGGTTGTCTACATACCTGATCCCCCTCCTCTCTTTCCCTTCCCCCTAACCATATAATCCCTTCTGTCTTAAAAGCTGCTAATGGTGTAAATAAGCATCTCTTACTCTCTCCTCATACCCTCATCACAACCCTTTACCTTTCTTCATTTCAGGTCCCCAGGAACTGCAACCAACAGGTGTGGAGGCAGTTCAATGATCTGTTGGATTTGTGAACTACCTAGCAAAGTTCTTACCCAATTTGTCATCAGGGTGTGAACATCTCCTCAAGCTCACTGCAAAGGATGTTCAATGGTGTTAGGGCACACAACAAGAACAACAAAGAACAGTGCAGCACAGGAACAGGCCCTTCAGCCCTCCAAGCCTGCGCCGATCACGTTGTCCTATCTAGACCAAACCGCCTGTATCCCTCTATTCCCCGCCTGTTCATGTGTCTATCTAGAAAAGTCTTAAATGTCGCTAATGTGTCTGCCTCAACCACCTCACTTGGCAGTGCTTTCCAGGCCCCCACACCCTCTGTGTAAAAAACGTTACCCACACATTTCCACTGAACCTTCCCCCCCTACCTTGAACTTGTGCCCCCTTGTAATTGTCATTTCTGCCCTGGGAAAAAGCTTCCAACTCTTCACCCTATCTATACCCCTCATAATTTTATCAACTTCTATCAGGTCACCCCCCTCAGCCTCCATCTTTCCAGGGAGAACAATCCCAGTTTATTCAATCTCTCCTCATAGCTAATACCAGGCAACATCCTGGTAAACCTTTTCTGTACTCTCTCCAAAGCCTCCACATCCTTCTGGTAGTGTGGCAGCTTTCACTCACATTAAGCTTGTGTTGACAATGCCAGTGCTGAGGTACCACAGTGTTAATGACGAGGTCGCCCTGCAGTGCGAAGCTTTAGTAGCCATCAACCCAGCAGAGACATAGGGATGAATTTTCCTGTTCCGCCCGCTACGGTAATCATAGAGGGAGAAGGGCAGACCATGGAAAAGTTCATTGACCCCAGGCAGGATTTTCCGGTTTCGGGGCAAGTGTGGGCCGGAAAATCCCACCCATTGAATCTGACAGACAAATGTCTTGCCCAGATCAAGCAAGCTACGCAACAAACTCTCCAAGTGCTGCAGGAAGTAGTGATGAAAGAATGGCCAAACCAGGATAACATTCCTATTGCTATTCAAAGATGATGTGATGGCACAGTGGTTAGCACTGCTGCCTCACAGCGTCAGGGACCTGGGTTCGATTCTGGCCTCAGGTCACTGACTGTGTTGAGTTTGCAGGTTTTCCCTGTCTCTGCGTGGGTTTCCTCTGGGTGCTCCTGTTTCCTCCCACAGATCAATGATGTGCGGGTTAGGTGGATTGGCCATGCTAAATTGCCCCTTAGTGTCAGGGAGGTTAGCAGTGTAAATGCATGGGGTTATGGGGATAGGGTCTGGGTGGGATTGTGGTTGGTGCAGACTCGATGGGTTGAATGACCTCCTTCTGCACTGTAGGGATTCTATGATTCTATGAGGTGGCATCTTGTACAAATGTACTGGAGTCATCATCCCAAAGGAAGAGAAAAGAGATACTGAAGTGTATCCATGCAAGTCAGCAAGGAATTGAATCTAGTCTAAGGAAGGCAAGAGTAGTGTTTTATGGATCAAACATGAGCAGTGAGATTAAGGATTATATCAGCCAGTACAGTGCTAGTAATGAATACCAAACTAAGCAGGCTAAAGAACTGCTGTTGACTCAAGACATCCCAAATCATGGATGAAGCTTGGAACAGATCCCTTCATTCTCTTTGGAACTGATTACCTCATCACCTTTGACCATTATTCAGACAACAGACCAGGTAAGGACGGCAAATTTCCTTCCCTAAAGGTAATTAGCGATCCAGATGGGTTTTTACAACAATGGATGGTAGTTTCCTGGTCACCATTCTAAGATTAGTTTTATATTCCTGATTTATTAGACAAGCTGACATTAACAACCACCAATGGGATCATAGAATGCCTGAAAGCACACTTCCATCATTATAGCATTCCTGGCATAGTGGTGAGTGATAGTGTCCCTCAGGTCACAAATGAAGAATTGAGGCAGTTCATAATGATTGGAAAATTTGGCACGACACATCATGTCCACGCCATTCCCAGTCAAATGGAAAGGGTGAGCCAGAAGTGAAACTTGTCAAAGGCATCATC
This sequence comes from Mustelus asterias, assembly GCF_964213995.1. NCBI lineage: Eukaryota > Metazoa > Chordata > Chondrichthyes > Carcharhiniformes > Triakidae > Mustelus > Mustelus asterias. The sequence continues at coordinate 62,194,321 of NC_135813.1, read as the reverse complement.
GGAAAAAAATGTTTTTCTTTATTCTTTCTTGGGGTGTGGGCGTCGCTTGCAGGGCCAGCGTGTTACCCATCCCTAATTGCCCTTGAACTTAGTGACTTGCTAGGCTGTTTCAGAGAGCAGTTAAGAGTTAACCACATTGCTGTGGGTCTGGAATCACATGTAGACCAGACCAGGTAAGGACGGCAGATTTCTTTCCCTAAAGGACATCAGTGAACCAGATGGGTTTTTACAGCAATCGATGATAGTTCCCTGGTTATGAGGAAGGGTGTCGTAGTTTGCAGGAAGACTTAGACAGGTTGCAAAGTTGGGCCGAGAGGTGGCGGATGGAGTTTAATGCGGAGAAGTGTGAGGTAATTCACTTTGGTAGGAATAACAGATGTGTTGAGTATAGGGCTAACGGGAGGACTTTGAATAGTGTGGAGGAGCAGAGGGATCTAGGTGTATGTGTGCATAGATCCCTGAAAGTTGGGAATCAAGTAGATAAGGTTGTTAAGAAGGCATATGGTGTCTTGGCGTTTATTGGTAGGGGGATTGAATTTAGGAGTCGTAGCGTTATGTTGCAACTGTACACAACTCTGGTGCGGCCGCACTTGGAGTACTGTGTGCAGTTCTGGTCCCCACATTACAGGAAGGATGTGGAGGCTTTGGAGAGGGTGCAGAGGAGGTTTACCAGGATGTTGCCTGGTATGGAGGGGAGATCCTATGAGGAGAGGCTGAGGGATTTGGGATTGTTTTCGCTGGAAAGGCGGCGGCTAAGAGGGGATCTTATTGAAACATACAAGATGATTAGAGGTTTAGATAGGGTGGATAGTGATAGCCTTTTTCCTCTGATGGAGAAATCCAGCACGAGGGGGCATGGCTTTAAATTGAGGGGGGGTAGTTATAGAACCGATGTCAGGGGTAGGTTCTTTACCCAGAGGGTGGTGAGGGATTGGAATGCCCTGCCAGCATCAGTAGTAAATGCGCCTAGTTTGGGGGCGTTTAAGAGATCCGTAGATAGGTTCATGGACGAAAAGAAATTGGTTTAGGTTGGAGGGTCACAGTTTTTTTTTTTTTTTTTAAACTGGTCGGTGCAACATCGTGGGCCGAAGGGCCTGTTCTGCGCTGTAATGTTCTATGTTCTATTACTGTGATTAGTTTTATATTCCAGGTTTATTAATTGAATTTAAATCCCACCAGCTGCCATCGTGGGATTTGAACCCATGTCCCCCTTTTCATAAAAAGGGAAAAAGATTTGAACACACTGCACACAATATCATTTGCAGTCACAAATCCCACATATTCATGGTCTACGATGAAAATCGTCACGCATCTACAGAAAACTGACATTCTAGTCTATCCCACTTTTGTGTGTCCCTATACACACATTGCACATAATCGTTAAAGCATCCAGCTTTTCTGAATGTGTGTGGGTTGTTATTTTATTTTGTTATTGTCACAAGTAGACTTACATTAACACCGCAATGAAGTTACTGTGACAATCCCCTAGTCGCCATACTCTGGCGCCTGGGCCTCTGGATGACATTACCACTACATCACCATCTCCCAATAAAATAGAGATCCAGCACAGATGTGTACGATGTAATCCTAGACTGGAGAAACGCACCTCCTGAGGATATGGAAAGTAGTCCAGTTCAGCACCCAAACTACTCTTCCAATAGCTAAAAACTGCCGAAAGTGGTAACAGAGTGAGTGACAAAATCAAAATGAAACAGCAGAAAGCCAAATTTCACTTTGATGAAGCTTCCAAAACATTCCCCAAGCTGAGAATAGGAGAGACGATCAGTGTGAAAGCATTCAACGCTCATCACAACGCAACCCACCCGACAACCTGGGACCTGTGAAGAGAAATTGTCACCTCGATACACCATCATAACTGCAGATATTAGTGTGGAACGGGAGAAACTGCTCCTTCAAGCAGATAGCTGTCGCAATCGCACAAAAAAACTGAACAACCATCACTCCCAGAGGCTAACCATTCCCCACAAAGATAACAGATCAACAGCAGCAATTAACCCAGCGGCAATACTCGCTACAGCAGTGAAATTCCCCGCTGAGGTAACATCACCCAGGAAGGAGCAGAGACCAGAGAAATAGCCAATAGGTTAGCACCACTGCCTCACAGTGCCAGGAGCTTGGGTTCGATTCCTGGCTTGGGTCACTGTCTGTGCGCTGTCTGCACGTTCTCCCCGTGTCTATGTGGGTTTCCTCTGGGTGCTCCGGTTTCCTCCCACAGTCCGGAAGACGTGCTGGTTAGATGTATTGGCCATGCTAAATTCTCACTCAGTGTACCCAAACAGGTGCCAGAGTATGGCGACTAGGGGATTGTCACAGTAACTCCATTGCGGTGTTAATGTAAGTCTACTTGTGACAATAACAAAATAAAATAACAACCCACACACATTCAGAAAAGCTGGATGCTTTAACGATTATGTGCAATGTGTGTATAGGGACACACAAAAGTGGGATAGACTAGAATGATCAGTTTTCTGTAGATGCGTGACGATTTTCATCGTAGACCATGAATATGTGGGATTTGTGACTGCAAATGATATTGTGTGCAGTGTGTTCAAATCTTTTTCTCTTTTTATGAAAAGGGGATGGTTGTAGGGGAGTCTTTGTGGCTTAACATGGTCATGTTGTCTCTAATGTCATTCTTTGTTTCTAAAGTCCTGAGGACGGAAGCCATTTTATCCATCACCTGGAACGCCCATTCTCCTCTGTGGTAGAATAGTCTGCGGCACTTATACAAAAACCCAGCACTTAGTGAGGATCCCTTTGAAACTGTATCCCAGCAAGGGTGTAATGCTGTCAGCAGGGGAAGAGTAAACTGAAGCAAACTGATGAGAAAACAAGAAGGAAAGAAAAAGGTGCAAGTACAAGATTGAAGAAAACATCTTCGACTGAGGAATTGCCAATGCTAGCACTGAACAATCTGGGATGAAGACTCACAGTGTTAGCACAGTGTGAAAGAGAGTTTGTACTTCATAAGAATAAAGGAGCAATCTGACCAAGTTTAGAACACATTGATTGTGGTCAATTAATCAGAATGCTACTTGAATTAAATTTAGTCAACTTTTAAAAAAATCTCAAGAAAACCACCGTGCTCCCAAATGATGGGTGCACAGTGACGGCATTAATTGTTTCAGGTTTGGCTGGTACCACAATGGGTGGCATGATGGCACAATGGTTCGCGCTGCTGCCTCACAGCTCCAGGGACCTGGCTTTGATTCCCGGCTTGGGTCACTGTTTGTGTGGAGTCTGCACGTTCTCCCCGTGTCTGCGTGGGTTTCCTCCCACAGTCCAAAAGATGTGCGGGTTAGGTGCATTGGTCATGCTAAATTGCCCCCTAGTCTCCCAGGATGCGTATGTTAGTGGAATTAGTGGGGTAAATATATGGGATAAGTCCTGGATGGGATTGTTGTCGGTGCAGGCTCGATGGGCCGAATGGCCATCTTCTGCACTGTAGGGATTCTATATTGGCTGGGTTCATTTGTGGACGAAAATATGAGTTACAACCAAAATTCCTTACAGCAAATCAATGTTTAATATTTTTAAAAACACCCTCTCTCCCCATCACTATTTAATTTAGAGCCTGCTTAAGCCATTTTGTGCAGTGAAACCTCCCTTTCCCTGGTGTTATCCCAGGAGGTTACAGCCAGCTGTTCCAGATAAACACAGAGGCAACGTCCACATCTCAGCCAAATCTAATCCATTGACACTCGCAGTCTAATCAAGGTTCAAGGAAGTTAGTTGCTGCTCTGTTGGCATGTATAATAGAGAAAGGAAACATTCCAGTGCCGATACTGCCAAGCATTCAGCAAGCATCTGTTCTCTTAATTGCTTTCAACATTTGCCGACATGAGATTTGAAGTTTCATTCCGCATGGAAACTCTGGAATCTTCTCGCTTAGTCAGGAATAGCCGCCAGGAATTTTTGCTCTCTTTCTAAAGAACACTTTTCTCCTGCAATTGTTGATTGAAATAATCCATCCATCTGTTACGTCTCTTCATTTCAAATGGAACGTGTGTCCAACCCACCATTAAGATTGATGTGTTGGGTGGTGTTCACAAATATATTTAGGCAATATATTTGATAAAAATTGCCTCTCTTCTTAAGCTTTTCAATGCTAGGCACCAATCTGAGACTCAGGCCAGAATTCCCTAGCCGTTCACTCCGGCCAGCTGGTTCCGCTGCAGTGAATGAAAACTTGGCTGAGTGCCAAATTCTCCATCCTCGCTGGCAGTGGCAATGGGGTGTGAACAGCCAGGGAATTCCAGCCTAAGTGTATAGTCTGTCTGCTGATAAGCCTCTGCCAGGGCTATTCTGGGACCAGTTATTCTGGGACTGGTGCGACGACAATAATTTCTCCCTCAATGTCAACAAAACGAAGGAGATTGTCATCGACTTCAGGAAGCAGAAGGACTTCAGGAAAACATATGCCCCTGTCTACATCAATGGGAACAAAGTAGAAATGATCGAGATCTTCAAGTGTTCAGGTGTCCAGATCACCAACAACCTGTCCTGGTCACTCCATGCCGACACTATAGTTAAGAAAGCCTACCAACACCGCTATTTCCTCAGAAGACTAAGGACATTTGGCAAGTCAGCTATGACTCTCATCAACGTGTACAGATGCATCACAGAAAGTATTCTTTCTGGTTGTATCACAGCTTGGCATGGCTCCTGCTCTGCCCAAGACCATAAGAAACTACAAAAGGTCGTGAATGTAGCCCAGTCCATCACTCAAACCAGCCACCCACCCATTGACTCTGTCTACACTTCCCGCTGCCTCGGCTAAGCAGCCAGCATAATCAAGGACCCCACGCACCCTGGACACACTCTCTTCCACCTTCTTCCATCGGGAAAAAGATACAAAAGTCTGAGGTCACATACCAACCGACTCAAGAACAGCTTCTTCTCTGCTGCCATCGGACTTTTGAATGGACTTACCTCACATTAAGCTGATCTTTCTCTTCACCCTAGCTATGACTGTAACACTACATTCTGCACTCTCTCCTTTCCTTCTCTACGAACGGTATGCTTTGTCTGTATAGCGCGCAAGAAACAATACTTTTCACTGTATGCTAATACATGTGACAATAATAAATCAAATCAAATCAACTCAAAAGCATTAGTTTATGGGCAATATTAATCCCATTAGTCTTGCTCCTCTTGTAAAGTGAGGCTGGGCTTCCCTTTGTTTCTACAACTTCCCTGACCTCCCAACATGACTATGACAGTTAGTGAAATAAACCCACATCCTATCACTGCATGGCACAGCATGGTAGAATACCAACATTGCTGCAAACTCTGCTTTCATCGTGAAACATTCGCCTCGGATAAGCAAGAATATCTCTGCTTGTTATGTTTGAAGTGTCATAAGTTCCGAGGTGTGTCAAGAGTTGAAGTTCGCCACTCTGCTCTCAGCGAGCTCTTTTTGCAAGTTAGGTAGATATCCTTTGAGGCCCAGGAAGTGGTAAGGGACCTTGGCCGACCCCAGCATTATGGCCAGCGGCCTAACGGTGCTCGGACTCGCCACCATCTACTTTCACAGGTGGACGCATGGTGGCAAGGAGGAGCAGACTGCGTGTTTACCGTATCATTGAACCCTACTGGATCCAGACAGAAAAGTGTCTGGTTGCAAAACTTATTACAAGTCATGGGGGTTAGAGAACATCGACTGATGGACACTTCACCTGAAACCACAGGGGGAGCATAGTCACCAAAACCTGAAATTTAATCTTTCTTTCATAAAGTAACTTAGAATAAAATGATAGAATAAAATAGAATAATAATATTGAAAATGAAAGTGTGAACAAATAAGAAAAGAACTTTGTAAAAGAAAATTTGAAATAGAATGATGTTTCTCATGGGTTACTGAAATGAAACCAAATTTTCCTGTTTGCAGCACACACGTATTGGAAAATTAACTTTAGACAGAAGCTATTAAACACTTTCTAAAGGAATACCCCTCCACTGCCACCTTCCCCACCCCCAACCCTGTCCCTATGTCAGCTAGGTTCATTGTTTGGTTTGTTTCTTGATAGTTATAGGTAGATAACATCCACTCCTCCACCACCGATGCTCAGTAGCAGCAGTGTGTACTATCTACAAGATGCGGTGCAGCAAATCACCAAAGATCCTTAGACAGCACCTTCCAAACGCATGACTACTTCCATCTAGGATGACAAGGGCAGCAGATACATGGGAACGCCACCACTTGCAAGTTCCCCTCCAAGCCACTCACCATCCTGACTTGGAAATATATCACCGTTCCCTCGCAGTCATTGGGTCAAAATCCTGGAATTCCCTCCCTAATGGCCTTGTGGATCAATGCCCAGACGTGGACTGCAGCAATTCTAGAAGGCAGCTCACCACCACTTTCTCAAGGGCAACTAGAGAGGGCAATAAATGCCGGCCGCCAGTGATGCCCGCGAGCCACAAATGAATATAAAAAGATGAATGGACTGGTGAGCAGAACCAGGAAGATTACAGGTTCAAACACCTGTCTGTGCTCACTTAGCTGATCTCAGCAGAAATGTTACAGACGAAAAACTCAACCAAAACTCTCACTCTTAGTCACTATCGAATGACCTCTGCAAAAAAGTGGATATTGAATGAAGACTGCATTGCTTTTGATGTCCCATCCAATTGAATCATCTACTTCCATTCACTATCTCAGGGTAGCAAAGAACAAACATCTGGATGAAATAGCAGAGACCTGCCACTGTCTCTGGAATCATGTCCCATCGTGAATCTTAACTTTCAAAAGGTAACAGGTAGGATGGCAAACCTACCCGGGTTGCCCTGGAACCTCCTGAAATCAAAGATTAATCTCCTGGATATTGCTGTCAGCAACCCATTGGAGAAACCGTAGGAAGACATTTTCTTCTATTTCACTCTGTGTGCATTTTCCATGTGGTTCCATCCTTTGTCCAATCAATAGACAGCGAGGATTGGTCCAACCCCCACTCCTCTTCATACTGCAGTGAGACAAGAAATTCCCCATTGGTCGTAACTATTGCCAATGAGTTAGAGCTAAAACTGAACCCCAGGCACCGATTGGCCCACTGACAGGCAATAGGTTCAATCCTGGTTAGTTACAGTCACTGTCTATCATTTAAACTCCAGCCTCTGTGCTGCAGAACTGTCAGAGTGGGCAGCCAATAGTAGTAAAGTGAATGCAGGCAGATGCCGATGACATGATGGAACATTCTGGAACACTTCCAATCAGAGCTGGCAACCCTAAGAACAGTGCAGATTGGAAGCAAGTTGGGGTGGGGTAGGAATAGACCACCCCGCCCGCCATGGGAATCGGAGCGGGCGAGGGGCAGACAATGGAATGTCAGTTGGCCTCGGGCGGGATTTTAGGGGTTTGGGATGAGCGAGGCCATACAATCCCGCCCAAAGTGTCTATTATTTCTATAATAACAATTTTCATCCTTTTGCAATGAGCCAATGGTGATTAACAGAAAGACTTGTATCGAAAGCAACATTTTAAAGATATTGAGCCAAATCTTCCAGTCTCCAGATTAGCGGAGACGAGATGTATGATGGAAGATGCAGACCGGGACCCTGAGTCGGTCCTGACACACAGAGCTTTATGGAAAGCTTCAATCTCTAATGGACAATTTCTCTCTCACTAACACCCCCCGCCCCCCCCGACAGACCTGCAATACATACCTGGGTGGTTAACCAGGAAATCCTAACTAGACTAAAACATGGTCAAACATCTGGGTAACTCCATAACTCCCCCTTGCCCACCTGACTACCCTGACCCAACTCAGCATAACCCACCCCCCCCCCGATCTTACTAACCCAATGATTGACGAAAGGTCAGCTAGACTCGAACGTTGGCTCTATTCTCTCTCCACAGATGCTGTCAGACCTGCTGAGATTTTCCAGCATTTTCCTGTTTTTGTTTCAGATTCCAGCATCTGCAGTATGTTGTGTTTATTATAGTCGACAATTAAAGTCTGGTTCACCATTCAGTTTAGCCTCTGCTTCATTTCCCTAATATCCTTCCTTACCTAATAACAATCTATCTCAGTTTGGAATGTTTCAGTTGACCTAGCTGCCACAACTTTTTGATGGCCAGTTCCAGATTTCTGCTGCACCTTGTGTGAAGAAGTGCTTCCTGACAACACCCCTAAACAGTCAAGCTCTCATTTTAAGGTCATTCCCTTTAGTCCTGGGCTTCCCCACCAAAGGAAATAATCTTTACGCTAGCAATTCCTTTAATCATTTTAACACGCCAATTAGATTATTCCTTAATCTTCACTACTGAAGGGAACAGAAGCTTATTCAGTCCATGCAACCTGTCCTCGCAACTTAACGCTTCTAACCCCTGTCTCATTCTTGTGAATCTGTACTCCGAGATCAATATATCCTTCCTGAAGTGCAGTTCCGAAAGCTGAATTTGTTTCACCAGATGCGGGCCACCAGGGTTTTAAGCGCTGAAGATTTAAGCAGGTATAGTCGTAAGTGTTGGGATTTCTGATTCATGGTGGATCATACCTTCCCGTTGTAGTGTTCTTAGCCCTGGATTTTCTCAGGAGAATCTCTCCATTTTGCTTGGATTTCACAGACATGGGCAGATCCCATCGTTCTGACCAAAACATTGGCTGATGTTAAATCATTTCTGCTGGTCTGGTTTGCAGAAACGATGTTAAATCATTTCTGCTGGTCTGGTTTGCAGAAACCAGTTCCTGGCAGAGTGGAGGATTTCAGTGAATATTAAGAAAAAACATGGACAGTCCATCGGCCCTGATCTTCTCTGGTTGGGATCTAAACTGGTTACACATCCTCATTCTGGTAATATTCCCCCCCCCCCCCCCCCCCACCCACCTTCTCCCCCAAAAGGGGATGAATGATAATAGTTTCAGGTGCTCCTGTCGGATGGGACCTGAAGTTGCATCTGCCAGTTTACTGGTGCCAGCTCAAGTGCCCTCTTGTACTCAAACGAAAGTGGATGATCTTTTAAAAGCTCATGAAGATTATCGATAAGAGTTGTTGGGGATCCTGGATGATCTCAAGAAGGTTGTCTATTAGGGTTAACCCTTAGTATGCTAATGGCAGGAGCTTATTTTAACACTTAAAAAGATACAACTCAATCTACTTGCTACAGCAAATCAAGAACAAGAGATTTTTCACATCTTTCATTGACATACATATCCACCAATCATAGCATAGCCTTTTGCCCTTTCTTATCCACTAGAAAACCAACCCTTCATGAGCATAATATGTCCCCATTTCTTGCTATTTGGTAATCGCCATTTAACTTGTTCTTTGTTTTCATCCTGCTGTCCTGACCTGGAATTCAGTGTTTATGGAACAAGGTTTTAGATATACCTCGCTTTGTCCTGCATACGTCAGTGTTGGCCTTACTGAAGGCCGTGTTTGGCTAATAATCATTTTCCATTACTTGACAGAGTTTTTTTTGACAATTATGGAACTTTAATTTTCACAATTGTTATAACCTAATTTCCACAGAGTCACAGAATTTTCCAGCACAGTAAGAGGTCCTTCGGCCCATTCAAACACCTAGCCTAATCCTAGTTTCCAGCCCTTGGTCCATAGGCTTGATGGGGAAGGTTTGGAAGAAACTGAGACCCATCAACGGTGTAGGTAATGTATATCTGGAGAGCTACTGAGACTGTGACTAGTAAGCTTGAGAAGCTATCATGGTTAGCAGATTGTTTTAATTTGACATTAACTTGGCATAATCAAGGGCCCCATGCACCCCAGACATACTCTCTTCCACCTTCTTCCATCGGGAAAAAGACACAAAAGTCTGAGGACATGTATCAACCGACTCAAGCACAGCTTCTTCCCTGCTGCCATCAGACTTCTGAATTGTCCTACCATATTTTAAGCTGATCTTTCTCTTCATCCAATCTGTATCTGCAACATTATATTCTGCACCCTATCCTTTCCTTCTCCCCTATGTACTCTATGGGGTGGCACAGTAGCACAGTGGTTAGCACTGCTATCTCACAGTGCCAGGGACCTGCGTTTGATTCCCAGCTTAGGTCACTGTGTGTGTGGAGTCTGCACATTCTCCCCATGTCTGCGTGGGTTTCCTCCGGGTGCTCCAGTTTCCTCCCACAGTCCGAAAGACATACTGGTTGGGTGCATTGGCCATGCTAAATTCTCTCTCAGTATACCCAAACAGACACCGGAGTGTGGCGACTGGGGGATTTTCACAGTAACTTCATTGCAGTGTGACACTAATAAATAAACTTTAGTGAATGGTAAGCTTTGTCTGTATAGCTCACAAGAAACAATACTTTTCACTGTACCCCAATGTGACAATAATAAGTCAAATCAAATTTTACAATTCTAGCCTGAGAATTTTATATCAGGAATAAAGGGCATTATTCATAATTTTAGTGCTACTAATAATTTTAATCTTTTTAAAGACACTAATAGTTTTAATCTATTAATTTTTGAAGAGGGTGGCACCTATATTGAAGGCATTATGGTTCATTCCAAGTCAACACAATGGATACAAATAATGGCATCAGATATCACTGTCCCAGTGACCATTGTACCTGTGTATCGTGTAATGAGGTTTTTAATCTGATCACTTCTCGACAGAAATATCTTAAAAATAAATATCTAAAAATATCTAAAAAAATAAATTCCATTAATAGATTTTTAATGGTCTATAGCAAATGTGAGAAGGAGGATGACTCACACTCTAGTGCGCCACTATGATAAGTGCTCTGGTAAGAATCTGGACATTGCTAATGAGGGGGTTAATCCGTGTTATCTCTGTGATAAAAGGTTGAGGAGCCAGAGTGATTTGTGTCTCCAGGAAGTACATCAATCTGCAGAAGTCAGGAATACCAAAAGGATAGCAACAATTTGTCAACTTCAAAACGCCACCAATAAAAATCAATCTGTTCAAAGGAAGAAGTTACAAGGCTTCCACAGCCGGAAAGAAAGGATAGTGGCTTTAGGAATATTAACGTGATAATTGCTCAGGTATTAACAACAAAAACTAATAAATAGGTTTCATGTATAAGTGGGTCTTATGAAACCATGAAGCTTCAGAGTGATGTGCCCCCATTCTAATTCAATATCCAGTGGGATCATCCCAGAAACAGCTTTGGACGATGGAAGGACAGGAAAACGGAAAGTAGGAAGATTTGATTTGACTGATGGTATCAAGAGTAGTGCAACCCCATTAAGGTCAGTAATTAAGAATACTACTAACAGTACGACAAATCTCTTAAACTTGATCAACTCTACTGAATGACTCATTGCTAAAGCAAAATATTGAAACTTAACTGGACACATTATAGAAAAAATCATTGCCCCCCAGCCATGAAGGGTCTAAGATAACAGACAGGAAAATTAATACAGGGAGATATATTCATGAGATGACATCTAATCATCCATTGAAGAATAGTGAAGAAAGAGAAATGCTCAGAAGAAATCCCTATTTAAACAAGCTCAGGCAATGTTTGACAAAAACAGAAAACATCTCACGTGGAAGATAATGGATAGGCCAGATCAGATTCAATGCCCACTCGAAATTGAAGAACTCAAAAATTATTTTAGGAATAAATTATCCACTGAATAATGAGGCAGACATAGGGGAATCTATGCAGTTTAATAAGAGCCAATAATGCTCAACTATGTCCTGGTCCCATGCCGACGCTATAGTTAAGTAAGCTCAACAGCATCTCTACTTTCTCAGGAGGCTAAAAAAATTCAGCATGTCCACTACGGCTCTCACCAACTTCTACGGATGCACCATGTATCACAGCTTGGTATGGCTCTTGCTCTGTCCAAGACCGCAAGAAACTATGAATGGTTGTGAATGTAACCCAGTCCATGAAGCAAATCAGCTTCCCATCCATTGACTCCACCTGCACTTCCCGTTGCTAGGGAAAAACAGCCAGCATTATTAAGGACCCTTCGCACCCCTGACATACTTTCTTCCATCTTCCATTGGGATAAAGATAAAGTCTTAGGACGCATACCAACCGACTCAAGAACAGCTCTTCCCTGCTGCTATCAGACTTTTGAATGGACCTATCTTATATTAAGTTGATCTTTCTCTACATCCTAGCTATGACTGTGACACTACATTCTGCACCCTCTCCTTTCCGTCTCCTCTATGTACAATATGAACGGTATGCTTTGTCTGTATAGTGCGCAAGAAATGATACTTTTCACTGTATAACAATACATGTGACAATAATAAATCAAACTTAAAAAATCAGTAAATGAAAAAGAAATTAAAAAAGCAATTGATAAATTTTAAAAAGACACAGTGACAGAATCCGGTAAGTTTATATTTGAAGATTTATTAGATTTGACCAATATCGATACTACCCAGAATCCAACGGTTAAAGAATTGTATATGACTGCTTATGCTGAGGAATGTTGAACTCTTTTCGTCAAAGGACCTGGAAGCTGTCAAAAAGATCACTAATTTGAAACAGATCACGATTGGTTCACTTGTATTAAGACTTTTTAACCAAAATTATCACAAAAGGATTGGCTAATGCTGTCTACACAAATCATAGGCAGAAAGGCAGGTGCAGCTGGATGTAATAGAAATATCACCATCATACAAAATTGCCTCATAGGAGCAGAAATAAATCAGAAGAATCTAGCTGTAGCATTCATCCATCTTGCAAAGGCTTTTGATTCAGTTGGTGATAAATTGATCTTTAACAGTTTACAGTGTCTAGGTTTGTGTAATAAATGTATAAATTTAATTGAAAATTTGGATACAGATGTAGCCACTGTAAGCGAGGCAGATAAAGATAATACCAGCCCAACTTTAGCAAATAATGGAGTTAAAGTGATCCCCTTTCCCCTGAACGTCATCAAATATCTTGGAGCTCAGATAACTCCATGGGCAGCCATTACAGAAGCCAGATGAAAGTTTTAAACCACAGAGTTGGAAAGACAACCTCATATTAACCGTTTTAAAGCTCACTCAATTATATGAGATTTTAAAAGTGTGTTTCCTCACTCTTACCATTATTTGATTATTTCGGAGGAGTTGCTATGAACATTTTAATCAAATTCAATTATGTAATCAACTCAGCATTTCACTCATGTGTCCGCATGGGCAACACGGTGGCATAGTGGTTAGCACTGCTGCCTCACAGTGCCAGGGGTTCGCTTCCCAGCTTGGGTCACTGTCTGTGCAGAGTCTGCATGTTCTTCCCATGTCTGCATGGGCTTCCTCCGGGTGCTCCGGTTTCCTCCCAAAATCCAAAGGATGTGCTGGTTAGATGCATTGGCCGTGCTAAATTCTCCCTCAGTGTACCCGAACAGGCGCCGGAGTGTGGCGACTAGGGGATTTTCACAGTAACCTAATTGCAGTGTTAATGTAAGCCCTCTTGTGACGCTAATAAAATAAATTAAGAAACTATGGTAGGTTGCAATGCTGTGGAGATGCCGGCGTTGGACTGGGGTAAACACAGTAAGAGTTTTAACAACACCAGGTTAAAGTCCAACAGGTTTATTTGGTAGCAAATACCATCCAACAGGTTTATTAAACCTGTTGGACTTTAACCTGGTGTTGTTAAAACTCTTACTGTGGTTACAATGCTCCTGTGAAGCTCAATGACAACACTTCAACTTCCAATTAGGCAAATTACAGCCTTCTGGACTCAACATTGAGTTCAACAACTTTAGCCTGTGAACTTTCCCCTCCATCTTGACCCCCTCTCTTTGATTTTTTGTTTCCTTGTTTGTCCCAATGCAAACACCCCCCTCCCCCACAGGGCTATCTGTCACTGGTTTTCAGTTTTGCTTTCAGTGAGCACTGAACTTTGTTCCTATAACACATTCTGCTATCTTACCTTTATGCCGCTATTAGCACTTCTTTAATCCTTAATGCTACCATTAACACTCCCTTTTCTGTCCTTGACATCTTTGTCAATCTGTCAATTGCTCTGACCTGTCTCTGACCTCTATTCTGTCCCACCTCCTCCACACCTCACTTCAACGATATAATTCATGACATTTTTATCCCTCTTCAGTCCTGAAGAAGAGTTTTGTGGACTCAAAATGGTAATTCTGTTTCTCACAAGCCATATTAAAACTTGAAACGTATATTTTCATTGTCTCTTAAGCCTTTATTTATAACCAGACAGTCACTGAGTTGCACACCTAACTTCATGTGAATCATGTGGAGGGTGTAGAAGGTCTGCAGAGAGATTTGGACAGGCTGAGTGAGTGGGCGAGGATCTGGCAGATGGAGTATAACGTTAACAAATGCGAGTTTATTCACTTTGGAAGAAATAATTCCAAATTGGATTATTATCTAAATGGAAAGAAATTGCAACATGCTGCTGTGCAGAGGGACCTGGGGGTCCTTGTGCATGAGACGCAAAAACCCAGTCTGCAGGTGCAACAGGTGATCAAGAAGGCAAATGGGATGTTGGCCTATATCACAAGGGGGATAGAATATAAAAGCAGAGATGTCTTGCTGCATCTGTACAGGGCATTGGTGAGGCCGCAGCTGGAATACTGTGTGCAGTATTGGTCCCCTTATTTGCGGAAGGATATGTTGGCCTTGGAGGGAGTGCAGAGAAGGTTCACCAGGTTGATACCAGAGATGAGGGGTGTTGATTATGAGGAGAGACTGAGAAGATTGGGTTTGTATTCGTTGGAATTTAGAAGGCTGAGGGGGGATCTTATAGAGACCTATAAGATAATGAAGGGGCTGGATAGGGTAGAGATGGAGAGATTCTTTCCACTTAGAAAGGAAACTAGAACTAGAGGGCACAGCCTCAAAATAAAGGGGGGTCAGTTTAGGACGGAGTTGAGGAGGAACTTCTTCTCTCAGAGGGTGGTGAATCTCTGGAATTCTCTGCCCACTGAAGTGGTGGAGGCTACCTCGTTGAATATGTTTAAATCACGGATAGATGGATTCCTGATCGGTAAGGGCATTAGGGGTTATAGGGATCAGGCAGGTAAGTGGAACTGATCCACTTCAGATCAGCCATGATCTTATTGATTGGCGGAGCAGGCTCGAGGGGCTAGATGGCCTACTCCTGCTCCTATTTCTTATGTTCTCCATCAAACTAGGTTTCTCCTGACTTTTTCGAGGCAGGGTCTTTCTCTATAAGCTCATTGGAGATGAAACAAGATTAAAGCTGTGTGTGTTGCTGTGGGACTTCCATTGATGAGCTTGTTCATCTCTCCACAGCATGTTGTGGTTGCCGTGTGGGACCAGATGCCAGAAGATGTGCAGTTCTACATACTGCCTGTATGTGCAGAAATCTGTCCTATCCATCCTCCAGTCTAAATCCTTGAGAGGGTGGCATGGTGGCACAGTGTTTAACACTGTTGCCTCGCAGTGCCAAGGACCTGGGTTCAATCCCTGGCTTGGGTTACTGTCTGTATGAAGTCTGCACCTTCTCCCCATGTCTGCGTTGGTTTCCTCCGGCTGCTCCATTTTCCTCCCGCGGTCCAATGATATGCGGGTTAGGTTGATTGGCCATGCTAAATTGCCCCTTAGTGTCCTGGAATGTGAAGGTTAGAGGGATTATCAGGGTAAATATGTGTGGTTGTGGGATAGGGCCTGGGTGGGGTTGTTGTTGGTACAGACTCGATGGGCTGAATGGCCTCCGTATGCACTGTAGGGATTCTATAAAATCCTCTTTGAGCTTTAAGAGTGCACTGTCCACCAACCACCTTACACCATGCAGCAACCTCTGCGCAGATCAGATAGCTTGTGTGTGATCTATTGGAGAGAATCATTATTTTGCTGCTTCTGTATTTAAGGTTCATAATAATCCCACATCAGCTGATAAAGGAATAGCAACTGGATTTAGTGCGGTATGAAACCATTTTTCATACAGCAGCATTTACCCAGCTTGCAAGCCCCAGCTTGCAGACTAACTTCTCAGTTCAAGCATTGATACTTGCAGGAATATGTACAAAAAGTTACTGATGGATTACCGCAGTGGGAAGGTCAATGTACAATTTGCCAACATTGCATATTAGCTTCCTTGTCCATGCGGATTTACAGGGTGCAGGCTCCATATTTTATTTAGTACAAGGCTAGCAAGTGGATGACTGCGCAGGACAGTGGGCAACGATGAAAGTGATGCTGATGCTTCCATTAAAGCAACTCGTCCATCTCAGGCTATTTCCCTGACATGGGTGTGTGAGACAGAGAAACTCTGACAATTTCTCTTTACCTAATTTTTTATCAGGAACATAGGAGCTGGAGTAGGCCATTCAATTGGGTGGTATGGTGGCACAGTGGTTAGCACTGCTGCCTCACAGCGCCAGGGACCCGTGTTCAATTCCGGCCTTGGGTGACTGTCTGTTTTCACGTTCTCCCCGTGTCTGCGTGGGTTTCCTCCGGGTGCTCCAGTTTTCTTCCACAGTTCAAAGATGTGTGGGTTAGGCTGATTGGCCATGCTAAATCACCCCTTAGTGTCAGGGGCTTTAGCAGAGTAAATACGTGGGGTTATGGGGATAGGGCCTGGGTGGGATTGTGGTCAATGTAGGTTCGATGGACGGAATGGCCTCGTTCTGCATTGTAGATTCTATGATTCTTTGTGTTCCCAGAGACGGAGTATATTAACTTACAAATCCCCCAGTCGCTATCAGAAAGAGGAGAGGCCTTCAAATTCCTGTATGATTTGAATTGAATTCCTGTTCCCATCCATTGACTCTGTCTACTTCCCACTGCCTTGGAAAAGCAACGAGCATAATCAAGGACCCCACGCATCCCGGACATTCTCTGTTCCACCTTCTTCCGTTGGGAAAAACATACAAAAGTCTGAGGTCATGTACCAACCAACTCAAGAACAGCTTCTTCCCTGCTGCTGTCAGACGTTTGAATGGACCTACCTTGCATTAAGTTGATCTTCCTCTACACCCTAGCTATGACTACGACATTACACCCTCTCCTTTCCTTCTCTATAAACGGTATGCTTTGTCTGCAAAGCGCACAAGGAACAATACTTTTCCCTGTCTACTAATACGTGACAATAATAAATCAAATCAACTCAAATGTTTCATGTTGTGCTTTAACTCACTGCATTAACCTTGCCCTTAGCTTACAGTTCAAGTGAAACCAAATTGGTTGAAGCACTGTGTTAGAGGAAATGAATTAGTAACAACTCACTGAGAATAAAATCACATTCTAGTCAAATGCTTATACCCCAGAGGTATACCCCAGAGAGGTTTACACAGCATATGGTCCCATATCCGTAGCAAGAGGTGTCTGATGAACCTACACACCCTCAGGGACCTGAGATCAGCAAGAATCCTCCAGCAAGGCCTTGGCAGTTTAGTATTAGCTGGGCAGGAATTGAGTCAGAGCAGATTAGATCTCTTGCTGAAGGGGGGAGATAATGGGCCGAACATTTCAACCCCACCCACCATGGGAATCTTAGTAGATGGGATACAGACAATACAAAGGTCCATTAAACTCGGGCAGGATTTTCCGGTCTTGGGGCCTGTGACTTGGTGTGAGTGCTGTATTCGAGGAGATTGCTGGTTTAGGGGTCTCTAAGAGAGTGCTCTCCATGCTTGAATCTTGAATAAACCATCATAACCTGTACCTGAGTTTCCTGTAGTCAGTTCACAGAAATAACCACAGTGATCAGCCGTAGTCGGCAGGATATTTAAGTTGGATCATTGGAATGGCTCTGCAAACGGGGTGACTGTATTGTATTTACCGCCTTTAGTTAGCGCAGTAAGTCTGCCCAAAGTCTGGTCAAGTATCAAAAGACTCTGAAATGAGACCTCAGAGCAGGAGGTGCCAGGGCAGGAGGTAGAGCCACACAGGCAGGCTCGCAGTGCCAATGCTGCACAGGAAGGCCAGGCCCCTTCCATGTGAAGCTGAGGAGGTAAAGCCACACTGGTGAGCTGTGTCTAGTTGAAGCCACGCAGGGTAGGCTAGAACATTAGATAAGTAAAGGAGGTTGAAGCATGCTGGCAGGCTAGTATAGTTGAAAACATGCAGGCGGGCTTACAGTCTGAAAAGATAGCGCTGGCGATCTGTGTCTAGCTGAAGCCATGCAGGTTGGTCAAACCTCTAAAAATATACTGCAAATTGTTAAGAGCTGTGCAGGTTCAAGAACTAACCCCAGAGATGGGCAGGAGTAGAATGCCATCCAGAGAAGAGGAAGATAGTATCATGAACCTCGATTGGGGAGCCCAGGGCCATCAGAAGATTCATAGCAGAGTAACACCCCAGATTGTCTTTAATTGTAGAAACAAGGAAATCACAGTGGCTTTGGCAGATGCTAGAATGTGACTGATAGACAGTTTGACAAAGACAAGAACATTAAATATCTGCCATTGTTTCTCTACCAGTTTACCTTTTAATCCATTTTCCCACTCCACTTTAGCCAACTCTGTCTCCATACCCTTGTAATTGCCTTTATTTAATTTTAAGCTCCTAGTTTCAGACCAAAATTTCTCACCCTCAAACTGAATGTGAAATTCTATCATGTTATAATCACTTTTGCCTAGAGATCATTTACTATGAGGTCATTAATTAATCCAGCCTCATTACGTATTACTAGGTCGAAAATAACCTTTTCCCTGGTTGGTTCCAGAACACATTATTCTAAGAAACTGTCCTGAATACACTCTTATGAACTCATCCTTGGGGCTACCTTTGCCAAGTGATACATCCAATCCATATGGTGATTAAAATTGCCCACCATTATTGTAGCATCTCTCTCACAAGACCCCACTATTGGTTTATTCTCTGTCCTACAGTGTGGCTATGGTTAGACGGCCTGTAAATCACTTCCACTGATGACTTCTTTCCTTTTTTGTTTCTTATCACCACCCAAACTGTCTCCACGTTTTCATCCTCTGAACCAAGATCATTTCTCAATTCTGCACTGATTTCATCCTTACTTAACAGAGCTACACCACCTCCTTTTGCTTTCCCCATTTCCTTCCAAAATGTCAAATACCCTTATTTAGATCCCAACTGTGGTCACTTTGCAACCATGTCTCTGCAACGACTATCATAGCAGACGCATTTATTTCTATTTGTGCTGTCAGTTCATCTGTCCTGTTTCATGCAATCAGATAAAAAGCCTTTGCTGTTTACAACATTTTCCTGACCCCACGTATTTACTCTGCTAAAGCCCCAGACAATAAGGGTGGAATTTTACCACCGCTTTACACCCGTTTTGCGGCAGGAAAATGCCGTAAAATTGGGCATAAAGCAGCTAGCGCGAATGGCACCGGTTTTCACAACTGCCGCGATTTTACGAGACCCAGATTTCCGGCGTGGTCAGCCTCTCACTGGAAATAGGCAAGAGGCTGGTTAATTTATTTAAATTTATTAAACTAGTGTTTTTAATGTGTTTAGTGAGCCCGGAGCTCAATCGTCCTCATCCTAATGCCAAAATCAAAAGTGGTTGGGGTCTCGGTTAACATAAAATACCTTTGGAGATTCTGATCTGGCCCCTAAATCTGCACATAGTTCTTGTAATTGATAAATACATATGACTAAGCTACTTAAGTCCACTTAAGGACTTCATTAAGACCGACCACATGGTGTACAACACCCACCAGGTATTTCCATCGAATTCAAGGACTGATGGATATTCAATGACTCCTCCGCCTCTCGGTGAAAATGTGTGTGTGTGAAAGTTAGGTGAAAAGAGAACTGGGTTTGTGGAGAAGTCATTAAATATCCATCAGTCCCTGAATTAGATGGGAATTCCTGTAGGGTGTTGCACAGAATGTGGTAGGTCTTAATGAAGCCCTTAAGTAGGCTTAAGTAGCTTAACCGTATGTATTTATCAATTACAAGAACTATGTGCATATTTAGGGACCAGATCAGAAACTCCAAAGGTATGTTATGAAATTTGCCTAGACCCCAACCACCTTTGATTCTGGCATTAGGGTGCGCATAAGGTGTTTCATTCCAAGTATGATTCTATTGACCCACTAGGAAGCTTTTATTAAAACCAACTTTATTTAATAACACAGTGAAAATATAAAAAGAAATAGCATAACATTTCCCAATTGAAATACTTAAACATGACAAAGTATAATTCGTAACTGCTAGCTATCTCTATTAGTTCCAATGTGTTGATCAGATGGTCGAATAATGGCCACAGAGGAGAGATTGGGATGAAAGGGTGACAGATACTATTAGAAACCTCTGTTGTGACAAAGTCTCCACAATTTCAGGAGGGAGGGAAGTGGTGAGAGACGCAAAGTGATGTCGAGGTGTGGGTGATGGATTGAAAATTTTGAACGATTTCACGTTAAATGATGGATGTCCGGGAGTAAGCCTTGAGCAAGAACCTGCTCAGGAGGGTTTGGATATTTCAGCTACAGAATGTCCAGTTGATTTACCGGCTAGAATCCAACCAAGGATTTCCTAGGATTCATTTTGAAACGAGCAGATCCCTGATGGTGAGGAGTGAACAGAGGCAGCAGTGACTGGTTAAAAGTAAAAAAAATGATTCTCCAACAAGTAGCCAAGTTCTGCTTTTCACTATCTATCATCGATTTTATTCTATGCAGTGGACTGTGGAGGATTTAAAATATGGCAGCAGAGTCATCAATGTCTGCAGCCCTGAAGCTGGGTTAGCATTTTGCTTTTTGTTAATCGCCTGGCATTCTTGGTGTCCCTTTATATCCCATGGGACTGTGCCTGTAGAATTTTAAAATTATTTCCTTTTTGTTGACTGTAACTTTCAGTCTTTGGGCTGCCAACGAGTACGCTTAGTTCCCCTGATCGCTCCTTCCCACCCCCTTGTTGGCTTATCTAGATGATTACAGCGAGAGAACCGTCAGTCATAGGGATAGGCAGCATGGAAACAGGCCCTTTGGCCCAACTCGTCCATGCTGACCAGGTTTCCCAAACTGAACTAGTCCCATTTGCCTATGTTTGGCCCGTATCCCTCTAAACCTTTCCCATCCATGTACCTGTCCAAATGCCTTTTAAATTTTCTAATTGTACCCGCCTCTGCCACCTCCTCTGGCAGCTCATCCCAGATACACACCACCCTCTCAACCTACACCCGGAACAAAAAGGACTCTTTATATCATTGCTGTTTAGGGTATCCTGCTGTGTGCAAGTTGCTGCCTTTCCTACATTACAACAGTGATGACATTTGAACTCAATTCAGTGACTGGAAGGTACTTTGGGATGTCCTGAGGTCTGGAGGCACTATAAAAATGCAAACCCTTTACTGCTTAAGTGTAGGCTCAGTGGATTCCGCATGCCATGAGCAGAGGAACATTAGCTTCAGCTTCTGTTTAAATATCTTACTTTGCTGTAGAACAAATAGAACAGATCTTGGCCGGGATTCTCCTGTCCCGCTGCAGTGATTGGAGTTTTGGCTGAGCGCCAAATTTTCCGTTCTCGCTGGCAGCAGTGGAGGGGGGAGACCTGAGAATCCAGCCCTCGATTTTAATGATCATATAATAAAAAATGTGTGCTTGGTGTACACTATTCCTTGCTGAATCTATTCTGATAGTAAATAGTGTATTCTATATAACGTTGTAATGTGTATTTCACAAGTATTGACACCAACAATCGGTCACAGTTTCTATTCATCCCACTGTTATAAAAAGGACTTTTATATCCTCCCCCCTTCCCTCCCCCCCTCAACTACAGCTCGTTTTGATTTCCAGTGGCGTGTGTGCCTCTTTCCAAGTTCTTCATCAACACTATGATGCAACTAGCGACTGGGAGGAGTAGAAGTCACCCAGTGCACCTCACCTTTAACTTCCCATCCTCTTTTGTTCACTCTTGTCCATGCTGGCACAGTTGAGATCTGTACCAGTGAGCGGACGATTGCATGTGTGAGCTCGTACACCATCACTCTGGCACACGGTGCTGGTGTAATCCATGAACAAGTATGTTTAGCAGTAAGTTCTTCAGGATAAACTGATGGATTGCAAACCTAAAGCTCTCCAGTGAAATATTCCGGGATTAATATATTTATTTAATTTTATTGATCTTATAAATTTTCCACTTCAATAAATATTCTGTTCTGTTGATTTTATTTATGACAGAAATGTTGTCCGTTGACCCAATAACTCTGATCTTTGGTGAATGTGAGTCGTCATGGCTTCTGCGGCTGGAGATTATCATCATAACTGTCGCCATCAAGTAACTCAACAGGGAATGAGTGATAAATTGTTTGCAACTGCCTCTCTTGAATACTCCAGTGTAACTGACTGTCACCAAGTCTGAAAAGATCCCAAAATATCCATCTTGTACATTAGGTAATTTTGAAATAGGGATGTGGCTGTTGCATATATTGTGTAAATGTGTGAGATGTCTGGTGCCAACAACAGTAGTTAGTGATCAGCTTAGATGTTATTCATGCATTGGATTTGAGATAAACGTGCCTGTCCCCTTTCCTATTTCCACTTGGTTTATTTGGAATCACGAGTTTTCGGAGCGCTGCTCTTTCATCAGCTGAGTGGAGCACTCACTCCACTCCAAATAAACCTGCTGGACTTTATCCTGGTGTTGTGAGACTTCTTACTGTGCCCACCCCAGTCCAATGCCAGCATCTCCACGTCATGACTATTTCCACTTGTTTGAGTTCCATCGCCATCAAGTTGTCTGTCTGTTGTGGAAGAGTTGCTCTACAACATTCAGAGTAATTAGTTTGGTGTTGCAATCTCCACAGACGCCAATGAGATTCCTCATTGTCTGCTTTGTAAGTGTGTGACCCTAGCATCAGATCAGAGGTCAGGACAGAGGGGAATCGGTGAAACATTTACCCTGAAGCACTTGCGTTCTTTGAAGCCCACCTGAGTGCTTTGATATTAGACCAATCAGAGAGGAGTAAAGGCCTGCCTGGTGGCTTCAAACTCTGGAACCAAGAAGATGGCTGCTGCCATCAACTTTCAACACTGACTTTTCATAGACTCTGGTCTTATGTACGCACAGGGAAGGGATCCAGCCTCAGGAGAGAACTGAAACTGAATCTGAATCTGGAAGAGATGCCTGGAGAACACTCAAATAACAAAGATGTGGATGACAATTTCAGCAGAAGTAGAGACTTTGGATAGAATGCGCTGGAAACAAGCGATCTTTGCGATGCAGAAGTGATAGCGTTGGAAACTCAGCTTCTGAGTCTGATTGTGGTTCAATCTGAGGTAATGACTGGGAAGTGGGATGGAACTTGCCTTGAAGGAATGGAATTGGTGCTTGGATGTGAATGGTTGTGAGAAGTGACACGGTGGCAGAGTGGTTAGCACTGCTGTCTCACAGCGCCAGAGACCTGGGTTCGATTCCCGGCTTGGGTCACTGTCTGTGTGGAGTTTGCACATTCTCCCAGTGTCTGCATGGGTTTCCTCCGGGTGCTCCGGTTTCCTCCCTCAGTCCAAAGATGTGTGGGTCACGTTGATTGACCATAGTAAATTGACCTTAGTGTCACAGGGATTAGCAGGGTAAATATGTGGGGTTACAGGAATAAGGCCTCGGTGGGATTGTGGTCGGTACAGACTCGATGGGCCAAATGGCCTTCTTCTGTACTGTAAGAATTCTATGGGATTCTATGAAATGTTGGTAAGGTAGAGCTAGATATTGTCAGTAGACATATAGAAGCTGACCTCCAATTCTTCAAATTATCTCACTTAGAGCGACATTCAGGGGAGGAAGGGGAGAGTTCCAAGGATAGATTCTGGAGGTAACAGGGCAGTAGGAGAACGGGTCATCAGTACGTGAGGGCAGTGCCACTCAGTTGGATAATGGGAGAAAAGTGTTGGAGGTGGAAGGTCTGGTTAACCAGGTCAAAGACTGCAGGTAGGGTTAAAGTGGATGATGCATCATGGTTAGAGATTTGTGAGGCTGGTTAAAGCTGTCACGGTGCTTTGGCAGGGGCAGAGGCTCACACAGGAGTGATGGGCAGAGATTTTGGAGCAACACATTCCAGGACTACTACAGAAAGCAGTTGAGGCCAAAACATTGTGGGCGGGATTTTACAATCCCGCTTGTCCTGAAACCATAAAATCCCACCCAAGGTCAACGGACATTTCCATCGATCGTCCCTTGCCTGCTCCGATTCCCGTGGTGGGCGGGATGGTAAAATTGCCGCCTGTATGTTCATAGAATCCTAGAATCCCTACAGCGCAGAAAGAGGCCATTCGGCCCATCGAGGCCACACCAACAACAATCCCACCCAGGCCCTATCCCCATAACCCCACATATTTACCCTGCTAGTCCCCCTGACACTAAGGGGCAACTTATCATGGCCAATCCATCTAACCCGCGCATCTTTGGATGTTTTCAAGGAGTTATATATATATATAGCTCTTGGGGCAAAGGGGATCAAAGGATATGGGGGAAAGTGGGAAAAGGATATTGAGTTGGATGATCAACCATGATCATAATGAATGGCAGTATGTCCTGTATTTAAGACAAATCTAACCCGGCCAATTACCGCCCAATCAGTCCACCCTAGATCATCAGTAAAGTGATGGAAGGGGTCATCAACAGCGCCAACAAGCAGCACCTGCTCAGCAATAACCTGCTCAGTGACCTCCAGTTTGGGTTTCGCCAGGGTCACTCAGCTCCTGACCTCATTACAGCCTTGGTTCAAACATGGACAAAAGAGGTGAATTCCAGAGGTGAGGTGAGACTGACAGCCCTTGGCATCAAGGCCGCATTAGACTGGGTGTGACATCAAGGAGCCCTAGCGCAACTGGAATCAAGCGGAATCAGGGGGCAAAATCTCCACTGGTTGGAGTCATACCTGGTACATAGGAAGATGGTTATGGTTGTGGAGGGTCAGTCATCTCAGCTCCAGGACATCTCTGCGGGAGTCCCTCAGGATAGTGTCCTAGGCCCAACAATCTTCAGCTGCTTCATCAATGATCTTCCCTCCATCATAAGGTCAGAAGTGGGGATATTCGCCAATGATTGCACAATGTTCAGCACCATTCGCGACTCCTCAGATACTGAAGCAGTCCATATTCAAATGCAACAAGATCTGGACAATATCCAAGCTTGGGTTGACAAGTGGCAAGTAATATTCGCGCCACACAGATGCCAAGCAATGACCATCATCAATAAGAGACACTCTAACCACTGCCCCTTGACATTCAACGGTGTAACCATCACTGAGTCCCCCATTGTCAACATCCTTGGGGTTACCATTGACCAGAAATTCAACTGGACTCACCACATAAACTCAGTGGCTACAAGAGGAGGTCAGAGGCTAGGAATACTGCGGCGAGTAACTCACCTCCTGACTCCCCAAAGCCTATCCACCATCTACAAGGCACAAGTCAGGAGTGTGATGGAATACTCCCCACTTGCCTGGATGGGTGCAGCTCCAACGTCACTCAAGAAGCTTGACACCATCCAGGGTAAAGCAGCCCGCTTGATTGGCACCACATCTACAAACATCCACTATCTACAAGATGCACTGCAGCAATTGACCAAAGATCCTTAGATAGCACCTCCCAAACCCACGACCACTTCCAGCTAGAAGGACAAGGGCAGCAGATACATGGGAACACCACCACCTGCAAGTTCCCCTCCAAGGCACTCAACATCCTGACTGGGAAATATGTCGCTGTTCCTTCACTGTCGCTGGGTCAAAATCCTACGATTCCCTCCCTAACGGCATTGTGGGTCAACCCGCAGAACATGGACTGCAGCGATTCAAGAAGGCAGCGCACCACCACCTTCTCAAGGGCAACTAGGGATGGACAATAAATGCTGGCCAGCCAGCGACACCCATGTCCCACAAATGAATAAAACGGCCTACTCCTGTTCCTATTTTCTGTGTTTCTATGTCTATGTTTCTATGGGGCCATAAAGAGATGTTGAAGTTGACAGTTAAATGGAGATGGGGTAAGGGGAGATCGGAGAAATATCAGCTGAATTTTCAAGGCTTGCCAACATCAGAAACAGAGGTGGACGAGGCCGGATTGGTCAGTGTGTCACTTCCTGACCTTGTTCCCAATGTCGGCCATTTGGTTCTGGGTCCAGTAAGGCTGCCGCTCCCACAAGGTGGGCAGGAATTAATCTCATTAACAGACTTGGTAAAGGTCGGTAATGGAGACCAACTGGAATTTGACAAGCGAAGGAGCCAGCACTCCAAACAGGTCTACAGATTCTCCTTGCTGCTCGAGGAGATTAGTGCTACAGCTAAGGACTGCCTTTCGAAAGGCTTCCCCCATAGTCCCATCCATCGCACCCCCCGCTACACACACACATACACAGCCCTGCACCATCACCCATCCCGCAGCCCTTCCCTCCCACACCTTCCCCCACAGCTCTCCATCCCACAGTCCACCCCTGCAATGATCTCCTTCCCACAGTCCTCTTGCCCTCTCCCACAGCTCTCCCCCTCAACAGTCCTTCCCCCCAGAGTCCTCTGCCACACTGCCCTCCACCATCACCCCCCTAACAGCTTACTTCCTCACCACACCCCCCGCCTCCCACCCCCAGGGCTGCTTTTTGCATTTTTTACTGAAAGTTTTTGAGAAGTGACTGAGAGGATGCCTCCTCAGTGAGCTGCTGAGGAGCTGGGTCTGTCTCTGAAATGGGAAGGCCTCTGCTTGGCCCTCCAGCTTCGAGAGCATGCCAGGAACCTGTCTCCATGGCAGGAAAGGGCACTCCCACACCATAATCTCCACATCAATCAGTTAATGGCCACCTAAAACACATTGCCTGGCCAATACCACCCTGCTGTGCACTAATTGTCTACTGTCTTCAGGAGGACAACTGAATGCACCTCATTGGCTGTAAAGAGCTTTGAGGTGTCCTGAGGTCACGTAGGTTCTTTGATAAGTTCATAAGATATAGGAGCAGAATTAGGCCATTCGGCCTACTGAGTCTGCTCCGCTATTCGATCATGGCTGATATGCTCCTCATCCCCATTTTCCTGCCTTCTCCCCATAACCCTTTACCCCCATTACCAATTAAAAATCTGTCTAACTCCTCCTTAAATGTACTCACTGTCCCAGCATCCACCGCACTTTGGAGTAGTGAATTCCACAGATTCACAACCCTTTGGGAGAAGTAGTTTCTCCTCAACTCTGTTGTAAATTTGCTATCCCTTACCCTAAGACCTCTCGTCCTAGAATGCCCCACAAGAAGAAGCATCCGCTCCACATCTAGTTTATCCATACCTTTTATCATCTTGTATACCTCAATTTGATCTCCCCTCATTCTTCTAAATTCCAGAGAGTATCGGCCTAAACTGTTCAATCTCTCTTCATACGACAAACCCCTCATCTCTGGAATCAATCTAGTGAACCTCCTCTGAACTGCCTCCAATGTCACTACATCTTTCCTCAAATAAGGGGACCAAAACTGTGCACAATACTCCTGATGCGGCCTCACCAATGCCTTGTATAGTTGCAACAATACTTCCTTACCTTTATATTCTATTCCTTTAGCTATAAATGCCAACATTCCATTCACTTTAATATCTGCTGTACCTGCAGGCTAATTTTCTGTGACTCATGAACAAGGACACCCAGATCCCTCTGCATTGGAGCATCCCGAAGTCTCTCCCCATTTAGATAATAAGTCGCCTTCCCATTTTTAACATCTTTAATGTTAACCGCAATCCAAATGTTCAGGGTCATTGCACAGATTTGAACTCATGACAATATTGCTTTGGCCAGTCCTTTTTATTGTATCGGATGCTGAAACATGCATACAGGAGCACCAGAGGTACCACCAAAGAGCCAAAGCAGTCATCTGAAAGCATCTTGCTTTCTTTTCTAAAAAAAAAGTACATTTTCTCATGACAGTTTTGAACACAAGCCGCCCCAGCCTTTTCAGATGATCAGTGTAAGAGTCTTGGTTGGCGCATTCTCCGATTCGCCTCTCCCTCCTCACTCAAAACCGCGAGCCATAGCTTCTATAACAAACGGCGTTGAGGACGATGTGAGACTCAGGGTGACGCCCAGAGCCAGTTGTTCCTATTGGCGTGCTGTCAGGGTGAAACATGCAGCAGGTGCGGCATCCAGGATTGGGCGGCATGAGTTGGTAAGGGCACCGGCGGCAAAGGCCTGTTGTCCTTCCCTTTAGTTGGCACAGTTGCATGACGAGCTGGAACTATGAGGAGCTGTGAGGTGGCCCCGCCATTCACCAGGGGGACAGGGTGGGGGGAGGTGGCATTCCTGCCATTTAAAATGGAGCCCGGCACCTTCGGTCGGCATGGCAGCAGGCGCCAAGGGGATTGTCGCTTTGTCCAAAAGAGCACGGCCTCCGGACCCCCCACCCAACCACACCCACCCCGCCCCTCCCCCCACCATCCCCCTCAGCGTAACCTACTGCCGGTGACCTTGTGCCTCAGGAAGGACTGCCCGACTGAGCCGCTGAGATCTGCTCTGAACCACAGCTATGCCCATGGTCCAGCCTCCGCTATGTACCTTTGCCAAAGAGCCAGGACATATCGCCCGTCCTGAAAGACAAAAGAAACCCCACAGGTCAGTCTACAGTTTTGCCCAGCAAGCTCATCGAGTTAGTGTCTTAAACCCACCCGGAGCCAATGCGCAGAACACTTTGCAACACAGGAAGAATCAGGAAGAAATAATGATTTGGGGCGGCACGGGGGCGGCACGGTGGCATGGGGGTGGCATGATGGCACAGTGGCATGGGACGGCACGATGGTACAGGGTGGCACAGGGGCAGCACAGTGGCACAGTGGATAGCACTGCTGTCTCACAGCGCCAGGGACCTAGGTTCAATTCTGGCTTGGGTCACTGTCCGTGTGGAGTTTGCACATTCTCCCCGTGTCTGCGTGGGTTTCCTCCGGGTGCTCCGGTTTCCTCCCACTGTTCAAAGATGTGCGGGTTAGGTGGATTAGCCGTGGTAAAGGTACGGGGTTACTTGGATAGGGCAGGGGGGTGGGCCTACGTAAGAGGCTCTTTTGGAGAATCAGTGCAGACTCAATGGGCCGAATAGCTTCCCTCTGTACTGTGGGAATTCTATGGGTTAAAGAAAGTAACCTTTTTCGACAATCGTAATAAAGTAAATGATATTTTGAGTGCTGTGTGGGTTTGTTATTCAGCTGGTGCTGTGGTTGGGGGGGAGGGGGGGGGCACCTGGGGTTGTGAAGTGGAGGGTGGGGGCATTCAGTCGAGTGCTGCCCTTCTCATGGCTGAAGACTCCGGACTTTATTTTCAGGGCTTTGGTTTTTACAGTAACAGATCAAACTAATCGAGTGAGCCCTTCAGTCCCAGAGGAACAATGCCTGCTAGAAACCAGACAGCAGACAAGAAAAACCACAGGGAAAAGCAGACACCGTAAAAAACAAACTTCAGAACGGACAGTCTGTTTAAAAGCTGAACTGTTTCCTCCAGAATTTGTGTCTTTCTGGGAACTCCATATTTGAATCTCTCAATTGCTACCCGTTACCAAACCAAAACTGCCCAGTCCCAATAAAGCACCACCAACTGTTGACACGCTACCAAATGGCCGGGCCATTGTAACTAAACATTGCTAAATCCCAGCCGCCATGTAATCTTCTGGATGGTTCCTCATTGCCCGAGTTCTGACACTATATTTTTCTCTACTTTTTCTCCACATGCCCTTCGCTGAGCTTATTTTGATCTCAAGTCCCACAATCCTCAACCAGAAACTCAGCTAATGTTCTGCGGACCCGGGTTCGAATCATGCCTCGGCAGGTGGTGGAACTTGAATTCAATTAAAAATATCTGGAATTAATAATCTACTATTAGCCATGAAACCATTGTCGATTATCGGAAAAATCCATCTGGTTCACTAATGTCCTTTAGGGAAGGAAATCTGCCGTCCTTACCTGGTCTGGCCTACATGTGACTCCAGAGCCACAGCAATGTGGTTGACTCTCAACTGCCCCGGGCAACTAGGGATGGGCAATAAATGCTGGCCAAGCCAGCGACGCCCATGTCCCACGAATGAATTTAAAAAAAACCATTCCCACTAAATTTCTCTTCCTGGTCTCCATGTTAGCTGATATTGTGAACACTTCTCTCTCATCGGCTGTTGTCCCTCTCTCCTTTAATCTATCACCGCCATTCCTCTCAAAAAACAAACCTCAATTCATCCTTGCAAACTACCCATTTCTCTCTAACTCCCAATTCTTTCCCATGTCCTCAAACATGTTGTCACCTCCAGAATGTGTGCCAATCTTTCCTGGTACTCCCTGTCTGAATCCCCTCCATTCAGGTTTCTATACCTGCCGCCATACCTAAATGGCTGTTATCAGAGTTAGAAATGATATTCTATGTGACAGTGACAAGGCTGATCTATCCCTCCTCACCCTTCTCCAGCTGCCGGCAGCATTGATACACTAGACAACACCCTCCTCTTCAACATCTTTCTGTTGTTAACCAGCTGTAGGACTGTGCTCACCTGGTTTCATTCTTGTCTATCCACCTGTGATGACTTTTTCCCACTCCCAGAACATTAACTCTGGTGTGTCCCCCAAGGATCTATCCCTGGCTTCCTTCTATTTCTGCCTTTCGGTGGATTTATCCAAATAAATCAGTGTCAGTTTCCAAACGTGTGCTGAGAGTACCCAGCCCTGCCTCATCGCCACCTCTCTCCAATCCTCCACTGTCTCTAAGTCGTCAGATTGCTTATCCGACATGCAGTTCTGGATGAAGAGAAACTTCTTCCAACTCAATATTGGGAAGACCAATATTCTGTCCCTGCCACAAACTCTGCTCCCAAGTGGCCATCTCCAACCCTCTCACTGTCTGAGTCTAAACCAGACTCTTCCCAGCTTTAGTTTCCCAGAGCTTGATCACCTGTTTGAACAATCCTGAACATTGCCCAACTCTGCCCCTGTCTCAGTTCATTGGCTGCTGAAACACTCATCCATGCTGTCGTTAACTTTAATATTAACTATTCCAGTGGGCTCCAGGAACCTCCCACATTCTACCCTCCATAAAATGAAGGTCGTCCAAAGTTTAGCTACCCATGTCCTAACTCACACCAAGTCTCATTCACTTTTCACATTTGTGCTCGCCCCTGGTTAAGGAACGTCTCAATTTTAAAATGTAAACTCCTTGTTATCAAGTTTATCCTTGGCCTCGT